>NC_059427.1:173974840-175217340 GCF_021028975.2 Sphaerodactylus townsendi | reverse complement strand
ATCCAACTCAGGTTTTACCCAGGGCTACAGTTTGCCCAGGGCTGCCTCGTTCCGCCCCTGACAACAGGTGTCTTGTGAGGTAGGTGGGACTGGGAGAGTTCTTTTTTTTTATTCATTTTTATTTTATTATTTGGAATATGTATAAATTAACAGTCATTATGACTTAGAATGTTTCTAGTAATACCAGAGTAAGACCTACCACATCTGTTAAGAACTGTGCAGTTTACATATGTAAGTAATAGTTACACAAGGAACAGAATTTTAAGATTTTGGTATACAAATACATTATGAAAATACAGATATAAATGTGCGATAATAATTATAAATAAGTATATAGGTAAATAACAATAATAGGTTAATAACAAATTCATTAATAAATAGATTAATAATAATCATAAGTTATGCAGATAGTAATAAGGTTCTATTTTGAAGGTCAGGATTGTATAGATCAGTGGTGCCAAACTTACGGCGTGCGTGTCAGAGGGGGCACTCAGAGCCCTCTCCGTGGGCACCTGTGTCATCGCCCCATGATTTGGGAACTTGGCAGTAACGTAGCACCAGTGGGGCAAGGGGGCGCAACGCACCGGGCACATGCCCCTGTGGGGGTGTGGTGGGGGTGTGGCAGGAGCGCAGGGCGCATATGTGCCCCCGGCGTAGTTCCCCCTTGCTCTGCCCCGGCACTCGGTCTCTAAAAGGTTCACCATCACTGGTGTAGATATTGCAGTAAAGGATCCCATACTTTATAAAAAGGGTCGAGGCTTTATTTGTGAATAAGAGTTGTCAATTTGTCCTCTGTTTTGTAGTCCTGTATTTTTAACAGCCATTCATCATATGACGGCAATTCTTTTGTTTTCCAATATCTGGCTATCACTGTTCTTGCTGCTGTTGTTAGATATGTCTGTTGATGTTGCAAGAGAATATCTTCTGGAGATTTGGATCAGTCATGTGTTTAGGTGTTGTAATTATGTTTTCTTATTGAATCTAGGAGGTGTTTTGTTTGCTTGGGTAGTTTGTTGTGTTCTTTGAGAGCTTTGCATTACTGCATCAAAAGTCCTGTGCTTCCGCAATTGTCTGTAGGTTTTCTCTAGTGTTATTCCAGACATGGGAGATCCCCTCATGGAAAAGCCATCTGTAAAAAATGTTGTTTTCCCTTAAAAAGTCTATGAGAAAATAATACGCTTTCCTTTTCTCCTGGAAGTATATTGGGATTTCTTTAAGTATGATGAGATCTACGTTTTCCAAGGCAAGTCTATGTTTTAAATGTTTCCTTAGGATCATGTGTGACATTGTCTTCCTCAAGCATTTCAGCACTATATCCCTAGGTAATTTGTGTTCTTTGGCATACCTGGAATTTATTCTGTAAATTTGATCAACTTCTTTAGATACTTCATGAAGTAGGATGTCCCATATTTCAGATAAAAGCGGAGAAAGTCTTTGCATTAGGTTTTCTTTTGGTTTCTCCTGAAGCCCCCGTATCGTCAAAGTTGTTTGAGTTCTATCATTGAGAGTTTTTCTAATTGATCATCATTCAGTGTCTTATGTGTTTCCAGCTGCCCTTCCAATGTAGTCACTTTTTGGTTTGTGGCTGTGATATCTAATGTGATGTTAGTCATTGTAGCTTCCAGGTTATGTAGCTTTGCATTGTCTCTCTTGAGTTTGTGTATCTCTGTTTCTAGTTGTTCTAGTTTGTTCTTATTCTCTTTTTGGAAACTGTCTAGTTTTTCTAGTATCATATCTAGCCTCTTACGAATAGCCATGTTGTCATTTGAAAAATTTGAGTTCGCGGTCAGCGTTCCAGGTGTGTGAGTGATTGCCACATGCTTTGCTTTTGTTGACACTTTTGTATTAAGAATAGAGATTGTTCAGGCAAGGTCTTTTCGAATTGTGAATTTGTGTGGGTCAGAAAGGGGTACAGTGTTTGCCTTTGCCGGCCTCCCTTTTATTCCTAACTGAGAGAACTATGACTAGCCTAAGGTCACTCGACAGGCTTCACGTGTATGAACAGGGAAATAAACCCAGTTCACCAGATAAGAGTCTGTCATTCATGTGGAGGAGTGGGGATTCAAACCGGATCCTCCAGATTAGAGTCCACCTGGTCTTAACCACTATACCACCCAGCCCAACATGTTGGATATAGGACTAGGTCAATAATTTAATGGTGTTCCCATGAAGAAGAAGAAGAAGAAGAAGAAGAAGAAGAAGAAGAAGAAGAAGAAGAAGAAGAAGAAGAAGAAGAAGAAGAAGAAGAAGAAGAAGAAGAAGAAGAAGAAGAAGAAGAAGAAGAAGAAGAAGAAGAAGAAGAAGAAGAAGAAGAAGAAGAAGAAGAAGAAGAAGAAGAAGAGGAGGAGGAGGAGGAGGAGGAGGAGGAGGAGGAGGAGGAGGAGGAGTTTGGATTTATATCCCCCTTTCTCTCCTGTAGGAGACTCAAAGGGGCTTACAATCTCCTTGCCCTTCCCCCCTCACAACAAACACCCTGTGAGGTGGGTGGAGCTGAGAGAGCTCTGAAAAGCTGTGACAGCTGGCGAGTGTGGGAGTGCACAGGCTAATCTGAATTCCCCAGATAAGCCTCCACAGCTCAGGCGGCAGAGCTGGGAATCGAACCCAGTTCCTCCAGATCAGAGTGCACCTGCTCTTAACCACTACGCCACTGCTGCTCCTTTGTTTATTTATACTGTGAATTCTACAGCGTTCACATTCACCAAGTAGCTTTTCAAGAAGATACCACTTTGCAGACCTGCCCTGGGCTGAAATGAAATCACGTATGTGTGGCCAAGTCTATGTCAAAGAGGCATACCTCTTTGTGGATATTAGTTCCTGTGGTCTTGTGATTATTTGTGAATAATTACATGTGTTTTTGGATATGGATTTACACCTTCTATAAAGTTTTTTATGTACAGTTTTATACTAAGAGTTAAGCACTATGCAATAAAATGTTTATTTGTATATTTAATATATTTTAAGAAACCTTTATCAGACTTTTCAACCTCTTTGGGTTTATTTATTTATTAATTTATTAATTAAATTTATAGGCCGCCTCACCCCCAAAGGGCTTGGGGCGGCTCACAATATGGCTGTTCTCCAAGACAGCAGACCAATACAACATAAAACTTAGATCCATTAAAACTTAAGCAGCAGTTATTAACATTAAATAAATTAAAACAACAAAAAGTTGTTTAAAAGTTGTTTAAAAACAGGCGCCCGATCTAAAGGCCAAAAAGGGGAGGGAGTGGGCAGGGCCCAGGATGGAGTCAGGGCCCAACCAAGATGGAAAAAGGCAGCCTCAATGTCAATGGGGGGCGGTAGGACTGCGGCCAGCCCCTCCAAAGGCCCGGTGGAATAGCTCCATCTTACAGGCCCTGCGGAACTCACCAAGGTCCCGCAGGGCCCGGACAGCTGGAGGTACAGCATTCCACCAGGCAGGGGCCAGAGCCGTTTGTGCTGTTCAGCGTGGTGCCTATGGCACCCAGAAACTCTTTTTCTAGTGCCAAGCATGTGTTTTTTGGGGAAGTAGATGAGGCCAAGTGAGCAGTGGTGGGATCCAAACATTTTAGTAACAGCTTCCCATGGTGGTGGGATTCAAACAGTGGCCGAGCTGCCAATGGGGCTGGGCAGGGCATGACGGGGGCGTGGCCAGGCATTCCGGGGGCGGGCATTAATAATTTCTCTGTTACTGTAAAAAATTCTTATGTAAAAAAAAGAAGAACCTGTAAAAACCCAAACGTGTTGAATGCAAGTTTCCTCACGTGTCAAACTGCTCCTACGCATCATGGACAAACACTAGGTGGAGTCTTGAGCAGATCCTTTTGACCTATGGTATGTTAACAGTATTTGCTCAGGATTGCAAAACACGAATTTGGCTGAAATAGTAAGTACCAGTAAAACCCCAAATGTGTTGAATGCAAGTTTCCTCACGTGTCAAACTGCTCCTACGCATCATGGACAAACACTAGGTGGAGTCTTGAGCAGATCCTTATGACCTATGATATGATAACTGTATTTGCTCAGGATTGCAAAAAAAGAATTTGGTTGAAATACTAAGTTCCTCTAAAACCCCAAATGTGTTAAATGCATGTTTCCTTACGGGTCAAACTGTTCCTACGCATCATGGACAAACACTAGGTGGATTCTTGAGTAGATCCTTTTGACCTATGGTATGTTAACAGTATTTGCTCAGGATTGCGAAACACGAATTTGGCTGAAATAGTAAGTACCACTAAAAACCCACATGTGTTGAATGCAAGTTTCTTCATGTGTCAAACTCTTCCTACGCATCATGGACAAACACTAAGTGGAGTCTTGAACAGATCCTTTTGACCTATGGTATGTTAACAGTATTTTGCCTTGCATTGCAAAACACGCACTTCATTAGCTGAAATAGTAAAGTACCAGTAAAACCCCCAAATGTGTTGGAATGCAAGTTTCCTCAATGCTGTCAAACTGCTCCTAATGATCATGGACAAACACTAGGTGGATTCTGAGCAGATCCTTTGACTCATGGTATGTTAACAGCATTTGCTCTGTGATTGCAAGTAACACGAATTTGGCTGAAATAGTAAGTACCAGTAAAACCCCACATGTGTTGAATGCAAGTTTCTTCATGTGTCAAACTCTTCCTACGCATCATGGACAAACACCTGGCGGGAGTGTCTTGAACAGATCCTTTTGACCTATGGTATGTTAACAGTATTTGCTCAGGATTGCAAAACACGAATTTGGCTGAAATAGTAAGTACCAGTAAAACCCCAAATGTGTTGAATGCAAGTTTCCTCACATGTCAAACTGCTCCTACGCATCATGGACAAACACTAGGTGGAGTCTTGAGCAGATCCTTATGACCTATGATATGATAACTGTATTTGCTCAGGATTGCAAAAAAAAGAATTTGGTTGAAATAGTAAGTTCCTCTAAAACCCAAAATGTGTTAAATGCATGTTTCCTTACGGGTCAAACTGTTCCTACGCATCATGGACAAACACTAGGTGGATTCTTGAGCAGATCCTTTTGACCTATGGTATGTTAACAGTATTTGCTCAGGATTGCGAAACACGAATTTGGCTGAAATAGTAAGTACCACTAAAAACCCACATGTGTTGAATGCAAGTTTCTTCATGTGTCAAACTCTTCCTACGCATCATGGACAAACACTAGGTGGAGTCTTGAACAGATCCTTTTGACCTATGGTATGTTAACAGTATTTGCTCAGGATTGCAAAACACAAATTTGGTTGAAATAGTAAGTATCTCTCAAACCCCTAAATATCTCTCAAACCTCTAAGTATCTCTAAAACCTCTAAAACCCAGGTGGGACGCTTGGGAGATTGGGCGGGATGCCTGGGCCTTTTGGCAGGATGCCTGGGAGATTGGGCGGGATGCCTGGGCCTTTGCGCGGGACGACTGGGATGTCGAGCGGGATGCCTGGGCAGAGGCATAGAGGGAAAATGGAGCCTGGTGCAAAATCTGAGTTTTGTGTCACCTCGGGTGGGGTCAGCTAGGATGCTGGAATCCACCCCAAACAGCATCACTTTCAATGGTGTTTAAACTAGAGAGCCCAAATTCTCCTTTTAAATCCACCTTAAAGGGAGAATCTGGGGTCCCCAGTTAAACAACATTGAAAGTGATGCTGTTTTGGGGTGGATTATCACCCACGGTGATACAGCATCACTTTCAATGTGGTGTAGTTGTTAAGAGCAGGTGCATTCTAATCTGGAGGAACCGGGTTTGATTCCCTGCTCTGCCGCTTGAGCTGTGGAGGCTTATCTGGGGAATTCAGATTAGCCTGTGCACTCCCACACATGCCAGCTGGGTGACCTTGAGCTAGTCACAGCTTTTCGGAGCTCTCTCAGCCCCACCCACCTCACAGAATGTTTGTTGTGAGGGGGAAGGTCAAGGAGATTGTAAGATCCTTTGAATCTCCTACAGGATAGAAAGGGAGGATATAAACCCAAACTCTTCTTCTTCTAAACTGAGGACCTCAGATTCTCCCTTTAAATCCATGCTGAAGGGGGTGGATTTAAAAGGAGAATCTGGGGAAATTTGGGGTGTGCCTGCTGTCAGGGGTGCAATTGTTAAGCTAGCAGCACCAAACTTTTAGGTTATCTTTAGGAGACTCTCCTAATTATACCACCCAGGTTTGGTGAAGTTTGGTTCAGGGGGTCCAAAGTTATGGACCCTCAAAGGTGTAGCCCCCATCTCCTATTACCTCCCATTGGAAACAATGGGGGATGGGGGCACCCCCTTTAGGAGACCATAGATTTGGACCCCCTGGACCAAACTTCACAAAATATGGGTGGTATCATCAGGAGAGTCCCCCAAACAATCCCTGAAAGTTTGGTGTTGCTAGCCTAAACAACGCGCCCCCTGCAGGCCAAAAACAAAAAAACACTAAAAATGTTTTTAAAACCCACAAACGGGTGGGCGGAGCTTCGGACATGAATGGGGGGGTTGAACCCGAGAACCCCCCTTTTACCTATGTCCTTGCTGAACAGGCTTTGTATAATCAATGCCTCAAAGATTCCAACCTCCCTAAAATAACAAAAACTCACGGAAATGATGAAATACACAAGTGAAGGGGAACAGAAAATGACCTCACAAAATGCTCCTGAGGAGGAAGTTTGGGGACAGCAGAGAAGCATGGAAATCATTTTAAAGAGACCACATAGCAGTGAAGCCATTTTGAAAATATTTCGCCTAAATAATAGTTTTTAAAGGAGATTCACTGAAAAATGCTTTGAAGCTGGAAATAAAATGTCTTCAAAACAAAAGGGGAAACAAACGAACATGGAGGAAACATTTCATTTCCTGCCTCAAAACATTATTATTATATTATTATTTATTGGGTTTATAGACCGCCCTCCCCCGGAGGGCTCAAAACTTGTTAAAAGGTTTATGCGAAAAAGGCCAACAGGCCTTTTAACTCATCTCCCTTTCGTCAAGAATAGGATTTCTGAGGAAACAAAATGACAAGTGTTTCTATTTGTCACAAAAGGACAACATGGACCTATTTTCTGAGAGAAATCAGCTGCTGGGTTTTGACAGGATGTGTGGACAGCAACTTCCTGGAAGTGTATGTGATGAACCAATAGGGTTATCAGCTTCCAGGTGGTAGTTGGCGATCTCCCATGATTACATCCAATTTCCAAGAAACAGAGATCAGTTCCCCTTGAGAAAATATCTGCTTTGGAGAGTGGATTCTATGGCACTGTAGCCAGCTGAGGTCCCTGCCCTACACCACCCCCAAACATGGAGGAATTTCCAAACCCTGAACTGCAGTGGCATAGCTAGGGAAAATTGAACCCGGGACAAAATCTGAGTTTTGCGCGCCCCCCCCTCCCCCACATTAAACACTGTGTCCAGACTTCTCTTATAACAGACTTCTCTCTGTGATATACCTCCGAAGATGCCAGCCATAAATGCAGGTGAAACGTTAGGAACAAGATCTGCCAGACCACG
Source organism: Sphaerodactylus townsendi (assembly GCF_021028975.2). NCBI lineage: Eukaryota > Metazoa > Chordata > Lepidosauria > Squamata > Sphaerodactylidae > Sphaerodactylus > Sphaerodactylus townsendi. Next base: position 175,209,892 of record NC_059427.1, on the reverse strand, counting down.
GCCACACAGCCTGTAAAACACACAACAACCAGTTGAATCTAGTTGTGAAAGCCTTCAACAATACTTTCAATTTTTTTTAATCTAGGGAGCCCAGATTCTCCCTTTAAATCCACTCCAAAGGGGGTGGATTTAAAGAGAGAACCTGGGGAAAACTTGAGGGTGCCTGTCAGGAGAGCAATGTTTAAGTTAACATTACCAAAATTTTAGGCTATCTTTAGAAGACTATCCTGATTATACCACCCAGGTTTAGTGAAGTTTGGTTCAGGGGGTCCAAAGTTATGGACCTTCAAAAAAGTAGCCCCATCTACCATTAGCTCCCATTGGAAACAATGGGGGATGGAGCACCCCTTTTGGGGGTCCATAACTTTGGACCCCCTGAACCAACCTTCACCAAACTCCAGGAATAGCAGGTAGATTATTCCTTATGATAATTGACCTAGGTTTAGTGAAGTTTGATTCAGAGGGTCCAAAGTTATGGACCCTCAAAATGATAGCCCCATCTACTATTAGCTCCCATTGGAAACAATGGAGGATGGGGTCACCCCCTTTGGGGGTCCATAACTCTGGACCCCCTGAACCAAACTTCACCAAACCTGGCTGGTATCATCAGGAGAGTCACCTGACGATAGCCTGAAAGTTTGGTGCCACTAGCCTACAAACTGCGCCCCCTGCAGGCCATAATTGAAAAAACCTTTAAAATATACAGAAAGCCACAAACGAACCTGCAATTTTTGCGCCCACCACAAGGTGGCGCCCGGGGCACTTGTCCCGGTAGCTACACCTGTGCTGAACTGGCAACCCTACAAGCCACAGTTGGCTGTAATTTCTGTAAATCAACAAATGTTTTGAAATGATTGTAGTGATTTGAGGTGCCACACTGGTGGCCTGCAGCTCATAATACAAAGAGTATTTGGTAGGAGGAAGGAATAAAGGCGGGCATCTCATCATTTTGTGTGGTGACTGGCCGTGGTTTATTCATGTGACCTTAAAATCCCCAAGTGTGACATTGTAGTTTCCTCTCCCTCCTTTCCCTTAAATGAGAAGGAAATTCCGAATGAGCAATCCCAGCAAAGTCAGTAGTCTTTCTGCCTCCCAGGCAGGGCAGGCGGCCGGCCCCTGGGCAGCCAGCCCAGACTATAATACTATAGAGAACTCTTCAGCAAGAACAAAGCTCAACACACAGAACTTAACTCAGACTCAGTCTCTATCTGAACTCTATCTCAGCATATACAATACATACATCAGGGATACTTTTCCCTGCCCATGCAACAGCCTCTCATTGGTCTAGATTAGATTTTGAAGCAGGAACACCAAATGATTTGTGGAAAACCAGTCAAGTGAATCTTTGGCATCTCATAATTACAACTAGCGGGGCCTGGCCACACGTTGCTGTGGCAATTGTCCTTCTCATCACAGTCTGCAACCCACACAGATGTCCATGCAGGTCCAATGATCTGCAGCATAGCCTTTTGGGGTGGTCAAAAGGAATCCCTCTTTCCCTTTTCAATTCACATTGTTATATGGTGGTGTCTTGTTTTTTTAGTATAAGGTAACCCTTTCCATTCCACAATGGAACTGTCCAGAGTGCGAATCCCGCTGTCCATGAGGCTGGTTGACACGCATAGTCTTGGCTTGGGTAAGGCAGAACTGGGGCAAGGAGGCTATCCCAGTCAGGCAGCAGAAGCAGGGTGGTGAGGGGCACTCCAGATTGGGAGGCCAGCCTCCCTGGGTTCTTAAAGGGCCATGTGCAAAAAGAAGCGGAGGCAGTAGGTGCTGGGTTCGCCCTCACCCCGCTGGGGATTTTCTTAGAAGAAAAGGGCAGTAAATTCCAGCCTCGCTTTTAGTAAAAGAGAGCTGTGGCGAATATGGGTGAGGAAGTGGGTAAGTGGTGGTTGGATGTGAGGGAGGACAGAGTGAGGTGTGTGAGGATGAGCTGGATGTGTATTGTGTGGTAGCAGTGGGTGAGGCACAGAGAGTGAAAGTAACCTGCATGTGGGGGGCGGGGAACCCCACCTGACATCTCACACGGCAAAGTGTGTATGTGTTTCACTTCCACTTGTATTACCTACCAGTATTACCTATTTACTGTTTTCACTGCTCATCTCTGGCCATCTGCGCGAACATTCTAAGGGCATACCAACCCCTCAGGCCACAGACATGCTGCACAAACATTCTAAGGGTGACAGTTAAACACAGCCAGCTTCGTGGCCTGGTGCACCAGGAAAGACATTTTACCTGGCTCAGGTATGGACTTTCGGTGATTTGAAGGTCTGATTACCTGCCCGCAACAGGGAGGAACGTCCTGTGAAAATTTGGGGGCGATCCGTCCAGCCGTTTCGGCGTTAGGGCGTGACTAACAAAGTCACTGTTAGCTTTTTAAATATATAGATTAACAGGGAAGAGAGTTATTTCTGCAGCGATGTCACAAAATAGTAAGGCTTTGCATATATGATTGATAATATATGGCTTACTTTCCCCTTCTGTGTTGATGGTGAGCTGAGGAATGAACATCAGAGCAAGAATGAAGGCAACTGAAAGAAATGGACAAGGAAAAGAATTAAGCCTGTTTGAAGAAATTGAGACAATTAAATGGGCATTCTAAGTGATAGATGAACCTTTTTAAAATGTTAGCAAACTTATTAGTATGTTAAGGAATAGCTGAGTAGGAATAGGATGAAAAAGCTCTCCCATAACTCTTATTTTTTTTAAAAAAAATGGGCAGGCAGTCACGTCTAAATGGAAAGAGAATGAGTGGAGATTGTCTTCTTTTTTGAGTTGCTCGCACAGGAGCTCTGTTGCCAAGAGACGCCCACTGAGTCTAGCAGTTCTTATGCAAATGTGGCATTTTCAGAGAGTGCAGGTTTCAGCGTGGACCCTTTATAAATACAAAGTACATGCCAAAAATACTGTGCCCCAAAATATTGAGACAGTTCTTTTGACAGCGACATAAAAAAGAACAACTGCAGCGTACACACCTAGTTCTGCATGTCAGCTCTGTTAAGTGAAGTTGCTAGAAAGCCAGGCACAACTTCTAAGGTATAATACAGAGATGCAGAAGAAGCAAAAGACTGACAATTTAAGTGAAAGGACAACTACATGCTATATGACAAGTAAGAACGGGGCTGAAAATGGCCTCTCCCTCTTTTGATTTCTCTTTTATATTAAAGCCATAGAACATCTTTTTAAAAAGACGTCATTAGGAATCAATACAGGGGCTGTGGACTGTGAAATATCCTAATGGGTGTACCTGGTTTCTCTCAGGAACGGATTGTTCTGGAAGCTATTAGGAACCCCTTTACTAAAAAAAACCCTCAAGGGACTATTTTCTGGCTCAAGCTGCCATTCCATGTTGTTGCTTACTCCTACTTTCCTGTTATCAGCTAATTTATATAATCATGCGCAGCTGTCTGTGGGGTTCAGTAAAAGCAGACTTGATGAAATGTCCCCTGGAAAAAGAAGGCTATAATTTATTCTTCTAAATTATACATTTCCTGCATTATGGTATTTTTTCAACTGTGCATCTTTAACGCATAATTCTAATCTGAATGCAATTGCTGCCTTTTTGTGAAATACAATATACGTTTAGCCCACACATTCATATTTGATGCTTATTATGTATGACATTCTAATTAGCATACATGACAAAGGTCACAGTTTTTCCCCTCCCCATCACACACATATTTGTTCACAACTCTGCAAAGCCCCTAAAGCATTTGCAAATATGAAACTTAAAAGGGAGGGTAGCTTTCTGAACGATTCATTCTGCACAACCCAAATAAAATGTTTTGAGACAGGAAATAAAATGTTTCCTCCATGGAGTTTCACAACGTTTAGCCCAAAGTGTTTTATTTCCAGCGTCAGCATGTTTTATTTGCATTCTGTTTCCTAGTGATTCTCTTCTGAAAATGGTTTGAAAACATTTTCACTTGCTGTGCAATCTCTTGAAGACGTTTCCCATGCCTCCCAGAGTTCCTTGTCAGTGCCATTTTCTGAGTTCACACCAGTTGTCTCACACTGTATTTTCATCAGGGTTGTTTTTTTTATTTATTTTGGAGGGTCATGTCTCCACAGCTTCAAAAACACAACCCCTAGAGAATCAAAGCATGAGGGGTTGAAGCCTCGGAGCATCAAATCCACAGAGCTTTTTTTAAAAACAGGATGACCACAAAATGGCCTCCAGGAATCATTTCAACTGGGTGAGTGCATACAAATTGGGGGGGGGGGGGTATTGAAAACGTTTTGCAAACATTTTCCAAGTGTTTTCAATGATTTGTGCTGAATGGGCCATTGTTTGTAATGAAATGTAAACACTCTATCAACATGTACATTCTGTTTAAAAATTGCCTCTTTTGTTTTTTGTATGTTGCACTAGCAGGGCACCCGTGCTTCGCTACGCATACTTCATCACAGGCTCTCTATGAATTTCGGGGTGACATTCAACATACTTCTTTACAGCCTGTTTGTGAACTTTGGGATGACATGCAGCATATTTCCTCACAGCCTGTCTGTGGACTGATGGGTTTGTTTTCGCATTATTTTGCAGCAGCTTCCTGTAGTTGTTTTTTTCTAATGCAATGTGTTATTGCTCTCTTTCACCTGGTGGGCTCCAAAAGACGTCATTTGGAAGCAGCCATTGTATTTTCGGGATGCAGAAAGGAAGTGTTCTGCCAGTGGATGCTGATGAGTGAAAAGGCTGTGAAGAGGTTCAGAGTAGGGTTGAAGGGCAGGGAGCTGGACTGTACCGCCACTTCAGCACATTCCTGGGGACTTATCCCGCCACTTCAGAGCACGACACCAAGCACAGGGTGATCAGAGGCCGAGAGCAATAAACTTGTCTCCACAGTAAGCAATCTGATGTCCATAGGCAAAACCCAACAAATGTTTAGTAGTCCAAGGTGATAGTGTGGTTTGTAATCTATTTTGATAGTATTTGGCTGTAGCGGTGTTGTTAACATGAGAGTGGGTGGAGGAGTACTTTTTCACAGCCTGTCTATTAACTTCGGGGTGACATTCAGCATACTTTTTTGCAGCCTGTTTGTGAACTTTGGGGTGACATGCAGCATATTTCCTCACAGCCTGCCTGTGGACTGATGGGTTTGTGTTCAAATAGGTTCACATGCGTTGTGGAAGGTAGTGGTAGAGTGCAGTTGGTGAAGGACATGAAGCTGGTGGTGTTGAACTGGAGTGTTCCTGCAGCATGTCTGGGGACTGAGGGATTGATTTGCCATTAGAATGTTCACACAGATGGCCAGAGATGAGCAGTGAAAATAGTAAATAGGTAATAAATCAAGTGAGAGTGAATATTTTGGGAAATCCTTTCTTAGGGAGCACCTGGAGTACATAAGGAACAGGTGTGCCAAATTTCATGTGTGTGGCTTCAGCGGTTTTTGAGTTCTGTTGATGAGTCAGTGAGTCAGTCAGTGGTATTTCGCATTTATAGATATAGATTAGCCATATGTGTGCATACTAATGGCTTACAAAGGCACACAAAGAAGCATCTTATATCCTTCTAAGAACTCTGAATTCAATGGACTGTGGAGGGTATATTCCTGCTTCAGCATTATTATACCCAATGCAAAGGTGACACATCAACTCCTTCATGGAGTTTCCCTTTGGATTGGAGCTTGGAATAAATCTGTAGAGAGAGTCCAATCCAAATTTCTTTACAAGATTTTTGGGGTACCCCACTGTGTTCCATATGCTGTTCTGTGTCTCGAATCAGGATAGCACTTGTTGGAAACCAGAGCAGGGATGACCACTTTAAAATTCTGGTCTCATCTTTGCTTGAATACTAAGGCCGAAAGCCTCACTCATTTAGCCCTCTCTGAACTGCAATCCTCCGAATGGTAGAAATATATAGAGGCCAAAATAACCTCTTTAGGCCTCTCCTTAGAAACCTTTTTTATGCAATCTGCAAATGAAATTTGGCTATCCCTAAAAAGAAGGCTATTGGACTAGGAATATCAGTTGCTGTTGAGTGCAGCCAGGACATCTTGTTCTCCCTTGCACTATGGAATCTATCCTGAAATGAGCCTCACAGCTAAATATCTATCCCAACTGTCAGAGCCCAGGCATAGATGGATCATTACTCAAGCTAGATGCAAGGATGTAGGTAAGGGGGGGTTCTCGGGTTCAACCCCCCCCCCCCAATTGCATGTTCAAAGCTCCACCCCCCTCGTTTTGGGGGGTTTTGTATTTTCAGTGTTTTTTCGGTTTTGGGCCTGCAGGGGACGCAGTTTTTAAGCTAGCAGCACCTAAATTTCAGAGATGTTTTGGGAGACTCTTCTGATGATTCTACCCAAGTTTGGTGACGTTTGGTTTAGCATTTTGTATTTTTACTGATATACCTAATAAAGGTCAGTTGAAGTTGAAGTTATTATACCCAGACAATCTTGTCTTGCTGTCAAGAACTAAAACTGGACTCCAACATTCAACCAGAGCCTTTGTAGATTATTGCAAAATTGAGCTTCTAGAAATAAATGACAATAAAGCCAAAATTATGGTATTTTCCAATTCTGCTGTAAAACCAAACAAAATTTGGACAACTGGTGTTCATCAATTCCAACAAGTAAATTAATGTATATATTTAGGAATAGTTTTCCAATCAAATTTGCAATGATTTAAACACATCAAATACCTTGAGCAGAAAGTGGATTTAACACAATTGACTTTAAGGGGGAAAATTATATTAAAGGTGCTCAGTATATTCTGTCATGTAGTACTCCTGATGTAATACAACATGAGCTGACTTGAGTCAAAGATATAAGATAGGATATAAATATTTTCATAAATAAACATTTGGAACTGAAACTGGTAGCAGTGAATGCAGGAAGTGTAGAAACAGGCCTCCTGGGTTTGTCCAGAAGTCTTGTTTTCTTAGTAGAACAATTGCTTGCTAAAATGACAGCTATCAGCTTCCACACGCTCCAAATGAAAGAAAAGACCACATTCCTATGTCCTACTGATAAAACAGTTTGCTAAATTGAGAAGCAGCCGCAGTTTCCCACTGTGGATTACACTGTCTGGATTCTCTGCAGAACAAACGGTTTAATTTCCCAATAGAAAAGTGCTTGCAAACTGTAGTTACAGGTGATCTGGATAAGAGGGCTGCCGTCAAAACCATTACCAGGTTTGTCCTCATGGGGCAGAACGCACACAAAAGCTTATACCAAGACTCAAAGCTTTTTTCTGCTGCTTCAAACCATCACAGCTACCCACCTGAATCTAATGGCAAAACCTGTTAGGCTAATCTGCTGTTCCTTTGTGCAAGCTTTCAGTTCCACATCGGTTTTTCTTTTAAAAGACCTGGCTGAATGAACACAGGGGGATCAGACTATGGCAGTAGTACCTACCATTTTCTTAGCATACCACCTGGCATAGTCTGGCAGTCAAAGGTTGGGGAGGCATGGCTGTTGTCATAATAACCCTCACACTGACCAGGTACTTTGTTTATCAGTTGCTGAATTTTGAGTGCTTATCTCTAGTGTTAAGTTCTTGAAATAGTATGGAGGTTCTCTCGATTCTATCTGCAGTTATTTCCTTCTAAGTCCATTGACTTAAATGGACTTGGTAGGGTACAATTCTACTGAGGATGGCATGGTTTCAGGAGCAGCAGTGGCATAGTGGTTAAGAGCAGGTGCATTCTAAACTGGAGGAACCGGGTTTGATTCCCCACTCTGCCGCTTGAGCTGTGGAGGCTTATCTGGGGAATTCAGATTAGCCTGTGCACTCCCACACACGGCAGCTGGGTGACCTTGGGCTAGTCACAGTTCTTCTGAGATCTCTCAGCACCACATACCTCACAGAATGTTTGTTGTGAGGGGGGGAAGGGAAAGGAGATTGTATGCCCCTTTGAAACTCCTACAGGAGAGAAAGGGGGGATATAAATCCAAAACTCTTCTTCTTCTATATACAGCCTACTCTGCTATCTGAGCCATTCTCAACTGTCGAGTTGGAGGATCCCCATGTTAATATGGTGTTTCAATGGTTACAGAAGTTGGGCTGCCAAGGGAGGCTCGGGATTTAATGCATTTGCCTCAGTTAATATCAAGCTGAATTAATGTAAATAGACTGTCCTTGATCAAATACCTAGGGATCCATCTTCAATTCAACACCAAACGGGTACATCATAGAAATGCAGCGGTGAAGGGATGTACTGCCACAATAAATGCAGTGAATAACTTTTTCTACTCCAAAGGCCAAAAGCATATTCCCTCTGCTTTAAAGGTCTTCCAGGCCAAAGTCTTGCAACAACTCCTTTACGGGGTTCCGATCTGGATTACCGTTTGGTCCAATGCGGTTGAAAAGGTACAATCAGCATTTCTCTACAAAATATTTGGAGTCCCACATTGTGTGCCTTATGGGGTGCTATGCTTAGAAGCGGGCATGCACTCTATTAACTACTCCAGGGCTTGGCTACTTTCTACCTTTAAGTTTTGGATAAAGATATGCTTTCAGCTACAACACGTGGAAGCCTACTGCACTAGGGCCTTAGTTGAGGTCCAAAGCTTAGAGTGGTGGAATATAATCAATGAGTAAACTCAATTCATTGGGTTTCTTCATTAGGAAGGGAGTTGGTATCGAAATGGCGACCCCCAACAAATATATATAGCCTAATTAAACTTAGACTATATGATCCAGGAGTATCAACATCTAATCAATCGTGGCAACAACAACATGCCCCCCATTGTACTTTTGGTATAAACTCCTGAGCTCCTGGCACGATGGCCAAATACTTATTACAAACTCCCGGATTCTACAAACAACGCTTGGGTACTGACTCTCGAAGCCAGATGCAATGTTTTTTCCCCTGCCCTTTTGCAAGGCCGGATTGAGAAGCTGACCTCTATCCACATAGACTATGCCCTTTCTGTCCCACCTCATGGGTGGAAACATTGGACCACATTTTATGTTATTGCCTCAAAAAAATATGATACCCAGAGGGAAGCTTTAGTACTACCAATAATGGAAATGTGCCTCCCCAAAATATCAATTCCAAAATTGTTTAAACAGTAATAATCCTTTCTATACTTGGGAGAATAGCCAATTATTTGCTTGCCAAGTCATGTCCTTAAGAGGTATGTAAAATGAGGCAAGTACAAAACTATTTTAAATGTAAGAACACTTACGCCATACCTCCTTGGATAACTCCTGGGAGTATTTTAGAAGGTGTTTATAAGGAGCTCACTGTTATTTATTGCATTTTATGGAAATTTTATTAATTTATAGTATTAATTAGTATATACAATCTATAGATCTTGGGGAAGGCTATGCCTTTTTAGTAAATAGGCTATGAATAACGAATATCTTAATCCTGTCTTTTAAATGTAGTTTTACTATACCTGTTCACAATCCCGTGTACAATGGTTTTAATCTACATTATTTTTAAAAAATGAAGTGTGATTTTAGAAAGTAAAACTACTCATAGACCTAGTACAACTCTTTTAAATTTAGTGATGGTCTATACTCACGCTTTTGTATCTTATGCCAATAAAGGTCTATTGTATTGTATTGTATTGTATTGTATTGTATTGACTGTCCTTGATTCTGACATTTTGGGTAGGGCTGATGATTTGGGAATGGACAGGTTTCATTGTGACTCTGTTGATCAGTACCTGCTGTGGTTTAGGCCAAGGGCTGGCCAGAGCTCACTTACAGGGTTTGAGGGCACAGTCAAATGACAGCCTTAGAGAAAGATGGGTCCAAATAGCCCTTCTTGCCGTTCTGTGTGGGATTTTCCCGCCGACTGGTATAGCTGACAGTTCCATCAAGGAAGTCAGATGGCCTCTGGAACCAGGGAAGGCATGCAGATGACTGGCATTATTGCTCACATCTCTCACATGCAAGAGAACATCCAGTCTTCTGATTCTCTGATGCACTGAGGGAAATAAACTGCTCAGAGTGATGTCTGGAGCAATGGTGGAGGAAATATACTGAGCTGTGCCTGATCAACACAAATTATGTCCTCCTCTTTGGCCATTCCTGGGGTGATGGCAGAGGGAAAGAAAAGGTACTTAAGTAACAATCCTTTGACGTGGATGGTTAGAATTATGCTACCCAGAAATAAGTGGCAGCTTCCAGGTATTGCGTAATGCACGTTCATAGTGTTTACAATTTTTTAAGTGGGAATGGCCTTTATCGCTCATTACCTGTTTCCCTGTACAGTCAGTACTCTTGAAATGGTACTCCATATGTAACTATGTCAGAGACATCTTATTATTAACAACCCTACTAGTTATACTAGTATAAAAACTAGTATAAAACAACCATACTAGTTATAAAAATAAGTGCCGGACTACTTGTTGCGTTTCTCTGGGGATATACTTGGGTTGGGAGGAGAGACATGTTCTATGGTTCCATACACTTGCCATACATGCATGAGCCTGATTCAGGTTGAGACTGTGGCATGTAGAGTGAGGGGTTTAGACCTTCCCCCATGATGCTTCTGGTTTGAACAATGGCATGGGATGGTTGATCTCAAAGTCACTCTGAAGTCCAAATTTCCAGTTTGCGGTTCTAAAGGGAGCAGCATGCCTCTCTGGAGTAAGGAGAGAGCAGGGGAAAACTATACATGCTCCTAAAACAATCTCCCCTGGCTGGGATCATGAGGAAACTCAAACTGTGAAGACCAACAGGGGTGGAAAAGTCAGAGCTCATGGCATCATCATCATTCCCAGCTGGAGCCACCTGTCCCCTTCTTCTGGGAGGACTACAGCCAAGCCGTATATACCTCTTGCAGATGGAATGAAGAAGAAAGATAATTAAAAGAGATGCCTAAAACCTGTTGTGGATAATCCCAGAAAGAATCATAAGAACTCCCTAAAAGGGAAAACTTGAAAGGTTAGAAATATATAAACAAAACTAAAAGTGACTAATCGAAGGTAGATTTTTTGAATTGAACATAAGAACATAAGAACATAAGAACATAAGAACAAGCCAGCTGGATTAGACCAAAGTCCATCTAGTCCAGCTCTCTGCTACTCGCAGTGGCCCACCAGGTGCCTTTGGGAGCTCACATGTAGGATGTGAATGCAGTGGCCTTCTGCGGCTGTTGCTCCCGATCACCTGGTCTGTTAAGGCATTTGCAATCTCAGATCAAGGAGGATCAAGATTGGTAGCCATAAATCGACTTCTCCTCCATAAATCTGTCCAAGCCCCTTTTAAAGCTATCCAGGTTAGTGGCCATCACCACCTCCTGTGGCAGCATATTCCAAACACCAATCACACGTTGCGTGAAGAAGTGTTTCCTTTTATTAGTTCTAATTCTTCCCCCCAGCATTTTCAATGTATGCCCCCTGGTTCTAGTATTGTGAGAAAGAGAGAAAAATTTCTCTGTCAACATTTTCTACCCCATGCATAATTTTATAGACTTCAGTCACATCCCCCCCCCAGCCTCCAAACTAAAGAGTCCCAAACGCTGCAGCCTTCTCCCTCATAGGAAGGTGCTCCAGTCCCTCAATCATCCTTGTTGCCCTTCTCTGCACTTTTTTCTATCTCCTCAATATCCTTGATGCGGCTTACCAGAACTGGACACAGTACTCCTGGCAGCGGGTCAGCACTCACTGCTTTTATATAAGGGCATGACAATCCTTGCAGTTTTATTCTCAATTCCTGTTCTAATGATCCCCAGCATAGAGTTTGCCTTTTTTACAGCTGCCATGCATTGAGTTGACATTCCCATGGAACTATCAACTAAGACTTAAATCCCTTTCCTGGTCTGGGACTGATAGCACTGACCCCTGTAGCGTGTATGTGAAGTTTGGATTTTTTGCCCCTATGTGCATCACTTTACATTTTGCTACATTGAACTGCATTTGCCATTTCTGAGTCCACTCACCTAATTTATCAAGGTCCGCTTGGAGCTCTTCAAGAATCCTTTGTGGTTCTCACCACCCTACATAATTTGGTATCATCTGCAAACTTGGCCACCACGCTACCCACCCCTACTTCCAGGTCATTTATGAATAGGTTAAAAGAGCACTGGTCCCAAACGGATCCTTGGGGACACCACTCCCTACACATCTCTCCATTGTGAGAACTTCCCATTTACACCCACTCTTTGTTTCCTGTTCCTCAACCAAGTTTTAATCCATAGGAGGACTTCCTCTTATTCCTTCATTGCTGAGTTTTCTCAACAGTCTCTGGTGAGGAACTTGTCAAAAGCCTTTTGGAAATCCAAGTAGACAATGTCCACTGGTTCACCCCACCACATGCCTGTTTACACCCTCAAAGAACTCTAGTAAGTTTGTAAGACAGGATTTGCTCTCTGCAAAAGCCATGCTGACTCTTCTCTCAGCAGGTTCTTGCTTTTCTACATGTTTTATAATTTTATCTTTTAATGATAGATTCTACTAATTCTATTTCAGGAACAGATGTCAAACTGACACTGGCCTGTAATTTCCTCGGTCCCCCCCCCTAGATCCTTTTCTTAAAGATTGGTGTGACATTGGCCATCTTTCCAGTCTTCAGGGATGGAGCCTGATTTCAGGGATAAGTTGCATATTAAAGTGAGAAGATCAGCAATTTCTATGCTTGAGCTCTTTTAAGAACTCTTGGGTGAAATGCAATCTGGGCCAGGGATTTGGTAACATTTAGTTTATCAATGGCTGCCAGAACTTCTTCCTTGTCTACCACTATCTTCGCCATTCCTCGGATTCGGGCCTCCTCAGAAGCTTGGTTCAGGTGCAGGAATGTTCCTCACCTCCTCTTGGGTGAAGACAGATGCAAAGAATTCCTATTCAGCTTCTCTTGCAATCTCCTGCCATCTTTTAGCACACCCCTTTGTTCCTTTGTCATCTAACGGGCCTACCGCTTCCCTTGCTGGCTTCCTGCTTTTGATGTACTTGAAGAACTGTTTGTTGCTGGTCTTGATGTTCGCAGCCATGCGTTCCTCATAATCCTTTTTTGCCTCCCTTACAGCTAACTTGCTTCTCTTTTGCCACCATTTGTGTTCCCTCTCATATTCTTCATCAGTCAAACTGGACTTCCATTTTCTAAAAGACATTTTCTTTTTTCTGATAATTTCCTCAACCAATGAAGACATTGGAGAGTAAGTGCTGCTCTGTAGCCACTTAATAAAACTGTTCTGTTGGTTTCCCCAGCTGACAGTTTGCCAGAGTAAGAAGACATGCTAATTTGAAAGTGTCATTCCATAAGAGAGAGGGCAAGAGGAATTCCAAAATTAGTTTACTACTGATTGTGGGTGACTGTTGCATAGTGCCACCTACTGGCCATTAGAGACATTAGAGATATAATAGCCTCACCCAGAAAAGGCTCAGCTTCATTGGAGATAATGAAGTTTTCTGGAAATGTGAAAGCTATGTCTGCTAATATACAGAACCTGTAATCTGAAGTAGATTCTCTAAAAAGCAGTACTGGAAATATTCCAAGCAAAGAACTGGGAAATATATCAACAATGATGGCTGAACTTTTGAAGGAGTTTAAAGAAATTAATTTTTTTTTAAATTGTACAGCTTTAAAAAAACAGAGGAGGTGGTCAAAGATTTGGAAAAAAGTACTAACTCCATACAAATGGATCTTAAAACTCATGATCAGGCCATACTTCATCTCAAATATCAGACCAGAGAAAAGGCCTTAAGGCTGAGATAGAGACCAGAAGGAACAAGGATTCTTCAAAAGAAAATCGTAAAAAGAAAATTGCCTCAGCACTGGTCAACTTTTTGAAGATGGAAGAGGAAGAGATAGCTGCAAAGATTTCAAAAGTCTACACAGTTAACTAAAAAATCAAAAATCACAGGGATTTTGCAGAGATATTGTCATCTTCTTTGCAAAAGAAACTGCTGATCAAATCAAAGGCCCCTTCCGCACATGCAAAATAATGCACTTTCAATCCATTTTCAATGCACTTTGAGTTGGATTTGTGCAGAATAGCTGGACTGTGCAAAATCCACTTTCCACTGTGCAAATCCACTGTGCAAAATCCACAGTGCAAAATAGAAAAATCCACTTCCAAACAAGGGTGAAAGTGGATTGAAAATGCATTATTCTGCATGTGTAGAAGAGGCCTTAGTGACTCGTCGAAAATTACCACTCAGGATGGAGGAGAATGATGTAATTGTGATTTAAAAAATGCCCTTGAAAGTTTTACACAAGAGAAAAGACTATGTATTTCTAGCTGATGCTCTAAAGAAGAAACAGATTAAGATTTACTTTGCTTAAATGGGAGACCCTTCTTTTCACATAGAAAGGTCTGCAACAGAGAATCACCTCGACAAGTGCTAAAATAATTTTTCAAGAAAAACAATAAGGATTTTGCTTAAGAATATCTAGCTGTTGAATTATTGAAATGTTTGACGAAAGCTGATAAAGCAAATTAAAATGTTAGATATCAATTTTATAGAGAAATGTTAGATGTAAGTTCCAATTATATAAATTTCCAGTCCAGTCCAGAACCTTTATTAGGCATATAATCAAGAAAATTACAAACATTTCCAGCTGGTTACTTCTCACAGCAGTACTAGTGATGTACTCAAAGTAATAGCCCAGGCTACCCCAATCTCGTAAGATCTAGGAAAATTTGCAGGTTTGGCCCTGATTATATTTTGTCTCAGAAAAAGATTTTAATATGGTCAGTTGAAGTGCAGCGGTCAAGAAAATTGTATGCTTCCCCATTAGAATATAAATAAGAGAATTATCACTCATTTTTACACACTACCTTTCTCAAAACTATTATTGGCCCTTTCCGCTATCGGGTTGCCAACATGAACGCTCTGGGGACGCAAAACCACGCCAATTCCCAGGGAGTTGTTCGCGATGATGGGTGGGCGCAGCTGCTTTTGGTAAGCCATGCTGCCCCTCGACGACCTTCCCCGAAGCGTGGGTAGCGAAGCCGTCATTCTTTTCCCCACCTCGCCTCCCGCTTGTATTGTTGAGGGTCAGGAGCTTCCAGCCGCTGCGTCGCGGTGAACAGCAGCGGCTGGAAAGTGCCATCCCTCCCCCCTTTGCCTGATCGACCTACCTTCCCTGCGCGCGTTGGGTGCGTCCGGTGCATCGCCGAGGCCTGGGGACATGCCCCCTTGCCCTGCAACTCCGGAGCAGTCGTGCAAGGCAGTCCTCTGGCCTCAGCGACGTGCCGGATGGTCGCAGGGAAGATACATCAATCGGGCGACGGCGCTCTGTGGAGCCGTCTTCCCATTCGTTACCGGGACCGTTTGTGCAAATGGTTCTGGGGGGTTGGGTCGGTGTCATGTACGCCGACCCAACCCCCAGCGTGGCCTTGCGGAAACAGCCATTTTGTGGATTGTTGCATATAGTACTTTGATACAAGAGCATTTATAGTTTGAACTGAATCCCAAAATGTATTTTTACTTTCAAATAGATGGGGGGGTAGGTGGGTGCAGGGCTAGATAAGGACTAAGACCTAAGTGGAGCATTGTGCAACGAAGATGGTCCGGCATGTTGAGTTCTGTGGCAGAGGAATGTACAATCCTGTTAACATATTTTTCTGTGACAGACTATTTTTCTGTGACAGACAGGCAGGCCATGGCAAACTGCCTCTGAACATCTATTGCCTTGAACATTCTACCAAGTCGGGCAAAAAAAGTTACACCTTGGCTACCATGTCAGAACAGAAAGGCTGTGAGAATTACGAACATAGCATTAAGACTTCCAGTGCAGGGCCACGTGCCTATAGAACAATAGCTACCAGATATGGTTTGGTGTTTTACTCAGTTATTTCTCAAGGAAGCTGTCAGCTCACAGAGCTCTCCCCTTATGTGGTATGGGATTTTTCAAAGCGTTGTCATTACCTTGAATAGCAGTTAAATTTGTTTATAAGCATTCTTACAGCTGGAAAATAAGGGAGAGAAGTTCAGTTTGGTGGCCAGAGTTCTAGATGTATCCTCTCAGGTGGCTTCTATGAAGAAAAATGTACTTGTGCTCAGATCTGTTCTTGGTGCTTATTTTTAGAAATTGCTGTGCTTTTTCTCTCCTCTGTTTATAGAAGGTCAGGAGCAAACGTAGTAGTAACTTCTAGGACAGTGGTGGTGAACCTTTGGCACTCCAGATGTTATGGACTACAATTCCCATCAGCCCCTGCCAGTATGGCCAATTGCAGGGGCTGTTGGGAATTGTAGTCCATAACATCTGGAGTGCCAAAGGTTCGCCACCACGGTTCTAGGACATCAAATGATAAACTGGGGAAAACCAGTTTTGGGAGGATTGTTTTGAGCAAAAATTAAGGTGTAGGTTGAACCAGCCCCTCCACACATGCCACTCCTCCGCTTCCATCATCTGCTCTCCAAAACTGATTTTCATTTTTTAAAACTATCCAGAGATTAATGTGTGCTTCATAATGGCCCATTTCCACACAGACACTTTAACAAATGTTTTGAAGCAGGAAATAAAACTTTTCCTCCATGAATTTCCACATTGTTTTTACCCCAAAACATTTCCCTTTTAAAATAGTTGTCTGGCTGAAACATTTTAAAATTGCCTTCCCTTATTGGCGCCTTTTGTGAGCTCAATCCTTGCCTCTCGCCTGTTTTAGGCGCATTTTGGAGCATTTGAGCAGAGTTTGTTCAGTTGTGGAGGGGGCTAATTTTAGAAGGACCAGTAAACGAATGAGTAAAGTCCAGTCAAAAGCAACCGTATTAAGTTCTTTATTGAGCTGGCATTCTTAGTCAGATGCAGGCAATGCGAGAACTAACTCCCAGATCTCAAACAGCCGTTTATACGGGCCTCAGACAAGCTCCCGCCAAAAGAAGATAAACAATTCAGGTTCTCACACAGAATCTCCCACAGACAGTTTCACACAGGCAAGCTAGCGAAAGCAAGATAAGAAATTCCCCTTCCTGGGCGTTCCACCAGAAACCCCAGCAGGAACGTTTCCAAGGTTGAACTGCAACCTTACATTCCTCCCCTCCTAAGAAGCCTCCACCCATGGCTTGAAAGGAAATGCTTTATGAAACGCAGTAACTAAGATGGGAGCATGAACATCTGTAGCATTAACCCATTGATTATGGCCCGAAGGATACCCTACCCATGACACAAGATATTGTAAGCGATGTTGAAGCATGCGAGAGTCCAGGATAGCATCAATTTCATAATGTTTGTGCCCATCAATCATAACTGGTGGAGGGCGTTCCGGAGGGCCGTGCCAAGCATCAAAATCTGGAGCCCGCTTGAGTAAGCTGGAATGGAAAACAGGATGAATGTTGCTAAGTGATTTAGGCAGTTCAAGTCTAGCAGTTACATTATTAATAACCTGTACAATACGAAAGGGCCCAATAAACTTTTTCCCAAGCTTGGAATATTTATGCACATCCCGGAGATTCTTAGTGGATAAATACACCCATTCATCAACATGTAAAGGAAAGTCACTGCGGTGTTTGTCTGCCTGAGTCTTTTGGGAGTCCTGTGCTTGGCGGAGGGCTGCACCGATGGCATCCCATCCCTCCACCAGGGTTTGGATCCAGTCATTAAATTCTGGGGGTTGGAGCGGATCAGGACCCAGCAAGGGAAATGGTGGGGCAGAGCGTCCTGTAACCACTTCGAAAGGGGTTTTCTTGGTGCTGCTATGCACTGCATTATTGTAAGCATATTCTGCGAAAGGTAATAAATCAGTCCAGTTGTCCTGATGATAGTTAGTATAACAATGCAGGTACTGCTCCAAAGTTCGGTTTGTGCGTTCCGACTGGCCGTCGGTCTGCACGTGGTACGGGGCAGCTACCACAGGTTCGACCCCCCCATAAGTCCAAAAATGCCTTCCAAACCTTGGAGATGAACTGGGGGCCGCGTTTCGAAATTATCTTGGTAGGAGCAGAATGCAAACGGTAGATATGCTGGATGAACAACTTGGCCAATTTGGGAGCCGAAGGAATGGTGGAACAGGGTATGAAATGGGCTTGCTTGGAAAACAGATCCACCACAACCCACAGTACAGTATTGCCATGACTTTCGGGTAGATCCGTAATAAAGTCCATAGAGATGACTTGCCACAGATAGGAAGCAGGGGGAATTGGTTGCAATAGACCATGGGACTTGCCAGAATTGGGTTTGGCTTCTGCGCACTTAGGACACCCTTTAACATAACTGCAACCTTACAGAATTCCAGTACAACAAACTCAACATAAAAGGCAAAAATCACAAAATGATGGCCAAGAATCATTTGGAGGAGGTGCATGCGGACATAAATCATTGTAAAGGAGGGAGGATTAAAAATGTTTTAGAAACATTCTTGGGAATTTGTGCAGAAAGGGCCAATGTTTTGTTCTGCTGTTTTGTTTTGTTTTTTTGCCACCAAATCACAGCTGACTTATAGTGACCTTCGGTGGGGTTTTCAAGGCAAGAGACCGTCAAAAGTGGGTTGCCATTGCCTGCCTCTGCAAAATGACCCAGTATTCTTTGGAGGTCTCCCATCCAAATACTTGACAGGGTTGACCCTGCTTAGCTTCTGAGATCTGATATCAGGCTAGTCTTTGCTAACCAAATCAGGACTTTGTTGCTGTAGTCCTTCTCTAACTGGTGTGTAGGAACAGCCAAGGAACATCCTGACAAATGTAAATAGTATAGGTAAGATGTGTGCTATACACTAACCCAGGGGTAGGGAACCTGCGGCTCGAGAGCCGCATGCGGCTCTTTTGCCCTTGCACTGCGGCTCCATGAGCCGAGCTGCTGGCCCCATCCTTGCCCGCCCTGCAGGTAGCAGGGCGGGCGCACCAACTGCCCACAGCCAGCTGGGCTGCACTACGGGCTTCCCCTCTCGCCTGCCCCGTTGGAGCAGGGCGGGCGCTTTCCCGGCGGCCGGTAAGGCCGAGCCGCTGGCCCCATCCTTGCTGCATCCATGCACTTCTCAGAATGAGCAGAGTAAAAGGTAAAAACCCCCAATATATACAGTGTTCTCTTTATTTTAAATGTCAAAAATTATTTGCAGCTCCAAGTGTTTTCTTTTCCCATGGAAAACGGGTCCAAATGGCTCTTTGAGTGTTAAAGGTTCCCTACCCCTGCACTAACCCTTCAAAAATTGCCTTATAAAGATTTATTGTGTTAATTCAGCTTTAAAGTAGGTGCACCATGCAAGCCAAAGAACACTTTCCTGAGAGCAAGCCCCTTTGGCTAAAGTGGGACTTGTTTGTGAGTAGACCTTGCTTAGACGCACTCTTATAATTACTCATGAGTAACAAACTGAAGTGTCCAGGGCTTATTTTTTTAATTTTGCTGTTCTTTTCATCTGTCTATTAATAGAAAACAAGTAGCAAATTCCAGTAGCAAACTGTCCGTGACATCTAATAATATTGTCAAGGATTTCTGGCTCAAACATCTGTGGTGAATTTATATTTGTTGAATCCTTCAGCTCTGCTGTAAGTTCTCAAGGTTGTACAGACCTGAAAAAACGCTGTCTGTTCTTTGTGTCACTGTTCCCATCTACTCTCACAAAGGATGAGGGAATTATCTCCATTGTGTGCCAATCCATTTTCAGCCATTTAGAACAGTCAGGTGCATTACTGATCCAGACATTGAGAGTTGTGACCTTCCTGTGACTTTTAACAGCATGCACAGATCTGCAATACCACCCTCATCCAGGGATTTTCAGAAACCACCAGGAAGGTACATCTTTTCTGATGATTTCTGGTGATCTTGGGATGAGCCGGTATCGAGGGGGAATCATTTTCCCACCCTGAGTCTCCGTTCTTTCTGTCAGCCAATCACAGCACAGTAGCCTGAGCATGCGCAGAATGGGAGACTCAAGGCGGGCAGGAACACGCCTTTTAAAAACATTTTCTTCTTGCATGAAGCCATGACCATGCAACTAATAGGCGCACGTTTGTGTGCTGTTCGTGGCCACGAAGCTCTGTGCTTTGTGATCTATCGTGAAGCTATGTAGCCGTTATGGGGAAAAAACCAAAAAAAGGGAGTGCCCATTCACGTTCCCGCCCTAAAGCAACAGCCAATCGGTAACAAGGAGCAAAAGAGTCGCGGATCTGATCCCGGCTTCAACTCCAGACCTCGGCTGCCATGGGGAGGGACAGACTGGGATCAAAAGGTACTGTACTTTATGGTCCCAGTCCAATCCTAGGATGATTTCCCCTGTGGGGATTCAACCTATGTTTGTGGCACTAGGAATCTTTATAGAGATGATCATTATGTAACCCAGCAGAGCCCTGGCTACATAGATCTCTATGTGAGAACTGGGGTGGGGTGGGGATTAAATCAATAAAGCAACAACCCCCTTGTGGTTTAGAAAACAAATGTGAATAGACAAATATACAAAATAATGATAAGAGCGGTACATGCAGTAATAGCACTTGGTTGGAAAGATAAGGAAAAATGGACAGTCCAGAAATGGTTAGAATTTATTTGGGAACCAGTGCAATTGGTCATATTTGATATAATATCACGGAATAAACTGTGGCAAGAAAAACAGAGTGAAAATTTGAAGATATGGAAAATATATGCGGATTGGATGAGAGAAGCTGGAGTCAATGAAGAAATATGGGAGAAGAAGCAACAAAGAATGAACTTACTGCTGTTTGGTTGAAAAACCATTAAGACATAATTTTTAGGGGGAGGGATAAAAGGAGGAAGTGTATGGTTTGGAAAAAGGCAAATAATTATACTAAAATGTAATGTGGATTCAGACTATACAATAAAAATATCAAAAAAGAAAAGAAAACAAATGTGAAATTGCTTCAGACAGGAATCACCACATTCAAGCTAACAAACATTTAACATGACACAACAACTTCGCAACTATAAGTAAATCTAAATCATAATGGCTATGAAGGTGGCACAGCTGAAGGAGACAGGATTTTCAGATCCCTCCAAGAAGGGCACTCAGAATAACAGCAATTAACAAACAGTGCCAGTAGTACAAAGCGGGAGGGTGTGTGTGTCCAAAATGTTACAGGGCCACATCTTCCCAATGAATTTTTCCGTGGGTCCTGCTGCTGCTGCAGGTCTTTCCGCTGCTTGGGCCCCCATGCCCCAAATTGAGGGGCATGGGGACTCTTGCAGTTGGTAACACATGAGCAAATTTACCAACTGCTCATGTTCAGTGAGCTCCCGCTGCACAGACCATAAAGCCCAAATGTTCCAATAGAAATAAAATGCGAACACGACCATGGCATGGGTTACATGTCTCAAATGTCTACTGGGGAGATATTGTAGAAGCGTCACTGTTTTTTGGAAAACCTTGGTCTTCAGAAACCTGGTGCTGAAGAAACTTTGGCAGTGGGGAAATATTTTATTTTTTATTTATTTATTGAACTTATAGGCCGCCTCATCCCCTGCTGGGCTCGGAGTATGCGGCTCGATAGGGATCGAAGCTGTTCTACTCTAACAGCAAATCAACAACATAAAAACATTAAAAAACATTAATCCTTTAAAACCTACGCAGCAATTTCAAGCAGCAGAAAGCTAGAAATTAAAACAACCAGAGTTTTTATAAAACGGGAGTTTAAAACGGCGCCCGATCTAAGGCCAAAAGAAAGGGAGGGAATAGGCAGGGCCCGCGATGGAATCAGTAAATCAGGCCCAACCATAATAAAAGATGGAAATAAAAAGATGGGAACCGGCAGCCTTAATTTCGGTTTCGGTGGGGGGGCAGTAGGGCCACGGCCGGCCCCTCCAAAAGCCCGGTGGACAGGGGCCCCGCCGCTTTGCAGGCCCTCCTTATGGAATTTCACCAAGGTCCCGCAGGGCCCGGACAGCTGGAGGTAGGGCATTCCACCATATGCGATGTAGATCTTGTGGTAGTTTAACTGCTACAAGCCTTGTAGGCGCCACAGAAAGTGGAGGTATACAAACTCATACGAAAACAGAACACATATTCTTTCAGTGCCTAAACTTTGAGGTCACTCCACACTGAAGCCAGATTCTCAGCTAGCCATTTCCCATACACCACTAAGGATATAGGATCTTCCCTGACCACTCCCACCCCCGGGGATGGAGTAAAGCTGCCAGATCCAAGTTGGGAAACTCTTGGAGATTAGGGGATAGAGCCTGAGGAAGAAAGGGACCTCAGTGGGGTACAATCAGTGGTGGAATTCAGCAGGTTTGCACCACTTCGACCGGTTGTTAAAATGATGCTTGTAAACAACCAGTTGTTAAATTATTTGAATCCCACCACCGGAACCAGTTGTTAAATTGGGTACAATGCCATAGAGTCCACCTTCCAAAGCTTCCATTTTCTCCAGGTGAACTGATCTCTGTAGTCAGCAGTGGCGTAGGAGGTTAAGAGCTCATGTATCTAATCTGGAGGAACCGGGTTTGATTCCCAGCTCTGCCGCCTGAGCTGTGGAGGCTTATCTGGGGAATTCAGATTAGCCTGTGCACTCCCACACACGCCAGCTGGGCACCTCGGGCTAGTCATGCTCTTCTGAGCTCTCTCAGCCCCACCCACCTCACAGGGTGTTTGTTGTGAGGGGGGAAGGGCAAGGAGATTGTAAGCCCCTTTGAGTCTCCTACAGGAGAGAAAGGGGGGATATAAATCCAAGCTCTTCTTCTTCTTCTAGTTGGAAGATGAACTGTAATTCTGAGGGATACCCTGGTTTCACCTGGAGATTGTCATCACTCCCTGACTGGGGGCACAGTCCCTGTGGTCACCTACTGTGGAATAAAATTAAATTGTTGTCATGGCAAGGGAATCTGTTGAGGTGGGAGATGCTGCAGCTATGTCCTCTGACACTGCCATAAAGCCTTAAAAAAACAGGCACTGCTTCTGAGCGCTTACTGAGTCAACAGACACACAGAGATACAGGTGCTGCCTTAAAATGCAAACAAAGAGGCATTTCCTGTACAATGTACCCATTCCCTTCATTTCACTTGCCACAACTGTTACTGATAAGAAGTGAACTGCCCATCAGATGTTCGGACAGTGTATGTAAGTGGGGCCATAAAGAGAAAGGGTAGTTGAGTGGATGGGCAAATTCTCACCTCTATAAAGTTTACATTCTTCTTGATCCTTTGCTTAACTGGCCAGTCTCCCCGGTGTGTTGGTTGATAAGCATGCAAATAATTCTGAGATCAGGGTGGGGATCAATATAGTTGCTGTGGATGTCACGAAGGCACAGGCAACGGACGCTCAAACATCTGCCAGTTTGGCTCACCATCTGTTTGCCAGTCACCAACAGGGAGGCAGTTTTCAGTACATTTGCTGTTCATTGTTCAAAGTTGTTTATTGGGTTTGCTTTTCACATATTCAACCAGTACACCCCAGAACAATTAGTAATGTTTCACGCACGCATGTTTTCACTGAATCCATTGGCAGTCCTACATTGCACCTCCCCAAAGACTTTTTGTCACAGCAAGCTGCTCAGCAACCAATAGTATAAAGCAGTGGTGGCGAACCTATGGCACGGGTGCCAGAGGTGGCACTCAGAGCCCTCTCTGTGGGCACGCACAAACAGAGTTCGTCATGTGGGGGGAATCACCCCCCCACACACATCTAGGCTGGCCTGGGCCGCTGGGCTTGATTATTAGCACTAAACCTAAGACCTAGTTTTGGGGAAGCAGTATAGGTAACCCTGTCTGCCGCTAGCAAACCCCCACTGATTTTCATGCAAATAACTAAAGCGAGATCCTTTTACCTGGGAGGTAAGCCTGATTTGCCTGGGCAACGCGACTTGCTTCTTTGAGTAAACTCCTCCCAGTGTCGTGGATTCAATTCGCTGGAAGAGTTGCACGGCTGCTTCAAAAGCAAAGCCAACAACTACCACCAAGCTTCCTCCCGAGTAATGCACTCCTCAGAGCCAACCGGTTTTTCTAAACTAAAACCTCAGTATTCAGGTTAAATTGCCGTGTTGGCACTTTGGCGAGCAAATAAGTGGGTTTGCCGTAGCCAGTTTGGGCACTCGCCCTCGAAAAGGTTCGCCTTCACCGGTAGTGTTGAAATAGTGAACAACTTCAGCCAGTCAACCAAAGTGTATAAGGCCACACACTTGGTTTTTTTTAAGTCTTGCCATTTGGTATTAAGTCTGTATTTCCATGTTCTACTGCACATGTGCATTGGCTAATGCCATGGCATGCAAAGTTCTTCTGTCGTGTCACTAAACAACTTCACTCAACCACCCAGGAACCCAGGAAGAGTCAATCTCACCTACTGCACTGTAGTCGTACCACGTGGTCAGCGCAAGAACGAGACGAGACGCGGAGATAACATCTGGTGGAGATCGCCAGCAGCGGGAGCGCGGGGGTCCGTGTTCCTAGCGAATCTCCCGCATGCTAGTTCCTGGCACCTTTTATTATCATTCCAATGGGGCGCAGTAGGAGGGCTGAACGGGGTGAAGTCCGGGAGAGCTGAGACGGGGAGGTCATCATGTGATGTATGATCTCAAAATTTTGCCACGTGGCAGAGAGGAGCCTAAGACCGAGTTTCCTAATCCTTTACCTGTAAGCGGTGAGCTATTGTCCCTGCACCTTTTAATTGGAGTCAGACAGTTCTATGACCTCTGTTCATGCCGGGAATGAGGAGTGGGGAAGCGGCGCGACCAGAAGGGCCAATGAGCCGGGTTTGCCGCTTTCTACTTCACGGGTCCTGCTGGGTCAGCAGTGCATCACTACATACACCCCAGGAACAATTAGTAATGTTTCCGCATAGCATGTGTTTCGCACCTGAATCATTGGCAGTCTACCGGTGCTTTTCTCCCAAAGACTTTTTTGTCACAGCAAGCTGCTCAGCAGCCAATAATAGTATAAAGCGGTGGTGGCGAACCTATGTACGGGTGCCAGAGGGTGGCACTCAAGAGCCCTCTCTGTGAACGCGCTGAAACCAGAAGTTCATAATGGGGGGGGAGGAATCCTTTTATCTAGGCTGGCCTGGGCCGCTGGGCTTGATTATTAGCACTAAACCTAAGACCTAGTTTTGGGGAAGCAGTATAGGTAACTCTGTCAAGTGCTGTTAAACCCCACTGATTTTCATGCAAATAACTAAAGTGCGATCCTTTACCTGGGAGTAAGCTCGATTGCTGGCAATGTGACTTGCTTCCTGGAAATAGTAAACCCTCCCTAAGTTCGTGATTCACCCGTTGGAAGAGTTGCACGGTTGCTTCAAAGCAAAGCCAACAACTACCACCAAGCTTACTCCCAAGTAATGCACACCTCAGAGCCAACCGGTTTTTCTAAACTAAAACCTCAGTATTCAAGTTAAATTGCCGTGTTGGCACTTTGCGATAAATAAGTGGGTTTTGGGTTGCAGTTTGGGCACTCGGCCTCGAAAAGGTTCGCCGCCACTGGTATAAAGAAATAGTGAACAAATCAGCCAGTCAACCAGTGTAGAAAGTACACACTTGGGTTTTTTAAGTCTTGCCATTTGGTATTAAGTCCGTATTTCCATGTTCTACTGCACATGTGCATTGGCTAATGCCATGGCATGCAAAGTTCTTCTGTCGTGTCACTAAACAACTTCACTCAACCACCCAGGACCCCAGGAAGAGTCAATCTCACCTACTGCACAGATGCACAAATTCCTGCAAGGCAAGGATATGAAACTTCACCTATGCAAGGAGATGAAGAACCACCACCAACTGGCTCAGGTATGGACTTTCGGCGATTTGAAGGTCCGATTACCTGCCTGCAACAGGGAGGAACGTCATGTGAAAATTTGGGGGCGATCGATCCAGCCGTTTCGGCATTAGGGCGTGACTAACAAAGTCACTGTTAGCTTTTTATATAGAGAGATGGAATAAGTCTGAAATGGACCGAGCAGCAGCACAAGAAGAATTGGATAAGGTAGATATAATAAGACACCTGGCAAAACAGAAAAGATGCAGAGGGTAGCTTGGTAAACAAGTGGGAGGAAAGCAACTCTGTTGGAGAGATGATAGCAGGATCCTTATGAACAATGGGGCAAAGAAGACAGAGAGGAACTGTCACATGTTTGTGCCTCACAAAAGGAACACTTTTGTCTTTCTGAACCATTTAAGTGACAGGTAGGAGGCACCGGCAAATGCTCAAAGGCAAGAGCCAGTAATTCAGTGAACACCCACACTTTCTTGCAACTGCTAGTTAATGGAGGGTGCAGAAGCTTCTCAGTGTTGTGGCATTGACATAAGCAAAGCAAATAACACGGATCTTTAAAATGCTGGGGCCTCTTTAATTTCCTGTTGCGCTATAAAAAAAAACGAAAAGCCCCAAGCTCAGAAGACACCAGACCTGCATGTTTGTGACAATGGATACACACATGTGTGCACATCCAATCAACATGGAAGATTCCGGTTTCCAGAACACAAATAATGGTGGTTTCCAGGGGAACACAATGTCCTGTGCTTTCAAAGGAAAACTTGGATAAATAACATGATGGAAGAAGTGGGAAGGTTGGCAGTATTGACTGGAACGTACCATATTCTCAACGTGAATCTATTTCTGAGTTACGGGTACAAACTGCAGAGGGTCTTATCCAAAAACCGCTATCCACATGATACTTTTTATTGAGAGCAGTTGCCTGGAAGCTTTTCAGTTCACCAGAACTCTTCCTCGGCCTAATTAATACAAAACAAAAAGAGGCTGGGGAAGAACAGATATTCCATGATGTTAAAGCCCTTCTCTCATGGCATCTCTGTGCTGACTGCTGGGGCTAGATACACGCTGGTGCTTTTGATGAAGGTTGCTCTAGAGACTTTCTTTGCAAGAAGCAAAAAAAAAGGGGGGGGAAATAATCCACCCATGGGGTTTCAGCACATCAAAAGGGGACAAGAATACTGATTCAAAAACTTCAGCATGTGTGTTACTTCTACACAGGAAGCAATGTTCACAGCATTTTATAGACAAACAATGTCATTATCTTTCTATTTATTATTTGGAATATTTCTATGCCAGCTCTTCAGAGTCCTGCACAAGGCAGCTTTCAATTAAAAGCTGCCCTATTAAAATACTGTTTTAGGTATACTGTTGGCAGGCAGACAATCTCAGCCCTCCAAGATCACTTACACCTTACAAACAATGTAGGAAGAGGCTGAGAACAGAGCTGCAAGATAGGTGGTGCAATGCTTGTCTCCTAGCCTGGCATCAGTTGCCTGCCAACAGTGAAGTTGAGTTGTTGAAGGAGCATTAGGAGCAGGGCTATAAAAGGCTCCCAGAACTGCTGTAAGGCACAGTCACAATGGGCACAGCAACTGTTGAACTGCTGCCACTCCTTTGACTGAAATTCTGAAACTCGGCCTTGGATTGGACCATGCTGTTTGTTTGATTCTCCTCTGGAAACTTGATCTTGGCTTTGAACGACTCTACTTCCTGGAACATCTCTTGCTGTTACTGCTTCAAAGAACAAGGCAAGATGTGTAACCTGATACTTGTAGTTGGCAGAGTAGTACCATGCTGTTTGATTCTCCTCTGGCTGGAAAAAAAACTGACTGACTGGATTCTCCTCTGGAAACTTGATCTTGGCTTTGAACTACTTTGCTTCCTGGAACACCTCTTGCTGTTACTGCTTCAAAGAATCAGGCAAGATACCTGTAGTTGGCAGAGTTGTACACCTGGTTTTAGGTACTATTGCTAAGCCTTGGAGGTTCACCCAAATCTCAGTGTATATGTGATTTCATTGAGTCACTTTGGGCAAGCCATTCTTTCTTTATCACAGCTATTCTTCTGTAATATTAGCACAGTGTTTGTGGCTCACTATAGGAATATTGTAAAATTACCATCTTGCCAACTCTTGGGGTGCCTAGCAGCGCACTGCTAAAATAGAAGCCCATTTCTCTGCTCTGGCTAGTGTACCCACAAGAACCCAATCAAATCCTGTCGGGACTTGCCCTTGCCCACATGTGCCTTGCAAATAGCCGCTACATCCCACCTACACAATACCCCTGCCATGGAGAGTATTCCCATCTCCATCCCTGGACTATACACTCTGCATAGACAAAGGACTTGTTAATGTGTTTGCCCCAAGTGTTCCTATCAATACTGCATTAACCCAAGAATTTCTCCCTCTGACTAATCTCTCTGACAACCCACCTCATTTACATTGTCATTGGTACAGAAGCTGTAATTTAATCAGCTACCTTTCCCCTTTTCAGGTACTCCAAAGCTTGGCCCATCAAGCTAATGACTCAACTATTAGACTAATGACTCAGCACTTAAGGTTTATGCCTGCCTCTTGTCTTTCCCTGGAAAGGCAGAACTCCTCTTTGTCCTGGGAGGTTAAGGGCCACTCTGCATAACCCTGATGATCCTTTTTCCCCTGTAAGAAGCCCTCTCTCCCAGTAGCCAGTATCCAATATCTCTGAGCACCTCTCTGTCTGCTGATATTGTCGCACAATGCATTTTTCTTTCTTCTACCAGAGCTAAGTGCAGGCTGTTCAGCTCTGTTCATCAGACCATTCCACTCCAGGATCAGGTGACTATAATCCTTACTCCTCAATTCCCTGCATCTATTCCAAACCTATCCACTCAACACTGTTTCTGTCCTAGGACTGTGTGTGTTCTGCTGTTTTGATTATTGTGTGTTTGTGTACTCCTATTATCTCTAAGTGAAACTGTCAAACTTTATTTTGCTCTCCTAGTAATTTCTTGCAAAAGCTGATCTTGATATACATAGGCAACAAAGTCCCTGAGCTTGCCCAACCTTTTGCTTAGCTAAGAAACTGTTCTTGGTAATTTCCCCACTTTAAACGGAACATGCTCCCACCATTTCGGGTAACAACAGCATATATTGCCCAAGTGCTGGATAACTGCTATATTATTACAGAAGGGGGAAAATGGGATGATCCAGTTTCCCTAACATATCTTTTATTTCTTAATAGTGGTACCACCATCAAATTCTGTCTCCTGTAGGAATTCACTGCAGGGCCTTACTCCATGACCCTTATATGTTCAGCTAGCTCTGAATGAAATTTTCATGGTTAGGACCATATCATTTTTTGATTAAATGGTCATAATCGCCCCTATTCTTGCATTAACGCCTCCCGCTAACAGAAATCAGCTGTTGTAAAATTGCTTTGAAATTTATTACATATTTTGTCCAGCCATGATATTGCATGTAGCATATATACATGAACCAAAGAAAGAAGGAAAAATACAAACGGGGCTCCAGCAAATGTGTGAAAGTAAACAGGGGTCGATTCCCCACTGGCAGAATTGACCTGGGATTGAACTGGGACCATTAAATTACAGTACCTAGTTGATTCCAGAGTCACTCCCCATGGCAGCTGAGGTCTCGTGTTGCTCAGAGGACGGGATCACCTCAGCGCCTCTTCTGCTCCTCGCTCCTGATTGGCTGTTGCTTTAGGGCGGGAACAGGAATGTGCGTTCCTTTTTTGGTTTTTTTACATAATGGCTATGTAGCTACATTGTTACAAAGCAGTACTCTATGTGGCTAGAAACAGTGCATAAACGTGCGCCTATTAGTTGTATGGTCGTGGCTTCGTATGCAAGATTTTTTTAAAAGGCGTGTTTCTGCCTGGCATGAGTCTCCCATTCTGCGCATGCCCAAGACACTTAGCCATGATTGGCTAACGGCACGAACGGGAGAGTCACGGTGGATTAGGATTCCCCACGATACCAGGTTCGTCCTGTGTTCATCCTAGAACAACAGAAAAAGGTGCACCTCCCTGGTGGTTTTAAAAATATAATGGGAAAAAGGGGCAGAGCTGGAACAGACACAAGTTGGCCACAGGAACTGTGGGGAGTTCCAGGAAAACTGCATGGTCTATTCTAGGTCAATTCCGCCAG
Source organism: Sphaerodactylus townsendi (assembly GCF_021028975.2). Classification (NCBI taxonomy): domain Eukaryota; kingdom Metazoa; phylum Chordata; class Lepidosauria; order Squamata; family Sphaerodactylidae; genus Sphaerodactylus; species Sphaerodactylus townsendi. The sequence continues at coordinate 175,180,270 of NC_059427.1, read as the reverse complement.
AGGGGAATTGACCAGGATACACTTTATTGAGGAATGCAGGAGTGGATCTACTAATGGTACTTCAAAAATAAAATGGACATTGTTTTTGCTTGAGATTGTAGATAGGAAATAGGGTCATTAATGTTAAAAGTTTGTACCAGACCCAGAAAAATAGTGCTTAGAGCCTGTGTATTAAAATTTATTTTTATTATTCATAATACCATTTTTAAGGATTTAAATTCTATTTACCTGAAAGTCAATGACTACAGAAACGATATGTAAATGCCGCAGTGTAAGAAATATATTTGTTATAGTAAAACAAAAAAAGTTAAAGCAGTAAACAAAAATGTTAATGTCTCCCACATATATTTCCATTCACCTCTATTTGCCTAAATAGACCAAGACACAGACAAATGATGTGAATAAAAATCTGAATTTGGCATTAACTCATTTGTTCTGCTCATATATTACGAGTATCCTGAAGGAGGCCCTCTTCTTGGTGTGACAAGAGAAATATAATTATTATCCTTGAGGTTCAGTATAGTCAAATGACAAACGGAGAATTACCCAAGGTTCTTTTAGGTAATAATAGCTGCATTCAGATGTCATGCAAAGTCTGAATTAAACTACAGTACTAAAGCTGCAATAGAGAACAGCTATAGAATCCACTGGTTCCTTCTGAATTACAACAGGAATTTATTCAGTTTCCAAGTGCCATTAGAAATCAACAAGCAATGGTGATCAGTTGCTTACATGGTGATCTTTGTTTGTTTTATTTGTAGGCCACACTTCCCAACAGGAAATAATCTTAAAAAGACAGGCCATACTATTTTGTTCCTGACATTTATAACAATTCTAGATGAATCATACATACACATAGCCATCACTAGCTACATAATTTAAAAATTAGAATAATTAAGACCATCCATATTCTCTTGCTGGTTTTCAAGTGACATTAGCAGTTGCTTCTTTTCTGGCAGTATTGAAATTTTCTGGGAGAAAAGACCTGTGGAAAATCTACAAATCTAATAGCTTATGTCATGGATTATTGATGCTGGAAGATGGAATGTAGAGTTCTCTGAAATCTCCCAAAGAGGATTAGGCGAGTGGATGCCTGCTGCTGTTTTTGACAGGAATAAAGGATGGTTTGGAACATAAGAACTTAATCTTCCAGCAATGTGGCCTGGGGGGGGCGGGGGGGAGATGCCATGGTATAGCCCAATCTTGTTATATCTCAGAAGGTAAACAGGGTCAGTGCTTGACTAGGAAACCACCAAGGAAGACACTGCAGGGCAAGGCAATGGCAAACCACATCTGCTTCTCATGTGCCCTGAAAGACCTTTGCCGATATTGCCATCAGTGCTTTGCAACTTCATAGCACTTACATGCATATGGGGTATCGCCATAATATGGTTGATGATTGATAGTTGACAAATGTGTACGCTTCTCTTTAAACAACCAAAAAAGATTTCTTCGCATTGTAAACATTGTAGTGATTTGTAAGTTTGAATGATTTATTTCGGTGAAAGATTAGGGAAGCATTTCTGTATGTACATTACATTATAAAGATTTGAAAATTATCACTGTCTTAGGAAAAGTGAGTTAGCCTTTCGGGTGTAAAAGTGGATTGACTGTACTTATATAGTGCTCCCATCCCATAATAAATTTTTGAACATGGTGGAATAATTAAAGTATTCAGCATTTCCCAATGCTTTTTATATTTCACATCACCAAAAAGAAATTTCATTAGGAGATGTTAGGATGAACGAGTTATGTGCCCATTGTCCAATACTCTCCAATACTTCCTTACAATGTTCTTGTAAGGAATATCAAATTCACTATCATTTTTCTGGGTATTGCCCACTTCCAGCGTGCATTTGATAACTTCCTGCTAAATTTACGTAAATGTGGTAAAGTAAAATACCATTAAAAAAACCCCGTATAATGGTTTTCCCTCACTGGTTGAAATTGTGAACAAGTTCATTTTAAAAAATGGTCTGCCATTTTTTAACTAACAAATATTCTTCAGAAATATAATTCAATTTAATTTTAAAAATTTGAACTTTTATCTCTGTCCTCTGGATCTTCCTGCATCAATAAACCATATATTTTAGATAAGATGCTTTTACTTGATTGTAAGTTCAACGCAAACTGGTCAAATGTTATCTGTTTTCCATTAATGCAAAGATCTATCCCAAAATATACCAAACCAACCAATAAAAAACAGAACATGGTATGTGATAATAATTCAAAATATGTATTGAAGATAGCCTATCAAAATTCTATACGAGACATAAAGAAAGACAAGATACAAAATTCAGACAGTGATTTAATTAAAACATCTGAAAATCATAAGTGACATTAAATGACCACTGAATAATGATAATAACAATAATAAAGGGATAAGAATGGGATAAAATGAGTAAAAACATGACATGGCCATCGTTTTTTCTTTTTCTTTTATTGTTATTGTGTAAGTTTTAACTGATATCGTTTTATGACGGTTTTGTTTTATATTGGATTGTTGTGGTTTCGTTGATGTTTGCCGTCCTGAGCCATGTGGGAAGGGTGGGATATAAATCGACAGATAAATAAACAAATAAACAAACAAACAAATAAATAAATAATGGTATAAGGGAAATAGTGATGGCTACTACATAATAAATAAAAAATGCATAACTGCATAGAACTATTACAACATGCATTAAAAAGATGCATAATGATGGATATATGAATGAACAATCTATTAACAATAATATATCGCTAACTATAATTTAAATCCAAAGTCCTTTGGGAAGGAATGTGATGTTGACAGCTGTCTCTTCTTCCCGCTGCCTCTGTTTCCCACACTGCAGAAATCAGCTCAGAAATCAGCAGCAGTGGCGTTAGGAGGTTAAGAGCTCGTGTATCTAATCTGGAGGAACCGGGTTTGATTCCCAGCTCTGTTGCCTGAGCTGTGGAGGCTTATCTGGGGAATTCAGATTAGCCTGTACACTCCCACACACGCCAGCTGGGTGACCTTGGGCTAGTCACAGCTTCTCGGAGCTCTCTCAGCCCCACCTACCTCACAGGGTGTTTGTTGTGAGGGGGGAAGGGCAAGGAGATTGTCAGCCCCTTTGAGTCTCCTGCAGGACAGAAAGGGGGGGATATAAATCCAAACTGTTCTTCTTTCAATCAGGATGGAGTGATATTATGGACTCTTATTTTTTTAGCGGCTTTCCTCCCACACTTATCACACTTTGGTGCTGATTTTCTTTTGATATACTCCATCTTGGCTTAAGGACGTCATACACATTATCAGCAGCAAAATTAGTGGTGGTTTGTTGCACCACGAGGAAGTTTCAAGAGGTTACTTCCTTGTAGGATGCAAAGTTGGAAATTGTTAAGACAGTGAGGGAGGTTGCGCAAGGATAAGGTTGCCAACCTCTAGGTGGTGTCTGGAGATCTCCCAGAATTATAACTATCCCTTGACAACAAAGATCAGTTCCCCTGGTGAAAACGGTGGCGTTGGGGAGCAGATTCTATGGCGTTATGCCCTGCTGAATTCCTCTCCTCCCCAAATACTACCCTCAGACTCCACACCTAAATCCCCAGGAATTCCCCAACCTGGAGTTGGCAGCCCTCGGATAAATGAGGGAGCAAAATAATGCAGTTATTAGATGGAGGGAATTTACATAGGAAAGGGGATGAGAAGGGAAGGGAAGAAGGGGGAAGGAACAGGAAGAAGGAGAAGGGAAGGCAAACCTGATGAGATACTGGAGGGCTAAGATTCTTTTAAGTTCAATAAATAAAATCCACTCCCCACCCCAAGTTTGGATCAGGATTATGGTCCTGGGTGGGTGGGTGGTGGGAATTCTGGAGAGGTTGCATGTTTATGAAGGCTGTGAGCATATGTTGGGTCCCCCACTGCAGCTGCCTTGTTTTCAGAGGGGCTGTGTGGTTTCCAGGCTGTATGGCCGTGTTCTTCCTGAATTGTGGCTATGCTGGAAGAGCAGAGTGTGACTTCCTTGCACTGACTGTACCATGCTTCCACTGGAGTGTTTAAATGTAGAGCCAGCAATGCACCCATGAAGAACTGAGTCTATGAGATGTTCTCTCAGAAATTCCTGTGAAGCAAAAAAGCCAATGAGTTGAGCTGCTTTCTTTGGGATTGGAAGGGCACCTGTACAGCACTGAGCTCTTCTGAGCATGAGGGAGTCGTGCTTTGTGCTTTCCTCTGCCCGATGCCTTTACCAACAGGAAGTGGAAGATCTCACTAGAGACTTTGAGGCAGTTGCTCATTTCCTGATGCAAGAAGGGTGACTCTTCCATGCTGCCTTGAGCATGGGTCACAATCAGCTGTTTTCTCCAGCTGTCAAGGGCAGGAAATGGGATGTTGCCAGAGAGCCAGTTGGAGAAGGCAACTGAGTCTTCCTCTTCTGCCATTGCTAAATGGGAGACTGACCCAAATGTCTTCATTTAGAAGTGGGCCCACTACTGAGCCCTGGGTCTTGTCAGGTCTTCAACCTCTGACACTAACTCTGGGGAGGTTTAACACTGGGCCTTTCCCCACTTACCTTAAGCCCCACGCTACTCTCCTCAAGTAGCGCGGGGTCCCCTGGCACTCCCCATGACAGGGGCGGCGACAGCGCAGCTAACCCGGCAGCTGCCGCTGTCACGCCCCCTCGAGCAGCCTGGCATCCCTTAGCTATTGTAAACGGCGCCTTTTGATGACCCAGCACAGAAGGATTCGTGAGACTTACCGAGGCGTGCACCAGGGGATGCAGCGTGCTGAGAGCAATCTGCAACATAGAAATCTCATGGTGAGTGGGGAAACGCCCACTGCCTCCAATTTACTCTGGAGCTGCTTTGCCTTGATTAAGAAAAACAAACAGAAAATACATGTTATTCCCCAGGAGGAATAACTGAGATCCCGAATCTTAGGAAACATTTGCAATTGTCAATGTATGGACTAGTTTGGCTCTACAATAGAAGGGAAAAGGAAGAAAGGAATGATCTTAAGTTAACTGAGAACTAAAAGATATGTGTTTTTTGAAGATCTGTGATTAGATCCTATAAGTACAACACTTTCAACTTTTACAAATAGCCATCATGGGGGCTACCCAGTTTGGATTTGGGTGCAAATGGGTTACCATCTTCTGGGTGACAGGAAGTGAGAGCCAGTATAGTGTAGTGCAGGGGTCTGCAACCTGCAGCTCTCCAGATGTTCATGAACTACATGGCATTGGCCATGCTGGCAGGAGCTGATGGGAATTGTAGTTCATGAACATCTGGAGAGCCGCAGGTTACAGACCCCTGGTATAGTGTCTGGAATAGATAAGAATCTGAGAGTGTCCATGTAAAGTGCCATTGAGTCGCAGCTGACTTACGGTGACCTCATATGGTTTACAAGGAAAGCGACTAACTCAGGCCGTTTGCCGTTGCCTTCTCCTGTATGGCGCCCCTGGTGTTCCTTGGTGTCTCCCATCAAAGTACCAACCAGAGCCAACCCTGCTTAGCTTCTGAGATCTGACAAGAGCTGGTTAGCCTGGGCCATCAAGATCAGGGGAGGATCTGGGAGACTCAGGTTCAAATCCCGAGTCTGCTGCAAAGCTCACTGGGCAACTTGGATCTGTCACACAATCTCAACCTAATCCACAGGTCTGCTGTGACAAAATAAGGAAGAGAAAACCATAAGTGGTTTAGGAGAAAGGTGAAATTAAAAATGCATTTAAAATAGTGTGGGATCCAGTGTTTCCCGTCTCCAGGTGGGATCTGGACATCTGTTTTTTCCACTGATCTCCAGATGACATAGATAAATTTCCCTGGAGAAAATTGCTGCTTTGAAGGGTGGACTGTATAGGATTGTACCATGCTGATGCCAGTCCCTCCCCAATCTCTGCCCTCTTCAGGCGCCACATCCAAAATATCCAGGTAGTTTCCAATCCAGGCCTTGCAACCACTGGTGGTATTCAAATAATTTAACAACTGGCTGTTTACAAGCATCATTTTAACAACCGGTTCTGCCGAAGTGGTGCGAACTGGCTGAATCCCACCACTGCTTGCAACCCTAGGGGTGCCACAGGGCTTCTGAAGTAGTCTGGAAGGAACGCTAAAGGAAGTAGAAAATAACTTGCTCATGTTCCAAGCAGCCCGAGGCTGTAAAAGCTTCATGAAAGTGATGCTCCTCTCTTCCCTCCCATATTTTTCTAGGAAGGAAATGAGAAATCATCCCAGAAGTTGTGTCATAGGAGTTCTCATGTGACCTGGAAGTACTGCTAGAGGGAGCTCAGCACAGGTTGCTCATTCTGCAAATAGCTGGAGAGTCTCTGCCAAGTGACATGCCAAGTGACATCAAGAGAAACAACCACCAAAAATCCATTAAAAATTAAAGCTGATGATCATAAACTTTAAAGCTAAATGCCATAAAAAGCTCAAATAGACAAAACCAATTTCAACACAGTTTCCTTTTTGATCAATTGTAAACTAATTAACTGAGCAGCATTTTTTAAAAAAAAGTTACTTATTTTAATTACAGTATTTAGAGAAATGACTTAGAAGAAGAATGCCTTCTTTAAAATGGCACGTGCATGTTATTGTTTTTTTGCCGTCAAGTCACATATGACTTATAGAACCCCTCAAGGGGTTTTCAACGCACAGCTATACTCTGTTTCATGTAAAGATGTTTGTAGAGTTTATATTCCTCCACCACAGAATGAAGAATGCCAGACCTTCTTTGTTGTTGTTGTAGTGCCTACCTAGCCCTGTTCCTCCCATCTGTTTGGAAGTTTAAAAGTAAAAATACATTTTAGCATAAATGCTATTGTATCAAGGTACCATGTTCAATAATGCACAAAGTAATTGTTTTGACAAAGGAGGTATGTAAAACTAAATGATAATTCTCATATTCGTTCAGGACTATATTCTAATGAGGAAGCGTATAATTTTCTCAACTAACTAAACTAACATCTTTATGTGGAACCGAGTATTGTCTGCCATTGCCTTACTCTGCATAGTGACCCCAGTATTCCTTGAAGGTCTTCCATCCAAATACTTGCCAGGGTCAACCCTGCTTAGCTAGCCCAGGCTAGCCCAGGGATGGCCAACCTATGGCACTCCAGATGTTCATGGACTACAATTCCCATCAGCCCTTGCCAGCATGGCCAACAGTTCATTCAGAACTCTCTCAGCCCCACCTACCTCACAAGGTGTCTGTTGTGGGGAAGGGAAGGGCTTTATGAGCCACTTTGAGTCTCCTTACAGAAGAGATAGGCGGGTATAAATCCAAACTCTTCTTCTTCAATTTCACAGCCATCCATGCAAGTCAATTGGCATTCCTGGCTCCCATTATCTTCAATGAGCCTTCAAGCCTCTTTCATTGTTCCCAACAGGGAATCCTACCCTACATTTTAATCTTGGTTGTGGGGGGGAGGAGGCAGCAACCAGAATAGGCCCCATTTGCAAGAAAATCCCAACATATATCAGGAATCACTTTCACAGTGACGAAACAGAGGACATGAACTTGTTCCACTTCTTCTTTCTGTATTTTCCTGTGGCAACCCTGTTATATTTTTTGATCTTCTGACCCACCATCTCGCTGCTGCCAGAGTGCGGGGGATGGCCCTAAAGTGACCAGTTTCATTCCTCCAACAGAAGGGACAGCGGGTAGCATTAGGGGAGAGGATGTCCTGTCAACCACTTCTGGTTTGTGGGGTGCCACAGGGGCCAATTCTTTTCCCGGTATCATTTAACATCTATATGTAACCCCTGGTGCCACTGGTTTGGAGTTTGGGGCTGGGTTGTCATCAATATGCAGATGACACCCAGCTTTTTTTGCTGATGGAGGGCCAGCCAACTGACATTTGGCCCAGTGCTTGGAGGCCATGACAGGATGGTTAGCCCAGATCAGGCTGAAACTAAATCCAGTGAAGACGGAGCTCCAGTGGCTGAGTTGGGGGTGCAATTAAGAACAGAGGTTCCAGCTGTCATTTTATGAGTGAAAGTGTGAGGGGCCTTTTAACACCTGCCTCCTCAAGCTAGGAGCCCCTGTGGCTTGGTTCCTGGAGTCTTCCCAGTCTATGGAGGTCTGGGTCACACATACAGTCAAACTGTATTTTCCCCATCTTTGCCAGATTAAGTAGCTGGCCCCCTATCTGTCCTGTGCAGACCTTGCCACACTGATCCATGAAATGGTCACCTCTAGGCTAGATTACTATAACTCGTTCTATGTTGGCCTGCCCTTGATACTGCTCCGGAAACTGCAGCTGATCCAGAATGCAGCCGCGAGAGTCCCCACCAGAACCCCAGTGAAGGAACATTTCAGACCTTTTCTCTACCAACTGTACTAGTTACCGGTTGAATTCTGGATTGTTTTCAAGGTTTCGGTATTAACCTTCAAGGCTTTGAGTGGTCTAGGACCAATCGTATCTACAGGACCGTATCTTCCATACTGCCCACGGAGGACCTGTCGGTCCTCTGGGAGTAATCTGGTGATCTCAGCCTCAAAAAATATAGCTGAGCCTACCAGAGCTTAGTCACTCCATATGGTGAACGGCTCTGGTGGCATGGAATGGAATGCACTTCCCACAGATATTAGAGCCCTGTGGAAGATCAACCAATTCTGCAGGGCTTGCAAGACCAAATTATTCCACTGGGCATATAATTGAAGCGGATATAGTTGTTGAAATCTGTCAGCCCTAATACTCATCTACCTTCTGCTCTCTCTGAAAATAAGCAGCATACCCGGAAAATGGGCCATAGTAGAGGTTTTGCTAAAGTGCGAAATATAAGGCATCCCCCAAAAGTAAGACGTAGCAAAGTTTTTGTTTGGAAGCATGCCTGACAAACAGAATACAGAAATATAAGACATCCCTTGAAAATAAGACATAGCGCATCTTTGGGAGCAAAAATTAATATAAATTAATATAAGACACTGTCTTATATTTGGGGAAACGGTATATATCTCTTCCTTTTTGTGCACTAAGGTTTGTAGGATAGGGCAGAATGTGGTTTATATGGGTAATGTGAATTATTTAAATTGCCATCAGGGGTTTTTAGTAGTTGTAGTTGAGATAGATTTTTATTTTATGATGTGTCCTAATTACTATTTTAAAGTATTATTGTATGATTTTAATCATGCATGTTAGCCTCTCTGAGCCCAGTTTTGGCTGGGGAAGGTGGGGTATTAAATCAAAACAAATAAAATCAAATTGTGTCTTCTAACAAAAAACCATCATTTAACAAAGACAACAATCAAAGACAGTCTTCAGACTGTCCACAGTTCCTATAACACAGCAACACTCATTCAGTGGTTCGTGTAGTCTTTACTTGCATGTAGGAAGAAGAAAATGGTTGCAACTTTGGCTAGGGCTTTTGAGATCCACTTGAAAGCTCTAGCTTCTAATTCCAGCTGTATTTGGGGGTCGGGGCGGGGCGGAACAATTTCTTAACTGAGAGCCAGCAGGGTAGTGGTCAAGAGCAGGTGGCCTCTAATCTAGAGAACTCCATCATGTTTTAGTGGCAGGAACCTGGAGGGCTATCTGGATGCTGTTTCTCAGGTGGCAAGTAGCCTGAAAGCCTGCATGGGATTGTTGTTAAGAGTGGTGGGGAACCTGGTTTGATTCCCCACTCCTCAACATGAGCTTAACTGGTGAACTGGATTTGTTTCCCTTCTCCTACATTCCTGCTGAGTGACCTCGTGGCTGGGGTCCCTAGTTCCTCCCAGTAATCCCGCCTCCTCTATCCCACCTGCCCTACAAGGCAGTCTGATGTGGGGAGAGGAAGGGAAAAGGAGTTGTTAAGTCACTTTGGGACTCATTATCGTAGAGAAAAAGCGGGGTATAAAATCTTAATCCTTGCCTTCCTCTGGCTAACTTGGAAGCTCAAGGAGGGACTCTTTGGCTGGGGTCCCACCTTCTATCCGAACTCTCTCAACCCCACCTACCTCACAAGGTTGTGGGGAGAGGAAGGGAAAGGAGTTTGTAAGCTGCCTCGCGCCGCCTTACAGGAGAGAAAGGCGGAGTATGCACACTCTCCTCCCGCTCGTCTTCTGAGACGCCCTGCACATGCTCAGAAGCGCCTTTTGCTTCTTTCCAAGCGTGATTAATAGATCCCGGGGGGGTTGAGCCCGGCCGGCCTCCATCGCCTTGTATGGTTCCCTCCCACTGTATCTTTAACGAGGAAGCCGGCCTCCTCCGCAGACCCAGCCCATTGCCGGGCGGGGCGGCCTAGGCCGCCTCTGTCAACGGCTGCCGAGTCTCTTTCCACGGTTGCCTTGGAAGGGGAGCCGCCGACGGAGCCCGGGAGCCGGGCAGGGAGAACAGGGAGCCTCCCCGCCCGCCTGCGGTCGTGCCATGCGATGCCAGGAGCTGCCGCGGATGAGGTAAACGGGGCGAGCCGCCCTTCCGCCCTTCTCTTCCCGGCACGGCCAGTCCGCCCTGCCGCCGCCGCCGCCAGTGCGGAGCCCGCGCTGAGGCTAACGAAGCCCGCCCGCCTGCCTGCCTCCCTCCCCGGCCTCGGAGGTAGCGGAGCCGGCCTGGGCCCGGGGCTGCCTGTGGGGGGAACCGGGAGCGAGTCCTCTCTGGGATGCCCTATGGCGGCCCGGGCAGAGGGAGGCGGGCGGGGGAGCGGGTTTAGGTAAGGGCAGGTGGGGAGACGGGGCGTCGTCGTCCCAGCAAAGGGGGAAGGCTGGGAACGGCCAGGCAAGGGCCAGCTTCTTCAAGGCCCTCTCTGGTACACGGGGAGAACGAGCCTCTGAGCGTATGCAGAGTATGCAAAGTTGCCTTAGGGGCTTGATAGCTGGGGCTTTCGATTTAATAGTTTTAGCGTCTTTTTGTATTTTATTTGCTAGATTTAATATCCCGCCCCTCCCCTTTGGGGCTCCGAGCAGCCTACAACACTTGTAAAAACAATCACACATTTGGAACATTCAAATGTCTCATTAATGAATGCAGGTTGTCAAGCAGCAGCTAATTCCAGTTGTTGTAATTCTCAATATCTGTCTCCCTTTAAGCTTATTTAAAGAACCCTTTTAGTATTTGTGCTTCTTTTTATCCTCTTTTTATCCATCCTTTATGTCATCTATTTTTTGCTGGTCCATGACTGTAATAAAGGTTTAGCTCCAAGCAGGATGGAGCCCCTAAGCCTCTCTTTCTCCAACTTGGCCGCTCCAGGCCTACTAGGATTTAGTATTTGTTGCATGTTCCAACAGCGCGAGAAGCTACTCTTCTAAGGAGAGGTGTAACCCTGTGTGGGGCCAGTGTGGCCGTCACTCAAGTGGGATGGGGGATAAGGCCCGTGGATGGGATAAGGTGCATTGGTCTCTATATGAACTGGGTGTGAAAGCAGAGAGGAGGGGCCGTATCTGGGACTTTAAAAAAAATATAATGTGCTGGTACTAAAATATCAGAAGTAAGACAGAAGACGTGGCTTCTATAGAACAAAGTGTTCTCTCTCTTCCCGCCCTCCCTTGTATGTTGGTTGAGCAGCGATCACAGCTAACTCATACACTGTGGACTAAAGGAATATAGTGCTAAAGGTTGCAACTCATAAGGAAACTGAATCTGTCACGTCTTTTCCCTTCAAGACGAAGGACTGGGGAGAGATTTTTGGTACCTGTGTTTTAACTAGGGGTCTGTGATGCCTTAGAAAGAAGGAAACATGCAACACAAACACCATGGGATGCATGGAAGAAGGTACATGGCTCTAGAGCAGTGATGGCGAACCTTTTCGAGACCGAGTGCCCAAACTGCAACCCAAAACCCACTTATTTATCGCACGCCACCATGGCAGACTTAACTCCCTGAATAATTGAGGTTATAGTATAGAAAAAACAGTTGGTCTCCCAAGGCCCAAGCAAGCATTATTGGGGAGCAAGCTTTGGTGGTAGAAGCTCGGTGGTTTTGCTTTGGGCAACTCGTGCAACGCTTTGAATGTGGGTGAATCACGACCCTAGGAGGGAGCTTGTATCACTCCAGAAGCAAGCTCTCTACTGCTGTTTGCAGTGCTTCTTTACTCCCAGGTAAAGGGACTATCATTCTTTAGTTCTGCCCAAAGTGCACCAGTATGAGTTTCTAATAAGGACGTGAGGTAAGGGGGGGGTCTCTGTCCAACCCTCCCATTCATGTCCTAAGTCTACTTCTGTAGGTTTTTAAACATTTTTAATAAGTTTTTTGGTTTTTGGCCTCAGCAGGTGCATTGTTTTAGGGCTAGCAGCACCAAAACTCTCAGGGATTGTTTTAGGGACTCTCCTGATGATACTACCTGGGGTTTGGTGAGGTTTGAGTCTTAGGGAGTCCAAAGGTGGACTCCTCAGAGGGTGCTCCCCATCTTCCATTGTTTCCAAATGGGTTTGATTAGAATATGGTGGCGGTCTCCTATATCTAGATACATGTGACTACAATTCCTATTATTTCACAGTTACGGCCAATTTGGCCATGCTGGAAGGGGCTGATGGGAATTGTAGTCCATACCATCTGGAGTGCTGCATGTCCACCACCACGGCAATAGAAGATGGGGGTAATATTCTTTGAGTGGTCCATATCTCTTGACTTCCTGAACTTAAATCTTCACCAAACCTGGGAGGTACTCACTCAGGAGAGTCTCTTTACTGATACCACCCAGGCCTTTGTGAAGTTTGGTCCAGGGGCTAAAGCTATGGACTCCTGTGCTGCTGGTGCCCCCATCCTCCATTGTTCTGTAATGGGAGCCAATAGAACATGGGCCATGCATCTCTCTTGAGGGTCCGTATAACTTTGGACAATTCCTGAACCAAACTTCACTTTAAATCTGGGTGGTATCATTAGAAGAGTCTCCTAAAGATAATTCTGAAAATTTAAAAAAGTTTCTAGTTTAACAATTGCACTCTGACAGCAGGTAGCACTCTTGTTTTTCCTTAGATTCTCCTTTTAAACCCATCCCCTTCTGCAGCAGTTGGATTTCCTAGAAGGGAGAATCCTTGAGGTCCCTCAGGTTAAGAAGAAGAAGAATTTGGATTTATATCACCCTTTCTCTCCTTCTGGTAGGAGACTCCAAAGGAGCTTACTTCATGTCTCCCTTTGCCTCTTCCTCCCTCACAACAAAACACCCTGTGTATGGTGGGCTGAGGATAGCTCCCAAAAGCTGCGGGATTTCAGCTCCAAGGGACACCTAGCTGGCGTATGTGGAGGTCTGCTACAGGCTTATCTGAATTCCCCTAGATAAGCCCCTCTTCCTTACAGCTCAAGTGGCAGAGCAGGAACTGTGTCCGGGTTCCCTCCAGATTAGAATGCACTCTGGGGTTCTTAACCACTTACGCCATACTGAAAGTGCGATGCTTTGTTCTGTGGATGGGGGATAATCCATCCTAAAACAGTACCACTTTACTGCTATTGACCCAGGGACTTGACCCAGATTATCCCTTTCATGTGGATTTTAAAAGGAGAATTTGGGCCTTCAGCCTAGTGTTCTCACAAATCTGAAAGTGATGCAGCTTGGGGTGCATTCCCAGCTATCAGCAGCCAGCTGCGGAAGCTGGGGGCACTCAGATTTTGCACCGGGCTCCATTTTCCCTCTATGTCTCTGCCCAGAGGGGAGGGCAGAAGGAACTGCCGGCTGGGAGGGCAGGGCAGGGCAGGACAGTCTGCCGTCCCCAGCCTTGGAGAGCTGCTTTTATAAGCGCTAGACCAGGGGTGGGGCTTGGGGAGGCGTGGCCATCCCCTAGGGGCAGGTGGGGGTGTGGCCCCACCCCTGAAACCCCCCCTTAAAAATCTATACCTATGTCCCTCGGGTTTAACAGCTCTTAACAGGGTTACCTACACTGCTTCCCCAAAACTAGGTCTTAGGTTTAATTCTAATAATCTCCCTGAAATAATTGCACTGTTATCACATGACGAACTCTGTGCACACATGCCCACAGAGAGGGCTCTGAATGCCACCTGTGGCACCCGTGCCATAGGTTCGCCACCACTGTTCTAGAGACATTCGTTTTCGGATGGTTACTTTTCAATTAATTTATTTTAATTTTATTTATACAGTCATAGACCAGATCATAAAGATAGTTAACAAAATGTACAACCTACCAAATATTATGATGTCCAGACTGGTTAAGACTAAAATGAAACTATGTAAAACCATATAAAACATCAGTTCATAGTACAAAATCTAATAAAATCTTATCTTCGTAAAAACTGTTGAAAAAATAATTTAACTAAGTTAAAACCATTATGATAAGAATTACCTCTTGTTCATTTTACAAATACTCCAAGGTGACTTTTGGAAGTGATAATACATTATTAATAAGTTAGTTGTGAGGTGGAGAAAAGGGGTGCATTCCCACTGAGAATGAAGGAGAGTTTACCCTGATTGGGAAGATTCTTGCTTTCAAAATGCCACAGTTTATAGGATGTACGCTTGCTGATGGATGACCTGAATTCTTGATAGATTGTTAGGGTGAAGATAGGTGTTAACAGCAAGTCTCATGGTTAGGAGGGTTTTGTTTGATTCTTTCCTCTGGGGCTGAAGCTTTCCAGTAAATAGATTAGTAGGTGCAACCACAGGAAAGTTGTTTTCACTTTGTCTGCGGATTAGTCTCTGTTGTCAATAAGTGGGGATTTTTGCTGTGCGTCTTTGAACCGCAGCTGAGTTCAGACAGCAAAATATCTGAGCATTACTACATGAGAGGAGGGGGCGGTTTGTAGGTTGATCACAGATACAAACATGGCTGTGTTCAGTTTTTACAGCTGGATTAGGTGCTTTTCTGTTCTGATTATCCATCTGGTGGAATTATTTCCGACTCGTATAATCAGATCAAAGTTCATAGTTGTAAAGATTTAGAATTATTGAGGTAGGAACAACATGGTTGAAACCGACCAACCCTTCCTCCGGTGTTTCTTCGCAGCGCTTCAACTTGGTAAGAGCAAAGCTTTTGAAAATTAAAATGGTTGTTTCTCTTTGGAGGACTTCTAATAATCATTCATTCTGTAGTAAAATATCAAATTGTGTTTGCTGGCTTCACGGAAGACCTTTTTTTAAACCAAGCCGCTAGCCATTTTTTCTTGCTACATGAATTTATTCATGTCTCTGCAAGTAACTGTATTGTTTTGTGGGTTCCCCTCTGGTAGTCGAAAATGCTATATTTTCAAGCCAACCAAATGCCAGCTATAAAAACAACTGAATTTAGACTTTATAGAGACAGAAAGTTACTTTGTACCTCATTTTTGTAAAAATTTGCTGACAGAAAGATACTTTGTACCTCATTTTTGTAAAAATTCGCTAAAAATTGCTGATTCCTCTACCATGTATTTCTAAGATTTGTTAATAATTTCTATACTAATAGTGTAGTCGGCTAATCTTTGGATATTTAAATCTGGTGGTTGAAGCTGCGAATGTGCAGCCGTGTCTTTCTACAAACCTGAAAAAGCCCCTGGCTTTGTACAAAAATGTGAAATCTAACAAGAAAACAACCGGGGGGGGGGGGGGGTTGAAACCCTCCCCAAAGTTAAAAGGAGTGCCTGTGGCTTTAAGCAAGGGGTTCCCTCAGTAGCTGTTGCTATAGGCAACTACAGCACTATAGGCAACCACAGTATCCCAGCTTTCATTTTCTGTGAGTTGAAGCAAAGGGCCCTTTCCAGACCTTTGAGGGAGGGTACCTTGCTGCCAGATCTGACTAGGGTTGCCAGCTTCAGGTTGGGAAATTGCTGAGGATTTTGTGGTATAGTCTGAGGAGGACAGGGATTGGGGAGGGAAGGCTACAATTCCCAGTGAGGGCATACAACGCCATAGAGTCCCCCTCCAAAATCGGTATTTGCTGTTTCTTTGCCTCGGGACAGATCTCTGCTTGCCCCCGAAGTTCAGATGTAATTCTGGGATTCCATTCGCAGGTTTCACCCGGAGGTTGATAACCGTAGACCTGGCAGCAACTTCTGGGTGACTTGATACCACCTGATTTGCATGACTCTACTAGGCCTGACTGCTTGCTGCTGTTCAACAGCAGCCGCCTTCTGAAAACCAGTAGGGTATAGCACAAGGGTGTCCAACTCTGGCACCCCAGATGTTCATGGACTACAATTCCCATCAGTCCCTGCCAGCATGGCCAGTTGGGGCTGATGGGAATCGTAGTCCATGAACATCCGGGGCATCAGAGTTGGACACCCCTGGTGTGGCAGATAGAGCTTCAGAGAGTAGGAGACTCAGGTTCGAATCACCATCTCCCTGTGGAATCTCACTGGGTGATTTGGGGCCAGTCACATAGTGTCAGACATAGCCTACTCCACCGGGTTGTTGTGTGGATAAAAAGGAGAGGAGAGTAATGCAAGCCACTTTAGTCCTCTCTATGGAGAAAGGTGAAGTACAAATGAATTAAATAATAAACATAGCTGAAGATGAGGCAGGTGAAAGGCAGGTTAGCTTAATGGGCTGAGAAGGGGAAAGAAATCGTAAAAGGTGAGAGAATGTGGCGTCGTTGCCAGGATGGGCGTGAAAAGAGGAAACAAAAGTGGGAGGGGGGATACTGGGAAAGGGGAGCAGTTACTGGGTTCTACAGGTGGGCGTCTGGTTCTAGTCGGCTCGCGACTCATCAACAATCTGGGCTTCAACATTTTCCTATGCTAGAGGTGGGCTGCTGACAGTAACGCGGGCGGAAGCGGGAGGAAACGCCTCAGACAAAAAGCGCGAGCATAAAGATGGGTTGGCTATTGAGTGGGAAGTTTACAGGGTGTAAACTCCAAGTTAAGAAGTACGCAGAGATTTGGGGGATGTGGCTTTTCGTCCAGGGAGGGTGGAGTTTGAGAAAGGATGGGACCTCAGAGAGGGTACAATACCATAGGCACCACCAAAAGCAGCCATTTCCTACATGGGATTTAGGATTGCCGATCTCCAGGTGAGGGGTGGCGATTATCTGGAATTACCACTCTTTTTCAAATGGCAGAATTATTATTATTATTATTATTATTATTATTATTATTATTATTATTATTATTATTATTATTTATTATTATATTTATTATATTTATTATATTTATTATATTTATAAACCGCCCTCCCCCGAAGGGCTCAGGGAGGCGAACAAACAAATAGATAGAGCACAAATAAAATCAAAATTTTAAATAGTCATTAAATATGGCTCTATAAGAATTCAGTTCCCCTGGAGAAAATGGCTGCTTTGGAGGATGGACTCTATGGCATTATATCCTGCTAGATTGTTTCCTTCCCCCAACCTTGGCCTCCCAAGGCTGTACCCCCAGAACCTTGAGCTGGCAACGTGAGGGGAACCGATTTCTGAATTTAGAAGATCTGTTGTGATTTCAGTAGATTGTCAGGGTTCTGTAAGTCGGCCGCCCTAGAAAGAGAAAAGGAAGCAGGAAAAGGAGAGGTTATGGGACTTTCAGAAAAGGGAAAGGAGAAATAGTAGGGGAGCGGGAAAGAGATTTCACTGGCAAGTCTTTGCAGATTCCCACTTTAAAGCCAAGCCAACTAATTCCATGTATAATTCTTCCTGCAACTGAGTCCATAAAATAAAACCAGCATATGTTCTAAAGAACATTTCTTCTGCTGCTTCTGCTGCTTCTGCTGCTTCTGCTGCTTCTGCTGCTTCTGCTGCTTCTGCTTCTGCTTGAAATTAAAAGGCCAAAGGAGAAGTGTTGTCTTGGTTCTTCAGTGATTGATATATTGCTCCTGGGGGGAAGTGTGATGGGTCAGTACATGGAGAAGAGATATAGCGTGCAATATGTCCTGATCATTGGAACTTTACATGCATACTTACTGAGGTCCATCATTATCAAGCTGCACAAACCAGCTAGACAGCAGCTGCCTATTTTCTTCTTCAACCCAACTCCACAATAAGAGTGGCCTTGCGACATAGTGAACAGCAGTCATCCCTTACGGGATTGTGTCACATTTACTGGGCATAAAGTCCATCTGCAATGCAGTCCTGAAAATGTTTGCTCTAAAGTGTATCTCAGTTGTTGGTAAGGGCTGAGGACATAGGGCAGTGATGCTGAAACATTCTTGGCACTCTAGATGGTTGCGGATCAGGTTCTCATCAGTTTTCTCCTTTCCCAGCATGGCTTACAATTGGACCATTCTGGCAGGGCCAGAAGTGGGAAATTCCAGTCCATAACATCTGGAGTGCCAAAGGTTTGCCACCATGGACATAGGGGAACTAGAAGCAGAGCTGTCCCCATAAGCGATTGCGCAAAACTCTATGTGGAGCTTTATGCACTGTACATAAGGCTGCCTCTGAAAACTATTCAGCTGGTACAAAACAGAGCCTCTAGCCTGCTGACACCAGCCAGGTAACAGGGACTTTGTGTCTCGCTTATTATACCAACTTCACTGGCTACCAGTAAATATCTGAGCCTAATTCAAAGTCCTGGTCCAGTGGTGGTGAACCTATGGCACGGGTGCCAGAGGTGGCACTTGAGCCCTGGCTGCTATGGGCAGCAATGCACACAGTAGAGTTCGGCTGTGGGAAGCGGAAAATCACCCTCCTACACTTCCATTAACATTATCTAGGGCTGGACTATCACGGCTTTGGCATGATGTGCATGCACCACGGCAAGCAGGGAGGACTCAGCTGCTGGGCCTGGTGCCTGTGCTCCGGGTGGCTGCTTCCCAAAAGGGGTGGGGCAGAGGAGGCAGAGATGCTAGAGAGGCATAGAGCGGTGCACACGAGACTTGCTGGAGGCTAGAGCAGATAATACTGCAGATAATAGAGCTGATAATAAAACTAAGACCTCGTTTTGGGGAAGCAGCGTAAACTGAGCGCTGTTAAACCCCACTGATTTCATGGGAAGAACTAAAGCGTGATCCTTTACCTGGGAGTAAGCTTGGCTGCTGACAATGGGGCTTGCTTCTGAGTAACCCCTCCTAGGGTTGTGATTCACCCATTTGAAGTGATGCATGGTTTCTTCACCAAGCTTACTCTCGAGTAATGCGCACCTTGGAGCCAACCGTTTTTTCTAAACTAAAACCTCAGTATTCAGGTTAAATTGCCATGTTGGCACTTTGCGATAAATATGTGAGTTTTGGGTTGCAATTTGGGCACTCGGTCTCGAAAAGGTTTGCCATCACTGTCCTGGTCATTGCCTACAACGCCCTTCATGGGGTTGGGACAGGTTACCTGATGGACTGCCTATTTGCATATAAATCTGCTCTTTTATCAAGATGACATGGGGAAGGCTGTCTCTCCATCCCATCAGTACATTTCATAGGGACTTCTTCGTGGTGGCACCTAGATGCTGGAACATTCTTCCTATAGAAGCCTTGTTTGCTCCTTCCTTGCTACCGTTCTGTCATCAGGTGAAAATGTTTGTATTTTGGGCAGCATTTAACATCACATTCTAACGACTGAGAGCTTAGTAAGTCATGGTTTAGGTTTTTCAAGGTGTATTTTATTGTATTCTTGATTTTTTTTACAGTAGTTTGTGGGTTTTATTGTGTTTATTGTGTTGGATTATTGTACTTGTATTCTGTAAGCTGATTTGAATATGGACTATAGTAAGGTGGGGTATAAACACTTTTAATAATTAATAAAAATTCTGGACCTAGTATGGATAAAAATGATGATGGGTCTTAATGAGGGTAGATTAATGTAGAGTATGCGGGTTATTAGGGTAGCATTGTCTAATGCACCCTTATAAATAAAATTTATTTATTTATTTATCAGTCTTATAGGACCACTCTAACTCTCGGTTGGCCTCCTTGGGCAGAGGGACAACATACAAAATAAATACCTGCTACATAATGGACTGTAAATAAATGGCTAAAATGCAGCACCAATAACAACGACAAACAACAATGCCTGCAACAATTCCTATTAGACTCCTCCCTCTAGAAGGGGAGAAAAGAAATGGGCCCATAGATGGTAGTGGGCCCTCCTGGGAGGCGATCACACAGAGAAAGGCCCTTCTGCACTAGAAGTTGTCTCTTGCACCTTAGCAGGGGAGGAACCACCAGGAAGACACCCGTGGACTACCAAGAGGAACACCCCCCCAGGCAGGTACATATGGATGTCACACCCTGAAGTTAAGCTCAGAATTCAGACTCCTGCGCTATATGCCATGTGCTGCTGACAGTTGCTTTTGACTTGCCTCTGTTGCAGATGTATGGTGCTGATTATGTTCTAATCTAGTCCTATCATAGTTGAATAACACAGTACTTCTGAAAATCTGGATTCCCTGTAAACAATGTGAACTGTCCATTATATTTTACTTCTTCCCTTCCTCTAAAAAGGCTTAAGTTTGGTTCTCTCTGCCTCCATTTTATCATAACAACACAATTAGACTGAAAGGTGGTGACTGGGCCAAGGTCTGCCACACTCACCAGTAAGTTTCACGACTGGGTCTGAATCTGAGCCATCAACGCCTATTCTTCCAGTTCCAGTCTTGAGTCAGTCACAGTTGAGTTCTGAGTTACCCAGATTATAAGGCAATCGACTGATGCATGGGGGTTGAGTAACAATTGAGGATTACAACTGGACAAGATGTTGTGATTGAATCTCCCCAGCAGTTTTAAAGCTCAGTTGCTGTCACAGACCTTGCTTGTATGATTGGGGGGGTTGGGAGCGTGGACTTAATCCTCCCCCCCCCTTTGACAATTTCCTCCAATGTGATTATAGTGTTGCCTCGTTTGCTTGCTTCAGTAAGTTCAAATGCCGCATTATCCTGCACTGGAAACAGCCACAGTTGTGCACTTTCACGGCCTCCAGGCTTGATTGATGAAAAAAAATTATTTTCACATTGACTCTTCTGCGGAGGAAGAAAAAGCGCCATAGATTTATTTCTGATTGTTTTGCTAACACGAATCCAATCTCATGTGGCTGTTGCGATTGCTTTGTTTGCACGGTAATTGGGGAGTCATAAGTTGTTGTGTAAGCAGGATACTAATTCCTCCTATCCTTAATCGGCTCCTTTTTAACAATGACATTAAACAGACAGGAACAATCTGAATCTCTTCAGAAATGCCAGCTTTCAAACTGTTGGTATTGATTTGGTGCATTTCTGAAAAGGCTGCTGTTCTGGCTTTTGAGACGTTGAGCTCCATCTCAAAGCAGCGGTTGGAGACATCAGGCAACATCAAGGGAGGCCTTGGCCTCTGTGCCTTGTCGTTAGACCTTAGAGCACAGATGTCAAACTTTCGCCCCTCCAGATGTTATGGACTACAGTTCCCATCATCCCTGCGCAGGGAACATGTAATTAGAGCTGTGAATCCATAACTTTATCTGAGAGAACTTTCTAGATTGACACTAGCCAATGCTATAGAGGAATTGGTTGGCTGTTATGGGAAACAGGATGGTGGACTACATGGAGCGCTGGTCTGATCCAGCAGGTCTGTTCGTATCTCTGTGCTTAGCCGGCAGCTGGATACAGCATTCCTAACATGAAAGCAGCTGGTATGTGAGAAGATCATAATTTTGTATGCTGAAATTTGTGAGACTTTTTTAAATAGGAGATTTGCCCCTGAACTGCATAAAGGGCTAGTCTTGCAACAGTCATCCTGGCCAGTGGTTGATGTGGGTGGGGGGTGAACATTCAGCAGGAGTAGCTTGTCCTGTACTCTGCTATTTCCACATGAAGACATTAATCTGATCAGTTGAAGTGCAACTTAGCTTATTTGTATTCCATTTATATCCCACCACCTTCCCTCGAACATGAAAAGATTCAGTCCCAGGGCGAGTGTGCTACACACGGATTTAAACAAACAATGTATAACAATAGAAGTCACTAACATTAATTGAAAACTAACACTTGGCCATCTTGAAATCTAACAAAAGATCACAGGGGAATTGGCATATCAATGTGTTGGTTTGTCAGCCTTACTAGATGGCAAACCACCCTATAAAAAACATCATCCCCCACCTCCTTACAGTCCCTTTACTTGGGACTGTCAGATTATGGGGGGAAAGGTTAAGAGGAGGGAATAATGCAAAGTGTGATATGTGTGTTGATGGTAAGGGGTGGGTGGGTGGCAGATAGAACTGGCCAGACTGAGGGCCTCAACCAAAGGCCTATCTCTGTCTTACAGGCCCTGTGGAACTGGTTAAGGTCCTCCAGGGCCCTGGTGTCAGCCAACAGAGAATTCCACCAGGCTAGAGCCAGGGCAGAAAAAGCCCTGACTCTGGTCGAGGTCAATCTAACGTCCTTGGGGTCAGGGACCACCAGAAGATTTCTATCAGAAGACCAGAGTGTCCTCCACGGGCAACATGGGGTGATGCAGTTCTGCAAATACAAAGGTCTCAGACCACTCAGGGCCTTAAAGATCAGCATCTTGAATCAGAACTTTGAATCCACTGTTAAACAACATTGGGGAGAGGATAACCAAGTGGGTGCCATTGGGATGTCCCCCTTCCCCTCCCTCCTGCCAAGTGTAACTTGCTGTCCCTGGTCCTGGAGAAATGAGGCCAGCCATTTCAAAATTGTTCCTTGGATCCCAGCATCAGCCAAGCAGTGGGTCAAGAGATGGTGATCGACCCTGTTAAATTCTGCGATGCGATCTAATAGCACCCTTCTCCTAATTTGGTGTCATCTGCAAGTTTGACTAGCATGCCCTCTATTCCATCATCAAAGTCATTGATAAAAAATATTAAATAGTACTGGGCCTAGGACAGAGCCCTGTGATACCCCACTGGTCACCCCTCTCCAGGATGAAGATGAGCCATTGGTGAGCACCCTTTGAGTTCAGTCAGTCCAACCAAATTACAAGTCCATCCCAACAGTGGCTCTGTCTAGCTACATTGCCTTTTACTTGGTAAGCTTGCTTACAAAGTGAATATTATGGGGAACCTTGTCACAAAAGGCCTTACTGAGAAATCAAGGTATGCATCTCCTCTCAACTTCACCTGCCAAGCTTGTCGTGCTATCAAAACAAGAAGTAAGATTGGTCTGGCATGACTTGTCTTTGAGCAACCTATGTTGACTTTTAGATATCTACTAACATCTTTATGTGAAATGGAGTACAATAGTGTGGCATGGGCTTGGAGAAACATTGTAACAACATGCCAAAGTTTCACAAAACGAGCAGAAACTTTGCTACTGCCAAGCACTGTGTGTACTTCTATTCTACCCGCTCAGTGGTGGGAATAGGGAAGGTTATTTAGTAACAGTTCCAGAAAACACTATACCATTAAAGCTGAGCAAAGCAAAGATAATTACAACAAAACCCAACAAAATAATAACATCAGACCTAAAACAACTAACAACAAATAAACTCAGCATACACCCATATAAAACATCTAAGACCTGCCCATCCCAAGAGACAACTACAGGAGGGGAAGAGGAAGTGATCCACAAACCAGCCAATAGGAAATCAAAAGAGGCCTGGAGTGCAATAGCAAACTCCCCATTAGCTGGTCTCAGAAGAGACAGCAAACCAAGTCGAAACAGGGCAAGAGCTTCTCAGGAACAGAGCGATTCCCATCCATTCAGTGTAGCGTTCCATGTGCGCTTGATTTAAGACCCCTCATCTAATTTTTCTGCAGAGGTTCTTCATAGATTTGAAGATAGAAAACAAAAAGTCTGCACAGTTGGTATGTGGGGTGGGGGAAACTTTACATTACAGCATCAGTTACCCCACTACTAACATCTTTATGTGAAATGGAGTACAATAGTGTGGCATGGGCTTGAAAGGATGCCGCTGTTAGCATCCCCTCTCCTGTATTACGCTTACTCATAATGCTTACTAATGTTAAAGTTTGGGGAAGATTGGCCATCCTTTGTCAAGAACACAACTTTCTTTATTGTTGAAGGGAGCCATCATCACATAGCTTCACTTGAGCAAAGTCTCTTGCATTTATAGGCGCAGTGACCTCTTGCTTGTAATGCAAACAGGTTGCAACCAGCCTTCCTACTCAGTTCTGACTGTGTAGAATTGGTTGGTCTGTCAAGCTGAATGGCTTACAGCAATAGTATAAAAAAAACTTCTAATCTTATTTCTCAGTATTTAAAGCTATTATGTATATATATAAACCTTTAATGGCATAATTAAAACAACTGCAAGATAACAGCAACAATGGCAACACCAGTACAGTGGAACCTTGGTTTTCTTTGGTAACTGGCCGTCAAAAGAATGCATTAGAAAGCCGGGGAAACCCGATGAAAACTGAGGCAAACTTCTTCCATAGAGAATCAAATGTAAATCCAATTAATCTGTTCCTAGCCTGCTCCAAAAAATACCAAAAACACATTTTTGGTGAATAAACATAGTGTTTAATGCTGAAAACAGTAACAAACAATAACACTGGGACCAGCTCCAAAGCCAGTGGACCAATGTTGCACCGGAAAGCTGTCCAAAGAGGTCTGTTTCTGACACCTCTTTACGATTTGTCTGAAATGGGGCAAGCCATTGTCATTAAACAAGTTTATTTATTTATTTATTTATTTATTTTATTTGTTTCACTTTTATAATTACGCCCCTCCCAAGGACAAGCTTAAATAGCTTTGTCCGAATTTGGTTACCTCTCCACAGAAGCCCTGCACCTTACTCGCAGATCAAGTAGAAAAGCAGAGGCAAATCAATGAAAATCGAGACAAATTTTTCAGTGAAAAAAATCGATGAAAACCAAAATTGATGAAAACAGAAGGCAATGAAAACCGAGGTTACACTGTATGATGTCTGATGACCCTCATTACAGTTATGACCGTTTGTTAACAGAAGAGGCACAAACAAAAGCGCTTCCAATGCTCTTGCAGCATCCACAATCCAACATGGTTACCTACAATTGATAAATCGAAAGTGAAAATCAATGGGAGGAAAACTTTTATACACGGATGTGATATTTATTTCTAAGCTAAGCTGGTGTAGCGAGCAGGCAATATAATATCACGTGTTGGATCGATTCTTCATAGGCTGAGCTACAGGGACAAAGTCTTTCGTTAAAGGGCACTTTCTGTATTCTACCCTGAGTGGTAGCTGAAGGGAGAATATTGCACCTGGCAAGAGTTAGAGCTTGTCGTAGTTTGGGTTCTAAAACCAAATGGAAATATCTGGCCCTGGTATGTGGTTTTAACAGCATCCCCAAGTGCAAGGGTGAGCAACGTTTATTTGCCTGCTGCATCAGGTAGCTATACTCAAGATCAAATAGTCTCTTTTTGATGGTCAGCTATTTAAAGCTATTGTTGACACATGGTAGTGGTTTCCATCGCAGGATAATCTTGAGTTGTTTAGCTGTTGCAGATGCAGATATATAGTACAACAGTCATAGGGCTTGGCAAGTTCCCCCACATTTTTCCCATCCCGCTCCCCACCACTATCCATCACTCCCATGTTCTACTGGAGACTTTTCCAGTTTTTCCCCCCGAATAGGCGTGATAGTCTGTTTTTCAGATTCTGATTCCCCAGCTTTCATTATAAAACAGAAGTAAATCTCCCACCCACCCCTTTTTTTTGTGGAGATATAAGGTGAAAGGCATATGTCTGCTTGAAAGGGGCGAGAGACTTTTTAAAAAATGAAAGCTGGTAATTGAGAGAGGCAGAAAACAATAAAGCCCTCCACTGGTATAGCCACTACAGTGGAAGGGCTACAGCAGGGGCGTGGGGCGGGGGAAATGGAGCTGGCAGGACCAAGAAGATCAGAACTTTCCCTTCCACAAGAGTGTCAGACTGGCTCTCTGTAATCATTCCTGAAAAATGATATGGAAGGTTTGGGAAGGCTTGCAGGAGAGATTTTTATTTATTTATTTATTTAATTTGGTATACCGCCCTATCCCCGAGGGGCTCAGGGCGGTGCACAATATAAAACTTCATAAAATCATATACATACAGTTTAAAACGACAATTAAATCCTAAAACAGCGTCCCAGAAAACCCTTACCTAACCCTCCCAAAACCGGGTAATGGGTCCCATGGAACCAGTGGGGAGGGGGGTGTTGGGGCACCCTCAGCGATGGGGTGCCCCAACCAGAGATGGGGAACCAGAGGCACCCTCAGCGATGGGGTGCCCCAACCAGAGATGGGGAAAATCTGGAAGGTTCATGCTGTTGTGGGAAAGTTGGGGGGGTGGGGCTTGCTTCCCACCAGCATGCAAGCTATGGCAGGCAATCCATGTCAAGATAACTGGTAAGTATTAAAACTTGCTGAAGGGCGCTGGCTTTCTGAGGCTGCTACTTTGGGTAGGAAAGGGGGGAACTGAAAATGCCAACTGCAGCTGACCTTGAGCATACTGATTCTTCCGAGTTCCTAGGCATTGTTCCAAATAACTCTCTACCCTTGAATGGAGAGAAACCGAGGTGCCCAAAGTTTATTCTTCAGAAGTTTACACTTTCCCCATTTGAAGGGAAAAACAACTTCAGTCCCAAAGGGTGGCTTACGCAAGTAGAACAGGCATTCAGACAGTTTGTAAATGGCTGAAACCAAACAACCAAGGAATCTTCTTTTAACTATTTGTAGAGAATTTGGTCTCGGCTGAAAACCAGCTCTGTCTTCAGGCTTCTAAGCGTGTAACAAAAACTACCTCTGCTTCCATCAAGTCAATTGATGGCTGGGCAGAAAGCACAGGTATTATTATTATTATTATTTATTTGATTTAATATACCACCCTATCCCTGAAGGGCTCAGGGCGGTGTACAATATAAAACATCATATATAAAATCATAAATATAATTTAAAACAACAGTTATGTCCTAAAACAGCGTCCCACAGTAAACCTCCTTACATAATAGGCCCCCCCCTCCCAAGAAGAATAATAGTCTCAATGATGACCCAGGGACCCATGTGAGGCAAATGAGGAGGGGGCTGGGGCACCCTCAGCAGCTGGTCTCTCCAAAGGCCTGGTGGAACAGCTCAGTCTTACAGGCCCTGCAGAATTCCCCAAAGGTCCCTTGGGCAGAGGCCCGGACCCAGCTGGAGGAGGAGGCAGGTTCCACACCAGGCCGGCGCCAGGAGCCATTAAAGGCCCCTAGCCCAAGTGAGCCAGGCCAACTGCATCGTGAGAGCCAGGGACCTCCAGTTGGGCAGTTGGAGTGGTAAGTTGGGGCAGGGACATATGGGGAGTATCTGGTCCCGAAAGGTAATGCGAGGATCCTACAGACATGGTAAGGCCTTAAAAGGTCAACACCCATACCTTGAAGAAGATGATTCAGAATTCCAACTGGAAGCCAATGCAGGCGTGCTGCAACACAGGGTTGAATATGTTCTCGGAAAGCCTGTGAGCAAGCGAGCCGCCATATGTTGGACCAATCTGTTCCCAATTTCCGGATCAAACGCATGAGGGAAGGCCCGCGTGAAACAGCAAGTTACAAAGGGGCTAGTCCTAGCCTATGGAGGTGACTGCGTTGCGTGGACTCAAGCAGTGGCTAGGTCAGCATTGGAGAGGAAGGGAGCCAACCATCCGGGCCTGGCCTGTCGAAGGTGGAAAAACGCATGAACCAGTGTGTAATAATGGGCCACCTGGGTCTCCCATTGAAAGAGATGAATCCAGGAGTGGACCCCCCCAGGCTGCTGACGGAGCCAGTCGGCATGGCCAATATGACCCCCTCCCACACCGGCGGCTGGAAAACCCCTCCCCCCTCCGACCAAGCCAAAGGATCTCCGTCTTCGATGGATTGAGTTTTAACCTGCTCTGTTGCAACCAACCAGCGACTTCCTCCAAACAATGCTGTAGAGCTGCAGGGGCGACGACAGCTCCCCCCTCCATCAATAGAATGGGCTGAGTGTCATCAGCATACTGATGACAGATCAGCCCAAAACTCCGTACCAACTGAGCAAGGGATCGCATGTAGATGTTAAATAACAGTGGCATTACGAAGAGTGGCACACCGCAATAAAGCGGGCACCTCCGGGAAGCTTGGTCCCCGCACCACACTTGTTTTAGTAGTTTTAGCTCTCCGCTTTTCCGCTTTCCATAGAAGCTAACATTCTCAGCAGCACACGTAGGCATTTCTGGCATTTCTTGTTTTCTGTAGAATTTCCACAGGTACCAGGGCCTGCAGGCCCTCCGTATGGCAGGCCTCCTCGGGAAATGCGCCCCAGCCTCTCCTGAGAGTAAGCACCCAGCAGCTTTAGGTTGTGGTGATAACTTTGTGCACCTGCCTGCCTGCTGCTACAAATCACTCTAGGTCAGTGGTTCTCAACCTTCATAATGCCGCAACCCTTTAATACAGTTCCTCATGTTGTGGGACCACCCCAACCCTAACATTTATCCATTTTACAGATGGAGAACACTGATGCAGAGAGTCTTAGGCGACTCCTGTAAAAGGGTCCGACCCCCAAAGGGGTCACGACCCACAGGTTGAGAACCACTGCTCTAGGTCCAGGATTGAATCCAGGGAGTGTTTCTGTGGCAGGAAAGATTTCTGCTTGTGAAGCATGATTTCTTTACCTTCTGCTCCGAGGGGACCTGAGAACATCATTTCAGGAAGATTGTTTTCAGCTGGTAGTGGGAAAGGCAGGGAAGTTTGTTCTGTGGGTGGAAATCTTTTGTCCATGGAAATGCTCAGTTGGGCCCAGCCTGTGCATTGCTGGTGGCAAGGCCGAAGCTCAGACCCGTGGGTGCATTATGCAGAAGTTGGATACTCCAAGCAGTTGGAGAAGCCAAGGCACAAATTAATATTGGTTGTTTTAACTCCATGCACTTCCAGGAATATGGTTGGTAGAAACAACTACTTAAGTAGGAGTGGCGGTTTAAGGGTAATGAACCTTTTGTTGCCAGAATTCTGGGAAGAGTGTAGTTCTTATGTTTACTGTCCAAGAGAAGCTACCGCTGTTCTTTGAGAGGGAACCATTTCCATCAATTGAAAGAAGTGATTCTCACAAGCAGACTGTGGGAGATGGTAAACCTTGGGAGCAGCAGTGGCGTAGTGGTTAAGAGCAAATGCATTCTAATCTGGAGGAACCGGGTTTGATTCCCCACTTTGCCACTTGAGCTGTGGAGGCTTTTCTGGGGAATTTAGATTAGCCTGTGCACTCCCACGCACACCAGCTGGGCTAGTCACAGCTTTTTGGAGCTCTCTCAGCCCCACCCACCTCACTGGGTGTTTGTTGTGAGGGGGGAAGGGCAAGGAGATTGTAAACCCCTTTGAGTCTCTTACAGGAAGAAGAAGAAGAATTTGGATTTATATCCCCCCTTTCTCTCCTGCAGGAGACTCAAAGGGGCTTACAATCTCCTTGCCCTTCCCCCCTCACAACAAACACACTGTGAGGTAGGTGGGGCTGAGAGAGCTCCAAGAAGCTGTGACTAGCCCAAGGTCACCCAGCTGGCATGTGTGGGAGTGTACAGGCTAATCTGAATTCCTCAGATAAGCCTCCACAGCTCAGACGGCAGAGCTGGGAATCAAACCCGGTTCCTCCAGATTAGATACACGAGCTCTTAACCTCCTCTTCCTCCTCTTCTTCCTCTTCTCCTTCTTGATATTATGAACTGCCTTGATATTATGAACTGCCTTCCAAACTTCTCTCCTCATCATGTCTCATTGTCTGCGTGGGTTGGACTTATCCTTTAGTCATATTAAACGTAAAG
Organism: Sphaerodactylus townsendi; assembly: GCF_021028975.2. Classification (NCBI taxonomy): domain Eukaryota; kingdom Metazoa; phylum Chordata; class Lepidosauria; order Squamata; family Sphaerodactylidae; genus Sphaerodactylus; species Sphaerodactylus townsendi. Next base: position 175,150,888 of record NC_059427.1, on the reverse strand, counting down.
ATATACATGCCCCGGGTCATTACTGACCCATGGAATGACATCACGTCTTGACATTTACTAAGCAGACTGTCTTATTCAATGGCAAAACCGAGGAAATTATCCAAAAGATGCTATAAAATTATTTGTTTTCTGGAAATGACTCAGTGCACATTCAGTTTCTCGATAAGGATATCTTCCTTTTCTGGTGGACAGCAGCTTCTTTTACAGTCCTGTAAAGTAATTTTAAAACGTAGCAGCCAAGCTCACCCTCTTGTATCGTATTTGTAGAAACTGGTACTCTTTAACTGTCTTAACAATCAGGCAAAAGACCCTGGGCAGTTTTGAACAGGGTAATTGATGCTGTAACGTAAAGTTTTCCCCACCCCACATACCAACTGTGCAGACTTTTTTGTTTTCTATCTTCAAATCTATGCAGAACCTCTGCAGAAAAATTAGATGAGGGCCCAAATCGGCGCTGAACGCCACTGAATGGATGGGAATGCTCTTTCCTGAGAAGTTTGCCTGTCACTTGGTTTGCTGTCTTTCTGGAGCCAGCTAATGGGAGTTTTATTGTTCCAGGCCTTTGATTTTATTGGTTGTGGACTGGGTTTCCTCTTCCCCTCCTGTAGTTGTCTCTTGGGATGGGCAGGTCTTAGATGTTTTATATGGGTGTATGCTGAGTTTATTTGTTGTTAGTTGTTTTAGGTCTGATGTTATTATTTTGTTGGTTTTTGTTGTAATCATCTTTGCTTTGCTCAGCTTTAATGGTATAGTGTTTTCTGGAACTGTTGCTAAAAAATCTTCTCTATTCCTACCACTGAGCGGGTTGAATAGAAGAACACACAGTGCTTGGCAGTAGCAAAGTTTCTGCTCGTTTTGTGAAACTTTGGCATGTTGTTACAGTATTTCTCCGGTGAGTGGTGATTGAGTCCTCCTATTCCAGTTGCACCCTGACCTGGATATTTGGATGGGAAGACCTCCAAGGAATGGTAGTGATATGGAGGCAGGCAATGGTGAATTACCGTATACACCCACATATAAGTCGAGGCACCTAATTTTACCACCAAAAACTGGGAAAACTTATTGACTAGTGTATAAGTCCAGGGTGGTGAATTTCAAAAATAAAAATAGATACCAATAAAATCACATTAATTGAGGCATCTTATAAGACCCCTTGGCTGCTCTGCTGTTTCCTTGTTTGCAAGCAAGGAAATGCCAGACAGAGCATTCGCCTGCTGGGGGCTGACCGAGGTAGGGAAGGGGTGGGCTGGGTTGCTGCCACCGCTGCTCTCCTGCTGCTTGTGTTGGGGTGGGCTGGGTCACCGCCACCGCTCTCCTGCCATTTGTGTTGTGGTAGGCTGGGTCACTCGTGTATAAGTCAAGGGGGCATTTTTTCAGAAAAAGGGGCTGAAAAACTAGACTTATACGTGAGTATATGCAGTACCTCTGAATGTCTTGCCTTGACAATCCCTGTAGAGTCACCATAATTTGACACAAAAAAACAAAACAAAACAAAACCGTGGTTGTGGGTGCATTTTGGTGTTGCTTGAACATTGGAACAGAGACTTGACTGAATTTAGTTGGTCACCAAATTGTGAATTATAGTGCTGTGTTGAAAATTATAATTCTGAGACTATTCAAGATTTTGTTAGATCAGGCATGGAGCGGGACTGCATTTCAGCTTTCAAATCACCAAACTCTGGCAAAGCAACTTCCTAGTATAAAATGGTCATTGCCAAAATTAAGCTTGACGCAGAGATGGAAGTGATCTTGGCTCTGTTGACTGTAGATTTCTGGGAAATAACTCATACTCTTATTTGCTGTTCTAATTCACAAGAGTAGGGGCTTTCTTTTGAACAACTTGGCTGAGATGCAAAGAACTAAAGTATATCCAAGGGTCTGGACACAATAAAATGTCCAACTTCTTCTCTTTATACAGCTGACATACATCATATCACAAAGCTGCCTTCGTTTTCAATGGGTTGCCCTAGTGCAATCCTGAAACCTCCTTTGGGTGCATAAAATTAGCTAAAAAACATCTGAAGCTCTGATATTTTTAAGTGAAAAGAACCTCTCTGAAACCATCAAGCGTTAGTACCTCTCTGAGCCAGTTTAAGAAGCCTTTCTTTTGTTTTAAAAATAAATTTCAATCACTGTGTTCAAGTTACCCTCATTCCAGTTTGTGTGTGAGAGGTTGAAGAGTGCCTGTCTGTGAGACTAGAATCCCAGCCAATTTTGAGTTCCCTCCATTTTTGTTTATGGGATGCTGAAGGACATTCCCCTCAGACCAAGAGTGAATGTGAGGTGGGACCCTTTATCATATCTGGCAGCCAGCAGCAGTTTTTGGGATTCTGAGTTCCTTTAAGTTTAGTGGTGGCAGCAGAGTAGGAAGAAGATCCCTGAACAGTAGCCTTGGGATATTTAGGGTGGCAAAGGAAACCCCACTGGTCAGTTTAGTGGGAACCTTGATTGCAGGCCACCTGTCCTGTTACAGTTGAAGGGCTAGTGGCGGGATTATATCTCTCCCTCGCCCTTGAATATAAGTGACCCCGTTACAAGTGGTGGCCAGCGGTGGGATTATATCTCTCCCTAGCCCGGGACATAAGGGTTTTCCGTTACAGGAACAAACGTTTAGAAATTTCTAAGCAGACTGAGGGGAAGCAATGTTCGTCTAGGGAAGCATCGCTGTATTCTTGGGACGCTACCCATTTAATATTTAATAGGTAATCCTAAAGTGAACACTTCTGCTCTGCAGTCTTCTCCATATGACTGCACACAATGACCCTTAAGTCCGCAACTTTATGAAGAAAAGATAAGTGAGATGATAACCATCTTGTGACTTAACCTGACTGCCTAAATAATGAGGCTGGATGACTGTGAATCATTGTCACTCCTTTATTACTGGCATAAAATGTTTGGCCGTTTCAGTTGTGTCTTCTTAAATCTTCCCTTGTGTACTCTGTTTCCTGTGTTAATGTTGATCTGTGCAGGAAATTGAAACCAGTGCTCTACAGCAGGAAGTAAATGCAATTTAGCAAGGAGTGGTGAGGCCAAGATAGAAATTCCTTTTCTCCTCATTGTCATGCTAGAGTTTCTGAGGTCTGGTTTACATGCTCAGATTCCTGTATATCACTTCAGACAACTAGTGGGGGTACCATTTCCGAATGCTCCTTTGTGATTTTTTAAAAATATCCCTACATGGAAAAGCTAGTGCATAGGTGTCAAATGCAGGCCCTCCAGGTGTTCATGGACTATGATTCCCATCAGCCCATGCCAGCAGGGCCAATTGGCCATGCTAGCAGGGGCTGCTGGGAATGGTATTCCATGAACATCTGGAGAGCTGCAGGTTGCAGACCCCTGCACTAGATTATACGAAAATTGGAATTTTAAAGAACAGTTGGCTTGGGTGGGTGGGTGGGGGGGTTTCTTGTAACTACCTGGTCGTCCCCAATGTAGCTATCCAAATGTACTGAGAACTTAATACATTCTAAATACTCTGACTTCCTCAGTTTGATCATATGAATTTTGGCTTGTGGCATTATTTGAAGTAACCACAGTTGCTCAATATGGCGCAATGGAGGCTGCTAATGAAAACTCCAAGGCAAAACTGAGCTGTTATTTAATTGAGTATATCTCTCACTGGCCACTTCTGGCTAGTCTCTTTGTCTTGCCCAGTAACTTATATGTTGGTCTCACTTGGTGCAGAAATGTCACTTGGGACAAATTTTCCCAGGAATTCAAGTCTGTCTGGCTACAGAACAGGTCTAGGTTAATCTGTTGTATTTTATAGTTATTATTTTAGCTGCCTTTCACTTGCCTTGCATATTACTTTTCAAAATCCTAGTGTTGCCTTTGGCTCCTTCTGCACATGCAGAATAATGCACTTTCAATCCACTTTCACAATTGTTTGCAAGTGGATTTTGCTATTCCGCACAACTTCAAAGTGCATTGAAAGTGGACTGAAAGTGCATTATTCTGCATGTACGTGCCTAAGTCTTGGCATGAGTGAGTCACTAACGAGTTGCTTCAGCTATCATGTTGGTCAAAAGTAGTCCTGGCCAGTGTGGTGAGCTGTTCGGGTGGTAGTTCATACAAGGGGCATACACTAAAAATTCTGGGGGGAAGAATTAGGACTAATAAAAGGAAACATTTCTTCATGCAACACGTGATTGGTGTTTGGAATATGCTGTCACAGGAGGTGGTAATGGCCACTAACCTGGATAGCTTTAAAAGGGGCTTTGACAGATTTATGGAGGAGAAGTCGATCTATGGCTACCAATCTTGATCCTCCTTGATCTGAGATTGCAAATGCCTTAGCAGACCAGGTGCTCAGGAGCAGCAGCAGCAGCAGAAGGCCATTGCTTTCACCTCCTGCATGTGAGCTCCCAAAGGCACCTGGTGGGCCACTGCGAGTAGCAGAATGCTGGACTAGATGGACTCTGGTCTGATCCAGCAGGATCTTATGTTCGAATATTCTCGCTACCCATGGTACAGCCTGTTATTTAGAACAGGCTTTGCCTTGTCTGCAGAGTCAGTATGAAACTGAACCAGTTCCAATAAATTGGTGGGAATTGCTTTGCACTGCAAGGCAGCCTTTCCTTCTGTACCTCCGAGCAGTGTCTTAATTAAGTTCTACCCTTCAATATTATGAGAAAAAATTACCATACTCCTTATATACAAGAATACATGGGTTTTTACAGCACATTCAGTGATGGATGTATCAACTGCTACAGAAGTTCAGACTGAACTCTATGGCTGGTTGCCCACAAATTTAATAGGGTAAAAATCTAGGGCAACCTAGCTGCCTGAAATTAATCTGCAGATTTGCTTGGTAGATTAAAGCGCCCAGTGAAATGAGGGCGCTCTTTCTTGTAGTACTGTTTGCTCTTACAGCACTGTTTGTATGTGAGGAAATTAATGGGGAGCCTGTTAAAGGGTCAGGCAGGAGCCTGACATCAAGCAGAAAAGCCCAGGGGGTGTTGGGGGATGAACGAGCTGATGGCAAAATACTTTAGTTTTCCCTAGGTAACCAAGTAGAGGCACCCAGGGCCTAGCAGAACTATCCCAGTCCTCTGACCTTGAGCTCATCCTGCATTCCTGTCTTTTGCGCCTCTGTAGTGTGGGATAGTATCATGGGATAGGGAGAGGGGAGGAGGAACAGGGTTTGATATATTGGGGTTGCAGAACCAGCTTTTCCCCTCCAGCCTGTGTGTCTTTGGCAATAAAGACTTCTAAACCTTCAAGCTGCAGAGTCTGATTTGAATCATGGATTGACATAAAGTCATCTGCTCCTTTCACTGGCTTCAATCTGGGTTTGTTGGGTCTTCGGCAGGAGAGTCTGAGTCTGCAAGGCGTTCTGTCTGAAACCGTGGCTAAGTTGGCCTCTAGGATCTGAAAGCTATATGTAGCATACATGTCTCAACACATTATGATTCTTTTTCGTGAATTGATCATTCCTCTTGTAAGGCCATTGAAACTAGTGGCCGTCGGATTTCTGACAAGGCTAAGTTTTTTGACATGATTAACATCTTTCAGAAATGTTGGCAGAAATTAAAAGAGGAAAGGAAATAAATGTGTTTGAGCCCACCCAAATGCTTGTGTCTTTTGTTCCTGCCAGGAAAGGATACGCCTGCTCCCCTAAAAGAAAGAGAAGATAGTAAATTGAGAAGAGGGAGGGGGGCTTACAGAAGCTTCCCAGAATTGTAGTAAAAAGCTAAGGGTAAAAACAGTTGTTGCTGGTTATTATCAAATGCCTGTAAAAAAATAAATTGCAAGCTTGCAACCTGTATTTGAATAGGAACTGTGTGGGAGGAGACTCTTGCTTGGTTCCAGAAATTGAAACTTGCCTGCTGTACTATTAGCTCTTTAAAGGGGTGTGTGTTTGTGTGTGTCCTTTTCACACCTTTAGCTTCATTTGAAGTGCTAATAACAGCATGTGCAGGGGCAGTCTGGACCAGTGAAACCATGTAAGGATTGAAGAACTGAACCCTGTCCCCCTTGCTGTTGTAGGTCAGACTAAAGTTAGAGCAACATTTACTTCCAGTTTTCCTCTTACAGACAAGTGGAAATCGGTGCTATTTGTCATCAGATATTTGTAAGAATTCGTATTCTCATTCTACACCTATGATCAGTATGTTTAGGTACATACACTATTATAATTGGGGGGTGGAGGGGGGGCAGAAATTGCTATTTAAAGAGCTCAGGCTGTGGTCAATGGAATTACAGGTCAGAATGCCTGAAAAGCATACGGAACAATTTAGTGAATAAGCGCGTGTTGCTTTTTCTCTGATAACTTTTTTTTTGGTTTGTCTTTTGAGATGGGGAAAATTTGGGGAGAGCATTGAAAACAAAAAAAAACAGCTGTGACCAGTGGTGGGATTCAAATAATTTAACAACTGGTTGTTTACAAGCACCATTTTAACAACCGGTTCTGCCGAAGTGATGCGAACCTGCTGTGAATCCCACCACTGGCTGTGGTGTACTTTCTCTCTTGGAATGAGCAATCCAGTGTTTACTTAATGTGTATAGTATGAAATAATGTGTGTGTATTGTTGATATATACAATATATATGCTAGGATATGTATAAATGTTAATGATTTAAGCAATAATTAGCATGCTATAACAGGTTTTCATTGTGTTGTGGAATCAGCAGACACTATTTAAGAGAATTTTGCTTGTGAACCTGAAGGCAACATGTAGATTGTTGCCATCTCTTTCCAAAGTTATAACTTGACCGAAGCTCCTGGCATTTTGTGGTTTGTAAACTCCTACCCCACTTTTTCTCGAGTGCCGGGGTTTGTGGAGAAAAATCACCCGGCCATGTCTGCCACTTGTTTAATGACAATGTCTTGGCCCATTTCAGACCAATCTTAAAGAGGCGTCAGAAACAGACCTCTTTGGACAACTTTCTGGTGCGACATTGGTCCACTGGCTCTGAAGCTGGTCCTAGTGTTATTGTTTGTTACTGTTTTCAGCATTAAACACTATGTTTATTCACCAAAATGTTTATTCACCAAAAATGTGTTTTTGGTATGTTTTTTGGAGTGCCTAGAATGGATTAATTGGATTTACATTGATTCCTGTGGAAAAGTTTGCCTTTGTTTTCATCGGTTTCGGTTTTCATCGATTTTTTTCGGACGGATTACCAACAAAAACCGAGGTTCCACTGTACTCTGTTTTACATAATTTGTAGAATGACAGGAGCACGGGAGTCCTCCTGACCAGCTCAAGCCAGGCATTTGACAAGGTGAACACCACAACAGAAAAAGCAGGTGTGTGGGCAGTCGTTTCATGCGTAGGATGGCTCCTACACAAGTCCCTGAACAGATGAGTAGTGCTGTCACGGCGGAACATAAGAGAGGCAGTCCTGCAGATACGAGGGTCCAAGGGATGCGTGGCTTTGTACAAACCTTGAGATTGCCATGGCAATAAGATTGGTGGCATATATCCAGCACATTCTGAAGACTTGTGTGTGTGTGTGCGCGCATGTGTGTGTATAAGTGCACCAAGCTGAATTCAACGGTTTGCAGTAGAAGAAAGGCATACATGGAACTGGTTATTGTGGGTTTTCCGGGCTATGTGGAGATGGTCTGGTAGATCTTGTTCCTGATGTTTCATCTGCATCTGAGGCCGGGATCTTCAGAGGTACATCACACTTCTCTCTGTGATACACCTCTACCAGACAACAGCCACGCAGCCCGGAAAACCCACAACAACCAGTTGAATCCAGCCGTGAAAGCCTTCGACAGTGCATAAATGGAAATTTCCCTCCCCTAAGAAAGCATAACTGTCCATACACCCTTGGAATTGCATCGTTGAACGCAGGCCAGTGTTTTCAGCAAAGGTTGTTCTTGCTAATCAAGTTGCCATTTCCAAAACTAATGACAGCCTGCAGATTTAAGGACAATTGCCCATGGTCACTATGTGTAATGTTGTGTCTTATTCACAGTATCACTTTTCCCCAATGATGTAATGTGTGTATTGGGTGTCAGTTGACCAGAGTAAAAGTGCCAGCAGAACCAAGCTTTGAATGGTTTTCATTGTGTTGTGGAGTCAACAGACACAATCTTGAGAGACTTTGGTTCATAACCAGGAATTTTGTTTACAAGGCGAATTCAAAGATGCAAGGCAACAGTTAGATTGGTGCAATCAGACAGCAAGAAACTTGCCTTAATCCCTTTTTCCCCCTTGGTTCTATGTTTTTTAGATGAAAACAGCAACTGGCTACTTCTGAAACAGCATTTATAGTGATGAATTTGAGTGCTACAAAATTTGTGTAAAACTGTCATAAATAGCCCTGTGCTGAAATAAAACAGCTTTTAAAATGTTGATGCAAATCTCTTTCATTGGAAGTTTGATTTTCACCAGTTTCCCCCATGTTGGTCCCATGTGTGCCAAAACAGCAGTTTAGGGGGCCTTTGGGACTGGTGGGCGAGGTAAGAAATGTCTGTACCACCAATGGAAGGTGAGGTGAGAAGTGTCTGCATCACAAATGGAAATCCCTTTAGTCTTTGGAATATTTCATGAAATCCAAGCCAGTATATAAACACTGTGTGTCTTGCCACTTTTTTCTCCCTGCTGTACCTGATAGAATAATTTACCCCAATTTAGTAGTATTCGAAACCTTCATATTAAGAAGATGAGGAGTTTGGATTTATACCCCCCTTTCTCTCCTCTAACGAGACATGGCTTACAAACTCCTTTTCCTTCCTCTCCCCACAACAGACACCTTGTGAGGTAGGTGGGGCTGAGAGAGTTCTCCTGGATGGTGTAGACCAGGGGTGGGCAATTATTTTTTCCATGGGGCCGCATAAGAAACAGAAAATATTGTGGAGGGCCGGGCCAAAACAGGGCGAGGCGAAAGCCCACAGCCGCCGCCAAGGCAACCGGCTTCTGCGGGGCTTTCAAAGACACCTCACGGCCCCAGCAAGCCAGGGCGGTATTTGCCCGGCAGGCCGCAGCCAACCGGCTTCATGGCTTTCAAAGACACCTCGCTTCCAGCAAGGCAGGCAAGGAGTTTAGTTCCCGAGGAGCCGGCAGCCACAAGGCAACCGGGCTTCTCGCGGGTTTCAAAGACACCTCGCCGCCTTCAGCAAGGTACAGGCGCGGTGGCTTTTGAAAGCCCGCAGAAGCTGGCAGCCAAGGCAACCAGCTTCTGGCGCGGGCTCAAAGGCTCGCTCCAGCAAGCCAGAGGCGGTGGTTTGAAAGCCCGCAGCCGGGCAGCCAAGGCAACCGGGCTTCTAAGGGCTTTCAAGCGCCCTCACTCCCAGCAGAGGTGTATCTATGCAAACTGGAGCCCGGGACAAAAACCTGAATTTACCGAAGGGACATATGGGCGGCCACCCTTCCCCACCACGCACCAAACAATGATTTTTTTGCACCACTGCACAAAACACCCCACCCCAGCCAAACATACATGGCTCTCTCCCCACCCACTCTCTTTCCCAATTTTGTACGTACACCAACCCTGTGTGAGGTAGGTTAGCCTGAGAAACAGCTGAGGTAGGCTCTGAGAAACAGCTCCCAAGCCAGTTCAAGGGAAAATTAACTTTTAAGCATGTAAATCTCTCACAAATCACCCCATCAGAAGATTTACCAAACAAATGTCAGCAATATCTCTCACAGATCACCCCCCACCCAGCAAACATACATGGCTCTCCCTCCCCACCAACTCTCTTTCCACTTGTCCTTACATCAACTCCTGTAGGTAGGCTGGCCTGAGAAACAGCTCCAAGCCAGTGCAAGGGAAATTAACTTTTAAGCATATAAATCTTTCACAAATCAATTCCCCATCTGAAGGTTTACCAAACAAATGCCAGCATCATCATCAGTTCTGTTGCTGCTGGGATCCAGCTCAGCTTCCCTTCTCCTGTGCCTATGGGAGCCAGTCTGCTGAGAAGGCTTGTGAGTAAGGGAGAATAAGGCACACTGGGTCAGAGGGAGGGGAGGCGGAGCGCCCCAGTCCTGCTCCTGGGAGCACAGTGGGATCTCTCCCCCGCCCCCTGGACACTCCAGGCCACCGTACAGAGTGGGCGGGGCTACAACAGGCACTGGCAACAGTCGCTGCCTCAGTGCTGGCCTTGCTAACGCCTACTGAATCAGCTTGTCTGCAGGGACATTTTGGCGCCCCCCACGTGACCAAAATGGATGCGGCCGGGGACAAGAGGTACTGTCCTTAGGCAAATACGCCTATGCTCCCCAGCAAGGCAGGGGGGCCGGTCAGGGTCATCCGGCTGGCCGGATACGGCCCGCGGGCCGTATAATGCCCAGGTCTGGTGTAGACCATCTTGTCTGGGTTATTCTCCACCATCAATCAAGGAGGCAGGAAATATACTTTGTTCACTTCCTGTAGGCTGGCCATAGCCATCTTACCCCAGTATCTTCCTGCCTCATCAGAGAGTGCAGCAAATTCAACAGGCTCTTTGCTTATTGATAGGCTTTGTGTCCTTTGGATCCCAAAAACTCCTTTCTGTGTCTGTGAGAGTTTGTAGTCTTTTTTCCTTGTAACTCTGTGTCTGTGGTCCCTGCCCTCCTTGTGTTTCCCTCTTCCCGCCAAAAAAGCCTTCCCTTCAGCAGTTATGGCATCGGCGCCATTTTCTCCTCACAAGGAGGGATTCTGCCGCTCGGCAGCGGAGAACACGGAGGGCAGTGACCAGGTCTGCCAGTCAAGCTTCCCGCTCTCCCCACCACAGCCATGTGGCTGAGAGGGAAGTGCGCAACGGCCGGTCCCAGGGCAGCCGTGGGGCTAGCCAGCGGGCCTCTTCGCCATCGCCCTCTCAGCTCGCAGGTTGGCGCGCACGCTCAACCAGCCCCTGTACAGGGTGCCAGGGAGCGTCTGGGCGTGAGAGCCGCGGTCCCAGAGCAGCCGTGGGGCTAGCCAGCGGGCCTCTTCGCCATCGCCCTCTCGGCTCGCAGGTCGGCACGCACGCTCAACCAGCCCCTGTACAGGGTGCCAGGGAGCGTCTGGGCGTGAGAGCTGTCCAGAGTGTCAGTGGGCTAGCTAGGGCCTCCTTCGCCATACCGGCCTCTCGGCTCTCTGACAGGTTGGTAGCACGCGACAAGTGCCAGGGAAGCGTCTGGAAGTGAGCCGGTCCCAGAAACGGCCGTGGGGCTAGCCAGCGGGCCTCTTCGCCATCGTCCTCTTGGCTCGCAGATTGGCACGCACGCTCAACCAGCCCCTGTACAGGGTGCCAGGGAGCGTCTGGGCGTGAGAACCGCGGTCCCAGAGCAGCCATGGGGCTAGCCAGCGGGCCTCTTTGCCATCGCCCTCTCGGCTCGCAGGTCAGCGCACACGCTCAACTAGCCCCTGTAATGTTGAGTGAAACCTGTTACAATATCTAACACAAACTACTCTGATAAGGCAACCTCCCTTGTATTGATCAGGCACCCACATTGGTTAAGATACAGTTGAGGTAACAACTTTTCATGTGAACACACAGATCCATTAATCTCCCCGGAGAAATTTTAGCCATTTGGAAGAGGAAGCATTGCAACTCTAAACTAACCAATCAAAATTTGGAATTTTACATATTAGATCAGTGGTTCTCAACCTGTGGGTTGCGACCCCTTTGGGGGTCGAACGACCCTTTCACAAGGGTCGCCTAAGACTCTCTGCATCAGTGTTCTCCATCTGTAAAATGGATAAATGTTAGGGTTGGGGGTCATCACAACATGAGGAACTGTATTAAAGTGTCACGGCATTAGGAAGGTTGAGAACCACTGTATTAGGTTAAAGAGCAGACAGAATTCTTTTCTGTACTTTCCTTGGGGGAGAGTGTTTATTGCTATTTTGTGCTATTTGTTCTTTATTCCCTGTGCAAAGGAAAACTTCAGTTTGGAGTTGCTCTTTCATTGATGAATTTTAATTGTTTTGTTGGTTCTAGAAAAAAGCCGCAGGTTGCCTTCAGTTTCGACAACTTTGATCCAACAGATTACTTGAGAGTGTACTAGTACTGACACTTTTTGTGCAATACATACCTCTTATTTCCTTGTCTAATTCACACCCCTTTCAAATGCCTTCCTAATGGCAATCCTTCTGTATATTCTCCATATGTTCTCATCAATAGTCCCTCTAACTGTAGTAGGGAACTGCACGGAAGTTCCCTACCACTGAGTAGAACTGAGCCAGCTGTGCCGGGTGACCACCCAATCGACGTGGCACCAATACGATGTCTATGCAGCCACACAGCTTGCAATAAATGTTGATTCTCATGGTTTGCATCACCTTTTCACACAATCTTTCCTGGTCCTTGCACCAAAAGGCAGCGCTCACTCTGTCCTCCCCTAGTATCTCTGGAATCCTTCGATTCTTTTATAGCAGAGGGCACACATTTGTTCTGGCTGCAGTAAGGATCTTCAATGCATAGGTTGAATCCCAACTACTCTATGGGGTCCCCATCTGGATCGAAGCAGTGAACCAAGCTCTGAATGTCCCCCAATCCAAGTTTTTCCACCAAATAATGGGAATTCAAAACTTACACAGCCCTGTGTTTAGAACTGGGGCAAAACACCCTGGAACATAAAGCTTGGCTTAGAGCCTTCAGATTTTGGCTCCGCCTTCACTACCTGCCATCCGAACGCTCCCTTGTCTCATTGACACTACAGGACATGCAGGCTAACCCCTGGTTTTCTCTAATCGAGAGAAAGATGATTTCCATCCGCCTGCCTAATGAATCACTCTACCTAATGTCCTATTCAGAAGCGTACAATAGGCTTAGAGATCGGCTTTTAGATCTAGAATTTGCAAATTTACATCTAGCAGCCAAACGAACCTGCTCTCCAACACAACTCCTAATTCCATTTAAGCAGAGACGTATGGCCTATTACCTCCATACCTTAACGAACCCACGCGCAAGGAGAGCCCTTACCATTGCGCATTTTAACGTTATGCCCTCTGCCCTATTAAAGGGTAGGTTCAACAATTTAGATAAATCCGCAAGGTTATGCAGTTGCAAACTTAATGTGGTTGACTCACCAACTCTTGCACTGCACCAGATTTGATAACATCAGATCTAAATATACCAACTTACATTTTTTCTTCCAGTCTGGGCTGCCTGATCTGACTAGGTTATCTCTATTGTTAAACAACTCAGACCCCGGTCTTTGTGAAGAGATCGCCAATTTCATTGCGGAGATAGTTGAGAGTTCCCAGTGGAACGTATTTGTTGTTCTCCCTGTGGGGCCTTTTATCTATCATGTATTCATGCAATTGTTCCTGATTTATGTAACTCTTTCTGACTATGCCAATTAGGAAGGCTTATGTATGTATGTATGCATGTATGTATGTATGTATGATTCTCATGATTTTGGCCCCTAAGTTGCAAATCAATAAATCTAATGCTCATTCTATTTTGGTGTTTGGAATATGCTGCCACAGGAGGTGGTGATGGCCACTAACCTGGATAGCTTTAAAAAGGGCTTGGACAGATTTATGGAGGAGAAGTCGATCCATCTTGATCCTCCTTGATCTGAGATCGCAGACCAGGTGCTCGGGAGCAGCAGCAGCAGCAGGCCATTGCTTTCACATCCTGCATGTGAGCTCCCAAAGGCACCTGGTGAGCCACTGCAAGTAGCAGAGTGCTGGACTAGATGGACTCTGGTCTGATCCAGCAGGCTCTTTCTTATGTTCTTATTTTACCTGTAGTAAATACTGTTCATATATAATATTGAATGCCTTGATCATTCTTGCTCTTTTTACCAAATGTGGTAAAGTAATTGTTGCCATGAAAATAGTTTCAGAGGACAGCTTTGCTGGTCTTCAGTAGAACAGTTAGATTCTAGTCCTTCATCACATTCAACACCAGCAAGAGTTTTGTGGTATATGGTTTCTAGAGTCAAATCTCACTTGAGGTATAAACTTATATCCTAGTTGGTCTCTAACTGGACTTGTATCTAATTGTTGCCATATGAACAAGATGCATGCACCATGAGTAGACTGCTGTTATGCAGAGACCCGAAGTGTGAAAACTGTCGTAACTAATCACAGTTCGACAACATCCCAATACACCTGCATGGTAATAAGTGCCTGTATTACCTTCTACTGGAGGTGGACAGCATCAGTACTTTTGGAAACTGAGTTGTATGTTGTAAGGGTGTTGCTCAGTTAAAAGAAAGCTTCGTATGTTCATTGGCTACGTCAGTAGCGGTGTGAAAAAAACCTACTTTTATAACTGCTTTTTGGATTTTGGCAGTTGGTTGCGGGAAGAGTTCTTCCTTTCACAAAGAAGGGGAAGAGTTCTTCCTTTCACAAAGAAGGGGAAGAAGTCTTTAAGGTGTTACTTTCCACCTGCAGTTTTTACATGTGAGGGTTTTTTTAATCTCATTGGTACAGTTCTGCAGGGCCTATGAGATCAGTGACGGAGCTCCAAGGGGACAGGGGTGCGCCATGCACCGGGCGCACGCCTGGGGGGAAGTTGCCCCCAGGCCCCTCCCCCTTCCCCCCACAACGCCCCCCACAGCATCCTCCCCTTCCCACACTTACCTTAGTTCCTTTCCTTTTCCTAGAACTTTTCTGGGAGTGGGGAGTTCCTTTTCACAGTACAGGCTAGAAATGGCCTGAAGAATTACAGTTCCCAGGAGACCTTGGGGCTCACAAGGTCTCCTGGGAAGTATAGTTCCCATCAGGCCGTTTTTAAGCCTGAACTGTGAATAGGCCTTTTTTTCAGCCTGAAAAAGTTCTAGGAAAAGGAAAGGAACTAAGGTAAGTGTGGGAAGGGGGGGCGCCGCGGGGGACGGGGCACCATGGGGGGCGGAAAATGTTGACTGCACACTGGGCGCAGTTTTGCCCAGCTACGCCTCTCTGTGAGATGGAACTATTATTCCGCTAGGCTTATGATTGACGGCAGCAACGGTATTTCGAACAGAACTGGCTTCCCTGTCCTTTTCCCTATTCCCTCTCCTTGTTCCTTTCCCCTCTGCATTCCCTTCCTCCTCCCTTTCATTTTTACTAGCCCTCTCAATCAGTTGGTTCTAGTGCCAATGCAGCATGCCAAGAATTGATGTTTTGATCAATGTAATCTGTTGTTGGCTGCCCTAGCCTGCCATGGAGAAGGGCGGTGTATAGATAAAAAATAAAATAAAATAAAATAAATGGTGCAATAATTGTTATAAGCAGGGGTTGGGTTCCTTATAATGTCTGTTTTGCACGTCTACCAAAAAGGGCATCATAAGGGCAAGTCTATTTTGGCATGACTATTTAGGCATTATGTCAAATGCCGAATAATTTTGGATCTCCAATAAAATGTGAAATATCTCTAACGTTGATGATGGGGCTAGATAAATTATAGGGGGAAGAATTCTCTCCACCCCCAATTGGTATTTGGGCAGAAGCAACCCAAGAGGCATTTGCTATGATTTTTATTCAGCAGGTGGTTAACAGTGGTTATCTTCTTTTGTTCAGCAAATAGCCTTACCTGATTGTTCCATTAACATTTCATATCCTCCTTTGTGTGGGGCTTCAGTTGTTGTCTCGCTCATGGCAGATCATGTCATTATTAATTAAGCTAATTACAGCTTTATTTTTCTTCCGCTGTTTGTTGAACATGGGGACACATGGTTTGAAAAAGGAAGGAAAGGTGAACCCAAAATGGTGTAAAAATGTCCCAGCAATTACAAGCTCGACTGTGTAAGCATTAGACACTTGATACACATCTCATTTAAAAGTAATGGCCTGTAGTATAAGGTTAACAGAAGATGTTAACTACAGTATACCGCTCCTTAGATGTAATAGTCAAAGAGGTTGAAGGAGGCCTGTTGTCCAGTTAATGAAACATCACGCTTAATTGTATCATACAGCTGATCATTACATTTGCAAATGAATAAAAATATTTGAAGCAAGGATAGGTTTGGGCTGAGACTTTCCTGCTCTGTATTATAGCCCATACTTATATTGCCTCTCTTTTTGGATCTCATTTTCAACCCACTAAACTAATTATCAGAAGAAGAACATGGGAGCATATAAAAACCTCCCAAGACCTAATAGCATCTTTTATTGAAAGGCAGGATGTACATAAATCATGTTATCGTGCCGTCCTCATGAGGCCTGTGATGCCTATTTATTTGCCAGTCTAGGAGTTCAGGTAAGGCTGAATTGCAGTGCTGCCTGTTGCTTAGTTGTATTACATATGAAAGGAAAGAGCAACTGAAATTGGCCTAATGCAGCTGTATTTCTGTTTTGTGAATCAATGTAAGCTGAAAGTAGTCCATTGATTGGGCTTAAAAATAGATTATAGGAAGCTGCTATTGGAATTTATTTATTTATTTACATTTATTCCCCTCTCTTTACCACAGTCTCGGAGGGTGGGGGGTTTGTAATGAAAATCATAAAAAAATCTCGTAAGGAAACCTCTTTCTAAAAACCCTAAAACAATCTAAAATCTCCAGTACCCACTCACGAAAAATGGAGGGATGTACGGACACCTTGGGGGGGGACCCCCTCCAAGTGGGCCGAATCAGTCAAACACCTGGGTGAAGAGGATGGTCTTGCCAGGCACTGAAACCCCAAGAGAGTAGGCCCCTGGCAAACCTCTGGAGGGAGGGCATTCCATAGTGTAGGGGTCACTGTAGAGAAATCCCTCTGGGCAGCCCCCCTACCTCCAAAGAGGGGGGAACAGCTGGGCGGGCCTCCCCCTCCGATTTCAGCGCCCAGGCAGGAATATGTGGGCGGATGCTCTCCCTCAAGTACCCAAGAGCAAAGCCGTATAGGGCTTTATAGGTTAGCACCAGCACTTTAAATTGAGCTTAGTAGTGCATCAGAAACCAGTGTGGACTTCTCAGAATAGGGGTGATTTGATCCCGGAGTGAAGTCTTCTGAACTTCTTAGTATTTAAGAACTAGCTTTAAACAGGGTAATTAAGGTGAATGGGGGGAAAAACTTTTTTAGCTCATACAAGTAGCAGCTGCAGTGGTGGGATTCAGCCTATTCACACCACTTCAGTAGAACCAGTAGCTAATCCCACCACTGAGTCCCACCACCAGTTGTAATCCCACCACTGAGTCCCACCACCAAAAGTTCAGAACCGGTTGTTAAATTATTTGAATCCCAACACTGGGCAGCTGCATGTATTTGCACACTCCACCCGGAAAGTGGCATTTCATCTACTATTGGATCACATGAATGCTTCTAAGGTGAGAGTGTACCCTGCAGGGTAAGAGGGTGCTTCAGTACAGTAATGTGACCAGAAGAAAAGGCAAATCTGGCTTACATTCCCGATAACTTAGCTATTCCAAATAAACTCGAAACCAGTGGAACACAATGGTAAGTACTTATACTAGTCTTTGATCTTTGGATGGCTCTTCAGAATGCTGGGATTGCAATCAACCTGTTTTCTGTCTAAAATGTGTCAATATAAGCTGTTGGGTGTTACAGCCAGTTCGAATCAGAAGCTTCAGAATAATTCAAAGTCCATCGACCAGATATGAGCTTCAGGAACATAAAAAGTTTATTGGAAAAGATAGCAAAAGAGCAGAGCTGCACATCAACTTGGCTGACAGCTGCCGCCCACTTTTACATAAGCCTTTAAAATGACATCACATGACTCAAAAGGGGAAGGTATCATTAAATGTGAAGGTGGGGTTTTCGCATTCAGTTAGGTCATGAGGTCTCTTTTGGGCATTTTGGGCACCTGACCACAGTGAGCTTATCTCATGCCAGTCTTCTATGTAAATTAACCTAAGGTTTTGCTCAGTCAAGATACCTTCGTGGACTGTGTGTCTCATTCAAGATCATAATGTACAGTACAGCGATTCCATACTCATAGCACTTTGGGTGTCTTCTCACAAGCAGGGTGGGTGTATGTTATCTCTAGCTGACCACAACAGAAGTTGCTGCTAGAATTAATGTCTTACAAGATCCATAACACCCTGGCGCCCCTCTCCTTATTAAAACACCTTTGAAGACAAATTGCAAGTCATGGCTTTTACAATAGTGATATAAAGATCTCAGACAGATTGAATTTAATACTGGCAATGTCAGACACTTCTTAGATAAACTTAACACTTAGTGGTATAACTTTTCTAAAAAATGCTATCCTTGTATTCTACCTTAGCTTATAACTTATGGCTTATGGCTTTACTTCCTAATAACACTTATCAAATAATACTTAAAACTGATATATACATATATATTAATATATAATATATATATATTAAACTTATATATATTAATTTCTAATATAAATCCCTTCTGTTCCATTAAGGACATGTTTCATTGTTCAGAGTTCCTTGACTTGGTTTGAAATCAGTATTTACATTTATTGAAGTGGGCTTTTGCATCTCAGGTGGCTTTTGGTGGGACAAAAGAAGGACTGTTGATATTTGTTTGATGCAGGTATGCTTCATTTGACTACGTCTAGACTGTTTAGTTGTCCTTTTGGTGCTGGATATTTGTGTCCATGATCTTAAATGGTGGTTTCTCAAAGCAGCTAAATGTTCAACCATGTGAGCAGAAGACACCCACCAATCGCTGTTTCTTTATCTCCTGAATGAACTTGAATGTACCAGTTCAGCAGATAAACTGGAAGCAGTTAAGTCAAGAGGGAGGAAGAGAGGGCATACTGGATAATGTTGGAGTAAAAGCAGATTGCTGATGAGCTAGCTCTTTAATTCTGTGTGATGGAGAGATCAGGCCTTGGGGTGGGAGCGGTTTCATTTTGAACGTGCATTATCTCATGCTGATAGGGCAGCGAAACTGGTTGTCTTCTTTCCCGGTGCGCACCTTTTGTCTATAAGGCATTAGCATGTTTGTTCTAGCCCCGGGACTAGTTTCTACTCCCCCTGTACAGATGTAGCAGCAACAGGTGGCGGGGGGGAGGTGTCAGAGGTTTCATCATGTTAGGGAGAGAGTTGCCAAAAGGTGAGCCAAAATGACTGTTTTTCTTGCACTGAGGCCTTTCAGCAATACAGAGACAGGGGTTTGTGGCACTGCATAAAACAAGTGGAATAGAGTTGGATCTCACCATAAGGGTCATATAGGTATATGAAGATATGCCCTTATTACTTTGGGTACTTGTGTGTAATTTACTTCTTGTATTGAGCTCATGCAGCCCTGTGGTTCAGAGTGGCAAGCTGCAGTTTTTCCATCAACACTGTGCTCACGTCCTGAGTTTGATCCTGATACAAGGGCCAGCCTAGCAGCAGTTTAAGAATCTGGCTCCAGCCACAGCTGCAACAAACAGGATTATCCTGAGCCCAATAATGGTAAAGGTGCAAGCACTGGGTCATTATTGACACATGGGGTGGTATCATATCACGCAACCCATGAACCAGGACATTTACTCGGAGTGGGACCCGGCGGCGCAAAGCGAGTGGTCGCGGGTCCAGGCCCAGGCATGGGCCCCTGAGCAAGGCGCGGTGGCCTGGTGGCGGGAGTGAGACGAGATGCGGCAGGAGATACACTTCCTACGGCGCAACATGGAACTCCTCCTGACCCACGCCGAGGCGGCAGAGTGGGATCGCCAGGATCTGCTGCAGCTGCCGCCTCTGGAGGGGGAGCAACCGGTGCCCGCACCCCCCAACGATGTGCCGTGGGGGCCGCCTGGGCCACAGCTGCTGCTGCCCCGCGGCGGCGGCCGCGCTTGAAAGCCCGTTTTGATGGGACGACGGAGACGCTACCCTACTTCCTTGTGCAGGTTGAAGCGCATATGGAGAGGTGCGGTGGTGACTATGAGGACGAGATCGAACAAGTACATGAGGTGGGGGCCCTCCTGGAGGGGGGGGGGTGGCCGGCTGGTACGTGGGACTTTACAAAGGCTGGGCCCCAGAGTTGCGTTCCTTCCCCCGCTTCATGTTAGCACTGCGGCGGCAGTTCGAGGATCCGTCCGAGGAAGAGAAGGCCCGGGCCAGATTGTGACAAATCAGGCAAGGGTCCAGATCCATGAGTGAGTACATCTCGGAGTTCCGCCCGCTAGCCGGGGTGGTCCAGGATTGGCCGGAGCAGGTGAAAATTCACTTCTTCCTAGAGGGGCTTCACCCAGAGGTGGCACAGTGGGCCATGGTGACTACGGAGCCAACCTCCCTGGCGGGGTGATACACGCGGGCGGGCGAGGCAGTGGTCCATCTGCGCAGAGTGCAGCTACTGAAACAGTGGGGCAATCCCCCGCCGGCTTCTCCCCGTCCCCCGTTGCCAGCCCATCTTCAAAGAGGTGTGAAAGGTTCCCAGATTCTTTGAAGCTTTGTAGTAGAAACTGTAATGGACATTTGGTGTTGGGCGAAACGGGGGGGATTAAAAGATAGAAGTCCTGGATCTGAGCTCTCTCGCTCAGATCCTGCTATACATTGTTACTCTTCACATCACCTGGAATAAACTGCTTTTGGACTTTCCTATGGTCTCTGTTATTTCCACGTTTGAGAGTCTGACAATGAGCGTGCATCTAATCGCGAGTGGGGAATCGACCATGGTCAGTTAATTCAGGTATACTTCCTAAGATCAGGTGGGTCATCAGTTAGGGAATTCGGTGTTCAGCACATGAATTGGTACCCTTCAGTTAAGGTGCGGAGAACACTTAATACAATGTTCTTTCTGTTGAATATGCATGCTTAACTTTTGCATTCCTGGTTTTCTCATTGATGAAATCCGCTTTGATCCTCCACTCTGTTGCTTAAAATTATAGCAGCTAATTACCAGAGTATTAATTTGCACCTCAAAACCAGTATGGTGTAGTTCTTAAGAGCCGCTGAGTCTAATCTGGTGAACTGGATTTGTTTCCTTACACCTGCAATTTGGTCTGGTGAACCAAGTTTGTTTTCCCTCTGTTCCCATGAAGCCTGCTGGGTGACCTTGGACCAGTCACAGTTCTCTCAGAACACTCTCAGCCCCACCTGCCTCAGGTGTCTGCTGTGGGGAAAAGAAGGGAATGAGTTTGTAAGCCGCTTTGAGATCCTTAAAGGTATAGAAAAGCAGGGTCTAAAAACCAACTTTTCATCTTCTTCTGTATTTATCCCTATATAAAACTTATCTATAAAAATCTATCTCTATATAAAATGTCTCTTGCTTTCTCTTATTGTTCTTCACAAACAGGAACAAAATCCCTCCTTCAAATTGGTTGTATGTTGGCCTTATACCCAGAGGGGTTTTTTGATAGGGTATAAGATTTAGACCCATCTACTATAAATTATGTTGCTTTATCATTCAGTAATGTAGATACTAAATTATATTGCATGCAGATTTGTGTAGTCTAAACTATAGCAAGAATTTGCCAAATGGACATTTTGTGCCACTAGAAAAAAAATAAGAGTTTAGTCTTGGGGTGGGGGGTGGGGGGGGTTTCTGTGTCAAACAAATGAATGTTAATTTTGGCAGAGTGTTTATGTCTGCACCAAATATCTTTTCCGCACATCCTGTGTTGATTCATAAGAGCTTGTGGTTTATTTGGAATCTGTGATTGTTTATTTTTTTAATCCTTGCCAAGTCTTTCTTAAGGTTGTGACTATCCTGGCCCTGTTCTGTTGATGTGAGGAAATAGTTTATTCTGACATTAACATAACAGTTTGTTTGCTCTGCACCTATTAATATTGTGAAAACTTTGGGTACATGTAGAATACAGTGGTACCTCGGTTATCGTTGACTTCAGTTTTCATCGGTTTCAGTTTTCGTCGACTTTTTCTGGGCAAAATTTGTCTCAGTTTTCGTTGATTGCCTGTGTTTTTGTCGCTCCCTCCCTCCCGTCTTCAGGGGAAGTCACCCAAGCGAAAGGAAGTTTCCCTCCTCCTTCCTTTCGCTCCCTCTGCCTCCCAGCTGGGGTTTGAGGAAGCCCATTTGGGCAGTAACATCAGGGGGAATCACTGCCCAAATAGGGAGTTCCCTTTGCCTCTCCTGGCTAGGCTTCCTCAATCCCCAGCTGGGAGGCAGAGGGAGCTCCTTATTTGGGCAGTGACACCCCCTGATGTCACTGTCCAAATAAGGAGCTCCCCCTGCCTCTCCTGGCTAGGCTTCCTCAAACCCCAGCAGGGAGGCAGAGGGAGCTCCTTATTTGGGCAGTGACACCCCCTGATGTCACTGTCCAAATAAGGAGCTCCCCCTGCCTCTCCTGGCTAGGCTTCCTCAAGCCCCAGCTAGGAGGCAGAGGGAGCTTCTTATTTGGGTAGTGACATCAGGGGGTGTCACTGCCCAAATAAGGAGCTCCCTCTGCCTCCCGGCTGGGGTTTGAGGAAGCCAATTAATCTGTTTGAGGCACTTTTTGGAGTACCTCGAATGGATTAACTGGATTTACGTTGATTCCTATGGGAAATGGTGCCTCGGTTTTTTGTCAATTTTGGTTTTCGTCGATTCCTTTCCGACGAATTATCGATGAAAACCGAGGTACCACTGTACATGGATACTCATAATCAGGTAACACAGTTTTCTGTTGAACATTTGGTTACCTTGGAAGTCTAGAGTGTCACCCAATGAGAAAATAAGCAATGACAGTTTTGGGAAGATGCTTGCCCGGCATAGTGTACTTGTGGCTACACACAACGAAGAAAGGAGGAGACTGTTTGTTCTGGTGTGCATTTCAGTTCACACAGGAAAGAACAGTGAAGTTCCACCTACCTGTTTAGTGCCCTGAAAGCATGTCTGCATGCACCCAATAACAGGTCCCAGAATCTTCTCCAACATATTTGGTTTCAATGGAAGATGGGCACATAGCTGTGGGGAAAAAATCCTGAAGATTCAAATGACTAAAAGACGTTACAAGTAAGAATTCTGTAATGTAGGGTTTTAAAAAACGAATCTTGGTTTTACAAAGATGGAGGTCAACAAGCTTAATAAACCAAATTGCAAAACAGTGTGTCATGGAGTAACTGGGACTCCGCCCAATGTCCTTGGTACTGACACTGTGATTTACCCATGTTCTTACAAATAGTTCGTTCAAAATAGCTGCATTATCTGGAAGGTGGGCCACTGTTAAACGCAGCACAGACTTACCTGCAGGCACAGGGTCCCACTCGGGAGAAGCTGGAAAGGAGAAGACAGAAGCTGAGCTGGCCATGTGTTTTCTATGAGCCAGCGTGGTGTAGTGGTTAAGAGCAGATGGATTCTAATCTGGAGAACCAGGTTTGATTCCCCACTCCTCTACCTGAGTGGCAGAGGCTTATCTGGTGAACCAAATATGTTTCCACACTCCTACATTCCTGCTGGGTGACCTTTGGGTAGTCACAGTTGTCTCAGAACTATCTCAGCCCCACCTACCTCACAAGCTGTCTGTTGTGGGGAGAGGAAGGGAAAGGAGCTTGTAAGCCACCTTGAGTCTCCTTACAGGAGACAAAGGTGGGATATAAATCCAAACTCTTCTTCTTTTCTTCTTCTAAACCAGGGGTAGGGAACCTTTAACACTCATAGAGCCATTTGGACCCGTTTTCCACAGGAAAAGAAAACACTTGGAGCCGCAAATAATTTTTGACATTTAAAATAAAGATAACACTATATATATTGGGGGGGTTTCTACCTTTTACTCCGCTCATTCTGAGAAGCGCATGGATGTGTCCGCCCTGCTGCCTGCAGGGCGGGCAAGGATGGGGCCAGCGGCTCGGCCTTGCCAGCCGCCAAGAAAGCGCCCACCCCGCTCCAACGGGGCGGGTGAGAGGGGAAGCCCGGGGCGCGGCCCAGCTAACCGCAGGCAGTTGGTGCGCCCGCCCTGCTGCCTGCGGGGCGGGCAGGGATGGGGCCGGCGGCTCTGCTCGTGGAGCCACAGTGCAAGGGCAGAAGAGCCGCATGCGGCTCTTGAGCCGCAGGTTCCCTACCCCTGTTCTAAACAGTTGGAGGAGACCAACTTGGAGAATGGCTGCCACATCAGCTTCATGGGGGTAGGGCCAGGAGCTTAGCGCAAGCATAAAAGGTTTGCTTGGGAAGCCCTCAGCCTTCTCTGTCGTGCCCCATCTTGTTCCTTAATCACTATTAATATAGCTTTGATACGCTGAGAATGGTATAAGTGAAAAGCCATGACTTTAAAAAAACCTCATTTCCAGCAAAGTGGGTTCTAACCAGTTTTGCAAAGCTGGCACACACAGCAAGAGCGCTCATTGTGTGTCAGACTGTTCATAAAAAACTGAAACATTCAGCTAATGAATTGTTCTTGTGCCTGTTTGCAGCAGGGGTTTCTTAGCTGGGTATTTTCCTGTAGCTTCCTGTTTTCCTGAGGAGGTTCATTTATGTAGAAATGCCTACAAGACCCTACCCTACTTCTTATTAATACATACTGCATAGAGCAAAACTGTAACTTTAACAGAGTGAAAGGCTTACAGTAAATTATAGCCTCATTTCCGAATTATAACCTCTAATTTGTCCATGAGAATGTCACTTGGTTAATCCTCAATTTTTACACACTGTTCTCATAGACTCTTTGTCTAGACTCTCTACTTGACTGTCTGTTTCCATGATAGTTGAACTTTAATGAAAAAGAAGAGTTGGGTTTGTATCCTGCTTTTCTCTATGACAAAGAGTCTCAAAGCAGATTACAACTCCTTCCCGTCCCCACAACACTTTGTGAGGTAGGTGGGGCTGTGAGAGAATTCTGAGAGAAATGTGACTGGTCCAGAAGGCCTCATGTGCAGGAGAGGGGAAACAAATCCAGTTCTCCAGATTAGAATCCACCTGCTCTTAACCACTACACCACACTGGATTGAGAACTTCTTTCTCAGAAGGAAAGCCAGCTGCCAGAATCCTGTCTTTCCCAGAGAATCTCTTTCCCAGAAGGAAAGCCTGTAACTACGTCTGACTGTGGAACATAATGAAAATTGATCATTTTTAAAAAATGCAACTTTCACATGATTGCCCGTCCCTCTGCGGTGTGCAGATGGCAACTCTTTTCACCCACTCTCTTCTGTCACTGAACAAACTTGGTAGGGATATAAAGTTGTTCTATCCCTCAGTGTTCTCTCTGCTGCTTGCTAAATCGTGCTTGGTGATATGAACCGAGAGCAATTTCCTGAATTGTACAAGGCTTTCCGTTTTATTATCTGTTCCATTTTTCAAAGCATACATGGCCTTTTCAGTAATATTCAGTAAGGCTTCTCGGATTTCCTTTTTATACCGTAATGCTTCTTTACGCTGACTTTAGTCCGTTAAGATTGTGTGCGGCAAAGCAGATTTTCCCCTTCAGAGATTAAGGCCAAACAGTGTTGCTTTCTGTATGATTTTTGTGGCGTTCTGCTGGAACTTCTCATTTTAAAAAAAGTTGATCGGGAGAGTAAAACTGAAATAAATTTAAATACGGTTGCCTCACACCTGGACTGTTCAAGATCATAATCCTGTAGAACAGAGGTGTCCAACTCTGGCACTTCAGTTGTTCATGGACTACAATTCCCATCAGGCCCTGCTGGCATGGTCATGAACATGGTCATGAACATCTGAAGTGCCAGAGTTGGATACCCCTGTTGTAGAAGAATGGATCTGTAGTCGACTTCATTAGTTTTGTAAGAGCTTACTAAACTGATCTGTAAAACATACCTCTTACAGTGTTCCAAGAACTGAGTCTGCTTTTTACTATAAGGGTGATTGCACTAGCTTCCCACAGAAAAAAAATATAGTTTTCACTGCCTGTAAACCTGAACTGTGTAGCGTATTAGTAAATTAACAGCCCAATCCAGAGCGGGTGGGTGGGGACAAAAATCCGTCCTAGGGAATAATGGAGATATGTCACAAAAAGATAACATATCTCTGACACTGGGTCTGCCAGCGCACAGGGGCTGGGTGGGCAGTGGAAGCCAACTAAGGTTGGCTCCACCCTTCGCCCTGCCCCCGGAACGCCCGTAACCATGCCAGCCCAGCTTTTTGTGCTGGCGGGCCTGGGAATGAGCAATAGCTTCTGGGTTGGGTGCCGCACAACTACGTGCTGCCCAAGTAAGTTGCTCCTCTGCTAGTGCATTTGCCCCTTGCACCAGTGGAGTGGGCACCCTCACTGGCTCCAGAGGGGTTTTTGAACCCCCCTGGATTGGGCTGCACGTTTCATGTACCTTAAACCTTTATCTCAGATTTAATCCCATCCATAGAATTGGGAAAAGTGCTGTTCTAGGGTCACTGACACTTGTCCTGACCTGAAATTATGTTAAAATAGCTGAGCATTCCTTTTTATAAACCCATGAAGCCTTCAACTAGCTCAGTTTGCCTGGACTCAATTTCATAGTTCGCTTTGACCGTAGAGAAAACTAGACATTTGGGGATAACTGCCCAGCATTTAGTACTCACAGGGGGGAAATGGAGGTGGAAACAAAGACTACTGTGTTCTGTAATTGGAGTTAGAGGTCGATTCTCCACGGTCAATTTATCATGTGATACTCATGTGAAAAAACACAGTTTAAGCAAGAACTCCCCACCGCTTAAGTGCCGAACACGGATTCATCTTGGTTCTGGCACACGCTCCCCCACTTATTCCACATTTTTTCAGAACCTGCATTGAAGTGCACCTTTTTTCCCAATCATGCTCCAAAACCAGATCGGTGGGGAGAAACGGGACACACGCGGCTTATTCTTCCCGTGCTTCGAACCTTCCAATCCTTCCCGTCCTTCGAACCAACCTTTCCAGCCAATCAAAGCGCAGTGGGCTGTGCGTAGAGCACACACAGCTCTTTTTTTGTGCCACGCTGGGCGTGGCTACGAAGGAATGTAAATAGGAAGCTACAGTATAATGATTTTGATAAATTGTTTATGCATGGTTCCATTCGATTGTAAAAACAAGAAGAATATGAATTTTCAATCAGGGGCGCAGTGGTGTTCCCACTCCAGCACAATAGCCAATCAGAAGGCGGGGAAAATCTGCCTAGGCATCTACGTAACGATGTAGCTGCATGAAAAAAAAGTTTAAAAAAAACTTCCCACCCCAACTCAACACAACAGCCAATCAGGATGTGGAAGAACAGACCCGCCGAGCAGATTGCGTATTCGTGGGGAGTGTTACATTGCTTGAATCCACGATAGACATCGAGGTCTTCACTAGACACATGCTGCAGTGGGGAGGGAGAAACCCTCGATGAAAAGGTGCTGTTTCTTTTGAAACCTGCTTGTATCCTGCTTGAATTTCTCAGTGGGGAAATGGCCAGAGATCAGCACACACCAATATTGAAGAACAGTAGGATTTATTTTGTGCAAATGAACATACTTCTCATAGTGTAAGCGGGTCCCCAACCTTTTTGAGTTAGTAGGCACCTTTGGAGTTCTGTCACGAGTGCTGGACGCAATCACAAAATGGCTGCTGCAGCCAAGCAAAAAAATGTCAGGGAGTGAGGTTACGCATAACTCCGATAGTAACGCTTCAAAATTTCAGGCAGAATCTCTGTTTAGCAGGATGCCTTTTAGAATGAGTATACAACTTTAAAGTGTTTTCTTGCATATACGCAGCTTATTTTCCATCACATGTTGAAGATCTATGTGCTGTGGTGGCCACTGCTCCCGACTGCATTGTTTTTTAGAATCTGCACAGCCCAGCAGGCACCGTGTTTGGCACTTCTGGGTCAGAGTATTTGGTGGAAGCAAGGATTATTAGCAACATTTTTGTAAAAACTGGCTTTAGAACATTTTACTTCCCTTCCCCGTGTTCATCCCCTGCCAAGATTCCTGGTCTACAAATGGGAGACAGAAATAGTGAATTCCCCAGGACACACCCAGTCCAAGGTTGAATAGGAATATGACTCTAGATTGCCCAGAGAGATCTGATGTACTGGACTGTCCTGATAAAACAGTTGTCGTTCATGGCACAAGCTGACACAGAGTAAAGGTACAGTTTTCAGTGAAAGTCATGATGTACGTTAGCAGGTTGATCTAAATATATAATGTGGGGAAAAGAAACAATTGAAATGGTTTTCGTTTTTAAAAATTGAAGCTATCGCCTGTATTCCATTCATGTTGTTCACTTGTGGATTTCTTTTCCTTGTTTGTGCCTGCAGTCCATTAATATATTTTTTTCTTGGTAGCAGTAGGTCTGAAGGCTACGGGAGTGATAGTTTCATCAGATAATCCCTTGTGGCTCCTGCCTAGAATGAAACTTTAAATAAATCTCTGAGATTAAAGAAAAGCACCACCCTCCCCTTCTTTGGATTAATGGTTCTCTTCTAAACCGGGAGATCTACATTCTGCTCAGGGCTGATTGATTTTCAGTTGCCATGAGGAAAAGATTGGTTTTAATTATGTTTCCTTTTGGTGTTTCAAAACACTTTTCAAGTAAAAGTTTATATAAATGGGATGATACCACACTTTTTGAACATTGAATAGCATGGTTCGTTACATTCTGTTCTATGTTAATTTCATGATGCGAGAGCTGCCGCAGCATAGACTTCCCAGGCCATAAGGGGAGTATGAGAAACCCTCACACAGGCATAGGTGGAGCTACCATGGGGCGAGGGGGGGTACACAAATGCCCCGGGCGCAGGCGCAGGGGGGCAGGAAATCGCTTCCCCCCCCCCACTTCCCTCAGGCCACCTCTGCGTCCCGGAGCAGGCTGCTCTTTTAACCGTAAAAGTTAAGTGAGGCATGTCGGGGTGGGGGGCGCAGCTGCCATTTTGCCCCAGACACCATTTTTCCTTCCTACAGCACTGCGCACGGGGCCTATGGGGCAATTGCTCCACACGCACATTTGTCTCTTGGTTTAAACTTACTGTTTTGTCTTTCTTTGGGAACATATGCATAAGCTGTGCACCCAAAGACTCTTAGATGTGTCATTGATGGCTTGTAGCCTTACCAAAATCCAAAGGGTGTAACACCTGTGGTTCTAGTGTACAGCCTATTGTGTATATATGTTGCTGTCATGATGCCTTCTCCCCAGAAGTGCTGTGGGGGATGTGTGCTGCAATTAGCAAGCATCTCACCTTGGTCAGTAGATTCTGGTTGGTTTGCTCTGAGACATCATTTTGGGTAGCCGTGGTCTGGTGGTGAATGCCCTCACATCTCAAGAAGTCCTGCATTGCTCTGGACATGTATTCTCCTGCTCCATCGGTGCGCAGGATTTGAAGATTTTGCTGGAACTTGTTCTGCACCATTCTCAGATAGTCGTTAAACCTGTTCAAAGTCTCAGATCTTTCTCTCATAAGAAATATTATCACATATCTAGAATAATCAGCTATAAATGACATACCTCACTTCCTGGAAGAGCAGAAATTGACCTGGATAGCAAAATGCAAACCCAGAGGCACGAAGTGAGGCAGTTTACTTGATGACTATAAGGTTGTTCTATACAGTTGCCCCAAATCCCAGAGCTTAGAAAGTTCGGCGCAAAAAGGGAGTTCAAGATGAGTCTTGGTAAAAGCAGTTTCTCCTGGATTCAGAGTCCACTGTTCTGGTAACCTGCCAGTATTTCCCCCAAACAATGTGTTGTAGAAAAAGTTAAGCAAATAAGTCTGCCCAAAGCACCTGCACATTTTTGTAGACTAAAGTCGAAAGGGTCTTGCTTCTGATCCTCTTCAGTTGCAAGCTGGTTAGAATTCATGAAAGAACAATATGGCTCAGATTTATTCGCAGCTGGATTTAACTTTTAGAATGAAGTGTGAATATTGATTAAGTTTCCTCTCTTTTTAGACAATACCGTATTAGTTTTTTTTAAATCTTCTCTGTTATACAAATTTGAGATGCATATGACATATACTAGAAAGACAGAATGTAAGTAATTTCTCAGATGGATGTGAAGATGGCAGTCTAAATGTCTGCATAATGCTAATTAATTGTGATTTTTAAAATTTGTATTTACCGTATATACTCCTGTATAAGTCGACCCGCATATAAGTCGAGGCACCTAATTTTACCACAAAAAACTGGGAAAACGTATTGACTCGCGGATAAGTCGAGGGTGAGAACTGCATCAGCAAATGGTAAGCCCTGATTCTCCCTTTAAATCCACTCAGAAGGGAGGGGGTGATTTAAAGGGAAAATCTGGGGAAAATTTGAGGGTGCCTGTCAGGGGAGGAATGTTTATGTTAGCAGTTACCAATATTTCAGAGTATCTTTAGGGGGTCCAAAGTTATGGACCCTCAAAAGGGTAGCCCCATCTACTATTAGCTTCCATTGGAAACAATGGGGGATGGGAGCACCCACTTTGGGATCCATAACTTCACCAAACCTGGCTGGTATCAGCAAGAGATTATCCTGATAATACCACCCAGGTTTGGGGAAGTGTGGTTCAAGGGGTCCAAAGTTGGACCCCCTGAACCAAACTTTACCAAACTTGGCTGGTATCATCAGGAGTGTCACCTGATGATACCCTGACATTTTGGTGCCACTAGCCTAAAAACTGCGCCCCCTGGCGGCCGACAAAGTAAAAACCCTAAAATATTTTTTAAAATACACCTGACTCATGTATAAGTCAAGGGGGGCTTTTTCAGCACAAAAAATGTGCTGAAAAACTCAACTTGTACACAAGTATATAGGGTATTCCTTTTGAAGAATTTAATAAAGACTTTTTATACGTAAAAAAACAACAACCCTTCAAGCTGTCCTGGGAAAGGAAACCAATTTTAGGAGCAGCCTCCAGTGCCCCAGTTGAAGGGAGAATGAAAGAGGAACACCCAGTATAGAAATTAGTCAAATATTTAAGGATTGTGGCATTAAGATAGGAAATAACGGTGTCCTGGTCTTCAAAATAAGCAAGCAATACAAGGTGTCTAGAAGTGTCAGATATCTTACTATTCTTCCAGTTTGTGGTTGGATTTCCTTTGATAAAGAACATCTTCACTTCTTAATTTCCATCTTCCCCCCAGTGTGGCGTAGTGGTTAAGAGCAGGTGGATTCTAATCTGGAGACCTGGGTTTGATTCCTCACTCTTCCACCTGAGTGGCAGAGGCTTATCTGGTGAACCAGATTTGTTCCCCAGTCCTACATTCCTGCTGGGTGACCTTGGGCTAGTCACAGTTCTTCAGCCCCACCTACCTCACAAGGTGTATGTTGTGGGGAGAGGAAGGGAAAGGAGCTTGTACGCTACCTTGAGTCTCCTTACAGGAGAGAAAGGTGGGGTATAAATCCAAAGTCTTCTTAATTGGCACCTGCTCTGTAGTACATGTTGCTGAGAGAGAGGGAGTTTGCTCTGTTTTGTTGGGGTGAGTCAGTTGGTGTTCAACTGAGAAATGTGCATCTATTTGTCTTTTGCCTTTCCCTAAATCAGGGGTAGGAGCCGCATGGCGTAGTGGTTAAGTGCTTGCACTACCACTCACACGGTCAGGAGTTCGAGCCCCTTGTGGGTCAGATATCCTGGAAGCTGGCTCATGGTCAACTCAGCCATCCATCCATTCCTTGGTCAGTAAATGAGTACCTAGCACATAGCTAGTGGGTAAAGAATAGCCGGGGAAAGCAATGGCAAACTACCCCACAAAAATGGCTTGCCTATGAAATCACTGCTTGGAGTGGTACCCCAGGGTCGAACACGACTGAAGGGGAAACTTTACTTTTTAAAATCAGGGGTGTCCAATCTGGTGCTCCAGATGTGCATGGTCTGTGATTCCCATCAGCCCCTGCTAGCATGGCCAATTGGCAGGGACTGATGGGAATCATAGTCCATGAACATCTGGGGCACCAGAGTTGGACACCTGTGGCCTAAATGAACATGGCTCCAAAAAACTTCATTTGTTGCTGCAGCACCTGCATTTGAAACATAGGGTTGGCGAAGGCCACTGAGATATAACCCCATACTTAAAGTAGTGTTAATGGTCTCTTCACTTTTGCTGAGGAGAGCTTGGAAAACCTTCCTAGCGTATGAAGAAAATATGACTTGGCTATACATTTGGGTGCTAACCGATTTTTAGCTTTCGCTGTTCAAGCAGTCGTGTTTGGCTATGTATGGAGAGTTCAGATCTTTTCACCCTTTCTGGTACAAATATAGAATTCAGTGTTGTACCTTCTTTTGTTGGGATGGTTGTAATTTTATAATTGCCCCTCCTCTTTACCAAGCGGCCAGGGCAATGCACAAAGCCAAAAAAAAAATAAATTACAACTGTTATTTCAGATAAACTCTGAAAATAGGAAGAATTGGGTGGGAGAGAAAACCATCTTAAGGTATTCAATTAGATTCAGTGGCGTACCAGGTCTACATGGCGCCCAGAGACTAAAAACCTTCTGGACGCCTCCTCCCCCTGCAGAGCCTCGCTTACTCACAAGTAAGCGCACAGCACTCACTATTTACTTTTCCTGCAGATCTTTGGAGCAATGTTTGGAGCATTGCTCTTTTAAGAAATCATAGAGACAGGCTGCCCGAGCGGCAGCTTCCCTGAAGCCGAGCCTCAGAGCCTGTGGGGAAGGGGACGACGGCTGGCCAGTTGGCTGGCCAGTGAGTGGCGGCGGCGTTCGGGGGGTGGGTGGGGGGGCGAGGGGGGGCAGGAGCCTGCTGGGTACCCCACAGGCATGCGCCTGGCGACATGGGTTGCCTCATGTCTCCATAGGCGGTACGCCTCTGATTAGATTACATATGAGGCTAACCCATGAGCAAAACCATCTTGCATAGTCCATTTTTTGCTATACCGTCCATACCAACTCAGAATCTATCTACCTGCTCATTCACACACTCTTTACATCACATAGGGAAGCTGTTGATGTGTAGCCATGTTTTCGGGGTTTTAATGCAAAATATTCATCATTGTTCCCCAGCCGCACCCCTTGTATTTCAGAACTCATTTGTACCCTTGCTGCGATGGGTATATGAATGACAACAGCAACAATGTGTAGGCATCAGCTCCGAGGCTGAAAAAGTGCGCTGTGTGCAAAGAGCAGGAAACAGAATTTTCCCGAAATGTGTTGTTAGGGGGAAAAAAGCAAACCAGCTCCTGGTACTTCTCTGAGCGAGGACTCGGCTGCAGCTGTCGGCTTTATTAATCAGCAGAGCATGTGCTTGTCTTCTGGTTCGTGGTCACGATTAACACTAAGCAAAGACCTCCTACTAGAAAAAAGTCAACAGAGCTTCAAAACAAACCTATCAACAGCGTTTCATAAAAGGGGACAATAGCCGGGCTGTTGGCTAGTCCTTCTGAAGGCCTCTTCATACAGTCGTTTTGCTGCGTGGCTTTACTTGGGTTTCGGGGAGAGAATTGTGCATATGCGTGAGTGGTGATTTGGTGTGGCTGTCTGCCACAGGGCTGGGGTCAGCAAGCCCTCATGGGGCCAAAGAAAGAGGGAAAAGGGCGGGGGGAAATCCAGACCCAACCTAAAAATACAAGCCCAATAGACTGAAAAGTCTGATATGGGGGTTTCAGTCATGCAGCCTGGGACCGAATCCAGCCCCCTCGAGAAGGCTTATAAGGCCAGTGAGCCAGCTGAGGTACCCCAATCTGGCCTGGTAAGTCAACTGCGGGCTCACCAGTCCAGGCACCCACTCATTCCAGCTGCGGCTTGCCAGTCCAGGCACTGACCCCACACCAGCAACTTGCCAATACTGATCAATGGGCTCACTCCCCACCCAATACTGATCTGGAGGCTTGCCTGCTGAGACAGTCACCCTCCCTGCCCCCCTCCCAGTGCTGATCTGGGCTAGTGATCCTGCTGTGGACTATAATCTGTCTCACCGAAAGATCTCAGAAGATGTTTGTATTCATCTGCGCCACTTCCTGGACCATATAGTGGAATCTCAGTTTTCATTGCCTTCGGTTTTCATTGCCTTCGATTTTCATTTATTTTTTCAGTGAAAAACTTGTCTCGGTTTTCATCGATTTGCAGTAAGGTGCAGGGCTTCAGTGGGAGAAAAATCAATCTGACAAAGCTGCTGTACGCCGTGGTCTGGGTAACTTTTTTTTAATGACAATGTCTTGCCCCATTTCAGACCAATCTTCAAGAGGTGTCAGAAACAGACCTCTTTGGACAGCTTTCTGGTGACATTGGTCCACTGGCTCTGAAGCTGGTCCCAGTGTTATTGTTTGTTACTGTTTTCAGCATTAAACACTATGTTTATTCACCAAAAAATGTGTTTTTGGTATATTTTCTGGAGTGCCTAGAATGGATTAATTGGATTTACATTGATTCCTGTGGAAAAGTTTGCCTCGGTTTTCATTGGTTTCGGTTTTCATCGATTCTTTTCGGACGGATTACCAACGAAAACTGAGGTTCCACTGTAGCTTGCTCCTGTTGGGTCCCAGTGCCTAGCGCCCACCCACCCCCCGCTCAAACACCAAGCTGGGCCGGCCAGGCAGTGGCGGCAAGCCACCACTCTCTTGCCAGGCCTGGAAACAGCCTCTCTATCCCCCCCCCCCACTCTCCCTCCTGGCCCAAACGCCAAGCTAGGACTTCCTGCCTCCCCTTCCCCCACAACTCACCGCTCACACCACAGGTGTATCTTGGCCGGCCACCCCCTCCCTCCCTCCCTGCCTCATTCTCCCACCTGTCCCTGTTTTGGAGAGGTAGGGACATTATTTTGAGGGGAGGGGGCAATTTTGGCGGCCCGGGAGAACACAAAGCACTTGCCCTGGGCACCATTTTTTTGGCGGTATGCCCCTGGCTCGCTGGCTCGCCCACTCATAGTCCTTTGGGACTATTTCCTACTGTGAAAGCACACACTTCTACGACACCATTAATGACCATACTTTTAACTTTCTGTGAGACAGAGTACAGCCAGCTGAGGCAGCGACTCCCCCCCCAAAAAGGGGCACAGACATGCAACAAAGTCACATTTATGTCATGTCCAGCCCTTGTAACAAATTAGTTCAGCACCCTTTATTTAAAAGATCGTTCAGCTATATTAAATATACATTTTAGTGCATTCTGGTTAAATCTTATCAGTAGAAAACAATACATAAAATCTCAATAGAAAATACACATCAGTATCTAAAAACACACCGAAAATATCACAAAATACACGACAAATAGCTACAAGATCTTAATTGTGAGGATCGTACACAAAATATCCCAGAATCTTCCCCCAAGAGATGTGATGTGTTTCAGTACCTCTGGATCTTCCTCAGAGGCCAGAAACATAGAACTAATATCCACACATGAAATCTTATTTACAGCCCAGCATGTTAGATGTAGATCAACAATATAACTGTCTTCCCATAAATATCTAAGATTTATGTTGTGAATCCTCAGAGTTCACTTTCGCCAATTAACGTTTCAAAAGTTTGCAGACCTGCCCTGGACTAAAGTGAAATCTAATATGTGGGGTCAAATGTATGTGCAAGAGGCCGCTGCCTGGTGGGGCCTACTGCTGCTATGTCCCCCAGTCACCTCCCCTGCTACTTGTCTGCTTGTCCTTCCCCATCTGTTTGCTAGAAGGGCTCTGCCACCCACGCTCCCAGCTGCCCAGCATTCTTGGGGAATGGCATGTGGTAATGTTGCTGCTGGCCGTGGCAGGATCACTCCCAGTTGTTTGCAGTGGCCGTGTTGTTGGAGAAAGGATTTGCAGGTGGTATGGGTAACTGAGCATGGTTGGGGGAAGGTTTAAAATTGGGAGAAGTTGGGGCCACAGAGGTAGATTTGGCACAGGTATGAGGGGGGCTGGTGGCGGCCACACAGGCCTCTGGCTGCTGTGTGCCCCTCAAAACCTGGCACCAGCCCTGGTCTGAGATCAGGCTTCTTGAACATGTTGTGTAACCATGTGCCCTCATCTAGCTATGTGCTGCTGTGATGTTGTCAAGCTAGCTAAGTCATCCATGATAGAACAAGGTAAGACAGTGAGAATATTGAAAATTCTTTGGATTCCTTCATGCCAAAAGTATTCACTTCTGCAAATGCAGCACAACCCTAATAAACATTTCTTGAGCTGTGTCAGTGCAGGAAGTGTTGGGATATTGTGATGGTTGGTGACCTGGCCACACCTCTATCAGCAAAGGAAAGAATTCATTAGGTTGTCTGTTGGTCAAACTGGTTTTTCGGTAGGAAGGGAAATCTGAAATCAGAATTTTGGGCCTTGCTGAGGACTTGTTCATCCACCAATCCATGCAAACAACAAAGAAATGTGTGTCATTCATAAGAGTGAAAGGGATCAGGTTTTAGTTGTCTCCAGCTCGTGATGGTTTTGCTTCACAGCTTGCACTATGACATAGAATTCAGCTGGCAAACCATTTTCAATCTAGATGGAAAAGCATTAAAAAATCAGGGCCGAAGTCAAATTTGAAATGAAATGAAACCTTTAATGGCATATCAGTTATACAGTAGAAGTTAAGTTAATTTAAAATCTATTTGGACATACAGCGTATAAAAGCTAAAATATTAAGCCATTGAGTTAAAAGTGTGTCTAATAAATATTTGGGAACATTTGGTAATGACAGCGCACAGAAATCTGGCAGTTGGATCAAGAATGGCAGTTGAATTGCTGTCTAGCAGGAACAGAGTTTTGGCAACATCTGCAGTGTTGCCTAATCCAGCCATAAGAGGGTTGAGTAGTTTTTCCCACTCAGATTCATATAGGGGACAGTGATGGAGAACATGGTGAACAGTTTCCTTGAGGCCAAGATTACAGCTGCAAGTTCTGTCAGTAGATAAAGGATGGCACTCTCTATTATATCGTCTAATAGAGCGAAGAACATTGCATCTGGCCAGGGTGACAGCACGTCTCAGGATCGTGTAGAAGATGTAAATAGTTGGCTGAGATGGAGAAACGAGGCAAAATATGAAGTCAGATTTAAGGATTAATAAAATAAATGGAAGGAAAGTATAGGTGGTCTTGAGAAATGATGTTGTAGGGTTATGCAAAGTCTTTATTTGGGTTGGAGATCGGAAAAAAAGGCACGCTGCATATATCCTACATTGGTGTGGCTACTTTTGTCCAAGGAGAAGTGTATTGATTGAACACTTTTTCTAAATTACTGTGGGTGTGGCCTGAAGCCATGTAAACTGATTTGTTCACTTGAGTCTTCTGCTCACTTCTCTGCCACCATAATTTGTGCAGTGGGTTACTTATGCCAGGAGCCCTTTAGACGCACCGCAGTTATGCGATGCTCTACTCAGAAACCCTGGCCATTTATTTTGGCGTTCGGACACCCATTTAGAACTATTATTTTTCAGAGGGTTTGCTGTTTATCTGAAATTCATGTATGGATGATGTTTGGGGGGCGGGGTAGCTTTGAATAGTTTTATTATGTTGCAGTATGTTCAGGGTATAAACTATTTAAATGAAATTAGGACTTTAGCAAAGAATGAAATACCAGTAAATGGGTTATATGATGCCATATGCGAGCTTGCTGTTGCCTGTCAGGCATCTTAACGCTAACTAGAATAATGCAGCTTAATTGACAAAAATAGCAATTGTGGTCAAGATTGTAAGCAGAGTGTGCTTATCCAGATCTATCAAGATAAATCACCCAAATGTTGACGGGTGTATTTTGCATACCGTGTTTCTCCGAAAATAAGACAGCGTCTTATATTAATTTTTGCTCCCAAAGATGCGCTATCTCTTATTTTCAGGGGATGTCTTATTTTTCCACTCCACAGCTGCATGCTCTGGTGTTCTGTTCGACGGGCATGCTTCCAAACAAAAACTTTGCTACGTCTTACTTTCGGGGGATGTTTTATATTTAGCACTTCAGCAAAACCTCTACTACGTCTTATTCTCAGGGAATGTCTTATTTTCAGAGAAAGAGGGCACCATATATACCCAAGTATAAGCCGACCCGAATATAAGCCGAGGCACCTAATTTTAGCACAAAAAACTGGGAAACTTATTGACTCGAGTATAAGCCTTCAAACTTGACTCGGTAGCAGCTAAAAACAAAAGATTTGGGAGCAAGATGAGATAGAGTTGCTTAACAGAGTTTGCATTAGGGATGAGCAGCTTTCCAGCACTCTAGGAACACAAATGAACCACTGTTTTCCTCCAAATGTAGAATAATTCTAAGATTCATAGCCATGCCAGCCTAAACTTTGCTCCAAAGAAAGTCTTTATCTTCAGCAACATCAGTATTTGGCAGTAAACTACTGTATGAAGAATTGTATTCATCTAGAACAGGGGTCGGGAACCTGCGGCTCTCCGAGGCTTCCCACGCAGTCCTGCAAGACAGTCCTGCAAGAGAGGGAGTGAGAGGCCGAGAGCAAGCTGGTTGCACGGCCTGGCAAGAGAGGGAGGAGAGCAAGCTGAGGTAAAGTTTAGAGCCCTGAGTGTGTAGGATTCGCTTGCTCTCTTGTTCAGCTCGGTGTGGCCAGCAAAGACATCGCCCACGCTGTCCTCCGACCCTCAGGGGTCAGAGGGCAGCATGGGCGTGTCTTTGCAGCCGCCCGGAGCTGAACAGGAAGGCAAGGCGAGTCCCTTGCACACACACTGTGTGGTGGTCTGGGTATAGTTCCCTCCTTCCGGTGGGGCTTCTGGCCTCAGTTGGTAGAAGGTCTGGAGAGGCAGACACCGCTGACAACAATTCTGGGAGTGTCAGGGGGGGCATCTCCACGCTCTCTTTCCCAGGGGTCTGGTCGCCTCTTCCTCCGTATGCTCCAGGGGCTTTCTCTCAACCCCGTTCTCTAGCGCTCTCCAGTTGGCTGCCTTGCCATGGATCCTAGCGCTTTCCCTCCCCAAACAGACTTCCCTCAGCCTTCTGGAGTGACAGGGGAGACCTGGGGTTTCTTTGAACGCCTCCCCTGAGCTTTGTCTGTCCCTGTGTCCTTGCATTCTCGCTGGGGTTGGGTTTCTTCCCCTTCCCAAGTGGGTTGTCCCAGCCCCTTCCCTCTGTCAGGGTTCTAGGCGCTTTCTTCTGCTGCACAGGCCAGAATCGCTGTCTCCACTCCCAACCCCTCCCCCTCTGCCTTTTCTCCTTTCCCTTCTCTCAGTCTCTTCTGCTCATTAATGGCCCCACTCTCTCCTTTCCTCTCACACACTGCCTCCTCTCCTGCACCTCCTTCCCTTTATAACTTTCCTCTCACTACCTCCTGCCCTCACCCAGCTGGCGGTTCTCCCAATCCTCCCCTAGTTGATCAATCTCTACTTCTAATCAGTGGGGGCGGTCTGGTGGCTCGGCTGTCGACTCCCTCCTCCAGAGGTGTCAGGATCTCGGCGTCTCGTCCCGGGCTGTCCCCTTCTGCGGCTGTCAAAGTTCCTTTGGGATTGTCCCATAGCGAGGAGGGACCCATCAGTCCGGGCTGGGACATGTCTTACTTCTCCAAGCCCAGACACTCTGAGACTCAGTTTCCTTGCAGCGAATGGCTGCTTTGGAGGGTAAACTTCACTGCCTGTTCAAGGGGGGGGGGGTGAAATGGAAAAATCAGAGGCACCAGCAGAAGCCCCAACGCAGAGCCCACAGTCGCTGAGAAAGTGTGCTCAAAAACGAAAGCACACCGCAGCTTCAAAAGCCCAGCTGGCAAAGAGGGGGAAAGGCTCCAGCTACAGCAGTGATCCATCCCCCTCAGAAGACTCAATGTTTCCAGCCTCAGGCAAGAGAGCCCCTTGAAACAGGGAAACGGAGTGGATGGGGAGGTGGTTTCCCCCAATTCTGCCCCCAGTAACTCTGAGATCATTCAGGGACTGTCTAGGGATGATCTAGTCTCCCTTTTCCAACAGTCCATCAGAGAAGAGGTAGAACGATGCTTCAAGGACAGAGAGGGAAGACCTGCCCTTCAGGAAGGTGGCCCTGGGCTCCAGGAGGGTAGACCTGGCCTCCAAGGAGGCAGCTCTGGCCCTTGTGAAGGTAGACCTGGCCTCCAATAGCCAAACTCTACACAGTTTCATAAGCAACACACTATAATTGTTTATACAAAGCGTAAAGGTAAAAAAAACAATATATACAGTGTTATATTCATTTTAAATGTCAAAAAGTATTTGCGGCTCCAAGTGTTTTCTTTTCCGTGGAAAATTGGTCTAAATGGCTCTTTGGGTCTTAAAGGTTGCAGACCCCTGATCTAGAATGCAACGCACCAATAACCCTTAGGAGAGAAATGCCTTGGTTTCTTTTAACACACACACACACAACTTAGTGGTAATGCTATGCAGGCTGTCCTTACAGCTTGTTTTTACGGCTCTCTGGTGAGTTAGAAAAAAAGCAGCAACATGCTTACCGGATC
The DNA here is from genome assembly GCF_021028975.2 of Sphaerodactylus townsendi. Classification (NCBI taxonomy): domain Eukaryota; kingdom Metazoa; phylum Chordata; class Lepidosauria; order Squamata; family Sphaerodactylidae; genus Sphaerodactylus; species Sphaerodactylus townsendi. The sequence continues at coordinate 175,111,064 of NC_059427.1, read as the reverse complement.
CCCACAGCAGCCCCAGCTCCAGCCACCATCTTGGAATTACCTATATACTTGAGTATAAGCCGAGAGGGGCTTTTTCAGCATTTAAAATGTGCTGAAAAAGTCGGCTTATACTCGAGTATATACGGTAATTTATTTTCAAGATGCAGTTTTTTGCAAATTTTACTTTACTTCACTTTAAAAATGTACTTTTAAGAAAGGAAATGGACAAACAGCATATCAGTAATAGTTGGCTCCCTAAATATGCGGCGGATTCGCTGGTTAGACTGGAGAACGGCCAAATAGGAGTGGAGGCGAGGGTTGCCCTGTTATCACTTTCTCTATGGCTTAAATTGAATCTTATGCTCTGCGGCCTTCTCCCACTGAGTTTTGAAAGATTGGATTTTCTTCACAAGTCTTGTATTAGGATTTGACATAGCCAAGCAAGCTCTTAAAACAAAGAATTTTAGATATAAAAAGACAGTTGGATCTACACAAGAGTTCCTACTTTCAGATCGCTGATCAGTGTGAAATACATTCCTTATCCTGCTTCATATCTTAGGACTTTGGAAATAAATATTTGCAGAAGGGCCTTTACTTTAGTGCATTGTCTAGTTTGATTTCTGTCTTTTTATGATGAAATTCAGGAAGATTCCTCGTCCCCAAAGACTTTGTCCATGTGAGGGCAGAAAAATTCACACTAATATAGAACGGATCCCTTTTAGATGCAGCTTTTACAGTGATGCTCGAACCAAGGTTTTGGGATCCTACTGAACAAGAGTTCTGGGTACCCTAACTAATGTTCTCTTTATTGAGGAATTTCCACAAACCACAAAGCTGGTGGCCAAGTTCTTAGTAATAGTAAAGTTCACAATGCAAAAGAATGTGAGTAATAGATTCAATTGCCTCAGATGAACAACGGCAACATCATTTGTCTAATTCCTTATAGGCAAATATATGTGCGATTAATATTCTATGCTAAATTAGTTAGAAACTTTTCAACATTTCTTTGTGGAAGTCCTGAAACTAAGATCTGAGAGAACAACCCATTGGATACTCACCGTGAAGGGGTCTTCTCCTGGGTGGTTGTAGGCCTTCTTGTTTGGATTATTCTCCACCATCAATCAAGGAGGCAGGAAATATACTTTGGTCACTCCCTGTAGGCTGGTCATAGCTATCTTGCCCCAGTATCTGACTAGCCGAGGATCGGACTCACCACAGTGAGACAAGAACAATGAAACCACAACAACACACACAATAACATGCTGAAAAAACGAACCTAACCTAACAACTCTGGAAGGGACCAAAGCTCAAAGGATCCTCACAGGCTCTAAAACTCTAGCTTGGAATGTTAACATTGCAATTTTATATATGAAACACATTACCAGAGAAGAATGAGAACAGGGAGGGCCAAGATGGCCTACAACAGTGATGGCGAACCTTTTTGAGACCGAGTGCCCAAATTGCAACCCAAAACCCATTTATTTATCGCAAAGTGCCAGCAATTTAACCTGAGGTTTAACTTAAACACTGAGGTTTAAGTTTAGAAAAAACAGTTGGCTCTGAGGCGTGTGTTACTCGGGAGTAAGCTTGGTGGTAGTCAGTGGCTTTGCTTTAAAGCAACCGTGCAACTCTTCCAACGGGTGAAACACGACCCTAGGAGGGTTTACTCAGAAGCAAGCCCCACTGCCAGCAACTGAGCTTACTCCCAGGTAAAGGATCGCGCTTTAGCTCTTCGCATGAAAATCAGTGGGGTTTAACAGCGCTTAACAGGGTTACCTACACTGCTTTCCCAAAACTAGGTCTCAGGTTTAATGCTAATAATAAAGCCCAGCGGCCCAGGCCAGCCTAGATATATGTGGGGGGGGGGACTCTGTGTGTGCCCACAGAGAGGGCTCTGAGTGCCACCTCTGGCACCCGTGCCATAGGTTCGCCACCACTGGCCTACAACCACCCAGGAGAAGACCCCTTCACGGTGAGTATCCAATGGGTTGTTCTCCTAGAATGGTGTAGGCCATCTTGTTTGGGTACTCCCCAAGCAGTGACCTGCAGTGTGGGTTCTGTTAATCTCCGATAATGTGCTCCAGGATTCTCCTTCCAAAGGAGGCCTGAACAGCATCCAGAGAGGTCAACCTATAGAGCCTCACAAAAGAAGAGGGGGAGGCTCCAGTGGCCGCCCTACATATCTGTTCTAGGGACACGTGCTTGACCAAGACTGCGTTAGTGGTCACACTCAGGGTAGAGTGGGCCATGATGCCACTGGGATCCGGTAGACGGCTGGCCTTGTGTGCCCCAATGATCCATGCCCTAATGCTGGAACTAACGGCCGCAGAAGACATTGCCTCACCTAGGGGAAACCATGTTAATAAACAGGGACTCACATTCTCTGATATTTTCCTTGCGTATGAGAAAGGCCCTCAGGGACACACATCCAGGTGGTGCCTTAAACGTTCCCTGGGATGGGTAGGATTGGAGCAAAAGTTAGGTAGAACCACCTCCTTGTCGTTGGGTGGTTCGAACTTAAAATATTTATTTTTGTTAATAAGGATAGCGGATTTAGGCTCGTTGTTCTTATCCCACTGGGATACGATGGGATACGATGTCACCACTGGGATACAATGACTTGTCACACAGCCTCAAAACTATGAATAGGTTGGCTTTAGGGCTTTAAAAAGATTGAAGATCATGGGGGATAGGGTTGTGCCCTGTGGAATCCCACAGGATAGGCCCCACGCTAATAACTGTCCTCCAATGGCAATTCTTTGAGTCCAGTAATTCATTGTTACTCTATCATCAGTGACATGACTGGATAATAGACTGAAGGAACAGTAGTGTTTACTCAAATGCAAGGCTAGATTTTTCAAAGGGTTGTCTTGCATTTGCATTCCAGTTACAGTTATATCCAGTAATTTTATTATTTATTATTTTTTATTTGTTCAATTTATATACCGCCCTCCCCCAAGGGGCTCAGGGTGGTTCACAACAATTAAATACATTAAAACAGCTAAAACATTCCACCCTCACAAAAGTTAAAAGAACCATATTTGTTGATGGCGTCAGAAAAAACAATGTTTTTGTTTTTCCCCTCCTTCCCTTCCTTTTGTGTATAACATTACTAAGGGGGGGGGGGTCATCTTCCTTTCAACTAAATAAAGAGCATGCTAAAATTCAGAACAGGCTTACAAAGGGAAACTGCTGTTATAGCTCCATTTCCCCCCCTGGTTAACTTCACAGTGAAAAACGTTGCCACCTTCATTCATACAGCATATGGCACCCAGAGGCTACTGTCAGATTCTTTATAGATAGTTACAAGCACACATTGAACATATTCAAAATTAAGGTGAAGTGAATGCATTTAAAGGGGTGGGAGGAAATCTGTCACTTGTAATTTAGGAATGTGGGTGGGAAGGGAAAAAGGCAGAGTCGTACTGATATAGAAGAATCTAAGCAAGCCAGTAAGAATGTAGATATAATCGAAGGCAGAATGAATAGGTATATATATGCTTTAGAATTGTAATGCATTGTGAGAAATGCTGTATTAAAATGAAGCATTAGATTTTTGAAAACTCAACAAAGTATTTTTTTTTTAAAATGAAGCATTTAGTAGCCTGAACTGTCATCGCAGAAGTACTCCAGTTGCCTGCGTTAACCGCTTTTTAACATTATTGGGGAAAATGGAATGAGAAATCCTTAAAGCTATTTTCCCACCTGAGAGGTTGACAGCCAAGGCATTGATTTCTTTTCAGCATGGGTCTCCTTAAGCTACAGTTTGATGGACCTTGACCAGGGAATCTGTACTATAGTTTCCTTTTTCAGTAACTGAGGCAATGAATCTAAAGCCTAGGTTGACGTATTCTTGGCTAATAATCTCAAAACAATACGGTAGGTTAGTGCTTAGTGTATCAACAGATTTTGTCAAATTCTTTGTATCACAAATCAGTTCATTCTTTTTCAAATGAACAATAGAAGAGCATATGTGTGTTCGTGTGATTTTGATTTCCATGGAGCTGCTTTGAACTTCTGTGTGTATTTTAAGACTAGTGTTTGGCTCCGTGTGTCCATGTGCCATATTCCATAAGTATTCAGGATGTCCTCATGCTGTGTTCCAGGGGATTGCCCTGCTTTAGTTATTGTTAACTTGCTCTTATTACATCCTCTTTTTTAACGTGATGGGAAGGCAACAGTGCGATATGCATGCATTGGTTTCTGAAGGCCTTTTTTCAAAAAGCAGATCTTACAAAACCAGCATTTAAAAGAACTACCTTCTCCTCTAACACCATAACCAATTTCTCACTGACGATTTAACTAATTCTAATCATGTGTAAAATAAAGGCTTGGTGGCGAGACATGCAAATTTTATCAAAATCTAAACTGATTTTTTAAAAAGCTTTTCTTCCCTCCCTAGTTCTGAATGTTGTCAGATGAAAGGGACAGAATCAAAATTGTGTTTCCAGTGGCGCATGAATCACAAGCAGAATCCAGCAACTGAAACAGAGACAAAAAGTTTCTTTTCCTTCCTTTTTGCAAAGGTACTTTTCAGCTTTGTGCTTCTTTTAAGGACTTCTGATGAATTCTGCTTGACAGTTTGATCATGGCACCTTTTGCAGCTCCAGAAAATAGTCCAGTTACCGAGGTGATAAATTTGTTGTCTTGACAATTATGGTAATCTGTTCTTCCTCACCCCCCAAGGCAACACCTCTTTGGCTATTTTCACCCCTCTGGCCTAGATTCTAAAAACTATCTTAACATTCTCAGTGTGATGTTATAATTCTGATCTCTTTAAGTCAGTTCGCTGGATATGTAGCAATAGGGAGGACTTTCCATGCACTAGGTTTTAGCCTATGGTAAACCTGTTTGCTGTCATGAACCGTTTCATCTTACAGCATACCAGTCATACTCAAGTGTGGCTTTTAAAGCATTTGCTTTGATAGTAATAGAAAGTGCTGTCAAGTCACAATGACTTATGGTAACCTGAAGGGTTTTCAAAACGAGAGATGTTCAGAGATGCTTTGCCGTTGTCTGCCTACATTGTAACCCTGGACTTCCTTGGTGGCCTTGGTGGCCATTCAAATGCTAATCAGGTCCCATCCTGCTTAGATTCCAAGCTCCTGATCTGGTGTCTCATCCTAAATCCTTTTGATTCAGTTCCTGGTCTTTTTCTCTCTTCTCATCCTATATCCTATCCCCAGTCATAGATACACACAACTGGTTTATTACAGGCTTGGGTGCCAACATGGACTGGCCTGTTTTGTGATCTCTACCTGCCCACATGTCATATAAGTAGATCTTTGGTGTACTTAGAATGGGCTACTGAGTAGTTCCTTTTAAAAAAATCTTATATGCTCTCTTCTGTGTATATTGAAGAGAGCTTATACATGTAATGTTGGTTTCTCGTGGATGAAGTACTGCTGGGAAAGACCATTTTTAGCTACCCCAGAGGTACTTACCTTGCGGCTCGTAGATAGCCACATTTGCAGTTACCATCATTCAAAAGAGCTGCACTTATTTCCATCTTGGGCAATACCTTCAGCTCCAGGAGGCTCTTGGCATACAATTTCCTCTGATAGCTGTTGGAAGCTATCAGTGTTTGGAATATGCTGCCACAGGAGGTGGTGATGGCCACTAACCTGGATAGCTTTAAAAGGGGCTTGGACAGATTTATGGAGGAGAAGTCGATCTATGGCTACCAATCTTGATCCTCTTTGATCTGAGATTGCAAATGCCTTAACAGTCCAGGTGCTCGGGAGCAACAGCCGCAGAAGGCCATTGCTTTCGCATCCTGCCTGTGAGCTCCCAAAGGCACCTGGTGGGCCACTGCGAGTAGCAGAGAGCTGGACTAGATGGACTCTGGTCTGATCCAGCTGGCTTGTTCTTATGTTCTTATGAAGGTGGGAACCCAACTGAGAAGCCCCACTGGGCCAAGAGCATTGGGTACTTCTTTTTAATACAGGGTGGGTGCCACATTGAGGCACGGTGCTCAGAAGAGCTACAGGTGGTATGACCAAGAGTCGGGGTCCCCGACCTTTTGAGCCTGCAGGCACCTTTGGAATTCCGACATGGCATGGTGAGCACAGCTGCAAAATGGCTGCAACAAAATGGCTACTGTAGGAGGTGGAGCCAGTCACAGAAGGCTTGCCACACCTTAACTTCAGTTACACAGTGGCAGCTGTCAGGAGCTGAAAGTATAACAGCTGCATGGCAAAACCCTTGATTGCCTTAATTGCCTGCTGAAGGACTAACTACAGCATTCACCTGTTGACAGTCAGCTAAAGGGAATGACTAAGCATGATTGCATCAGCTATATATAAGAGTCATGTGACCTTTGACTGTACTAGCCATAGGCTAATGAATGTATCATAATGTATATAAGTAAGCTAACTCAGTTAAGCATGTTCCTTGCTGGGGACAGGACCTAAGCCGAAGCAATTCTGTCCGCTTAAACTGTATATACTTCGTATCCCAATGCCAATACATCTTTTTTGAGTGAACTCCCTGGCTCCAGTGGTTATTGCGCAGACTCTGTGTATAAACCAGTTGCACCTACGCCGTCAACTTTCGTGTCAGGTTATGGAGGGCCCAGTTGCTGCTAGGTAAAATCGCATTACAACTTTCCACTGGTGAGTAACATTGCCTGAGTGGGCGGAGAATGTAAGAGTGTGGTGAAGTCATGATCGGGTCCTGCGCTCATGGGCTGCTGTTTGAAAGGCTCAAATGAGTCCCACCACGTCTCATGGGTGGAGAAAATGAAATGCTTCCTCATCCGGGAAGGACTCTGGAAAGCTGCCTGTGAAAGCTCCAGATATGGGGCGACGACGATGATGAGGTGGAGGCTGATAGAGAAGGAAAGCCAGAGCAGCCATTGTTCTAACCCAGTGGAAAACAGCCAATTGGCGTGTCCTAAGCGAGATAAAACAACAGCTTTTGGGGTGTTGGACTGTCTCTGAAAGAGTTGTACCAGAGGGACAACGCGGGCTCCAAGCTGATTCTGGTCGCGATAGTAGACTCTTTAATCTCAAGTTGCATGAAGGCAATGTGATTTCCCATCTGCAACAAATGAGAGCACTCTTTGCTGATTTGTCCGATAGAGGTTTGGCTTTTGATAATAATCTGCAAGCTTTGATTTTGCTCTCTTCTCTTGGCACACAATGGGACCCATTAGTGGATGGCTTACAAAGTGTGCCAGAGGATGATTTAACATTGGACTATGTGTACGGGAGGCTTTTGGAATGGAAGGGGCAAATGGATTTACGTGCCTACCCTCAGCCTCCAGTGAACAACAGCATCAGCAAGGACCGAGGTGACAAATTGGCAGAGGCGAATGCTGTTCGCAGATGTTACACCTGTGGAGCAACCAACCACCTAGCGAGGAATTGCCAGCGAGGGCGACAGCGACAGTGTCTAATGCCTGTGTGCATTCTGAAAATGGTTTAGCAGAGAGAAAGATTGGTGTACTGAAACAAATGGTATGGGGCCAGCGCAAGTGCTGAGAGCTTAAATGTAAAGGATAGTCTCTGGGCGGAGGCATGGCTTACTGCACACTGCTGCATTATGTCATGAACAGATTATTCAGCCCGAAGCACTCGAGTGACATTCATTATAGGAAGCTGTATGGTAAGGGCACCTAAGTTAGACCACCTTCATACTTTTGGTTCTATATGCCAACATGTTCTGTTGCCACCACAGAAAAGCAAAGCGAAAGGTGCACTCCCACAAAGGCTTCAGTTTGTGGGTGTCCCAAGCTTAGGCATGAAGGCTTTCTGTGGTTCCCTATTACCAAATGGTCAGGGTACTCATTTACCAGAAGTGCTTGAGTTTGAGAAGCATTCTGGTTGGTCCCGGCTGCATAGCAATTCTAGACTCCTGCTTTCTAAGCAAGAAAAGTCCATCTGTCATTCTGCCATATGCTGAGTAAACATATTGAGAGAATTAGAGACAAAGAACTGAAACTGAAAAGTTCTTCTGAGGTAGAGTGTAGCATACAAGTCTAGTGTTCCTGTTAAAAGCTAAGAACTAGACTCAGAAAGTGATAAGAGGAGAAAGAACCAATTCCCCAAAAGGTCTGCACGTGTGACTAAAGGGAAACCACCCCAGAGGTTTGGGGTATGACACACAACACAAAATGAAAACAAGAGAATGGAGGCGGTGAATGTTTTACCAAAACAAATACATGATGAATGGTTTGAACTAAACAATTATCAAAGAGGTTTTGCACAAGAAGGATGAAGTTGAGCAAAAGCCATGGTTTGAAACTATGAGTTCAAATGCGTTAATGCGCATCTAGATGTATTTACAATTGAGGTTGATATGCCAAAGAAAGGAAGAACTCTGTTGGACTCCAGATGGGTCTATAAAAGAAAGCTTTTAGTTTAATGGTGAAATGCTTTTTTAAAAAGCCAGACCTTCAGTAGCTAGAGGTTTCAAAACCACAAAATTTTCCTGAGGACTCTTGTTTTGAAACCATTATGCTGCACTACAGCTAGGGTATATGAATCCATCAGTTTGTGTTAGGCTATTTGCCGAAACAAAGGGGTATGTCTCAAGAAGCAACTAGATGTGTGTACCGCCTATCTGAATGCAAAGGTGGATGAGGAGGAGAATATATGTGAGACCACCACCTCGGTTACAGGTGTAATGTAAAAAACAAATAAAGTTTGGTTACTGAAAGCGTGCTCTTTATGGTTTTAAAACAATCCCAGCACATATGTGTGGAGAGAAACCATTTAAGATGACCTGTTGGTGAAAGGAGAGGTTTTCAAAGTTGTGCCAATTGATTCCTGTGTCTATAAAACAGGGAAACCAGGTGCTGAAAGCGTTCCTAGTAGTGTGAATGGACGATGACATCATAATAATTTACAGGAAACCTAAAGGGAACTGAACAAAGTGTTGTCAGACTTTTACAAGTAAAACACACATTAAAGTCGTCGTGGATCTAGGTGAAATAAAATCCTACCTAAGTATGGAATTTGTACAAACTGCTGAGGGTTTATTGCTGCACCAAGAGGGTAAAATAAAGAGCTCTTGAGAGAACATAAATGGTTAACTCACTCAGCAACCAGCAAACACCCATGAGTAGTAGGAGTTTCCAAGAACTAGACAGGACACAAGAATGTGATGACTCAGTCTCTACAGAAGTGTAATTAGGTCTTTGCAGTATATTGAAAGCTTCCATTAGCAGACCAAGATATTTCCACATGCTGTCAGCGATACTCAATGTGAAGACTGACGCCAACAACCAACTAAAGAAACAGCAGACTGGACTGGGGGTAAAAGGGATTACTGAAATACCTTTTAATGCAACCATGTCTAAAGAGTTTACTGCTGTACTTGAACCAAACTACCAACATTGCTGGATATGCAGATAGCTTAGTTTTAATGCGAATGAAGAGAACAATATGCTCTTGTACCGGATTGTATGATAACCTTATGCAGGTGTACTGCCCATTTTATGGGCATCCCATGATTAAGCAAAACTCTAAGTATACAAAAAGCAGCTGTGAGGCCGAGCTACAGCCGCTGTGAATAGTTGTGCTTTAGACATGCAATGGGTGTCTGAATTAGCTAAAGAGCACTAAGGTCTCAAGGTACCAAAACCAAGCATATATTATTCAATGACTCTCTCAAAGTTGTATACACAGTCTCTTAAAGTGCTAATCTGTTAAGAACCAGAACAAAGCTGTAGAGATGTCACGCTATCAAAACATCAGACGAGATGATTCCAAAGCAGGACTCATATAGAGGCAAGCTTTCCTACCTTCACAGGACAATAAGGCAGGGACTTGTCCTGACCAAGCCATTAACCACTATAAAACATGAAAGAGAGGCGCATGAGTTGTTGGGTACCTAACAGATGCATCTCTGAAAGTAAGAGTCAGCCAAGTGTAATGGAAAGTAAAGGCAATGCACTGAATTGATATATATGTGTAAAATGCTTAACTGTTACTGTGATAAAACAAAAATGTGATGTAGGTTTTACCCAAGCATCTAGGGAAGAGGGGTGTCAGGAGCTGAGAAAGTATATAACAGCTGCATGTGGCAAAAGCCCTTGATTGCCTTTAATTGCCTGCTGAAGGACTAACTACAGCAGCATTCACTCATGTTGGACAGTCAGTCAGCCAAAGGGAATGACTTAAAGCATGATTGCATCAGCTATATATATAGAGTCATGTGACCTTTGGACTGTACCCCAACTTACATAGGCTAATGAACGTATCATGTAATGTATATAAATACAAAGCTAACATCAAGTTAAGCATGTTCCTTGCTGGGGACAGGACCTAAGCCGAAGGCTCTGTCCGTTTAAACTGTATATATTGTATCAATGCCAATACATCCTTTCTTTGAGTGAACTCCCTGGCTCCAGTGGTTATTGCCGCACTCTGTGTATGCTCAGTTGCGCCTACGCTGTCAACTTGTGTCAGCAGCTTCTGCCAAAGTAACATTTTTTAAAATCTGCATAGCCGTCAGATCTCCAATAGACATTCAGAACCTTTGCTGGGCAAAAGCCCGGCCTAACAGCATCAGCTTTCAAAAATACCCTTAGCAGGCACCAAGAAAATTGTCAGAAGGTACCACATTGGGGACCCCTGACATAAAGCCATCTATCGCTGTCCATATAACTGATAACAACAAAAAGGCACCATGGATAGCAAAAATCACAAACATAAAAATCAGGTGCACACTGGCAACAGTAACCATGTGCATATTATTTCTTTTAATCAATTGTACAGTCCATCTAGCCATATTACTGTTCAACACATTGCCAGTGGGAAGAAGGTGGGGAAGAAATTATGGAGTCCATTTACAAAGATAAGAGAAATCAGCATCGGACTCATTTTATTGCAATATCAGCATGTGGTCTTGGGAAGCTGGTAGTTTTCAGCCACATGTTTTAGTTCAAAGAATAAAACTATGTTCTTCTAGACAGTATCAATTCTTGAACAGTAGCTTCATTTCTTGCTCGTTTGGGGGCAAATGTGCATTTGATCCGAAAAGGAGAATTCAGTATCATTAATGCACAGAAGGCCTGTGACCTTTTCTTTACGGAAGCGTATTCAGATCTGTGCCATAACCTGAGACTTGTTTTGTCATACAGAAAGCATTCGTATTATCTTAAAACGCTAAGTAAACAGAAGGTGCTTGGCTTTGCCAGGACTAGCAGGAGTTTCTGGTCATTTCAGTGCACAGTGATCTTAAGTGTGTGTGTGTGTGTATAAAACATGTATGATGAATAAACACTTGCATTGATAAAAAGATTAATGTTCAGAGGGGCCAAGTGACTTTGATTTATGAAATCCAATTCCTGCCCATTAATAACCGACATTGTTTGCCGCTGTCGTTGCTGAGGTGCTTGTTACCGTCCCAGTAATTATCCTGACTATCATCCTTACTTTGGACAGTTAGTGACAAAGTGACAAATAACGCTATATCCATCTTCTCGTACAATTATGTTACTGCCTAGGCTATCCCAACTTTTGTATAGAAATGACAGAAGGTTGCTTGTAGTTTTTTTTTCTTCTGGCCAATTTAACTGTCAGTGAAGAACTGTAAAGTACAGACTAGAGAATTCCCTTTTTCTTCCCTCTGTCACAATTGTCGTGTTCCTCACACTAATAATTTTCAGAGTTCCAGATCTTAAGTAGCTGTGCACAAAACTGCTGTGAGGACTATCTGTTTTGGTTTTCCAGGCTGTGTGGCTGTAGTCTGGTAGTTCTTGCGAAATGTTAGGCATAAAAACTACCAGACAGTGGTCTCCCAGCCTGGAAAACTCACAGCAGCCAGTTGATTCTGGCCATTAAATCCTTTGATGATACTTGTGTGAGGAGCTTGTGCATGCAGCATTTGTGTTGTGTTCCTCTAGATCAGGGGTCGGCAACCTTTGGCACCCAGGGAGCCATTTGGACACGTTTTCCACGGAGGGGGGGGGGCACTTGGAGCCGCAGATACTTTTTGACATTTGAAATGAGGATAGCACTGTATATGTTGTTTTTTAGCCTTTACGCAGACAGTTGTAATGTGTTGCTTGTGGAGTCCATGAGTTGCTACAGAGAAAATTGTATTCTATTTGTATGGAGAACACATTTTGAACATTTTTTGTGAGGGTGTGCGGGGAAAGCGTGGAATCTCGTGGGCACATGCACTGGAGCGGCAGCTGGGGGGAGAGGAGGTGCGGAGGGGACCTCTTTTGTAGTGGATGGCTCAGTGGGCACCTGCATGCCTGCTGTGGCTTGGGACATCTGCATGCCTGCTGAGGCTTGGGACACCAGGAGCTCTGAGTTGTCTGGTACGGAGTGCTCCCTGCCCGCTTCTGTCCTCTTTCTGACTTTCCCTGGCACCACCTCCTCCTTGTCCTCCGTTTTCCCCACCTCGTCCTTTTTCCTTCTCCCGGTCTCTCATGTCCTCCTCCCTCTTCGTCTCACTCCTCAGCACACCGCCCTCTTCCGCATCCAGCCCTCCACCTTTTATCCCCTCCAGAGCTTGCCGAATCCATAAAGCTCCTGCCTCTCCACCTTGGCCCTGCTCTTCTTCCCTCCTTCTCACCCGTCCAAGCGTCAGTTCTGGCGCCTGCGCAGGCACAGCTCCTCTTGCCGCCCACCATCCTGGCCAATCCAGCCATATCTGTGGGCTCCACACTGCGCCACCGTCTCTGTCGCCAGCCCTGTCCTCCCTCCGGTCCCAGCCAGGTGGCTGGGGCTGGGCTCGGTGGCCGCCCGCCATCCCCCACCACACTCAGGCCATGCCTCCCACGCCTCACCTGCCTGGAGCCTCTGCCCGCCTCTGTCCTACAGGCCCAGGAGGAGGAGAGAGTCCCCGCCTCCCGGGATTAGCCAGGTTGTGCCTGGGCAGAGCCGCAGTGCAAGGGCGGGGGAGCCTCATGTGGCTCCGGAGCCGCGGGTTGCTGACCCCTGCTCTAGATCTTGGTTCCAGTATTCATCCAAGTGCTTTAAGATGCCTGGAATCTCAGATTGTTAGTCATTATGATGATTGACGTAAATAGTGCTGATACAGCTATCAACATCATTACACGTATTTTATACACTTTCATTTCTGTGGGGATGTGGAATGGCCTGATTTCATCAGATCTCAGAAGCTAAGCTGGGTCAGTACTTGGATGGGAGACCACAAAATAAGTCTTTGCAGAGGAAAGTAATGGCAAACTACCACTGCTGAATCACTTGCCTTGGAAACCCTCTTGGGTTGCTATAGGTTGGCTGAGACTCAATGGCATTTTATACCCACATTCATGTGTGCATCTCTTTTCTGAATGCTTTTTCATGATCAAAGATGTGTGTGTATCAGTATGCATACTCCCATTCAAATATCTTAGGCATACTTACATTCCTTGATGTGTTGCAATTACTGCCTACTTTGTCACTTTTCTTATTATTTTTCATTCACCCAGATCATGGGAATATCTGGGAAGCTTCCAGGCCGGAGGGGTTAGGAACAGAGGCCTCTGTCACAATCGTCATGTTGCTCACGCTAATAATTTTGAGAGTTCCAGATCTTATTCTATGGTGAATCATTCACCTCTTGTCTTCTTTAGCTATCTTCCATCTTTAACTATCTTTTAGTTATTTATTTTAGTTATTTATTTTATTTATTCAATTTTATAGACTGCCCAAAGGGCTCTAGGCGGCTCACAGCTACCCCAAACAACCACATAACAATTCAATTAATCCCGTGGAATACATAGGCCATCTAAAAACAATAATAAATTAAATTCAAATTCAAATGCAGCAAATAACTCCATCACAGCAATACAATTCATGATTGGAGGCACCAGATCTAAAAGGCCGGGAGGGGCTAGCAGCGCCGAAAGATGGAACCAGCAGTAGTTATGAGAACAGTTTCCTATCAATTTCAGAGGCAGTGATGACAGCAGCTTGTATTTTCTTCTGGCTACCCCTTACAGATAGGCAAATATTTATGTGGAGTGTTCAAAAGTTTTTGAACTAATGTTAAGCGGTCTTTCAGCTTCGGTCTAATTGTGTTTGGCCTTCTCTTCACAGACCTTGGTGCATCTCTGGGACCTGCAATGACCAGTCTTAGCAGTCGCCATGCAGAGAAAACCGGTGAAATGTCTTCAAAGCAGACAGCGCCAAAAGTGCAGGTCCAGCGATCTGTCTCCCAAGATACCATCACCATTCATTTCTCGGCATTTGGGAAGGAGGAAGAGGAGGAGGAGGAGGAGGAAGAGTTTACGGAGTCTCCCACTGTGGCACTGGACGACCAAAGCATTGTAACAGGACTTGAAGCGAGGGAAGACCTATGCTTTGATCATGGTGACCCTGACTCTTCTGGCCCCACTACCTCGCTTAACATGGCTGCGTCCCCACTCGTCTTCTCTCCCACTGCCATGCCAACTGCAAAGCCATTGGAGTCTTCAGCATCCCAAGTATTCAGTTCAGTGCCATTAGCCCTTTCGCCCTCTTCACAGTCGTGTCATGCCGCTAGCCCATCTGGCACGACGTTGCCTTCAGAACCGAGAACCAGCTTATCATCTTCTCCGTTGCCTTCTCCTTCCAAGTCCCTTGTTTTGTCTAGTGCGCCATCCACTGTTACCAGCTCAAAGCCTTTCATGAGTTTAGTGAAGTCTCTTTCGACAGATGTAGAACCAAAAGAGCCCACTCCACCCACAAGACATAGACACTTAATGAAAACCATAGTGAAGTCTCTGTCTACAGATACTTCTAAGCAGGAGCCTGAAAGTGCGCCCAGCAAACCACCTGACTCTAAGTTGAACTTACACTTATTCAAGCAGTTCACCCAACCGCGGAGTACTGGCGGCGATTCCAAAACCGCGCCTTCATCCCCCTTAACGTCTCCCTCGGATACGCGATCCTTTTTTAAAGTACCTGAAATGGAGGCCAAAATTGAGGACACGAAAAGACGCCTTTCAGAAGTAATTTATGAGCCTTTTCAGCTCCTCAGCAAAATCATGGGCGACGAGAGTAGTGGCCACAGGCCCAAAGCCTTATCTTCAAGTGCTTCAGAACTGTCCAATCTTTCCAGCTTGAATGGCCATTTGGAAAGCAATAACAACTATAGCATTAAAGAGGAGGAATACGATTCGGAAGGAGACTTCTATGGAAGTGATTCCCACATAAATAAGAGTAGCAAACAGCCCCAAGCAGCTGAAGAGCATGGAAAAGAGACGGAAACGAAAAGTTCCCCATTGTTAAGCACAAAGGACTTCAATTCAAAGGCGTCACTGGGACTGGAAAGGTGTTCTCTGTCTGCCTTGGCGAGCAAAGATGATGAGGAGTTCTGTGAATTGTACTCGGAGGAGTTCTGTGTGATAGAGGATGAGAGCAAAGTCGACAAGCCCTTGGAAAGTGCCCTGATGACGGGGCTGCCTGAAGAAAGCTCTGTGTCCTTCAGTAGTGAACGTGAAATGGAAGTACCCGTGGAACAGGTTAACCTCCCAATGAAGACATTGTACTTTCTCACAATGTTGATCTATGCTTACCTTATACTCCCGCTCCCTAGTTACTTCAGTGGACTCTTCCTGGGAGTTGCCATTGGATTTATGATTGCCGTCTTTGTTGTTTGGCTTTTTACACCAAGTGCTAGGTATAGCAGGCTACACAGATATGACACTTGGCAGCTGAACGCAGAACCTCTGGACATTAGAGAGCCTGAGATATTGAAGGTGAGTTCCCACTTGCTTTGATTTCCGTATCTGTTCAATTTGTTTGTGTAGTGGGGACTGAAGATTGTTATCCCTGTTATCAGTGTAGCAGGATGTGGATGGATAAGAATTGTTTCGGGTTCACTAAGGTCGCCCAACAAGAGCGAAAATGTCCCCACTGTATCTCTAAGGTCCAGTCTATGGAACATATTCTGCTTTATTGTCCTAAATAATGAGGGGTCTAGGTCCAACCCTTTTTCTTTGCTTCCTGCAAAGTTTAATGAATATTCATCAGGGAAGGTTATATTCTTGTTCAACGTTTCCCCTCTGATTGTAACCTCTGTAGCTAAATTTCTCCTTGACATATTGGAATAATTTATTTTGGCTTGCTATGTTTTGCTTTGTTTCCTTTTTCTTTCTTTCTTAATGCCTAGTAAAGGTTTGTGACTATCTGTGATAAGAATTGTTTTAGAAGTTGCACAATGATGTAGTTGGCCAATTGCTTAATTGTTTGTTAAAGTTGACCTCTGAGCTCCAGGAAGTTGAATTGTTGTACTTTGTAAGGCATTGTTAAGAGTTCATGATAGGCAGGCCCGCAAAATTCATCAGGTGATCAGACAACAGCTTCACCATATGTATTTTGCAACTCAGATGAGCTCATACGAATCCTAACCAAAAAGAGTGAAGAATGATCTGAGTCACAAGGATTGGGTGGAAGAGGGCAAGGTTCATACAGAAAAGTAAACATGGCTTTACTGTTTTAGCAGCAGTGGTTTGTATAGCCGTGTGAAACTAACACATTCACTGTTCTCTTTGTATCTGTGAAGTGCCTAATTTGATGTATGACCTATATGTCACAATACAAGTCACACTGAACCTTGCACTAAATGAGTCGGAGAAAAACCACATGGTATATTTGGTTCCCCGGCTTTTTAAAAGATGGTTTTGTTTCTTACAAAAAACTGCTGCTGGTGCCATAAATTTATTTATTTAATTTATTTATTAGTTGGATTTATTATACCACCCTATCCCCTAAGGGCTCTGGGCGGTGTACAGTTTAAACAAACACATCCATATACCCCAATAAAAATATGTTACATTTCAGTTAAAACACTTTAAAACATCCAGTACCTCCAATACACAAACCTAATCAACAGTAGCAGCAATATCAGTAGCCCAGTCAAGTTCAAGTTCAAGTTCAAAGACCTTTATTAGGCATTAAGAGTAGCCCAGTCATATGGCAGTCGAATCCGAATGTAATTCCAGGTGGAAAAGTATATAGGGATGACACCTCACCAGCCAGCCTCACCAAAAGCTAAAGAAGAGTTGGTTTTTATACCTCGCTTTTTTCCTACCTTTAAGAGGTTTCAGAGTGGTTTTTCTCTACCTTTAAGAAATCTCAGAATGGCTTACAATCACCTTCCCTTCCCCTCCCTACAACAGACACCTTGTGAGGTATGTGGGGTTGAGAAAATTTTAGCTCATGGTTGCCTAGCAGGCTTCCTGTGGAGATGTGGGGAAACCATATTACAGTCCAGTGCTCATGTGGAGCACTGGACTGTAATTGGTCACGTAGGGGGCACCACCATTTCAGGGTCGTTCGTGTTTTTAATTTTTTAAAGTGTTTTTTATGTTTTGGCCGGTAAGGGGCGCATTTTTAAGGCTAGCAGCACCAGAATTTCAGAGTATCATCCAGAGACTGTCCTGATGATACCACCCAAGTTTGATGATGTTTGGTTCAGGGGAAACAAAGTTATGGACTCCCAAAGGGGGTGCCCCATCCCCATTGTTTTCAATTGGAGCTAACATGAGATGGGGGCTACCCATTTGAGGGACCATAACTTTGGTCCCCCTGAACCTAACTTCACCAAACTTGGGTGGCATCATAAGAATAGTTACCAAATGATACCCTGAACTTTTGGTGTTACTAGCTTTAAAATACACCCCTTACAGGCACCCCAAGAAATTTGCCCAAGATTCTTTGTTTTGCAGTGACTTTGCTCCATTGTAGCCAATGGGGAATTTTTGAGTGTGTAGGCAGGCTGCAAATTTTTGAAGACAGAGGCACCAGACTTTCAAGGTGGCTCAGGAGGCCCTCCTGGTAATAGCATCCAGGTTTGGAGACCTTTGTTTCTGGGGGTTCAATTTTATGGGCCCCCAAAAGGCTTATTTTGTTTTCCTTCTCCTGCCTGCCGGCTGAGTTCTCTCAGAACTCTCAACTCCCCCCCCCACTCCAGAAGCAAAGTTCACCAAGCTTGGATGCTATTACCAGGAGGCATCTTGGAGCCACCTTGAAAGTCTGGCGCCTCTATCTTCAAAAATGTGCAGCCAGTGATTACACACTCAGAAATTCCCCAGAATCTGCCAGGCTCTTCAGCAAGTTCTGTGGTGGGAAAAATTACTTTTCCCACCATAGACTTCAATGGGGCTTTCTGTTATGTCCAGATGGCTCTGTGGTAGAGGTTTCAATGGGAGGCACTGTGGTAGGGGTCTTGCTCTGGGTGGGGGCATTTCCTGTAGGGCTGCTGGTGTGAGTCTCCTGAAAGGAACCAACCAAATTTGCTAAAATGTGTGTGGAAGAGAAAAATGCTGTGGGTACCGAGTTGAAGGTGAACCTGATGCCCACAGCATTCGGCCATCCCAGGCAAACTTTAGCAAAGTTGGCTGGTTCCTTTCAGGAGACTCACACCAGCAGCCCTGCAGAAAATAAGTGCCCCCACCCAGAGCAAGACCACTACCACATTGCCTCCTGTTGAAACCTCTATCACAGAGCCAGCTGGGCATAATAGAAAGCCCCATTGAAGTCTATGGTTGGAAAAATAATTTTTCCCACCAAAGAACTTGCTGAAGAGCCTGCCAGATTCTAGGGAATTTCTGAGTGTGTAAGCACTGGCTGCACATTTTTGAAGATAGAGGCGCCAGACTTTCAAGGTGGCTCCAAGAGGCCTTGGGTAATAGCATCCAAGCTTGGTGAGCTTTGCTTTTGGGGGTGGGCAGGGGCACGAGTTGAGAAGTTCTGAGAGAACTCAGCCGGCAGGCTTCATGGGCAGGAGCGTAGAAACAAAATAAGCCTTTTGAGGGCCCATCAAATTGAACCCTCAGAAGCAAAGGTCTTTAAGCCTGGATGCTATTACCAGGAGGGCTTCCTGGAGCCACCTTGAAAGTCTGGTGCCTCTATCTTCAAAAATTTGCAGCCTGCCTCAGAAATTCCCCATTGGCTACAATGTAGCAAAGTCACTGCAAAGCAAAGAATCTTGAGCAAATTTCTTGGGGTGCCTGTAAGGGGTGTATTTTTAAAGCTAGTAACACCAAAATTTCAGGGGATCATCTGGTAACTATTCTTATGATGCCACCCAGGTTTGGTGAAGTTAGGTTCAGGGGGACCAAAGTTATGGTCCCTCAAATGGGTAGCCCCCATCTCCTGTTAGCTCCCATTGAAAACAATGGAGATGGGGGCATTCCATTTGGGGGTCCATAACTTTGTTTCCCCTGAACCAAACATCACCAACCTCGGGTGGTATCATCAGGGCAGTCTCTGGATGATGCACTGAAATCATGGTACCTCTAGCTTTAAAAATGCCCTTCCTGCAGGCCGAAAAAACCACCAAAAATACTCCCCAAAAGCCCAAATACCTTGCATTCGCATTTGTTCATATTTGAGCAGGACATAATTGGACAATTTTTGTCTGAATGTGCCCAAATTTGCCCAGATTCCGGCTGAATCTGGTATTTGTTTCATCTGAATCTCCAACCCTCAAAAGCGATGCTGTTTCAGGGTGGGGGAGAATCCACCCCCAAACAGCATCACTTTCAATTTTGCTTTAACCGGGGACCCCAGATTCTCCCTTTAAGATGGATTTAAAAGAAGAATCTGAGCTCCCTAGTTTAAACACCATTGAGAGTGATGCTGTTTGGAGGTGGATTCCACTGGAGGTGTTTTGTGAGAGATGATGCTGACATTTGTTTGGTAAATGTTTTGCTGGGGGTGATTTGTGAGAGATTTACATGCTTAATACCGACTTGCACTGACTTGGAGTTGTTTCTCAGGATAACAACCTACCTCATAGGGTTGTTGTGATTAGGAAATTAGGAAAAGAGTTGGTGGGGAGAGAGCTATGTATGTTTTGCTGGGGGTGGGAGGTGTTTTGTAAGCTGGTGCAAAAAATCATTGTTTGGTCATGGTGGGGGAGGGTGGCCGCCCATACGCCGGGCCGGGGGCCAAACTCAGGTTTTGTCCCCAGGCGCCAGTTTGCCTAGGTACGCCCCTGACTGTCACACCACGCTGGCTTTCAAGTGGGAGAAAAGTCAAACGGAGATAGGAACTTCTTCCTAGTGTGGTGTGGTGGTTAAGAGCAGGTAGATTCTAATCTGAAGAACTGGGTTTGATTTCCCACTCCTCCATCTGGTTGGAAAGGCTTATCTGGTGAACCAGGTGTGTTTCCACACTCCTGCGTTCCTGCTGGGTGACCTTGGGCCAGTCACAGTTTTTAGGAACTCTCTCAGCCCCACCTACCTCACAAGCTGTCTATTGTGGGGAGAGGAAGGGAAAGGAGCTGGTAAGTCACCTTGAGTCTCCTTACAGGAGAGAAAGATGAAGTTTAAATCCAAACTCTCTTCTTCTTAATGACATTTTCCTCATATAAAATGATCATCTGTACCCATAAGCTATCCCCATCATGGGTGTGTTTGTGGTGTATATACATGCAGTGCTCTATGACAAAACAAAGGCATCGAGTTGGGAAAGAAGCCCCTTCCCCCTTCTCCTGATCACTTCCTTGGCAGCTGCAATTTTGTAAGAGACAAAAATATCCTTAAAAATACAGTGCAGAAGTTCAAGATGGAGGGAGTTGCTTGAATTCTTCCTGTACTCATGCAATGTACTCCTGAATTCTTCTTCCACAGTCTTGGGGCAGAGACTTCCCTCTTCTAGAAAAACTGGAACGGGGAGGCATTTAAACACCATTTTGCCTACCACTTACCTATCCTAAGTTTCCTCCTGCCCCACCTTGGGAATCAGGTTGCAGCCTGTCTCTACTGCAGGTTGTTACTAGGAAATATAAATAGCTCTGAGTTTCATAGTGAAGCTCAGCTGCTTTGTGATGTTCCCAGTGCAAGATGATCTCAGCTTTTAGAGTACTGCCTCTCCAGATGCCAGAAAAGACAATTTCCGAGTGCATTGTTGCTTAAACAGGATACAGATTTTTAAAAAAATAAGAATATCCTGTATTGTCTGGCATCCTTGCCTTTTTTTTTCTCTTGTGTGCATTAATACGATGGTAGCTTATTCTGATTTGGAAAATGGCAGTAAATAAAATTTGTGGCTTGAAAGAGTTTAGAAGTCTACAGTTCAGGTATCCCCAAAGTGGTGCTCACGGGCAGCATGGCGCCCACCAAGTGTTCTCAGGAAGTGGGTGGGGCCGATAGGATGTTTTGACTGTTGGCAATTTGATTGGCAGTGCAGATTTTTTTTAATGTGCTTCGACTGCATCTGCCACCACAGCATAAGGAGCTACACTGCGTTACTGTAGTTAAGCTGGGGCAATCATTTTGTGGCTGGCTCCACTTCCTGCAGTGGTCATTTTGTGACCACCATTTTGTTACTGGGGAATTCTGTGTCAGAATTCTAAATGTGTCCTCTGGCTCAAAAAGTTTGGGGACCCCTGTGTTCAGTCTTTAGAATCTAGATAGCACTGAAAGCTAGCTTTGAATATTTTCATGCGTAAGAGCTATTAATAAAATCTCAGGTCCCAGTGGCCAGCATGGCCTGGGTTCAGATTCCTTCCTGCTGCCAAATACACCAGAGCTGGAGTATTAACGTAACATAACTTTTCTCAGAATCCTTTTCCCCAAATATATTTTTCTGGGCTGTGGGCCCACTGTGCATGACCTCAGTCTGATGGTTCCTCCTACCCAGGGTCTTGTAGCTAGGATGGCACAACAGAGCAACCGTTAATTTCAGGATGAACTTTCTTTTTATTAAAGAAAAAGAATGGAAAGAAAAAAAATAGATGGATAAGATTCAATAACCCATTGGTGCAAGGATTGCACAACTTTCCTGTGTTCCTATCTAGTCTAGGGAAAAATAGAGTCATGGGACCTGAACTGATGCAGTGTAAAAGGCAAAGGGATAAAATAAGCCTTTACTGCTTATGGAAAGAAAGGACTTTTTATTGCTCTGAACCTGGTGGCTCCTGCAGTCTAGTTTGGGGTTGTTGATGATGTGGGGTGTGGGGAGGACAACAAATGATAACTAGTACAGAATCAGCATGTCCTGACAACTTGTGTGTGTGTGGGGCGGGGGGAACGGGGACTCTGACCTGGAATATATCTACGGCACTTCATGCACTCAACCGTCTGCCTTGTGGCTCTCTGCTTTACAGCAGGGTCTCCTCGTGTTTCCTCATTTACATGCAAGCAAGTGCCCTGCTGCTTCTCCTGAGCCGAGCCATCATTTTCCCAGGTCAAGAAGTTGTTCACTGCCTCTTTTCTATTTGTTTTTAGACGTTGTTTCTCTGATCTGTTGAAGGAGTGACAGTTCAAAAGTCTTAAAATTAAAAAAGGAGGGCCCAATGATCCCCTAGATATGCCAGGGTAACTGCTCCTGCATGGGCAGGGGAAGGCGATGTTGGAGGGAAAAGCTGAGCGGAGCAAAATGCACACCGGTATACTCCATTTCCCCTGTTTAGACAGAGAAAAGGTAATAGTTTCTGCTCCTGGAAATCAGAGGACTTCTCTGATTTGCGGTGCAATGGGATCTGAAGAGGGGGAATGTGCGCAGTTGTCTGACCTGAAGGTAATGTCTGCTTGGCCTGAAGAGACTGTGGGGCCAGGACCGCGTCTCTGGTCCTACACAGCTGAATTAGTTTAAGACTAAGTTAGAAAACACCCAAGAAGCAGTTTTGAAACAGAAGATAAGTTTACTGAACAGCATAAGTATCTGACCAGGGTGTCCCCTTAAGAGGCACCCCCCACTTCATTCTAAAGGACCAATTTTATAGACACAGAATTTAGAAAGTTACAGAAGGTTTAACCCTTCCGGGTGGCTCTCGAAAGAGACACGCCCAGCATAGGAAGAACCTTAGTTTTTATAGATACAGAAATACTGACGCCATACAGTTCATCCCCTTAAGTTTCACGTACATAATTCATACCTCTTTCTTGTGCTATAAGCATGAACCTTAAAATCCCATTGGATCGTTCTGTCTCGTTGTCACAGTAAGACAGTTTTTATTCTACGTGTCAGTTTCCTTAGCTCATGCCCCTCTACCCATATGCAAAGGGCAGCAATAAAACTAGCCTGTTGTCTCCAAGAAAAACCCGTTTTCTAAGTTTTCTCCTGAGGAGAGATATGTCCTTAAGGTATGCAGCATTCTTTAGGATCATAAAACTTCCCTTCAATTCCCCAGTTTAAAATGTTAAAACATGATTTTAAACTTTTAAAAGATTATACAATTATTGATTCCAACACAATAGAATTATAGTGAAATACTAATACATGTGAATCTCTCATTATCATTTCTGTGTTCATTTAACTATATAGAAAAACACTTTTTAATTTTAACTAATCACATTCATTTCTAACCCAAAAACAAAGTTATAAAATGCATAAGTCTTCTGTCACGTTGACCTTTAGTGACAAGATCTTAAAGATGTTATCTTTGCTTGCCTGCATAATCACTGACAAACTTCTAATATTCCTTTTGACCTGCTGCAAACATGCAATCTTGCTAGTCACTATACAGAAGCTCCCATTTTGATTCTTCATATCTTTGGTTCATATGAATTTCCATATTCCTTAATCAAATACAAATTTATAGACATTCTGATCCATCTCCACAAGACCAAAAGTGTGCAGACAGTCTATATTAAGGAAGTACTGCAAGTCAGTTTATGTATATAATTTGCTCAACATACTTGTAACTGAGATTTTCAAAAGTGACTTTCATTCTTGAAGAAGTTCTTTGCACAGTGTCTTAGTCATGAGTAAACGTGAGAATTTTTGTGAGGCATTTTCCTCCTTCAAACCAATATTGTGCGCTACCCTCTTTAAACATGTGACTGGCACCTATTGCTTAATAACTGTATTTTGTTTAACAAGTAAAAAATAAACTGGGTTGCGTAAACTTTTTAAAGTAATCTTTCAAAATCTCCCAATTGATTGGCAAAGGCGGAAGTAGGGTGGGGGAGGCAGGGTGAAGCCAAAAACCTGAGGAGAGAGTAATGCAGGACCATCTGCTTCACTTTCCCTGTGAAGTCGAGGGGTGAGGTTGCTCTTTGCCAGCTCTTTGAAACAGCAAGGCTTATCAGATCTGCAGCACGGTGAGTTTAGGGTGCGGGAAGGCATCCATATCAGAAACTCTGCCTTGAAGGGAAGGTACACTCACTGTGGGCCAGAGCACAAATGTATAATAGGCCTGAGTCAAAACCATATTATGCTTATTATAGAATCAAAACGGTTGCTAATAATGACTATATTTATTATAAATTCTAATAATCCAAGATATATTTTAAAAACACTGATTAACAACTTCTCTTACAACTCTAAAAAATTTCTCATCTAAAAGATTATGCTGAGATATTATTTTCATTTTTCATAACATTAGTTTAATTTTGCCGTTTATTACATTTTTATTTCTACTCTGGCCCTTCCTGTAACTTTTGGCAGTACTTCTCCTGGCTTCTGGCTTATAAAGCCTTTTCCTGCCCATGAATGACTTTTGCTCTGTAAGGACCCAGCTAGCACTTCTGTATTTTCACTGTGGTTTTGCCTACATCAACCCCTGTCTGTTCTTCTGACAAGAGGGTAAAAATGCATTCTCAACCCCCCGATTCAATTAATCTCTACTGGTTGGTTAAGATGGATCCTTCCCTTTTTTCTTTTCTTTTTTAATTTTTTTTTTGCCATCTAGTCACATCTGACTTATGGCGACCTCTGAGGAGGTTTTCAAGGGGAAAAACATTCAGAAGTAGTTTGCTATTGCCTGCCTCTGAATAATAACCCTGGTATTCCATGAAGGCCTCCAGTCCAAATATTTTCTGACGTCAACCCTCCATAGCTTCTGAGATCTGATGAAATCTGGCGAGCCCAGTTTTCCCTTACTTACCGTATATACTAGTGTATAAGTTGACCTGCATATAAGTCAAGGCACCTAATTTTACCACAAAAAACTGGGAAAACGTATTGACTCGTGTATAAGTCGAGGGTGGGAAATGCAGCAGCTACTGGTAAGTTTCAAAAATAAAAATAGATACCAATAAAATTACATTAATTGAGGCATCAGTAGGTTAAATGTTTTTGAATATTTATTTCAAAGAAAAACAGTAAACTAGGTCTGTAAACCCTGATTCTCCCTTTCAATCCACTCAGAAGGGGGGGGGTGATTTAAAGGGAGAATCTGGGGAAAATTTGAGGGTGCCTGTCAGGGGAGGAATGTTTATGTTAGCAGTACCAACATTTCAGAGTATCTTTAGGAGATGCTCCTGATGATACCACCCAGGTTTGGTGAAGTTTGGTTCAGGGGGTCGAAAGTTATGGACCCTCAAAAGGGTAGCCCCATCTACTATTAAGGCTCCATTGGAAACAATGGGGAATGGGAGCGCCCACTTTGGGGATCCATAACTTTGGCCCCCCTGAACCAAACATCTCCAAACCTGGCTGGTATCAGCAAGAGATTATCCTGATGATACCACCCAGGTTTAGTTAAGTTTGGTTCAAGGGATCCAAAGTTATGGACCCTCAGAATGTAGCCCCATCTACTATTAGCTCCCATTGGAAACCCTTTGGGGGTCCATAACTTTGGACCCCCTGAACCAAACTTCACCAAACCTGGCTGGTATCATCAGGATTGTCACCTGACGATAGCCTGAAATTGTGGTGCCGCTAGCCTAAAAACTGAGCCCCCTGGAGGCCGACAAAGTAAAAACCCTAAAATATTTTTTAAAATACACCTCACTCACGTATAAGTCGAGGGGAGCTTTTTCAGCACAAAAAATGTGCTGAAAAAGTTGACTTATATGCAAGTATATACGGTACTAGCAAATCTCTGTTAGGATTTTTGGGGGGCGTGGGAGAGTTTGGTTCGTCTTCTTCCCTCATCCTGTTCTTACAAAACTGTGGGCTGGATTTTAGGCCTCACGCCTGACTGTGTCACCTAAATCTGGTTCAGTTTGCAGCCAAGCTAAACACAAACAGCTTTAAAAAGAAACTGCCTCATGACACTTGTTTAGTCACTGTGAAGAGCAGCAATGTCCAAGCTGTGTCCATTTGGCATGTTGCATTTAAAATTTAACATTGCCCCCAACTCAGGGATTGTTTGCCAGTTTCTCCTTCTGTGTTGTGTCTCGATTCATGATAGATTTTTACTGTATTTTGGTGAAGGAGTTATTGTATTGTATTCATACTGGATAGTAGCATTATAGCCCAACATATGTGCGCACATATTTGTAAGGCTGTATTTATGTGAACAGTACCCAGATTTTTATTCAGTTTGTCAGGAAGCAGGAAAATTATGGATTGTGGCCATACTGTTATGTACTTTAATCTACATAGTTAGGTTGAATTTCCTATGGCAATTCCATTTGTTAGAAACTTCTTTATCATAAATTACTATTGTCTTTAATTCCAAAGAATTTGCAAGCAGAGGAATGGGCTTAACTTTGTATATTGAAGTGAAATCCTGGATTCTTAACTAATTAAAAGGCTTAACTCCCTCCACCCACCCCAGCTGGAATTTTACACTGCCTGTGATTGATTCTTAAGAGGATTTTGCTGTGGTATATGTGGCAACCACACAATGTAACATATTGTTCAGTGTTCCATATGTTTATGTAATGAGGGCTTTCTGTGTCCAGTCTGGAAGTGTTCTTCAAACACTGTAAAGAAGTTGTTTTGGAGAAGCTTTGCCTCAAAACAGTATTGTCCTATTGACGGATCTAAAGGTTTATTAATGTTAGAATACCGAAAGATTGTTGGGGTAATTTGACCAACATCTCCCTGTTCCAAGGAGAGAAAGTTCATTCCTGTTTAAAATACTTGGGGTGCTGTTGTTTTTGGTAACTGGACCCTGCACATGCAAAATCCATCTGATTTATAAAGGTAGGGAAGAAAAATTTGTTGTTTCAGCTCTTTGACCTATTTGCTTCTGTTCGCCTGAGAATTACTAAGAGCCAGACTTGACCTGACATGGGCAGCCATGCTTGTTCATACAGCTGCCTCTTCAACTGGATATTTTTAAAGAATGTAGTAGGTGTTTAATTCAAAAATTTGCATGTGGAAGAGTCTTTACCACATTCAAGCCCTGGCATTTGACTTATAGTAAAATTCTTAGTGCAGTGAACAGGGAGAGAGGCGTAGCTGGGCCAAGAGCTAAAAGTGCCAGGTGATTCTATATTTTCAGCCCTTCACTCTCCATGGCCTTTGTGAGAAGTTCCCCCCTTCCCACACTTACCTTAGTTCCTTTCCTTTTTCTAGAACTTTTTCAGGCTGCAAAAGGCCTATTCACAGTAAAAATGGCCTGATGGGAACTATACTTCCCAGGAGACCTTGTGAACAGACCTTTTGCAGCCTGAAAAAGTTCAAGAAAAAGGAAAGGAACTAAGGTAAGTGTGGGAAGGGGGCGCGCCGCGGAAGGGCGGGGGCACCGCGGGGGAGATGGGGAGGGGCCTGGGGGCAATTTTCTGTGCCCCCAGACATGCACCCGGTACATGGCGCACCCCCCGTCCCTTGTAGTTCCGCCACTGGGAGAGAGATTTTGTCAAGTGGGTTTTTTCAGAAATACTCATATTTGTAAGAATGCTACATTATCATGTAATTCACTTCTGTGTTCTTTGTTCTTCCTTTTTCTTGTTCTTCTCTATTCTTTTTTGCTGGCCTAATGGCCGTAATAAAACTGACTGACTGACACTTCTGTGTTCTACTATTTCCAGTCATTTTGATTACGTTGTCATGCCTCTAGTGTCTCAGCGGCTTCAAATCTGAATTTGTATTCTTGGTTCACTTGTCAAATTTTGTGTGTCATGTTTGTGCCCACTAAGCATCTGAAAGCTGGGACTTGCGTGATGAAATAGACACTGACTATTGCTTTAAAATATCTTGTTTGTTCATATAAAGTACTTGTGTGTGTAAGAGAGAGATGGAGATCTTTTAACCTGAAAAGTATAATGCTGAGGAGGAGAAATACATGTTGGTTAGTACTTAGACAACTCAGATCTCAGGCAAAGAATTTCCCTCAGGTCTCAAGCTAGCGGTTTCAAAATACCGATAATGATGTGTTGGATCCAGCCTGTTTACCTACAGATAACAAAAGAAAGAATGGGTCCCCTTTGAAGATCATGGGATGTGCAAGGACCAACTCCATGAGTGACAGGGGCAGTATTACGGAAGGGAACTGAGTGAGATTGGGCAAAAAAGGTTGGTTGGATTCAAATGAATTATATAAATGGAAGTTTCCCCCACATTTTCCCCAGAATTGTCCTAGCACTGATAGCCTGCACAAAACTAGCAATGGCTGGACAGTTTATGAATATGTCTTTCCTAATTTTCTTCAGTTCTTTTAAAAAAGCAATACAGTGGAATCGTCGGTAATCCATCCGAAAACAATCGGAGAAATCCGAAACTGACGAAAACCGAAGCTCTATTGAATCTGTTACCACGGAGTAACGAGTTAAGAAATTAAGCCCAAAAAGCTCAAGCCGAAAAGGAATAAAATTAAAGAAATTTTTATTTAGGCCAACAGATGGGCAAGCTAGAGTTAGAGGAGCCACCCTAAAATGGCTACGGTCTTTTACTTTTATAGGATAAAAGGCAGGTTACAACAAAATGGCAGAAAAGTATACACCCAAAGTACCCTCATCATCAATCAATCATTTAGAAAGGAGGAGATTTTCTCTTTCCCCAAAACATTTGGGGCAGGCTAAAACCCTTATTGGAAGATGTCAGAATTTCACCCTTTGACGTCTTGTGAACTAAGGCCCTGTCTCACCTTATCAGTATTGTTCTTTGCTGCCCTATTTTCCAGACAAAGAGCCTAAACATTTAGCCATGCTCTTTACTCTGTATCAGAAAAGGGCAGCCTCAAGGTACTTGTTGGAGACATTAAGACCTCAAAAACAACTTAGTTCACAAATTCTGTAAGAATGAGAACAAGGGGCATTCTTCAGGGTTGTTACAATTCTGGCTAGCAACAGTGAAAGAACAGTGTGCAAAAAGGCCTGCATGAATTCTTTGGTCAGCAGCTTTGTGGTTGCCATCACCCCATTATAGGAAAGATAAGGGGGGGGGGGATAGTCTTACTTATAAATCACTTATAAAGATTAAAATCCATTAGCCTAACTCTGTGCCTACAAATCCACTGCTGAAAGCAGTAGGTCGCCGATTTTCACTGCAAAATTAGCACAGTGAAAACCAACGAAAACTGAAGCAATGAATGAAAACCGAGGCAAAATTTTCACCCAAAGAATTAGCAAAGGCAACGAAAACCGAGGTTCCACTATACGGAGAAAGAAGATATCAATACGAAACCTTTATGTGAACTTTTTACTCAAATCCAACAGGTCTGACTCACTATCGCCTACCACATTCATTGGAAGGCTGTCTAAGAAAGGAATCACAGGAAAGTTCAAGAGGAATGAAGCGTAAACATAATTAACAACACTTACATTTAAAATGGCTGTCATAGTGACATAGACTCCATTTCCATATTCACAAATATGTGGCACCATATGGTAGCTCTTCACAGCCTAAACAGTTTTGACTATTTGAGCTTCATTCACCTGCAGCTCAACTACGAATACTTCCTTAGACTCCAGGGAGACCGCATGGGGACTCAGCTGGGCCCTAACCAACCTCAGACCTGCTTTGTTTTAGCAAGGGTACTACATTATATGCCTGCAGATCATGGATGGTAGACAATTAAGCTGTCATTTCAACCCTCTTTTGTTGAAACAGCCTCACTGGCATAATTGTATCTATAAATATAGTCTTGTATAGTGATATCATAGCCACTTATGTAGCATTTCTAAGCACATTCTGTCTGATGCTTTATTCAAAGTGCATCCATTAAACATCTTACTGCCGGTTTACAGCTCAAAGCAGGCTTTCCACAGCAGCACAAACAAAATATTCACTGAATCTAACTCTAAACTAGCAGCAGTCACCCCATCTTATGACAGCAAATCCCTTAGCGTGTGATGGATCCACCAATCTGTCATCAGCAGTGGCTTATCTGCCATGGGACAAGGGGGTCAAATGTCCCCTGGCGCCCCCCACAGGAGTAGCAGCAGCAGAAGGCCATTGCTTTCACATCGTGCATGTGAGCTCCCAAAGGCATCTGGTGGGCCACTGTGAGTAGCAGAGTGCTGGACTAGATGGGCTATGGTCTGATCCAGGAGGCTCTTTCTTATGTTCTTATGTTGTTTGGTAAATGTTTTGCTGGGGGTGATGTGTGAGAGATTTACATGCTTCATTTTATTTTATTAATTTTATTTTATTATACATTTTATGTTTTAATTATGATGTACACCGCCCTGAGCCTACTGGGGAGGGCGGTCTAAAAATATAAATAAATAAATAATTGATTGATTGATTAATTAATTAATACATGCATACCCACTTGCACTGGCTTGGAATTGTTTTTCAGGCTAACAACCTACCTCATAGCGTTGGTGTGAGGACAAAATTAGGAAAGTATTGGTGCGGAGAGAGCCATGTATGTTTTGCTGAGGATGGGAGGTGTTTTGTGAGCTGGTGCATTGTTTGGTCATGGTGGAGGAGAGGTTTTGTCCTCAAACCAAACTCAGGTTTTGTTCCCGGGCTCCCTTTTGCCTAGATACGCCTCTGGTCGTCAGAAGGTGCTGATGACTGTGGATCTTTCCCATGTCCTCACGACTACACACCACAGTTCTTTACAACCCCTGGAAAGCTGATTCCTTCAAACTCCAGGAGCATCTCAACTGAAACTTTTAACCTGAACAGATGGCATAAATTCAAGAATGGAGGCTACCGGAACGGACGATACCAGACTCCAATTTAATTGGTCCTGCATGCCTAAATAGCAGGAAGTCACTGAAGTCTATTTTCCTTTAAGTTCCAAAATATTGAAACAACTTAAGGAGACAAATTTTCCATGCATCAATATAGCCTTTTTCACATAAGCCTAACGAGGAATCCACTAGTGTTTACCTCGGGTCCTAGTCCTGGAGGTACCCCAGGAAATGCTTTCAGTATACCCACAACACTGTCCAGACCTGCTGCATCTCCCCAGTACACTTCACAAAGCAGAGTATGCAGTCTGAGTAGTGACTACAAGTGTACACTGCAGGAAAAGATAGCCTGATCACAAAGATAGTCTTCCAGCAAAGCCGTCCATTATCATTGATTCGTTCACTGATGCACTTCTGAAGGAACCCAAATAACCAGTGGCGTAGTGGCTAAGAGCAGGTGCACTCTGATCTGGAGGAACCGGGTTTGATTCCCAGCTCTGCCACTTGAGTTGCGGAGGCTTATCTGGGGAATTCAGATTAGCCTGTACACTCCCACACACGCCAGCTGGGTGACCTTGGGCTGGTCACAGCTTTCCGGAGCTCTCTCAGCCCCACCCACCTCACAGGGTGTTTGTTGTGAGGGGGGAAGGGCAAGGAGCTTGTAAGCCCCTTTGAGTCTCCTATAGGAGAGAAAGGGGGGATATAAATCCAAACTCTTCTTCTTCTTCTTATGTGACCCTTTTATCTGAGTTCAGGACATTGTTTCCTCTGAACAAACATTCCCAAGCCCTCGTGTAAACGGTTTTTGAAATGCTCCTCAGTTTTAAGATACGGAGGTGAGGAAAAAAAATCTAAAATAGCCTTGCACTTGTAGAACTAATAATTTCACAGCACTGTGGATCTTGGTAACTGGTAGGGGTACAGTTTGAATAAAGGTAACAGTGTGGTGTTGCCTCAGTGTCAGGATGGCTTTGTTGGGAGGGGGAGCTTTCTGGAGTGGCTTTCCCTTTTACAGGTGCAAAGCTATCTACCCGGTCTGGCCTTGGAGTTCTGCTGCTGGAATCGGCCTCCACCTGGGCTTCTCTTTGACTCTCTGTTCCCACGTGTGGGTGGGGAGCGTGCTTTCTATATTATCAACTGCTTCGCGCCTTCTCCAGAAACGTCTTCCTTTGCCTGTCTGTCAATAAAATCCTTGAAAACTTGCAAGTGCTTTGTTGTCTGATCTGGGAACTGACACTCAGCTAGGTTTGTCAAATACATCGCTACAGAATGCAGACGGACATCTATTATTTTCAGCAGACAGTCTATCTCTGCATTATTTTAGATTAACACCAGAAACCTATTGAAAGCATGACGACTCTTCTTTTGAAGAGACTGAACATCCATCAAATTAGCATGCTTTTACACTGAAGCAACCTCTACATATTCTGCACAGCCAAAAAACAGAATACTGAATTTCATTCTGGATTGTGGTTTAACTGGTTTTATTGATCATGTAATGCTATGATTCCATCTCAGGTTTCTGTATCACTACACTAAGGCTTAAGGCTGTGTTGTATAATGCCTAGCAATAAGAATACTCTGCTAGTGTGGGCGGTTTACTCCCCATGACGCCCAAACGCATGAATCATGCAAAATGATGCAGATCTCCCTGAAAAACCTGCTCAAAGAGACCCTGACATTGTTATGAGAATCCAGTCAACAGGATGAACAAAAAAGTGTCACATCTGCGTCTAAGAATTTCCAAAAAGATTTGTGACCTGTGTCCGCCGCATTGATGCATGAAGCAAGAGGATGAAACAAGGGAGTTTTAACATCAGATGTGACACCTGTTCGGGTGATAGAGCTGAATTTTCCCCATCTGGATGCTTCACAGGCATCTTCTCCAAGACTGGAGGAGTGAGTTGTGACTCAGGAAAGCTCATCTATCTATATAAAAATCTATCCGTTCGTTTGTTGGTCTCGGTGTCACTCTGGACGTACTGGCCCAAATCGTCTGCAACTTTCAAACAACACTGCTCTAACAAGCGAGCATGTTTTTCACCTCCTCCAGTGACTCAGACACCCCTCCTGTGCCTGCAAAACCGAGCCGACGGAACCTCCCTCCTGCTGCCTCTCCCAACGCGCCCCCCGGTCAAAAGCTGCCTCGCTGCGTTATTTTACCAGCTGCCGTGAACACTACAACTGCCCCGCCCCTCCCCCTCGCCAAACCTCCCCCTCCTCCCACCGACGCCTACTGCGCATGCCCACCAGCGCCGCACTCTCCTCGCTGCCGCAACGTCAGGCGAGGCTCTGGCTCACCAAGTATTCCGCTCCAAGAGAGAGGGGGAATCCTCTCTCCTCTCTATTGCACAGTCTCCCGCACAGGCGTAGCTACCATGGGGACATGTGGGGACAAGTGCCCCGGGCGCCACCTTGTGGTGGGCGCAAAGATTGCAGGTTCGTTTGTGGCTTTCTGTATTTTTTACTGTTTTTTCAATTTTGGCCTGCAGGGGGCGCAATTTTTAGGCTATTGTCAGGTGACTCTCCTGATGATACCAGCCAAGTTTGGTGAAGTTTGGTTCAGGGGGTCCAAAGTTATGGACCCCCAAAGTGGGTGACCCCATCCTCCATTGTTTCCAATGGGAGCTAATAGTAGATGGGGCTATCATTTTGAGGGTCCATAACTTTGGACCCTCTGAATCAAACTTCACTAAAACTAGGTGGTATCATACAGTGATAGTCTTCCTGTTGATAACTCATCCAGGTTTCAGGAGAAGAATGTTTCAGGTCCAAAGTTGGGACCCCCAAAAGAGGTGCTCCATCCCCCATTGTTTCCAATGGGAGCTAATGGTAGATGGGGCTACCCTTTTGAAGGTCCATAACTTTGGACCCCCTGAACCAAACTTCACTAAACCTAGGTGGTATAATCAGGATAGTCTCCTAAAGATAGCCTAAAATTTTGGTAATGTTAGCTTAAACATTGCTCACCTGACAGGCACCCTCAAATTTTCCCCTGGTACTCTCTTTAAATCCACCCTTTGGAGTGGATTTAAAGAGAGAATCTGGGCTCCCTAGACTAAAAAAAACATTGAAAGTATTGTTGAAGGCTTTCACAACCAGATTCAACTGGTTGTTGTGGGTTTTACAGGCTGTGTGGTTATTGGTTCAGATCTTTAGTTCCTATCGCTATTTCAGCATCTGTGGCTGGCATCTTCAGAGGTGTATCACAGAGAGAAGTCTGTTATAAGAGAAGTCTGGACACAGACTTCTCTCTGTGATACACCTCTGAAGATACCAGCCACAGGTGCAGGTGAAACATTGGGAACAAGATCTACCAGACCACAGCCACGCAGCCCAGAAAACCCACAACAACCAACATTGACAATGATGCTGTTTGGGGTGGATGGGTGGGAAATCTACCCTGAAACAGCATCACTGTCAATGTTGTTTAAACAAGAGAGCCCAGAGTCTCTCTTTAAGGTGGATTTAAAAGGAGAATCTGGGCTCTCTAGTTTAAACAACATTAAAAGTGATGCTGTTTCAGGGTGGATTCCCCCCTTCAAAAAATAGCATCACTTTCAATGTTGTTTAAACTAGGGAGCCTGGTGTGTTCAGATTTGTGTGTTGGGGCATGTTCTATAATGTGATGGTGACTTTGAGATGACCTGGTGCAAAAAAATGTTGTTTGGTCGTGGTGGGGGAGGGACGCTGCCTATATGGGGGGGGAGCACAAAACTCAGATTTTGTCCCGGGCTCCATTTTCCCTAGCTACGCCACTGGACTCCCGTCGCTGCAAACCTCATTTGCGCACAGCCAGCTCCCACCCCGGACTGCCTACGTGCGCTAGGCACACCGTCCGCCTCCTCACACCAACTACTCGGGTCCCTCACGGCCCACAGAACGGCTCCAACTGCCCAACCACCACTCACTCCCCCTCCTCTCTTCAAACAACTCACGTTTGTGTGTGAGACTTTACGGAGGGTTCCATCCCACCTCACACAGGTAGCCTTCATTCTCTGCTCTGCAATTTCCTATCCTGCAAACCCACTACTCTCTCTCACACACCCCTCATCCTCACAACCTTCACTCTGACCAACCTCCCTTTTCCACATCACTGACACACTAAATCTCCCAAATCCTTCACAGCTCTCTCCCACATTCTCACTTCTCTCCCACTTCCACCAGCAAATGCACTGCCTCTCACGCACACACACACACACAACTCTCTAACATCACCACCTTCTCTTTTCTTCCTCTGCACATTTCTAACACCACTGTCTGTAATATCCATTTCTCCACAACATTTCCTGATCCCAATATTTCCACACTGAGTAATAGTGGGATCAGAAGAAGATGGTTTTCACACCCTATTCTCACTACCTTAGAGAGCCTCACAGTATCTTTCCCTTCCTTTCTCCACAACAAGAACCAGACAGAGTTCTGAGAAACTGTGACTAAACCAAGGTCACCCAGCAGCCTACCTATGGAGGAACGGGAAATCAAACCCAGTTCTCCAGATTAGAGCCTGCTGCTTATGTGCAGGACCTCTGCAGCCTCTGATGTGTCCCTCACTCAGGGGTACGTGTGAAACACAATCCTATGAGGGTTTACTCGGAAGCAAACCCAATTTCCACCAACCACGCTTACTCACACGCACAACAATGTGCCCAGGCCAGCCTTGCTGTGTCTGTAGTGGGAGTCTGCTGTTTGTCCCCCCAAAACACTACCTCTGCTTGCACGTGCCCACATAGAACACTCCAACAGCTACCTCTTACACCTGTGCCACAGGTGACCCGCCGCTGCTCTAGGGGGTCCTGCGCAGCTTTCAAACGTCCACCTCCTCTTCTCTTCCTTTTCCTTCCCACCAGA
Organism: Sphaerodactylus townsendi; assembly: GCF_021028975.2. Lineage (NCBI taxonomy): Eukaryota > Metazoa > Chordata > Lepidosauria > Squamata > Sphaerodactylidae > Sphaerodactylus > Sphaerodactylus townsendi. The sequence continues at coordinate 175,075,627 of NC_059427.1, read as the reverse complement.
CTACTCCACAGCAACGCGTGGCCGGGCCCCGCTAGTTCTGAATAAATTATGTTAATCTTTATGGTGCCGCTGGACTTTGGTTTCATTCCAATACCAGAACTGAACCTGGTTGGGAACAAAGTGCTTAAGTCAATAAAACATGGGGAAAGACAAGTTTTAATGTGCCAGAGAAATGAAGATGCTGCATTTTTGTTTGAGAAACAAACGAGATTAATTTCTAGCGTGGTTTGATTGGTCTGGCAGAGTTTAATCCACTTGAATTATTGTACCCACTGCATAAATAATATAGAGCAGCATGTAGTGGTTCTTTTATCTGCTAAATAAATAAATGGAGGGGTATGGAATAGATCAGGGGTCCCCGATGTGTTTCCTGACACCTGCCAAGTATTTTTAGAAAGTGGGCACGGCCAGGTAGGGGTTTTGCCCAGAAAATCTTCCAGTTGGCCATTGGAGATTTGTTTGGCTATGCAGATTTTTTAAAAGGTTGTTTTGGCAGCAGCAGCTGTCATAACACAAGGTTCTTCACGGTGTGACTGAAAGTAAGCTGCGGCAGCCATTTTATGACTGGTTTCACCTCCTTCAGCAGCCATTTTGTGGCTGCACCCACTACACTGTCAGAATTCCAAACGGGCCCAATAGGCTCAAAAAGGTTGGGAACCCCTGGAATTGATCAACTAGAGCCATGGTGGCAAACCTTTGACACTCCAGATGTTATGGACTACAATTCCCATCAGCCCCTACCAGCATGGCCAATTGGCCATGCTGGCAGGGGCTGATGGGAATTGTAGTCCATAACATCTGGAGTGCCAAAGGTTCGCCACCACTGAACTAGAGGTTGGTTTACACTGTATTTTGTTGTTGACTCAAAAATAATATTTTATAGAAAAACACAAGTCCTTCTGTTTTGGCTTCCTTTCATGTTTGTGTAAAAGCATAGTGTTCATTGGATCATGCATTGATGCCATGGGTACGTATTTACTGTTTTCTGTAAACTTAGGGAACTACTGGGTGTGATCCCATGGATAAGATTACTAAAAAAGAAGGGAGTGCATGATGGAAGGGAGTTTCTGAAAAGTGAAATATTGAAGGCGCAGTGTCAAACAGTTCCAACGAGAGGAAAAATGGGAGGTGTCCAAAGAAACTGGGATATGCACAAAGAAAAGGGATATGCACAAAAAATGGAAAAGAGGGGAAATCACCAAAGAGGAATTCAAACAAATAGCCAGTGCATGTAGGGCAGTGATGGCGAACCTTTTTGAGACTGAGTGCCCAAATTGCAACCCAAAACCCACATTTATTGCAAAGTGCCAACACGGCAGTTTAATCTGAATATTGAGTTTTTAGTTTAGAAACGCGTTACTCGTGAGTAAGCTTGGTGAAGCAACCACGCAACACTTTGAATGGGTGAATCATGACCCTAGGAGGGTTTACTCAGAAGCAAGCCCCATTGCCAGCAACTGAGCTTACTCTTAGGTAAACGATTGTGCCCAGGCCAGCCTAGATGTGCGTGGGGTGGGGGGATTTTCTGCCCCTCCACATGACCGACTCTGTGCACGCGTGCCGACAGAAAGGGCTCTGAGTGCCACCTCTGGCACCCGTGCCATAGGTTCGCCACCGCTGATGTAGGGAGAAAGTCAGAAAAGCTAAAGCTTAGAACGAGCTCAGGCTTGCTAGAGAAGTTTAAAAACAATAAGGGGGGGGGGGGTTATGTCCATAGCAAAAGAAGGAACAAGGAAATGGTCGGATCACTGTGGGAGCAATTGGCAAAATGCTAACGGGACAGAGAAAAGGCAGAACTTCTCGATGCCTTCTTTGTCTCGGGGTTCTCCCAAAAGGAAAACAGTGCTCAAGCTGGGGGGAAATGAAGGAGATGATGCAGTAGGGGAAACCTAGCACAGAATAACTGACTACTCTGAATGAATTCAGGTCTCCAGGACCTGATGAACTACATCCACGGGTATTAAAAGAACCGCAGCGTTCAAACTATCAACAACTCTGAAGAAAGTTATACCCCAAGAAAATAGCCAAAATATTTTCTTGAAATCAAGTTACATGACTACACTGGTCCCATGTCGAGACGCAGAGACTTGTGTAGTTCAGAAGCCTCCACGAGGCTCATAAGGAACGTATATATGTGCTTGTGTCGATGTTATATGATTTCCCTCTTGCCTTTGCCCCTTTTTTAATATGATGAAAGCCCCTTTTGTGCTGAATTTATGATTTGCCCGCTGTTTAAGATTATATTTTAGCTAGTGTCTCCAGCTAGTTTAAGGTTTTGTTATTGTTAATTTAGGAGATTCTTGCCTATAAGTATATGTATTTGTTCCTTAAGGTTTCCCTAATGTTTAAGTTTAGAAATGTTATTTTTGATATTCGTGTGTGTTAGTAAAAGCAGTAGCCTGTAGAAAGCTGATAATAAGGGACAAGGAAGTTAGCCCTGGAATGCAGCTTAGACCAACACCCAGCCGACTCCTTAGCAAAGACAAAGACCTTCTTTGGTTTTGCAAATTAAATCTGATAGCAGCACCCAGAGGTTCCAGCCGTTGGAGAACGTGTCAGGACCACCATTGGACAGTTTGAACTCTCCTTTGTTGCGGAGCTGAGGCGCGGGAGCCTCAGGTCATAACCGAAGGAAATAGCCATCTGATAAAGCAGATAACTGGGTGCGGTAGCAAACCCACCCAGATTCTCTGAATGGACCTTATCCACTCTCCAGCACCATTGCGAGATCTCGCGGGAAGATGCTTGACAGCGGGATTTCATGATCCCATTCACAAAAGTTGTAATTGTATCTTCCTTTCGTATTGAGGTTTCCTTATTGGTGTTCGGTAAGGGACTTGCCCCCTTACCTGCCCCTTTGATGGATGTGTATAAAAGTTCTTGCACTTGGTTACAAGGGCGCGATTCTCCTGCCTGAGCTGTGACCCTCACCTCCAAATAAAATCCTTTGCTTTGGAGAACGCCGGCTTCCTGCGCCTCATTACGTTGCTGAGCTGAAATCACTTATTGTTACCCGAGCAACAGCGGTAACATTATGACCTTCAAGAATTCCTGGAGAACAGAAGTTTCAGCAGACTGATGGAGGCAAATGTTGTCCCCATCTTCTAAAAGGGAAAAAAGAAGTCCCAAACAATTACAATCCAGTTGGCCTGACATCAATACCAGCAGGATTCTAGAGCAGATCATTAAAGGGAATGCAGTTATCGCTAAAAGTCAACTTAGGTTTCTCAAAAACAAGTCATGGCAGGCTAATCTTATCTCTCTCTTTTTTTTGATAGAGTGACAAAGCTTGGTAGATGAAGGGAATGCTGTGGGTGTAGCATACTTTGATTTCAGTAAGGTCTATGACAGTGATGGCGAACCTTTTTGAGACCGAGTGCCCAAATTGCAACCCAAACCCACTTATTTATCGCAAAGTGCCAAGACGGCAATTTAATCTGAATACTGAGGTTTTAGTTTAGAAAAAACGGTTGGCTCTGAGGCATGTGTTACTCGGGAGTAAGCTTGGTGGTAGTCGGTGGCTTTGCTTTGAAGCAACTGTGCAACTCTTCCAACGGGTGAATCACGACCCTAGGAGGGTTTACTCAGAAGCAAGCCCCATTGCCAGCAACTGAGCTTACTCCCAGGTAAAGGATCTTCACATGAAAATCAGTGGGGTTTAACAGCACTTAACAGGGTTACCTACACTTCTTCCCCAAAACTAGGTCTTAGGTTTAATGCTAATAATCGTGCCCAGCGGCCCAGGTCAGCCGTATGTGCGGGGGGGTGGGGGCAACTCTGTTTGCACGTGCCCACAGAGAGGGCTCTGAGTGCCACCTCTGGCACCTGTGCCATAGGTTCGCCATCACTGGTCTATGACAAGGTCCTCTATGATATTCTTGCAAAAAAGGTAGTAAAATGTGGGCCAGAGAATGCTACTGTTAAGTGGATTTGTAATCGATTTACATACCAAACCCAAAGTGTGCTCACCAATGACTCCTCTTCATCCGGGAGAAGTGACTCGTGGGGTGCCACAGCTTTCTGTCCTGGGCCCAGTGCTAGTCAGTGTTTTCTAAATGACTCAGGGGCATGCTAATCAAATTTGCAGATGACACCAAATTAGGAGAAGTCACTAATACCCCAGGGGACAGGGTCTGAATTAAAAATGACCTTGACAGATTAGAGAGTTGGGCGAAAACTAACAAAATGAATTTCAACAGGGAAAAATATAAGGTATTACACTTAGTGAGAAAAAAATGAAATGCACAAAACGCCCAAAGATGGGTGATAGCTGGCTTGGCAACAGTCCATGTGAAAGGGGTCTGGGAATCTTAAAAAATCATAAGCTATACATGAGTCAACAGTGTGATGCAGCAGCTAAGTGTAATTCTGAGCTGCACCAATAGGATTATGGTGTCTAGAGATCAAGGGAAGTAATCGTACCAGTCTGTTCTGCATTGTCAGGCTTCACCTGGAATACTGTGCTTAGTTCTGGACACCATGATTCAAGAAGAATATTCACAAGCTGGAGCATGTTGATTTTTTTGGGGGGTGGGGGGGGGGGGGAAGGGCAACCAAAATGGTAGGTCTGGATTCCATGTCCTGTGAGGGAAGACTTAGGGAACAAGATATGTTTAGTCTGGAGAAGAGAAGGTTAAGGGGTGGCATGATAGCAAGGACGTAGGTAAGGGGGGTTCCCGGGTTTAACCCCCCCCCATTGCATGTCCAAAGCTCTGTCCCCCCCCCATTTCTGGTTTTTTGTATTTTTAAGTGTTTTTTCAGTTTGTGGCCTACAGGGGGCGCAGTTTTTAGGTTAGCAGCACCAACATTTCAGGGATTTGTTGGGAGACTCTCCTGATGAGACCACCCAGGTTTGGTGAGGTTTGGTTCAGTAGGTCCAAAGTTATGAATTCCCAAAGGGGGTGCCCCATTGTTTCCAATGGGAGCTAATAGAAGATGGGGGCTACACATTTGAGGGTCCATAACTTTGGACCCCCTGAACCAAACTTCAACAAACCTGGGTGGTATCATCAGGAGAGTCTCCTAAAGATACCCTAAAAGTTTAGTGCTGCTATCTTAACAATTGCACCCCTGACAGCAGGCACCCCCCAAATTTCCCCAGATTCTCCTTTTAAATCCACCCCCTTTGGCATGGATTTAAAGGGAGAATCTGAGGTCCCCAGTTTAAACGTTGAAAGTGATGCTGTTTCAGGGTGGGGGATAATCCACCCCAAAACAGCATCACTTTCAATGTTGTTTTACCTGGGGACCCAGATTCTCCCTTTAAGATGGATTTAAAAGGAGAATCTGGGCTCCCTAGTTTAAACACCATTGAAAGTGATGCTGTTTTGGGGTGGATTCCAGCATCACAGTGGCCGCCCATGGGAGTGGGCCTGCAAAACTCATATTTTGCACTGGGCTCCATTTTCCCTAGCTACACCTCTGTCCTGAGGGGAGGGCAGAAGGAACTGCCGGCTGGGAGCCCAGCCGGTGGGGGGGGGGCAGGGTAGGGGAGTCTGCCATCCCTGGCCTTGGAGAGCTGCTTTTATAAGTACTGAGGCCGGGGCGGGGCTTGGGGAGGCGTGGCCACGTCCCTGAACCCACCCCATTAAAAATCTATACCTATGTCCCTGCTTCACAGGAAAGACCAGTGGTTGTTTTCTACTGCTGCAGAGACTAGGACAAAGAGCAGTGCATCCAAACTGCGAGAAAAGAGATTTCACGTAAACATTAGGAAGAACTTCCTGATGGCAGTGGAATACTCTGCCTCGGAGTGTGATAGAGTCTTCTTTGGATGTTTTTAAACAGAGGCTGAATGGCCATCGGTCAGGAGTTCTTTGACTGTGTGTTCCTATGTAGCTGGGGTTAGACTGGATGGCCCTTGTGGTCTCTTCCAACTCTATGATCTCATGTGTTGTTACTCATTACAAAATGTTGATATTTTTGTGATGGATTGATGTTTCTCTTGTGTTATGTGATCCCGGACATCCAGCGTACATGGAAGCTTCTTCTGTTACAGGCTTATACAGGCTTTTCGATACCCTTGGTAGTACTTGGATACATTATGCATCACGTGCAATAACACTGTGTGTGTTTTTCCCACTAGGGCTGGATGAATGAAATCTCCAACTACGATCCAGAAACCTACCATGCTACTTTGACTCACTCCGTCTTTGTGAGACTTGAGGGAAGTACCTTAAGACTTTCAAAACCCAACAAAAATATTTCCAGAAGGGCTATCTATAATGAATCAAAGGCTGAAGTGGTCTACATTAGCCAGAAAATTTATGATCTTACAGACAGCAAGGTGAGCGCGAGTGAAATTTTATCTCACACGATTGATTATTGGTCAACCATATTGTTGAAGTATATGCTTCCGAGGGTGGAAGCATGTTGAATGGCATGAATTGCTTTCAAAAATGGCAAGAATGGTATTGTTCATTCCCTCTGCCAGTAATATCTAGGGACTATCAATGTGTGGTATGATTTTGCATTGTTTCCCTGTCTCCACAAGTGCCAGCCGTTAAAACTGTTCGGAGGAAGAGAAACTTGGCAGCATTGTGATGCATGCTGAATATCCCTAGATGTTATGAGAAGGAAAACCAGGGCAACTGTAAAAGAGCAGCCTTGGATTTGAAGTGCTAGGAGCCTGGAAGATTGTATGGCAGTAGCAGCATTTATATCATCCTCGACGTTGCCAGAATCTGTGGCTGGCATCTTCAGAGGACCTGAATCATCAGATCCTCTGAAGATGCCAGCCACAGATGCAGGCGAAACGGCAGGAGAGAATGCTGCTAGAACACGGCCATACAGCCCGGAAACCACACAGCACCCCAGTGATTCCGGCCGTGAAAGCCTTCGACAATAGCCTTGGATTTGTTATGACAACTAGTTCTGCCTGATTTTTAAATCATACCTGCTTTCTTACAGTGCTGCTCTTTCCCACGATAAAGTAGGCTAAAATTACCGTTTCATTTCTTTACCTCATCTCCCACTTGCTTTTTTTCTGCATCCTGGAGCTATTCGTTTTCTTTAAGGGCATGGAAACGGATTGAAAATCATGCCCAGTAGAGTAGTGTTGAGTGCGAAGCCAGGAATAATGGTCGTTCTGGATTAATTAATATAGTGTACAATAGTGTGATCTTGCATATCAGGCTTCTTTCCTCAGGTGGAATTTGAGATTAGAAATAATTATTATTCCTAATTATTGGATTTCAGAATTAGAATTACACAGACTTCAGACTTACTTAGCAATAAAAGAGATGCCGGATTCAGTCCAAAATGTTGGCATTGTGGTGAAAAAAAATTCAATTTATACGCATATGTGGTTGGAATGGAAAGAGGTTAAACAATTGTGGGTTCAGGTTATATTGTATATAGAAAAATATGTAAAAGTTAAGATACTGGTGAATATAGACTTATTGTTCATGGGTATAATGGAAAATAAAACAATAGAAAAATAGAGAAAGACATTAAGAACATAAGAACAAGCCAGCTGGATCAGACCAGAGTCCATCTAGTCCAGCTCTCTGCTACTCGCAGTGGCCCACCAGGTGCCTTTGGGAGCTCACATGCAGAATGTGAAAGCAATGGCCTTCTGCGGCTATTGCTCCCGAGCACCTGGTCTGTTAAGGCATTTGCAATCTCAAATCAAAGAGGATCAAGATTGGTAGCCATAAATCGACTTCTCCTCCATAAATCTGTCCTCAAGCCTTCCCCTTTTAAAGCTATCCAGGTTAGTGGGCCATCACCACCTCCCTGTGGCAGCATATTCCAAACACCAATCACACGCTAAGTGGAAGAAGTGTTTCCCTTTATTAGTCCTAATTCTTCCCCCCAGCATTTTCAATGAATGCCCCCTGGTTCTAGTATTGTGAGAAAGAGAGAAAAATGTCTCTCTGTCAACATTTTCTACCCCATGCATAATTTTGTAGACTTCGATCATATCCCCCCTCAGCCGTCTCCTCTCCAAACTAAAGAGTCCCAAACGCTGCAGCCTCTCCTCATAAGGAAGGTGCTCCAGTCCCTCAATCATCCTCGTTGCCCTTCTCTGCACTTTTTCTATCTCCTCAATATCCTTTTTGAGATGCGGCGACCAGAACTGGACACATAGATAGCAGCACAGACATTATATGAAATGATGATAAGAGCAGGGGAAAAAAGGGGAAAAGTATATAATGGATGTAACATAATGATGAAATATGATTGAAAGATTGATCCAAATATATCAATAAAATTATATTTTAAAAAGCAATAAAAGAATTACAGCTCATTTCCATTATACAGATATGAGTTCCCCTGGATAAAATTGTATCTTTGGAGGGTGGACTCTATGGCATTCGTATCCCACTGAAGTCCCTGTTCTCCCCAGACTCCATCCACAAATCTCCAAGAGTTTCCCAACCTGGATCTGACCACCCTCCCCCACCACCTGCAATCAACTGCTGGTGGCCAGGGAAACCTGTTAACCCTAGATTAGGAGGGCCAACCTATAGTACTCCAGATGTTCATGGACTACAATCCCCATCAGCCCCTGCAAGCATGCCCAATTGGCAGGGGCTGGTGGGAATTGTAGTCCATGAACATCTGGAGCACCATAGGTTGGCTACGTTAGTGGGCCCATGTTCAATTTCCCAGTGATGTAAGACAAATCTTCCCTATCCCCGAACATTCTCTGCTGCTGGCGTCTTGCCTTCCCTCTTGTTGCAAGATAAATTTCAGAAAGCTCAGCTGTTCTCTGGGAATGTTTTAGGAATCCCATGAAATGTCAGGCTCATTCTGAATGAAGATGTTAGTTCTTCCTCATCTATGTTTGCAATGGGTTATGGGTTCAACTATGCATGGAATATTGTAGTGAGAATGACTTTGAAACTCTCTGGCAACTTTTTTTCCTCTAGATTCACCTAGTTCCCAAAAGTTTGGCTCGCAAACGAATCTGGAATAAAAAGTATCCTATTTGCATTGAGCTTGGGCCGCAAGATGATTTTATGGCTAAAGCCCAGACTGATAAAGAGACCTTGGAAGAGAAGCCATCCACAGAAAAAGCAGAGCTCGTCAGTGAAGAATGCAAGAAACAGCCTCAGGATGGAGCTAAGTCAGTCACTCAAAAGGATCAAGTGCTTTATCTCTTTGGAAGGACTGGTAGGGAGAAGGAAGAATGGTTTAGGAGATTTCTCTTGGCTTCTAAATTGAAATCTGAAGGAAAAAAGCCAGTTGTATGCGGAAACAAGCCAGGTAAGAATCGTGATCAAATTATGCCTAATCTCACAAAAAGATGTTAGTAGATTGTATATTCCTCCACCACAGAATCCAACATGCCGGACCTTGTTTGTTGTAGAATGCTCTGCCTGGGTCCTAGTGCCTACCTGGCCCTACTCCCCCCACCCCTCGCCCAATCCATGTGAATGTTTAATGATAGTTGTTCAGCGACCTATAAATTCTCTTGAATCAAAGGAGTATGTTCAGTAATGCACAAAATAATGGTTTTGACAAAGGCAGCACATATAAATGAATGATAATTTTCATATTCATTTGGGACTATATCCTAATGTGGAAGCATACAATTTTCTCACCATTGCACCTCAAGTGACAGTATTAACATCTTTATCTAAGTATAGTGCTGGAATTAGAGGAGGATTTCTTCTCTGCCCACTTTCCGTCTCTCTTGTAGTATGATATTCAAACTCTCAGTTTACAAACATTGCATATTCCAGAAGGAGAATGATGCTCCATTGAGCAAGAGGACATCTGGGTTTTGCTTGACCTCCTACCAGGAAGGCAGGGGTTAATAAAAAATTCCCCCCCAGGCTCCTCTCTGTGCTGTGGGTCCGCTCCCTCTCTTGTACTCCAGTTTATTCCCTGCCTTCAGGAAGAGCAGGCACAGTGGCTGTTGCTGCCACTATAACTTTAATTCCTTAAGCTCTACACCTAGCTACTCTAATGCAAACTTCCTTACTGCCCAAGGGAGTAGGAGAAGCTAGCTCTCCTTTTTTAAACGGCAGAGCATTCCCCTGGCAACAGCACTGCTCGGCTCATTGTTTTGCAGCGGTAAGCGGTAAGCGGGAGCGGTTTGTTTTTTCTTTTCCCCTCCGCTCACTATGCCAAGAAGGGAAACTCTTTTGTCCTCAGAAGAGGACAGCGACGGCAGTCAAGGGTCCCAGGAGGGTTCCGATAGGGCAGGCAGCCCTCGGAGGAGCATGCAATCAGAGTCCCCGGCTGGGGAAACGCGCCATGAGGACAGCTCCAGCGGCAAGGAGTTTTCGCGCCAAAAGGAAGAGACGCGCCAAATGACCGATGGCTGCAGCGCCTCCTCCTGCTCAAGCCCAATGCACCCTGGTGTCCCAGGTCAGGGCGCTAAAATTATTGTTACGGAGCAAGGAGGGAGAGTGGAACCCCCTGTGACTCTGGAGGAGGGCAGTAAGCTCTCATTGAGAGAATTAAAGTCTGAGATTTTTGCCTTCGTTAAAGGGGCTTTCTAGAAAGAGAGGGCAGAAATGAGGGAGGAGATGTTATCCCTCTATAGATTTCATATGGATGACTGCCCCTCTAGCTCCTCTCCTAATTCAATTGCTCCTCCCTCCAGATCAGTAGTCAGAGAGAATAAAAGGGCTGGTTCTTCTTGGCAAACCAAAGCAGCCCTCCAAAAACCCAGATTAATTCCTGAATCCGCTGGGAATTCTTCAGATTCTGAGACCCCCGGTAGGGAGGAGGGGGAGATTTTATCTGACCAAGAAGACTTGGAAGAGATTCAGGTTACGGAACAATCCTCTTGCCTCTTTAAGTTGGAGGATTACCATTACTTACTGTCCAAATCTGTTGCTGCACTACACCTTGGTGAAGCTAAGAGCGGTGAGGGTTCTTCTAAATGTAAATCCACCTCCCTGCATAATGGTGATGGAGAATTTTTTCCCTCTAACCTTAACTCTAAGAAGGTTTTTCCCTTCCCTGAGTATTTTGAGACACAGGTCACTAACCAGTGGGAAAAGCCCGCAGTGAATAAAAGGTGCCCCAATTTCCTACGTAAACTGTATGACTTACCTTCTCATGCTAATGACATTTTACAAGTACCTATTATAGATGGCCCTGTAGCGGCGCTACAGGCCTTGTGTCCAAGGATGGCAGAGGCCAGATTAAAGACATGCAGGACAGAAGGTCGGACCAATTCTGAAAAACAAACAAACCATGAAGCGGCAGCCATGGCTATCAGAGCTTCAGCAACAGCTTCTATCGTCTCCAGAGCATCGATTGTCTGGGCAAGGAAGGTCTTGGAGTTGCTGCCACCCACCGAAACCAAGGCCATAGAGGGAGTGAACAGAATGCTCAAGGCGGCTGATGCCACCCTAGACTCAGTCACCTTTTTGGCTCGATCCATGGCCTCTGCTGTGGCTACACGCCGACTACTCTGACTGAGAGCATGGCAAACTGACTGGCGATCCAAAACCATGGTATCGGAATGTGCATTTCAGGGGCAAAAGTTGTTCGGTGAAGACCTTAATGAGTTCCTGGTTGACCCCAAGGAAAAACCAAAGCATCTACCTAAGCCTTTTCGCAGCTTTGACAAGAAGACGTCTTTTCACTCCAATTTTCGTCCTCAGCAGAGCAACAACCAGTTTAAAAGAGACAATTTTCGACACCCCTACTGGAATCAGGGTCGACAACAATTCAAGAAAGGCTTCATCCCCAAGAAGACTTCAGGTTCAGACCGATTCCAGTAAGACGCTCGGCAATCCAAAGCATGACGCCAACACGGTGGGGGGCAGACTTCTAAAATTTCACCAGGTTTGGCAAGCCTCCCACACAGATGCCTGGTCCCTAGAGATAGTCTCATCAGGATACATAATAGAGTTTCTCTCTCTCCCCCCAAGCCGTTTCATGATGTCTCCCTTGTCCAAGATGCCAGAAAAAAGAGCAAGAAAATTAGAGGCCATCGCCCATCTTCTAAGGATAGAGGCCGTAGAAGCAGTCCCGCCGGAGCAGAGAGGACAGGGAGTCTACTCCATCCTATTCACGGTACCCAAGAAAAATGGGGAGTGGCGCCCGATTCTAGACTTGAAATACGTCAATCGCTTTGTAAGGCTGAGACACTTCAGAGTGGAAACTCTGAGGTCCGTTGCAGACTCCCTACAACCCAACGAGTTTCTCACGTCCATAGATCTGTCCGAGGCCTATCTGCATGTCCCCATCCTCCAGGGTCACCGCCAATTTCTGAGATTCGGTGTAGGGAAGAATCACTTTCAATTCAGAAGTCTCCCATTTGGACTCTGCACGGCTCCCCGGATTTTTTCCAAACTCCTCATCAATTTGGTGGTTCTACTCAGGGAGAGAGGCATCAGAATACATCCCTATCTAGACGACATTCTAATTCGGTCAGACTCAATGTCTCAAGCCGGGCAACACAGCCATTCAGACTCTAGAGAGTCACGGATTCATCGTCAATCGAGAAAAGAGTTCGCTAATTCCGTCACAGAGACTGGAACATCTAGGTTTCATCATAGATACCATCTCCTGCAAGATCCTGGTCCCCCTAGAGAAACAACATACCTTGAGGACAAAAATACAACAGATAATGCACAAAGACAGATGCTCCATCCTCTCTCTTGCAAGCCTGATGGGCTTAATGGTGGCATATTCAGAGGCCATCTAGTGGGGAAGGTCCAGATCCAGACCACTTCAGAAATTCCTCCGACTGTATCAGGACCTCATTTCCCACAGATCCCACAGAGAAGTTGTGATTTCAAGATCAGTAAAAATCAGTGTGTTAAAGTGGACCAGGCCAACCAATCTGAACTTAGGACGTTTTTTTTGGATTTCCTCCACCAAACAGATTTTCTCGGATGCCAGCCTCCAGGGCTGGGGAGTGATGCTAGAAGACATCCCAGTCCAGGGGACCTGGTCACCAGTGGAGACCAGGCTTCACATCAATGTACTGGAACTCAGGGCAAAATGAGACCCCCAGGTTATGCAGGAGTAACTCATCCCCTTGATTAGATTTTGTGAAGCAAACCTTTGACCTCTGGCTTGCTGTTAAGTGGACATGCTGCTACCTACACAGAGAAGTGTATGGCAACTGGCTTCTGCCAATATGATTTTAAAGAAAATATATTGCAATAATACATATGGGGGGTGATCAGGGCCGTTACAGACCCAGGGACTTCCTCACCTCACTGGACCTAAGAGAAGCCTACTTGCATGTGCCGATATGACCCTCTCATTGCAGGTTCCTCCAGTTCAACTTAGGGGATCAACACTTCCAGTTCCACACCCTACTGTTCGGGTTGGCCACCTCCCCAAGAGTCTTCTCGAAGCTTCTCCTAGGTCCCATAACTCTTCTTCACTGGCAGAGGGTACACATACACCCCTACTTGGATGATATTCTGATAAGGTTCAAATCTGCCTCAGCAGCTCTTCAAGATCTGAATCTCACCATGCAGGTCCTACAGAACCACTTGTTCCTGATCAACAGGGAGAAGAGTCATCTACATTCCACACAACAGTTGATCCACCTTGGAGCCTGCATCAACACAGTACAGAACTCTCTCTTTGTTCCAGAGGACAAGATTCAGAAGATCATCGGCATGGTGAACATGGCCATCAAGTCCAGGACGTCCTCCCTCCTGTCCCTATCCAAATTGCTAGGGGTCATGACGGCCACCTTCAACTTGATCCAATGGAGCAGGTTTCACTCCAGGGGTCTACAATTCCTTCTACGCCCTTATCAATGGGAGATTCTTCAGAAGCAAGACAGGCCGATCAGCATTCCCCAGTCTCTCAAAGCAGAACTTCGCTGGTGGATTATCAGATCCCACCTGTCTCAGGGCAAGGTCTATGCAGACAAACCCCTCATCCAGATCTTCATGGATGCGAGCCTCCAGGGCTGGGGGGCCTCCAGGGGCCACCCTGAGGGAAGACTTTGCACAGGGCGAGTGGGCCAAACCAACGTCATCCCTTCCCATCAGTCTGCTTGAGATACGTGTCATCTTCTTGGCCCTGCAACACTTCAGTTCCAAAGTGACGGGCAAACACATATTGATCAGAACCGACAACGTGGCTGTTAAGACCTACCTGAACCATTAGGGTGGGTCCTGATCATCCAGGTTACACAAAGAGACCAGCAAGATTCTCACATGGGCAGAGGGGAACGTTCTGAGTCTACAGGCAGAACACATCAAAGGCAAACTCAACCTGAATGCCGACTGGTTGAGCCGACAGATGGTTTCCCTTGCCAAGTGGTCACTCAACAAGACAGTGTTCCAGCAGATCAGGCTCCGGTTCGGCACCCTGAGAGTGGACCTGTTGGCCACGGCAGAGAATGCACAAGTACCAAACTTTTTCTCCAGATTTGCTCATCACCAGGCTCAAGAGGTGGATGCTCTGATCGCCCCGTGGCCAAGGGGGACTTCTCTATGCGTTCCCACCAACACCGGTGATCCCAAAGTTGCTAATATGCATCAGAGCCGAAAAGGCGGAAGTCATTCTGGTCACCCCCTTCTGGCCAAGGAGACCATGGTTCTTGGCAATAACGGAAATGGCAGTATCCCCTCCGTTTCATCTTCCGGCACTACCAGACCTACTACTGCAGGGTCCTCTTCATCATCCAGAACCCGGCTGGCTCTGCCTGACCACCTGGCAGTTGAGCGGGGATCTTTAGCTCATAAGGGCTACACAACAGAGGTCATCAACACTGTCTTGGCCTCACACCGCCCATCCACTTTGAGGCTTTACAACTCGACCTGGAAATTCTTCGTGTTGTGGTCCAGAACACGACAACAGGATCCCAGTCTTCCTTCCATGGCCTCCATCCTGGAATTCCTACAGGACGGGTTCCAAAAGAGTCTTAGAAGTAACACCCTTAGGTGTCAGGTGGCGGCCCTATCCATGGTGTGTCCCACTTTCCAGGGTCTGAGACTGTCTCAACATCTAGATGTTCTACTGGATGGTGGAGACGGTCTTGCTGGGTATTTTCCACCTTCAGTTAGAGAGGCAGGAAAGATGCTTTGGTCACTTCCTCTGGTAGGGTTGTGCCCCCCTCTGACCCCAGTATCTTTCCTGCCTTGGCAGAGAGTGCAGCTATCTCTTCAGGCTCTTCAGTTGCTAGTGTTTTGTGTGTGTGTGTGTGTGTGTGTTTGGTCTTTTGTAGTGTCTTTGGTTTACCTCACGTTTCCCCCCACTCTTCCCACCCCGTGTTGGTGTGTTAGCGGGTCTGGCGTCCTTTTTTGGTTCCTTAGGGAGAAGATTGCGGCTATGGCTTCAGCCACTCAGACGCCATTTTTTCCCTCCAGGGAGTTGTTCTGCCGCTTGGCGGCAGAAAACACTAGAGCCACTGCCAGGAGGTTGCGTTCTTCCCCACACAGCCGCTCGGCTGGGAGGGACGAACAGGTGGCAAGGTCCCAGGGCGGCCATAGATTCCGTCGCCGGATCAGCGCGCAGGAAGGCGCACACGCTCGGCTGGTCCCAGCACAGGGCATCAGGGAGTGTTTTTTCCAGAGAGGCACAGTCGCAGCCGTGAGATCGTCACCCCGATCGGGGGTCCAGGCGCCGCTGCAGCTCTGGTGGTTTCCCAGGCATCCGCCTCGGGTTCCCTGCCTATTTATTGCTTAACAGAGGCGAGTTTCGACATCCCTTCTACCTCCTCAGCTGAGCAGGTCAGACAAGAAGGCGGGAACAGTGCAGTGGGCGGGAGAGTTTTGGCAGGCTCCAGCCTGTAGGATTGGAGTTCTTGCTCCCCGCAGCAGCTAGTGGCGCTTCTATAATCCTCCATTGATGAGGCTGTTGTTAGGCAGATTCAGCCTCCCCCCCCCCCCACAACCTTCCTTCCCATAGAGCCAGAGCCAGATCCCCTAGAAGGCGCAGAGAGAATTGGGATTGACAGGGATCTCCCTATCACTCAGAGGATGACTACAGTGAGGGGGAGGTGGATTTTTCTGACCATTTTTCTGATCCTGAGGACCTCTCCCCTGAGCCATCTGAGCAAGGCCAGCGTCTTTTTAAAACTGAGCAGATTTCTCTGCTCATGGCCAAGACCATCGCAGCCTTGGAGTTACACGACACAGAGGAAGCAGTAGACCCTTGCACTGCCGGGGCATCTAAGCCCATTAAGGGCTGTCCCAAGGGCAGTACTGCTATTTTCCCCGCAGACGAGGACCCTTCAAAAAAATTTCCATTGCCTGAGTCTTTCGAGCGGAAGTTTAGGAAACAGTGGGCCAGTCCTGCTGCGAATAAGAGCTTCCCATCCGTATTCAGGAAACTTTATCTGGCCCCTGAGCACTTCAGTAGAATGGTAAAGACTCCCTTAGTGGATGGCCCGGTGTCTGCCCTTCACTCGGGGGCCTTAGTGTACAGGGATGGTGAAGGTAATTTAAAGGACTCCATTGATAGAAAGGTGGACCATAGCCTACATAAGGTACACAAGGGTACTGCCATGGCCGCCAGGATTCTTGCTCCCTCGGCCACTGTGGCCAGAGCCACTATACCCTGTTTCCCCGAATATAAGACATCCCCGGAAAATAAGACGTAGTAGAGGTTTTGCTGAAGTGCAAAATATAAGGCATCCCCCAAAAGTAAGACATAGCAAAGTTTTTGTTTGGAAGCATGCCTGATGAACAGAATACAGAAATATAAGACATCCCCTGAAAATAAGACATAGCGCATCTTTGGGAGCAAAAATTAATATAAGACACTGTCTTATATTCGGGGAAACACGGTAGCAGTGGTGGCGAACCTTTGGCACTCCAAATGTTATGGACTACAATTCCCATCAGCCAATTGGGAATCAGGGAATTAGGGAGGGAGTTGAAAGGGTACTTATGTCAGTGTCTTTTCTAGCTGACTCTACCTTAGACACTTTTCTTATCACTTCACGCACCATGGCGGCATCTTCTGTGGCGTGGTGCCTGCTTCGGTTAAAACCATGGCAAGCGGACACCCACTCAAAGACTCTCCAGCTGAAGGGCTGTTTATGACTGAAACTGGCATGAATCTAAAGAGTTCTAAAGTTACTCCGGCAAGGAACATCTGACATACTGCCTAAGATCTGTGATTCGAATAAGTAATGTGGGAAGCCTTTAATTTTTAATAGGCCCTTTTATCTTTCCTCTTGCTTTAGGAGAGTCTCTTCTTCCTTTCCCTTCCCTCCAAAAAACATTGATGGAACAAAATGTTTTGGGAGGTCTGTGGCTTCAAGTTTACTTTTGCATTTATTTTAGCAGCACAATTCTTGGAGAATGGGGGTGGGGTGAGAGTCATGGAGGTGGTGGGGCCCTACGCCAGCAGATTTGCCCTCCCAGGTGCACTTACCTGGGGTATGTCTGGCTCCCCTCCCTTGCATGCCACCCCTCACTTATTCCCCTCCCTTGCATGCCACCCCTCCCTCCCCTTCCCTTGCATGCCACCCCTCCCCCTCCCTCCGCTAGGTTGGGTGGGTCAGGTCCAGATGCCAGGCCCCCTCCCCTCCCTTGCATGCCACCCCTCACTCTCTCCCCTCCCTTGCATGCCACCCCTCCCTCCCCTCCCCCTCCCTCCACTAGGGTGGGTGGGCCAGGTCCAGATGGCGGGGCCCCTCCCCGGTTGACCGCTGTGGCTCTCTACAGTGGCTCTGCCAGCATAGCAAAGGTGTTCCAGAGGGGTGGCTGGGGGTGGAGCTGACCTTAGAGGGCTTCCACTCTGGTTTGCCTCCCATCTTTTTGGCGTAAGCCCATTGAGTCAATGGAGGGCTGTTCAGTGGCAGGGAGGGGGGGTGTTGTATTTTGCCTCCCTGCGCTGCCAAAAAACCTTCTGGAGGCAGTGTAGCAGGGCTGTCCCTGACCACCCAATTGGGTTGCCCAACAATTCAGCAATCTAATGTAGCAATTGGACTTTAATTGAGCCATTTATTTATTTGATTGATTGATTTGTATCCCGCCCAATCTCCGAAGGACTCTGGGCGGGTTACAACAAGCTTAGAACATTAAAATATGGCACTCAGCTCAAACTGGCTGAACACATCATTAACAGCCAGCGACCCATGCTGGAAAATGATGCTCTTCTCACAGTCAATGGGAGGCCAACCTTTTCTTGCCCAAAGACAGTCTCCAACCGGGGCCTGCAACAAACCAAGATCTGTCCTCATAGCCACTCATTCGCCTGTTCATTTGCCAGTGTTATACATGCCCTCCCATAGCATATAATATGGCCCAAACAAACATAAAACATTGAGGCAGATTTTGCAAAGCAGTGAGAAACGAGAGCAGGATCCAGTAGGAACTGAATTGTTCCACTAAATTTGAGTCTCTGTCTTTCCCCTGACTTTACATGACCACATGAACCACCCATCCACTCTAGTTATCTGAGGAGGTCTGGGTTTGGATGCTCCCATCAGTTCTAGATAGGTGACAGTCATTGGCAGGAAGACCTTGAAACTCTCTCCCCAGGGAGATTTGTCTGTCTTCTTCATTTTGCTTGGCACTCTGTGTTCTTATTACCCCTCCTCCCTGCGTGTGTATGTTTGTGTATATATTTTTCTTTTAAATACTGTTTTAATGTTTGAAATTTTTTGGAGACCTTGGGTGGAAAGGTGGCTTAGAAATGTCTTAAGTAAATGAACATTCCCTGCTCTTGTGCACAACCGACTGTCAGCAGCGCAGAAGCATTTTGTGATTAAAATTAGTAAAATCACGAACACTTGCCAGATTTGAAGAAGAGTTTGGATTTATAGCCTGCTTTCCTCAGTCATAAGAAGTGCCAAAGCGGCTTACAAATTCCTTCCCTTCCTCTCCCCACAACAGACACCTTGTCAGATAGGTGGGACAGAGAGAGTTCCAAAGAACAATGACTAGCACAAGGTCGTCCAACAGGCTTCATGTGGGGGAGCAGGGTAATAAATCTAGCCCACCAGATAACAGTCTGCTGCTCTTGTGGAGGTGTGCGGAATCAAACCCAGTTCTCTAGATTAGAGCCCACCACTCTTAACCACTACACCATGCTACTGGTAGAATTTACTGTTGGAGAACATAAACTTTTTTACCCTAGGTGAGTGAAGCCAGATAACATCTTATATTCAACTGTGCAGAGCTTTATGCTGGTGTGTAATTAGTTGTTTTCTGTCCATATCTGTGGTTGTACAGCCCTGCATGGGGTTTACAAACTCTGCCCCTTAGTGAAATTCCTTTTGAGCCATACAGCCGTACAGCATACAACCTAGCATTGGTGGGGAACAGCTGTTTCAGCTGTGGTCAGTGCAGTTCTTCCGGGTTCATTCTCTCCTGTGATCCCCTTCCAAATAACAGTTACCACTTACATTTGCTAGCATGTATGTTGCTAATTATGCAATTAATTTCTAAAAGGAGTGGGGTTTTTTGCTTAGCATTAGTACTGTTGACCACAGGTGTTTGCAAACTGAACGTTTGATAGTAAAGTGTGTGGTTGGCTATTAGATTGTAACACATGGTGATTTGGGGTACATGGTCCTGGAATTTATGGTATTTACCTACCCTCTCTGAAACTGCCACATACTAGTCTTGCTCCCTTGTCAATCCAATCAGCAAGACAATTAGGAGGGAGGGGAAGGGGTTGCATGCAAGGGGAGGGGAAGGAAGGGAAGGGAGGAAGTAAGGGGAAGGGGAGGGCATGAGGGGTAGCATGCAAGTGAAGGGGAGTGAAGGAGGGGAGGGAGGGAGAGGGTGACATGCAAGGGAAGGGGAGGGAGGGAGCGAGAGGGTGGCATGTGAGGGAGAGAGGGGGAGGAAGCCCGGCATCTGGACATGGCCCACCCACCCTAACAGGGGGAGGGGAGGGAGAGAGGGGTGGCATGCAAGGAAGGGAAGGGATCCTAAACTTCAGACTTTCATAGCCATTCAGTTTTGTGTTTGAACATTTATCAATGATAGTGAGTTCCCCCCCCCCCTTTCCCTCCCTTAGGATTTTTGCCAGCGCACAGCAGATCCAATAGCCAGACCGGAATTCTTACGCACAGTCGAAGCAGCAGCAAAGGAAGCACAGAAGAAATCCTCTCTCAGCCAAAGCAGAAGGAACTGTCAGCCATTGTGAGACAAAAAATGTTTTTGGATTACGGCGTGTACATGGCAAAGTGCATTCCACCAGAACAACGAAGCCCCATCGCCAGCCCAGTTCACAGTGCTGACAGTAGCCCGACTGCTGTGAAGAAGGTGAAATTCAGATTCAGTTTTCCGCATTGTTCTCCATCTTGCATTATGCACACTGGGCTTCTTCTAGCTGCTTCTAGCTGCTGTTATTGCGTTTGGGAAAGGGAACATCTTCCATTAAGCGGCTTTGCTCCTTTTTCTGTCGGCATTTTCTGTTTAAGTTGGTGCCTTGTTGACTTTTACTTGCTACCATAATGAAAATACTGGGGATTTCAGAGCTGGTGTAACTCATGTATTGTCAACGTAATACTTACTATTTTGGAGACTGGGCATGATAAGAGGAGCCGGACGTTGCTCGCCTGCTCTCAGAGAACTTCTCTGCTGAAGGTGGCAGAGCTGGTGATGCCCCTGAAGGGCAGCCGCATGGCTGGGGATGGTCCTTGCCTCAGTGGGCTGGGACCATGTTGCAAGACTGTGCCTGCTGCCCCATGTGTCTTCTGTGTCTGTCTGTATATGCAGGTGGCACCTGTTTCCATCTGCTTCCTTGCTGCCTTTTGGCAGCAATTGTTCAGGCCAATGAGGAAGGGCAGCATGAGCAGCAACCAGGCAGACAGCAACGCCCGCAACCTCTGGCTGCCATGGCGGTGGCCCCCTCTGCTCACCTCCTGGGGCAGCTTGCCCCCCCCCCCATCCTTTAGATCCGGTCCTGCTTACTGCATGTGTTATGTAGCTTCCTAGTAGGTAATAACCAACATAGACATTATAAGTACCTTCAGATATAATTCAGTTCCATGAACTGCTGTAAGTAGATAAACCATTCTCCTTTACTGCAGTTGCCAGATGTCCATGGTGAAGAAGAAGAGGAGGAAGCGTGGGTGAATGCTTTGCTTGGAAGAATATTTTGGGATTTTTTGGGAGAAAAGTATTGGTCTGACCTCGTGTCTAAGAAGATACAAATGAAGCTTAGCAAAATAAAGGTATGAATAACTCTCAAGGTTCCCTTCTTATTCTTGAATATATATCTGACCAGTGTTTGCTTATGATGATGATGATGCATCTTGTTTAATTCATAAGTAGCTTTTGTGTCGATAGTTTCACTTTGGTGATCTCCTTGACAAATGTGAGTGATTTGAACAACAACTTTTCTCCGACTTCTGTCTGCTTCCTTCTGAAATGAATAGCTGAATACTATCAGTTTTCCTCAGTGCAGCCCTTTCGAGATTTGCCAGCCATGAACTGACAGCTGAAATAGAGAGATCTGTTGACTTTGGCTGTCTTGGGCTTTGATTAGATGATCCATGCTTTTCTTTTTTTGCTTTGTATTTCACCAGAGGCAGAGCCGTAGTGAGGGAGAACTGTGCCTGGAGCACGCGTGTACCCTGCGCTCCGCCACACCTCCGTCCGCCCCCGCTCCGAAAGCCTCCTCTGCACCCTTGCCACACCCCCACAGGGGCACGTCCTTAGTGCTTCGTGCACCCCCTATCCCCTTGGCACTACGCCACTGACCAGAGGTCATGTCCTTCCTTTTTTAATCATCATATTAAAAGAAAGATATTGCCAGTTCTTGCAGGCAGTTCAGAACCTTCTATTATCCAAGTTAATTAAATAAAGTACTGGGTCATCCCTGACCCATAGAGTGGGATCACATCATGGCATTTACTAGGCAGACTATATTTGCGGGTTATCTACACTTTACCCCTAGCAATCTGAGTACTCATTTTACTGACCTCAAAAGGATGGAAGACTGAGTCAACCTTGAGCTGGCTGCCAACTTCTGTCGGAATCGAACTCAAGTCGTAAACAGAGCTTGCACTGCAGCTTACCGCCCTGCACATACTCTCCAAGTTAATTTGCGATCTTGATAGTTCTCAGCACAATGTTTTATAAGATATATAATATTAGGACAAAATACGGAAATACACGTAGTATTAAAAGTTGCCTTTTTAGAATCCTGAACTCAGCTTCCTTTTTTCCCTTAACTGTGTCAGTGATTTTTTACTTTGCCATGTTGAAAACAGTGCAGTGTACAATCTGATGTCAAGGTGGTATAAGTGGGCTATGTAATCAGATGTCCATTTGGAAAAAAATATCAATCAATCAATCAATATGCCTTTTATTAGCATAGTATAACAACAAAATATATAAACATTTAAATAACTAATTAGATAAAGATAATCAGCAACAAGCAAATAAAAACAATAGCTATCGTTTTAAAATAATGGCCAGGAAGGAAGCAACTGCACAAGTAACATCAAAAAAATGGCCCTGTAAAAGAAAATGTACAGCACAAGTAGAGTTTTGTATTATCTTTGCTAATAATAGAGGGTGAATCAAACTTGATCGTACATAGGCATTTAGGACACATTCAAGCAGAATATGAGTCGGAGTCAAGTGAGCCACATCGACAGAACCTTTGATGTTTCGGGATTTTTTGGTATCTGCCGGATGTCACAGTTGAAGGAAGGCTATTAAATCGGGCAAACATAAAGGCCCATCGCTGTTCAACAGATAAGGTAGAAACTAAGTATCTACCTGGGACTCCAGGAGAAATTCCCAGTGCTCGAGGTGAACAGATTGGGATCATGATTGAGTAAAAAAAATGTATCTTGTGATCTCTCAACCTATCACTAATTTGAGTCAAAATGAATTTTTCGTTGCTATTGTGTAATGCAGTTATGTCAATTCCAATATGCCTAATTTTTTGGATAATCATTTTAGACCATTTTGAAATATAATTATCTGTAAGAAGATAGTATGTCATATCGTTTTGATTTGTTCTAAAATGAATCTTAAGCCAATACTTTATTGTAGTGATCCAAGCCTTGGTCTCAATTAATGATAAGCCAGCTTCAAGGCATAGCGTGGTAAGGGTTACACTATTAGGAACACCCATAACTCGCCTCAAAAAGTTTGTTTGAACACGTTCAAGTTCTGAAGTAAAGGCTTCTATCCTTGTGGGGATTCCATAGAGGATCTTCGGGACTACTTTAGCTTGAAAGATCTTTAAAACAGCATCCAGTGAATGATGGCCCTTCCCATATTAGAATTGCACAATACCCGAAGTTAGACATTTTCCATATGTTACAGAACAGGATCTTTGTAGAGACCAACTGAAATTATAATAGAAATTCAGCCCAAGATATTTAAATGACTTAACCTGTTCTAAGTAAATATTATATACTACGATTCCCATCAGCCCCTGCCACCATGGCCAATTGGCCAATTGGCCATGGTAGCAGGGGCTGATGGGAATTGTAGTCCATGAACATCTGGAGAGCCGCACATTGCAGACCCCTGGCCTATTCCATTAAAACCCTAAGAACACCCTGCTATTCTCGTTTCTTCCCTTGCAGACAGTAATAGTGTTCCTTCTTGGCCTAATAATATTTTTACTTCCCATGGAAAAACTAATTTCCCTCTTTATTTCTTTTTTTGAGTATCCTATTGTTAGACTGTTATTCCTTAATCGAGTTGGCTAAATTGCATCTTCCTAAAGTAGAAGGTTCTCTAGATTCCTTCAGAAGCCACAACAGGAGTGGTGTTCCGGATAATGTGTTTGTCAGCTGGAAACCTGCAATTCTGCTTAAGGCACCAATCCAGGCACAGCATAAGCTCTTTCACTCTCCATTGGTCACCACTAAATGTACCTTTGGCAAATACATGTGAACTAATAGTCTCCTTGTATGCAGCACTAAGCAGATCGACTTAATTAGATTTTACTTGCGCACTCACTTGCTTATCAGTGCTGCCATTCTGGTAATTATTGCTGTACTGGCAGAAAGCTGCTTTACCGGTTGTCACGGCAGAGGTGGAAACCGCAGCCAGTGCTGGAAATGATGCTAGAAGCAAATCTCACATTGCATCTCCTCCCATACATTCTCTTGCAAGAGCACAGTCAAGGAAGAAAGGCAAGTAGAATGATAAATAGAAGCAAGGCCCAGCTCCCCAGATGCATGCAGACTGGATTAGAAAACATACCTACCTCAGGCAATAACTTGTTGTGACCTGGGACAAATCAATATGACTCAAGGAGCTCCCTTTCCCCTTTAAAAAAAATTCAAAAGTAACCTGGGCAGATCTGAGCTGAGGAATGCGAGGCTGTGTAACCCTTTCACTGCTGGTTGTTCTCAAGCCCCAAATGGTGCTCTCCCAAGCTACTTTTCCATGTGTCCTTCTGTAGATAGAAAAAGTAGCTCAAAGAGGACAATTTTAAGCTGGGAAACCATCAGAGAGGAAAAAGCCTCTTCCATCTGATCATGGAATTTGTTATAGTATGTCTCTTGCTTCACTGCTTAAGGAGGACCATTTTACAGTAGTGGTCTCTTTCATGAGCAAGGTAAATTAAAAGAAGTTGTCCGTTGGTCATGGTTGTTAAACGATTCTCCATGTACAGAGGCGGAATGTCAGGTGCCGGGAACAAACAGGTGCGCTTGTTCCACTTGTGAGAGTCCCAAAGCCTCTGGCTAGCTTTTGGAGACAAAATAATGGGCCAGGTGGGATCTTGATCTGCTCCATCCAGGCAATTCCTGTGTTATTCCTGATATAGAACATAAGGGCTACCCATTTAAATGTGTGGGCTTTTAATTTTTTAAAAAAATTTCTCCACTAATTGCAGATTCTACTGCGAACTGTGATTTTTAAGCAGCCTACACCAACTCATTCTTGGAAGCTAAGCAGGGTCAATCCTGGTCAGAATTCGGATGAGAGACCACCAAGGAAGGCCAGGGTTGCTATGGCGAGGCTGGCAATGGCAAACCCACCTGGGTTAATCTCTTGCCTTGAAAATCTTACACGATCAACATAAGTCACCTGCAACTTGACGGCAATCACCACAGTTGATGGTTAATTGTGCAATCGTCAGCCAGCCGAAGCACATGGCCAGCACAAAGAAGGGCATGGTCCTTTAAAGGCTCAGCCAACCCTCCCCCTTCCAGTGACGTCTGCCCTGGCCTAACATGGCCAGGGCTCTGCTTCCGCCCTTACTTGGGCAGAAGCGGCCTGCTTAGTTCCGCCTACCCACCCCAAGCAGCAACTGCAGCCGTGGTGATTCACCGCTGTCTTATAGTTAATTATGCAGTTTGCTAGTGGGGTTTGTAGTACTAATCCTGTATGGTAGAAAAATGCATTAGTGGGAATTGCTCCTGGTCATGTTTTGAATACTTATAGTTTATACTTTTAAGTTGCTTCATGCCAGGTGAATCAGAATTACTTGAAAAGGGGGTTTTTTTTGCAAGAAATGTTAAATGTATCTTTGATTTAAAAATTTTTTGTAAGCTCTGAATATTGGATCTTTAACATACATTTCCTAAACCCCCGAATTAAAGGTGGTTTTTTTAACTGCCTTAATTTTAACTGTGTACTCAGGATCCCTTAATAGTTGAAGAATAAATTAAGTGGTCAAGAGTATGTCCTGTTAAGAGCATGTGCTTTGCCAGATTTCACCACCATCTGCCTTGATCTAGTGCTTTGCAAGAATCCTGTCAATCAGCCAATCTAAGGGGACCCACCAAAAATTGGTCAGTGGGCTATCTTCAAGGGAGCCTTTTCATGATGCAACTTTTCATGTCTTAGGCTGATTCCGCATAGGCCAAAAACAGCAGTGTGAAAACGGTGTGAAAATGGTGTAAAAGGGTTTAAAATGGTGTAAAAGGGTTTATACTGTTTTCACACCATTTTCACACTGCTATTTTTGGCCCATGCAGAATCAGCCTTAGTATCTTTTCTGTCTACCTTGATGCTGCTAAAGGGTGTTGGTTTGTTTGTTTGTTTTCCAAGTTGCCGTACTTCATGAATGAGCTAACACTAACTGAACTAGACATGGGAGTTGCAATGCCGAAAATCCTTCAAGCCTACAAACCCACTGTGGATTACAAAGGTAACACATAAAAGTTGTTGGGTCTTTTAACAATAAAAAAGTGTCCTGTACTTAGCAACTTCTTATGGTTTGATGTTTATTTTTTTTTTAATGCAACCCCTCCAGAGTCCTGCTTCTAATTGATAAAAGGGTGTACTCTAGCTGCTAATGCAATATTCCAGTCTTAATAATAATACAAATTTTGTAGGGGTATCAGAATGAATTGATAAAAATTCTTGGGGTTTGCTTGTTCATTTGGTTTTTCTAGCATATTTACTACAGTTTATTTTCTTTCTTCTCTTAATAAATGGTACGTACCATGTGTTCATAACACATGTACTTTGAAAAAGAGGAATTTTCCCAAAAGGCAGGGCAAAAGAATGTGTGGTGTATGTTACCTTCCCAGTGTTACCACTGGCTTTTCCCCAATAACAGTTACTGGCCCTCCTTCTAGTATTGTTTGTTTGTGTCTTAATTGAATTATGTTGTAATTTTAATGGTATTTTAATTAGTTACATTTTTATGTTTTTATGTTTTTCACCCTGTGGAAATCTGATCAGATGGAATGGTGGCATAAAAACATTTTAAACAAATAAGTAAACTGTTCACAGTCCAAGGGAGGGGTAGTTCTCCTTGGCCCCAAATATGATGGAGCCAAACTATAAGCAAAATTCATCTGTGAAGAAAGAGCTATGGACCAAGTCTGCGACATGATCCAACCATGATGGTCCCTTGGGCTTGCATGCTTCCCCCCACTACTATCCACATCCAGCTAAGTTACTAAAGGGTTTCTTACAAACCATAGCTAGTCATAACATCCATCTCACAAACTGTGGTTTGCAGTCTTCCTTCTAAATCAGGATTCCAAGCACTGGTTGGAAATCCTGGTTTGTAGGGAAGAGCACAAACCAGAGTTTGTGATATGACTATATCTACAGTTTGCTGTGAAAGAGGTCTTTAACTACTGGTGAGCACTGCCCTCCATCATATTGTTCCTGGTTTGAATCATGCCTGTGCTAAGCAGTCCAAACTGTGGCAGAGCACAGATGATATAGGTGAAGGTTGTATGACATAGACAAACACCGGTCTTCTGCATACATTTCTTTTGTCTCCCTCTCTGGTCAGGTTTCATGAAGCACTACAAAAACTAACATCTTGTTCAGTAGGCTGGGCTCAGATGTCGTGATAATCTGTAATTTGTTTAAACCAAAATACATTGCACAAATCCTGGTTAGCCTGCTAGACATACATAAGAGGACCAGACGTAGGTATAGATTTTTTATGGGGGGGTTCGAGGGCGGGACCACGCCCCCCAGCCCTGGGGGCATGGCCACGCCTCTCCAAGCCCCACCTCTAGCCTCAGTGCTTATAAAAGCAGACTCCCTTGCCCCCCGCCCCGCCCTCCCTGACTGGCTTCCCAGCCGGCAGCCGGCAGTCCCTTCTGCCCTCCCCTCCGGGTAGAGGCGTAGCTAGGGAAAATGGAGCGCGCGCACACACACACACACACACACACACACACGGCCACGGCCACGGCCACGGCCACGGCCACGGCCACGGCCACGGCCACGGCCACGGCCACGGCCACTGTGATGCTGGAATCCACCCCAAAATAGCATCACTTCCAATGGTGTTTAGACTAGGGAGCCTAGATTCTCCTTTTAAATCCACCTTAAAGGGAGAATCTGGAGTCCCCAGTTAAAAAAAAACATTGAAAGTGATGCTGTTTTGGGGTGGATTCTCCCCCACCTTGAAACAGCATCACTTTCAATGTTTAAACTGGGGACCTCAGATTCTCCCTTTAAATCCATGCCAAAGGGGGTGCCTGCTGTCAGTGGTGCAATTTAAAAGGAGAATCTGGAGAAATTTGGGGGGTGCCTGCTGTCAGTGGTGCAATTCTTAATGGTCAGGAGTGCAATTGTTCATGGGGGCCAAAGTTATGGACCCTCAAAGGTGTAGCCCCCATCTCATATTAGCTCCCATTGGAAACAATGGGGGATGGGGGCACCCCCTTTGGGAGTCCATAACTTTGGACCCCCTGAACCAAACCTCACCAAACCTGAGTGGTATCATTAGGGGAGTCTCCCAACAAATCCCTGAAATTTTGATGCTGCTAGCCTAAAAACCGTGCCCCCTGCAGGGCAAAAACCAAAACAACACTAAAAAATTACAAAAAAACCCCACAAATGAGGGGGCAGAGCTTCGGACATGTAATGGGGGAGTTGAACCTGAGAAACACCCCCCACCCCCTCCACCTACGTCCTTGGGCTACAGATTATAAACTGTGCTTTATTGTGAAGTCTGAAAGCAGCCTGTAGTGGTACAGAGAGAGATGAAGGAAATGGTAAACGATAGGTGAAAACCAGTTTGAGGAAGCCATCTTAAGCGAATGTTTTGCAGCTAGTGATTGCCCTGTTGGGGTCAATTAACTGCTTGACTTTGTTGCATGGCTCTTTTGCTTTTTATTCCCTATAGTTTTCCCAATTTGAAATTGTACAGATGGGAAGAAAATGTCTTCTCTTAGTAATCCAATTAAGTTGCTTCATTCCCCTAATTCATTACATTGTTTAAAAGATTGTTGGCATTTGAGCATGCTGATGCACCGATTACAGAAGTGGAATCTGCTCTTCAGCCGTGTGGATTCTGTCTGCTCCAGATGCTCTCTGATTGCCCCCAATGAAACCAAAGGAATATTCTGTATTTGGTCATTTTGGTCTGTAAGTCGTGTTCATCGCAGTGGAATGTACTCAGATGAGCACTGTTTGTGCTTTGATATTTCCATGGGACGGTGACTTTTTGATAGGTAATCAGCAAGTTTGGCTAAAACCACACAATGCTTTCAGGTTTTTCATATTAAAATACTCAGTTCTTGGCGTCTGAAACGCAGGTATGCCAAATTACTAATGCCTTTGGAAATGGAGATCATAGAGATAGTTAAGAGTAGGTGCACTTAATCTGGAGAACCTGGTTTGATTCCCTGCTCTGCCACTTGAGCTGTGGAGGCTTATTTGGTGAACCAGATTAGCTTGTGCACTCCAATACATGCCAGTTGGGCAACCTGGGGCTAGTCACAGTTCTTCGGAGCTCTCTCAGCCCCACGTACCTCGCAGGATGTTTGTTGGGGGAGGGGAAGGAAAAGGAGATTGAGTCTCCTTACAGGAGGGAAAGGGGGATATAAATACTAACTCTTCTTCTCTTCTTTTGAATTGGTCGGGCTGATTACTTATGGTTTATGGAACATGCAGTACATAACTATTGCCAGTACATGGGTGCTTACAAATAAATTTCAAATTGTCTTCGTTTTTAAGGAACTGATCACTGAATTATTGCTGGAAGAATATTTTCACCTGTTTCCCCTATTAAATGTTTAAGGGCACCTGTGGCTATGACTATTAATAGAAAGTGTGTTCTAAGTAATGAAATGCATATGGTCTTTTCCTATCCAGTCTTGCAAAACTGTACAGTGCAGGGGAGGATCCCAGTCCCACGCAAAAGTACTTCTTTTAAAAACAAGGTTATAACATTTGTGAGATATTAAACATTAGTATTGCTGCAGGAATTCAGTGTCAGACTCTTGAACGTGGAAATAACAGAGACTGTAGGAAAGTCCAAAAGCAGTTTATTCCAGGTGATATGAAGAGTAACAATGTAAAGCAGGATCTGAGCAAGAGAGCTCAGATCCAGGACTTATATCCTTTAATCCCCCCGTTTCGCCCCACACCAAATGTCCACTACAGTTTCTACTACAAAGCTACAAAGAACCTGGGAACCTTTCACACCTCTTTGAAGATGGGCTGGCACCAGGAGATTGCTAGGAAGGGAAGAGGGAAACAGGAAAACAATTGCAAATCACACACAGCAAGACATCAAGATACTGACAGGCATGGTCCTGACATTCAGCAGGTACAATTTCTACATGGATTTTGTAGTCTGGCTGGAGTGAAAAGTTACCTTGAATTCTGTCCAGTTTTTAAAATTTACTTGGGTTGGGGTTTAAAACTAGAAAAATGCATCCCATCAAAAGAGATGGGATATGCATAGAGGATGTGTGTGTGTCCCCTGATATTGTCACAATGGACAGCAGATGTATTGGACAACAATTCCAATGCACATTAAATTAGGACCACAGTTCTGAAAATCAGTGATCTTAAACAAGCACTTCAGTGTTTCCATGAGAGCATAGGCAAAGCTACAAAGGGGAGGAGGGTCTGCCTCGCACCAGGCGCACGCCTGGGTGTGTGTGAAAAATGGCTCCCAACCCTTCCCCTGCCCCCTGCAATCCCCCACTTCGCAACCCCCCACTTACCTTAGTTCTTAGTTTCAGGTTTAGTTTCAGGCTGAAAAGCGGCCTGTTTCAATGAGGCTAAAATGGGCCCTTGTGGGAACTACACTACCCAGGAGACCTTGTGAGCCTCCTGGATAGTGTAGTTCCCACCCAGGGCTTTTTTCAGCCTGAACTGAACAGGCTGCTTTTCAGCCTGAAACTTAAGCCTGAAACTAAGAACTAAGGTAAATGGGGAGAGCGGGGGGGGGGGGGGCAGGAGCGAGGTCCATGGGGTGGGGGCGGAAAATGCAGAGTCCGCACCGGGCGCAGTTTGGCTCAGCTACGTCTCTCCATGAGAGTAGAAAAGGGGGAAACCACACAAAAATAAAAAAGAATGTAGCCTTGCGTATTTTGTAAATGTCAGGTTCTAGAAGCTGTCACACTGTAACCTTGTTTGTTCAAAGCGGGTGCACCAGCTGAATACATTACGAACCATTGGTCTCATCAGCAGCTTGTGGACGCCAATACAGTTTCTGCATAAAGAGCACACTTCTCCCGATTCGCAGTAAATATTACGTTGCAGAAGCTTTGAAATACTGCTTCTCCATTTCCTCCGGACATTAGCAAAATTCTGAATCTGTTAAGTGGTGCTTTATGTCGATCACAGAAGTTCTCAAACATCCTGCATTGTAATCACTGCTTGGTACACAGAGGAACAGAGCACTGTTTTTGTCTAGAGAATGTTGTTTCTACTGCAAATAGCTCTTAGTAATTGGATATTGTGGTTTCACGTCCCATTTGAAATGAATGGCAGCTAAGCCACTGAAGAGGCCTCCACATTACAGCTGAATTCTAAAGCCAAAATGGGGAAAGCATCAAACCTCTGTTCTCATCTTCTTCCCTCATGCCCTGATTATGGTGTGGTTTTCTGGGTTTTTCATGTCCCTCCCTTCTGGGGTGGTCACCATTTTAATGCACTAATTGTGGTGCCAAGTGAAAATTTGAATGGCGGGGTTTTAAATTAGCTTGTCTATTTTAATGGTTTATATTTTTGTCTTGTTAGTCTCCCTGAGCTTGACCTTGGTCGATGAGAGGCGGAATATAAATCTAAATCAGGGGTAGGGAACCTGTGGCTCGAGAGCCGCATGCGGCTCTTCTGCCCTTGCACTGCGGCTCCATGAGCCGAGCGCTGGCCCCATCCTTGCCCGCTCTGCAGGCAGCAGGGCGGGTGCACCAACTGCCCGCGGCTGGCTGGGCCGCGCCACGGGCTTCCCCTCTCGCCTGCCCCATTGGAGTGGGGTGGGCGCTTTCCCAGCGGCCGGCAAGGCCGAGCCGCTGGCCCCATCCTTACCACATCCATGCGCTTCTCAGAATGAGCAGAGTAAAAGGTAAAAAAACAATATATACAGTGGTATCTTTATTTTAAATGTCAAAAATTGTTTGCGGCTCCAAGTGTTTTCTTTTCCCATGGAAAACGGGTCCAAATAGCTCTTTGAGTGTTAAAGGTTCCCTACCCCTGATCTAAATAAATACATGAATAAAGCTGCTCTGGAAATTTGGAGATTCCAGTGTTATCTAAGAAGTTGCAGTTGAAAACAACAGAAATAACCAAGATATGGGTCCTGGCCAATAACTGTCGCTCCTGTGGTGTATTTTGAAGTGAGATAAACAAGAGGAAAAATATGGCTGTAATTGACCTAGACTGGCAATAGTAATTTTGCAAGTGTGCCACATATCAAAGTATGGTATGTTATGTAGGGCCACTTCAGTGGACAGTATGGTACACATTCAGTCTTTGTACTTTGGTATCTGTAGTCTACTTTAGTGTAGTCAGGAGTGCAGGCTGAATTTGTAATCTATTTCTGCTTCTTCTATGAGTACTTGCATACTCCTGATGAATGTTCCTGTAGTATCGCCTGTAGGGTAGGCTGGTCGTCTATTAAATGATAGAAAAACCTGTGGCCAGAAAAGTTGCTTTGAGAATTGCCAGAGGTGACAAGGCTAATTCTTTTTTACTGTACCAACTCGTATAACAAAAATTAACATTTCCAGTAAAATGTTCCGAGATCAAAATGGCAACCACTGTCTGTCGCTGAAATGTTAATCCATTGACTTGCATAGTATTACAATTTTCAATTAGCGTATAGAATTGAAGTAGCTCTGACTATAACTTGGAGTTACTGTGAGCTGGGAAGCAAGTGGTTTGAAAAAGAGGTAAGAACCAATCTAGATCTTTTAAATGAGGCTTACAAGTCTGTATCCCCCCCGACTAACATGCTTTCTAAAATAGTTTTTATTATACTATATAAATCCTATAACATTGTTTCTTCATCATTGTATATGCAGTTCCTATATGTTATGCTTAAAATGTTTCCAAATGTCAATTCTAGGGCTTTGGGTTGACTTGGAAATATCCTACAATGGATCTTTTTTAATGACCCTTGAGACCAAAATGAATTTGACCAAACTTGGTAAAGAGCCCTTGAGTGAAACACTGAAGCTTGGAGACATTGGCAAAGAAGGGTAAGCAAGTTATTAGTATTGGTTTCTTTTTTGTATACCGAAGGAGCTATGAAAAAGCTGATGAATTGGAAATTAATGTAGTGATGATTGTCTTAATCACGGAAAGGCTGTTCTACTGCTTTGACACTGACCTCTAAAGGTATGCTTGATGAGCACTTCATGTGTATTTTGGATGTTCAAACTTTGAACTCATTGTATTGTTGAAGGCTTTCATGGCTGGAATCACTGGAGTGTTGTGGGGTTTCCAGGCTGTATGGCCGTGTTCCAGTAGCATTTTCTCCTGACAACAACAACAACCTTTATTGGGCATATAAAATAGGCTCCAGAGTGTTACAGACATTTCTGAGATACAAATCAAAAGTACATTCAGAACACAGACAGAGAAACTGTATCGAGCATTGGACGTTACTTAGAAAGTTCTGTCACTTGTAAAAGAAATTTTGCTACTTTTTCCAAAAGCACGGCATCTATATTATTTAACAAAAGCTCCACAACAAAGTTGTCAGAGTCTCTTTCAGATTTGTCTAGGACCAGCCCAGGAGAAAAATTCCTGATACCCACATATCTCAGACAGTCGAGTATAATGTGAGAAAGAGTCTCCACTTGGTTTTTACAGTGTGGACAGACCCGATCCTGGAGAGGGATAGATAAGTAGCAACCCTTTGTAATGGCCGATGGAAAAGTATTGCATCTGACCCTTGTAATAATCCATCTCTGTTGGGGTTCAGGTAATAGTTCAAGATATTTGGCTATGTGCCCCTGTTCCGGTACTATTCCGACAGAGAGGGGTGAGCATGATTTATTTGCTTGCCCCAACAAGATATGGTATTCCTGTTCTAGAAGTCTGCTTTTTAAGGTTTGCAGAATCTCTCTGGGTGACAGCATACAGAGATCTTCAGGTATTAAACCTAGAGAGTAGATTTTTGATTGAGGAAGTTGATACCATTCGGAGGCAAATAGGTCTGGGCGCACAATGTTTGTTAAACTGCGCTCATCAGAGTTAAAACATAGTTTGATCCAATACTTGAATGTATTTAGCCATGCTCTTGTTTCAAGTAGTTTCTGACCAGTTTCCAAGCATAGTACAGCGTATGGTACAGAGTGTGGTAACCCAAGTATTTTGTAGAGGAAGCCAGATTGTATTCTTTCAACTGAGTTGTTCCATGCAGTTATCCATAGGGGAACTCCATAGAGAAGTTGCTGAACTACCTTGGAGTTGAAAACCTTTAGAGCTGCAGGGACATAATTTTCTCCTGACATTTTGCCTGCATCTGTGGCTGGCATCTTCAGAGGATCGTCTGAAGATTTCCGGGCTGTATGGCCGTGTTCCAGTAGCATTTTCTCCTGACGTTTCGCCTGCATCTGTGGCTGGCATCTTCAGAGATGATCCTCTGAAGATACCAGCCACTGAAGGTGATCCTCTGAAGATTCATACAACCCAGAAATCCCACAACACTCCTTTGAACTCATTGTTCCATCTATTATGCTTGTACATCTATTTGCAGACCCTCCAAAGATATAATTGATGTCATTAAGACTTACTCAGACTGAGTGCTAGTAACAGTTCTTCTGACAGTAATGATTATATTTAGAAAAGAATTTTTTTCCTTAACTTCTAACCCACCCTTCTAAAGCAGGGGAAACAATACGCATGTTATCAATCTGTATCTTTGCCCTTCCCCTAGGTCACCGGTGGCCAACCTATGGCACTCCAGACGATCATGGACTACAATTCCCTTCAGCCATTGCCTGGCAGGGGGCTGATAGAATTGTAATGAATCCATCGAAGCAAGCTGGAAGCGCCCTGGGAGTTAACCAATACCTAGGTGGTTTATTATCAATAGCCCGTTCTGCATCCCCAGCACTTGAATACACATCCAACAATGTAAACTTGTAAAAGTTTGCAAAAAGCGGCAAGGTAGCGCTGTTCCCTCCTTGTCCCTCTCCTCAACCATTGAGTCTCTTTTGGGTTTTAGAGTTTATTCTTGATTATGATGGTTGTTGTTGCACTCCCCTATGCTGGGGAGTATGCATATGCACAGTACAAAAGATCAGGCAGACAGCCGTAAAGCTGCCTCCCCTATTGATTATGCAGAGGCAGCATAATGGGCTATTGGCAGCAGATCAAAGCTTGTAGGGAGTATTCTGCTGGGGCACCCAGGGCATGCATTATATATGCAAAAATCATCAATGGGCATATTTTTTATTGTGGCTTACTAAGGGCGAGGGCAGAGCAGTCCTATAACTGAGGTAGAACTTGGACCAAAGCTCCGGTTTTCACCGACCATCTCTTTTCCCATTTATTCTAGTGCCGTATTGTGCCTGGATAGCATCTGTTGTCTGCTTAAATATGAGAGATAGCTGTTGTGTATGCTCAGTGATTTCTCCCCTCCTTACTCTTATATAAATTCCCTTATTCCTAGCATTTAGGAATTAGAATTAATGTTTTAGCTCATATGCATCTGACCTTCATCGATGTGTCTAATTCTCTGTGCCAACTCAACCTGAGAACATGCTTATCTGAAATATCAAAGTTTGATTCCCCTCCTGTTGGCTAAATCAAGGTCCTCCTAGTCGAAAATATGTAGAAATCTTTCACACTGTTCATCTTCTCTAACTTGTATTTGTGTGTGTTCTTTTCTCCTTGATTTTCTTTCCTTTGATAATATTTGGATTCGTCAATCTGTGGATTTGTATTTATCTGGTGAGTGGTACCCATTGCTTCATCTCATTCCTTGTGGAGTGTTGATTCTGTTAGTGCTGGAACTATTCAGAGAGTTTTCTTTTGCTTTCTACTAGAAACAAAAGAAATGTATGTTCCAATTCAAATAATCCTATAGAAGAGATCTTTTGACTCAAGATTAGCATTGTGTATACTCTGGCTGTGCAGATGGCGCTTCTTAGAACCTATGCCTCTACAGTAGCTGGGCTTTTAATTCATTTTAGCTATCCTGTTGAATATCTGAACAATACCATCAAGAGGGACCACAAAATGGATTTTATCAGTTTGTTGATGTGTTCTGGTTACGTATTCTAGTAATGGATTCACAGTAATGACATCTAGCTGGATTTACTGTAATTACTTCTTATGTTCTGAATGAAGCAAAAAAGTTCTCTTCCCACATTTTCTTGGATTGTTTTGAAGTTCAGCTTTTGCATGTCACTGTGGGAATGAAGAGCGGGGGAAAGATGCATGGTGTGCTTTCTGCATTTGGACATGGCATGTCTCTGCCAGAAATAACTCAATTTGTCCTTAGTATCTGGAAAGTATTGACAGTCCCTAAAGTATGGGGCCCCAGTGTGGGCACCTGCTAACATTTTTCCTGGCACCTGGGGCGCAGTGGGGCTTGTTCCCTGCAGGGCTTCTGGTTGGCTGTACAGATTCAGTGGTATCCTGTTAAATAGAGCCTCTGCCTGAAAGCTGAAGAGTTACTATTAGAGTCGTATGTAACCTCAGTTCCTGCCTCTCTTTTTTTTAAATTGGCCCCACCTCCTGTGGTAGTCATTTTGTGATTGGATCCACCTCCTTTGGTAACCAATCTGTGATTGGGCTCACTGCCCTTTGTCAGAATTCCAAAGGTGCCCACAGGCACAAAAAGACTGGGGGACCCTTGCCCTAACGAACAAGCATTTTTAGCTTTCTGATTTAATGTAGAGGCCTTCTCAACAGAGAGATTATTCTGTTCACCTCTGCTGAATAGAGATGCCAGCCTTCAGGTAGGACCTAAGGATCCCTTGGAATCACAGCTCCTCTCCAAAGACCTGGAACAAGTGGATGCTTTAGAGCAGGGATCTGCAACCTGCGGCTCTCCAGATGTTCATGGACTACAATTCCCATCACCCCCGCCAGCATGGCCAACTGGCCATTCTGGCAGGGGCTGATGGGACTTGTAGTCCATGAACATCTGGAGAGCCGCAGGTTGCAGATCCCTGCTTTAGAGAGTGGACACTCTCATACAGTAGTGATGTATGAGAGACATGGCACCCCACTCAATCCAGTTTCACAACTGTTTGCAAGTGGATTTTGCTATTCCGCACAACTTCAAAGAGCATTGAAAGCAGATTATTCTGCATGTGTGGAATGGGCCTCTGAATCAAATAGTAGCTTCAAGGGGGTGATTTAGAGAGAAGGGAGGAAAGGGTTGAAAAGCTTTGTGTTAATTTGCAATTACCCTTGTGGGGATTGTGTTCCTTGAGTAGTTTTAAAATAGTGTTTTGGCAGCTAGCTTTTATTTTAACTGTTAGCATTGAAGCTCGTCTACCAGTTTTTAGGAATATCCGTGTTAAGGTCCTACTAGAACAGGAGTCTGTTCATGGACTACAATTCCCATCAGCCAATTGGCCATGCTGGCAGGGGCTGATGGGAATTGTAGTCCATGAACATCTGGAGAGCTGCAGGTTGCAGACCCCTGCACTAGAAGAACGTAGAATTACAGCCCAATCCAGATGGGAGGGTGGAATGGGCTGTGGAATCAGCATGAGCCCACACCAATGCGGTTACCCACCCCACCCACATAATTGTCCCTACAACGGAAGGGAGGGCAAAGAAGGCAGCGGGTGGGTGCCACGCAGTTCCACAGCACCCACCCCAGAAGAGTTGGTTCTGTTCCCATTACATCTGCTCATCAAATATGTTGTTTAAAAACTTCTATAATTAAGGTTCACACACACAAAGGACAAAGAGTGACAACAACAACAGCCCAATCCAAACATGTTTTGGGAAACCTGGATTAAAGTCTCATTAATTGTGGAGAGATAGTTTTTTATCTTTAAAGTTTTCCAAAACCTTAAACAAAATCCACTTACTTTCAAGAGCCAGAGTATGTTAAAGAGTCTGTTTAAAAAGGACCTGACTCTGCTGCTAGCAACCAGTTTGGTAGATGGATACATGAAGAGGCAGATAAGAGATATAGATGTGAGAACCATGAAAATTCTTCTGGAAGCATACAGCACTTGCAGAATCAATCCCGAGTCCAATGGAGAAACCCATTGATCTTCCTAAGCATGCCCCACGAAGTCAAAAACCGTGCTTGATAAAAGTTCTCGATCCATTGTATTCTGGTGGCGTAATTGTCTGCACTGCATTTAATTTGCTGGAAAATCACTTCCAAGAAGGAAGCCCTTCTGAACCTCTTCAAACCATTTCATATTCCACGAGACTTGTATGCAGGACATTCCGTTGTTCAGCACCCAAGCGTTTCTTTGTCTGCATAAGCGCAGCTCTGTTCAGCCGTGTGGAAGGGAAAAAATGTTGCAGAAACGTATGCTGCTTTGAGCTTCCATATCTGTTTTGAAGCAGATACAGAAGAATGGACGCATAAGTGGCCAAGGCACCCAACGCTGTGCCAGCCCGTGTGGTTAATTACACTTTGTTTGGGTATTACAGCTTGTGTCTCTCGTTTCAGTTTCAGGCCAAGAGCGTACTGCCTTGCAGACAGTGATGAGGAATCGTCTAGCGCTGGCTCCTCGGAGGAAGATGATGCTCCAGAGGCAACAGGGACCGAGAAGCCTATAGCACCAGGAGCTGAAGGGTGAGTCCATCTCTGTTTGCCACTTGGTGAATTTTGGTTTGTTCAAATTCTGGCATTGTTACAACTAGCACTGTTACCTGTAATGTCTAATTACTACTTGATGGTCTCTGTGTGACACACTGATGGTTTGGAAATTTTTAGAACTAGCTTCATTCAGACATGTGTGCATACCCCAGCAGTATGTATTGTATCTTCCTGACTGATACTTCATTCATTCATTCATTCATTCATTCATTCATTCATTCATTCATTCATTCATTCATTCATTCTTTCTTTCTTTCTTTCTTTCTTTCTTTCTTTCTTTTTCTTTCTTTCTTTCTTTCTTTCTTTCTTTCCTTCCCTCCCTCCCTCCCTCCCTTCCTTCCTTCCTTCCCTCCCTCCCTCCCTCCCTCCCTCCCTCCCTCCCTCCCTTCCTTCCTTCCTTCCTTCCTTCCTTCCTTCCTTCCTTCCTTCCTTCCTTCCACAGTCAATAACTGTGAGGTTTTTCTCTCTCTCTCAGAGCTAGTTATTTACAAATGACAATTAAACAGCAAAGCAAATCTTCAGGGGCCTTCTTCAGCTTCATTCTCCAGTTCAGCCACTCACACCAGTATGGGAACTGCAGCTTGTCCTTACTCTGCTGACGGATAAGCTGTTTGAATCCTTCCCCCATGGAACCTGCAATTCCTTGCCCTAAAATTCTCATTCAGTCTGTTTAGCAAGGAGGAACCGAATCCAGACTCTCATTGCCACGCTGTCATCTTTCCTACTCCCAACTTCAGAAGTGGAGAAGGCTTTGTATTCTACAAATATTAGCAGTCTCTTTCTATTTGGGCAGGACGGGCTCCTTCGGGTGGCACACTAAGCTTTTCTCGTATGCTGAAAAGTGAGTCCTGGTCAGTACAACTGGCTTAAAGCTTTCAGAGTGATGAGGAGAGAATGATTCACAGTTTGTGAAAATCTGGGATCTCTTAATTTAACATAGTCAGGTTCCATAGATCTCCCAGTAAGCAGACTCGGGTCAGAATGAAATCAATGTATTGATTGGAGTTCAAGTAGGTTACACTACAAGATCATTGCCGAGACTCACCTTTCATGCCAGGCCACTCCAATAATGGAGGCTGTGCCCCTCCGACTAATCCCCATTGCTAGGAAACATCTCTCCCCTTAGCTCAGGGGTCTGCAACCTGTGGGTCTCCAGATGTTCATGAACTACAATTGGCCATGCTGGCATGGGGCTGATGGGAATTGTAGTTCATGAACATCTGGAGAGCCGCAGGTTGCAGACCCCTACCTTAGCTCATTCACAAGCTAGCTCCACTCCTCAAGGCCGCTGCCATATAACAACCCAAATGTCTGCCTGAGAAAGGTATTGTAGTAAGCCTGTGTATACCTACATACATAATACATAGCATAAGAAGAGAAGAAGAAGAAGTGTTTGGATTTATATCCCCCCTTTCTCTCCTGTAAGGAGACTCAAAGGGGTTTACAATCTCCTTGCCCTTCCCCCCTCACAACAAACGCCCTGTGAGGTGGGTGGGGCTGAGAGAGCTCCAAAGAACTGTGACTAGCCCAAGGTCACCCAGCTGGCATGGTTCACCAGATAAGCCTCCACAGCTCAAGTGGCAGAGCAGGGAACCAAACCCGTTTCTCCAGATTAGAGTGCATCTGCTCTTAACCACCACACCACGCTGGCAGTACAATACAATACAAGCAGGAACTGTTCACATGCCACAACCTCCCTCTCCTAGGGACATCTCAAGACCGCACAGCAGAACAACAGTTCTTGACAAACATACATAAGAGACTGTCTTTGGGGACTTTAATGTTAATACATTTATCTCTTAGTTTGTGAAAATAAGGTAAGGTCAAGTGAAAACCCTTGCGCTAACTTGGAGAATAATCATTGATCTAATAACTCCAAACTCTAAGTAAATGGTAACTTGGATTCTGACTGAAATTCTGAGAGACTGGATTGTTTGGCTGCTGAAGTGCAGAAATGAGAGGGAAGGATGGTGATCTCTAACCGTGTAATAATAAATAAAATAGAGAGCGAAGAATGATAGAGAGTCACAGAATTGAAATCACTGATAGCATCAAGCTTTGTTATGAACTGGCTATTTTGGGGCACAAAGATCCAATTCCACCAGAGCTGATACCACACCTTCAACAGATGGAGTTCTGCAGAGTCAACCACTTGGGTGTAGCCTTCCACCTTTCTGAAGCAGTTCCTCCTAGGACGGCCCCCGAGCCGATGTGTCCTTAAGCAGTGTGCTTTTCTTGAAACCCTCTGTGCCCTAATGTCCAGCCAGCTACTCTACATGCAAAAGTGTGATGAACAGAGAACACAAAGAAATAAAGAGGCGATTAACCTGTCCAAGAGTTCACCTGTGCAGTCACACAACCCTCTCACAAGGAATGCCTTGAACTTGTTAAGGGGGTGGGTGGGGGTGGGTACCCTTTCAGTTCCGAAAGAGCAGAGCAGGAAGATGCATACACAGTCGAGATTGCATCTCTAAGGAGATGATTTTTGCTATGCCTAAAAAGCTAGTTCTGGAAGAAATTTCCAAATCATGATTCTGGACAAACCATAGGCCAGTGGTGGTGAACCTATGGCACGGGTGCCAGAGGTGACACTCAGAGTCCTCTCTGTGGGCACATGCAAACAGAGTGCCCCCCACATCTAGGCTGGCCTGGGCCACTGGGCTCGATTATTAGCATTAAACCTAAGACCTAGTTTTGGGGAAGCAGTGTAGGTAACCCTATTAAGTGCTGCTAACCCCCACTGATTTTCATGGGAAGAACTAAAGCACGATCCTTTACCTGGGAGTAAGCTCGGTTACCGGCAATGGGGCTTGCTTCTGAGTAAACCCTCCTACGGTTGTGATTCACCCGTTGGAAGAGTTACACGGTTGCTTCAAAGCAAAGCCACCAACTACCACCAAGCTTACTCCTGAGTAACACACGCCTCGGAGCCAACCATTTTTTCTAAACTAAAACCTCAGTATTCAGGTTAAATTGCCTTGCTGGCACTTTATGATAAATAAGAGGGTTTTGGGTTGCAGTTGGGCACTCGGCCTTGAAAAGGTTCGCCATCACTGCCATAGGCGAAGCTACCGGAGGGTGGGGTGAGGGGTGCATTATGCACCGGGCACATGCCTGGGGGGCGGAAACTCACCCCCTCCCACCGCGACTCCCCCCTTGCAGCCTCCCATTTACCTTAGTTCTTCGTTTCAGGCTGAAAAGCGGCCTGTTCAGTTCAGGCCCTTGTAGCAACTACACTGCCCTGTGAAATGGGCCCTTGTGGCAACTACACTACCCAGGAGACCTTGAGAGCCCCAAGGTCACCAGGGTAGTGTAGTTCCCACCCGGGCTTTTTTCAGCCTGAGCTGAACAGGCTGCTTTTCAGCCTGAAACGAAGCCTGAAATGAAGAACTAAGGTAAGTGGGGGGTTCGGGAATGGGGGCCATGGGGGGGGGGTGCGGAAAACGCAGAGTCTGTCCCTTGGCGCAGTTTGACCCAGCTATGCCTCTGGGACAAATGCAAAACCAATCTGTGTGTGTGTGCCCAGACAACTATTCCAAAGAGCAACAGGTGCAGATAAATAACCTATTTTTGCAAATTCCTGTCTGCATACAAGCAATAATGTCATTTGAGAAGTCCCCCAATTATTCCACTGATTTGTATGCTTGAGGTCATTGGAAAGGTCACGTGCAGACCGCTGCTGCACGCGCTACACTGGGTGGGGCAAGAAGAGCAAATGGGAATCACCTGCTTCGTCCACCATGACTGCCGAGCAACCGAAGCAGCTCTAAATCGAATACAACTGAGGTTGGGAAACCCACAGATTTTCTATGGCCCTGTAGTTCTTCACTGTTAAAGGCAGTGTCAGACTTGGTCTAGAGAGAGGACAATGACCTACCAAATAAGGCAGGTCTCTGCAACCAAAAGCAACAGTCAACATTCCAAGAGACTGTTCTGATTTAGAGGCCCGATGTAGAAGCATCCTGTTGGGTGTATTTATCAGCAGAGTTTAAAGCGAAGTCACTCTGGTAAGATGAGAAGGTTTATAGTAGTCTTCTTGCACTCACTGCAACCTCCTATCACACTTGGAAAAGAGTACTCTCCACGCAAGATGTT
Organism: Sphaerodactylus townsendi; assembly: GCF_021028975.2. Lineage (NCBI taxonomy): Eukaryota > Metazoa > Chordata > Lepidosauria > Squamata > Sphaerodactylidae > Sphaerodactylus > Sphaerodactylus townsendi. Next base: position 175,033,285 of record NC_059427.1, on the reverse strand, counting down.
CTTTCCGTAGGAAGGCTTTTACTTTAGCAGTTGCAAGGTTACACAAGTCTATGCTATACAAGACTATAATACTATACAGAACTCTTCAGCAATAGCAAAGTTCAACACACACAGAACTCAACTCAGCCTCTATCTCAGTGGTGGCGAACCTATGGCACAGGTGCCAGAGGTGGCACTCTGTGGGCATGTGCAAACAGAGCCCCCCCCACACACACACACACACATTTAGGCTGGTCTGGGCCACTGGGCTCGATTATTAGCATTAAACCTAAGACCTAGTTTTGGGGAAGCAGTGTTTAGTGCTGTTAAACCCCACTGATTTTCATGGGAAGAACTAAAGCACAATCTTTTACCTGGGAGTAAGCTCGGTTGCTGGCAATGGGGCTTGTTCTGAGTAAACCCTCCTAGGGTCGTGATTCACCCATTGGAAGAGTTGTACGGTTGCTTCAAAGCAAAGCCACCAACTACCACCAAGCTTACTCCTGAGTAACGCACGCCTCGGAGCCAACCATTTTTTCTACACGAAAACCTCAGTATTTAGGTTAAATTGCCGTGTTGGCACTTGGCGATAAATAAGTGGGTTTTGGGTTGCAATTTGGGCACTCTTGTCTCGAAAAGGTTCTCCATCGCTGGTCTAGAAAGAGGACAGTGACCTACCAAATAAGGCAGGTCTCTGCAACTAAAAGCGACATTCCAAGAGACTGTTCTGATTTAGAGGCCCGATGTGGAAGCATCCTGTTGGGTGTATTGTCTGCAAAACCCTTTTAGTTGTATCTGGATTTCCAGGAATTATCTGTTCCCAAATCCAGAGTGCCCTGCAGACTGTCCAAATGAGTTCCTCTTACCAGCAGTCCTTATTGGTCATTTTATGGGGGAAATTGATTTTTACTGGCAGAGATCGTCAGCTGGTGTGAATAAATCATTTACATCCACTGAGCTATGCAGATGAATGCTCATGGCATGTCACAGGGCGTGTGGTGAGTGGTGGCATCAGGCTGTTGCCAGTCTCTTAAGAACCCGCTCTACTGTTAACCACAAATGCACACTGTCAGGGAAACATAGACACAAAGTACCTAATATTCCTAAAATGTGTTCTTACTGGCACTGTGTTGGAATAAGTTTCCTAATTGCTTTTAGGAGCTCTATCTTGCTACTTGGTTCTATTATTGCTTCAGTGCATCTGAACAGCAATAAATGCCTTCATTTAGGAACGTTATGAAACTGTTATACACAGAAAAAGAAGAGTTGGGTTTTATATCCCTTTTTCTCTACCTTAAGGAGTCTCAAAGAGGTGGACACTTACTTTGTGAACCAGGTTTGTTTCCCTGCTCCTGCACATGAAGCCTGCTGGGGGACCTTGGGCTAGCCACAGTTGTCTCAGAACTCTCTCAGACCCACCTAACTCACTAGGTATCTGTTGTGAGGAGAGGAAGGGAAGGAGTCTGTAAGCCACTTTGAGACTCCTAAGAGGACAGGGAACTGGAGTATAAATCCAAATTCCTCTTCTTAAAATCACAATCCATTCCTCTCCCCACAAGAGGCACCTTGTGAGATAAGTGAGGCTGAGAGAGTTCTGAGAGAACTCTCTCAGCTTCATATGGAGGAATGGGGAAACACACCCAGTTCATATGGAGGAATGAGGAAGCACACCCAGTTTACCAGATTAGAGTCCACTGCGCATGTGGAGGAGTGGAGAAACAAATTCAGTTCTCCATATTAGAGTCTGCTGCTCTTAACCATTATTCCACCGGAGGCAAACCATTGGTCCTGCTATTCCAGGACATGGATAACATAGATGGAAGAAGTCATATCTGCAAGCTTGAGAAATAACTCTCTGCTTGAGTGTTTTCCCAGGCAAGTGTTTTAACCATCTAATGAATAAATCACCAACTACCATGCCAATTTATGTTACGACAAATGTATTTAGTGGTTAAAAATAGCCAACTGTCATAGTTTCAGTGCCATCTGGAAAGGAAAACCGTTTGGGCTGAATTAAAAGAACGTTGCAAAACGTTTGTAAACAGGAAGATGTTTCTGTGGGCTTTTGGGGGGAGGGGTTGAAGCTAACAGTCTGACTATCTGTGTGTATCAAGACATTTTTATTGACTGAATATTGATCAATAGCATGTCTCAAGGAAAGATATAAATAATTTAACAAATTCAGCTGATGACAGGAATGTCTGAAACTGCTGTCTGTGTTGCTGTAATGCACAAAAGTCTTCAGTAGTTATAGGGATTAGACAAAGGAGGTAACTCAATAGCTTACCCTGTTTCCCCGAATATAAGACATATTTTCCCGGAAAATAAGACGTAGTAGAGGTTTTGCTGAAGTGCGAAATATAAGGCATCCCCCAAAAGTAAGACGTAGTAAAGTTTTTGTTTGGAAGCATGCCTGACAAACAGAATACAGAAATATAAGACATCCCCTGAAAATAAGACATAGTGCATCTTTGGGAGCAAAAATTAATTTAAGACACTGTCTTATATTCGAGGAAACACGGTATTTTACCCCCACCCCTCCCCAATGGCTGTTCGTTCTTGGGCAAGGATCTGCCAAGTGACCACATCCAAGATCATCCAGAATTGTTTCTGCACTTAGAGAATACTGCTATACTTGGAAAACTTTGCAGTTCTTAATTGTGTTTTTCAGTTATGTGACTTTAATATTTTGCAGGCATTGAACTGTGCTTTTTAACTATTTCACTGAACTTTTTAATCCTATTTCAAAAACTGATGTCTAGAAGCTTTGAGATCTCAGTTGCTTAAAAACAGGGAGTTCCAAACTCTGTACCAAAACCGTGATACAGAAATTTGAACAGTAAACCTTGCAAACGGCTGAAGAAGCAATCTCAATCAACTACCAAATTCTCTACAAGATTCCCTGCCCTCCCCCCCTTTTTTTCCCCTTTGTTCCAAAACGATATGGTCCTTTTAAAGCAAGAAATTCATGGAGTGGAAAATAATATTCTTATGCTTTGGCAGTTTTCTTTCAGTAGTTTTCTTGCTTCTGGCCTGTGTAAGGACCTTCTGAGGCCAGCATTCCCAGGGAAAAAATGGCTTCATGTAAGCTTCATCCAGTAGCATCAGATAACTGAAAGCGGCTGGTTGATAAGAAAAAGAAGAATTTGGATTTATACCCCACCTTCCTCTCCTATAAGGAGACTCAAGGTGGATTACAAGCTCCTTTCTGTTCCTCTCCCCACAACAGACACCTTGTGAGGTAGGTGGGGCTGAGGGAGTTCCAAAAAACTGTGACTAGCCCAAGGTCACCCAGAGGAATTTAGGAGTGGGAAACACATCTGGTTTACCAGATAAGCCTCTGCCATTCAGGTGGAGGAGTGAGGAATCAACCCCGGTTCTCCAGATTAGAATAATCATGTAAGGCCTGTGAACCCCCCAGGAGCAGCAGTGGCATAGTGGTTAAGAGCAGGTGCATTCTAATCTGGAGGAACCAGGTTTGATTCCCCACTCTGCCGCTTGAGCTGTGGAGGCTTATCTGGGGAATTCAGATTAGCCTGTGCACTCCCACACACGCCAGCTGGGTGACCTTGGGCTAGTCACAGCTTTTCGGAGCTCTCTCAGCCCCACCCACATCACAGGGTGTTTGCTGTGAGGGGGAAGACCAAGGAGATTGTAAGCCCCTTTGAGTCTCCTACAAGAGAGAAAGGGGGATATAAATCCAAACTCCTATTCCTCCTCCTCCTCTTCTTCTTCTTCTTCTTCTTCATCATCATCACCATGGGAGCATCTCCATCCTTCTTGGCCTCTTTTTGCGTTTTTTGGCATATAATCTAGTTAACAGTACAGGTAGGCCTACCTTCTCCTGTCCTGGTCTATCACACATCCCTGCTTCCTCCCTGGTACCTGTCAGCACCCAGTATTCTGTTTATATTTGCTGAATAGTATAAGAATTGGCCATGCTGGTAGGGGCTGATGGGAATTGTAGTTCCTGAACATCTGGAGAGCCGCAGGTTCCCTACCCCTGCCCTAGCTGCTGTACAATTCATTTGTATGCCTTGTCCTTACTCTCTCGCTTTTACAGTTACGTGGCAGGACATCGAACAAGCAAAATCATGAGATTTGTGGATAAAATTACAAAGTCGAAATACTTCCAAAAAGCAACAGAGACAGAGTTCATCAAAAAGAAAATTGAAGAGGTCTCAAACACTCCACTGCTGCTAACTGTTGAGGTGCAAGAATGCAAAGGGAAGTTGGCAGTAAACATTCCACCGCCACCTACCGATAGAATATGGTAAGTGTAGCAAGGGTTCTGTCAGTAGTAACCTTCAAGATTGGTATCCCTTGTGATCTGTGTCTGTGTCACTGGCAAAACAGCGTAGTTTGGTTTATTATTTCTGTGTGCTTTGAATTCTTCCCTAAAACTATCTTCCTTCTGCTGGTATATTGGACTTCCTGCATTTTCTTTTTGTATCTTTACTGCATGAAAGACATGTAATAGATCAATATATGAATAACTGGGATGCAGTATAGGATGCAGTATAGTAGTTGGTCCTAATGTGCTAACAAGCAGTTCACCCAGTGTCTGGCAAAGAGAGAGAGAGAGAGAGGGGTGTATGTGTGTGTGTGTGTGTGTGAGTGTGTGTGTGAGTGAGTGTGTGAGTGTGTGTGTGTGTGTGTGTGTGTGTGAGAGAGAGAGAGAGAGAGAGAGAGAGAGAGAACAATGAGTGTGATTCACAGCTCACACCAACTGCCATTTCTCAGGCCTAACTCTTATTGTGGTGATAAAGCTGTGTTCCATTTCATTTCGTATCTTCGGGACCGCATTACCTCGTATCTTCGGGACCGCATTACCCCATATGTCCCCACTCGGCCTCTGCATTTAGCAAAGGCCAATTTACTGGTGGTTCCTGGCCCCTCAATGATGCGGCTGGCCTCCACTCGGGCCAGGGCCTTTTCAGCCTTGGCCCCTGACTGGTGGAACACTCTTCCTCCAGCTGTCTGGGCCCTGCGGGATCTTGGTGAGTTCCGCAGGGCCCGTAAGACTGAGTTGTTCCACCGGGCTTTTGGAGGGCCCAGCCGCTGATAGGTGCCCCCTTCTATTCCCCGGTTCCGGAGTCCCCCTGTCATCTAGGGGACCCACTTTTGTTTGGTTCCCCCTCTTTGGGAGGGTTTAACTAGGGTTATTGCTGATGCCATTTTTTATTTTTTTATATTTTATATTTTTATTGAATTTACCGCTGTGTTTTAAACTAAATTTAAACTTAAATCATTTAATTTAATGGGGTTTTTATCTGTATATACTGTATATGGAATCTGTGTTGTGCACCGCCCAGAGCCCTTTGGGGGTTGGGCAGTATAAAAATCCCATAAATAAATAAATAAATAAAATTTGGGGTTCACATGGTTGAACAGTCACCCATTCCAGTTACATATAGTTTCCCTCCCTGAAAATAGAAAATAACCATGTCAAGTAATCGACTAGCCCTTTTCTTAAGCATATTTATTTTCTTGGGGAGATTATTTTTTATGTTAGCTAATAACCGTCAAACTGTTGTTGGGAAAGAGCCTTGTCTCTGAGCTTTGATTTGTTGCACAAGTCTGTGGTTTGGGCTTCCTACGGCTGCTGGCAGGGAAAGGCCTGGCTCTGTTATTTGCATCTCCTCTCGAGGAGCCAGCTCCTGATATGTGATGTTGTCTGGCCCAGCATCTGATTTTTCATCTCTAACCCTCAATAGTTTTAATAGATTTTGGTAATTTTGAAAAATTTTGGAAGCCTAACAGGTTCAGGCCCTGGTTAGTGTTTGGATGGAAGGCTGCCAAGGACGTCCACGGTTACTATGCAGAGGAAGGCACTAGTAAACCACCTCCAGGGGCATACTGCCTATGGGGACATGTCCCTGGGAGCACATAGACCTGGGTGCCAGCACCAGCTCCGGGCGGTAGACCTGGACACCGGTGTCGGCTCCAAGCAGTAGACTTGAGCACCTGTGCTCTCCAGGCAGTAGACCTGGATGCTGGTGCGATCTCCAGGCAGTAGACCTGGACGCCGGCATGGGCCCCTGGTGGTAGACCTGGGCTTTGGGTGGAAGACCTGGAAACCGGGAGGGGGCGGGGTTTTTTTTTCAGATTTTGTCTCTGGGATCCATTTTTCCTAGATACGCCTCTGACCACCTCTGAATGTCTCTTGCCTTGAAAACCCTATGGGGTCACCTTAAGTTGGCTGTGACTTGATGGCACTTTATACACACACTCACACACACACAACATCATGGAATTGACTGTCCATCTGAGTATTCTTCCGTCTCGCTTCCATCGAGTTCTTCTGAATGTGTAGACTAGTCCTTGTAGTTAACTATAGAACCGGATAAGAAATGACCAAAGAGATGGGAAATTGGGGTGGGTGGCAGAGAGGTGGAGGTTCCTTCTTGTCATGGAACTATGAACTTTCCATCCATTTCAAGCAAACAAAGGTAAATTCCGCCTCCCAGTGCTCAGCTGTATAGGGGTAACGGATTTGCCCCACCCTGTAATGGATTTGCCCCACCCTGAAGGGCTGGTGTGAAGCAGGCCTGCTTAAAGAGGCCTGGGTGGCAGTAAAAGTAGGCAGCAGGCCCTAATTTAAATAAAAGGAAGGTGATTGGTCGATGGAAGGCACTGTTACGCCTGGCCAATGAAAGGGGGCGCTAAAAACGCTGCTAGAAAAAAACCCCAGAAAGACAGAGCAGAGCCTGTCAGCAGATTCACACTCTCTGAAGAGATTCTGACACAGAGATCGGAAGGAGCCAGAGTTTGGCAGAGAGCGGTCTGTCAGATTCGAAGCTGAAGGATTCTGTCTCAGCTGAGTTGGCTGCCAGAAGTCCAGTCACTCTGCTAGCTGAGGAGGCTTGTCAGAGAGAGGAAGCCCTGAGTTTGGGGCAGGGTGACGCGCCAGTCAGGGGCTTGACAGTGAAGACATAGAGTCTGCCATAACACTGTGTACCACCGGTCTTGGGAAAAGCCCGATCCAGAGGCAGTGAAGCCAAATTGGGATTAGGGTGAGAGAGGGAGGCTATGTGTGCCTGAATCTCACTGGGCATAGGCTGTGTGAGTGTATTCAGTGGGTTGTAGATCAGAAAGGACTAGTGTCTGTCTGTGAAGAAGTTTAGTTGAACTAAAGCAAAGTCGTTTCTGAAGAGACACCTGCGTGTGTCTGTATATGTGTGTTTGAAACCTAAAAAAATCTGAAGCTCTGAAATTTTTAAGTGAAAAGAACCTCTCTGAAACCATCAAGCGTTAGTACCTCTCTGAGCCAGTTTAAGAAGCCTTTCTTTTGTTTTAAAAATAAATTTCAATCACTGTGTTCAAGTTACCCTCGTGCCAGTTTGCGCGTGTGTGTGTAAGAGTGGGGAAGTGCCTGTCTGTGAGATTAGAATCACAACCAGGTTGAGTTCCCTCCATTTTCATTTAGGGGCTCTGAAGTTTATTCCCCTCAGTCAAAGAGTGAATGTGAGGTGGGATCCTTTATATATTTGGCAGCCAGCAGCAGTTTTTGGAATTCCTAGTTTCTTTTCTTTAATGGTGGCAGCAGAATAAAAAGAAGATCCCTGAACACTAGCCTTGGGATATTTAGGGTGGCAAAGGAAACCCCACTGGTCAGTTTAGTGGGAACCTTGATTGCAGGCCACCCGTCCCGTTACAATTGGAGGGCTAGTGGTGGGATAATATCTCTCCCTCACCCTTGAATATAAGGCGACCCCGTTACACCTTCCTCCAACCCAATCTGGGGCAAGGTTTAGTAGTAGTAGTCTTGACCGCTGCTGAATCAGTAACTGGACACTTTGTTCCTGGAATTTGTATATTTGTGATCGAGGTACAAGTGGCATTCTCTTTTATCTCAGAAAATAATTTATTTATTTCATTCCATTTTTAAACCGCCCTCCCCCGGAGGGCTCAGGGCGGTGTACATCAACATCAAATAAATACAAATATAAAAACAATCTATAACAATATTAAATTCATAGAATTTAAACAATTTAAAATTTGCAGATGGCGACTTATCCCAACCCCATTCCCGTCCACGGGAGACCTAGATGGTATGAGGGTCAGATGGTCATCCCGGCTGGCCAAAAAGCCTGGCGGAACAGGTCCGTTTTGCAGGCCCTGCGGAAACTCTGAAGGTCCCGCAGGGCCCTGGTCTCCTTAGCGAGCCTGTTCCACCAGTTAGGGGCCAGGGCAGTAAAAGCCCTGGCCCTTGTTGAGGCCAGCCGGATGTTTTTTGGACCAGGGATTTCCAGCAACCGCTCCTCCGTAGAGCGGAGGGCCCTAGTAGGGCAGTACGGGGAGATGCGATCCCTCAGATATGTAGGCCCAATGCCGCTGATGGCCTTAAAGGTCAAAACCAGCACTTTGAAGATGGCCCGGAACTCGATGGGCAACCAGTGTAGATGGTATAGGACCAGAGTAATCCGGTCCCAACTAGCTGTTCCTGTAAGTAGTCTGGCTGCCGCATGTTGAACGAGTTTCAATTTTAAAAAATAATTTATGGTGGCTCAGAAAATAAAAATGGTGACAGGATTACATTAAAAGGGGGAAATAAGAACCAAGAATATGAAGAGAAGGATTTTTTGAGTCCTCAAAGCAGCTTAAAGTATTTAAAAATATTGTGTGGTGGATCATGGCCTGGAAAGTCCTGAAGGTGCTGTCTACCCAATCACCCGATTGACTTTTTACTCCTATTCTATTCCTTGAAACCATCTTATCTTTACAAATGGCTCAGTGTTCTAATCATAATTCTTCATTACTCAGTCAAATAACATGAATACTTTATTTTCCATCTAAACCACCACTTCTGGTTTAGACTTACTTATTTTTTTCATCTGGTTAAGGGGCCAGACAGAGGAGTTGTTGGGCAAAATAAAAGTGAAATACTAAAACGTGAAAGAATGTTGGAAAGAAGAAATACTTTCTAGTGCTGATTGTAGTCAACATTTGCCGTGGCTGCAAGCCATCAAAGAGAGCCCAGCTAAAATCATCTTTATTAAGTTACTTTTAAAAATATGCCATTTATTTTCCATCATTTTCTAAAGTAGTAATGTGTCCTCTGACTTTATTCAGTTTTTTAAAATAGCTTTTTAATGGTATAGCAGCCAATCAACAGCATTAATTCCACACCATCTTGCAGTAAAATATAGCAGAATTATCTGGATGCAAATATCCGAGGATCCACTCAACTTCTATTAAGTCATGCCCTTTATTAGCACCTAATGCTTTATTGCCTGCAGCTTGATACAACTGCTAACAAGCTACTGATAAGACCAGTGGTTCTCAACCTGGGGGTCGAGACCCCTTTGGGGGTCGAACAACCCTTTCACAGGGATCGCCTAAGACTCCCTGCATCAGTGTTCTCCATCTGTAAAATGGATAAATGTTAGGGTTGGGGGTCATCATGAGGAACTGTATTAAAGGGTCGCGGCATTAGGAAGGTTGAGAACCACTGGATTAGAGTATGAGACATTGCAGAAATGTCCCTCAAGGGAAAAGGGTCTCTTATATTATATTGGAAAATGTGGTCATATAAAATTGGTAAGGCAATATTTTGTAACTGTCTTGATTTAAATAGAATAGTTTTAAAAACAGTGGAAGGTGTACATTTCGCAGTCCCATCTTAATCTCGTTCCAGTCTGAGCCTCCTTGATTTCACTGGGCTCGAACTGTACTAACCCTGCATGAGGTTCTTCTGCTAACCATGTTATACAGCAGATCTGCAGATGTAATATAGCGGATGGATTGTTGGACTTGGATCAAGGAAGTCTGAGTTCATGGCCCCACGTGGTCTCAGTATCCTTGGACGGCCTACTGCATCTCGCAGGGCTGCGACGGAAGATAAAGAATGCCACCCCATGCGTGCTTCCCTGGTGACAGAAAGGTGGAATATAGATATGATCAGTAAATAAGAAAACTTTATTGTATTACCTTCAGGTACGGTTTCCGAAGGCCACCCTATCTGGAGCTGAAAGCTCGCCCGAAGCTTGGTGAGAGAGAGGTGACGTTGGTTCACGTGACAGAGTGGATAGAGAGAAAATTGGAACAAGAATTCCAGGTGTGTATCTTCAAAGACCTTTTTTCATTTTGACGAGGATGTGTTTTGTTGTTGTTTCAGCGTTGAGGAACAAGTAGTGTTTCATGGCCATTTGAATGCATCAGGCAGAGGCAAATCCAAATTTCATCCCAAGGTTCCCAGCTCACTCTCTTCCACTGCCTCCGTTTTTTCCTTGTCCCAACTGCAGAGGCGTATCGGGGGGGGGGGGGGGGGTGATGCCCAGAGACAAATTGTCTACGGGTGCCGCCCCCCTACACCTGGGGGCAAGGCGGGGCTCCTTGCCGTCTTCCTAGTCTAATTAGTGGTGCCCGGGAAAAAAAGATACCCCTCGTCCCTAGGCAAATATGCCACTGCGCAACTGAGAGTCATTGCTTTAAATTAAGTTATATTGTAGCCAGCATTAATAGCAAGAAGTCTGAAGTGCTAGTAGATCTCTCCAGAAATACAACAGGATTGTTGTCTACTATGCTTACATGGATTCTTTAGGGAGTAATTTGACAGCTGACATGGTGCAATGGACAAAGTGTTGGACTGAGGTCCTGGGAGACCCATCTTTGAATCCTTGCTCCATCGTGGAAATTCACTAAATGACCTTGGCCAATCACTTCCTCTCAGTTTAGCTTACCTCACAGGTTTCTTGTGAGCAAATTAGAGAGGGGAGAATAATATTCTAAGCCACTTTGGATCCCCATTGGGGAGAAAAGTGGGATATAAATAAATACTTAAAACTAAATACAAATAATATTGCAGACTTTTGATACAGTGCTGTCAAACCCAGCTCTTTTCTCCTGTGTGAATCTAAGGCTGCATTCAGACTTCACTTGAAACAAAACATTAACCTTAATACGAGCAGATCCAGCTTGTGGTCAAGCTTTTCTGTGTGCCTTTCTCTTCTCAGAGAATCCTGATTAGAAACTAGCTGGTTTCCCCAGGATCTGAAGCGGTAGCAACTAGGTGTGGCCACTCTGCTGCAAAGTGTTTTCAAAAAGTGTGTAGGATGGGCTGGCAAAAAGATGGGCTGGCAAGAAGTTGGAACATTTCTGAGATGGCTAAGCTCCTTCAGTTAAAAGACAGGAGGACCCAGACTTTGTTTTATTAAGGCACAGGCCGTTTTGCAACATAAAATACGAAATATAATTATTATATATAGCGTATGATATAATAGATTTATAAAATAAGCATTTTAAACAAATTTATAACCTTGATAAAAACAATGTATTGTCGAAGGCTTTCACGGCTGGAATCACTGAGGTGCTGTGTGGTTTCCGGGCTGTATGGCCATGTTCTAGCAGCATTCTCTCCTGTATGAGAGAACGCTGCTAGAACACGGCCATACAGCCCGGAAACCACACAGCACCTCATTGATAAAAACAGTTTTATTAACTTTAATGTTGATGTTCAATATTGTAGTATAGAGAGAAAATGTTGAAATACATTGTTACAACAATATATTGTATTGTAGTATAGAGAAATTGTTGTCATATAGAAATTACATAGATATAATTATATAGATGTAGCATTGTGATGGTCATTCCTACTCTGAAATTGTTCTGGAGCGTAAAAACCCTTGACGGGTACAGCTCTGCATTTCTTAATGGACATTTTTATGGTCACTTGATAGGATCCAGTGATGCACAATAGGAAACTTAAACCAACTTCCCACATTTCTGTTTCTCAAAATCTTGCGTAACTTGTGGTCCTTGTCTCCCAATGTCCTAGTACTAACAAGAGGGTTGCACAAGATCTTAAGGGAGGATATGAGAAGGTTGTTTAGTAGCAGCTATGTCGGCCTTTGTCTTGTTCCGCTTGTGCAAGAATAATGCACTTTCTCAGTTGTTTGTAAGTGGATTTTGCTATTTCGTAAAATCTAGCTGCAAAGTGGATTGAAAATGCATTATTCTGCATGTGCAGAAGGAGCCAAAGAGTTTAAGTGCAAGTGGAGATTTTGTGCTGGATTCACTTCATTGGCTGCAATAAGCCCTACAACTGTAGATTGACAGGTATCGACTAAATGTCTTCCTGGCATCTTCCCATTCAGTGGTTGGGCCCAGGTGTTAGATATGTGGTGCATCTGGATAACAAGCATAGATGGTGACTTTCCCATTCTGTAGCCTAATGTATACCCCATCTTTCTGCTCTGATGGGGTAGGGTATTTGTGGACCCTTTACCACAGCCTTGAAAATAACAATTTGCTAGCTCATCTGCAGCAAACAATAATAGCTTGCAGGTCACCAAACGGAGAAATGTGTTTGAAACAGCCAAAATAGACAATTTGTTCTTTACAGAAGATAATAAATGGACATATATGCTGCTATGATTATTGTCGCCTTATAGCTTATGATGTTCTCATTATTGATGTTCATGTTGTTTATAATGCTCTGTTTATAATGTTGTGTTTATTGATCCTCTGTTTATTGATGTTTTGTTGCTTAATGTTATGATTACTGAGGTTTGCTAGTATGCTGTTGTTGTTCACCGCCCTGCGCCCTTCGGGGGAGGGCGGTATATAAATCAAATAATACAATACAATATAAATCTGAGCTGTGTTCTAATCAGCGTGTTTACTTTGCAGAAAATCTTTGTCATGCCAAACATGGACGACATTTATATTCCTCTAATGCACTCGGCCATGGATCCTCGTTCGTCAGTTTGCTCTCTGAAAGATCCCATCCTGGAGGCTGCTGATCAACCATGAAATGTGACATCTGTCGTTTACAGTATTAACAAGGTTTTCTTTCCTTTTTTCAAACAAAAGTAAACGAAGTTTCTGTCCTAGTGCCACACTGTGTTTTTTTCCCTTACTGAAGATGGATGCTTTTATTCCATCGGTTGCCCAGTTTTCCAGGCACTGCTCCTACCGACTTAAGTTATGCAAGCTTTCCCTTCTATCCTTAATGTTGTTTGTATCTCTTTGCAGCAGCTGCCGTTGAGGTTTTAGCCTAGCAGCTAACGTGCACTTTTCTGCAGCAAATTACTAAAAGGAAAAAAAACCACAAATTTCTATCGGTCAGGAGTTTTACGGCACAAACCGAGTTCAGTGTGTGGGCACGCAGTCCTGGTAATGCACATGGCGCGTTGATAGGTTTGAATCTCTTGCAGCCCATTAAAATCTATACCTCCATAAGGAACCAATCTGTAACTGGAAGACTGGGGTTTGTTTTGTTCCTTTCTTGTGCGTGTTCGTTTTCTCTTTCTCAGGCAGTTGGAGGTGTAAACTGAACTAGAACGTTCTTTCACTTCTGCGGGCGATGGCTTGTGTCAAGCAAACTTTGAAAATGTCTTTTTTGGGGGAGTTAAGAATGTAAATTGGGTGTATAGGTAATATTGTGAATCACTTTGTGTGGGTTATACGTAGTAACTTATTTTTTCATGCAAAAATTGCAATCCTTTTGGAAACGAGTAGCCATATAAGACATGCAGACGTGCCGAATTGGCTAGTGTGGGATCTCGTGCTTTCGTTTTAAGCGAAAGGAGCATTTGGTTTAAGCTACGAGACCAAACCATTGTAAGCCTTTTTTTAAAAAGCTAACAAAAGGAAAAGGAAAAGGTGAGGCACAATCGAAGTGGCTGATGATTTAAGGAATGCTAGACACACAGGGAAGTGTTTTGTGTGTGCATATGTGACAAAAATGATCACAGCCAACCTGTATGGAGGTGTTCAACCGGATGGACTAAACTGGTATGTTTCTGTTGTTTGCGAGTTTTCTCACCGCTCTGGTTTTCAGACACTCTTGCAGATCTGCACATCCTTGCGACTTAAAAAAAAGAGTTGCAAATCCTACTTGTAACTTTCTCCATCAGGAAAGCCTTATTAGCTATTATCGAGGGCACTTTCAGGCCGGCTTGGTGTATGAAAATTGGGAAGACTGAAAGGAGCCACACCTGACTCCACAAGCAACTACCACCAGTGACCAACAGCTTCAGACAGTGGTGGCGAACCTTTGGCACTCCAGATGTTATGGACTACAATTCCCATCAGCCCCTGCCAGCATGGCCAATTGGCCATGCTGGCAGGGGCTGATGGGTGGCGCTGCTTCCGGTGTGGACGTTTGCATCAGCCCCTGCCAGCATGGCCAATTGGCCATGCTGGCAGGGGCTGATGGGAATTGTAGTCCATAACATCTGGAGTGCCAAAGGTTCGCCACCACGGGCTTCAGACAAACTGCCTCAGTTGTTTTCCTCGTATCAACATTCAAGGCTACACACGTGCATTATTAAAATCGGTAACTGTTCTGAACACTACATAGTGGTCCACGCCAATGAGGGGTTCTTTTTTCCCTGATGATATTGCCAACTTCTGTCAAGAGAATGTTAATTTCGTTTACACAGGAGCCGAGCTCTGGAAGCCACCTTTAAATTGTGTACTATGCTTTAAGTGGTTTTAAAAAACCCTGTTTTGTACTTTGTGTTCAGTTAACTCTGTGTAAAACTTTACATGATTTGCCATCTCTATATGAAGGAGTTCTGAACGAAAGGTGTGTTTTTTTTAAATTTAAAAATCACCTTGCCTGAAGAAATTAGCATTTAATGTTTTAAGTACTCATATGATTTGAACCCCCATTTTTTTGTTACCTAGGTTTCTCTGGCCATTTGTTTGTGTACTCACGATGGAAACATGACTTGCCTCTTGTCTTCAAGTATGCATGTGTCGTTCACAGCTCCTTTCTCCCCCCCCCCCATGTGCAATAACAATCCAAGTCTAAAGACTAGATGCACAAATACGTAGAGATTCAGATTTGACACAAGTTACTTTCATTACACTTCATAGATTATGTGGGTTCTTACAATGGGCTTGCTTTGTTTTTCGGAAATAAATTTCTCCCATGTCAAAGACCTGTCGCTTGGGTGTTATTTCAGAATTGGTTGTGGGGGCGGGGGAGCATTCAGAAAAGCTGTGTGGAAGCGCTTGCACTGGCTGTAGAGTGTAAGGCTGCCATAATCACCTGTATCAGTCCTGGGTCAGAAATCTCAGGAGCCTGTGTGGTGGTATAGTGCTTAGTGTTGGTAAGGATCTGGAAGACACAAGTTCAGATCCCCATTCTGCCATGAAAGCTTGTTATAGGTGACAGAAGAGCCCTGGTGAATCAGACCAATACATCTAGTCCAGTATCCTGTCTTATATAGTGGCCAACTCAACAAGCTTTTACTGGCATACAAAACAGGACAAAATTTCAAAGTAAAACAAGATTAAAAACAGTTAAAATTACTGATTCCCAGTATAAAATTTGCAACAGTCTCACAAAAGAGCACATCAGAGCTGTTCAGGAGGTTGGGTATCTTGTAACACTCTTGCCACTGAGAACATTGCAAGAAAATGGAATTCATGTATTTCATGTGTATCTGATCATATTTAGGGCATACAGAGAGTGGTCAAGTGTTTCAACCGTAACCAGATCACAAACCCTTTTAGAATGTTCTATATTCTTAAATCTTCCCTCCAGAAGAACTGATGGCAACACATTACATCTTGCAGTAGCCAAAGCTCTCCTCTGGGTGGGATTAATCAGCAGATGAAGATATGTTACCATAATGGGGGGAAAGGCAGAATATGAATTAAATGGGGTTCACCCTGTCGGATTAAATTATCTTTATCCATGTGCCAATCCAATCCAAAAACCTTTATTAGGCATAAAACCAGAAGTACCATACATTCCAAGTACAATAACAGGATCATTGTTACACATCATGTAGAACACGGATTAAAAATGTGTCAACTGCTTCAGAAATTTCTACATGAGGGCTGTTCAGTAGCTGAGACATTTTTAGTTTGCCTGAGAAAAACATAAATTCTAGAGGTAGTAAAGCTCCCAGGTCGGTTCTAATATCATTATACCTCGAATAGTAAAGCAGGATATGAGGAATTGAGTCCATAGTGTTGGGACAGTACCCACAACAACGCTCACTTCGTGGGATGTTAAGGAAACAACCTTGAAGATAGACAGAGGGGAATGAGTTGCACCTTGCTCTGGTCATGACCCATCTGCACTTATAGTTGACAAGCTGTTCTAAATATACAGCAGGGCTAGATTTCTGGGGTGTGATCCCAAAGTATAGAGGGGAACAAGAGCTTTGCGCAGCACTCAGGAGAGATTGGTATTCCTGGTCATACAGTCTGGTCTTTAGATGATGGTAAATTTCCGTGGCGGTAAGCATATGAAGAGACTCCCATGAGAAACCTAAGGAGAAGACTTTTTTTTCAATATGAAGCCACCACTTCGAAAGCTGAAGCTCCCTCATTTCTAGCAAAGATAAGTTTTTTGGATCTGTGCAGAAGCACAGACACAGCCAAAACTTAAATGGTACAGCCCATGCCCTAGTTTCTAATAGATGTTGCCCTAATTCCAAACAAAGCACACCACAAGGGACACAATGTGGGGTGCCAAATATCTTATATAGGAAGTTTGATTGGATGCACTCCAGGTTCTTGTGCCAAGCTTGAATCCAGACAGGGATACCATACAATAGGTACTAGACCACCTTGGCATTAAACACCTTCAGTGCTGCTGGAATAAACCTCCCACCATGGATGTTAAAAAATTTCAGAACTGCAGCAGACGGATTCTTGCAACCTTTAATAGTGTTATCCCTATGAGTGGTCCAGCTTAACTTATGATGAAATGTTATCTCAAGGTATTTGAACAATTTGACTTGCTCTATGTCAACCCCTTGGATGGACCATCTCATGGGTCTAAAGATGTTAGAAAAGACCACTACTTTAGATTTCACAGGGTTAATAACCAACCTATTGTTTCAACAATACTCTTCGCATTTGATCAGGGAGTTTTTGAGACCTAACCTTGTTCTTGATAGCAAGACTGCGTCATCGGCATAAAGGAGGATGGACAAAGGAACACTGTTCAGATAAGGACAATGTGGGTTGGAGTTATTCAAAATGGGGGCAAGATTGTACAAAAAAAGGTTAAATAATACAGGTGCCAACACACAACCCTGTTTTACCCCCTTTGAGACCAATATTTTGGGTGTCAGAGGACTTGATGATGAACACCTTATCTGACAGGGACCTAATTAGTAAAAGAAGCCTGGGTTCTATAGCAAGCTTCTGTAATTTAAGCCCTAGCAGTGATCTATCTACAGAATCAAATGCCCCCTTTAGATCAATGAATGCTACCATTTCCCCGAATGTAAGACATCCTCTAAAAATAAGACATAGTAGAGGTTTTGCTGAAGTGCGAAATATAAGGCATCCCCCGAAAGTAAGACATAGCAAAGTTTTTGTTTGGAAGCATTCCCGACGAACAGAACACAGAAAAATAAGCCATCCCCTGAAAATAAGACATAGCGCATCTTTGGGAGCAAAAATTAATATAAGACACTGTCTTATATTCAGGGAAACATGGTACATATAGGCTGGATTTTCCGCTGTGGAGGTATTTGGTTGCAAGAGCTTTCAGTGTCATGCAGTGGTCCAGGGTGGACTTTCCTTTTGTAAACCAATCTGCTCTATTCCTATAGGTCTATTAATCAAGATCCAGTCCATAAGACGATTCAATAAGAATTTGGCGTACAATTTGCCTGAAACAGACAACAGGCTGATTGGCCTATAGTTGGAGGGAAGATTGCGGTCACCCTTTTTGAACAATGGTATGATGGTTGCATTAGTGCAGATTGTCGGCACTGAGCCAGAATCATTCACAATTGTGAATAATGAGGCTAATAGAGGGGACCACCAATCAGGAAAAGATTTGTAAATCTCAGCTGGGATTCCATCAGGACCCGGGGCCTTGTTGGATTTAAGATTTGCAATTAGTGGTAAAATTTCCTCCTCTGTTACATCCATGTTGCTAGGAGCTAGATATTTTTTCCCAGCAAGCCATAATACTCATACAAGGTCTCATGACTGATTCTATTTCTACCTTTAAAGGTGTGAGGCAAGGCTGTGTGTTAGCACCAACCCTTTTCAATTTATTTTTGAGTGACCTTCCATCAGCCTTATTGGAAATTAATAACCATGCCCCTAAATTAGGCTCCAGGCATATTCCAATACTTCTATATGCTGATGATACCATCCTTCTATCTCGCTCAAAAGTTGGACTTAGTCGACTGCTGAATAGATGTGGGCAGTACTGTACAGATAACGGACTAGTCATCAATTATCAAAAGACCAAGATTTTGATCTTTGCCAAACAATACAAAAAACATAACTGGGCGATTAATAAAGTGCCAGTGGAGCAGGTTAACCAATACAAATATCTTGGAATTACATTTTCTTATACCCTCTCCTGGTTACCCCACAAAAAAGCTGCTATTGCAGCTGCTACCATCAGATTATTCTGCCATTGCACGCTTCTTTTTTATGGAAAGAGTGCTACTCCCTTGTCCCAGCAGCACTAAAAAATCTTTAACTCCTAAAGATAGAAAGCGCGAGGATTGCACTTTATGGAGTACCTATCTGGCTCCAAGCAGTTGACGACTCCTTGAATACCTGTCCAATCCAAATTTTTTCCGTGCAAAATTCATGCGGGCCTGCCAAATTGTGTACCGTATGCGGCCCTCTGTTTTAGAACTGGAGCCAAAATTCATTAGTTTACTAGGGCTTGGTTGAGAGCTTTTTTAAATTTTGAAAGCTTCGCCTGCATTTCATGAGATGATGAGCACTTCGGCTGATTCACCCTATACTTTTGTCCTGATACTCAGGCTAATCCATGGTTCTCTCTGATCGAAAAGAAAGATTGAATCACTTGGTACTATCTCTGGGCTCTCGCTTTTCCTGCCTATCTAGTTCAGGAATCCTACAACATTGTTAAAACAAAAATTGCTTGGAAAGCGAGATGGAATAATTCTATTTAGGGCTGCTATGAAAACTTGTTCACCCTTAAGACATCTTTTCAATACCCTCTATATCCAAAACAGGATGGCTCCCCTCATTTGTATTTTTTTGACCCTAATCCAAATGCGAGAGAAAGAGCCCCTCACACTTGCTCTCGCTTCAATGTTTTTCCCCCTCCGGCTTTTATTGCGTGGTAGATTTAAACAACTTGGAAATGTAGCGAAAGGGTATGCTTTCTTTGTGGTGAACAACAAATTGAAACATTGGCACATCAACTGCTTTGCTGCCCTAAATCTGCTAAATATCAGATCAAAATATTCCAATATTCTTTCTAGGATACCTAGTGAAATGGGAGAATCAGGTAGACTTCCTTTCCTTCTGGACAATTCTGACAATGAAACTTGTGAATTGGTTGCACAATTTTTACTGGAGGTGATGCACAATCAATAATTTATATTTTATCCTAAACCTTTGTATTTGTATACCTTTTATCTCAGGTTTTTATTGTGTTATGATTATTGTTATGCCAAATAAAGGCTTATTATTATTATAATACTCATACCTGGTCAGGTATGCTAAGACTGGTAGGAGCTCTAGGAAATGAGGTTTCGCCTAAGACCTTCAACTCCCAAATGGGCATCTGCCAGTATTAAATGAGTCCCAAGTTCTGGAATTCGTTCTAAATGCTCCATAGGGAATAATGTTAATTTCTTCACAGTCGCAGCGATCTGATGTGTGCTAAGGGAAGGTCTGTGCAGCTTTCCCAAGATGCTTGGTAAAGACCAAGAGCATACATTTATTTCATGGCGCTCAGCTCGGACATGCAAATTATTATTGTAGGAGAATCTTGAGGGACAGCTGAAGGAATAGCGGCAGTAGGCTAACCTTTTTGGTATGGCGAGCCATTTAAAAGAGAATGCGCAAATCAATAAAGCTGCAAGAACACTGCAGCCTACAACATACCTACACTCCCAGACAGCAATTGCTGTCTGCTTCTCGTCTTGGTGGTGACTATTTGAGACTAGAACCAAAGCAGTTTGGTGGTAGGAAGGGGCAACAGCATCTTTAGAGAAAGGATCTCTGACAAGGTGCCCGTGGCCACCTGCCAAATGTTTTGAGGAAGTGAGTGGGGCCAAGTGGGGGTTTTGCCCAGCAAGACTTCTGATTGGCCATTGGAGACCTGATGGGCTGGGCAGATTTTGTTTGGCAGCAGCTGCCCATGAAGGTAAGCTGTGTATGTGAGCAACTATTTATAGCAGGATGGTTTTGTAGGTGAACAATCTAAGACTTTCTGCCTGAAATGTTTCAATTCCTGCTAGACCTATGCATAATATAACCCCACCCCTGGTATTTTGTAGGTTTGCTTTGCCTTTTGCAGTTCTCACCACGTCAGAATTTCAAAAGACGCCTACAGGTTCAAAAAGTTGGGTATCCCTGATACCTATGTACATATATATGCTTACTACAGAACTTTTTTTAGTGGACCATTTGCATTATGGTGATCCTAATCCAATATAGCAGACTCCTGACTCGCATACCAGGTGGTACAGTCAGCACATGGAATTGGTTTCCCACCCAAGAACTTATGTGAGCCCAAAGGTGTGGCCATTCCCCTGGGACTAAGAGCAGAGGCATGCCAGGGGTAAATGGCACCGGAGACAAACTGTCTCCAGGACGCCCCCTCAGGCTCTGCCCCGCCCACCTCGGCTCCACCCCCACTGCCCTTGACCCCGCCCATGTCACCATGGACATGGGCAAGGTTTAGGGTCCCACCTCCCCCTGCCGGCTGGGCTCCCAGCCAGCAGCCTGCAGTCTCGGCCTCAGAGACCTTCTTTTATAAGCACTGAGGCTGGGGGGTGGGGCTTGGGGTGCAGGGTGCTGTGCATCCCTTGCTGAAAGCAAAAAAATTCCTCCTGACGAGAATGTGTTTATTCATATCCAACAAGGCTGACAGTCTACAAGATAGTAACAGAATCCTTTTAATTTGCTGCTGAATCTGATTGCTCTGCTAAATAAGCTTTGCAGAAACTTAGGTTTAATAGTTCTAGCTTCAAAACTTTCTTTAACCTGTGCAGACAAATTAAGGGTTCATCATGAACGACAGCCCATTTTCAGTGCTTCTATTAATACCTGCACATGTGTTACATCTATATATAGCAGATTTTGTATGTACAGAAGAGTTGGATTTAGATCTCCCCTTTCTCTCCTGTAAGGAGACTCAAAAGGGGCTTACAATCTCCTTCCCCCAACACAACAAACACTCTGTGAAGTGGGTGGGGCTGAGAGAGCTTCGAAAAGCTGTGATTAGCTCAAGGTTACATAGCTGGCATGTGTTGGAGTGCACAAGCTAATCTGGTTTACCAGATAAGCCTCCACAGCTCAAGTGGCAGAATGGGGAATCAAACCCGGTTCTCCAGATTAGAGTGCGCCTGCTCTTAACCACCACACCACGCTGGGCAGTTAAGTATTTACTGGCCCCAGAGATATAGAATACTTATGTAAATATCCTCTTGTAAAAATATTCATTTTTCTCCTTAAATTTTCCACCTCCAGCTTTCAATGAATTGTCTTTTATATGTAAACAGTTGTTTCCGAGGGCAGGCAGCTAGATTTGAGTTTAGTAGCATTTTACAGATCTCTGATCTCATTTATATCCCCAAAATCTTGCAGGTCTCTATGGTACTACTGAGTACGGACCAAATAAAGGATACACAAGCCTAAAGAATCACAGCTCTAGGCTTTTAAAGCAAATTAGGCCTTGGGAATCTGTGGGCAGTTAGGAGGATTAATGATTGAATCAATACTGGGCAACTTCATGCATTCATGACCAGCATCAATTCTAAGACAGCCCAATTCAAAGTGTGTGGGGGTGGGGAGGGCCGAAGACACTCACGGAGGTAGCACAGGCCTACACTGACGGATTTGCCCTCTCTAGGGCATTTACCCTGGGAGAGGAGCAGATGTGCCAGTGGGCAACCTTCATGGCCCTCTGGGGCAGCCAGATGCAGCACGAAGCACACCAGCACTCTCATGCTGCTGCTGGCACAGCAGGAGCGTGGTGGAGGCATTCTCAGGGGTGGAGCTGAACTTAGTATGCTTCCATTTCAGGTTTGTGGAGTTGCGCTACAGCCCAGGCCTTTGGGTGGCATACATACATTAAGCCTTCTTAATATATGTATTAAGAGCAGCAATGGCATAGTGGTTAAGAGCAGGCGCACTCTAATCTGGAGGAACCGGGTTTGATTCCCCGCTCTGCCGCCTGAGCTGTGGAGGCTTATTCGGGGAATTCAGATTAGCCTGTGCACTCCCACACGCGCCAGCTGGGTGACCTTGGGCTAGTCGCAGCTTCTCGGGAGCTCTCTCAGCCCCACCCACCTCACAGGGTGTTTGTTGTGAGGGGGGAAGGGCAAGGAGATTGTAAGCCCCTTTGAGTCTCCTTCAGAAGAGAAAGGGGGGATATAAAACCAACTCTTCTTCTTCTGGAGGTGGCGACTGGCACCGCCCCTGGGCGCCCAGGGGTCTGGATTGAACAGTACATTCAGACAAGCAAGGTCACAATCCAATGTATACTTCATGTTGAACAGTTCATCCCCTTTGGACTCAATGAGACCTATGTGTTTAGGATTGTATATTGATAAACCACCTCAAGTTAAGCAGAATTTTTTGCATAGATCAACGAAACAAAGCCCAGCGGCAATAGGAGCTTCCATTTCATAGCTCCAGAGGGGCACCAGTGTTAAGTTTGATACAGCCAAGTTAAATATTTATTCCCACATACATTTTCATGAGTTGGTGTCTTCATCAGATGCAGTGTTAATTTAGATCACTCTTAATATCATTCAGGGAAACAAAGTCAAATTGAAATTGAAGTCCTCAATAGCAAAAATCTTTCAATGGGTCTGTAGGCTGAACAGTTACTATGGACAAAACATACCAGGCGTATCACAGGATTACATGTAACTTGCCCTTAAAAGAACCACTCAGGTTTCAGCTGAGCAGAACCAGTTATAAACAAGTTTGCTTTACTTTTGCACTGCAGCGTAGCCAGAGAGGCCACGAATGAGGCCGTATCCTGGTTCAAAGGCAGTGCTTCCAATTTAAGGAACATTTACACAAAAGGAATGGTTTTAGTCAACTTTTATTTAAAGGCAACATCTGCATCTCAGCCTCGGATGATGTCTGTAGATCCAGTCCCGTTCTCATTCCTGACCATCTTCATACCTGCAGGTAAGAGAAACAGAAATTAGATTCAGGGCTCCTACCTACTCAGCTTATGTAGTACATTCTCCAAAGATAGAAACACCAGCACCTATTAAGTTTCTTTTGCATACAATCAAGACCTTGTACGTGTCCGAAGAAGCTATAAATGGACAACCCACAGGCTTGTGCTGTACCCTCTTTAACTAGGAATGATTTTCACAGCACTGTCAATATTTCTTTTTTTCAGGTAACAGTTTGCTAGCCTTCTAGAGTACCTTTTGCTCAGGCCAACCCACAACCACTGAACCCTTCGTCGTCTCCATGAACGCATCTCAGGGGACAAATGCAACCTGCAGATAACTGGAGCGGCAAATAGGGCATACATATCACACTTTGCCTCAGGCACCCGATACTGAAGGCTCAGATTCAAGGTCTCTTCATCCGCATCAGCAGTCTAACACGCGAAAAGAATCATCACAGCCACCAGCAATGTGCCGAGACGGGAGCAATCTACTCTTCGCCCAATGAATACCCACCCGCCCCCCACATTTCTCTCCCCAGGTCCCATTTCTCCACCCAGCAGCTTCACTTCCTATTTAACTACTTCCCACAACACACAAGAACAGTGATGGCAAACCTTTTCGAGACCGAGTGCCCAAACTGCAACCCAAAACCCACTTATTTATCGCAAAGTGCCAACACGACAATTTAACCTGAATACTGAGGTTTTCGTTTAGAAAAAAATGGTTGGCTCTGAGGCATGCATTACTCGGGAGTAAGCTTGGTGGTAGTTGTTGGCTTTGCTTTGAAGCAACCGTGCAACTCTTCGAACGGGTGAATCACGACCCTAGGAGGGTTTACTCAGAATCAAGCAACCGAGCTTACTCCCAGGTAAAGGATCGCGTTTTAGTTCTTTGCGTGAAAATCAGTGGGGTTTAACAGCACTTAACAGGGCTACCTACATTGCTTCCCCAAAACTAGGTCTTAGGTTTAATGCTAATAATCAAGCCCAGTAGCCCAGGCCAGCCTAGATGTGTGTGGGGGGGGGAGCGATTTTCCCCCCACATGATGAACTCTGCGTGCCCACAGAGAGGGCTCTGAGTGCCTCCTCTGGCACCCGTGCCATAGGTTTGCCATCACTGCACTAGAAGCATATCTGAAATGCATTTGTTCTGTAGAACAGCAACAACAAAAATTATTAGCCACATTCAAGACTGTTGCACTGCAGATCTGCTCAGAAATCATGCCGATTAGTCAGCCAAGTTACAAAAGCACATCTCTTTGCTATGCTGTATAATAAAATATGGGGCGGAACAGGAGCTTTTACACCAACTCTTCAAGTACTTGCCCAAAAGTTAAGATTTGATTAACATTTGTAAAAAATCATACCCACAAAAGATTCAGAGGATAGCCATGCTGGCCTGTAGCAGAACAGGTAGATATGGTGGTGGCAGCTTACAGACCAACAAGATTTTTGGGATATCAGCTTTCCAGAGCATAAGCTCACTTCATTGGATACAATAGGAAAGGAGCACTGATTGTCAAAAGCTTCTACCCTGAAAATCTTGTCTCTAGTACTACTAGACTTGAGTCTAGTTGCTGTTCATGTAGAAGAATCTGCAAACCTTTCAATTTGCCACTGACCATGCAATCTGAGATCAGAGATACAAATCAATGAATTTCCAAGAGTTGGCCTGGAATAGGAGAGATCTTTAATTTTAAACAAGCCCTAAGGATAAAAAAAATCACCTTGCTGGGTTCAAAATCACTACCTCAGTGGCTTCTAGGCCCCTTCTGCACTTGCAGAATTATGCACTTTCAATGCACTGCAGAACAGCAAAATCCACTTGGAAACAGTTGTGAAAGTGGACTGAAAGTGCATTGTTCTGCATGTGTGGAATGGGCCATAAAGCAAGGTTCACTTGTGTTTTAAACGGCAAAGGCACAAAACCTGGAAACCTGGCCATTGCAGATGGATAATCTACCTTTTTTTCCTGCGGAACTAAAGGCGACATAGGAGGCCTTACCAAGCTCAGGTTCTCTTTCTAGGGACTAAAGCAGATCCCCCAGGGGCAGCAGCAGGGGACCTCCCCCGACCCTGGGTACATATGCACATAGGGAGGATCGCGCAAATGGGCGTGCAAGCGACATTTAACCCAGCCTGCAGGACGCCTTAGTATCCTCACCCCCACCCCAAATCTGGCTATAGTTAATAGTGGGTTAAGCGTTCCCCTGGGCACCGCATTGCCCGGGGATGCCCCTGCCCAAAAACCAGCCGCGCACGTGGCATGCAAGCAGCTCCCGGACCGCGGGGAAACCAGGATCCGCCCCATTGCACAATGCAGGAAATTTTACAAACCCGCGCAAGTAGATCCTCCGACTTGCAGCGAAAAGAAGGACTGTGCCCCCTCCCTGGGTAATTATACCGTTTCTCGTACACCGCCCCTTTTCCGTCAGAAGCCAATTGGGTTACTGGTACACCATCACGGGCGGATGTGACGTAAGCGGGGCAGTGACGCACAGAACACTCACCGCGTCCGGGTTTTACGCGTGGAAAACCGGAAGAAGCGTGTATTCCAAAGAGTCGCTCCGTCCATATTAGGAGTTGGCAGGAACGATAGCTTAAATCCTCCAATTTTCAGATCCTGCATCACTTTCTTCACGAGTTTATCGTTTTTAATGCCGCGATTGTTTTCTGTACGTTTCATTTTGTTACAAGCATTGGGTCCCTTTTTGTATGTAGGGAAGCAGAGATTTATAGATCTATTACAAAAATAATTTTGGGAGTTGCATGTTAGGAGCAAGTGTAGTGGTCAGTGTTGTGCATTGATCTGGAGACATTGATGGGCCGTAGCCCACCTTGCAGGATTGCTGTGATGATAAAATAAAGGGGAGGGTTATAAACCATTTTGGGTCCCCGTTTGGGAAAAAGGTAGGATCTAAACGAAGCAACTGAATTGTCTGTGGTTTTAGAATCTAGATTACTGCAGTTTGGATGCCCACAGGATAAATCCTTCAAACTCCTATAGATATCTGCTGAGTACTGTTTGAAAAGGAGCTGGTGCTTTTTGATTTTGGCTCCATGCACCAAATTTTGCATGCTTTAAAAAATGTGCACTGCTGGTAGACATGTTCACCTTCTAGGAAAAAGCCTAACAGCAGTGCCTTCAAGAAGACCAGCTAAAAGGAAGTAAATGAATGACCAAACCTTAAGAGTTTCCCAGAATTCTTCTTTAGACTGAATGTAAAGCCAATAAACAAATTATCCTTTAACATAGTGAAAGAGAGCACACTGACACTGCCGTCCAAAGCAGAGTTACACCCTTCTGAATGCAACTTCTTTGGCCTTAGAAGGATGTAACACCATTAAATATTGCACTGCAAATTCGGTTAACCATGGTAAATGTAAAAAAAGTATGTTCATCTAAAACTGTTGGGACAAATGTCAGCTGATACTTGGATCCATCTTGACCACTAATGATAACACAGAGTTCTGTTAGGAGATTCAGAGTAGAAGTAAAGAAAAACATGGTAGTTCTATTAGCATAGCTAAAAAATACTTGTAGATGGTGTGCTAGGTCAAATGTCAGAAGAAGCCAGACTGGGTCATGTTGATTGGTTGGGGCATCTCTTCCCCACAAGAAAACTGCTATATCCAACTGGAGCCCCTAGTTGTGTGATATTCTTCCAGAATGACTAAATTTGGTATTCCCCAAAGCACACAAAACTTCCAAATAGATGTTTGGTCCATTTAAAAAAATCAAAATACAACAGTAGAATAAAATGACCAATTAAAATGTCACAAATCAGTCAGCAAGTTTCCAGATTCCACAGAACTGTTTCGACTGGATGTTAAGAAAATGCAGGGCATATCTGATGTTTTTGCCCCCTAGAGGGCACTGATTGCTCATTTAAAGATCAGGTAAGTGTTAGAGGAGAACAGTATTCCACTCTCTGTCAACAAAATTATCTGTTGCAGAAGTTCAGTAAATAAACATTTTAATAATATAGTCAAACAGAAGAATTACATCAACACTAAAACAGCAGCTTCCCAACTGGTATTGGGAAGATGGTACCAAAGTATTATTTCATGGGTGTACATAGGCCTTTATAAATCTGAATAAAACGTCTATAGTTATCCCTTCCACATCGCTGGGGTTAGCGGTGCGGTGCCCCCCATGATCTGGAAATCCATGTAAAAAATTTTGGCCTTCCCTTCATACCAGAGAAAAAGTCTGATTTTTTTTCCCTTTTAACTTTTTAAAAGAGATTGTGTTGTATTTATGCTATTAAAAGATAAAATATGTAAATATTTATGCTATGAAGAAGAAGAAGAAGAAGAGGAGGAGGAGGAGGAGGAGGAGTTTGGATTTATATCCCCCCTTTCTCTCCTGCAGGAGACTCAAAGGGGCTTACAATCTCCTTGCCCTTCTCCCCTCACAACAAACACCCTGTGAGGTAGGTAGGGCTGAGAGAGCTCCGAGAAGCTGTGACTAGCCCAAGGTCACCCAGCTGGCGTGTGTGGGAGTGCACAGGCTAATCTGAATTCCCCAGATAAGCCTCCACAGCTCAGGCGGCAGAGCTGGGAATCAAACCTGGTTCCTCCAGATTAGATACATGAGCTCTTAGCCTCCTACGCCACTGCATAGATATGTAAATATGTAGATAAAATATGTAGATATATAGATATGTACTATTTGTATCTGTGCATTTCTGAGTGCCTAACATTTTCTGTTGTCTGCTGGCCTTCATGTGTCTTTTGCAGCTTCCACAAAACTCCCCAAAAATTCCCATTTAATGTCTTCTGCAAACAAGCAATATACATAAGACCTACCCCGAAATAAGCCCTAGCATGTTTTTTTGGGATTTTTGGACGATGCTTGAAATATAAGCCCTACTCCAAAAATAAGCCTTAGGCCGTTTCCGCTGAGCCTCTGAAGCCCTCCACTGACTGACAGTGGAGAATTCTGCTGGCGTGGGGGGTGGAAGAGCCGTTCGCCTTATATGGCGTCGCGAGTAGCTAACAGAGGCCTGCTTGGGAGAGCTGGCTCCGCATGGAGCCGCCCTCTTCCTAATCCTAAACTTACTTGCCTTGTCCCGGTCATTAAGCCCTGCTGTCTTCCCTAAGCCCCATGCACGCTGCCCTCCGACCTACAGGGGTGGGAGGAACAGCGTTGGCCGAATGGTATTTCGATTTAACTGAAATGACGCTGAAATTGGAAGCAAATGCGAAGGGAAAAAGAGAGCTGGCGTGTTCCCAGCGGTGCTGTTAAGCACCCGGCGCCAGCGGCAGCTGTTCCCTCAAAAACAACCTTTAAAAAGGGTTGTTTTAGAAGCTGACCTGGCCTTGCAGCCCTGTGAGGGAGAGGAAGGGGCAGCCAGATTAGAAGCTGCTGCGTTTTCCAGCAAGCGCCTTCATGCAATCTTGGCGGCGGCAGCCACTGAGGCGGCGTTTTTGCAGAGGCGGCCGTTTTTTTTAACCCATCGCGGGAAGCGGCCAATGTTACTGAATTCCCTGGCTTTGCTTCAGTCTGGTCACATGGAGGGCCACAAAATCATGGACAAAACTAAGACATCCCCTGAAAATAAGCCCTAACGCATCTTTTGGAGCAAAAATTAATATAAGACCCTGTTTTATTTTTGGCGAAACACAGGTATCAAAATTGCGATAGAAGTCGCTATATGGAAGGGATAACTGTACTTGCTAAATGGTGGATTCAACATAGGGCAAATATAAAAGTATAGAGCACAATACAAAGCATTTGGCGGGGGGGACTTCACACAGGTACTGTCCCCGAAACTAGTTTGTCCCATTTTATTTCCCTCAATCTGGGATTTTCGAAAATCGCTAAACCAGCAATTCTTTTGCAAAATCCCCAGTTGGAGCCACTCCTTTGCAAACAGCCAGGCAAAAGGTCCTCCCTTCACTGCACCGTCCACAGTCCGGGAGAATCCGCCTGCCATGGCAAGACTTTCATCATTGCCCTGCCATTGCACAGAGGTCTCTTTTTCTTTTTAAAATTTTTTGTGTGTGTTGCACATGCGCAGCTACGCAGACGCAGCTGATTGCATTGTGGGACAACCGGGATGGCTGCAGGGGTTCATTTCTGTATGCCTGGACAGCTATAGCGGAAAAAAAAATTAAGAAAAGCATCTCCGTGCAAAGGTGTGAAAGCAACCTGGATTGCTCCCTTGGGCTCCAATCGCTGGCTGCACGACACGCATGTGAACGGGAAAAGGGAAAATGGGTTCCTTTGTAACACCTGCAACCCATAATACATTTGCTATGATAGTGGTAGCATTTCCAGATTGGATTCCCCCCTTCCACTGCCCGTCCCCTGTTGCGCTCATTTTCAACATGGTTTGCATGGTTTTGCTCACCATATTCCAAAGAAATTCCTTAAACATAGTGGCTTTTATTAATTCCAGGCTAGCAGTTTTCTCCAGAACTGACATAATATGTATACTTAGTTATTACAGAGAATCCAAGTGCTGTTGCTGCCAAACGATTGCATTCCTTCAGTGTTTTTAAAGACCTAGTTTGTTAAAGGATTATTGTTGCTGTCTACTTTGAACACACAAACCCTCGTTCCGTTGGTACGTTGGAAAGCACTATGTGGATTCACCTGGCAGAGGAATGGTCCATAAGGAAGTCAGTGATGTAGCTGGCAAACATCTGTCTTTCTGTCCTGAAATTCCTAGAGACCACGCCCACACTTCCCCAACAAAGACCCACTTGACAAGATTTTAACCTGCATCAGATACTGGCAATTCTGCCTTATACATCCAGCAAAAAAGGTCCCCTTTCTCTATTACTTTCAGCAGTTTCATTTGCCCTTTTCTTAATTTTAATTTTTTTAAAATTTTAGTATATATTAGAGGAGTGCTTACAGAGGAGTGCATTAACAGAAACATTTTTCCCATTTATAAAAATAAAATTAGATCATGAGAAAACATTCAGACTTGTTTTGCATGTGATTACTATGGCTGTTGCAATAATATATCATCCTGATTTGCCTTTGTTGTTTGGTTGTGGGAAGGGACATTATGATTTTGTAAGGAGATGATAGATAGATAGATAGATAGATAGATAGATAGATAGATAGATAGATAGATAGATAGATAGATAGATAGATAGATAGATAGATAGATAGATAGATAGATAGATAGATAGATAGATAGATAGATAGATAGATGAGGATGAGGATGAGGATGAGGATGAGGATGAGGATGATGAGGAGATGGATGGATGGATGGATGGATGGATGGATGGATGGATGGATGGATGGATGGATGGATGGATGGATGGATGGATGGATGGATGGATGGGGTGTGTGTGTATGTTAAACTCTGTTGTTTGCACCTGCCTGCAGAAGGGCACTGCCTCAGCAGAGCTGGAGACCAATCCTAAACAGGTCAACTCACAATCCTACTCAGGTCTGTTCAGTGGGGCTTTCCAAGAGGAAAGTGTACTTAGAATTGCGCTGCTTGCACAGAAGAAGCTTTGCATCCTTGCACCCTATTGTGGGCGTTCTATATTTGATGATAGTGGGACGCGGCATAATCATGTGCAAAGGTGTCCTTGAAAGAAAGTCCTCCTGGAGCTTCCTCCCGAGTAAATGTGCATAGGATTGCAATCGTCAGCTGCAATCATATGAATGAGTCTTGAATGTTTATTTGGAGAAAGTGCTTAATGTGTTCGAGGGCGTTACTTCCTAATAAGTGTGCAGGGGGCAGGAGGGACAATGGCATGGTACAGCTTGATCTTAACAGATCTTGGAAGCTCAGCAGGGTAGGTCCTTAGATGGGAGACCACTCTGGAAGACCACGGAGGAAGGCAATGGCTAACCACTTCTTCTGCTCTTCTCACTTGCCTTGAAACATCTTGCCAAGGTTGCCATATGTTGGTTATCACCAGACAGCACATACATAAGTGTGTGTAGGATTGCTACTCAATCCAAAATGAAGTCAACTAATGGGGACTTACTTCTGAGTAAACATATATAACTAGAGAGTCAGCGTGTTATAGTGGTTAAGAGCAGGTGCACTCTAATCTGGAGAACCGGGTTTGATTCCCCGCTCTGCCACTTGAACTGTGGAGGCTCATCTGGTGAACTAGATTAGCTTGTGCACTTCAACACATGCCAGCTGGGTGACCTTGGGCTAGTCACTGCTTCTCGGGAGCTCTCTCAGCCCCACCTACCTCACAGGGTGTTTGTTGTGGGGGGGAAGGGAAAGGAGATTGTAAGCTGTCTGAGACTCCTTACAGTTGAGAAAAAAGGGGAGATATAAATCCAAATTCTTCCTTCCTCCTCTTCTAGATGTAAAGTGGCATTGGGTCCAGAGGAGCTGAAGCAAAAGGCCATATTCTGCCTTCTAAATTGCACGGACACCTATGGTCACCTACTCAGAAGGAGAAGGTCCTAACCAGGGGCTGCTGCCCTTCTTCCTCCCTCAAACTCCTACCAACGCTGTCAAGAAAGGAAAGCACTGGATAGGTTTCGGGAGCTGCATGTGCGAATACTCCACCCCGCATGCCCATCCCACAGCAAGCGGCATTGCCTATTTGAGCTTTTATGTTTATAATTGGATTATCCTCGCCCAGACAGCCGACCTTTTCTTCAAAGGAGACAAAGTTGATATAGGCACACAATGCATAATAGGAGTACACCTTGAACAGAACACCGTTTGCCTTGCAGTTCTTATTCACAATAACAGCCTCAAATAATATCTAACAAGGGCAAATGAGTAGGCAGTGGCCTTAGGAAAATGATTTGCTAAGCAGCGTTTGTTCGCTCACCCTGTTGAGCGTCTCCTTCCGTGGCCATTATATTTGTTCATGGACTTTTGGAACGGAGGAATAATTGGAAATGCATGGTTTCCCCTTTCATTACATCTGAAATTCACCTCGGCATAGGCAGGTCATGCCGACTTTTTCTCCTTAAAATCCCCCTGTCAATTTGTAAAGCAAACGTATTGCTCGCTCGGCTAACCGGGACTACAAGTTAAAAGTGCCAGGATTTTTTTAAAAAAACATTGTCGTTTTATACATGCTCTTTTGGAACTGACCTTTAGACTGACCTAATGCTCTAATGTCATGAAATCAGATTCAATTTTGTCAAAACATATTGTTGTCTCTGTTACTTCCCCTTCTCCAAAAGGGAGTGAAGGAACCATATGGTATGAAGAATAATACTTCTCAAAATAAGAGTGTAAAGTGAGTAGAAACAGAAATCAAGAAACACAACACATGGACACTGAATGTCCCCAAAGGCTAACCTATCCATGTAAATTTTATTGCCAGCAAAGCCACCAATGCCTTTTATATGTTTTTGTAAGCTGCCCCGACACTACACAGCATTTCTGAATCCTCAAAATAACTTACTGACTTTATTTAGATAATTAATACCCTGCTTTTCTTTGCAATGAGGACCCAACATTGCTTACATGATTCTCCCCTTCTCTGTGTTATCATCGTAACAACCCAATGAAGCAGATTTTGATGTGTGTGGCTATCCCAAGGTCACCCAGCAAGTTCCCATGGCCGAGTGGGAATTCAAACCTGAGTCCCATGGATCTAATCAAACACTCTAGCTAGCCGCTACCCCATGGTGCCTCCATAATTAGTCCCATTTTACAGATAATGAAATGCAA
The DNA here is from genome assembly GCF_021028975.2 of Sphaerodactylus townsendi. Classification (NCBI taxonomy): domain Eukaryota; kingdom Metazoa; phylum Chordata; class Lepidosauria; order Squamata; family Sphaerodactylidae; genus Sphaerodactylus; species Sphaerodactylus townsendi. The sequence continues at coordinate 175,000,603 of NC_059427.1, read as the reverse complement.
TAAATCTGTGTTTTGCAAGGACTTAATTCAATTGACCATGCTTTGTGTTTGAACAGAAGGCATATGTAAGAGCAGCAGTGGCGTAAGAGGTCAAGAGCTCGTGTATCTAATCTGGAGGAACCGGGTTTGATTCCCCGCTCTGCCGCTTGAGCTGTGGAGGCTTATCTGGGGAATTCAGATTAGCCTGTACACTCCCACACACGCCAGCTGGGTGACCTTGGGCTAGTCACAGCTTCTTGGAGCTCTCTCAGCCCCACCTACCTCACAGGGTGTTTGTTGTGAGGGGGGGAAGGGCAAGGAGATTGTAAGCCCCTTTGAGTCTCCTGCAGGAGAAAAAGGGGGGATAAAAATCCAAACTCTTCTTCTTCTTCTCTTCTAAGACAGGATATGGGGCTATATCTAACCAACCAGACAGGATAGTGTTCAAACTTAATGTCAGAGTTAATAACCAATCAGAGTCCCAAGCGCAATAGGATATTAGCACCTCATCCCAAAAAGGAAAACCAACATTCACTCAAAAGTAAGACCCACTTGGTCTGATCTGGATGGCCCAGGCTAACTACTAACCCAATCTCAGAAGCTAAGTAAACTCAGTCATGGTTAGTATTTGGATGGGAGACCACCAAGGAAGTCCCGGGTGACAGCGGCAGATAATGGCAACCCATCTCTGAACATCTCTTGCCCCGAAAACCCTACAGACTCCCCACATATTGGCTGTGACTTGAAGGCATTTCCCACCACCACCACCACCAAGTCCCACTTTATTCAATGACACTTATTCCCATGTAAATGTCTAAAAAAGGGAGACTTAATAAAACTGAGAACATGAGATGAGCCCAGCTGGACCACACCAGGGATCCATCTTGTCCAGAATTCTGCTTCAAACAGTGGCCCACCCATTGATTTCAACGATCTGTGTTGATGCTGTTTTCTTGATTCAATTTGATTTTTTCACAAATAACATTTCATGCTGTGCTTTCTGCATTTCATGGCCCCCTCAACCTTCCTGTTAATTCACATCCCGTATCTCACACATCACTGCACTCAAAGATGTGGACTTTAGTCCACAAGTCTTAAATTCAGTCCGTGTGGAATTTCACCTGTCTAAACCCATTGAAATTGATGGGTTTATAACAGTGCGAACCCTATGACTGTTTTAAGTGCCACTCGACTTCTATTAATTTCAGTCTAGGAAGTGGGTGCTGTGAAGGTGTGGGTCAGGATCAAAGCAGAGGTGGGATCCAGCAGGTTCTCACAGGTTCCGGAGAGTAGGTTACTAATTATTTGTGTGTGCCGAGAGGGGGTTTACTAATTGGTGATTTTGCTTGCGTGATTTTTTGCCTTAGTTAAGCAGCCCTCCTCCGGCTCCCTCAGCAGTAGTGCACAGAACTTGAAGCAGTCTAGCAGGAGGTGCACCGGTGTGCGTGGCAGCCTGCACCTGCGTGCATTCATTTCCCGCCCAAGGACTGGCGCAGTGGCTTGCCACAGCCCTGCCCAGCAATGCCCCGCCCCCAGAATACCCGCCCACGCCCCCATCGTGCCCTGCCCAGCCCCATTGTTTGAATTCCACCACCATGGGAACCTATTACTAAAATTTTTGGATCCCACCACTGGATCAAAGGCTTCCACACACTTAACTATGGGGTCTGTTGTTACCAAGGTGGGAGATAGGATAGCCACCTAAACATTGGACTGGAGATGGAACCTGAGGGAGGGTGGAACTGGAGGAAGGGAAACAGCTCAGCAGGGTCGTGATGAGAGTCCACCCTGTAAAACTGCCATTTTCTTCAGGGGGATATATGTAGTCTGGAATTCAGTTCTAATTCTGAGAGGAGCCTGGGATATTGTGGGATTTGGGGAGGGGAGGCAACTCAGTAGGGGGTGTGATGCCAGCCAACCACGTGCTGCCATTTTCTTCAGAAAAAAGTGACATTTGCCGTTTGGAGATCAATTCTAACTCCAAGAGTGACCCCATCCCTGTTCTGATGCAGTTTAAGAAACACTTTTTTATTCTTTCGCACCTCTAAATGCTTGGACTCTGGGTCTTTGGGGACCTGATCCTGATTCACAAACGTGCCATCTCCAGGCCCCACCTGGAGGTGGGCAATCCATATGCCCCTCCCCACCCCAGTTGTGAGATTCAGCCGGTTTGCACCACTTCGGCAGAACCCAGAACCGGTTGTTAAATTTGGTGCTTGTAAACAGCCAGTTGTTACATTGTTGGAGTCCCACCCCCAGAACAGGGTTGTTAAATTATTTGAATCCCACCACTGCCCCTCCCTCTCCATGAAGGCCTATAAACGAAATAAACAGAATAACCATTCAGGGTCTTTGTGGGGGATGGGGAAAGGACCTCCTTCACACCTCTCCCCTCTACATTGTTGGTGGACTCTCTGGGGTCTTGGGGACCTGGTCCTGATTCACAGACGTGCCATCTCAAGGGCACTCAAGGTCCCCTCGGAAGGTGGGTCAATCCATAGGCCCCTCCTTCTCCAGGAAGGTCTAGAAACGAAGTCAATAAAATAACCATTCAAGGTCTTTGGGGGGGAAAGGGGCAGAGAACCGGGTGTGTGTGTGTGGGGGGGGGGGGATGAAGCCTTCATCCCTATTATTCTTCCCCCTCCCAGCCGTTCCCACGAGAGCTCCACCCGCGCAGCGCTGCCCCCACGGCCCTCCCCCAGGCTGCCCCGGCGGCGGCGCCACCCCTTCCCCTGCTTCCCTCCTGCAGGGCGGCTGACGCCAAAGCCGCGCTCCGCCTCCGGAGGAGGAAAGGCCGGACACGCCGCCGCCGCCGCCGCCGCCGCAGCAGCAGCCGGAGCCACGGCCGGGGAGCTGCGCAGCGGGCAGGACGATCCGCGGGGCCCGGGCGGCTCCCAGGGCCGGCCAGCCAGCCATGGCTTGGGGTTGCCGCGTCGCCCGACTGTGCGCGCTGCTGTCGCTGCTCTGGCTGGGGGTCCCGGTAAGGCACGGGGCTGGGCAGGGCAGGTTGGGTCAGCAGGGCATGAGCCAGGAGGAAGCCAGCTGCGGGGACACCGTCCTCCCGGGCGTCCCCGTGGTGTCCTCCGGCCAGCAGGGAGGGAGGCTCCGTCGTTTGTTTGCGCAGCCTGGCTGGGTGTCACCCTGCCCTTCTCCTCGTTGGCTTTGGCACCGCCGTGGGTCAGGGTCGAGCTCCTTGGCAGGGCTGTCGCAAGCCACGCAGCGCCTGAGTTCGAGGCTTGCGCGGCGGGAATCGACGGGGTGTTGTGGGGTTTCTGGGCTGGAGGGCCGTGGCGCTGGGAGTTTTGCACCCTGACATCTCACCTGCGTCGTTTAATACAAAGGCTGGTCCGCAGGGGAGGTTGCGTTTCTCTCCCTGGCACGGGGGTGCCAGCCGTCGAGGTGGGCGAAGCCTTAGGAGCAAAATCTACCTGACCGCACAGCTCAGAAAACCCACAAACCGGCAGCACCTGAGTTGTTTACAAACAAAACAGTATGGGAGCAACTTTTCCCTCTCCGGACTCTGTGGACTTGTGGGTGCGTGCTGCATGGGGCAGGTTGGCACCCACCTTATATCCTGCCTGCAGGGAGCAAGACAACTATCAGTTGTATCCTAAAGCAGTGGTGGCGAACCTATGGCATGGATGCCAGAGGTGGCACTCAGAGCCCTCTCTGTGGGCACGCACAGAGTCACCCTCACACACACACCCCACACAGACATCTAGGCTGGCCTGGGCTGCTGGGCTTGATTATTAGCATTAAACCTAAGACACCTAGTTTTGGGGAAGCAGTGTAGGTAACCCTGTTAAGCACTGTTAAACCCACTGATTTTCATGCAAAGAACTAAAGCGCGATCCTTTACCTGGGAGTAAGCTCGGTTGCTGGGCTTGCTTCTGAGTAAACCATGCTAGGGTTGTGATTCACCCATTGGAAAAGTTGCACGGTTGCTTCAAAGCAAAGCCACTGACTTCCGCCAAGCCTACTCCCAAGTAACGCACGCCTTGGAGCCAACTGTTTTTCTAAACTAAAACCTCAGTATTCAGGTTAAATTGCCGTGTTGGCACTTTGCAATAAATAAGTGGGTTTTGGGTTGCAATTTGGGCACTTGGTGTTGAAAAGGTTAGCCATCACTGTCCTAAAGCCTCCTTGGTGGAGACGTTTCCCACTTGGGGGGTTGTGCTGTGTGTTATGTGGGGGACAGTAGTATGAAGAAATTGCCTCAGTTTATCACAGATTTATATCCAGACCCTTTAGGGCAGGGGTAGGGAACCTGCGGCTCTCCAGATGTTCAGGAACTACAATTCCCATCAGCCCCTACCAGCATGGCTGCATGCCTGACAGAGGTGATTATGGACCTGTAGTTCCTAATCTGAGCTTCCTAGCTTTAGGGTATCTCCCAGCAAAGCGGACTGACTTGTCCTGTACTGTATGAACGCCATATGGCCATTAAGTTTCCCATGTCCCAACTGAACTGGCACCCTGTGTCCTTTGGTGCAAGAAGGGGGTATTCTCTGCTTGGGGAAGGAGAATCGGAACATGCACCAGGTGAGAGGAAGTGATACTGAGAAAGAACATTACCGCACCTAGTTGATCCTAGGGTCCTCACACTCTTTGTAAGATTCTCATTGAGGCTTTGGGTCTGTGAAGTGGTTTGTCCCCATTTAATGAACTGGGATCGCCTGCACCATAAACAGATCTATGAATTCAGGGTAGCAATTGACCAGCTTTTGTCTTACACTGTGGACATTAGTGAACCTTTTCCCTCTGTTATATATACTTTTCGTGTACCCAAAACGTTCTGACGCGTATCCTACCCCGGTTGAGAACCGCTGTTGCAGTCCTATATCACGCAGTGAGGTGAATTGCCTTATGCTTGTTTAACCCAATGACTCTTGCTCCGTGTATGGAGACTTCTCATTCATTAGTGACTGAGTTGTGGTTGTTTTCTCAATTCTAGAATTGTTTTGTCAGTTCTAGAAATGTTGAACCACCACCCTGGCAATTTTGGTTAATTTTAGATGCATTCTTGTTTTATGTATTTTCATCGAGAAGACTGTTTGCTCAGTTGAATGCCCTTGAATAACTGCCATTTTCCAGTGTTTGCTTCTCAACTTTGTCTACACACTTGTTATTTTTTCTGTATGCTATTTTTGGTCATAAGAGTTACCTTTGTACCTCACTGTATTATAATAAGTGCTGGAACATTTGTCTGTTTATTAAAATATTTGTATCTCACCTTTCCTGGGCTAAAGGCTTTCCAAAGTTTCCAAAGCAGACCAGGTGCTTGGGAGCAGCAGCAGCAGAAGGCCATTGCTTTCACATCCTTCATGTGAGCTCCCAAAGGCATCTGGTGGGCCACTGCGAGTAGCAGAGTCCTGGACTAGATGGACTCTGGTCTGTTCCAGCAGGCTCTTTCTTATGTTCTTATGTTTACTTCATAGATACTAATGACACTAGTGTTAAGTGCTGTCAAGTTGTTTAGGACTACAGGTAGCCTTATGAATCAATGTCCTCTAAAATGCCCTATTGCAGTGATGGTGAACCTTTTCGAGACCGAGTGCCCAAACTGCAACCCCAAACCCACTTATTTATCGCAAAGTGCCAACACGGCAATTTAACCTGAATACTGAGGTTTTAGTTTAGAAAAAAAAGTTGGCTCAGAGGCGTGCACTACTCAGAAGTAAGCTTGGTGGTAGTCGGTGTCTTTGCTTTGAAGCAACCATGCAACTCTTCCAATGGGTGAATCACAACCCTAGGAGGATTTACTCAGAAGCAAGCCCCATTGCCAGCAACCGAGCTTACTCCCAGGTAAATGATTGCGCTTTAGTTCTTTGTATGAAAATCAATGGGGTTCAACAGCGCTTAACAGCGTTACTTACACTGCTTCCCCAAAACTAGGTCTTAAGTTTAATGCTAATAATCGAGCCCAGATGCCAGGCCAGCCTAGAAGTGTGGGGGGGGGCACTTTGTTTGCGCGTGCCCACAGAGAGGGCTCTGAGTGCCACCTCTGGCACTCGTGCCATAGGTTCGCCACCACTGCGTTAACAGCCCTACTCGGGTCTTTCAAACTGAGGTCCATGTCTTTTTTTATAAAGTCAATCCATCTGGGATTTTTAATTAAAAAATATTTTTATTGTTTTTCAACATTCATGAAACATACAAGAAAGCAAAAGTAAAAGAAATAATAGAAAACAGACATGATTACATCAGGAAAAAAAAAAGAAATCTACCCCTCATATTAAGTACATATTACATAATGGATCCCGATATACCATTTTCTATATTAGAGAGACGTTATAAGGTTTTAAAATCTTTATCATTTATGTACTTCTGAACATTTTTACTAATCCATTTATTATATCTTTAATATTGTTAAGTTCCAATCTTCAAGTTATTTTGTTTTTACATGGTCAGATCCATTTCTCCTCAAATTCATCTTTTGAACGTTGGTTCACAAGATGAGTTCGTTTGGCCATGATAGCATATTCTCTGATTTGGTCCTCCCAGCAATCTGTTGTGAGGCCTTTGTCAGATTTCCAGTTTGTTGCGATTATGACTCTTGCAGCAGTGATTAAGTTCCAACACAGCTTATTCAGTTTCTTAGGAAGCTTTTCTGGTAGTATATCCAACAGTATTGTTTTTGCAGTGAGAGGAAATTTAAATTTGATTATCTGCTGCATCCTCTTATGTAGTCCTATCCAGAACTTCTTGGGGTTTTTTACAAGTCCACCACATATGGAAAAAAGTTCCAACCTCTTCATTACATCTTCAGCACATACTGTCATGTTGTTTAGTCATCTTCTTTGAAGTCGACCCACGTGGTCAGCGCAAGAACGAGACGAGACGCGGAGATAACATCTGGTGGAGATCGCCAGCAGCGGGAGCGCGGAGGTCCGTGTTCCTAGCGAGTCTCCCGCGTGCTGGTTCCTGGCACCTTTATTGTGATTCCTCGGTGTAGAAGGAGAGCGAGGAGGAGTTCAGGAGGCGGGGAGGTCGGGAAGATCATCATGTGATGCATGAGTCTCACCTGGCCCTACGTCGAGGAGAGAATGGCGTAGCGTCTGAGCCTAATCCTCACCTGGGGGCAAAGACCATTGTCCCTAAGCCCGGTGACTGGAGCCGAACAGTTCATGACCATTGACTCATAGGGGGGGGATGAGAGGAGTGGGGAATGCGGATGCGACCAGAAAGGCGATAGGAAGCGTAGGTGTTCAGCAGCTCGACCACCGGTGCTACTGGGTCCAGCGGTGCCATTACTACATCTCCTCCTTTTTTACATTTTAGAAGGGAGGCGAAATGCTGAGGGCGATTTAAGGGGGGCGCTTGTCTCCTCCGGCTGTTTGAATTGAGTTGGTAGGGCTGCTTGTACAACATTAGAACTTGGTTGGGGCAGCGGGGCGGAAAGTCTGAGGGGCTTCTTACTACCGTTACAGGCAATATTAGATACACATTGGAAGCGAAACAAGACCAAACGGCGATGAGGCATACAATCCAAACCAATGCAGAGCTGCAATACGATAGCCCTTAACCACCATCACTCCGGCAGCCAGCTCCAGAGGGCTGACCACCAATGGGGCAATACATCATACTTAAGACTGGATACAACCTTTTGCAATTCCGCGCTTTCATATAGAATCAATTGGGAGTTATCAGAGATTAAAACAACACATATTATGTACATTCTCACAACCTTGGTGATGTAATAACAACAAGTAATCAATAGCGCGGCTGATTATCTAGGGTGCGGCTTTGCCGAAAGTTCCTGTTGCTTTCCGGAGGCTAGAGGCATCCCAGAGCGTGGGAGGTAGAATTGATGGACTTAGCAGTAAGGGCACAGGCCAGCTGGGCCAATAGTCTTAGCATTGTAAGAGAGCCGAGGTCAAGGGACTCCCCACTAGGGGAAACCAAGCGAGGGAAGCTGATTTACGAGCTGTGGAGAGGGGCAACCCAGCGTGCAGCTCCGGCAGGGGAGTGGATCCCGAAGGCAAGAGCCCGGGCTGGCCCGGCCCGGCGATTGCCGAGGCTCCTGGGAGCGGAGCCTGGGAGGTAGAAACAATGGTAGAGGCTGACTGAGGCAGCAGAGAGGGTCCCCGGTAGAGAGCCGGCCGAGGGATGTAGTTGAAAGTTCCTTCCCGCGGGTCCAGAACCAGCCCTTAGCAGGAGCAGGATGTTCCTGCCGAGTGCGGGGGGAATGTCCTCCAGCTGTGCGTGTACAGTTCCAGTTGGCCGAGCCGCACAAATGGGCCTGAGTCGGCTCCTTGGTTGGCCGCGCCCGGCAGTCTGCGAAGCCTGGGTGTTGGACTTCCGTGATTAGCGACAGTCTTGGTGGATAATGAGGAGAGAGCGCCCGGCGGGAGGGATTGGACGGCGGGTCCCCAGTCAGCGCTCATGGAATACCCTGATGGATAGAGAGCATTCCATGAAGGGACTTAAACCAGACTCCCGTAAGGGAAGCTCTCCAGGGAGCTTTACAAGCGGGGAGCAGGCAGGAGCTTAGCAAACCCTCCCGACTCCCTAGGTACTGGCCCAGGCAGAAAGATGAGGCGTTGGCAGCGGCAGCAAACTGCTCCCCAGATGTTGGTTCTGGTGAAAGCGCTTCGTCAGGGGTGGCCGCATTGCCATCGGCGGGGAGGGCAGCAGAGCGGAAAAAAAACCAAGGATGGCATGGCCGCCCGAGTTGGCGGTGATGACTGCAAAGAGAGCTGGCACAGAGGTTCTCGCCGGGTGTCTCCGGGGGGTGGCCTTGCTGGCGTACAGCAGCTCTTGAAGCTTGGCTGGCGGTTGCTTGATGTTTCCCAGGTCATCCCGGGTCTTTGGGCCGTCTGGGCGTGTCGGCGTCGGCGTTCCCGTTGAGGCCAGCTGGGGCGGGGATCCTTCCAGGAGAGATGTGTTCCATCTCTGGGATGGGAGTTGGTTTCCTCCTGGCGCCATCTCCATGGGCTGGCCGATCATGGCAGTAGTCCCGGAATCCGCAGGAGCCTGTAGGAATAAGGACTGAAACACCACCCCCTTCCCAGGTTATAGGAGGGGGCGAGGTCCGCCAATTTCCGGTTCTAGGCCCCGGAGATTGGCGTATGGGAGAATCAAAGATCCGAAGTTTTTTATTAGAGGTTGGGGAGTTTAATGTGTGGGAGGGCTATTTTGCACGGAGCTAGCGTGTAGTTGAAGGTTGCCTTTTAATGCAATTCTGCTGGGGGCCGCCTATCCCTCTTTCTTGAAAAATTATTTACGACAGGGAGGGCAGGGGTGGGGGCCCTGGACCCTGCAAAATTATTGGGTATGCATGCTTAATCAGTAGATACCGAAAGGGGCTTTTAGGAGCTCTTTTTTGGGGGGGATGGAGTGCGTCAGGAGGAACAAGGCATTCCAGGCCGGTTGGAAGGCAGAGGACTCCACATGCAGAGGGGGGGGTTTTCCTTGTAAGGGAAATGTACTTTACCGTGACCTTGGTGGGCCAACGCAGAAGAGGGCTGGATGGTGCTAAAATTTTGTGATCCGAATTATCTTTGGGGAGATGCAGCCGCTTGAGAAACCACTCCCTTAAGGAAGCTGCTGTTTCGCTAGCATGCCTTAGAAGTGATGATGGTGCTATAATACCACTGACCACTGGAGGCTCCAAACTGGTTTGTGAGTGAATTTTTTTGTGTGACAGCCTCCTTTTTAAACTGGGGCCTGTCCTGGCAGTGCTGTGGTATCAGGGCCGGGCCCAGATTTTAATCCAGGGAGGAGCCAGTCAGCCAACATTGGCCCTCCCAGCCTCTACTGAGTTGAGAAAGATAGAGGAAAAGAAGAAAGAAGAGAAAGTTAGCTTCCCCTGCGAGGAAGTTCGAAGAGCGAACCGGGTACAATGGGGATTAGTGATCTGGCGTGATGGATTTATCCATCCCAGACTAAGGTCGATTTTGACCCACAGCTCATGAGGTCTCTTTCCCAGAGATTAACATGTGGATGTCCCAAGGTTCGATGGGGCGTACCGTGAGCCGTCAATGGCTCCCAGTCCTGGGCTGTGGACCGCGTGGCCAGGCGGATGTCTCCCGTCTACCATGGTTTGTTTTCCCACACCTGTGATGTGCGGGCAAGCCTCGGTCGGCCACTGGTCCAGACTTGACTCGGCTGCCCCTGATGACCAGTCACATCAAGCGCCGGTGTCTACCCACAGGCCCCTTAAACATGCATCCCTCTATAGCAAGCTCCAGGTGTGGGCGGGAGCTTCCGGATGGAATGTTTCCACCGCCCCATGATGGTGGTGCCCTGGCTGCCGCCTATGTTAAGGCTGCAGAGGGCTTATGCGCCTTGGCTATTGGAGTCGACAGCCCGAGGCAGCGCGCTATGGGGCAGGAGGATCAGCTGTCGCGAGCTGGTTCCAGTGGGCAAACTCCTGCGGGATGTTACGTCCAGATCTGGAGGTGGATGGGTCCCTGAGTGCGTTAGGTCGATTACTCCGAGAATGATGAACACTCCCCTGCTCTGGCCCGAGGAGGCCTTTAGGCAGCACCAGCCCAATAGTCTGACCGGTAGGGATGGGAGTGCTCCCTTACTGGGTTGGGGCGACAAAGGACCTGCGTGGGGGAACTTGAAGGAGATGGGCTGGGAGTGCATTGAGCCTGAGATGCCACGAGTGGGGGGCCCGGTTTGGGGCGTGGGCCTTGGTGTCTGGGTCTGTTCTAATATTCTCCCTCCTTGTGGTCCTATGGGCTGGGGAGGCAGCCCGAGGCCCTTGAGCGAGTTTCCAGGCAGTGGCTTCTCCAATGGAAGCCTCTCTGGCATCGTGGGCACCCGGGTCTTGGTGACGGCCTTCTCCCTCTTGGGGGAGGACCCTCCTCCATCGGGTTATAGGCCCCCCCACCCGGACAGCCTACATTCCCCTTGGAGGAGTGTCCGGGTCTGCCGCGAGTTAAAGCAATCATCCTGAGGCTGTCCCCTGGCCGGTGGAGAGTGCCCTTGGCTTGAGGGAAAGGCCTAGCTTGGTGGAAGCCGGAGGAAGATCCGATGTCCTGGCAAGCGCTTAAAAGCATGTCGGCCAGTTCCAGGGTCTTTACCCTAGGCCCGTGAGATTGCTCTGGCGACACTCCGTGGAGAGCGTTCTCCCTTAGCGAAGCATGAGGAGCTCGTTTGGAGCCCCTCTTCAAGCTATCTACCTGCCTCTTGAGCTTCCTTGGAGCCTGGGTTCTGGCTTCGGCATAGGGCTCTTTGGGGCTTTTGCCGTTATGGCGGGAAAGCTCTGTGTGGGCTGGCCAGGAGTGGGGACCTTGACAAACGCCTTGTAAAGTGCACTCAGAAGAAGCTGACGTGGGGTGGCCTCAGGCAGGACAATCTGATTGTTGGGGTTACTGAGAAGGCATCGGCCGTGAAGCTGTAAAGCTGTCTGTGATTAGAAGCCGCCCGGGCTGACTGCCCTGCTAAAGCACATTGCTGGCGAACTTCAGCTTTCCCAGATCACAAATTGTGCAGGGGCTTCCAGGAGCATGCGGAAGGTGGTCTTCCAGTCGTCGAGGAACCATTAAGTGACGTTCCGCGTGACAGCCTCTTATGCCTCTCACGTGAGGGCTAGTGATTCCCTCGTCCCGCGTAAACTTTGGCGGGAGCTTCCAGTGAGGATGTTATAGCCAAGAGTGATTTTCGACAAATCTGCCATGAACAATGCCATCCTCCCCTCGGTATCTGGTGAAATGGGCCGGGCTGTCAGCGGAGAACTCGACATCGTCTTCCGTCAGGGTTTCTTTCTTTACGAATCGTGGCTAATACGCCTCTCACGAGTTTTGAAAACCGGCGCCATTACGTGGGCGCTGACGTGAGTCTTGATGGCTTCCGAAAAATGGAAGGCGAACAAGGGGGAGGCTGAAGGCTGGGCAGCCGGGTAAGGTGAAATGGTGAGGAGCAGCGGGGCAGAAGGAGGACAGGAAGTCCAATTTAGTGGATAGAGAAAAATCTCGGGGTTGAAATTGAAGAAGATTGAAAGATCGAGAAGGAGGGTGACCTACAGCAAAGGAGCCATGGGTCACCACTGATCTGATGGCGACATACAACATTGCTCTCCACGTCAGTAACGCAGTGACATCGGCGCTAGCGAGGCTCTGCATGCGAAAGAGTCGTACCATGTTTTCCCAATCCTTAAGTAGGGTCAAATGTACCCCTTCTGGGTACCATGGACATTGAGCTTCAATCTCCTCAACCAATTTCGCCAGCTCCCCTCTCTTATGGAGACCTGCTGCATTTAAGCTAGCGCTTTTGGTTAAGTTAACGCGTGCTTGTCATAAGTTTCTCCTGCTTTTGCAAGCTCCCCATACTTCACCGGTGTTCCGGTTTTAATTCGGACGAGAGTGTCCTAGGTGTGACGCGAAGTCTCTGAATCGCCGATCCAGAGGACAGGCGATGCCGAGCGGTGGTCCCCTGGATCGCCGATCACGACTTCGGACCGGTACGACCCTTCCCCAGGCCATCGTGAGCAGGGTGCGAAGTTCCAGGAGTCCCCGGTTCGGCACCAGCTTGAAGTCGCACTGCGTGGTCAGCGCAAGAAGCGAAGGCGAGGCGGAGAATGGCGCATCTGGTGGAGATAAGCTTCAGCAGCGGGGTAGCGCTGGCGTCCGATGTTCTAAGCGAAGTCTCCCAAGCGTGCTGGTTCCTGGCACTCTTTATTGTGATTCTATTGGGCGGTAGAAGGGAGGAGCGGAGGGAGTTCCGGAGGCGTGGAGGTCGAGGAGATCATCATGTGATGCATGATCTCACCTGGCTACGATGCAGGAGAGGAGCGTGGCTGTCTGAGCCTAATCCTCACCTGGGGGCAAGCACCATTGTCCCTAAGCTACCGATGACTGAGCCAGACAGTTCATGACCCGTGACTCATAGGGGGATGAGGAGTGGGGGTGCGGTGCGACCAGAAGGCCGTAGGAGCGTAGGTGTTCCAGCACTCGACCACGGTGCTGCTGGGTCAGCGGTGCATTACTACATTCTTAATAATTTCAGATATCAGATATCATCTGAAAACATTTTATACCAGTTCTCCTTCAGTATTTGACTTGCAGTGAATTTAATGTTTTTAGTCCACTGTTGAAACATTATCTCTTCCTTGAATTTTGCATCCATTTTATCATGCATGCTTTTCCTTGTTCCATTTCTGTTTCCATTCTCAGTAGACTCTTGTGTATTGTGCCCATCCAATGTTGTTTCTGTGTTATGATCTCGTTTTCAAAAGTCCTGTAGTTTTCCATTCTGTGAGCTTAATTCTCTTTTAAGTCTAGATGAAATCTGAAAATATATCAACCATTGTATTTTGCTTAACTCTATCGATATTGTTTGCCACAATTTAATTCCCCTTTGTTTGTTAACCATTTCTTTGTGTATTATATTGCCGCTCTTCAAAGTTTTGTCTTAGCGTGCTTTGATTTTGATTTTTTTAATGTTACTATTTTGCCAATATTAAAATATCATCCTGAGCATACCACATTATTGCTTCACACTGTACCATACAACAGTTATTACGGGTATGGTTAACCAAGCAGTTTGTGTGACGGTAATAAGCATCAACTGACTAAAAATATGCCTTGCTGAAACTTTGAGTAGCAAAAATGGGAACATTGTGAAAACCACATATCTGCAGGCCATTTTGAAAAATTTGGACCCTTCCCTTCAGAACAGGCTTATTGTTAGTTTCCGTATGATTAGTGACTGTGTAAAGTTAAGTGTGCATATTGGGAGTACTCCCTGGACATGAGCAGCAACTACAGAAGGCCCAGTTCAGCGGTGGGATCCAGCAGGTTTGCACCACTTCCTCAGAACCAGTTGTTAAAATGGTGCTTGTAAACAATGAGTTGTTAAAAGTGGTGGCGAACCTTTGGCACTCCAGATGTTATGCACTACAATTCCCATCAGCCCCTGCCAGCATGGCAGGGGCTGATGGGGATTGTAGTTCATAACATCTGGAGTGCCAAAGGTTCGCCACCATGGTGTTAAATTATTTGAATCCCACCACCGGGACTGGTTGTTAAATTATTTGAATCCCACCACTGGCCCAGTTCCATGCCACAGGTGCTTTTAGGGTATACCTGCAGTACTGGAAAAGGTTGGATGTGCCTCATGTATAGGTTACAGCTGTGATTGTCTACAACTGATGGCCACTAACCTGGATAGCTTTAAAAGGGGCTTGGACAGATTTATGGAGGAGAAGTCGATTTATGGCTACCAATCTTGATCCTCTTTGATCTGAGATTGCAAATGCCTTAGCAGACCAGGTGCTCGGGAGCAGCAGCAGCAGCAGCAGAAGGCCCTTGCTTTCACCTCCTGCATGTGAGCTCCCAAAGGCACCTGGTGGGCCACTGCGAGTAGCAGAGAGCTGGACTAGATGGACTCTGGTCTGATCCAGCTGGTTTGTTCTTATGTTTTTATGTTCTTAACTGGTCTGGTTGCCTGTATGTTTAGTTTAGCCCTACAAATGTTATTGTTTTGTTGCGCTCGTGAAAAATGACACATTCTAAAGGCAGGCTGCGTTTTCTTCTGCTCTCCCTGCCCCCACTGCTTCGCATACAGTCCCCTACCACAGTTTTCTGCCTGCCTCCTAGGTACAGAAACTGTGCTTGTTAAAACAGCTGCTCCTACGGGTAGTGTGAATGGGAGAGGAACTGGATCAGGCTGTTCATTATGATCAAAACTACAACATTTCAGATTCTTAGGGGAGCAATCCTAGGATTGCTACCCACAGTATACATTTTTGCCTGTTCAGAAAGAAACTTGAAAATAGGGACCGTCATTGTGGTTAATGAAAGAGGAAGGCTCCTCAGAGGGAGTTGTTGGTTTTTTGCAATCACAATAAGGTTTCGTGGCATCGTAAACAGTTCATTTAGAAGGAATGATTATGATAGTTTGGCTTAGAAAACATGTATAGACCTCTTCATGCAAATACAGATGGCGTGGATCCTAAGAGGCTGCCGTTGCATCAACAAATGATGGTTCCATCTGTAAAAGGAGGAGAAAACAGTTTTGCCAGTTCCTATTTTCTGGTTCAGACTTTTACGTTGCCCCCCACTCGGTTCCTTTTTTTTTTTTTTGACTTAACAGGTCGCCCCCCCCCCTTCCCTTTGGACTTGGGGCAGCCTACAACATGGTTTAAAATACAGTAAATAAAATATATAACAATATTAAAACAGTCTAACAACTCAGTCAATTCAGTCAATTCAGGAAGTGGCTGAAACATTTCTTTGGGCAGAACGAGCCTCACAAACCAATAGTGGGGGATAAAGCAAGAAAAACAGAAGAGAATGTGAGGATAAAAGGAAAGCGGGTGAAGGGAGGAGAAGGAAGCACTCTAAATACATCACCCATAAGGTGGGATAGCTCTGTCTTACAGGCCCTGCAGAATTGTATAAGATCCTGCAGGGCCCTTGACTAATGGGACAAAGCGTTCCACCAGGCTGGGGCCAGGGCTGAAAAGGCCCTGACCCTGGTTGAGACTAAGCACACTTCTCTGGGACCACCAGTAAGTTATTATTACCTGATCTCATTGCTCTCTGGGGAACGTACCAAGAGAGACAGTCCCTTAGGTATTCAGGCTCCAGACCATCCTAGAGTCCACTTACCCTAAGGAGAACATTGGGAAAGGGGCAGAGAAGATGCCGTTGTCAGTACTGCTGTACAAGCTGTTGAAACTACAGTACAAGCTGTGCAGTACAAGCTGTTGAAACTACCATTTCTGGGAGGAAAGCTCAAAATGCATACTCTACTGATATAACTAACATAATTTCACTGGTCATTCTGAATAGATTCCCTTCCATTAACTTAAATGTTTTTGTTTGTCTCCTCCTCTTGCCAGAAGACTTCACATCTCTACTAGCAACTGTAGTTATTTTTGTAGATAGAATTTTTGAGTATTCTCTGCATCCACCCAGGTACAGTTCCTCGTGCTTAATGATTGCAGTACTATTATAAGGAGATATATTATTATTATTATTATTATTATTATTATTATTATTATTATTATTATTATTATTATTATTATTTCCTTTCTGCAAAGTGTGCCTAACCAAGCTGCCATTTTGCGTCCTTGTTGTTTCCATGCAACTTTGCCTGCTGCTCCCCCCCCCCGCCCCTGGCTGTCTTTGGTCTAGTATTAGTTTGCTAAGCCATGTCAATTTCTTGTCGGCTTTATTGGGGTTATCACTCCAGTATGAAACTTTCAGTATAGACTTTCAGTATGAAACTTTTTTTTTACACAAAAAGAAAGCCCTTCTGATTTTTCTGAAATGTTTTTCCTGAAGAGTGGGAGAAACTACTGTTGTGCAGGCAGGGGAAGGCAGGGAGGAATGAGAAAACCCAAAGAAAACTAAATGTATGCTGATCTCCTTTGCTTTCCCTGCAAAGGGAGACGAAAAGTTGCACTTTCAGAGCATTCGGAAACCATGGGGATTCTCTGATCTGAAAGCAGGGTGACTGCCAATGAGGGGGAAAATGTGCCTAACCACCACCACCACCACCACCACCACCATCATCATCATCATCATCATCATCATCATGTGTACTGAATTGGATGAAACTGTGGATCACATACTCAGCTCATGCAAGAAGATCATGCAGACTGATTATAAATTGCGGCATAATTCAGTTGCCAAAATGATTAATTGGAATTTATATAAAAATTATGGTTTTCCCACACCCAAGAACTGGTGGGAACATAACACCGGAAAAGTGATAGAAAATCAGCAAGCCAAAATATTATGGGACTTTAGAATTCAAACAGATAAAGTAACTGGCGCACAACACACCAGACATTACCATCGTCGAGAACAATAAAGTGTGGATTATTGACGTTGCAATACCCAATGACATCCAGGTCGAAGAAAAACAACTAGAAAAAATTACAAAATATCAAGATTTAAAAATTGAACTGCAGCGTCTATGGCACAAACCAGCAGCAGTGATCCCAGTGGTGATCGGCGCACTGGGTGCTGTCCCTAAATCCCTGGGACAGTACTTGCAACAACTTAATGTCAATAAATCACTGTCTGCCAAATGCAGAAAGCTGCTCTACTAGACTCTGCAGACATTTTACGCCGATACATCACGTCTTCCTAAGTTCCAGGGTGGAACTCGAAGTGGATAGAAGGCCAACACCAACCAGTGATCTGGCGGTTGTGATACAATGTGTTTGTCGGTTCTGTCAATAATAATAATAATAATAATAACAATCATCATCATCATCATCATCATCATCATCATCATCATCATCATCATCAAACCTGGGCTATCAAACTGCAAGAAATTCACCAAAAATTTCCCACTTGCTGTACATGGATGATCTAAAACTTTATGGAAAATCAGAAACTGAAATTCAGTCACTGACCAACGCAGAAGAAGAAGAAGAAGAGTTTGGATTTATATCCCCCCCTTTCTCTCCTGCAGGAGACTCAAAGGGGCTTACAATCTCCTTGCCCTTCCCCCCTCACAACAAACACCCTGTGAGGTGAGTGGGGCTGAGAGAGCTCCGAGAAGCTGTGACTCACCCAAGGTCACCCAGCTGGCGTGTGTGGGAGTGTACAAGCTAATCTGAATTCCCCAGATAAGCTTCCACAGCTCGGGTGGCAGAGCTGGGAATCAAACCCGGTTCCTCCAGATTAGATACACGAGCTCTTAACCTCCTACGCCACTGCTGCTCCTAGTCAGAATCTTCAGCAATGACATGAGTGTGGAGTTCGGCGTGGACAAATGCGCCACAGTGGCATTGAAGAAAGGGAAAATTACTGACAGTAAGGGCACAGAGATGCCTAATGGAAAAACCATAAAGTACAATCAACCTGAATCCTATAAATACCTGGGAATACTACAGCTGGACAATATCAAGCATGGACATGTGAAAAATGTGGTCAGCAAAGAATATGTCCAAAGGGTCAGAAAAATTTTGACGAGCAAATTGAACGGCGGGAATACGATCAAGGCTATCAACACCTGGCCCATACCCGTCATCAGATACACTGCTGGAATTGTAAACTGGACGCAAGCAGAGCTGGATGATCTGGACAGAAAAACAAGAAAACTGATGACAATCCACTTCTCATTACACCCACGTAGTGATGTTGACAGACTTTACCTACGCAGAAAATCAGGAGGTACAAGTGAAACAAACGGTGGAAGAAGAGAAACATGCACTGGCAGATTATGTGGAAAAACAGTGAAGAACCAAGGCTCATTCCGCACATGCAGAATAATGCACTTTCAAACTGCTTTCAGTGCTCTTTGAAGCTGTGCGGAATGGCAAAATCCACTTGCAAACAGTTGTGAAAGTGGTTTGAAAACGCATTATTTTGTGTGTGCGGAAGGGGCCCAACATTGATGGAAGTCAACAGCAAAAAACTGCTCAAAGTGCAAAAGACAAAGAGTGAACACCGTAAAAATACAGTGCAAAGCAGAAGAGAAAACTGGCAAAAGAAGGCTCTCCATGGACAGTTCCTAGAAAAAATTGAGGACAAAATTGACAAGGAAAAAACCTAGTTGTGGCTCACAAATGGAACTTTGAAAAAGGAGACTGAGAGCTTGATTCTTGCAGCCCAAAAGCAAGCAATTCGAACAAACGCCATCAAAGCCAGAATTGAAAAGTCGACTACAGATCCCAAGTGCAGACTCTGCAAGGAAGCAGACGAAACAATAGATCACATACTTAGATGCTGCAAGAAGATCGCGCAGACAGACTACAAGCAGAGGCATAATACTGTTGCTCAGATGATTCACTGGAACTTGTGCCACAACTACCATCTGCCTGTGACAAAGAACTGGTGGAATCACAAACCTGAAAAGGTCACTGAAAATGAACACGTAAAAGTACTCTGGGACTTCCAAATTCAGACTGACAAAGTTTTGGAACACAATACTCCTGACCTCACGATTGTGGGGAAAAAAGAAAGTGTGGATAGTCGATGTTGCAATTCCTGGTGACAGCAGAATTGCTGAGAAGCAACTGGAAAAACTTACACGATACGAGGATTTAAGGATTGAACTACAAAAACTCTGGCACAAACCAGTAAAGGTGGTCCCAGTGGTGATCGGCACACTGGGTGCAGTGCCTAAAGACCTTGGACGGCGCTTAAAAACAATCGGCGCTGACAAAATCACCATATGTCAGCTGCAAAAAGCCACCCTACTCGGCTTTGCACGCATTATTTGTCGATACATCACACAGTCCTAGATGCTTGGGAAGTGTCCAACGTGTGATGTAATACAAAATCCAGCATATTTGCTGTGTATAACTGTTTTTGTATCAATATAATAATAATAATAATAATAATAATAATAATAATAATAATACTGTTTGTTTGTTTGTTTGTTTGTTTGTTTGTTTGTTTAATAGACCGCTCTATCCCCGAAGGGCTCAGATCAAACCTGAAGGGAAAATACACTCAATGTGAAGGAGAACGCAAGTGCGTAAATGGCCTAGGAATCAATGTACTGTGTTTCCCCGAATATAAGACAGTGTCTTATATTAATTTTTGCTCCCAAAGATGCACTATGTCTTATTTTCAGGGGATGTCTTATTTTTCTGTGTTCTGTTCGTCGGGCATGCTTCCAAACAAAAACTTTGCTACGTCTTACTTTCGGGGGATGCCTTATATTTTGCACTTCAGCAAAACCTCTACTATGTCTTATTTTCTGGGGATGTCTTATATTCGGGGAAACAGGGTAGTGTACATGATTGTGTTTTGGACTTGGAGTGGAGAAGCTTGTTCAGATCCCTGCTCAATAAGGAAGTGCATGTTGGGCCAACCACTACTTCCTACCCTAATCTAATTCACAGCATTGATGGGAGGGTAAAATTGGGAATGCCCCATTTCTGTACTCCTTGGAGGAAGGATGTGGTACAAGCAAAACATCTAGTAGCGTTGGAATGCCAGAGCAAGTGCTTCACAGTTGCAAGAATTACTGTGGTCTTGAAATATATTTAAGTTTTATTTTAACTTCTGTTTGAAAAGTATTTTCTTGTGTTTCTCTTTAAACATGAATAATACTATAGCAGTATCAGTCGCCTCTACCGCATTAAAGATATTTCAGTGACTTGTTTTTCCCCCCAAGTATTCATGCTGTCGGCCTGTAACCTAGCAATGTAATTAGAGCACTAGCTGACAAAATAAGCTCCGTGAATCATAGGGTGTATATGATGATCGTGCCGGTTGCTTGTGTTATTGTGCAGAAGTGCTCTTTAAAAAAAAATTGCCCGTATGTGCAGTGCTAGAGCCAGATAACACGATTTACATTTCAGCTGTTGGTTGATGCCAATTCTGTGTTTTTGTTAGAGCTGCTACAGGTTCAGAGGTTGGGTTTGATAAAATATTTGCAAACGTGGACTGCACAGTTTGACCATGCATTCTGCTTACAATTTCAGTCAACGCATTCAGTGTTTTCCTTTTCTTTCTGTGTCAGACACAGTGCAGGATACGAAAGGTATTTGGAGTTGCACTCAAGGAGAAATCGGGGGCCATGTGCTGCTTCTGCTATCCTTTATATCCTTCACCCCTTAACTCAGGAGAAGTGAACCTACTCCGTTGACAGTGTAGACCAGGAGAAGTGAACCTACTAAGTTGACAGGGCAGATCTAAATAGATCTGCACCCTTCTAAACCCTCTAACTCTAATGGATTAAGATTTATCATTGCACTGTGGAATCTGCTAAAAAGGCAAAATAAGAACTAGGTGTCCTTGTCTGGTCATTCTCTTGGTCATTCACTAACGAAATGGGCAGGTGAGAGGATGTGCTAACCCAGAGCTAGTTTGCCATCTTACCTGAGCACTGGGAGAATAGAATTCAGAGAATGGAAATAAAACTGAACAGGGCACCTGCCTATCTCCGAAACTGTAATTGTTTTGGTTTAGAGATGTAACAATCTGAGTTTCTCCTAATCCTTAAAATGTCTCTAGCAGTTCTTCATAGTAAAATTACAAGGAAGCAGTGGACATTTAACAGGCCGGCTGTATGATCAACTGTTTAATGTATTGTCGAAGGCTTTCACGACTGAAATCACTGGGGTGCTGTGTGGTTTCCGGGCTGTATGGCTGTGTTCTAGCAGCATTCTCGCCTGACGTTTCTTCTGACGTTTTGCCTGCTTCTGTGGCTGGCATCTTCAGAGGATGCTATAAGTCTATAAAATTATGCATGGGGTAGAAAATGTTGACAGAGATAAATTTTTCTCTCTTTCTCACAATACTAGAACCAGGGGGCATTCGTTGAAAATGCTGGGGGGGGAAGAATTAGGACTAATAAAAGGAAACACTTCTCCATGCAACGTGTGATTGGTGTTTGGAATATGCTGCCACAGGAGGTGGTGATGGCCACTAACCTGGATAGCTTTAAAAGGGGCTTGGACAGATTTATGGAGGAGAAGTTGATTTATGGCTACCAATCTTGATCCTCTTTGATCTGAGATTGCAAATGCCTTAACAGACCAGGTGATCGGGAGCAACAGCTGCAGAAGGCCATTGCTTTCACATCCTGCATGTGAGCTCCCAAAGGCACCTGGTGGGCCACTGCGAGTAGCAGAGAGCTGGACTAGATGGACTCTGGTCTGATCCAGCTGGCTTGTTCTTACGTTCTTATGTTCTTATGATGAAGATGCCAGGAGAAAATGCTGCTAGAACACGGCCATATAGCCCGGAAACCATACAGCACCCCAACGATCAGCTGTTTGCTTGCCACTGTGTTGCTGCTGCAACCTAGTTACAGTTGGATACTTTTATCCCTCCCCAATATTTATGCTAGGGGGTAAAGATGAGCCAGGGAAAGCAATGCTTGCAGTGGTACCCCAGGGTCGGACACGACTGAAGGGGAAACTTTACTTTAACTTTACCTTTATCCCTCCCCAATATTTATGCAGCTCGAGTCTTCAGCCATCTTGCTTTGATTGTTACTCCTGAAGAGCAAGATGCTTGCCGTAAAAGTACTGGCACAGCAAAACCATGGATGAGAGGCAAAACAGAGGTCCCCTGTTGTGGGGAATCTGGGTCAGGTTTTGATCTCATTTAAGCCATGAGGGTCAGTGCGGCTCACGGCTTGGATGTCTGGCAGGAAGGCAGATCCGGATGGCTTCTGATCTCCTAGCTATGTAGAATGCTGCTGATTGATATAGCAAGCAGCTTCTTGTTTCTGCAGCAGCCGTCAGCAGTTGTGTTGAGTTCATAACACCTCTGTAGCTAACTCAGTACAGCCATGCTATTTTTAAGTTCTAATAATGGGAGGAGATGCTTGATTTATCTGACAAACTGAGCTTTGACTCATGAGAGCTTGTACCCAAGAAAAAATTACAGTGGAACCTCGGTTTTCATTGCCTTTGGTTTTCATCGATTTTTTCAGTGAAAAGTTTTCATCGATTTACCTCGGTTTTAATCGATTTGCAGTCAGGTGCAGGGGTTTGTGGAGAAAACTCACCCGGACAAAGCTGTTGCA
This sequence comes from Sphaerodactylus townsendi, assembly GCF_021028975.2. Lineage (NCBI taxonomy): Eukaryota > Metazoa > Chordata > Lepidosauria > Squamata > Sphaerodactylidae > Sphaerodactylus > Sphaerodactylus townsendi. The sequence continues at coordinate 174,978,217 of NC_059427.1, read as the reverse complement.
GGCCGTCTCTGCAACTTGTTTAATGACAATGCCTTGCCCCATTTCAGATAAATCTTAAAGAGGCATCAGAAACAGACCTCTTGGGACAGCTTTCTGGTGCGACATTGGTCCACTGGCTCTGAAGCTGGTCCTAGTGTTATTGTTTGTGACTGTTTTCAGCATTAAACACTATGGCCGTTTTCGCCCGGACAAACTACAACATCATGGAAACGGGAAAAAGAGTGTCACAGCGGAAGCGTTCGCACGCGCAGCGGCGGAGCTGCACAGCCGCGCCGTTGCGAAAACGATCAACTGGCGCAAAGCCGTTGTATTCAAAAGTTGCCCAGGAACGGAGGTTTTTCAAATACGGCGCTCCGAGGCCGCAGTCGTGCAAACCGCGGCCACGGAGTCGATGTCAAAAATGTGACTGCCGAACGCCAGCCCACACTGGCGGCGGCCATGTTGGGGAGGGAGAACCATTATGGCGGCCATGGCGGTGAGGTCAGCAGCGGCAGTGTCAAAGTGTTCCGCTTCAACGCCGCTTCGACTGTGTGGCCTTTAAGGGTCACGCATATTCGCAGATATGCAACAGTGTGTCTGCACAGCGGCGCAAACCTCAGGCACTATGCTCCCAGCCCTAAACCCAGGGAGGGAGTTAACTAATGTTGGCTCCGCCCCCAGGAACGCCCTCCCTTTTGATGCCCGATTGGGACGTTAGCATAGCCCCAATTCTGCCCAGACTTCCAGGTCTTACAGCAGCGGGTCTGAGGAGCTGCCAGATCTGCCTCCTCCCTGGGGCAAGTGTCCCTGGGAGGACGAACGCACCGCCACAAGGCCGTGCCACTCCTCCGGCAGGGCTGTTAGTTGGATACAACTAGAATTCTCTCAACTGAAGTATACAAGTGTGTAGTGATTCTGAAAGCAAAGCTTTGTCGTTCTTGAAAGAGCTTGGTTTAAAAGGGGCAACTTCTGACAGGAACATCGACCATTGATTAACATTCCGCTTGAGGCCTGCACATCATGTCACCTGCTAGCCTGGTGGCAGCCAGATATTGGACAAGGCTGCTGTTCTTGTAGGCGGGTGGCAAAAAAAAGGCAGCCTCTCAGTCATCTGATAGGTCGCTGGCTGGTTTCATTTGGCTTGCCAAGGCCATATGTTCTGCAGGCCTCCTCCACACTTGACTTCTCTATTCATGATATGTTAGTAATTAAAATAGGAAACACAAGAGTAACATAAAAGTACTTGAAATGCTTTGCATTGTTTGCTGTGTTTGAATCTCAGGGACATTGGTTTGTGCATGTGTAACCCCTATGTTCAGAATGGGTTGACCCAGAAAGGGGTGGAGACTCAAAGCAGCAGAAGGCTGCAAAAACTGGTGAAGTTGGAGGAAGCAAGGCTACCAGGCTGGGACCTTGAATTGATTCTTTATAAGCTCTTAACACCTTGTTTAAGGTAACTGCAAAGTTGTTGGGAACTAGTGGGAAGGGAGTTGTTTATTTTTTGCTCTTTTTGTAAATGTTAGAATTTATTGTTTCAGGGCTTGCTTTGTATGTAATTGATGGGAGTTCGTTTGGGGACCTTCATCATCTTGGATCCCATTCACCAAGCCTCTGAAGTCTTCATAAGCCAACCACCAGCAGGAAGAATTGGACTTGGCATTTATCAGTAGATTGTCAAGATAAGGACTTGAAATGCAACCTAGAAGGACTGTAAATTGTTAAAAGTTAAATGTTAATGGTAAAAGTGTTATTTGTTAAGGAAGTAAACCATTTTGTTTTAAAATGTAGTTCTTTGCAACTCCTTCCAAGTTCTTCCCCACAGAACCCACAGTTAGAGGTTACACATGCTTCCTGCTATCTTTGTGGTTGCCATAAGAAGAGCCCCGTCACATGGTGGAGGGTTTATTTGCTTTCTGGCATGTTGACTGTAACACTAGAAAAAAATGCAAGAGAATTTCTAAAATGTGAATAGACTTATGGAAAATCATGCTTTAAGGAAATTGTTTTTAGAAACTGAAAACCTAAACACCACAGTATTGTAATATGTAAGCTGAATCAGATTTATAGAGACAAATAAACGATGAAACACATCCTGCATTGTGGTTGCAATGGTGAAGGCTCCATGAACGTTACATGCATTGCTGGGGGGGGGGGCAGGGGGGAGCACCAGAGAGATCATGAGTGTTAGGTGGGTATCTCACAACAGGCACCTGTATACAACAGATGTTGTATCCCTCCCCTCCCTTGCATGCCACCCCTCCCCCTCCCTCCCCTCCCCCTTCCTCCGCTAGGGTGGGTGGGCCATGTCCAGATGCCGGGGCCCCTCCCTCCCCTCCCTTGCACCAAACATGGAGAGAGTATGTCAGAGGCAGGTTAGTAGAATGAGACACAAGGAAAAAAATTCCTTCACAGGTTGCAGGTTCAGTCGGCCGGAAGAAACGGGTTAAACATGTTGGATCTATTGGCTACAGACCTCTAGTTCCGTGGTGGCGAACCTTTGGCACTCCAGATGTTATGGACTACAATTCCCATCAGCCCCTGCCAGCATGGCCAATTGGCCATGCTGGTAGGGGCTGATGGGAATTGTAGTCCATAACAACTGGAGTGCCAAAGGTTCGCCACCACTGCTCTAGTTTGTTTATGAAGCACCAAAGTCATGATCAAACAATGAATAATTTCGATTTACTCATGATTTACTAACATGAACTGGAGTAATTAACACATTTTGTTTTATTAGTAGAAAAAAGTACATGTGTTCACTTTGATTTTGAAAATGGTTAAGGATTTGGCCTGTGCTGTAAGATCCACAGCAACTGTATTCCATCTGTAGGATTCTATTTCATTCCTTTCCCCCAGCATAGAGATGACTGAAAGAAAGAAGGATGTTTCTCTCACCTAGTGCTCAAGCAATCTATTGATGGTGTGAGCATATTATTGGGCCAGAACCGTATGAACAACTGAGGCTATGCTACGTTATCGTCTTGTATGTAGATTGGGAGTGGGGGTTTTTTTGTACGTTTACAATGATTGCCTGTCATTGGGTGAAGTAGTGTTAAAATATGAATTCTGTTTCATGGCCAAGTCTTGTATCAGTCTTACTTAAAAGCCAATGTCTAAATCTGTGCCTGTGACAACTTGTGTCAGATGTGTATAGAACAGTGATGGCGAGCCTTTTCCAGACCGAGTGCCCAAATTGCAACCCAAAACCCACTTATTTATTGCAAAGTGCCAACACGGCAATTTAACCTGAATACTGAGGCTTTGGTTTAGAAAAAACAGTTGGCTTCGAGGTGTGCATTACTCAGGAGTAAGCTTGGTGGTAGTCGGTGGCTTTGCTTTGAAGCAACCGTGCAACTCTTCCAATGGGTGAATAACGACCCTAGGAGGGTTTACTCAGAAGCAAGCCCCATTGCCAGCAACTGAGCTTACTCCCAGGTAAGGGATCGCGCTTTAGTTCTTTGCAAGAAAATCAGTGGGGTTTAACAGCGCTTAATAGGGTTACCTACACTGCTTCCCCAAAACTAGGTCTTAGGTTTAATGCTAATAATCGAGCCCAGCGGCCCAGGCCAACCTAGATGTGGGGGGGGGGGCACTCTGTTTGCGCGTGCCCACAGAGAGGGCTCTGAGTGCCACCTCTGGCACCCGTGCCATAGGTTCGCCACCACTGGTATAGAAGAACCTATGGATATTTGCATGTTGTAACTCACTTGAAGATGAAAGGAATAAGGAAACTGGATGTTCAAATATTTAATTCTTCTTCATGTTCTGAGGGATGCGGTGACAATTAGTATAGTTTTGAAAATTCGTGACTTTTAACGGAGACCTGAGGGTAGGTTCCTGTTAAAGGTTATGATTGTACCTTTGATAAACAACTTCCTTAACTTGTTCTAAATATTAGATAATGCTTGATCGGAATGTCAAATGGGACTGTTCATTCCCAAGGGACCCATGGCATGGCCAACTTAAAGAACAAATGGAACATGAGCTTCCAAGGTTTTTTTTAGTAATGTTGTAGAAAAGTAGCAAAGTGTACTCATATCAGACAAGCAGTTAGTTCACTGTATCCTTACTTACTGCCAGCATTTTGCATCGGCAGGCTGCTCTGATTATTTTGTGTATTAATTTATTACTAGCCCACTCGTTCCCTTACTCAGTAAAAATATGTAACCAGTAATCACTATGGTGCAGTGGTTAAGAGCAGCAGAATTGAATCTGGAAAGCCATTGTTCAATTCTTCACTGCTCCACATTAAACCTGCTGGGTGACCTTGGGCCAGTCACAGTTTTAGAAATTTATGAATGGAAACGTGCGTCTCAAAGAGCGTGTCAAAAAACGGACCGGAAAAATTATACAAGACACACGTATGCTGCTAAAGTGGCATTCAATGTATTACCCTCTTATATTTCTAATCATACATAAAATACAAGTGCAACAATGCTTATTTGTATTCCAAGTGGACTTCCTTGGAAGGAGCGCAGGGATTTTCTCACGCGTGCTGAAACAGTTCACTCTCAGTTTAGTGCACACTCAAAACAGTCCAACGTATTAGTCCTGCTCTTCATATATATGAAGAGCAGGACTAATACGTTGGACTGTTTTGAGTGTGCACTAAACTGAGAGTGAACTGTTTCAGCACGCGTGAGAAAATCCCTGCGCTCCTTCCAAGGAAGTCCACTTGGAATACAAATAAGCATTGTTGCACTTGTATTTTATGTATGATTAGAAATATAAGAGGGTAATACATTGAATGCCACTTTAGCAGCATACGTGTGTCTTGTATAATTTTTCCGGTCCGTTTTTTGACACCAGTCACAGTTTTCTCAGAACTCTCTCAACCCACGCAGAGACAGTGAAGAGTAAACCACTTCTGAACATCTGTTGCCTCGAAAATCATATGAGGTCACTATAAGTCAGCTGTGACTTGACAACATGCACACATGTTGAAAATGGATGGAATATTTCAAGTGCCATTTTAAAATATTTTTCATTCTGCCACCCTTGGCATGCAATACACTGGGAGTAAGTAAACATGAATAGAATCAAGAATCAAAACTGCTTTTGGATGTGAAATTTCCTCATTCATTTTCTCAAGTTAATATAGCGGAAACAGAAGGAAGCCAGTAGGTTATTCATAGTGTGTTTAAGGTTGAAAAATCAGGCCTGTGGAATTTTCAAAGCAGTGCTTGGTTTTCAACACAAGAATCCTTTATATTTCCCTAGAACAAAGAGAAAGAGAAAGATCGTACACCAAACTGTTGTTTTAAGCTGTCTGTGGCTTTTTTTTAAGGATCTGTGTCTTTATGCCAAACTGGGACTTTTTAAAAAGACTGAGTTTTAATTAATGTGTTTTAATGTTTCGTTTAACTATGAGCTGCATGGCGTAGTGGTTAAGTGCTTGCACTGCCACTCACAGGGTCAGGAGTTCGAGCCCCCATGTGGGTCAGATATCCTGGCAGCTGGCCCATGGTCACTTCAGCCATCCATCCATTTCTTGGTCGGTAAATGAGTACCTAGCTCATGGCTAGGGGGTAAAGAATAGCTGGGGAAAACAATGGCAAACTACCCCACAAAAGAGGCTTGCCTATGAAATCACTGCTCGCAGGGGTACCCCAGAGTCGGACACGACTGAAGGGGAAGCTTTACTTTTAATGTTTTGTTTTTATTATTTTTATTTTGTATGGTGCCCGGGGGCAGGTTCTTGGCGGTGGTGCCACGTTATTCTGAATAAATAAGATCTATAATTATGAAAAACAGAAGTCAGAATTTGTCCGTGGGCAGAGAACAATGTTTGAGGTGGGCATGTAGGAGCCAATTTCCCCTATTCTCTCCTTTTCCCCCCCTTATTGCATCTTAAAAACAACAGGTGTGAAATTGTAGCTATAATCTGGTTAACATTTCTCAGTCTTTTGGTTCATTTATTTTCAGTGGCTGATGTTTTTACTACTTGGCTGAGCTGCCAAGTCTGGGTTGGGAAATTCCTAGAGATTTGGGAGTAGAACCTGGGGAGGGTAGTATTGGGTGGGAAGTGACCTCAGTGGAGTATAATACCATACAATTCACACCTCAAAACAGCCATTTTCTCCAGCTCAGCTGTAATTCCAGGTGATCTCCACCCAGAGGTGTAGCTAGGGAAAATGGAGCCTGGTGCAAAATCTGAGTTTTGCTGCCCCCCCCCCCATGTTTGTTTGTTTGTTGTATTTTTAATGTTTTTTCAGTTTTAGGCCTGCAGGGGGTGCAGTTTTTAGGCTAGCAGCATCAAACTTTCAAGGTATTTTTAGGAGATTATCCTGATGATACCAGCCAGGTTTGGTGAAGTTTGGTTCAGGGCGTCCAAAGTTATGGACTCTCAAAGTCCATCTCCTATTAGCTCCCATTGGAAACAATGGTGGATGGGGCACCCCCTTTGGGAGTCCATAACATTGGACCCCCTAAACCAAACCTCACCTAACTTGGGTGGTATCATCAGGAGAGTCCCCCGAAAACTCCCTGAAATTTTGGTGCTGCTAGCCAAAAAACTGCACCTCCTGCAGGCAGAGGCGTACCGAGGCAAACTAGAGCCCTGGGCAAAACCTGAGTTTGATGTCCTCCCATGGGCAGCCACCCTCCCCACGGTGACCAAACAATGTTTTTTTCCACCAGGTCATTTCAAAGTCACCATCACATTATAGAACATCCCCCAACTCACAAATCTGAACAAAGCAATGGGCCGTGCCACACAGAAGAAATAATTTTGGAAAACATTTTCAAAATGGTTTCCAAATGTTTTGTTTCTGCTATGAAAACATTTTATGGCGTTGTATCCAGTTCCCCCAATTGGGGGAAACAGCATCACTTTCAATGTTATTTAAACTGGGGACCCCAGATTCTCCCTTTAAGGTGGATTTAAAAGGAGAATCTGGACTCCCTAGTTTAAACAAGTGATGCTGGAATCCACCCCCAAACAGCATCATTTTCAATGGCTTTCTTCATATGCCTCTAGCTATGCTCTGGTATAAAATTATGTCAGAAAACTGCTCAGAATCGATATATGCTTATTACATTTGAAGCCTTAATTTATGTAATATGATAGCCTCAATTTATCAGTAACATAAACAAGAGTTTTTAATCCTCTTACCAATTGTCATCACTTTATCAAATTTCAAAATGAAAAATACAGGAAGCAAGGCAAACATTTATTGCCGGCCATTACAGTTAGGGCATATAGGCTCATTCCGCACATGCAGAATAATGTACTTTCAAACTGCTTTCAGTGCTCTTTAAAGCTGTGCGGAATAGCAAAATCCACTTGCAAACAGTTGTGAAAGTGGTTTGAAAATATATTATTTTGCGTGTGCGGAAGGGGCCATAGAGAGGCTTACACAATTAACTACAGCAAAATAATATTAGACAAATAAGAAGCTCTGTCGTGGTCCTTTTCGAACAGAGAGAAAATCTAGAGTGAGGGGTGGTATTTCTGTCCAATGTTGTATTGATCTTAAAGATCCAGTCTGGACTGACATAAGATTAATTTGCTTTCTCAAGAACCTGAATAGGATGACCTGAGTACGGGTAGTCCACGTTCAGCCTGCACTAAAGCCATAGTTAAAACAATATTGATTATTGGTTCAGGAAGCAGAAGGCCTAATTCTGTTCCTAGTTTCCTGAACCTGGAATAACAATGTCTTGTAGATTTCCACTGTTTCATGTTTGAAATAGTGTGATTTTTGCTTCTATCCTTGCCTCTATAATTGAAGAATATTTTGCCTCTTCAAAGTTGGATAACATTTTTTTCCAGTCTTTCAGACATATGGTAACTGTAGTTTGTCATGGCTGGTTTGGGGTACAGTTTTTCAATAGGTTTATTGGATAAGGCACAGTGAGATCAATAGTTGGGTCTTCCCAACCTGTTTTAAAATATAACTGCAGAGGATGTCTGGATCTGGATGCAGGCCATGCAGGGAAAAATGCGGGGTTTGGAATCCTTTTACTTTGCACAGTGTTGCAAATTGAAATTGACCCTGCACTTCACTATTATAACCAAAAGAAATGAGTCAGGCAAAAGCCTTATTTTCCTTTAAAAGGTTTAATAACAGCTGGGCAGTTTCAGTTAGCAAACCCACATGGGAATAACAGGGTTAAATCCATTTTCTGTCTTTCCTCATGGTCCTGCAGAGATCCTATGTGGCTGTAATTGAACTTTAAAAGATACTGAGATCTCCAGGATTTCTATCATGTCTAGTTTGACTTACTAGTAACATGGAAAGGCATGGTCAAAGCCTCTGCAAAATTAAAAAAAAATTACCTTGTGGTCTGCATAAAGTGGTCAGTTTTTGTGGTTTTCCCAATATCCTCCCATTTGTGACACACTGACCTTTTTACAACCATATTGTAAAACCGCATTACCCCATATGCCCCTACTCGGCCCCTGCGTTCAGCAGAGGCCAACTTGCTGGTGGTTCCTGGCCCCTCAATGATGCGGCTGGCCTCCACACGGGCCAGGACCTTTACGGCCCTGGCCCCGGCCTGGTGGAACACCCTTCCTCCAGCTGTCCGGGCCCTGCGGGACCTTGGTGAGTTCCACAGGGCCTGTAAGACTGAGTTGTTCCGCCGGGCCTTTGGAGGGTCCAGTCGCTGAGTGGCACCCCCCCCCCCCTAAGGTTTTATGCATTTATACCATCTTAAGTCTGGTTCCATCTATGCTACCCTCCTAGAGAGGGATCTGGCCTCTCCTTCCTTCTTTCTGGGGAGATTTTAATGAATTGGGTATAGGATGCCTACTATTGTTACGTGGATCGCTGTTTTAAATAGATTTTATTGGATTTTAGCTAATGTGTTGATTGTTATGTGGTCACTATTGTGAACCTCTATTTATTGTATTTATATGAATGTTGTGCACCGCCCAGAGCCCCTTGGGGATGGGGCGGTCTATAAATTGAAAAAAAAAATAAAAAATAAATAAAAATATTATGGCACCTTAAAAAACTTCTTTACTCTGAATAGGATGACATGGATTAATTTACTAGATTAATATTTAATACTACTGCACTGATAGTAATGGCATTTCAAATAGTATAGGGCTCTTGTTAAGGAACGTTTAAATGGCGGAGAGCTCTGCTCCAGAGAGAAAGGGACGTTTCCACTGCTTGCGTGAACTTCTAAATGCACATCAGAGCTCTGTTTATCTGCCTGCTGGAACTTCTGTGTTAATTTTTGTGGTGATAGCTAGTGGTCCAGTCACATGATCAATTCTTGTGTAAGGCAAAATGTGGATAGATTGAGTTAATGGGCTTTTGTACCCCACATCCTGAGTTGCAGGTTGCTGTGGTACCATGGAACACCCAGATAATGTGCAGTTGTATTGTGCAAGGCCTTGCAGGAGTCAGTTGTGTTCCAAGAGGCTGTGTGGTGCAGGCAAGTCAGTGGATTGGTGATCTTTTGCATAACAATTCAGTTGGAAGTAAGAACATTTGCATCCATGTAGTGAAGTAAGCAATAAAAAAAAAGCAAGTTACAAGATCCAACCAGCCCTTGTAGAGTATAGATAGAAATAATAGTGACAACATGCTAATCGTGTAACCGTGGGACATACTTAGATGACTGGGTGTTGTCAACATGGAATAACCTACTACGTAGTTTTGTGATTCTTTTCTTTAATGGCTTTCTTTTATCAGAAAAAGTATCTGCAAATATCTCCAACTTGAGCAGAAGACCAGCAGGCAGAGGGAGGAGCATCTGTTTCTCTTTTATCAGCCATTTGGCTGCTCAAAATTGACAGCTTCTTTTCTCCCTAAGGGGTAAAAATACTGGTACCTCCAAGGGAGAAAGGCGTATGAAGGGTGATGGTGGTGAAATGTTGATGGTCACCCACCCAAATTGGGTTGCCATCCCACTCCCCTTCTCTATGCTGATGACACAGTTATTCTTTCCAGAACAAAAATAGGCCTCAAATAATATCTAAATGCATTCCACATATATTGTTGATCTAATGTGCTTTCTCTTAATTACGGCAAATCCAAAATTGGACACCCCCCCCCCATCCTGCCACCCAGCCACAGGACCACCTTCTTCAATGGATTTAGCTTCAATATCCCAGCAGAACATTCCACCAGGCCTGAGCGGTCCTGGACTCTTTGGAGGACATACCAGGGACGCGGTCCTGCCCGGTGGAGGTGGTAAAACACTAAGCAGACTGTATTGGTGATTTAGGCCACTATGGATAAGAAGGTACCCAGGACCTTACTCAAGCTCTTGATGGTCCAGGGAGGTGCTAATTGTGCCCCCTCAAGGGCTGGGAGTTGGACATCTCCCAACCCAGTCACAGGACCTTCATCTTCAATGGATTTAGCTTCCTATTATTGGAGAGGAGATAAGAAGAAGAAGAGTTTGGATTTATATCCCCCCTTTCTCTCCTGCAGGAGACTCAAAGGGGCTGACAATCTCCTTGCCCTTCCCCCCTCACAACAAACACCCTGTGAGGTAGGTGGGGCTGAGAGAGCTCCAAGGTGACTAGCCCAAGGTCACCCAGCTGGCGTGTGTGGGAGCGTCCAGGCTAATCTGAATTCCCCAGATAAGCCTCCACAGCTCAGGCGGCAGAGCTGGGAATCAAACCCGGTTCCTCCAGATTAGATACACGAGCTCTTAACCTCCTACGCCACTGCGTAGGAGAGATTATTGTATATTATTTTAAATGAATAATTGTTAGTAAGTCCCTCTTATAGTGTCAATTCATTTGTAACAGTTAAGTCCCCTCTTTATTTTTTTTCTTTTCTCTTGTTATTCTGTAACTTTTCCCCCCCTCTAAATTTGGTTTATGATTCTTTTGTATGTTTTAAATGTGGAAATAATGAAAATTATAGAAAAATATTATTGGGAAAGAAGAAGATTCATTTCATTCATTTAGTCAAGGAAGCCTCTATAGCACATAGGCTTTTGGATAAAATAATGTAACAATAATTAAAATATCTTAAAGAAGGAAATTCATTGCTTTGGAAAAAAATATTAAATATGTATTTTGGGTAGAGAATTTAAATTGCAGTTAAAATAAGCACAGAATCAAAGGATATTTAATTAGGCACTGAGTTAATGGGACTAGCTCAAATTTTAGTGCTGCTGCAATGTATTTGCCAACTGCCAGTGATATGTGACATTCAAGACAAAAGATGAAGTAAGAAATAATCTTTCAAACAGTGGGGAACAGTTGCAAAATAGGCGGTTGTCAGAGAAGCTCTTAAACTGCCATAGAATTTGCATGAGAGGAGGAAATGTGACTGGGTTTCAGGCACCCCAGGACCCCAGGAGCAAATCCTTTCTCCACATAGGCCGATTCCCCACAGTCAATTAATCGCGTGAGACTCACATGAAATATCAAGGATTCAGGAAGAACTCACCACTGCCTGATCGACGAACAAGGGTTCATCACGGTTCTGACGCTCATTCTCCCCCTTATCCCACGTCTTTTGCGAACCTGCTTGAAAGTATTACTTTTTCAACAACAAAAAAAAATCTTTGGCCCCTTCCACACACACAAAATAATGCGTTTTCAAACCACTTTCACAACTGTTTGCAAGTGGATTTTGCTATTCTGTACAGCTTCAAAGAGCATTGAAAGCAGTTTGAAAGTGCATTATTCTGCATGTGCGGAATGAGCCTTTGATCCAGTTTGGAGGGGAGAATCGGGGTCTAAACCCAATAACCCCACCACCACAAAATAGAAGTAAAAAGGCAGTCAAGGAAGGCACTCCTAAGCAAGAATGCTGTGTGAGGGGTGGGATAACTTCAGGAAAGCTAAATTTGTGGAGCAGCCATCTGATCTGTGGTTTTTCCTTCACGTGTCATCACAGCACTTGACTTCCCACAAAAATGCAACAGGAACAGAAAAATAAAAGCATGGAGAATATTTTGAAATGGACCTCTCTGTCCCACATTTGCCTCTGTCGGAATGGCCCTAATTCTGACAAGGGGGGTGGGGAAGGGATGCTCAGGGTGGTAAGGGATGCTCCTCTCCCTTTCCTGCCAGTTGGCCGGGACCTGGTTTAGCTCAATTCTTTATCGGTGTGAAATGCCTTTTGTACGTTTGCTTTGATCCTGTGGGAACAGGATTGGCGTCGTGAGCCTAGGGACCTTGCAAGATCTCTCCTCCCCGCCCTGGCCTCCCAGGCACTAAAAGCCCCATCACTCTCTCTCCCAGGGTAGGAGAGCGCCTTGTGCACGGCCAGCCTGCGCAATGTGACTTCCAATGCGTTTGCTGGCAGCCGCTTCTGGCTGGGCGAGAGGGGGAGGGGGAGATAACTGTATGCGTGCCCACAGAGACAGCTCTGAGTGCCACCTTGGGCACCAGTGCCATAGGTTCGCCATCACGGTCTTAAGGCATGTACACATACATATTGGCCATACTGAACCTGTCTGTGGTTGGCATAAGAATGAATACAAATACAGCCTGTAGTGCAGCTTTTCACTTTGAAGGGTGATCATTTTAAATGTGAATGTATGTTGTTCACTGTTGACAGGTGCAGTTGCAAGCCTGAAAGCCTATTAGCTGTTTTGTTTTGAGTCTGTTTTTCAGGGACAATTCATGAATGCAGCATCTTGTGATCTTTCTAGGTTAGTGAGACTGTTTTAGGGACTGTGATTGTGGTCAGTAGAGTTGTTAGTTAGTATGATTCGTTGAGTACTGTCCCCCTTTGTAGGTTAATTTTGTTCCCTTAGGTAGTACTGCATTTATTCTTAGTTAGTACAGTGGGGTAGCTACGGATATATTGTGGGAAGTTTTAGTCCTAGTAGTAGTATAGTCCTATTAGAGTAGTGTTAATGGTCCTATCAGAGTAGTGCTAATAGTTTAGTCCTATCAGAGTAATGTAAATGGATTGATTCATTGGTAAACGTACCGTTTTAAATGTATTGATTTATTGTAAATGTTTTGACTGTCCATGTATTGATTTTTCGTATATTAATATACTGTTTCGTATATTAATATACTGTCATGGTGTTATTGTTAACATATTGATTTGCTGTATTGTTATGGTAGAGATTTCATATCAATGTTCTGATGTATTGTTTTAGTGCTGCTGTTGCTGTGTTTATGTCGCCATCTGAGTATTTTGGTCTTATTTCTAGTTCTTAATGCATTTATTATCGTTATTAATGGTTACTCTATTATATTGTACTGTTTTATCATGTTGTTAGCCGCCCTGAGCCCTTTGGGGATAGGGCGAGGTATTAAAATTAAAAGTGAAATGAAAATATCATTCAGTGCTTTAATACAATAAAAATTAACCACATGTTCTACATCAAGTGAATCAAGAGAGCATGGATTGCTAGCAGGAAGTGAGTAATAATTAGATAAGCAAACTGTTTCCAACCCCTACAGAGGACTTTTAATTTCAGAATGAGTGATGAGTATATATACCACAAGGAATCTCACTTCTGTGCAACAGAATCATATATATATATATATATATATATTAAACAGAGGCGGAGTGAGGGGAAACTGCACCTGGGGTGTGCGCTGGCCCTGCGCCCCAGCCGCAGCACTGCCTGCCCCACCACGCCCTGGAATGCCCCCATCATGCCCCCTCAATGACCTGGTCACGCCTCCTCCGCTGATCCACCCAGGGCGTCATGCCCCCCCCCCTGCCCCGGGGGTGGTACACCACTGATATTAAAAACATAAAAACCTGCTATACCTGTGATGGCGAACCTATGGCACGCGTGCTGTGATGGCGAACCTATGGCACGTGTGCCGAACCTATGGCACGCGGAGGCCTCTCCTCCAGCATGCGAGTGCCGAAGCTCCCCCTCCCCCTTCCAGAGGTGGCTCCTGGGCCGGGTCTTCTGAAAAGTCAACTGCCTTCTGGGCCAGGGCTTCCCCTCCCGCATTGCATTCTGGGACTTCCGTACTGTATTCGGAGTCGTTCCTCCTCCACATCCCACGCTCGCCACCCAGACATGCCAGCGCCAGCCAGCCAAGCAGGGAGGCAGCGCACAGCAGCCAGTGCACAGGCTCCCACCTCCTTCGCTGATTCTCCAAATTCTTTGCTGACTCTCCAGGAGAAGGGCCTGTCCAGCCAACCGGACACAGCCAGGTGGGCACCATTGCGACTGGCAGGACAGCGCTTTGCTGTCCGCCGCCACACGCTCTCTGGTGGAGGGGGAAGCCGCCTTCACCGCCTCTGCAACCACCACCACCCCCGATTTTCCAGGTAGCTCCGGCAATGGCCGAAAATGAGGCAGAGACTGAGAAAGGTGCACCCCAGAATGCAGTGGGGGGATTTAAGACAGGGCGGGGTGGGCGAGCACAAAAGGGTCTGGATAGAGGGGAGAAGCTGGGGACTTTGGAGGGTGGAGCGGTGCCACCGCCTCCCCGGGAAAAGCTGCCGGCCGAGGGATGCTCCCCGGGCTTGGCTGGGTCAAAGGGGAGCCGGCTGGACAGGGGGCGGGGTGAGCGGCCAATCGCGCGGCAACTAGCCGGCATCGGCCAAAAACGAGGCAGAGTGACTGAGAGGGGAGCACCCCAGAATGCAGTGGGGGAAATTTCAGACGGGGCGCGCGCGCAAGAGTCTGGACAGAGGGGAGAAGTTGGGGACTTTGGAGGGTGGAGGGATAGGAGAGGACAAGAGGAGAGAGGAAGGAGACAGAGGAAGAGTGGAGAAAGGAGAAAGCAGAAAGGAAGACAGAGGAGAACCCGGGCAGAGAAAGGGATTGGAAAGGGGAAGAAGTCGGAGGAGAACGCGGCTGGCTGTGACGCAACTGATCTGTCCCTGCCAGTGTTTCTCCATTGTGGCTGGGACAGAGGTGTATCACAGAGGGAAGTCTGTTACATGCTGTGTCCAGTGAGAAGGGAATGTTTTGTCTTTTTTGTCATTGTTTGTTTGTGGTGGGGGAGGGTGGCCGCCCGGGGGGGTGGGCATCAAACTCAGGTTTTGCCCAGGGCTCCAGTACTTGGCATCAGGCTTTGAACACCCTCCTCCCTTCCCCCGCTGGCAGCAGGAGCAATAGGGGTGTTGGAGCCCCGCAGAAGGCTGGTCCTTCCCACCCGGGCTGAGCGAGAGAAGGGGTCGTTAGCACTCCGGAGAAGCCTGCTTCCTGACTTCTCCAAGGGAACTGATCTTCAAGTAAACTGATCTCTGTCACCTGGAGATCAGTTGTCATCCCAGGAGATCTCCAGCCACTACCTGGAGGTTGGTAACTGCACATATTGTACAACAGTAGCTGTTCTTAATTCCATCCCTTCCTCTCGAAAAACGTAGGGACACTTTTCTGGGGCTAGATTGCGCTTTGCAGAAATTCCCTTACTCTGGTGTGATGGCAAAGGGGGTTTGATCACCTTTCAGAGTGGCCACAAAATCACTACCCTGTTTCCCCGAATATAAGACATCCCCAAAAAATAAGACATAGTAGAGGTTTTGCTAAAGTGCGAAATATAAGGCATCCCCCAAAAGTAAGACGTAGCAAAGTTTTTGTTGGGAAGCATGTCCGACGAACAGAACACAGAAAAATAAGCCATCCCCTGAAAATAAGACATAGCACATCTTTGGGAGCAAAAATTAATATAAGACACTGTCTTATTTTTGGGGAAACACGGTAGCGCAGGTCACATGGCGGGGCTGGCTTCTGAAAAATGTCCTTGAAGTTTCCAGAAAGGTAGAAAGTAGGGAGCGGATCATAAAAGTTGTTTACATAAAGTTGTTTATATCATTGAAAGCTCTGTCATTGTGTTTTTCTTTTAAGACAAAAGATGGTAATGTATGAGTTGTTTTTTTCTTAACTAAACCCTCAGTTTTCAGGTTAAATTGCCGTATTGGCACTTTGCGACACATAAATGGGTTTTGAGTTGCAGTTTGGGCACTTGGCCTCAAAAAGGTTCGCCATCACTATGCTATACTATCTGCAGAATAGGAACTCTTGTAAAGCTGTTGGGGGGCACAGCGCCTGGGAGGCTCCCGAGTACAGCAGCCATTCTGCTTGGAAAGGGGTCTCACAGCACCCGGGAGGCTCTCGAATACGGCAGCACATTGCTTGGAAAAGGGCCCCCCAACATCCGGGGGGGGGGGGGCGCCTGAGTACAGCAATAGACTGCTTGGAAAAAGGCCTCTCACGTGCAACTGACCTTTCCTTTCCAAAGGTGGTTTCGAAGAAAACTGCTGACATTGCAGACTCTCTGGCCCCAATATGTGTACGTGCAAATACTTAATTCTCTACTCTAACCCCCGTGCTCTTTGCTCTCTCCATTGTATTGCGTTCCCCCCACCTGCATGCCCTGTTTGATTTTCCACCTGTAACTGTCAATAAAAGGGCTTGGGAGAAAACAGGACGGCAGAGTTGTCCCCTGCATCTCTCACTCGCCGAAACGACATGCTGCCTCAGTTGCTGTAAGACAACATAAAGCCCCAGTGGTAATCTCCAGTACTACAGTTAAAGCTCTGCTCATGACTTGAGTTCAATCCCAACAGGAGTCACTTTCAAATAGCCAGCTCAAAGTTGACTCAGCCTCAACCAAGGTTGGTAAAATGAGTACCCAACTTGCTGGAGGTAAGGTGTAGATGACTGGGGAAGGCCATGGCAAACCTTCACAAATATAGGTTTTCTGCATTATCAGCATGCTCTTTCTCAAATCTGGCTTATACTCTTTCTGAAAGAACACAGTCCAAATGTGTTAACATGTTGTCTAAACAGGGAGCTGCCCATTCAAGACTGTACCATTTGTCTTCCATCATTCCATTTCCTCTGCTGAGCCACCAAAGGGGTTTTGAAGGTTAAAAAGTAACTGGTATAGCACTGTAATGCTATAGCAATAGCCCAGCCTAGATCTTGAAAGCTAGGTTTGTTAGCATTTAGATAGGAGACCACCAAGGAATACCATGGTTGCTACACCAAGCCCGGCAATGGCAAACCACCTCTGAATATATCTTGCCTTGAAAACCCTATGGGGTTTCAATAAGTCGGGTGTTTCTTAATAGCAAAAAATAGCACTGTAATGCTGTAGTAATTATCAGCAAGCCTTTATTGGCATAGACAACAGTACAACAATAATAAAAAACGGATTAAAAAGCATATACAATACAGAAAATAAATGTTAAGTCGAAGGAAATCTACTGGCATTTAGTAATTTCCAGGAGAAAGTCTGCCACTATCATACAGAGAGAAGGATCATGATTGTCCAACAAGTAGTGTAATCTAATTAAATCGGGGAGACTGGGTAAATGTAAAGGAGTAAGATTCACAGACTTGGATCTGATTTCCTTGAATCTGAGACAGTGTAGTAATTGGTGGGCCAGAGATTCAACTGAACCATCATTACACGGGCACAATCTTTTAGCCTTTTCTTTCTTATTAAATCTGCCATGTAACAAGGCAGAAGGCATAACATTAAACCTGGCGAGCATTATGACTCTCCTTTGAGCAGGGTTTATTAAGCAATACAGATAGTGTGCCAAGTGGCCCCGTTCAAATGGGAGAAAAAAATACACGGGGGAGCACGTTTTCTTGGCTGCGGTGTTTAGGGTAGAGAACTCTCTATCCAATAGTTGACCTTTTAATTTCCTATAGGCTTCTGAATAGGACAAAGGGCAAAGTTAATCCACTGACAGTCCAATAGAAGCCATTTTTTCTTCGATTATGGAAAACCAGGGGTTGGAATGAGTGTCAGAGAGCAGACGGTGGACCAGGGAATTACAGTCTGAGAGAAAATGAATTCGCAGCCAGAATCTAAAAGCCCTCAGCCAAACGACTGTAGTAATTACTGTCTTGGTTTTAAACCATCAGGTGGCATTGCTGGACGGAAAAAACAAGGAAACTGGTGTCTGACAAAGGAAAGTGGACAGAAAACTCCAGTGTGAATGCTCTCTTGCCCGTGCGTGTATCAAATGGAGAGTCCTTGACGTGTACAACTTTCTTTTGATACACTTGTCACAAAGAAGTTTTTCTTTCTTTGATATGCTTTCTTTGATACACTTGTCAAAAATAAGTTATATTCCCAATTAGTTTTTTTCTTTGAGAGGATAAACTCCTATTTCTTTAGTGATGTTTAGTGCTTATGAGCAATTTGATGCATTAATAAAATACTAGCCTGTATTAGAGGGGTTAAACTGTTGCTCAGCTTCAGTTATTTCTTGCAAAACACACAACTTCTGTTCTTCTGTTTCTGGCAAGTAAATGTTGTCAGTTAGATCTTAGGCAGAGGCGGCTAGCCAAAACAAATATTGCTGAATAAAAGATATTTTCTTTTAATAGATGAAGGGTGTCCTTTATTCTATAGGGGTGGGAAGCAGCCATATGGTTCATGATTTGTTTATTTATTCGTAGTTGATACCAGTGAGAGCGTTTTGCGATAATTTCAATGTACCTGTTTAAAGATTACCGTAGGTCAAGATTGTAGAATTATACTTTGTTGCTGTTTGAATGCTATAGGAATACCTGAAAACCTACAGTGGGGGAAGTAACTGTGAATACAAAAGGGGAAAAAGAATTGTTGATTAGCAAAATAGAGAAAATATTAAAATTAAGAGAATGTCAAGAGCAATTCACTGCCTTACTTCTGATGATCTTCTCCAGGTGTGACCTTGGATAGTCAGATGAACTCTACAAACAGAAGTTATTGTACCCCGCTAGTTAAACAAACAGTTAACTTCCAGGATTTTTGTATCCTGTTTCTGACTCTATCATTATTTGTCTGTTAATTCATGAGAAGAGTCGGTGTCTTGACCTACTCACTCTCTCTCTCTCTGTGTCGGTGTGTGTGTGTGTGTGTGTGTAATTCCATCAAGTCACAGCAGAGGTATGGTTACCCCAGCAAGGGGCTTTCAAAGCAAATGAGAAGTAGAGGTGGTTTGCCATTACCTTTTTCTGCAAAGTCTTCTTTGAGGTCTTCTTTCCAAGTAGTGACCCTGCTTAGCTTCCAATCTAACAAGATCATGCTATACTATTACTCCTTTTCTCTCCATCTTGAGCTTACCAATTCATGATTCCAGCAGTGGAGACATTGGGGAAGTGTTGTGCAAAGAATGTAAACATGCTGAATCTATCAGCAAATTCCAATAAGAGTTGGTTCAAATTGAATAAAAACAGATTTGGCAAAAAGCTGTTAAGTGGCAGATTTCCTGGGAATAAAGTCTTATTTATGCAATTAATTTTCCAACCAGAACAAGACATCTAGAAAGGAGAAAACTAACGCCCTTTCCACACAGCCTTGCAAGCAGGGGTGCACTGGCATACTTGCAGCCGGTGCAACCTCCGGAGCCGTTTGCACGTTGTCCTTTGAACGGCCCCAGTGCCCCAGTGGCCCGCGGGGTCGCCTTCACACAGGGTCCGCTGCTTCCCCCTCCCTCCACTTGGCTGCCATCATTCAGCAGAGG
Organism: Sphaerodactylus townsendi; assembly: GCF_021028975.2. Lineage (NCBI taxonomy): Eukaryota > Metazoa > Chordata > Lepidosauria > Squamata > Sphaerodactylidae > Sphaerodactylus > Sphaerodactylus townsendi. The sequence goes on along the minus strand of NC_059427.1, from coordinate 174,958,910 downwards.
TCAGGGGACACGATCCCATGGCCATGGCAACGCCTCCGGGGATGGAGGCCAGGAGGCATGTCCCCTGGCCTGTGTAGAGTCATGGCAGCTGAGAGGGGGTAAGAGAAAAAAAAGTGGTCCGGGGAAAACGCCGCCTTCCACCCGGTGCCGTTTGCTCGGCGCCGGGTGGAAGGTGGCGTTTTCCAAAAGACTCGCTCAACAAGCAAGTCAAGAAAACGCCGGTGTGGGGGGTATTCACCTCCCCCCACCAGCATTTTTACCGGCCCCTCACTAAATGGCCTGTGTGTAAGGGGCCTAATTTGTGTCTCTGAAGAAGTTGCTTCTCTTTTCCCCCCCTCAACCAGCAGTTTTATAAGGTAGATACATATAAATCAGGGGTGTCAAAAATCAGGGCCCCTTGAGAGGGTTTATCTGGCTTGTGAACCAGGAGAGGCAACCCCCTCCCCTTGCTCCTGATCAGTCCAGGCAGCCACCCCACCCTTCTGTGGACTGGCCAGTTCAGAAACCCAGCCCACCCTTTTCCAAAACCAAAACCAAAACCACCAATTTGGACTGGCGATCCTGCTGTAGGCTCACCAGTTGAGGCAGCCACTCCCCCCCCCCACACACAGACAGTGTCCACCACCTCCCCCTGTGCTATTCCAGGCTGTCGAGCCAGCTGTGGGATCACAAGCCATGGCAGGCATACCCCAGGACCTTCCCCAGTCTTGTTCTACTGGAGGCGGAAGGGCATCTTGATGGGTGGTTTCCAACCCGTTCTCAGGGAGGCAGGATATAGAAACTTATCACTTCCTGTGAACCGCTTGGTCGCCCATTTAGATCCAGTTTACTTTCCCGCCTGACAGGGAGAACAGCATCCTTTACAGGCTCTGCAAATTATTTGTTTATTCTCAGTGTTTAGTGTGTGTTTGTACCTGTTGTTGACTGGTACAAAATTTACAAAACAGTTTAACAAACTGAACTTAAAAGTACATTTCCTCATAATAATATTCTGGTGACGATAAAATAATCTCAATCACAATACAGTTTGTTTCTGAGAAAGCCATACTCCCCCCTCCCCCCCCACACCAGTGTTGATCTTGGCTGGTGAGCCTGCTGTGGTCTTGCCACCTGAGGCAGCCACCTCCCCCAAGTGCCAACCACTTTCCCCAGTACTGATCTAGGCTGGCAAGGCTGTTGCAGGCTTCCCATCTGAGGCAGCCCCTGCCCCCGCTCCAGGGCTAACTACCTCCCCCAGTACTGATCTCAACCAATTCACTTTTATGTCATAGCCGGCCTTTGTGACAAAATTAGTTCAACTCCCCTGGTATAAATTGACCAATAAGCGGGGGGAAATGAAAGCATGGCAAGAGATAAAGGAGGAGGAGGAGGGCAAGAGAAGACAATGGCTGATATATTTTCAGTTGGCATGTAGACTCAGAAGAGAATGAAAACTACAGGGAGGAATATTACGTGAAATGTCAAACTTTAAAAAAGAGATTACTTCACAGAAAAAATTATCAATCAATATTTTCCCACATTTTATTTTTAAAGTGTGATAATGGTATCACTTAAAACTGCAGCTCCTTCTTTGGAAGTTTACATATGTTTCAGTGTTGTCTTTCAATACAATCCGGTGCACAAATACCTGTGGGAAAACACTATTGAACATTGTGGGAGATAATTCTGAGTCATATGCAGAGGATTGGGGTATTAATAATCTTTACATAGCTGGCCCTCTATTATAATACAAATATAAGTATGGCGTAGTATTATAATCCACAATTATTAATTTCCAGAGAATATTTTGAGGAGCATCAGAAGTGTTCACTATTCTCTTGTTCTGGGTTTCTGAGTAGAATATTCCTGGGCCTCAAGGGAAGGCAATCAATTTGGGACTTTGTTGACCCCATTATTCTGTACCTTTTTCTGATATCCTACTGTTATATCTATGACATCTGTCATGCCCCCAGAGAAGCTCTTACTATTTTCTTTATTAAGTCTCGGTTGTCCCTTTCTTAGTATGGGTTTAGTTCCTCTTGTATAGTGTTCTAGGGGAGGGAACTTTAGTTAGACCCTATCCCTCTAAGAAGCCCCCTAGAGGCAACAGCCTTGCAGTCTTCCTTTTATTACCCAGTAATGCTCTTCAGTTAGTGATATTCTAAGGTGCCAGTGGAGCTGGAAGGCTGTAATATCTCTTACGTATATTTATTTATTTATTTATTCGATTTTATAGGCCGCCTCAACCCCAAAGGGCTCTAGGCCGTGTATAAGGTATAGAGCATCAAGTTAAGATGTTACAGAAAGTAGAGTCCAGATAGAGGACACTGAAGGAACCAAGAGGAAGCACAGACAAAGTGGACTTTCTTGGGGAAAATCAAGAAAGGATCAAAGTCTCAAGTTTCAAGTTGTTCCAGTGAAGCAAGTGCTTTATTTTAGTCAGACCCTGGGAGGAGTTAGGGTCTTAATTATTCTATGCAATAAAACCTCTTTTTCTGAACTGTTACACTTTTGCTTGTGAGTCTCCCACTCTGTTCTGGCCAAGTACAGGGCACCTAGAATATTTCACTTGGGGAACAGAACACGATCTGAGGCTTGTTTTCATCTTGCATACAATTTTGTTGAGGCATCTATTCATACTTACTTCAGTGGGCCATACTTCAGAGTAAGTACTCATAGAATTGCTTCCCCCACCATTCTAGATTATTTACATTTAAAGTTAAATTATATGGATAAATACATGTTTACACTGTTTTGTACAATTGGCCAAGACTCCCAGGTGCATTTGAGGCACATCTTGTCTTTAAACATTACAAGGAAGATAACAGTAGATACTGTGTGGAAACTTTCCATAAAGTGTAGAGTGACTCTTTAGGTAAAGCACTGAATTTAACAGGAAGCCGCTCTGGCTGTTGCTCCGACTTGTATTCTTCTATATTCTATAGGACCAGAATTCTTTTCTTTCTGAAAGGATGTATACGCTTAGGGCTATAGGACAATTTACATTCTTTGTAAACATTTATTGCTGTTCAATGTATTGTCGAAGGCTTTCACGGCCGGAATCACTGGGGTGCTGTGGGGTTTCCGGGCTGTATGGCCGTGTTCTAGCAGCATTCTCTCCTGACGTTTCACCTGCATCTGTGGCTGGCATCTTCAGAGGATTTGATAGTAGGAAAGGAAAGCAAGTGGAGTATATATACCTGTGAGTAAAGGTCAATAGGTGAGGGCATCTGAATAGAAGTGGCCTGGCAAGTGAGTAACAATGATGTATGTAGCATGTGAGTAACAATGAAGATAGCAAGGTCAATAGGTGAGGGCAGTCTGAATAGAAGTAGCCTGGCCTTTGTTCCCTTTGATTGTATTATTGTCTATAGTCACCCTGTGTTTGTGTGGAGCTGATTAGTCTCTGTCTTGACTCTAGTGTTTTTCAAAACTGGCAGCCAAGTTCTGTTCATTTTCATGGTTTCATGAAACAACATTTGTTGTTGTTTTAAATAAAATCGGAGTTGAGATTTAAAAGTAAAAATCACTTTTGTAATAGTTTCTGCTGGTGGCTTATAAACACTGGTGGCCTAACTAGCCACTCAAAGTACAAATCTCAGCTGCTGTGCCTCTTTTCAAAAGGGAAAGGAAAACATTCAATACTGTATAATGTGATTATCTTCCTTGAAGACTGAGATATTAAAATGAAAGTTGGTGTGCACATTCAGGGCAGTAGTCAGCTTTCAAGTTCATAGTCCCATCTCAACACTCAGGAAAAATGTAAAATGCCACAATGCCTTAAAGGTTTGGAGACTGGTGAGAAACCTGGTTGCATGGATGTACAACTTATCTCCCCATTCGAAATACAAAACCCTGCTGAATCTCTACCCTTCTTTTTAATGGGAAGTGGAGAAAAATGCACTGTGCTCTATCAGCAGAGTTTAAAGCGGAGTCACTCTGGTAAGATGAGGTCTGTTAGTCTTCTTGCACTCACTGCAGCCTTCTATCACACTTGGAAAAGGATACTCTCCACGCAAGATGTTCTTTCCATAGGAAGGTTTTACTTTGGCAGTTGCAAGGTTACACAAGTCTATGCTATACAAGACTATAAGGCTATACAGAACTTAACATTCAATCACTGAACACTGCATATACAAAGCAATTGTTCTTATACATCCAACAAGAATACTTTCCCCCGCCCCGGCAACAACCTCTCATTGGCCTAGAGCCGTGGTGGCGAACCTTTGGCACTCCAGATGTTATGGACTACAATTCCCATCAGCCCCTACAATTGGCCATGCTAGCAGGGGCTGATGGGAATTGTAGTCCATAACATCTGGAGTGCCAAAGGTTCGCCACCACGGGCCTAGAGTCACAGTTGAACTCATCAATCATGTTAAAGGTGTTATATATATATATATATATATATACACACACACACACACACACACACATATACATATACATATACATATACATACATACATACATACATACATACATACATACATACATATACATATATATATATATATATATATATACACACACACACACACACACACACACACACACACACACACACACATACATATATACATATATATATACATATATATATATACATACATACATACATACATACATATATACATATATATATACATACACACACACACACACACACACACACACACACACACATACATACATACATACATACATATATATATACATACATACATACATACATACATACATACATACATACATACATACATATATATATATATATATATATATATATATATATATATATATATATATATATATATATATATACACACACAATATATATATATATATTATATATATATATATATATATATATATATATTAAAAATGACATTCTCCCTGCCCCGCATGATATGATGTTTCATCTATGCCTCCCTCGCACCCTCCAGCTGTGTCTTTTCAGGAATCACAGGGGCTGCTATTATAAGAAGGCTGAGAAATTTTCGATATCCACACCTACATGACTATATTTTACTCTTCAATACACAGAGATGTTTCCTGCTCCTTATATGCTGTGCTTCATTTGATCACATTTTTAAAAATTCAGTAGCAGCCTAGTAGCCCAGCCTACCCCAGTCTCACCAATTGGGAAGCTAAGGAGGGTCAGCCACAGTACTACTTGGATGGGAGACCATCAAGGAAGACTACTGAGAGAGGGCAGTGGCAAACCACCTCTTGTTTGAGAACCCCATAGTCCCGGGTTTGCCTTGAGTCAGTTGCAACTTGATGGTACACAATTATATTATCATTTCAGTGCATAGCGCAGAATCTGATTGCTTTAAACCTTAAATGTAATGCAGTGTGTACTGCCTACACCAGTGGTGGCGAACCTTTGGCACTCCAGATGTTATGGACTACAATTGGCCATGCTGGCAGGGGCTGATGGGAATTGTAGTCCATAACATCTGGAGTGCCAAAGGTTCGCCATCACGGGCCTACACTATGTGGGTTGAAATTTTCTGACCGTTGCTACTGTCATGAGCAAATTCAGTGCTAGTAAACATTCTATATCCACAGGCCACTGGTGACTGGGAAAAGCTGCTAGTTTTGTTTTCTTGGATTGGAGCACCTTCCTTATGAGGAGAGGCTGCAGCGTTTGGGACTCTTTAGTTTGGAGAAGAGACGTCTGAGGGGGGATATGATTGAAGTCTATAAAATTATGCATGGGGTAGAAAATGTTGACAGAGAGAAATTTTTCTCTCTTTCTCACAATACTAGAACCAGGGGGCATTCATTGAAAATGCTGGGGGGAAGAATTAGGACTAATAAAAGGAAACACTTCTTCACATAGCGTGTGATTGGTGTTTGGAATATGCTGCCACAGGAGGTGGTGATGGCCACTAACCTGGATAGCTTTAAAAAGGGGCTTGGACAGATTTATGGAGGAGAAGTCAATCTATGGCTACCAATCTTGATCCTCCTTGATCTCAGATTGCAAATGCCTTAGCAGACCAGGTGATCGGGAGCAGCAGCAGCAGCAGCAGAAGGCCATTGCTTTCACATCCTGCATGTGAGCTCCCAAAGGCACCTGGTGGGCCACTGCGAGTAGCAGAATGCTGGACTAGATGGACTCTGGTCTGATCCAGCAGGCTAGTTCTTATGTTCTTATGTTCTTATGTTCTTGCTGGAGGCTTGCATAGAGAAGTCAAGATCTGTTTTGGTTTCATATCTCCTTCAAAAAGAAGGAAGAAGGTGAAAAAAATAGATACAGTTTGATGTGCTAGTGATTACTATTACTGACAAAAACAACAAACACATTGAATCACAACCACCCAATCACTGGTTGGTGTTGGCCTTCTATCCGCTTCGAGTTCCACCCTGGAACTTAGGAAGACGTGATGCTGAGCAGTAATTACAGAGAAAGGGGAAAATTGCATTTCTTGCCTCTTTTACTGCTTGCTATCTTATAACTTTCCTCAGTCAACATTAAATATGGGGATTCTTCTTTTTTTCCAGAACTGTGGAAATGCCAATTCGGTGACTCTTCCAGAGACGTTGCTGTTTGTTTCAACTTTAGATGGGAACTTACATGCTGTGAGCAAGAGGACAGGGTCAATTAAGTGGACTTTAAAAGAAGGTGAGTTAGAGATGTTATCTTGTCTCCTCTGTGGTCGCTGTAAAAATGGCATAATTTTGGAAAACCTGTCTACATTCCCGAATGTATGCGCATTTACTTGGATGTCGATCCAACTGGTTTAAATGGCGCTTATTCATAGTTATGTTTGCCTAGAGTTTGTGCATAGCAGTGCAATTCCCTGTCATCCTAAAATTGTATTCCCAACTTGTTTGGAATGGGTAAGACACAGGTGTCAAACTCGTGGCCCTCCAGATGTTCATGAACTACAATTCCCATCATCCCTTGCCAGTATAACCAATGCTCATATTGGGAGGGACTGATGGGAATTACAGTTCATGAACATCTGGAGGGCTGCGAGTTTGACACTCTGGGGTAAGATATAAGTCAAATAAATAAACTAACTTTAAATCTGCTATCTTATTATAAGGGTACTTTCTGATCAAGAATAATAGACTTCCAAGAAAAATCTGTATTTAATTTTGACCAAAGCATTTAGGATTTGTGTAGTATTGTGCTGTCTGAACTGGGATGACCTACTAGTTAATACCAATATCACAGAACCAACCACTGAATTATTAGCCTTACGGTTGGAGTTTATTGGGACCAGTATCATTATTTCTAAGTGTTCACTTTATCTTTATCCTGCCTTTCTTCCAAGAAACTCAGTGTCATATATGTAGTTCCCTTGTCCTCTATTTTATCCTTATAACAACAACCCTGTAAAGTTGGTTACTGTGAGACCCTGGCAAATCTTGGGGGGTGGGGGGTTATTTGAATCAGGCACCATTCACCTGGGTCCCATGGGGGGCAATTTTTGGCTACCCGACCCCTCCGCCTTACCCGGCTGCCTGACCTGGTCCACTCTGCTCCCAGTCCAGGCACTCTGCAGAGCTCCACCGTTCTGGGCTGCCACTGTCTGGGATGCAAGGCCAAGGAGCTGCCAGGCAAGAAGTGGGTGGCCCCACTCAGCCCTCCAATCTGTGGGTACCAGTTCAGCCTTAACTGAGGGAGGAAGGATGGAGGATTCATCCCAGCCCAGTGAGGCCTACCGGGGAGGAGCCAACCGCTGCAGGCCCCTTCTGCTATCCGCAGCAGCGTACAGCATGCTCTGGGGTTGCCCTCTGCATGTGCTCAGAAGCTGCACCAATGCTGGTTCCCCAGCCCAGCAGTACCTGTGGTGATAAAATTGCCCCCCCCCAACACCACGGTCGAGCTGCCCAAAGGGCTAGGCCTGCCCAGCGCAGTTGGTGCCTCCCTCTGGTGAAAGGTGAGGTCACCACCGGCACTTTTTCTAAGGGCTTCCCACCCTCCCTCCCCCTGCCCCCACTTGGCAGAAAGGTGGCAGAACATGCTCTCATGTGAGAGAGGTGAGCAGACAGGAAGGCTATTTGACTTGAGAGTAGGCAGAGGGCAGTCAAGACGGCGAGCAGGCAGGCGGACTACTCACGAGTAGGTGGGGGCATGAGAGAGCGGGGAGAGATAGATCCAGAAGGTTGGGGTGTGTGTGCAATTTGACAGTTTGCTCCAAGCGCCATTTTGCGTTCTTGCTGTGAGAAGGTGTTACCCAGCAACTTGGGTACCTTGAGCAGCAATTTGAATCTTGGTCTGTCTGGTCTTAGTCTCACCTCCTAAGAATTTTACCATACTGACTTTATGCCTGAAATATAGGCCGTTCCTTTTGTTTTGAGGTCAGTGCCTGGGTGCACCAGTCCGTGGCTTCCGGTTTCTGTTTCTCTTATGTTTTGGAGTGCTCTAAATGATGGTATACCAATTTCAATGGCTGCATAACAGAGAATTCCCTCTGTATGTCCATACTGATTGCTTCTGTTCCTGAAGGAAACAGCATGTGATTAGAACAGCCATCTGGATGTATGACTTTTACTTATCTGGCAAAATTTTGTCTTAAGCAGCAGTGAGCAGCAGTGAGCAGCAGTGGTGTAGGAGGTTAAGAGCTCGTGTATCTAATCTGGAGGAACCGGGTTTGATTCCCAGGTCTGCCGCCTGAGCTGTGGAGGCTTATCTGGGGAATTCAGATTAGCCTGTACACTCCCACACACGCCAGCTGGGTGACCTTGGGCTAGTCACAGCTTCTTGGAGCTCTCTCAGCCCCACCTACCTCACAGGGTATTTGTTGTGAGGGGGGAAGGGCAAGGAGATTGTAAGCCCCTTTGAGTCTCCTGCAGGAGAGAAAGGGGGGATATAAATCCAAACTCTTCTTCTTTTTCTTAAACAAATTATTTCTGTAGTGGGCTTTGAATCTATTCCTCTTTGCATTTAAATGTAGCTAAGACATTTAAATGACATAAATCTGTTTAGCAAGAGGTGAGCAGTGTGAAAAAGAGAGCATATTTCATAATGCAGCTTTCACTGTTTTTAAATGGATTGATTGTATTGTTAAATCTCCAATATTGTTTGAGGATAAAAGAATGGCCGGTAATGAATAAGCTCCAGATAAGCAGAATGCTTCAAATGATTGAGGAAATTTGTCTTGTGACTAGGTCGTGCTCTGGAGTCGGCTGATAAATCTGGCGCTGGTTTCAGCTATGGGAAAAGATATTTTCACTTTTACGTGATTCAGGAAAACATGTTTTACCCAAAATCAATTAGTCAATGAGCTCTCAAAGACTGGCTGCATAAAACATTTGTGTACCATGTCATGGTCCGTTGCCGTGCTTCCCAAATAAATTGGAGAGCAAATGTAAAAGGGAGTCACGGTACTTCTTATTGGAAACCGCCTTGCCTTTTCAGTCACAACGCCCGCCTCCAGGTGGTGACTGGAGATTTTCTTGGATGACAACTGATGTTCAGTAGACAGATCAGTTCGCCTGGAGAAAATTCTCACTTTGGAAGGTGGGCTCTATGGTTTTAAACCCAGTTGGAATCCCTTTCCTCCCCAAACCTTACCCTCTTTAGGCTCCAACCCCCAAATCTCCCGTTATTTCTCAACCTGGAGCTGGCAACTGTAATTGTAAAAGTGTCAGGAGAAATCTCTGTTATCTTTTTGAACTAAGCCATTTTTTAATTGTTGAACTCATATTTTGAAAGTGGCTACCCTGAAAACAATAATCTCCCCGTGAATTGCCTTTCTGAGCTTACAAGTGGTTTATTATCTATTTATTTATTAGATTTCTATCCCGCCTGGTGGAGCAGCCACGTTTTGCAGGCCCTGCGGTACTGAGATAACTCCTGCAGGGCCCTGATGTCACTTGGCAGTTTGTTATTTGTATTCACAACAAAGTGGGGAAAGACCTGTCAGTTTGGGCTAGTTGGTAACATCCTTAAAAATCCTGTGGGGTTGCCATAAGTCACCTGTGACTTAACATCGCTTTACACAAAGAGAGAGAGAGTTGGTAATGATATTTCCCTCCTTGTGTTTGTAATTTTTAAATAGTGTAGTTCTACTGGAGGCAGAGACCATCTTGCATGGGGTTTCCAATCCTCCGATTTGGTAGGCAGGAACTCCAAACTTCATAGATACACTTCCTGTCCCGGCTCCGCCTCTAAATCCCTCAGTATTGTTCCTGCCTCGTTAGGGACGGCATCTCCAAATTTAGGCTCCACGCAGAGGTGGGATTCAGGGGGTTCCGAAGGTTCTGTAGAACCTGTTGTTAAAATTTAAAATATCACTTTTTAAATACTTAAAATATTTTTATTAAGTATTAATATTTTTAATGCTTAAAATAAAAAAGTGATATTAAAAATATATTTTAAATACTTTTTAACAGTCATTATTTGAATCCCGCCACCATCGGAACCTGTTGTTAAAATGTTTGAATCCCACCACTGGGTTATTTGAATACCTTGTCTATGTTTTTTGTCTGATTTTATTTCTATCCATTTTGTTTGGTGTCTAGAAGACTTGTGAGTTGAGTTTGTCTGTTTGTCTTTGGGCGTAAGTCCCCCCCCACCCACCCACTGAGGCCGTGAGAGTTTTTTGCTCGCCAAAACTAAACGCCATTACAAGATGGCGTCCAGGGGTTTCTCTCCCCCCCTGCCAATTCTGCTCTGTTGCACAACTTTGCCTTCAGTAAAAGCACATGAGTATACCCCTGGTATACCCCTCTCTTACAAAAATTCCATGGTATACCCCTCTCCTACAAAACTTTATTGTCCTACTTTACTATTGTAAGTTCTTTTTTTGCTCACCGAGCATTCAAGTTGGCCCCGTTTAAACATCTTTCCTTCTAACATTTTCTATAGCAATATAAACAAATACCACTCTAGGAAAGACTTTGCTTTACATGGATGTAATATTCTGGATATACTTACTCACCTGTTTATAGCCTTTGACAAATTTTATTGTTTACTTATCATTCTTGGACACTCTTGGACACCATCTTATCGAATAAATTATAGCCATCTAAAAGGTGCTAAATTGACCAAAAAAAGGAACCAAAAAACGGCAGAATTAGTTGCGAACCTCTTGATGGAAGTTATGAAACAAAACATTCTCAAACTTGAAGAAATTGTTCAAGCACACGCTGTTTAGTCTAGTCCTAATTGAATTACTGATCTGTTTTTTTTAAAAAAAATTAAATGAAATTTAGTAGAGAATCTTTCTATAAAATTTTTACCTGGTAGTCTGCGTGTTGTAAACATTTGATATATGCCGTTTGTTACTTAGTTGCTCACAGGACTTGTACTCTACATGTTAGTTAGTTAGTTACTCACAGGACTTGTACTCTACACACACACACAGGACTTGTACTCTACATACACACACAGCTTCACACGATTATTTATTTTTATGGTCTACGACCAGAGCAAAAATAAATACATAAAAGAGGAAGCCAAGTTTAAAATTATTATCTCTTCCATCCAATCCATATTCTTCCCCATTTAGTTTGAACCGGTTGTTTTGAGCTACTACTCTCTTTACATAGAATTTCACAGATTTTAGAAGAGAGCCGCTCTTGTTTTGGCACATAGTTTCTTCAGCTTTTGTTGATTTTCTTATTAATAGACCTGTGTGAAACAGTAGGGCTAGGTGGACCACTGGTCAGATCCAACAGTCCCCAACTTTCGTTCCGAAAATTGCTACCATGCCCCATGGTAACCCAAGCTAGAGTTCTGTTGGGATGGATATTTCCAGGAAGAGCATATGCCGTGTGAGGAATTTTAAGGACTGAGATATCTCTGCCAAGATCTAGAATAAGGTATGAGTTTATCCAAGTTTTAACTCTTCAACACAAATCAGGAGAAAGTCTTTCATGAAGCATAATACAGTCAGAATTTCATGTGATCAGGAAAAAAAATTAAGAAAATATCATACCAGAAAAAAAGGTTTAATTAAACTAGTTTAGTATTTCTGTTTAACTTATTTCATTGCTAACACCTGCAGAACATCAACTACTGAAACATGCTGTTATGCTGTCCTTTTTCAGGACAGCTGCTCACTTGCATGTTTTTTATTCTGGCCATACCTGGTTCAGCTGAAGCAAACACAGTGAAAATAAAGGATCTTTCCTCCTTTGAAAAAAAAAAGAGACATTGCATCAGTGTAAGCAGCCCAGAGCTCCAATGCAGTGGGTCCAATCGAAGTGTTTACTGACATCTGTACAGGAGCCCCTATATATAGAAGGCCAAGATTAGAAATGATGTTTTTACTGTTGTTTTAATATATTCAATAAATGTATATATGTATGTTTTATAATTGTCCAGTTACTGAATCCAATAATTGTACATCCAGTTTTTTCAACAATAAAAGTTCATTTTTGAGATATATAATCCATATCTTCAATATATACCAACCAAAAAAAGTTCATTTTTTCAATATCTTTAGGATAACTATATTCCATATAGAAAGTACTTCCCAAACGACTCGTGCGTTTATAAGTACGTCTACAGTCTATGCAGCCATTTGGGTTTGTGTGTCAGCTCTGTTGAGAGACAAAAAGACCTGTGCATGGCAAATGAATGAATAATTTTCCTGAAAGAATTGCTTCTCCTGAGGAAGACTACAGTGAAAACGTACTTATAAACGCGCGAGTCGTTTGGGAAGTACTTTCTATATGGAATATAATTATCCTAAAGATATTGAAAAAATGAACTATTTTTGTTCAGTATATATTGAAGATATGGATTATATATCTCAAAAATGAACTTTTGTTGAAAAAACTGGATGTACAATTATTGGATTCAGTAACTGGACAATTATAAAACATACATATATACATTTATTGAATATATTGATTCTCCGTCTTCAGTGTGTGACGCGCTGTTTTGTTCCTCTGTCATATACGTTACACACAATTTGGTTTGTTTTCATGTTACTGTTGTTTTGTCAACTGGTAACACGGTATTGTAATCTGTATTGCTCCATTTGCGTGCCATTAACTGCATTGGGGGGCGGTCGCTTTGTAAACCACGTCCATTATTGAGTTTGACTCCTGTATGTAAGCAAATAATAAATAAGGAGCAAGAGTTTCTAATAAGGACGTTTGTTGTAGCTAGCAATGACATGGAAATTACTAGGCCAGGGTTTAAAGAAATCTATTGCAAAATATCATTGGCATGTTACAACTGTCAGACTGGATAGTTCAGTTCTGTGGAAACTTTTATTAAATTGGCTATGTTAATCTGGATCCTTATCTGTATGTGGTCTACTCAATCAGTGTATTGTTCTATACTTAATACTCATTGGTTTGGTTCTATATAGTAATAAACTCACCAATTATGAAGTGTCAATAACATTAACATTGTTTTTTAAAAGCATTGCTGTGTTTTAGCTTATTGTTATGAAATCTCTTGGGACAGGACACAATACTGAGAGCTCCATCCAAAGGGGGGCAGTCTACAAGGGCTTGAGGGAGCAAATCACCCTCATGCTGGTGTGTTTGACCTCCTCAGGGCACTCACCCCGGCGGAGAGGCAAAACCACTACTAGTGCATGGCTGCCATTGGCATTCTGGCACTGGGACGCAACAGCACCCTTGCCGCTGCCACCAGCGCAGCAGGGACAGACCAGAGGCAAGGTCGGGGAGGAGCCAACATTAGTTGGCTTCCTACTGGCCATTCACCAGGTTACATCAGCAGCGGGAGATGCAGCCTTACTAGACCCTTTTGAGTCATGTAACAACAGCACAAGCCTTTATTGGCATATAAAACAGGACAAAATTTTAAAACAAAACAAGGTTAAGAAATACAGTTAAAATTACTAATTTCCAGTATAAAATTTGCAACAGTTTCACAAAAGAGCACATCAGAGATGTTCAGGAGATTGGGTATCTTATAACACTTATGCCACTGAGAACATTGCAAGAAAATGGAATTCATGTATTTCATGCTTATCTTATTGTATTTAGGGCATAGAAACAAAGAATGGTCAAGTGTTTCAACCGTAGTCCTATCACATGAACAAACTCTTTTAGAACGTTCCATATTCTTAAATCTTCCCTCCAGCAGAGCTGATGGCAGCACATTACATCTTGCAATAGCCAAGGCTCTCCTCTGGGTGGGATTAATCAGCAGACGAAGATATGCTGCCATAATTCCACGCTCGCATGGGATTAATAATGTAGTCGGAGAACAGGTTGTCTTGGCAGCACGAGTCAAATTATGAAAATCAAGATCCAAGAGCCTATTCTTAACTAGTCTGAAGGCTTCCACCTTTGTGAGCATAAGGAGTGATTCCAAGGGGAAACCAATAGCTTCAACCTTTCTAAAGATCAAAGTATACCATTCTGAAATAAAGTGATCTGATAACAGAGAGGGAATATAGCTATTGGATCCCACCAGAAAATGTATATGCCGCCAATATTTTATGGCCCTTATCCATGCCAAGGTTTCTAGAGTTGTTTGGCCCATCTCAATGCACAATGCAGCATAAGGCACACATCTAGGGAGCCCCATTAGTTTCCGAAGGAATGTGGAATGTAATAAATTAAATGATTTATTTATTGCCGAAATCCAAATGGGGGAATCGTACAGTAGCAAGGAGCCAATTTGAGTATGTACGTCTATCCAGCCCCATAGAGGATTCTCGGTGGTGGGGAGGCTGTTTATTTTGCAAGCCTCCCTGCTTCGCTGAAAAATTTCTCTGGGAGTGGCACCCTTGCGCCATCTCCTCCCTGCCACCTCACTCCTTGGATGGGACTGCTCATGTGTTAGTTTAATTTATTTAACCTGGACTCAAAGGGGCTTACAAACACCTTTCCCTTCCCCCACCCCCCAACAAACACCCTGTGAAATGGGTGAGGCTGAAAGAGATGTGACGAGCCCAAGGCCACCCAGCTGGTGTGTGTTGGAGGGTACAGGCTATTCTGAATTCCCCAGATAAACCTCCACAGCTCAAGCAAAAGAGTGGGGAATCAAACCTTGAAGCTTGAAATACAAAATGATTTGGCAAATTTTACAAGGCTGTTGTTTAAAATAAACTTTTTTTGCTATGAAGCTTTTCAGTTATAAGCTGCTGTAAGAATCCTTTGTGCTAGCTAGCCAATGGAGAAAAAAATAAGAATTGATTAAGTTTCTGTGCCTCAGCTGTAACAGATCCAAGTTCCGTATCTCAATCAAAGAGACACCATTCATGTTCCAGCAGTCTTCTGCTTAAGGAAGCAATCATGACATGGCTAACAATAATAAAATCAAATCCTCCATTCTGTCTAACAGAATAAAGACAAAATAAGAGCCAAGCTTACATGTAATCCCTTTAAGGGGAAGTTTGCTCAGATATTGACAGAAGCAGTGGGACATCTTGTCCTGAAAATAATATATATTTGAATGATGATGTTCTGGCCAGGTTTGGACTATTCTCACATTTTGTGGCAAGAGCATTAACAGCTGCAAGTATTCCTGAGAGATGCACCTTTTTAAAAAAATCTGGCTGCAGTCCCGATTGCCCCGACAAGGATGACACAGGCTAACCTAACCTCAGAACCTAAACACTGTCTGCCCTGGTTAGCAATACGGTGGAAGACCTCCAAGGAATACTAGGGTTGTTGTGCAGAGGAAAGCAATGGCAAACCATCTCTGTTAGTCTCTTGCCTTGAACATCTTATGGGGTTGCCGTAGTTGACTGCGACTTCATGGCACTTTACACACACAAACATACACATCCCATCCTGATAATGGGATGAAGACTGTTTCAGGAGTCCTGCTGGATGATCTACATCTACAATCAAACACAGTGAATAAACCCATATTGGGAGGGGGGTTTTTTTGGGTGGGGGGACCTCTCACCAGTGTTTGACATGGTGAGATTCACCATTCTGTTGGACTGTGGAACAGCCTGTCAGAATATCAGGGGCCACAGGAATTGACAATGGTAATCCGTGTTATTCAGCACCCAAATAGGAGCCCTTGAGTGATATTGTTACCGCTGCTGCTCGGGTAACATTAAGTGATTTCAGCTCAGGCAACGTAGTGAGGCACAGGAAGCCGGTGTTCTTCAAAGCAAAGTATTTTATTCGGAAGTGGTGGTGACAGCTCGGGCAGGAGAATCGCACTCTCGTAACCAAGCGCAAGAACTTTTATACACACACATCAAAAGGGGCAAAGGGGCAGGTAAAGGGGGCAGGTCCCTTACTAAACACCAATAAAGAAACATCAATACAAAAGAAAGATACAGTTACAAGTTTTGTGAATGGGATCACGAAATCTTGCTGTCAAGCGTCTTCCCGCGAGACTTTACAATGGTGCTGAAAGGAGAGTGGAGAAGGTCCATTCATAGAACTGGGTGGGCCTGCTACCGCACCCAGTTATCTCTGTTATCAGACGGGCTATTTCCTTGAGTTATGACCTGAGGCTCCCGCGCCTAGGTTCCGCAACAAAAGAAAGTTCAAACCGTCCAATGGTGGTCCCGACACGTTTTCCAACAGCTGGGACATCTGGGTGCTGTCATCAGATTTGATTTGCAAAACCAAAGGGGTCTTTGTCCTTGCCGAGGAGTCGGCTGGGTGTTGGTCTAAGCTGAATTCAAGGCTAACTTCCTTGTCCCTTAATATCATCTTTTACAGGCTATTTCTTTTACTAACAAACACAAATATCAAAAATAACATTTCTAAACTTAAACATTTGAGAAAACCTTAAAGAGTACAAGCACATATACTTATAGGCAAGAATATCCTAAATTAACAATAACAAAACCTTAAATCAACTGGAAAACCTAGCTAAAATATAATCCTAGACAATGGGCAAATAGTAAATTCAACACTAAAGGGCTTTCATTATATCCTAAAAGGGGCAAAGGCAAGAGGGAAACCATGTAGAACATTGGCATAATCATATATGTGTCCTTTGCAAACCTTATGGAGGCTTCTGATCCACACAGGTCTGTGTGTCCTGACCTGGAGCCAGTGTAGTCAGGTAACCCGACTCAGGAAAATATTTTGGCTATTTTCCTGGTGGTAACAATATCACATCCAGTTTTGTGGTTCAGTGTCAACAATATGCAGATGATCACCCTTGGACCCTGACCATGTTAGGAGGAAGGCTGAGGCACACAAATATTTTAAACAGATAACTATAGCTGAATAACTAGGAGAGTCTTACTGTTCCTTTCTTTTAGCTGTTTTCACATCTGTTGCATAATGCACCTTAGCAATCGTTTGCAAGTAAATATTCCTGTGTGATTGGTTTTCCTCATGTGTTATTTTGTCAGTTGCATGCCTGTACTGTGTCAAGTTTTTTCCCCATATGTGCTTTGCTTCCTCTAGTGGTCACTCAGTTCTTTCTCCAGGTTTTTTATGAGCACTTAGAAAGTATTCAGAGAAAACCTGAGGAGAAAAATCATTGAAAAATTAAAATGACCCATACAGGGAACAAAACACATGTAGAAAAGAAAAAACAAAATTGGCACAGTATTGACCCACAACCGGCGAAATAACACATGCAGCAAAACCCTCGCATGAAAAAAATCCACTTGCAAAAAAAATTCTAAAGTGCATCGAAAAGTGCATTATTCAACATTTGTGAAAACACCACTCGCCAGTCCTCTGCTATGGTACCTGTAGCAAAAAGGTTTTGTGTGGAACTGTGTACAGATATTTTATGTTATGCTGTAACATGGTTTGATACTATTATATACTTGTATTCAGTGGTGGGATCCAAAAATTTTAGTAACAGGTTCCCATGGTGGTAGGATTCAAACAGTGATGTAGCGCCAATGGGGCTGGGCGGGGCACGACAGGGTCGTGGCCGGGCATTCTGAGGGCGGGGCATTAATAATTTCTCTGTTACTGTAAAAAACTCTTACTGTAAAAAAAAGTTCCTAAATTTCCAGCTGGTATCTTTCTGTCCATAATTTAAACTCATTATAGCAAGTCCTATCGTCTACTGCCAACAGAAACAACTACTTCTCCTCTAATTGACTCCCTGTCAAATACTTAATACCTTCAAATACTTAATTTTGTTTCTAGAAATCAAAAGAAGGATACTTTCCTTAAACAAGGAACTTTACCATATTTCTAAAGCATGGGAGAATTATCCCGTTTTCTACCTTCACTAACCAGCCACATAGGAAACAACAGGACTTCATGATTTTTGGAGTGAATGGAATTTCTAACGGAAAAGCAGACCCAATTAGTAAGCCCCTCTCGGCACACACAAATAATTAGTAACCCACTCTCGGGAACTGGTGAGAACCTGCTGGATCCCACCTCTGCTTGTATTTCTGTTTCCCATCAGCAGAGGCATATCTAGGAAAAATGGAGCCTGGGACAAAACCTGAGTTTTCCGGGGGGGGCATGGAGGCCACGCCCCTCAATGAGTGGCTCTAGAGCTACCCTCTTGAGCCACTGGCACATGCGGCGCTCTCCCAAGGATGCACCCAGAATGAACTTCCCATGCAGAGCTCCCAGCCAGCTTCCTTCCCATCCCTGCCTTCTGTCCACAAAGTAAGCTCCTTATCACCGTGCCACTCTCCTCCCCCCTTCCAGGCAGCCAGGCCAAAGTGTAGTGCAGAGACGGCCAGGTTGTCACAAGAGGTTCCCGTCAGGCCGAGACTGCTTGGCTGCGCAGCCCCCGCATGACTCAGTCCAGACCACCACGGCACCAGCTCACCTGCACCTCACGACCTTCAGCATCTTCCAATGGGTGCTCACCTTTCTCTTCTTCGGTAGGGACCAGGCAAGGGTGGGCAGGCTGGCAGGGTCCCCTTGGGCGGTCCAGGGCCACCAGTTTAACACTCAGGAAAAACCACAGGTGCTTTGTCCATGGTATTGGTGGGGGGGCGCAGAGGGGTATAGCTGTGTGGTGGCGATCTTCTGTGGCTAAATAGCCTCCGTCCAGGGATATGTGTCCCCACTGCCCATCAGTAAATGATCTCTAATTATTCTGCTAAATTCCACCCTACATTTTCCTTTCCATGCCTGCCTTAGACCTTTAACGCTTGGTTTTCAGGATCACTTAGAAATACTTGTATTGTTATACTACCAGATATTGAACTGAAACCACCAAAATAAACACAGGGAGGAGGGAAGGTCAGTTAGATTTCAGTTTTCAAAAACTATATTTTTTATAATTATTATATTTAGATATCACAAATGTGAAAACAGCACATTCCTGTGACTTGTCAATTTAAATCTCTTTGCAGAATGCTCATGTGACTGCAAGGGAGATATTTAAAGAAATAAGAGAAATTCAGAAAGCTGACAGCTTTGTTCATTGTTATTCTAGCTGGAAAAGCCCCCCTCGACTTATACATGAGTGAGGGGTATTTTAAAAAATATCTTAGCGTTTTTATTTTGTCGGCCACCAAGGGGCGTAGTTTTTAGGCTAGCGGCACCAAAATTTCAGAGTATCATCAGGTGACACTCCTGATGATACCAGCCAGGTTTGGTGATGTTTGGTTCAGGGGATCCAAAGTTATGGATCCCCAAAGTGGGTGCTCCCATCCCCCATTGTTTCCAATGGAAGCTAATAGCAGATGGGGCTACCCTTTTGGGTCTCCTAAAGATACTCTGAAATGTTGGTACTGCTAACATAAACATTCCTTCCCTGACAGACAGGCACCCTCAAATTTTCCCCAGATTCTCCCTTTAAATCACACACACACACACACACACACACACACCCGGCCCGGAGTGGATTTAAAGGGAGAATCAGGGCTACTGAGCTAGTTTACTGTTTTTCTTTGAAATAAATATTCAACAAAATTTAACCTACTGATGCCTCAATTAATGTAATTTTATTGGTATCTATTTTTATTTTTGAAATTTACCGGTAGCTGCTGCATTTCCCACCCTCGACTTATACGTGAGTCAATAAGTTTTCCCAGTTTTCTGTGGTAAAATTAGGTGCCTCGACTTATATGCGGGTCGACTTATACATGAGTGTATATGGTAGTTGAAAATGAGAAATGGAAGACCTAGCTGAAACCCACAGTGAAACACTGGATGAGAGAAAACATTGAGAAACACATGCACAAAGCAAACTTTATTTGCTCAACGCTATGAAAACGCCAACATGTTTGGGTGAACAATAGGCAGGACTTCTACCTACTGGGATCCAGCAGTCGTGCTGGAATTGATAAGGGCTGATTCAGTAACTGGATTGCACAAGACAATAAATATTTGCCTTCCCATCGGATTGAGGAACCATTTCAGGATTCAAGTTACCTCCTCTGCCTTTTAAAAGGTTCTTCGAAGGATGCGCAGTGCTACCTGGATTTATGTCAAGCTCCCGCCTACTAAAATTAACAAGTTGTAACAGCAACATTTGTACCAGCCAACGTGACGTTGCCATGAAAATGGCAAAAAAACCAGAACCCAAAGGCAAGTTTGGATACCTTCCATTTCATAACAAATCAACGGTAACAGATTTCCAGTTAGAAGAAGATTCTGTACCACGTATATAACAGCCTGTTCCCAACATCCATCTCATTTTCCGAACATTCTCTCATGTGTTACCAAGAAACAGAATCCAGGCTGGGGCTGTAAAGATAGAAGCAGACTTAGTAGTGTTTAGTGACAGCAATCACTTGAAGCAAGGAACAGAATTTACTCGAATGGCAACATACCGTGTTTTTCCGAAAATAAGACAATGTCTTATATTAATTTTTGCTCCCAAAGATGCGCTATGTCTTATTTCCAGGGGATGTCTTATTTTTCTGCTCCACAGCTGCATGCTCTGGTGTTCTGTTCGACGGGCATGCTTCCAAACAAAAACTTTGCTACGTTTTATTTTTGGAGGATGCTTTATACTTAGCACGTCAGCAAAACCTCTACTACGTCTTATTCTCAGGGGATGTCTCATTTTCAGGGAAAGGGTAGCAAGGGCTGGAGTCAACCATGATGTACAATTTGAAGAGTGACCATGTAGCTGGGGAAGAATAAAGAGTTCCCATTCCTTCCACAACTGTCAAACTTCCCAGGCCTTTAATTGGTTAAATTCTGAAGAACAACATCAAATACAAGTGACGAGAGACGATCAAATTGACCAATGAAAATCTTGCCTGGCTGGCATACTAATGATATTTTAACAAGCTCCAATGTAAAGTTATTACTAACCTAAAAAAAAAAGGACCCTTTGACACAGAGGAATTTATATGGACTTTTAATTTCAGAATGAGCAAAAGGTATATATCACACGAGCCCGGCTTTGGCCAGAGAGGGCAAGGTAATAAATTGAATAAAATAAAGAACATAAAAATAAAACAAGGAATTCACTTCCATGCTACAGAATCATATGTTTAAAAAACACAAAAAATCTGGTATTCTCCCTGAAGAATAAAAATAGAGCCCCAGTGGTAATCTGCAGTACTGCAGTCAAAGCTCTTCTCACAAGGTAAGTTCAGTCCCAACAGAAGTTGGTTTCAGATAGCCGGCTCAAGGTTGACACAGCCTTCCGGATATCCTTCCAAGGTTGGTAAAATGAGTACCCAGCTTGCTGGCGGTAAAGTGTAGATGACTGGGGAAGGCAATGACAAATCACTCAATAAACAAAGTCTGACAAGTAAAAGTTGTGATGTGATGTCACCCCATGGGTCATTAATGACCTGGTACTTCCGCAGGAGGACTACCTTCACCTTTTTAACAAAAATATAAAAAGTTGTTAAAATCAGCCTCCTTTTGGGAAGGTGTGAAAGGTAATGACCATTTTAAATCAAGATTATGGGCTCACTAGGTCTGAATTTTTCTATTTTTTTCTTGTCTAAATTTATGTAAAATAAATTCTTCTTTTTTTCAAAAAATGCCCTTGCTCATATCAAGGAGAGTTAAATACACCTAGGAGTTGGAACAACAAGCAAGAACTAATGGGAAGAGGCCACTGGTGTACAGACCTTTAGATTAAAGCTAGTATCTTTAAACAAATACAAGAGTGAGGCTATAAAAAAAAGCCTGCTCACTAGCTTTGAATTGTTAAGTATATCAACAACTATGTAGATGCACTTGGAGGCCAAAAAAGTCTTTATCACACAAGCATTGACAGAATCTCAACTGGCTGTTGTTATCTAGGATCTAGAGGATATCATACCTAGAGCCATAAAATATCAATGATGGCTGTGGAGGTAGAGCGATGAGTCAAAGTTAGATTAGGGCTGCAGCACTGATGGATAGGGAGGAGTCAAACTCTTTTCACTCAGATCACTTCCTTGATAGAATCAGCATTCAGCACTTGCCCTGACTGCTGTTAGCCGTGTGAAGGAGCAAAAACAAGAGGTGAAAGGAAAAGATTATCCCCAATCTCCAGCACCATGTCATAAATCCAAACTGCCTTCCCAGAGCGGCTTTTAAAAATTAAACTTTGGGAGTTGTGATCACAGATATCTATATAGCATATAATGTGGTGTTCTGCATGCAACATCAAAGCCAAAAAGTCAGACAGACGAAACAAGAAAAAGGCGAATCATATGACTGTATAGGAATCCATGGTATGGCCAGATCTAGGATACTATATAAAGTTCTGGTCACACCATTTCAAACAGAATAGCACCCTAAAAGTATTGGGACAATGAAAAATGACCAGAGGATTGGAGCACTGTTCTTATGAAAAAAGGCTAAAATATTTTTAAAGAAACAAAACAAAATCTAAGGGTGTCACCATGATATGAAAGACCCAACCCGGGTCTTTCAAGAATCGCACTTTCGGCGATTTGTTTGTTGTAACATGGATTGCCGCCACGGCTGAACAAATGGCTGCCCCAGGAAGCGCGTTACTTGGCTGCGCTTCCCTTTTTTTTCGTCCACGCCTCTCTGCTACGTAGCTATGGAGGAGCACAGGGACAGCAGCGTGGCTGTGGAGGTCCATACCTGCCTGGCTTTGTAGCTATGCTGTGGAGGGAGGTGAGTGAAAACAAAACGCACCTCCATGCGAAGGCGCAACCCGCATTGCCTCCGCAGGCTCCGTTCGCTGTCTGCGCAGAGGCATGCGAATGCCCCGACGGCAATGCGGGTTGCTTAACCCCGAATGCAACCTGTTGTATTTTACCCGTGCGGAAAGGGCCATAGCGTTGGGAGTATTGGGTTAAAATCTTCATGGAAGATTGCCATGCCGTGGAAGCTCACTGGGTAACTTTGAGCCTGTCACCCCCTCTCAGCATAATCTGCCTCACAAGGTGGTTGTGAGGATAAACTGAAGGAGGTGAGAATGTTATTGTGAGCTGCTTTGGGTTTTCCTTGAGGAGGAAAGTGGGAAATAAGTAGATAGGCAGTTAGATTGAGAAATAGCAAAAGGATTTATTTTTTAGAATACACAGAGGACATGCTGCCATAATGTGCGGTGATGATTACGGGCTTTGGTGGCTTTAAAAGAGGGTAAAACAAAATCATGAAGGGTGTGACTAACAGGAACTTCCAGGTAGCAAGTGATGTGAAAGACCTCTTTTGGAGACCCCGGAGAGCCACTGCCAGAGTAGGCAACATTGAGCTTGAAGGACCAATGGTCTGATTCAGTCCCTGGCTGCTTCATGTGTCCATGGCTATAATTCAGAAATACTATACCTTTGAATTCTACGTTTTAGAGGAGAAGCAACATGCCTTTTTTGTGGCCTCTTCAGACCCGTCTTCCTGGTCCCTGATGGAAACAGGACCCTGTTAGACTTTTCTTTAATACATTGTTGGTTATTGTGGGGCTACTGTACTGGTTTTATTATTATGTGTATTCCTATTATAGTATTATGTATTGTATATTATGTTGTGCACCGCCCTGAGCCCTTCGGGGGAGGGCAGTATATAAATTAAATATCATAATATTAACCCATTTGTAATGCCTCAATAGGTTCTCAAAGGCTCATTCCGCACATGCAGAATAATGCACTTTCAAACTGCTTTCAATGCTCTTTGAAGCTGTGCGGAATGGCAAAATGCACTTGCAAACAGTTGTGAAAGTGGTTTGAAAACGTATTATTTTGCGTGTGCGGAAGGGGCCAAAAAGTAACAGGGGAGATGAGCTACTTTTGTTGGTAAGAGCACAGTGCTAGTTAGCAATTTAGTATCTTATCTTTGGAACTATGAAGGTTGAAGTGTCGTTTCCATCAGTGAAAACTGAGGCTCTGCCATTTTTAAGAGAACCTGAAAGGTGTGCAGTTGTGACCTTTACTTCGCAACATTAGTGAACTTCACACAGGGCTGTAACCTTTTGAAGCGATGGAAAGTGGTTCAAGCTTGTTCCTTGACAAACCTGAAATGTTGTAATAGTTTAAGGAAATGCCTTGCGCTTCTCCCCACGGAAAAGAAAACTGTGAAAGGGGCCATTCATGTAAAGCCGGGGGCCGTAATGTGATACTGATGACCTGTGGAAGATGGCTGGTTGAACAAGTTTCTACACAAAAGTGGAATCTGACAGTCTAGTGTTTTTCCGTGTGCAGTGGTAATCATGAGAATACTTAAGAAAAACTAGCTTAGCAAAAATGTGGTGGCCGCAGACTTGGTTCTGCATTGTCCTCCTTTCCAGACTGTGCAGTTCCACTGGGATCACAATACTGCGAAAGTCTTCATGGCATGGAAACACTGGATCAGCTAAGGTGTGTTCTAAATGATGCACTCACCTCAGTGAGTCATCCTGTTTCCATGTGACATAGTTGCTAATGTGTAAAGTTTATCCCCTGCTTTAACATGCAGAAATCCACCTCAAGAACTTGGCGGTGATTTGATGTGATCTTTCCAGTTTGTGGCATTTGACTATTTCCATTATTATACCCATGGTTGACGGGCATAATCCTAACTCTGTTGCTATATGCCAGCTATGGAGTTCTGATTCCAAACCATCTAAAAGAGTGGAGACTATCTAGCCACTGTGTGTCTGAGGTTCACTTTTAAATATTTGGTTTTAGAGGTTGCTTCTACAAGCTCCTTTAAAAAGCTAGCAATTATTCATGGGATATGAAACCCCCAGAGCTCTAAAAGATAAGTAAGAATACATCACATTGGAATTTTGTTTTGTTTTTTAATCCTTTATTTTATTTATTTATTTTATTTATTATTGGATTTAGGAACCGCCCACACCCCCGAAGGGCTCTGGGTGGTGTACAGCAGAGCACAAAATACAATAATACATATAAATTAAAACTCAAACATAAACTCTATAACATAGCAGCAGTCCATTTCAATAAAACATAATATACCCTGTTTCCCCTAATATAAGATATCCCCGAAAAATAAGACATAGTAGAGGTTTTGCTGAAGTGCGAAATATAAGGCATCCCCCGAAAGTAAGACATAGCAAAGTTTTTGTTTGGAAGCATGCCCGATGAACAGAACACAGAAAAATAAGACATCCCCTGAAAATAAGACATAGCGCATCTTTGGGAGCAAAAATTAATATAAGACACTGTCTTATATTCGGGGAAACACGGTAAAATAGTACAAGATGGTGGCGCCCGGTCCTAAGGCCGGGAGGGGACAGGCGGTGCTGAAAAGATAGGAGGAGGAGGAGGAGGAGGAGGAGGAGGAGGAGGCGGCGGCGGCGGCGGCTAATCTGAGTTCCCCAGATAAGCCTACACAGCTCAGGCGGCAGAGCTGGAAATCAAACTTGTTCAACCAGTTATCGAGTGTGCCCAAGCATCATGGTACATGGGAATCATAGTCCATGAACATCTGGGGCACCAGAGTTGGACACCTTTGATGTACATCATGTAGTGGATGTTAGCATTTGTGACACTCACAGCAAGTTCTTGTGCCAGACATTCCATCACCAGCCAGAAACATGGGAAAGGTATATTTTGACCAGGCCTCCGACTACTTTCAGTCATACTAATAGATACCTTAAACAGAGAAAAAGGTCAGGTTCCGTCCTTACTTACACCAACATTATACCATTACCTTTGTGTTGCATGTCATTAACTAAAAGGAACAGTTCTTACCTATACCTTCCAAAAATTGCAGCTTTCTAAGAGCTCTTAATTAAAAAGTTCTGGCACATATTTACATTGGTTTAGACAAGGCCAACAAGGTGTGCACACTATAAACATGTAATAATCCAGGAAACTGAGAGTTTTTTTAGCAGAGACCTGTCAAGCTGAAAGGTTTTTTAAAATGCACGCATTTAAAAGTCTTGTAGATCAGTACCAATAACAGTGACGTTTACTTTTTAATTTAATTGGGCCTCTCCATGGAGGCCCAAGTCACTAATATGGCAAGGATCGCCTTTTACCATTTCTGACAGGTTAGAGGGCTGCCCCCCTACTTATCCTGCCCTGACTTAGCCACAGTGATCTATGCAATGGTCACCTCCCGGCTAGATTACTGTAACTCGCTCTACATGGACCTACCCTTGAGAGTGACTCGGAAACTAATGCTGGTCCAGAATGCACCAGGTACATCTGTGAGATAGCACATAACACCTGTGCTTCGGCAGCTACACTGGTTGCCAGTGGAATTCCAAATCACATTCAATGTTTTGGTTTAAGGTCCTGAGCGGTCTGAGATCATCATATCTGAAGAACCACATTACCCCATATTGCCCTTGGAGGATGCTCCATTCCTCTGAAATCTTAAGAACATAAGAAGTAGCCTGCTGGATCCTTATTTGAGATTTGTAGTCCATGAACATCTAGAGAGCCGTAGGTTGCAGACCCCTGAACTAGAGCTACAGCTGTAATATTATGTATGTGAGGGGGATTATTGATTCTGTCTCAAAGAATCCAGTTCTATTGGTTACTGGTAGGTGCAGAAGAAAAAAGATTCAGGACAAAATAAATGTTCTTCATGTTGCATATAATTAAGGTACAGAATTCATTACCCCAAGATGTGGCAATTTAAAAGGTTCATCACATTAATAAAGTAAAGGCCCATTGAGAGCTCTCAGCCACAATTGTTAAAAAAGAATCTGCAGTGGTAAAGGTAAAGTATCATGCTCCAACTACATAAGCTTCTCAAGGGCATGTTTTAATTCTAACATGGGAAGTTCTAACATGCAAGTTCAATTCTTATCTTCCTAGGAAGAGGCACTCCTTAAAAAGTGAGCTGTCTTTTTAATCTGTGCAGCTTGTTTCTTTCCAGATTAGAATCTTCTGTTCCTTACCATCAGATTATTTCATTATATCCATCTGAATATATGGATCTCAGCTGGGTTGCACGCAGGCTGACCTGCAGCAGGCTTGAGGAATCGTTGTTTTTGAAGGAGTGCATTCTTTTAAAAAAAGGAAGAGGGAAACAGAGAAGAAAGGCACACAGAGGAGGAGGAGGAGGAAAAGGAGGAGTTTGGATTTATACCCCATCTTTCTCTCCTGTAAGGAGACTCAGCTACAATACACAGAAGAGAAAGGGGTACTTTTTTGACCCTTAAAAACAGAAGGCCAACTGGCCTTCCTCAGTGGTCAAAAGTAATAAAATAATACAGTGTTTAGCTATCAGAATCAAAAGTTGGTTGTGGTAGAGTCTGGAGTTAGATTCTAAAGTTAAATTGGATTATATCCGAACATCATCATGTTAGAAATGTGAGTAGTATAATGTGAAAAGGGTCACAGTTGTCTATATTTCTATTTAAAAAGTACGTAGGTGGTGGTTGCTTGCTGCTGTATTCTCATGGCCAAATAGACTTATATGCTGATAACACAAGGTATCCATGTTGTCTCTCTCTCGCAAAAAAAGTGAGATTCCTGCATAGGTTTTGTACTATGTTTCTGGTAGGACTGTTTTGTTTGGGGGCAGGGGTGCTTTTTGACAGCCAGAAATTCAACAAATATAGATTCTGTGGCATCTGCATTCGATGACAAGGAAACTTCGTCTGTTTGGCCTTATCAGAAAAGAAAAATATGGTCACCCTATTTATGCAGAAAAAAAATGTTTAGTGCCAGAGAGCCTGTCCAGAAGAGGACTGATTGATCTGTTATTTCACTGCTCTTGCATCATTTTGTTTGTGTGAAGAAGAAGCTGATCTAAAATTGTGGGTAGGCATAGTTGGCATGTAAATCTTGTTTTCTTTGCTCACTATATGGTTGCATGTTATCTGTTCACACCTGGGGCTGTTTTTAATCTAATTTTGTTGTATTCTTAGAACTGTTCTGTACAGTTGTGGATGAATTGTGCATGCTTTGCGCATGTTTTCCATTTGCAAGCATTAGAAGCAGAAAGAATACCATTCAGGCTTGTACAGCTATTGATGACAACACTGATAGATGTTGTGGGGGGGGGGGGTACCAGTGAGTTCTAGGCATGCTTATTGGGAAGTAAATTCAGTTCCACTCAATGGGACTTAATCCAAGTCAATGTGTATAGGATTCAATGGTGTATTTGGAGGGGGACAGAAGGAGTGAATGCCCCAGGAACCACTTGCATGTATCATGTGCGGGGGCACATTCAATCACCTCCTCTTCCCCCCCCCCCCCCGACCAAGGAGCTGCATTGGGCTACCTCAGTGGTGGTGAACCTTTGGCACTCCAGATGTCATGGACTACAATTCCCATCAGCCCCTGCCAGCATGGCCAATTGGCTGATGGGAATTGTAGTCCATAACATCTGGAGTGCCAAAGGTTTGCCACCACGGGGCTACCTGCTGTGCCACCTCCTTTTCCTGCATCCTCCACTGTTGCTGCCCGGGTTGCCCACCTCTGCTGTTGCTAGCCCCTGCTGACTGCCTCTTCCCTGAGATTAGAGGCACCCCCTGCCCCACTTCTGCGCCCTGCCCTCACCTATACACCCAGCCTCTGGCTGGTCACCTCCAAGCTCGGTCTGATGAGCCATGCCCCAGGCAATAAGGAGTCTGATGTAGAGCCTGAAGATATTGTGAGGCCAGAACTGGTTCCTTGCAAGGAGATGCAAGCAACAGAGCCCTTCTCTGCCAGCCAAGGCAGACCAGCAACAGAGCCAAGCCCTTCCCTGCCAGTGGATGCTGAGCCAGATGTGATGCAGCTGGGAGAGCCCTCAGCAGCCCCAGATGAACGAAGTGATGAACCAGCTGCATGAAGAAGGCAAAGGCAGAGACAGCAATTCAGCAGTAAAAGGAGAAGTGCCCGTATTGCCGCTCATAATGGCAAAAGGCTCTGGGAGCAAGAAACAGCAACATCGGAGGAGGATTGAGCCTTTGCAGGATCCTGACCTTGTTAGTAAAGGCATCCTATATAAACCCTGTCCTGGGCTTGGCTCTGCCTGGGTGCAACAAGTGTGTTTCACCAGGAAGCTTCACTCGCCAGGTTCCCTGCTCCCTGCCTTGTACCTCTGTGCCTAGCCTGTCTGCCTGCTTGAACTTGCTTGACTCTGGACTGCCTGCCCACGCCTTTGCCTGCTACCTGCTTTGTCCCTGGGATAGCCTGCCCACGCCCTAGCTGACACCTGCTGGCAGCACACTCGGGCAGAGGCAGGCAGGCAGGCAGCAGAAGCGCATGTAAAGGGATAGAGGGTTGGCGGAGGTTGGTGCTCAGAGGCACACCATTGGCCCATCCCCGCCATCCGTGCATCCAGTCCCCATCTGTTATTGTTATTGTCACTGATGGCCTGGAAGCTGCTCCCAAGGGAGGCATAGGGAATTCAGCTCTGTTATTCCCATGTTGCACATTCACCCGGAGGTGCAAGGGGAGTGCTGCAAGAAGCAGGTGAACAAAGGGGAAAAGAACGAGGAAGCACTGTGGCTGGCTGGGAGGAGAAGAAACAGCTCAGCATATAGAGAGCCCAAAACCTTCACCTGCCTCTGGGCAGCAGCCCCAGTGTTGGATTCTCTCCCCCCCCCCCCATTCAGGACACGGAGGGCCTCCAAAAAGTCTGTCAAACGGATCCCTGCTGGGGCCTGTCAGTACAGGGGGCTAAGCAGAAGAGGAAGAGGAGGAAGAAGAGGAGGAAGAAAAGGAGGAGGAGTTTGGATTTATATCCCCCCTTTCTCTCCTGTAGGAAACTCAAAGGGATTTACAATCTCCTTGCCCTTCCCCCCTCATAACAAACACCCTGTGAGGTGGGTGGGGCTGAGAGAGTCCTGAGAGAACTGTGACTAGCCCAAGGTCACCCAGCTGGCGTGTGTGGGAGTGCACAGGCTAACCTGAATTCCCCAGATAAGCCTCCACAGCTCAAGCGGCAGAGCAGGGAATCAAACCCGGTTCCTCCAGATTAGAATGCACCTGCTGTTAACCACTACGCCACTGCAAATGCAACAGCCTTTTCCACATGTGATCCCCAACATCCCTCTCCCCGCCCCCCCCCCCGCCCCCCTCCACACAAAAATTCTTCCTTTCCAGGACAGGACAGTTTCCCAAGCCTCTTCTGTCCCCTTTATCCTTTTTTCTATTCCTCAGTCCAAAATTTAAATGTATTATTTTGTAGTACAGCAACAATGGCTCAATAGCCAGGTCTTTAGCTACTGCTGACCTCTCAATGTTTCCAATATTTCTGGACTATGTTCACTTGCATTATTCAATAACATAAATTTGTAGAATAAATGAGTGGTTTTTCTGCGCAGTAAAAAAAAAAGTCAGTCTGTGGAGGGTAGGTCTACCCAATGCTTTTCAATAGGCAGACTGGTCTGAATGGCTAAGATTTTTGTACTCTTGTCTGTACTCAGCTCATCAAAAATGTTTAAAAATAGAGAACTATATATTGCCAGAATCAGTCGGACGAGCTGAGTACAACTACATACCCGTATATACTCGTGTATAAGTCGACCCGAATATAAGTCAAGGCACCTAATTTTACCACAAAAAACTGGTAAAACGTATTGACTCGAGTATAAGTCTAGGGTGGGAAATGCAGCAGCTACTGGTAAATTTCAAAAATAAAAATAGATATGGTCAGGCTCCATTTGGGGGTCTCTGCCACTCTGCCATCTCACCAATCTCAAGGTCTCTGCCACAAACCTCTCCATCCCGCAGCTTGTCCAGCTCACCCGGGTCAACTGGCTGTCACTCTCTGAGTGCCAGGGACCAGCCGCCGCCAAGAAGAAGGCAGAGGCAGAGAAAGCAGCTGAAAAGGGGAAGGCATCAAAGAAGGCAGAGGAGAGCAAAGCAGAGAAGGAGGCTGAGAAAGCGGCTGAAAGGGGGGAGGGCAGAGAAGAAGGCAGAGGCAGAGAAAGCGGCTGAAAGGGGGAAGGCATCAAAGAAGGCAGAGGAGAGCGAAGCAGAGAAGGAGGCTGAGAAAGCGGCTGAAGGGGGGAGGCAGAGAAGAAGGCAGAGGCAGAGAAAGCGGCTGAAAGGGGGAAGGCAGAGAAGAATTTAGTGGGACCCTCACTCGCGTATAAGTCGAGGCGGACTTTTTCAGCACAAAAATGTGCTGAAAAAGTAGACTTATACACGAGTATATAAAGTACTTTTTGGGCTGAAAGGGCACCCAGGATCGCAGCCTGCAGAGCAAATGTCCTGGGGCAACCTTCAGCAAATGGCAGCCGGGAGAATCCCTTCAGCTGCGCACAAAATTTCAGGCTCAAGCTGAGGGTGAAACTGACCAGAGAACAAAACAGATGGGTGGGCAGAAGCCTCTTTTCCCTCCTGATGCCTTTGCTGTCCGGAACCAAGCCAGAAGCTGCCTGTTTTTAAGACGTCCCTTGGACATCTTCGTTTGGGGGTGCAGAGTGAAAGGAAGCAATCGCCTCTTTTTAAGTTATCCCACAGAGGTCTTTTTTTTTGTGCTTCACATAATGGACCATCGGTGGTGGTAGTATATCATGGGCTACAACCTTGATGTGAGATCTGGGTGCTTTTTAGCTTGACATTGACTTTTCTTATTTTGTTTTGCAGATCCTGTACTTCAGGTGCCATTACATGTAGAAGAGTAAGTCACCTTCATTATTTTTTTCCCCATTTTTCTTGACTATTGAGGTTACAGCTTGGTTTTCATTGACAAGTTAAGCATTGTGGTAAATGCAAGGTTCTTAATATCAGTTCATTTCAAACATAATAACAAACCATGGCTAGCCTAGAAGGATCGTCAAGCTTTTATACTTCCTGCTCTCCCTCCTTCCATTACTCACAGATAGCTAATGAATGACTTCTGCTTTCATGGCAAACCATAAGTTGCTGATATGTCCAGACCAGCAACTATAGCTTGCTCTTTATTCAGGTTCAAAACTTGGAACAAACAATTCTGACTGGGAAGGTACGTTCAAACCATAGTTTGCTGTTTTGGATATTGATTGATTGATTAGCTAGAAATAAGATAAAAATTAAACAGAAAGAACTCACAGAACTGGGAACTCAGCACGCATTGCCTCCTTGGAGCCCCTGTTAAGATATATTCTGTTTTGGATATCGCCACAAAAGCAGACATCTCTGGCAATTGCCAGATTGGCCATGGTGGTGGAAGGGCATGTACAAACCCAAGAATC
This sequence comes from Sphaerodactylus townsendi, assembly GCF_021028975.2. Lineage (NCBI taxonomy): Eukaryota > Metazoa > Chordata > Lepidosauria > Squamata > Sphaerodactylidae > Sphaerodactylus > Sphaerodactylus townsendi. Next base: position 174,926,677 of record NC_059427.1, on the reverse strand, counting down.
CCTGAGGATCATCCATGTAGCAACAAGGGCAAACTGAAACTCTGACCCACTGACTATTTTGTTGCCCCAAGTATGCAAAAGTTAGATCTAAATACTCCAGTTTGATTCCTCTGTTCCCATGGTTTGCCATTCTGGTAATTGAATTGGCCAAAATAATTGACACCAAGATGTCAACTAGGATCCAGTGATTTTGTTCCTCTCACGCTTCTGTTCAGCCACTGCCAAGGCTTTTCTCTGCTATGATGCTTGCGACTCAGTGAAGAAAGCAGGGAGGCTTCCACTGTCGTTATAGGGAAGAGGGAAGGAACAATGTCACAGGCTCCTTTTATCTTTTTAGAAATATTATGTGTCTTTCTGGTCTGTCTGTTTTACAGATATTTTCTGCTGTTTTTTAGTCTCTGGCTTGTTTTTTAAAAATGTTGATAATGTATGTTGATTTTATTTGTAAGTCAACTCAAGCAGGACTTTGGAGAGGCGACATATAAATCTCCTAAATGAATAAATACATAAACAGTGTCGCAGCATCCAAGCCCGTAATTCAGTGAGATGAACTATTATTATGCACACAAAGGCAAAAATGTGAAAATGCCTCATTGTTTTCTTTAGTCCATTTCATCCTCAGCTGCTCTCCTTGCCAAATTGCAGACTGGTCTGTGCATTTGTCATGGTGCCACTGAAGATTAAAAGGGCAGGAAAAACCTGAGTGTTCACCTGGCTGCTTTTGCTGTGATTTAAACTGTAGTCAAAAGGGGAGACAAGGACATAAGCATTCATTGTTAACGTAGTCCACAAATACAGTGAGATAAAACAAAGCACAAAGATCTTTCATGTGGCCTATGCCTCTCTAGAATATGTGGTTGTATGTAAAAATTGTGGGCTGACATGCCCTTTGAAGCTCAATCACACCAATTTGAAGACAAGTGTGGATTTCAGTAGGAATTAACCTGCCTGTGAACATGTTTAGTACTGGCTGTTAGAGTGCATGTAGAACTTTACATGGCTGCAGGGAAGAGCCATATCCAACGTATTGGTCCCCGACACATTATTCCATTTAAATGACTGGCAAACAGGCTCATTCCGCACATGCAGAATAATGCAGTTTCAAACTGCTTTCAGTGCTCTTTGAAACTGTGCAGAATGGCAAAATCCACTTGCAAGCAGTTGTGAAAGTGGTTTGAAAACGCATTATTTTGCTTGTGCGGAAGGGGCCACAGTGAGCAAAGGGTATCATCTCTTTAAATGGGCTTTAAATGGTAGCCTGACTCACAGAAATGATGGAAGTAAAGCTTGTCCAATGGCTTTTCCCCATGCCAGAATTTAGCTACCTGCTAAATTTTTCTATGTCAGGCTGTGCACTGCTAAGGAAATTTGAGCAGAGGTGGTGAAGTCATGGTAAACTCTACAGCTGTTCTAGATTTATTTCGCGGTTGGCTGGATGCAGAATTTTGAGAACAATAAGATGGCTGCGTGGGGGATAAGACCAGAAGTGTATCGGGGGGAAATGGCACCCAGAGACAACCCCTTCCCCAGGTGCCCCCACGTCCCCCATCCCCGTGCTCAGGGGCGTGGCTTGTGGGCACTGAGCCCTGCCCCCCGGCCTCCATGCAGGCCTGCAGGACCTGGGGAGGGCAAAACGAAGCCGGCCTGCATGGAGGCCAGGGGCAGGGCTCGGCGGCAGCCCAGGAGGGCACTGTGGCTGCCAGCTGCTGAGCCCTGCCCCCTGCCTCCTTGCAGCTGGCTGCCCAGCTCCTGAGTCGGCCTGCGGGGGGGGGGGGGCTCGGTGGTGTGCACCCATGGACATGGGTGAGCCCATGTCCCTATAGGCCCGTGGTGGCGAACCTTTGGCACTCCAGATGTTATGGACTACAATTCCCAGCAGCCAATTGGCCATGCTGGCAGGGGCTGATGGGAATTGTAGTCCTTAACATCCGGAGTGCCAAAGGTTCGCCACCACTGCTATAGGCCATACACCTCTGGATGAGACTGATAACAGCTACCGTGGAGTTTAACATTAGGAGGAACGTAAGCAGGTTACCCAAAATGTTAGGAGGTCCCAAGCCAAGCACTCTCCTATAATAAAGTAAGCTGTTTCCACATGGATGCCCCCCAGAGACGCAAAACTAATTTATTTATTTATTTATTTCATTCCATTTTTAAACCGCCCTCCCCCGGAGGGCTCAGGGCGGTGTACATCAACATCAAATAAATACAAATATAAAAACAATCTATAACAATATTAAATTCATAGAATTTAAACAGTTTAAAATTTGCAGAAGGCGACTTATCCCAACCCCATTCCCGCCCATGGGAGACCAAGATGGTATGAGGGTCAGATGGTCATCCCGGCTGGCCAAAAGCCTGGCGGAACAGGTCCGTTTTGCAGGCCCTGCGGAAACTCTGAAGGTCCCGCAGGGCCCTGGTCTCCTTAGGGAGCCTGTTCCACCAGGTAGGCAGTAAAAGCCCTGGCCCTTGTTGTTTTGAAGAAGCACCTACTCTGATGGAGCAGAGGAAAACCAGGACTAGATCTTAGCTTTGGGGAAACTCTTTGAAAACATGGTGACGGGCACCAGGGCCACATATTTCAAAAGGTTTTTCCAGGGAGGTTTATCGGCCTCTGAAGCCTGAAATAAATCTGTCACACTAACCTTCAAAAATGTGCCATATGATTTTTGAAAGAGGTGATTCAGCTGCCTCTGGAGTTCAGACCACACAAGTGTGGTGTAATTTGCTGCTCGAAGTTAAAAATAAATAATTCACATGTCGGGTTTTTTTCCTCGAGGAGAAAAAAAATAGCACTATTTGTGTTTCTAAAAGGAAGCTGCTGCCTTTGCCGAGAACTGCCATTGTGCTTTCTGATCTCACAAATGCAAATTCGTTCATTGGTGTTTTAATTCTTTTTTTAACTCCTAGACCGGCATTTCTTCCTGATCCTAATGACGGCAGTCTGTACACTCTTGGTGGCAAGAATAGTGAAGGCTTGACTGTACGTATAATTTGATCAGGCACGTCGTTAGGGCTGACAACTTGTTTCAGTTTGCACTCTTGGTTTGCAAGGGGTGATTGGCAGGTTCGTTGCAAGTGTTAGATCTGCGAGTACACCCTAAAGCAGGGGTGGGCAATTATTTTTTCCATGGGGCCGCATAAGAAACAGAAAATATTGTGGAGGGCCGGGCCAAAAGGCAGGGGGGCGAGGCGCTTTTGAAAGCCCCGCAGAAGCGGGTAGCCAAGGCAACCGGCTTCTGCTGGGCTTTCAAAGGCGCCTCGCTCCCCAACACGGCAGGGGGGCCAGTCAGGGTCACCTGGCGGGCCGGATGAGGCCCACAGGCCGTATAATGCCCAGGTCTGCCCTAAAGTGTGTCCAGCTCTCCCCTGCACATTTCAGCACCTGACTGTCATCAGCAAACCTGAGGTGGGGAAGCTGGCAGGGCTTTTGGCTGGGCCCGCTTGCTGTTGTGACTCCCACATTCACTCACTGCCCAGGGCCACCGGGGAAAGCATTGCAGGCAGTGGTGAGCATGAGGAGAAGGAGAAGGAGGAGGGTTGGTTTTTATATCCCGCTTTTCCTCTACCTTTAAGGAGTCTCAAAGCTGCTTACAATTGCCTTTCCTTCCTCCCTCCACAATGGATACCTTGTGAGGTAGGTGGGACAGAGAGAGTGCTGAGAGAACTGTGACTGGCCCAAAGTCACCCAGCAGGCTTCAGGTAGAGGAAGAAGAGTTAATGTTTATGCCCTCCTTCTTCTCTACCTTAAGAAGTCTCAAAGCAGTTTAAAATTGCCTTCCCCTCCCCACACAGACACCTTGTGAGGTAAGCAGGGCTGAGAGAGTTCTGAGAGAATTGTGAATGGCCCAAGGTCACCCAGCAGGCATCATGTGGAGGAAGAAGAGTTAGTTTTAGTGCCCTGCTTTTTCTCAACTGTAAGGCTTCCCAAGGTGGCTTACAAACCTCTTCCCCTCCTTTCACCTCAACAGACAACTTGTGAGGTCGGTGAGGCTGAGAGGGTTCTGAACAAACTGACTACCTCAAGGTCACCCATTTGGCTTTATGTGTGGAATTGGGGAATCAAACCTAGTTCTCCAGATTAGAGTCCGCTGCACTACCCACTACTACACACTGAGCAGTGGGAGAGCTCAAAAGTGGGCTGGGGAAGGACTCCCGGACAGGTGGGACACATGTGGGTATGGGGAAAGGGAGCTGGGCATGTGTGTGGGCTGAGTGGTGGACAGAAGCGAGGAAGAAGCCCTGGGAATTCCCTGTTCAAGGTCCCTCAAAACCTGGAACCAACCATGCTGCAGAGCATCATCATTCATGATTAACTGCGAGAAATCTTGATAATTCACCCAGACTACTGATTTGAGTCTGCTCTCCCTCAGTAAAATGGAGAACAGGCACAGTTAATTACATTAGAAGCAATAGTCTCTCTAAGGCAGTGGTTCTCAACCTTCCTAATGCCGCGACCCTTTAATACAGTTCCTCATGTTGTGGTGACCCCCCCAACCATAGAGGAGCGGTGTCTCGGTTCCTAAGACCATCGGAAATATGTGTTTTCCGATGGTCTTAGGCGACCCCTGTGAAAGGGTTGTTCAACCCCCAAAGGGGTCGCAACCCACAGGTTGAGAACTGCTGCTCTAAGGTTTCTGTACCAGTGCATGGAAGCTCACTGAGCAGAACTGAGCCACCAGCGAGAACTCCCCATGCGGGCCGGCTACCCAACCGGCGCGGCACCAATATGGTACCTGTGCAGACATGCAGCTCACAGGGAACATTGATTAGAACTAATTAGGTCTTCCTTTATTTACCTCATATATACGCCTGTGGTGACCTGAAACAGCTCACACTGTTTTCCTCTTCTTAATTTTATCCTCACAACAACCCTGCAAGTGTATGTCTGGCCTAAGATTCCATGGCAGAAGGGAGATTTAGACCAACGTTTCCCAGTTCCTGCTCCAGCTCTCTAACCACTACACTGCTCTTGCTCCAAATGGAATAGCTAGCTTCTCCACATTTCAAATGCAGCTTCAAGACAATATTGCTATATGGAAATTTCCTAGCAAATGAAAATGTAATAGTTAGGCATTTTGAAAGATGCAGACAGGTTGATGCCTAATATAACTTGGTGTTCTTCTAGGCAACAGATATTAATGTTTGTGTTGCCCCCCAGTTTAGGTGCCTCCCTTCTCAAAATGCCGTAAAGGTCTGTACTCGTAATTCTTGTGGTTCCTAGAACCGTGCATTGCTTGTGCAACTTTATTAAGTGCTGGTGCCAGTTCAGAGTAACAATGCCAGGAACAGAGACACCCACACTGTGTAACACCTGCTTCTCTGGATTTCCAAATTCCTGGCTGGGAAGAGAAGTAGAAGTTACCAAGTGCATAATGAGTGTTGGGAAAACTGATTTGGTTTTCTAATAGACAAGTGTCTTTTGGCTTATTTTTTTCCATTATATTTCACATGCAGCACTTGAAAGACATTATGGTTCCTGGAGCATCTCTTGAAGAGCCATAACAGTTATTGCCTGAAGGTATTAAACAGCCTTGTCGAGAAATCCAGCCTGTACTGGGAAAGAATGTGGAGAAAGTGTATTAGTGGTAGGGAGGTACATGAGTTCTAGTATTAACTTCAGTACAAGATGTCTCTAGTTCTCTTTAGTAAAGGTACATAAAGTGTTAAATGGGTATGATTGATCCTACCCCAATAGATGTTGCTTGCCTACTCACTTGAGAGCTACTGTTTTATGATGAAATTCAGATAAATATCTGCTTCATACCGCTTTCTTTTCCTGGAAGCTCTCATGACTTCCTCTTACCAAGTTATTTATCAAGTTATAACTTGATAAAGATAAAATTACTGAATACAATGATAGCCAAGTATGTTACAAGGGGTAAATCCCCTTTGTATGTTGCCTTCTTGGATCTCAAAGGGGCATTCAATTCAGTGAACAGAGAACTCTTATGGGAAAAACTTACGGAAATGGGTATTGATGGTAGGCTGCTTGCTCTTATCAAGGCTTTATATACAAATATCACCCTCCAAGTGAGATGTGACCCTTTGGGAAGACTAACGCCAAAAATCCAATCCTATAAAGGTGTTAAACAAGGCTGCGTTTGGGCCCCCTTGTTATTCAATCTGTTCATTAATGATCTGTCCCCTGATCTAAAATCAGTCAACTCACCTTGCCCCAGCTTTGGTAATGTGACCCTACCACTACTTCTATTTGCAGACGATGCATTATTACTCTCTAGAACGAAGAGGGGCCTAAATTCCTTGTTATCCAAATGCAGTGATTATTGCACACGGAATTCTTTATCCATCAACCCTGCTAAATCTAAGGTGGTTGTATTTGCTAACACTTATAAACCCAGTAGATGGATGTTAGATTGGTTGAACAAGTCAAGTTCTGTAAATATTTAGGAATCGTTTTCCATCATAAAGTCTGTTGGTATAAACACAGAGACCTAGCCATGACAGCTTGTAGGGCTACTGTGGCGGGTGTGGAGAACTTTTTCTTTACAAAAGGCACTAGGTTTATCCCTGCCGCAGTTAGAGTCTTTAACATGAAAGCGATTCCTCAATTGCTCTATGGAATCCCCTTGTGGATTAATGCTTGGAGCCAAAAAGTTGAAAGGATTCAGTCAGCCTTCTTATACAAAATATTCGGAGTGCCACATTGCATTCCTTATGCTGCACTCTGTTTGGAAGCGGGACAACATCTTCTGGTTACGAAAGCTTGGCTGGCCACCCTTAAGTTCTGGGTTTGCCTGTGCTTTAATTCGGACACTGGTAGCCTTATCAATCATATCCTCCCCCAACTCCATGGATCTAAGTGGTGGCGGGCAGTTGAAATTAAAATACTTTCCCTGGGATTCTCCTGGGACTCTTTACAAATGCTACCTCCTTCCGAACTCTTTTTCCAACTAAAAAGGCGACTCCTTGACCAGGAGCTACAAGTTCTACAAGACCAAGCGCGAAGTAACTGTTCCCCCTTCTTTTTCAACATCAAATTCAAAACCAATCTGATTGCAGACTATCTGAGTATACTCCAAGAGCCCAAGCTTAGATGGATATACACAAGGGCTCGTTGTAATTCCTTCCCTTGTTCTGTACTCCAAGGGAGGTTTCTTAAAATTGACTCGCAAGAGCGGAAATGCCCCCACTGTTCTATAGTGGTGCAATCTATGGAACATATAATGCTTAATTGCCCCAAATACGAAGAAGCTAGGACCAGGCTTTTGACTCTTCTTCCTGCTAAGTTTAAGGAATACTCTGTGGCTGGGAAGGTTGCATTCCTACTAAACAACTCTTCTTCTGTGATTTTAAATTCTGTAGCTAGGTTCCTTTTAGGAACTTTGGAATAATACCTGTGATGGTTTTATGTATGGAACATTTGCCTGGATAATGCTGGTTGTTATATTGGTATTATGCCTAATAAAGGTTTTATGTATGTATGTATGTATGATAAAATTACAACAAAATCTAGAGTATGAATGGGAATGTCTATTTTGGGCCTTCAATTCCAAAGACCCTAAACAATTTTGGAGATGTGTTAATAAATCCCTCTTGTTGAAACAGGCCCCTCAACATTGTATCCCTCCGGAAACATGGTTTGCCTACTTTAACCAAGTATTTAATGATAGTACCATATCAACGATTGCAGACATCAATCTAGAAAACATCCCACACTGGCCTCCTGTATCTCCCCAAGAGATAAATCTTCTATTAAAAGATCTGAAATATGGCAAATCTCCAGGCCCTGACTTAATTACTTCTGAGCTGATTAAATCCAACATAAGCTGGTGGTCACAACTCCTGTCTTCTGTTTTTACCCAGGTAAATTCAACAGGAAAAATACCAAAAACATAAGAGATAATAGTTCCAATCTATAAACAAGGTGATTATCAGGACCCTGTTAACTATCGCCCCATCAGCCTGCTGTCTGTAGTGGGCAAATTATATGCCAGGTTCCTCTACCTTAAACTAAACAGACGGATTCAAGAGCAAGAGGTCATAGGACACGAACAAATAGGTTTCTCCAGAGGAAAATCTACTTATGACCATGCAATAGTCCTGGCCCACCTTGCCCAAAAACAGTTAAAACAACAATCAGGCAAGCTCTATGTTGCTTTTTAGACTTTAAAAAAGCCTTTGATTCGCTATCTAGAGAATTGTTATGGAAGAAAATGGAGGATTTGAACATCGACCCCAGACTGCTTTTTTAAATCAGGCAATTACACACTAACACCTCTTGCTGGGTAAAATGCACTCAGGAGGGGGCATTGACCAATAGTATCTTAAGCAACAAAGAGGTGAAACTGGGGTGTATAATTGCTCCGACCTTGTTTAACATATACTTAAGGGACTTACCATGGGAACTTAAGGATATTGATGGACACAGCCCCAAACTGGGAAATACACATTTACCGGCGCTTCTTTATGAAGATGATACTATTATAATGTTGTACACTAGGGTAGGCCTGTTACGTTTAATGAACAGATGCTACAGCTACTGCAAATTAAACAAGTTGGAACTTAACTTTGATAAATCAAAAGTTATGGTGTTTGCTAGATCATGGAAAAAACAACCCTGGAAAGTAGCGACAAAATAAATTGAACAAGTCAAGAAATACAAATACTTAGGTATTTTGTTTACTTATAATCTTTCTTGGACAGCCCATGTTAAAATGGCATCAGTAAAAGCTACTCCAACTGTAAACGCTTTAGTGAATTTCTTTTATACCAGAGGACACCAATACATTCCAGCAGTAATCAAGGCATTCAATGCAACAGTAGTTCCGCAGCTATTCTATGGCTCCCCAGTCCTTTTCTTAGCTCAAAACACCAGTCGAAACACTCTACACTCTAAATTTTTGCATAGGATTATTGGTTTCCCCAACTGCGTGTCTTACGCAGCCTTACTCATTGAACTAGGCCTATGTTCCTTAACTACCTTGGCTTGGATTAGAGCAACTATATACTGGTTAAAAATCCACCACCATTCCAAGCCAGGCAGTTTTACATGCTTACTGCTCTCTGAACTTAACATTTCAAACTGGCATGACAAAATAGTTGATAAGATTACAGAAATTGGCATATCCGTGGATGAAATATCAATGTTATTTTATCTAGAGGCAAAAAAACTGTTAAAAGAAAAATTCCTTGAATGGGATTATCAAAGATCTTTAATAGCAGCAAATTCAATTTGCTCACCTCTAAATCAATCATTGGTTGAAGCAAAGGGTTGTATGTCTCATTATTTACTCTATATGATTAATTTTAGATTAAGATGTACATTCTCTTTAGCAAGATTCAATATTTTGCCATCTGCCTTACTCGAGGGTCAATTCCAAAAAATACCAAAGATTGAAAGATTATGCCCTTGCAACAGCATACAAGTAGAAACACTAGAGCATGTCATGTTTCACTGTGCAAATAGGGAATACTTAAGGTATAAATATCGACCATTGTTTACATCTTTTAATGTAGATATGACAGATGATCAAAGGATAAAGTATTTCCTGGATGGATCAAATCAGGATTTTTCTGAATTAGTTGCCAAGTTTCTGTTGGATATAATTGGTACATCTGCTAAGGGAGATTTTTATATTAAATGATGGTTATTTGAACTGTAACTATGTTATTCTGGTTGTAAAATGTTTCTGGTTACAAAATGTTTTACTGTATGATGCCAATAAAGGCTTTGTGTGTGTGACTTCCTCTTACAACTTTATATTCATCATTTTCCTTTTCAAATGCTCGAAAGACACATTTTAATAGGTGGCAGATTTTTCTGAAGATCTTGTTTTTTGATCTCGGATGTCCTTTAGAATATAGGTCCACATCATACTGCTGAATGCAATGTGCTAGATTTTTAAGGTACATTATAGCTTTGGGGGTAGCACCCAGTTGGGCTACTTTTTTCCATCCCTTCAGAAAGTTTTAAATGTTCAATATTACTTCAGTATTTTGGTATATTGTCACCAAATTCTGGGGAATATTTTGAATCCAATGTACTTCTGTGAGGCAGGAGAAGTATCTCTGTGCCCTGCTTGCAGATAAGGAAGCTGAAACATGACTTTCAAAACATTTTGAGTGTGTGAAGATGTCTTTCAGCCCGATCCAGAGACTTTGGCAGGCAGGGATGGAACCACTGTTGCACCACCTCCAGAAAGCTTCCAGGCTTCCATGAGGAAGCAACAAAATCCAGAAGAAAACCCGACCGTCTGAAAGTCCTCCAATGGGCCAAATGGACTTAACACCAGGCTTTGGGGTAGCCTAAGTCAGATGGTGCACTAGGGGCATTCCTGGGCCAAAAATCCAGTGGAAGTCAACTAGGATCCCCAGAAACACCCCCAGCCTGCCCCCAACTGTGCCAGCATCCACCTTTGAGCTGGCGTAGCTCTGCAGGTAGCAGGCACTTCCAGGTTTTGGTGTCATTTTTAGTTTGGCCCTGAAGCACTGTTGAATGCACAGGGTGTCTCTTCACATGCTGCAGGTGACGAGGATCATTTTGAAGACATGAAACCCCCTGGTCTATCAAAGTCAATATTGTCTCCTCTGGCAGCAGCTGTCTAGGGCTCATTCCACACATGCAGAATAATGCACTTTCAAACTGCTTTCAGTGCTCTTTAAAGCTGTGCGGAATAGCAAAATCCACTTGCAAACAGTTGTGAAAGTGGTCTGAAAACGCATTATTTTGCGTGTGCGGAAGGGGCCTAGGTCTTTTACATCAGTCATTACCAGGCCATTCTATCTAGAACTGAACCTGGGACCTTCTGCATGCAAAAGCAGATTCTGTACCACTGAGTCACAGCCTCTCCCCCTAAGCATGATAACATTTTTCATTTAGTCTATTAGTTAGTTTGCTTACAGAAATGGTTTATTAAACTACACTCATGGACCAGCTTGGGGGGAAAAAAGGCATTGAGATAGAATAATGTTGTGCAGTATCAGTGCAATAATAACTTTAATAAGTTTACAAACCAGGACCTCCCACATTTTGTAAGCGCCGTAGCAGCACTTCGCTACTGTGTATGAGGCTGCATTGTCCTTCTCAGCAAGCAGGAAGTTTACCAAAACATCGTCAAGATGTCCAGAGCAGCCAAAGGTTCTGTGCAACAGAGGCCAAATTAAGCAGCTCCTCACCAGCCTGTACCTCAGATATGAGGAAGTGTTAGATTGCTTATTTTTTCCAACGGACCCAAATGCGGCTGGCCTCCACCCGGGCCAGGGCTTCTACAGCCCTGGCCCCTGCCTGGTGGAATGCTCTCCCTCCAGCTGTCCGGGCCCTGTGGGACCTTAATGAGTTTCGCAGGGCCTGTAAGACCGAGCTATTCCGCTGGGCTTTTGGGGAGACCAGCCGCTGATGCGCCCTCCCCTCCTCTCCTCCCCCCCTCCTATTTAACAACTGGGGGCCCTGCTGTTCCCTCTTAGGGAAGTTTAAATATTGGACGCTATCTACTGTTATTGTTGCTGCTGTTGTTGATATATTTTATGATTGGATGCTGTATTTTAATGTACACCATCGCCATTGTATGATGTGTGCTTTTATTTTTGTTGTAAACCGCCCTGAGCCCTCTGGGGGAGGGCGGTATATAAATTCAAAAATAAATAAATAAATAAATAAAAGTAACTTACACTCTACCGAAGTATAATTTAACTAAACTATTTAAACTAATAAAACACTATTCAGATATAATGAAAGCAAACCTGGGAGAGGCAATGCTTGTTTCAGTAAAGACCTGGGTCCTTTTCTCCAATAACTCCAACCAGCTGAGTTCTCAACGATTTATTGTAAAAGTTCAAAGCAAAGAAATAAAACATAAATGCAGTTAGAGATTGCTCAGCTGAATGCAGTCTTATTATGACGTTCTTTGTCCCCATTCCGGGAACCCATAGTCCAGAGATCCTTCTCTGACTACGTCTCAAGATGGAATCCAAAATCCTTTGTTTTCCCCCTCTCAAGAAAACTCTGTTCAGGCCACAAGGTAATTTAGGCCTTTTTAAAGGTTCCCTTTTGAAGTTGCATCCTAGCACCTCTGCATAGTTTCCTGTTTTCCCTCCAGGAGATCAAAAGGCAAAGATGCTTTTCACAGTCATATGTGACTTCCCTTTGCTGTAGCGATAGCATCGTTCCATGACACAGATATACACAATGACCAAAAAATCACATGCCAAAGGCAAGCTGATCTAGCAGGTTTTTTCTTTTAGGACCCACGGGCTGTTGGTCTTTGGTTCATGCTGAAAATCTTGGGGTTCTGACCACCCCCAGATTGCAGATCACTGTGCTTTCTCAGTAAGACAGCTGTAAGGTCCTGGTACAACGTTCCATAAATTGGACTCTGGATATGAAATCAGAAGTCTTTATTGGGTTGTCAGCAGAGACTCAAACGACAAGAAGCCTGGATCCTGGGTTCTTGCGAACATATTTATTCCTTTTGGTTTCCCACTCAAACTCCCCCTTCCGTCTTCCCACAGATTAGTAGAACAACAAGGTGTGAAAAGCTTTGTTATAGAGTTCTGCATGTCTCAAAGCCAGATGATAGTCTTCTGCCGGGAGCCTCATTCCTTCCCCTTCCCTGTTCCGGAGGGGTAAGTGCGCTAGGGAGGGCAAATCTGCCAGCACAGGTGCGCACCACTCCCACGGGCAGATTTCCCCCACCCCCGAAGGGGGTTCATAGTAGGTAGAGAAGTCAACGTGGTGTAGTGATTAAGGTGTCAGATTATGATCTGAGAAAAGAGCCAGTGTGGTGTAGTGGTGGATTCTAATCTGGAGAACCAGGTTTGATTCCCTACTCCTCCACTCTCATCTGGTGAACCAGGTTTATTTTCCTGCTGCTCCACATGAAGCCTGCTGGGTAACCTTGATCTAGTTACAGTTCTTTCTGAACTTTCTCAGACTTATGTACATCAGAAGGTGTCTGTTGTGGAGAGGGGGAGGGAAGGAGTTTGTAAGCTGCTTTGAGACTCCTTGCGGTAGAGAAAACCAGGTACAATTCCAACTCTTCTTCTACCCTTGGCTAGCATCTCTAGCTTAAGGCAACAAATTCCATTAAGATAAAACAGGTAGGAATTGGAACGAATCATGTGTACTTGTACTTTTTGAGGGAAATGTACTATAAAAGTCAATCCATGTTTATATCTGGTGCTAAATTGTATCTATCTTCTTCCATCTCTTGCTCAATCTTCTGTAATTGAAGCGTACTCTAGGTTTGTTTTAATTATTCAAAATTATATAATCTGCCTTTCTATCACTTTTTTCAAAAATCCCAGACAGCTTTTTTGTCTGTCTAAAATGAAATTAAATTAAACTCCAATTTTAAAATGTTAACTAACAAAATAGAATAACAATAACTGTTCAAAACAACCAGCTAAAAGCAGCACCAAGTACTAAATAATAAGCAACAGCACATTAAATGCATATGTGGAGCGTGCCATGCAGTTGCAGCTGCTTTGCAGCAACCCTGTAGGGTTTTCAAGGCAAGGAATGAACAGGTGGTCTGGCATTAGTTGCCTCTGTAGAAGAACCATGGTATTCCTTGGTGATCTCCCATTCACCAGGGTGACCCAGCTTAGCTTCCGAGATAGAGCCAATCTTGACCACCCAGATGATGATATTAAATAGTGACACGTAAAAAGATCTCCCTGCAAAACCAAAAGCTTACCCTACCTCAGAGGCACTCCGAAAAAAAAAACAGGTCTTCAAGACAACAGCCAGAAAGTTAGGAGAGAGTAGCAGGCAGGTTCTGGAAGGTCAAGGAATTCCATAGTCAGAACAGATTGCTGTACATGTTTTAGGGGTGAGCGTCTAAGTTGTCATCTTTTTCCACTGTAACCAAGGTGCATTTGAACATTAGCACAGAGAGATAACATCAGCTGCTATTTGCGGTGTTTTCTCCAAAAGACCATGAGATCCTATCTTGAGAATGTGAACAATGTTACTGTGTGTAATAAAGGGGAAACAAAAAGGAAAACCTGCTAGACCTCATAATTAAAACCAAAGTGGAAGAATAAGACAAAGTTGAGAAGGACGATAGGTCCACTTGTCCTCAGGTACTTTTCTTAGGTGGCACGTTGTCATGGCAAAAAACTACCTGGGCAGCTTCATTGGTGCCAGGGGTTTGCCATGTCATGTGATGTAGGGGAGATGCATATTATAGATTATTCCAACTGGTGCTGACGTGTACGGAAGGCAAATTTCTTTAAAGTTACTTTGAGACTCTTAAATGTAAAACCACAAAGCCTGCTGATTGCTTTTTTTTCCCTTTTGAAACCACAATTGTGTCAAAATAAAGTATCTAAAGTCAACTCGTATATTCTAGAAACTGCCATTCACCATTCCGGAGCTGGTTCAAGCGTCCCCTTGCCGCAGTTCAGATGGAATTCTATATATGGGTAAGGCCTAATTTGCTTTCCAAACGTTAATTGAATTTAGAGCGTTGTCACAAAAGTACAAGTCACTCCATATAGAGGCAGCATTCTTGTGTGACAATTTCTTCCCTGGCTTATGATGGTTGATTCTCTGTCCTCTGGATATTTTCTGATATTTATAATCCAGATTTCATTTGCTTAGAAATATGGCAGTGCAATCCTGACCAGTTATTTCCTTCTAAATTCACTGAAATTGAGAGATTTAGAAGAGTAAAAAAAAAATTTTTTAATCTAGGGGCACTTTGAAGATTAACGAAATTTATCTCAATAAAAATGGGTTGTAAACCATGAAAACTCAGATTGAAATAAATGTTTTTAGTTCTACTTTACTACGATAGACAAATGCAGCTTTCTCTGCAGCAATATTAGAAGGATATAAATCTGTTCAGGATAATATTAGAAGGATATAAATCTGTTTAGGATTGCATTTTAAGTCACTGATCTTTCCCGCTGTGAATTGTTTTGGCAACAGGCTGTTTTCCCCTATAAATTTTTCAAACTTTGAATCTCAGTCTGGTTAACTATAAATCCAGTTTATAGCCAAGTAGATCTCTACCTATTATGTGGATCTTTCGCTGTACTCTCTGTACTCTGGATTCATGTCCAGGAATACCTTGGAGATCAACAAGACCACACAGCCGAGAAAACCCACAACACCCAAATATGAAATGTTCTATGTATTGTCGAAGGCTTTCACGGCCGGAATCACTTGGGTGCTGTGTGGTTTCCGGGCTGTATGGCTGTGTTCTAGCAGCATTCTCTCCTGACGTTTCGCCTGCATCTGTGGCTGGCATCGCCAGCCACAGATGCAGGCGAAATGTCAGGAGAGAATGCTGCTAGAACACGGCCATACAGCCCGGAAACCACACAGCACCCAAATGAAATGTTCTTTTCCATAACACTACATTTTGAAGAGCATGTGTAACCTCAGCTTATGGGTTCGGTGGGGCAGAATTTGGAAGGAGTTTGCAACAACTAAATTTTAAACAAAATGGTTTACTTTTCTTAACATATAACATCAAACATTAACATTTAACGTAACACTTCAAAGTTCTGTTAAGTTTCATTTCAAGTCCTTCTAATTACAGTCTTGTAATGCCAAGTCCATTTCTTCCTGCAAGTTTATTGGCTCATGAAACTCCAGAAGCTTGGTGTACTGGATTCAAGATGATGAAGGTCCCCAAAAGAACTCTCACCATTCACCCACAAAAAGCCCTGAAACAATAAATTCTAACATTTACAATATAGCAAAATAAACAACTCCCTTCCCACTAGTTCCCGACAACATTGCAGTTAGCTTAAACAAGGTGTTAAGAGTTTATAAAAGAAATAACTCCAGGTCCCAGCCTGGTAGCCTTGCTTCCTCCAACTTCATCAGTTTTGCAGCCTCCTGCGGCTTTCAGTCTCCACTCCTTTCTGGGTCATAAGAACATAAGAACAAGCCAGCTGGATCAGACCAGAGTCCATCTAGTCCAGCACTCTGCTACTCGCAGTGGCCCACCAGGTGCCTTTGGGAGCTCACATGCAGGATGTGAAAACAATGGCCTTCTGCGGCTGTTGCTCCCAAGCACCTGGACTGTTAAGGCATTTGCAATCTCAGATCAAAGAGGATCAAGATTGGTAGCCATAAATCGACTTCTCCTCCATAAATCTGTCCAAGCCCCTTTTAAAGCTATCCAGTTTATTGGCCATCACCACCTCCTGTGGCAGCATATTCCAAACACCAGTCACACGTTGCGTGAAGAAGTGTTTCCTTTTATTAGTCCTAATTCTTCCCCCCAGCAAATGGGTCATCCCATTCTGAACATAGAATGGGTCATCCCATTCTGAACATAGGGGTTACACAAGCTAGTTGTAGAGGGGGAACTTGGGGGTGTGGAAGGTATCATGTGCATAACTTAATTTAATGATATTGAAATGCTGATCATTCCCAATTAGGAAAGAAGCAGGACAGCTGGTATGTGATAGACCTCATGACAGGGGAGAAACAGCAAACTTTGACGTCTTCCTTTGCCGAAAGCCTTTGCCCTTCTACATCTCTCCTGTATCTTGGCCGAACAGGTAAGGATTTTTTTTCACCCCTTAAAGTGTAACCATTGAAAGCAGGGGTCTGCAACCTGCGGCTCTCCAGATGTTCATGGACTACAATTCCCATCAGCCCAGGCTGAACGAGATACATTTTCAAATTGTGAGTTTTAATGGTTATGACTTCATGTTAGGGTAACGCTTTCTATAACATCTTTTTTTTTAACTTGGGAAACAAGAACTGTCATAGTATTCCACATGCAGTTGCATCAAAGATTTAGATAAAGCCCTTAACCATACTGTCCATTTAATGTCCAATTCCCTGTCCAAATTTCCAAATCTCCTAGAAATTTTTAGGTGAGCCAGCGTGGTGTAGTGGTTAAGAGGAAATGGATTCTAATCTGGAGAACCGGGTTTGATTCCCCACTCCTCCGCCTGAGTGGCAAAGGCTTATCTGGTGAACCAGGTGTGTTTCTGCACTCCTACATTCCTGTTGGGTGGGCTTGGGCTAGCTAGTCACAGTTCTCTCCACACTCTCTCTGTCCTATTTATCTCACAAGGTTGTTGTGGGGAGAGGAAGGGAAAGGAGCTTGTAAGCCACCTTGAGTGTCCTTACAGGAGAAAAAGGTGGGGTATAAATCCAAACTCCTCCTCCTCTTCTTCATCTTCTTCCTCCTCTGCCTTAGGCATGGTTAAGTAAGTTCCATTTATGGATCTCTACCATAAAGTTGGTTAGTAATTTTCAATGCAGAACCACATCCACATATAAATGAAGTTAAGTTTTTGGGGGTGCAGAGGGGTTTCCTCAGCTGCCAGTACTTTACATTTATTTAAATGAATCCTCATTTTCCACTTTGTTGCCTATTTATGTAATTCATAGAGATTCTTGCCATCTGAGTTTGCACCATCCTGAATAATATACTGTACACAAACTGCACACAAATAATGTGGGCCTGCACCATTCATTCCTGATGCCAGATTATTTATGAATAAATTTAATAGCACTGGCATCAGGACAAATGCTTAGTTCCTTCCATCTATGCTTGCTGCATTTACCGAAGAGCTTTTCCTAAAGGATTTCATCAACAGCTCTGTGTAACTGGGGTGCTGTGTGGTTTCCAGGCTGTATTTTTTATTTTTTTAATTTATTTATGGGATTTTTATACCACCCAACCCCCGGAGGGCTCTGGGCGGTGCACAACACAGATTCTACATATAGTATATACAGACAAAACCCCATTAAATTAAAATAATCTGAAGATGCCAGCCACAGATGCAGGCGAAACGTCAGGAGAGAATGCTGCTAGAACGCGGCCATACAGCCTGGAAACCACACAGCACCACAGTGATTCCGGCCGTGAAAGCCTTTGACAATACATAGCTCTGTGTAAGTTCAACTGTATTATTTCTCCCCAAGGTATATTCCAATGGCAAACCTTTCCTACCTTTGGCATCTAAGGCTGATTCCGCACATGCAGAATAATGCACTTTCAAACTGCTTTCAATGCTCTTTGAAGCTGTGCGGAATGGCAAAATCCACTTGCAAACAGTTGTGAAAGTGGTTTGAAAACGCATTATTTTGCGTGTGCGGAAGGGGCCTTCGAGCCAGTGTGGTGTAGTGGTTAAGAGAAGTAGTGATCGTTCAAATCTTCCAAATGTCAAGGGAAAAAAAACACCAAAGCCTAGGAACAGTTTGATGATGGGGTGTGACCAGCATGCTTCATTTTGATGATTGTCTCACAAGAGCAATGCTGGTGTTAGCCCACACAATGCACATGGCTAATTTCTTTTGACAGAGTACACAATAACGATGTACGATACCAAGAATAAAGAGCTCCGATGGAATGCCACCTACTTCGATTATGCAACCATGTTGCCCGATGAAGATATGCAGTACAGTAAGAGCTTTGTTCCTAATGAAAGCCTAATGTGCTAATACTGCAGACTTTCGCCGTTCCGCAGGGCCTGCAAGACCTGGCTTTTCCACCAAGCCTTTCCCATCTAGCCAGCTGGATTAAAACAAATTACAGTCATCTCCTTTCGGTCTCCGGGGGTGGGGGGGTGGGGCAGTGGTGGGATTCAGCCGGTTTGCACCACTTCGGCAGAACCGGTTGTTAAAATGGTGCTTGTATACAACCAGTTGTTAAATTATTTGAATCTCGCCGCCAGAACTGGTTGTTAAATTATTTGAATCCCACCACGGGGGTGGGGGGTGGGGGTGGGGGTGGGATACTGAATTAGTTGGAAGTGATTGTTTTGCTATCTGCTTCTATACAATTTTGTAATATATGGTATAATGTCATTAGGCGTTTTGCACTATTGTTTTAACTTTTGTATAGCTTTTTTAACTGTTTTATGGATTGTATTTATTGATCATTGTGAACCACCCTGATTCCCACGGGGTTATGGTGGGATATAAATATGAAAATATTAGCCTTCGGTATGAACCTTTAAGGCACTCTGCAGCCTGGGGCCCTCATACCTGAAGGACCATCTCTCCCCACACAGCCTCTGCGTTCTGCAGAGGCCAATTTACTGGGGAACCCTGGCCCCTCCATGTTATGGCTGGCCTCCACCCAGGCCAGGACCTTCTATGCCTTAGCCCCTGCCTGGTGGAACTTGTTGCCATCATCTGTTTGAGCCCTGGAGGGGGTAGTCGTTGACTGTGTGCCGTCCCCATAATCTGTTCCATCTTATCCTGTATTTGATTCTGTGGTTGTACCATCCGGACCAGCCCGTGGAATGAAATGCTATTTGCCATCTGTAGATCCTGTGTGTTTTTACCATTTAATTATGTTATAGTTTATTGTATTTATGGGATTTGATATCGTGGTGTTTTAATATGTTTTTTTAATTATTGGTATAATTGGACCAGATTCTTACAAACATGTTACATAATTTACATTTTGTCCAAATTGTACCTTTTCCCCCCTTTCCCCCCCCTTTTCCCCCTACCTCCCTAGGGATTTTCTTCTTCATTTCCTAAGTAAGCGGCAGCAAGTTCATCCTTTGTAGCCTCTTCTCCCATCTGTCTTCTGTGACTCTAATTTCTCTCATCCAATCTGTAAATTCAGTCCATATCTTCATAATTTCGATCTGTCTGTCTTGCCATAATTGGTTCCGAGACATTATTTCAAAAATTTCCAACTGTACTTGTTCCCACACATACTCTAACCACTTTTGTATTGTCCACATCTTCTTATCTTTCCATCCCAGCGCAATTACTGCATGAACTCTTCTTATAATTTTACACAGTAATCTTCTTTTTTGTTCTATTCTACTATTATCCAGTATGCCCATAAAGAACAATTCTTTATTTACTGCTATTGTTTTAATATGTAATTGTACACCACCCAGATGGGGGTGGGTGGTCTATTAAGTGGAAAGAAAGAAAGAGAGAGAAAGAGAGAGAGAGAGAAACAAACAAACAAACAAACGGGCATAGGTGCAACCTCTCTTTTTGTTTGCCTCTGTCTGCTTTCCAGAAATGTCTCATTTTGCATCTAATGGAGATGGACTGGTGGTCACTGTGGACAGTGAGTCTGGAGACATCCTGTGGATCCAGAATTATGGCTCTCCGGTTGTAGCTTTTTATATATGGCAGCGGGAGGGTCTGTGGAAAGTAATGCATACCAACGTGGGGGTAGAAACACTGCGGTACCTGACGTTCATGTCTGGTGAAGTTGGACGCATCACAAAGTGGAAATACCCCTTTCCTAAAGAAACGGAGGCCAAGAGCAAATTGGTGTGAGTATAAGTTTAGTGATTTTTTTTAAAAAGTGTTTATGGCTAGTCAACTCAGTTTCTCTCTCACAGAGAAGGAGCTCATGTTTTAGGAAGAGGCATGGGGCCACCCATGGAGACATGGGGCCACCCATGTTGCCGGGTGCACGCCTGTGGGGCGCCCAGCAGGCTCCTCCCCCCCTCGCCCACCGACCACTGCCGCCGCCGGCTGTCATCTCCCTTCCCCGGCTGTCATCTCCCTTCCCCACAGGCTCTGAGGCTTGACTTCAGGGAAGCTGCCGCTCGGGCAGCCTGTCTCTATGATTTCTTAAAAGGGCAATGCTCCAAAGATTGCTTAATTGTGTTGCCCTTTTAAGAAATCATAGAGACAGCCTGCCCAAGTAGCAGCTTCCCTGAAGCCGAGTCATAGCCTGTGGGGAAAGTAAATGGTGAGTGCTGCGTGCTTACTCACGAGTAAGCGGGGCTCCGTGGGGGGGGGCGCCCAGAGTGTTTTTAGTCTCCAGGCACCATTTAGACCCGGTATGCCACTGGTTTTGGGAATGCTCTTACATTGCATACAACCAATGTTTAAATGTGTTATGTCTTGACCCTGCGGAGTTATGTGCTTCTGCCACATTATTCATTTAAAAGACTGAAATCTTTGTGTGTTGAATAGGATCACAGCCTTTGGGTCTTTCTGGCTGATTCTTTTGTCACTGTTGTCGTTATTAAAACTATGTCTGGCTTGATCTTTGTAAAATTCCTGATGGCATTGCAGCGCCATAAATGTTCAAGTTACTACACAGTGGTCACAGTGCCTATCTGCACCTTATACTATTTATGAGGCCATTCCAGATCATGTTGTCCCACGTTCTGTCAGATATGCAGTTCTTCGGAGCTCTCTCAGCCCAACCTACCTCACAGGGTGTTTGTTGTGAGGGAAAGGAGTTTGTAAGCCCCTTTGAATCTCCTTGCAGGAGAGAAAGGGGGGATATAAATACAACTCTTCTTCTTCATCATGTACCTGGGAATTAAGTTTCTTTTTAAAAAATGTTTGAAATAAAGTTTATTTAAACTTGAGTATGTTTAAATAACATACTCCAGCTTGTCAATATCCTACTTGAGTTGTGGTGCCCAGAACTGGACACTGTATTCCAAGTGAGTTCTAACCAATCCAGAATAGAGTGGTACTTACCTTGATCTAGACATTATACTCCTATTGATGCAACCTAGAACCACACCGGCTTTCTTAGCTGCCACATCACAGTGCTGAGTCGTGTTCAGCTTGTGGTCTACTAAGACTCTCAGATCCCTTTCATGTGTACTGTTGTCAAGCCAGGTCTCCCCCATCTTATACCTGTGCATTTCATTTTTTCTACCTAAGTGTACTTCCGTAGATTTCTCCCAGTTGAAATTCATTTTGTTAGTTTTGACCCAGCTCTCTAACCTGTCCAGGTAATTCTGAATTCTAACTAGACTAGAGGGCTTAGCTAGACTAGAGTATTAGCTACTCCTCCTAATTTGAGCTTGGCAGCCCCATTCAAGAGCCAGATGCACAGTGCCTGGCTGCTCCCCCCAAAGATGCTTCCCAATGCTTCCCACCAATCATTTCAATTTTCTCTTCTGCTTTCCGGCTGAAGAATTTTGCTTTCACAGTTAAAGGCTGTTTAGGCAGTTTCCCCTTGCCCAGGACTTTGTAATAGGCCGAGTGGACCACATCCATCACAGGTGCTAATCCAGCCGGATGTTTGGCATAATTGAGCCTTGCCTGCTCACTGACGAGCATCCAGAGTTTACCTAGATTGACTGTAGGGCAGAAGTGCTGGTTCTTCTTCAAGTGGTAGTTCTCACACCAACTTTCCCAAAATAACCAGGATGATATTTGTCAAAATTAATTCTGTGGTGATGCATGCCTCCAGCATTACCACGTCCTTCAGGACACTTCCTATGTTTGCGGATACAGCCATGGCTATGGCTGACATGACCCCTCAGTGTCCAACTCTTCTTCTTCTTCTTCTTCTTCTTCTTCTTCTTCTTCTTCTTCTTCTTCTTCTTCTTCTTCTTCTTCTTCTTCTTCTTCTTCTTCTTCTTCTTCTTCTTCTTCTTCTTCTTCTTCTTCTTCTTCTTCTTCTTCTTCTTCTTCTTCTTCTTCTTCTTCTTCTTCTTCTTCTTCTTCTTCTTCTTCCTCTTCCTCTTCCTCTTCCTCTTCCTCTTCCTCTTCCTCTTCCTCCTCCTCTTCCTCCTCCTCCTCCTCCTCCTCCTCCTCCTCTTCTTCTTCTTCTTCTTCTTCTTCTTCGTCTTCTTCTTCTTCTTCTTCATCATCATCATCATCATGTGCCTGGGAATTAAGTTTCTTTTAAAAAATGTTTGAAACAAAGTTTATTTAAACTTGAGTATGTTTAAATAACATACTCCAGCTTGTCAATATCCTACTTGAGTTGTGGTGCCCAAAACTGTGTCCTGATCTTCCTCAGTTTGGAAGGTATCTTGCCAGGGCGGAAAAATGCACACCTGGTCTAGAGCAATTGGGCCCATAAAGAATGGTTAGGCCTGACCGACGTTCCAAATGACTTTCTCGGTTATTCAG
The DNA here is from genome assembly GCF_021028975.2 of Sphaerodactylus townsendi. Taxonomy (NCBI): domain Eukaryota; kingdom Metazoa; phylum Chordata; class Lepidosauria; order Squamata; family Sphaerodactylidae; genus Sphaerodactylus; species Sphaerodactylus townsendi. The sequence continues at coordinate 174,903,918 of NC_059427.1, read as the reverse complement.
CCACGTAGCTGTGATTTTGGCTGCAAGCATATCTTGTTTTCCCAATAATCAAGCCACTGTAGTTTAACACGGGGAAAATATAAGTCACTGCCAACACTTCAATTTCAGTTCAGGTTTGGAGTCCTATATGGAGTACGGTGCTATATAAATGGGCTTATTGGCTAGCTAGATTGGAGTCCTGTAGCACCTTGGGGCCAACAAGATTGGGGGGGGGGATGAGCTGCCCAAAGGGAATCTAGCTCAGTGGTTCTCAACCTGGGGGTCGGGACTTCTTTGGGGGTCCATCGACCCTTTCACAAGGGTCGCCTAAGACTCTCTGCATCAGTGTTCTCCATCTGCAAAATGGATATATGTTAGGGTTGGGGGTCACCACAACATGAGGAACTGTATTAAAGGGTTGCGGCATTAGGAAGGTTGCTTTCACCTCCTGCATGTGAGCTCCCAAAGGCACCTGGTGGGCCACTGCGAGTAGCAGAATGCTGGACTAGATGGACTCTGGTCTGATCCAGCAGGCCAGTTCTTATGTTCTTAAGGTTGAGAACCACTGATTAGCTGTTCAACACAGTTGCCTTCTGACATTACTTACTAGCTCATATCTGTTCTTCACTTCTTCTTCCACTTCCTACTTAAATAATTTTGGAAACTTTAGAAGTCTTTTAAAAATCTCTTCCTTAAATAAAGCTGATCTCTTTCTGTTGCATTGTAGAGGAATGCTCGTTTATCTCACCTTTTGTTTTGTTTTTAACTCTGAGCAAACTCAAGTAAGTAAGTCCTTCACTCCACAGTAGTCTTGTTTTGTGTGCATTTTCTCCCCTTTTTAATTGAGTTGTAGATTGAATGCTTGTTCTTCAGTGCTGAGGTGTGAGAGGGGCAAACCGATTATCTATCTCTGTGGGGCGGCCTGATAGCCTGCGGCTGCAGGGGGGGGGGGTTGGTGGAGTGCAGCTGCGGTGCATGCCATTTGGTCATGTGTGGGTGCCCGGCGCTCCCCACGTGACCAAAAGGCGTGAGCCCGTGGACATGGGTGATCCTATGTCCCTATAGGCCAGTGGTGGCGAACCTTTGGCACTCCAGATGTTATGGACTACAATTCCCATCAGCCCCTGCTAAGCCCCTGTAGTCCATAACATCTGGAGTGCCAAAGGTTCGCCACCACGGCTATAGGCCATACGCCTCTGACAGTCACGGTCCCTCACTCCCTTCCTTTCAGTGACTGAGAAGGGCTGGGGGGGGGGGGGATTTCCACCCCACCAGCTTGACCACCAATAGAACCCAGTCAGCCTGAGTCCCTGAGACAACAGGTGGAGAACAGTGACCTTCCCTGAGCCTTTGTCATTGCTTGGGGGTGGGGGGGGGGGTTGAGAGGAAAGGACGCTCAGATGGCTGCGCCTCAGATGCTTCCCACAGCCACTTGTGCCGTTGTAGTTCCGGAGAGTGGGCCCAAGAAGTGTCCCTCCCCTATCACCTGGAGGAGGGCCCGGGTACAGTACCTTCTGTTATCTAGGCATAGGGAAGAAAGGCAGGAGAAGGGTTGTGCACACAAAGGAGGGGGATTGATAACCACCACATTCTGTTCGTCGCTCCACATTGGTTGTTCCTCTTCTGTTGAAGCCCCACCCTCAAGTCTTTTCTGCACTGTGACTGGCCAAGCCTTCTCTGTGTTACGATTGGCTGGGAGTGAGTCGTCGCTACCTCAGCCTGCTCAGTTATAGATAGAGGTGTTCGTAGATGGTTGTGTATGGCTTTAAACACAAAATCACGTTGTAAAATTTTCTTTCTGCTTTTGTGCTTCTAGGCCAACACTCTATGTAGGAAAATATTCCACCAGTTTGTATGCATCGCCATCAATGGTTCACGAAGGGGTGGCTATTATGGTAAGCTGTGCTTTTTAATAGTAAAAATCCCCAGATGCAGAGGAATGCGCTGAACTCTTTTCCACACTTCTGCTTCTTTGGAACTGGGATTCCCATCTGATTTGACTGTTGCATAAGCACTGAGCATCACTTCCCTATTCCCTAATTACACAAATGCCAGATCCTTAAGAACATAAGAACAAGCCAGCTGGATCAGACCAAAGTCCATCTAGTCCAGCTCTCTGCTACTCGCAGTGGCCCACCAGGTGCCTTTGGGAGCTCACATGTAGGATGTGAACGCAATGGCCTTCTGCGGCTGTTGCTCCCGATCACCTGGTCTGCTAAGGCATTTGCAATCTCAGATCAAGGAGGATCAAGATGGGTAGCCATAAATCGACTTCTCCTCCATAAATCTGTCCAAGCTTAGTCACAAAGCTCAGTGTGTGAGAATGGCCCGTTCAGTCTCAGCCCAACCTACTTCACAAGATCACAGTAGGGATAAAATTGGAAGGGAGAGAACCATGTATAGCAGATCTGTATGCTTTGGGGAAAGAGAATGGGGTGAAAAATGTGGTTAATAGTAATAAATATTTTAAAATATACTGTACTTTTTTATTCAGAATGCTTTTAAGAAAAAAATGTCTTCCTTTCTACAAAGTACTGTGTGTCTGTAAACTGATGTTATTTGGATCCTTAAACAACAAGGATTAATTCATGGACAAACACTGTTTCTCTAGAAACGTAGCACTGTTTTGAGAACCAAATATCCAAGCCCTTCCCTCTATCTTACAGTAGACGTCTCAACAGCCTGAAGTGGGCTTATAGGGAATCTAGAGGAGATTGCAAAAAATCCAAACTTCACATACACGCTACAGGGGTCAGTGCTATCAGTCACAGACCAGGAAAGGGATTTGGGCGTCTTCATTGATAGTTGTGAAACAGCTGTGAAAAAGGCAAACTTTATGCTGGGGATAATTAGGAAAGGAATTGATAATAAAACGGCAAAGATTGTCTTGTCCTTATATAAAATAGTGGTTCGACCGCACTTGGAGTTCTGTGTTCAGTTCTGGTCGCCACATCTCAAAAAGGATATCGAAGAGATAGAAAAAGTGCAGAGAAGGGCAACGAGGATGATTGAGGGACTGGAGCACCTTCCTTATGAGGAGAGGCTGCAGCGTTTGGGACTCTTTAGTTTGGAGAGGAGACGTCTGAGGGGGGATATGATTGAAGTCTATAAAATTATGCATGGGGTAGAAAATGTGGACAGAGAGAAATTTTTCTCTCTCACAATAGTAGAACCAGGGGGCATTCATTGAAAATGCTAGGTGGAAGAATTAGGACTAATAAAAGGAAACATTTTTTCATGCAACGCGTGATTGGTGTTTGGAATATGCTGCCACAGGAGGTGGTGATGGCCACTCACCTGGATAGCTTTAAAAAGGGCTTGGACAGATTTATGGAGGAGAAGTCGATCTATGGCTACCAATCTTGATCCTCCTTGATCTGAGATTGCAAATGCCTTAACAGACCAGGTGCTCAGGAGCAACAGCAGTAGAAGGCCATTGTTTTCACATCCTGCATGTGAGCTCCCAAAGGCACCTGGTGGGCCACTGCGAGTATCAGAGTGCTGGACTAGATGGACTCTGGTCTGATCCAGCTGGCTTGTTCTTATGTTCTTAGAGGTCATTTAATACCTCGTCTGTCTTAGTTGTGTTTTGTCTGATTAGAGAAAACTGTTTTGACACTGTATGTAACAGGAATCAAAGGCTGATTTCCTTGAAGAAGAAAAAGAGAAATATACAGTCTGACAGCGGGGCAATATATATATTCTTTATTAACATATTTATACCCTCCTTTAGTCCCCATTGCAGTCCCCCAAAATTGATAACAATGTTATTCTTCCCTTTTCCATTTTATCCTCACAACAACCCTGCGAGAGGAAAAGAGAAAATGGCCCAAGGTCACCCAGCAAGCTTTCATGGTAGAGGGGGGATTCAAATTGGGTGTCCCAGATCGTAATTTAACACTCTAACCACTCCCACCACACTGGAGACAACCATTCTAAATAAGAGTAGAAGGCAGAAGTAAGAGACTGTAGCAAACTTGTTTCCAAAGGTAGACTTACTCATAATCAATCCACAATACTTTATCCTATATGAGTTGCAGAAACAGTCTTGGTTCTATGTTGCAGTAGTTATGGCTAAAGTAAAGACACCACTGGCCATATACCTTTGCAGTGCCCAACCTTGAATTAATGGCCCAGGTAAAATACCATAAAATACCTGCCATTATTTTCTGAGGAGTTTACCCCTATGTCTCAAAGGGAGACTCTTTATGGCCCATAAGTCTTTGAACTGGATGTTTGTTGGTTATCCTTCAGTAGGCAACAGAAATGAACTTGACTATATGCCATATAAAATGAAGGTAACCAAATAAATCCAAGTGGCTTATCATACACCTTTTTGTTCTGCCTTTTGTTTAAGCACTAAATGTTCCATTGCTGTGTTCAAAGAAGAGTTGCTAACAATCTCTCTCTCTCTCTCTCTCTCTCTCTCTCTCTCTCTCTCTCTCTCTAGCCCAGGGGAAGTGCAATACCGTTGATAGAGGGTCCAAAAACACGTGGGGTCACTTTTGAAGACAATGGGGAATGTGTTATCACCCCCAGTACCGATCTAAAGTTTACTTCTGGATTTAAATTCAAGAACAGACTCAACTATTTGAGAAATCACTGGCTTTTAATAGGTATCGGAATGTAATCAGATGTCTTTTGTAATGCACTGCCCTCTGGTGGACAAACTCCAAGTTTAAATTAGCGAGAATATTCAGATTTACTATTTGTCTTTTCAGTGAGCAAAGTTCTTTCCAGTTCCTCAAAGATAGAAGATTGAAAAGGTCATAGGGACATAACAGAGAAATTCCTTTTTCTATTAATTTGTTACTCATACTCCATTTATCACTTACAGGTATTTAGGAACAAAGAACTTGATTGGTTCTGGTGGGTTTTCCGGGCTGTGTGGCCGTGATCTGGTGGATCTTGTTCCTAATGTTTCGCCTGCAAAGAACTTGATTACATCTCAGGTTTTAAATGTAGTTCTACATGTTCTGGCCTCCGTCTTGTAAAATGTGTATCGGAGTGCTGAACTGGGGAAGGAAGCCACTGTCTAGATCAGGGGTCTGCAACCTGCGGCTCTCCAGGTGTTCATGGACTACATTGGCCATGCTAGTAGGGGCTGATAGGAATTGTAGTCCATGAACATCTGGAGAGCCGCAGGTTGCTGACCCCTGGTCTCTTTCCTGCTCAGATTCTTTAATCCTAAAATATCCTACAAGTATTGCAAAACTAAAACTTGAGTGAACAGGCCCCTTTAATTATTTACAAAGTTCCGTGCCATTTTACAGTCTATAAATGTGAGATCTGTCAAAATATTTAATGCATAATTACCTTGTAAAATTCATTGTCACTGTGGAATGATAGTCAGTAATTTTAAAAAATTAGATTGCTTCACAGAGGTTTACAAACAGGCATGAACTGTGATTACTGAATGGAAAATCCGTGATCATCATACTATATTCTGGGACAAACAAGAGGGTATAAACTGAACAAAAGCTAGCCATTACAGGAAAGGTGGTGCTATTTGATTGTAGGTGGGGTAGAAATATTTGGACCACATTGATTAAGTGGAATAAATAAATGCTGGACTGGTTAGACAATTGTTCCTATATTTTCTGTATTTTACTGTTTTTTTCCAAGTAAGTAAGTAAATGATATTACCGACAGCTTCTTTTCCTTGAAAATAATACAAGCTGTATTCCTGTTTCAAGGTCACCATGAAACACCACTGTCAGCACCAACAAAGATCCTGGAGAAATTTCCAAGCAATTTGCCAAAACGGCAAGAAAATATCATCCCAGCGGATTCGGACAAAGCAGCTTTTGAAGAGGTCTGCGAATCGTTAACAAACATGACAATTAAATCATATTTACTGTATTTAAAGGGGTGGACATAGCCAGGGAAATGTGAAGATTTAAGATTTTTCACACAGTCTCGTGCAAAATTTAGGATGAGTTTCTTTCTCTATGTGTCTCTTTGACGGAATGAGCCATGGGCAAAATTAATGCTTACATCTCCCCAGTCCCGTTTGTTTATTTGTTCATGGAATGATTTCTCCTAACATTCTAATAATTCTGTTTTGAACAGGGCAATGGTCCTCCTAAGTCTGTTGAATCCAGTGCCTAGGACTTCGTTGTAACTTTTCAATAAATAATGCTTGTAATGAATGGGCATCGCAAGCAGCTGGCCAACTGTAATGGAGGAATTTTGTTTGTATTGAGACTTCTGAACTAAGACAGTCTTTGTTTCTGTCTTAGGCAATTGATATTGCAGGGCATTCCACAAGAGACGTGCCCCCTCCTGTCCCAGAAGTTGCTGAAGAGATGCTCAGCCAACCTGTGCCCCGGCCGGAAGCTCCCGTGGATTCTATACTGAAGGACATGGCCACTCTCATCCTTAGCATGTTCTTACTTGTTAGCTGGATCGCCTTTATCATCACATATCCAATGGTAATGGGCTGGTGTGTGATCTTCTTGCATCCTGAATAGGATTTTGCAGCAGCATAGCCTGATGCAGAAGACACAGAAGTAACCAGGCATTTATTAATGGCTTATTATGCAATTTTGGTCGGCCCCATGGTGAACATAAATTCTCTTTGAGGCAGAGTTTCCTTTATGGACACCTTTTTCCCCCTGCCAAACTCAACTTGCAACAGATCTGATAAGCCCCACGGTTTCTAAGAGCAGGCAATTTACCTATCTTTCCCTGCCTGTTCAGGGAAAGCAAAGGAGACCACTTGTCCGTTCTGCTTGCTTCACCTTTTCTGCTCACCTCTGCCTTCCCCCATTCACACACAAGCAGTTCCATCTAATCCTGAGCAGACCTTTTTGACGAAGCAACGGCTGTCCTTGTTTAAAATTTTTCACACAAACATCCTATCACAGGAGCGATAGAACATTAAAACACCCCAAAAAAATTAAAAAGAAGGCCAAAAAAGGCAGCAATGAACCTAGCAGCCTGGAGCAACCCAGAAGCAGGAAGAGACAAAAAATTTTATTTTTATTTTATTTATTTTTCAAGCTAATATACCGCCCAATCCCCGAAGGGCTCTAGGATCAGAGTAAGCAGTGGCATGGATTTAAAGGGAGAAATCTGAGGCCCCCAGTTTAAACATGAAAGTGATGCTGTTTCAGGGTGGGGGAGAATCAACCCCAAAAATCCAGTTTACCAGATAAGCTTCCACAGCTCAAGTGGCAGAGCAGGGAATCAAACCCAGTTCTCCAGATTAGAGTGCACCTGCTCTTAACCACTACACCACACTGGCTCTCAAAAGCAGAATCTCACACAAACACTGACAAAGGTTTTACAATTTAATTCTCAGTGTATGATTTTTTTTCCTGCCCTCTTAAAGAGTGTGCACCATCAGCAGCAGCGCCAACATCAGCAATTCCAGAAACAGCTGGAGGAGAAAATCCAGTTGTTGCAGCATCAGCCCTTCGGTCCTGCCATTGATTTGCCTCCAGAGGCAGACTTCTTGGACGGTTCCGTTGCAGTGGCAGAGAGCTCAGCCACCAGTACTCCAAACATGTCCCCGAAGGCATCAAATCACTCTGCGTATTCCAATGTGTCTGCCTCTGATGTCGGGAGCGGTCTGTCCACTGAGCAGGAAGACGGTAAGAAAGATGATCTAATGTTCCTTGTAGTGAGACTGCCAATTGGCATTTCTTCCACAGTCTAGCAACTAGTGAGTTAAGGTTGGCTAGGTCGGACTCTGATTTGGTCTTTGACAAATCACCAGCAAGATGGAAAAGCGAGCTGATGTGAACAAGATGTAGTTCAACAAGGACACAGTTCTACATCTGGGTAACAAAAATGAGAAATGCACATACTGGATGGGGGATGCACTCTAGGTAGCCCTGTGTGTAAATGAGACGGGCCATAAGCCAAACATGAGCAACCATTGTGATGCAGCGGCAAAAAAGACTAAAAGATGTTGGGGTATATCAACTGAGCCATAATGTCAAAATTGCAAGATGTCATAGTCCCGCTGTATGCTGCATTGGTAAATGCATAGAGTACCTTGTGCAGCTGGAGAGCTCACTTCAAAAAGGATGTAGACAGAGTACCTTGTGCAGCTGGAGGGCTCACTTCAAAAAGGATGTAGACAGAATGGAGCGGATGCAGAGGAGAGTGACAAGGATGATCGGGGTCCGGAGACCAAGCCCTATGAGGAAACGCTGAAGGACTTGGAATATTCAGTTTGGAGAAGTGGAGGTTGAGAGGGGACATAATTGCTCTGTTTAAGAATTTGAAGGGCTATCCCTTAGAGAAGGGCAGGGAGCTGTTCCTGTCAGCAGCAGAGGTTAGGACTCGCAATGGGTATGAATTATGGGCAGAAAGGTGCAAGCTAGATCAGGGGTAGGGAACCTTTAACACTCAAAGAGCCATTTGGACCCGTTTTCCACGGGAAAAGAAAACACTTGGAGCTGCAAATAATTTTTGACATTTAAAATAAAGATAACACTATATACATATATAGGGTTTTTTTACCTTTTACTCTGCTCATTCTGAGAAGCACATGGATGTGCCCGCCCTGCTGGCTGCAGGGCGGGCAAGGATGAAGCCGGCGGCTCAGCCTCGCTGGCCACCGGGAAAGCACCCACCCCGCTCCAACGGGGCGGGCGAGAGGGGAAGCCCATGGCGCGGCCCAGCCGACCATGGGCAGTTGGTGCGCCCACCCTGCTGCCTGCAGGGCGGGCAAGGATGGGGTCGGTGGCTCAGCTCGTGGAGCCACAGTGCAAGGGCAGAAGAGCCGCAGGTTCCCTACCCCTGAGCTAGATATTAGGAAAAGATTTTTTACAGTAATTCAACAGTGGAATTGGCTGAGAGTAATTCAACAGTGAGAGTAATTCAGTGAGAGTAATTCAACAGTGGAATTGGCTGCCTGGGGAAGCGATAAGCTCCCCCTTACCAGCAGTCTCCAAGGAGTTGTTGGATCACCACTTGTCAGGGATGCTCTAGGCCAGGGGTCTGCAACCTGTGGCTCTCCAGATGTTCATAGACTGCAAATCCCATCAGTCCCTGCCAGCATGGCCAATTGGCTGGCAGGGGCTGATGGGAATTGTAGTCCATGAACATCTGGAGAGCCACAGGTTGCAGACCCCTGCTCTAGGCTGATCCTGCATTGAGCAGGGGGTTGGACTAGATGGCTTGTCTAGCCCCTTCCAACTCTATGATTCTATGAATGCCATATTGGTGGGACAGCCCCTAAGAACACCCCTTTGTGTGCCTTCATTGTAGAGATTGGTGCAAAGTAGCTGTATTCCAGAGTGTACTTCGATGCTATTAGAGATACAAGCAACCATTTCCCATCCTCCTACCAACCATCTGCTTCCTTCATGTGAAGGATGAGGAAATTTTTATACAAAGTAATGCAGATTGACTGGGTCCAGCCTCCATTACTGAAGGGGCTATACCACATAGTAATATTATTAGCACCTATTGCAAGATGGAACATGCATTCCTAGATCTCACTGTTCGCATTAAAATATATTTTTTTAAAGCTCCATATTAAGTGCTGAATGTCTAAATCCGTTTGAGGTGTGTACCCAAAAATGTGAAATGCAAGGCACGACTTTCTTTTTCTTCCTCTGATGCTCAGATGCAGACACAGGTGTCATAACAGTTGGAAAGATTTCATTCCACCCAAGGGACATGCTGGGACATGGAGCCGAGGGAACGATTGTTTATAGGTAAGGTGCCCAACATTCTTTCTGTACTTCAGTGAATAATGGCAGTGAATAGTGAATAATCTCATTCTCTTACTGGTATACATGTGATAAATGAATATTGCCACTAGCAACATTTTCATGCAGAGAAACGACTATTTGAGCTTTTTTCCTTGGGGAAAATATCTTCCTTGCATTCTCTCTTAACAGTCAGGTCTTGGACTAATAACCAATAAGCAGACTCTTGATACAGGATCAGTAGTCTTTATTGAGTTGGCATCAAGGACTCAGCTTCAGAAAGCCATTTCTGGAGGTCCTGGCTTTTACAGTCATATTTATTCCCCCTTGGATCCCCCCCTCCCAACTTCCCAGAGAATGTGAGAAAACAAGGTGTGAAAGACTTTGTTTTCAAAGACAAGTATCCCAAGGCCAAGCGATAGTCTCTTGCGGGGTTGCGCCTGTAGCCTCCACTATCTCCCCCTCCCATCTGGAGTGCCTTGCAGGGTCAGCCTAGTTAGCTCCATTTCCAAGCGCATAAAGACAGATTAAAGAAACAAAAGGCCCATTAACCTATGACAGGTGTGGTTACATGGAAGGTCAGGGACCAGGGCCCCGCCCCAACAGTACCAATGCTTCATTGTCCAGGTGGCGATTCCATCACTCGTGGTCTGATGCCAGGAGGTAGCAGGCGCCACTCCTGACATTAACAGTGTAACATCCATTGGTTGGATTCAGTCATTTCTTTACTGAGAGATTGCAACTGTTCCCTCCTCCCAGAAAAGTTGATTATCCGGGGCCACAAGATTTTCACTTTATACTGAAATACAATCCAATACAATCCAAAAACCTTTATTAGGCGTAAACCAGAAGTACCATACATTCCAAATACAAAAACAGGATCATTGTTATATATCATGTAGAACATGAATTAAAAATGTAGCAACTGCTTCAGAAATTTCTACATTAGGGCTGTTCAATAGCATGGGCTCATTCCGCACACGCAAAATAATGCACTTTCAAGCTGCTTTCACAATTGTTTTTGCCATTCCGCACAGCTTCAAAGAGCCCTGAAAGCAGCTTGAAAGTGCATTATTCTGCGTGTGCAGAATGAGCCTTAGATATTTTTAGTTTGTCTGAGAGAAACATAAATTCTAGAGGTAGTAAAGCTCCCAGATCGGTTCTAATATCATTATACCTCAAACAGTAAAGCAGGATTTGAGGGATTGAGTCTATAGCATTGGGACAGTACCGACAGTAACGCTCACTTTGTGGGATGTTAAGGAAACGACCTTGAAGATAGACAGAGGGGAATGAGTTGCACCTTGCTCTTGTCATGACCCATCTGCACTTATAATTATCAAGCTGTTCTAAGTATACAGCAGGGCTAGATTTCGGGGGTGTGATCTCAAAGTATAGAGGGGAACAGGAGCTTTGTGCAGCACTCAGGAGAGATTGGTATTCCTGGTCGTACAGTCTGATCTTTAGATGATAGTAAATTTCCGTGGCGGTAAGCATATGTAGAGACTCCCATGAGAAACCCAAGGAGATACTGAAATACATCTTTAGGTCTTAAGCCAAGTATGGTCTGGTTCGTGGTAACCACTGCTACCTCCTGTTAATCAGTGAAGAGACTATTTATGTCTGACTTTTCTATTTAAAAATAAATACTCAAGATATCCTATGATAATAAGTGCCAAACAAAATATTTAAAATAAATAGCACTCACAGAAACAAGCAATTCTTTTCAGTGCACACATTTATCTCTGAATTTGGTAGATTTTTGTAATGTTTTAATAGGAAATTTTCCTTGCTTAATGTTTAGTTGTGGCATATCATCCAAAAACTTTTCCTTGGTGGAAGTGCACGACCTTAATGTAAAACTTTGAGGTACCCTAAATATGAGACTTTTTAAAGAAATCATTGTAACATGAGATAAAAATATGATGTGAAAACATTTTCACTTGTATCTTCAAATTCAGTTGACCTTGCTGTACACTGGGGAGACTGAGGTTCACATTTGCATTCATACGTGACCATTCATTTCTTCTGTTTCTAGTGTACATTTCGTATTCTTCACGTCAGCACACATTGGGTTCTGTGGGCTGTTTTTTTGAGATAGGGTTGTTTGCTACTCATCCAGGGCCCCTTCTGCACATGTAGAATAATGCACTTTCAATCCACTTTGACAATTGTTTGCAAGTGGATTTGGGTCGATTCCCCATGGTGAAATTCTATCCAGATCAAACCTAGTTCATAAAGAATGCACCTTTTCATTGAGGTTTCAACCTCCCCACCATAGCATGTATTCAGCGAAGACATGTAGGCCTATCTTGGATCCCAGAAAGGAAGCAATCCCTACTACCATCCGATCTCCTTTGCGGGACTCTCCTGATTGGCTGGCTTGCCGTGTTGGGGCAGGACCTTTTTGGGGCAGGACATTTTTCCCTGCGACTTGCTAACATGAGGTTCGCTCGTTTGCAAGGATGAACGTTTAAGTGTTTAGGCGCTAAGCAGGTTTTCGCTTGTTTAGAAGGGTGAACGGTTAATCGTTTAAGCAGTTTTTTGTTATGCTAACGTCTCTCGCCGAGACCAATGGCGAAATTAAAACCCGGAAGAGGCTGCACATCCATTGCTCAAAGCTGATTGGTTGCTAGACTTGCGTCACGCTCCACGGCGGGAAGTTCAAACACAGATTGGACCACCCCATGAAACTGGATCGAAAGCGTGCTAAGGGAAAAAGTTGTACTTGCAAGCAGATTCTGCCGGGACGCAGGATAAGGGGGAGAACGAGGGCCAGAAACGGGATGAATCCCTGTCCGTCGCTCAAGCAGTTGAAACCTGGATCTTGTTGAAACCTGGATATTTCCGTGGGGAATCGACCTTGGCTATTCCGCACAGCTGCAGAGTGCATTGAAAGTGCATTATTCTGCATGTGCAGAAGGGGCCTAGGGGTTGCTTCTCGTGTTGCTTTTTATTTCTGTGTTTAAAAAGCCATGTTTCTGATCCTATTGTCTTTGCAGGTGGGCAGTACGCTTTGTGTTTCAGCTTACCAATCTGTGTATCCAGTGTGTTTCTCTATCTAAACTGAACTGAAATCTCTTTGAATATGAAGCTATTGCTAGACTGATGTTAAAAACTGGCTTACAGCAAATGGCTGAAAGCGCTTTGAGCTCTCTTTCCTACTGTTTATGTATTCCTTCATAAAACTTACCAATGAACCATACTCTGGTATATAATTTTGACATTTAAAAATATATATTGAAGAGAGAGAGCTCAAAGTGTGCTTAGAATACTGTGAGCGTCTTTTTCATGCCTGTTTATGTCGACTGGAACCCATCTTTCAGCCTAGCAATATGAAGGATTGGAGCACCTTCCTTATGAGGAGAGGCTGCAGCGTTTGGGACTCTTTAGTTTGGAGAGGAGACGTCTGAGGGGGGATATGATTGAAGTCTATAAAATTATGCATGGGGTAGAAAATGTGGACAGAGAGAAATTTTTCTCTCTTTCTCACAATACTAGAACCAGGGGGCATCCATTGAAAATGCTGGGGGGAAGAATTAGGACTAATAAAAGGAAACACTTCTTCACGCAACGTGTGATTGGTGTTTGGAATATGCTGCCACAGGAGGTGGTGATGGCCACTAACCTGTGGATAGCTTCAAAAGGGGCTTGGACAGATTTATGGAGGAGAAGTCGATCTATGGCTACCAATCTTGATCCTCCTTGATCTCAGATTGCAAATGCCTGAGCAGACCAGGTGCTCGTGAACAACAGCTGCAGAAGGCCATTGCTTTCACATCCTGCATGTGAGCTCCCAAAGGCACCTGGTGGGCCACTGCGAGTAGCAGAGAGCTGGACTAGATGGACTCTGGTCTGATCCAGCTGGCTTGTTCTTATGTTCTTAAGAATGACTCGCACAAACAAGGCCCTAGTTGAGTGATGTGGTTAATGGTTGAGGGGTTTCACTGGTATGTGTTGGAACATCTCCAGGGGGACATTTGATAACCGAGCAGTAGCCGTGAAGAGAATTCTGCCCGAATGCTTCAGCTTTGCTGATCGAGAGGTGCAGCTGTTGCGAGAATCGGACGAACATCCAAACGTGATCCGCTATTTCTGCACCGAGAGGGACCGCCAGTTCCAGTACATAGCGCTTGAGCTCTGTGCTGCCACTTTACAAGAGGTAAGCTCTGGGTTACATATACATTTGTGACTGCTACGGCAGCGGGAGACTCGGCAGCTCAGAGGAGAAAGGGTGAAATGCTCAGGCGAAGTCATTTCTTGGATGTGGTTTAGAGTACACATGATCAGTGTGAGGCAGCAGCGTGATGTGGCAGCCAAGAAAGCCAATGCAATTCTGGGCTGCATCAACAGGACTACAGTGTCTACCCTGTTTCCCCGAATATAAGACATCCCCTAAAAATAAGACATAGTAGAGGTTTTGTTGAAGTGTGAAATATAAGGCAGCCCCCAAAAGTAAGACATAGCGCATCTTTGGGAGCAAAAATTAATATAAGACACTGTCTTATATTCGGGGAAACACGGTAGATCAGAGGTGTCCAACTCTGGTGCTTCAGATGTTCATGGACTACAATTCCCATCAGCCGCTGCTGATCATCAGCCGCATCAGCCGATGGGAATTGTAGTCTATGAACATCTGAAGCACCAGAGTTGGACACCCCTGGTCAAGATCAAGAAACATAATAGTACCAATCTATTCTGCATTGATCAGCCATCCCCTGAAATAATGTGTCCAGTTCTGGGCCCCACAATTCTAGAAGGATATTGATAAGAAAGAATGGGTCCAGAGGAGGACAACCAGAATGGCAAAAGGTCTGGATTCCATATCCTGTGAGGAGTGGCTTAGGGAGCAAAGTATGTTTAGTCTGGAGAAGAGAGGGTTAAGGAGTGACATGATAGCCATGTTTAAATATCTGAAAGGATATCATGTTGAAGAGCAGTTGTTTTCTGCTGCTCTAGAGCAGTGGTTCTCAACCTTCCTAATGCCGGAACCCTTTAATACAATTCCTCATGTTGTGGTGACCCCCACCCCTAACATTTATCCATTCTACAGATGGAGAACACTGATGCAGAGAGTCTTAGGCGACCCCTGTGAAAGGGTCATTCCACCCCCCAAAGGGGTCCTGACCCCCAGGTTGAGAACTACTGCTCTAGAGTGTAGGACAAAGATGAATGGATTCAAAATACAGGAAATGAGATTCCACCTAAACGTTAGGAGGAACTTCTTTACAGTAAAGGCTATTCGACAGTGAAATACACTTCCTCGGAGTGTGGTGGAGTCTCCTTCTTTGGAGGTTTTGAAACAGAGGCTGGATGGCCACCTATCAGGAGTGCTTTGATTGTGTATTCCCACATGGGAGGGAGTTGGACTTGGTAGCCCTTGTGGTCTCTTCCAACTTTCTATGGTCCTTACCATAGTGGGTTTTGTTCTGTACTTTCACTGCTGTAAGGTCCAAACTAGACAATACTTTTTTAGTGATTTTTAGTGATTCATGTCTGAATCCTGCCAACCCAAATCACTTTTTCCTCAGTCTGAGGGCAGCTGCAGGGAACTAAGTTCCCAAGGGGCCCAATTCAGATTGTGCTCATGGCATGGAAGGAGGCGAGGCTTCAGCCACTCCCATACTTGGGGGGAGACTACGCATGCAGCCCCCCTCCACCCAATCAGAGGTAAAAAAAATTGTGTCATCTATTTTGGATCTAAATAGCCCTGGATCACTGGCAGTAAAATAACTAGAAGTCAGACGTATTGCTACCACTGTGGCTTAAGTGTGGTTTTTATATAGAATCATAGAGTTGGAAGAGACCCCCAGGGCCATCAAGTCTAATCCCCTGCAATGCAGGAACACATAATCAAAGCACTCCTGACAGGTGGCCATCCAGCCTCTCTTTAAAAACCTCCAAAGAAGGAGACCCCCACCACGCTCCAAAGTTATGAATTTCACTTTCAAACAGCCGTTACTGTCAGGAAGTTTTTCCTGATGTTTAGGTGGAATCTCCTTTCCTTCACCCATTACTCCTGGTCCTAGTCTCTGGAGCAGCAGAAAACAAACTTGTTCCCTTACCAGCATGACATCCCTTCAAAAGGCATGTTAAGGCTGGAATGGAATAGAATATTCCTGATTCTATTCCATTCCAGCCTTTAACATCACCTTGAGCAGATGCTGAGTGCTTAAATTATATCTAGAATCCTGGGATGATGCTGCACATTTTAAATTAACTTTGTGTTGTGTATGTTCTAGTATGTGGAACAGAAGGACTTCAGTCACCACGGTTTGCAGCCTATCACTGTCCTGCAACAAACCATGTCTGGCCTTGCTTATCTCCACTCTCTCAATATTGGTGAGAAGCATCGTATTTTAATATCCATTTCTTTGATGATGGCTGTTATTTCAGAAAAAAGATAGATCAGATTTTTTAATTCATAGAATTCTGTATGACTTGGTAAGTCACCCACAGTAAGTCAGACTGTAGCTGAGGTAAATTTTAAACCCAGGCCTCCCTAGTCCAAGAATGAATTTTTTTAAAAAAAAACTCCTTTTTGGACTTGGAGGACCCGGGCGTGCCATTGGCATCACATGGGGGATGTAAAATCGCTCCCCACACCCCTCCCCCTTGCCCCGCCCCAGGCCAGCAGAAGCCCGGAGCAGCCTGGTGGGCCCAGCCAGGTTGCTTTTGCAGCCGGCTGAACTAAGAGCCCTTCATGCCCTTATATAAAGCAGTGGTGCGACCGCACTTGGAGTACTGTGTCCAGTTCTGGTCGCCACATCTCAAAAAGGATATTGAGGAGATAGAAAAAGTGCAGAGAAGGGCAACGAGGATGATTGAGGGACTGGAGCACCTTCCTTATGAGGAGAGGCTGCAGCGTTTGGGACTCTTTAGTTTGGAGAGGAGACGTCTGAGGGGGGATATGATTGAAGTCTATAAAATTATGCATGGGGTAGAAAATGTTGACAGAGAGAAATTTTTCTCTCTTTCTCACAATACTAGAACCAGGGGGCATCCATTGAAAATGCTGGGGGGAAGAATTAGGACTAATCAAAGGAAACACTTCTTCACGCAACGTGTGATTGGTGTTTGGAATATGCTGCCACAGGAGGTGGTGATGGCCACTAACCTGGGTAGCTTTAAAAGGGGCTTGGACAGATTTATGGAGGAGAAGTCAATCTATGGCTACCAATCTTGATCCTCCTTGATCTGAGATTGCAAATGCCTTAACAGACCAGGTGATCGGGAACAACAGCCGCAGAAGGCCATTGCTTTCACCTACTGCATGTGAGCTCCCAAAGGCACCTGGTGGGCCACTGCGAGTAGCAGAGAGCTGGACTAGATGGACTCTGGTCTGATCCAGCTGGCTTGTTCTTATGTTCTTATGTTCTTAAGAGAAGTGTGGGGAAGCAAGGGGTGGGGGTGAGGTACCATGGGGTGGGGGCCGCAGGAGGGCAGGCCCAACCACCATTTTGCCCCGGCTACACCACTGCTTGGAGGATTATAAAATATTATTGACCTGGATGGCCCAGTCTTGCCTGATCTCATCAGATCTCAAAAGCTAAGCAGGGTCGGTCTTGACTCGTATTTGGATGGGAGACCTCCAAGAAATACCAGGATTGTGACAGGGAGGCAGGCAATGGCAAACCACTACTGAACATTTCTTGCATTGAAAACCCCACCAGGGGTTGTCATAAATCAGATGTTACTTGTTGGCAAAAAAAAGTATTATGTTTTACTAACTCTTGCAGCACTGCAGTAATCTAGCATAGTCCACCCAAAATATACAAAGGTAATAAACTGCCTTCTCGTCCTCCCTCTGATGGGATTGATGTTAAAAGAGACATTCTAAGAATGGTCTGGGATCTTCTTATCTTATGACAGTCAGAATGGACCTGTGGGGAAAATGCAGGTTTTACTATTAAGAATAGAAATATCTTATATACTCGCGTATAAGTCTACTTTTTCAGCACATTTTTTGGTGCTGTCAAAGCCCCCCTCGACTTATACGCGAGTGAGGGTCCCACTTAATTCTTGTGTGGCATTCTCCCTCTCCCATCTTCGCTCTCCTCTGCCTTCTTCTCTGCCTTCCGCCTTTCAGCTGCTTTCTCTGCCTTCTTCTCGGCGGCGGCCAGCTCCTGGCTCTCGGCGGGTGACAGCCAGACAATCTGGGTGAGCTGGACAAGCTGCGGGATGGAGAGGTTGGTGGCAGAGACCTTGGGATTGGTGAGATGGGGAGTCAGTGGCAGAGACCCCCAAATAGCATGCGGCCGTATCTATTTTTATTTTTGAAATTTACCAGTAGCTGCTGCATTTCCCACCCTAGACTTATATTCGAGTCAATAAGTTTTCCCAGTTTTTTGTGGTAAAATTAGGTGCCTCGATTTATATTCGGGTCAACTTATACATGAGTATATACAGTAATCCACTGCAGTTGAGAAGCCAAACCAAGGTAGAAACAATCTATATGGAAGTCAACTACATTGTCCTGTTGTAACACCACAAATCTTTGTATTTATTCTTTTGTTTGTAGTGCAGTACTGATGATTTAAAATAGATCTATTCAAGCAATAAAATTGCTCTGTTAACTACTTAGTGGCTCTCAAGTGTCTTTGTATTAGTCCACAGAGATCTGAAGCCCCACAATATCCTTATTTCTATGCCTAATGCCCATGGTAAGGTCAAAGCCATGATCTCGGACTTTGGCCTATGCAAGAAGCTTGCGGTGGGCAGGCACAGTTTCAGCCGTCAATCTGGAGTACCGGGCACTGAGGGCTGGATAGCTCCAGAGATACTGAGCGAGGACCGCAAAGAGAATCCGGTAAGTAATATTGCACCTCTTAAGGGTTTTTGATGCATTACTTGCTCTTGGGGCAGTTTGTTTGGGTATGATCTGAAGCAGGTCTTGGTGTGCTTCTGCAAAACATGCGCTTCAGTGAAACAATAATTTTAATTATGTACCTAAAAGTTGGGAAGGGGATGCTTATCATTATCATTAAGGGCACTTTTGCACATGCAGAATAATGCACTTTCAATCCACTTTGTCGCTGGATTTTACTGTGTGGAATAGCAAGATCCACTTGCAAACAATTGCTAAAAGTGGATTGAAAGTGCATCATTCTGCATGTGCGAAGTACCCAAAGTATTGTAAGCAGTAACAAAATTTCTTGCGGAGTATGAGCTTTTGTGAGCCACATCTCACTTCTTCAGATACACCTCTCAGTTCATGAAACCTCATACCTTGCCAAAATTTTTGTTTGACAAAGGCACTACTGGAGTCTTGCTCTTTCCTGCTGCTACAGACTAAGGCCCTTTCCGCACAGGCCAATAAACATGGGTTAAGGGCGGGATAAAACCCGGGTTGCGGGGGGGAACTTCACACGGATCTCGCTCCTAAAGCAAGTCCGCTCTGTGTTTCTCCTCCCCCCGCAACCCAGGTTTTTCAAAATTGCGTTATGTGCGATTCTTTGAACGCCCCTCACAGCCGCAGGCAAACAAACGCCTGCAGCTGTGAGGTGCGTTAGGCGGCTGCTATCCAACAAGAGAATAATAGTCCCCGGCTCCCATCTGCGGAGCCACGCAGGAACAAAAAGTTGTTTCATTGCCCTGGTGGGTCAGTCGTGCCTGCAGGGCCCTGGCGGATCAGTCGTGCAGGGACCCAAAAAACCCCTGCACCTCCGTGCAAAGGTGCGCCCCCTGTTCACATGGCTGCCTGCCCCTGGAACAGCCAGCCATGTGAACGGACCGAGGTGAGGATGGGTTCGTGTTTACCTGTTTATTGGCCTTTCACCCTTGTTTATTGGCCTGTGCAGAAAGGGCCTATCATGGCTACCCATCAATGGCCCTCTAAGTAAGTACTGTTATTATTGTATCAAAAAGTTGTTTTGGAAATATCAGAACTATACTTCTGATAGTTAAAGATAACAACATGGATGCCTTTCCTGACTCTCCAGTACAGAATTGAAATGGGGGATGGACAGAAGAGAAAAAAAACCCCAACTAATTGGTTAAATGTTGAAGGGACGTTATTTTCTATGAGGTAGACCTGCCCCAAGCTCCATCAGTCAACTGTTGGACACCAAAATAAATGAGCAGTAGACCTGGCCTCCCGACTGCAGCAGTGAGGTATACCACATACAGATGATAATGGCCCTTTAAGTGATCATTATTTCTTATTAGGGGTAAAAATGGTCTCCACAGACCAGAGGCTAGGTCTGCTGTCCATAGGAAAATGCGGGCATGGTCCCAGGCTGGGACTTGCTTGTCAGATGAGAACCTATCACCATGCTGCTGCAGAACTTCAGGCCGTTGGAGGCCCTGGAGCCATTTTCCAGGCCAGTCCCTTTAAGGTTGATACTACCCTGCAAAAAGGCAGAGGGTGGGGGTCACAGCTATGGGACTTCAAGGAGCCCACCAAGAGCACCTGTGGGTCAATTCCCTTTCCCCTTCTATTCTGCGAAGTGTGATCAGTGTTAAAAATTGCTGGTCTGAAACGTGGACCCAGGACTGCCAGTGGAGTACATTCTGTGGAAGCATTTAAACAGCTTGTAAAGAGAATGGGAAAATGGATTTAGTCATACTTGCCCTAGTGAAGCTGCCCATGGATGATATACATATCTACAAGTAGGGGGTTCCACAAAACTCATAGGGGAAGAATTTCATCTCTCACCAATCGGCCAATGTGGTGTCAGGCCCCACCACCTACCTTTGAGGGTGGCACCAGGGTCTGGGAGCATCTCCAGTGTTTGCTGCCATCACAGCCAGATCCAGAGTGGCTCCTGACTTCATGCACCATCACAACCAGGCCTGAGAGCTCTAGCATGATTTGGTGGTTAAGAGCAGCAGACTCTAATCTGGAGAACCAGGTTTGTTTCCCTGTTGTTCCACATTACGAAGAGGAAGAGTTGGATTTATATCCCATCTTTCTCTCCTGTAAGGAGACTCAAGGTGGTTTACAAGCTCATTTCCCTTCCTCTCCCTACAACAGACACCTTGTGAGATAGGTGAGCCTGAGAGAGTTCCGAAGAACTGTGACTAGCCCAAGGCCATCCAGCAGGAATGTAGGAGTGCGGAAACACATCTGGTTCACCAGATAAGCCTCTGCCACTCAGGTGGAGGAATGGGGAATCAAACTCGGTTCTCCAGATTAGAATCCACCTGCTCTTAACCACTACACCACACTGGCTGCTGAATAACCTGGATCAGTGTCAGTTTTCTCAGACCTCTCTCAGTCTCATCTATCTTACAAGGCACCTGTTGCGGAGATGAGGGGGAGGTAATTGTGAGCCACCTTGAGATCTTAAAGGTAGAAAAAAGCAGGGTATAAAAACCAACTTTCCTTCTTCTGAAGCAGCTTCCATCCTCACCTGCCGCCAAGCATGAAGATTAAAGATAAGTATGTTGTTTGTACATACACAGACAACACTTTTTTTTAATTTGGGGAGAATTTAAATCCTCCATATTTTTTTTTTTAAGATTTCAGAATTTTCAAACCTACAGGAAAATCTGTTTGGTATTAGTGTGGCCCCAATCCAAAGATTTAGATATCCGTTGGCTTCCATCTGCGGATATGTGAATCTGTCACCAAAACACCCCAAATTTGCAAAAAAAAAAATTCTGAAATCCTCAAAAAAATAAATTGTGGTGTTTAAATTTTCTCCCAAATAAAGGAGTATTGTCTGCACATGTGCAGACAGTGCACATACCATTTCTTCCATGTTCTGTTGGCGATGCAGTAGTGTAGAAGCTGAGGAGATTGTGAGGGAGAAGCAGCAGTGAGCCTGGCAACATTGCTGTGGGGGTGGGGCAGGAGCAATGATGGCCCCAGCAGCATCACAGTTGACCGGGGTGAGGAGTGGGCTAAGAGTGGGAAGAGATCTCCCTGCGACAGTTGGGAGTTCTCACTTGTGTGTGTGTGTGTGTGTGTGTGTGTGTATAAAAGGCAGCTACCAAAGAAGGAAAGGAGTCTTAATAGTCAAATGTTACTTAGTGGGGTGCTGTGTGGTTTCCAGGCTGTATGGCCGTGTTCTAGCAGCATTCTTCAGAGGATCTGAAGATGCCAGCCACAGCTGCAGGCGAAACGTCAGGAGAGAATGCTGCTAGAACACGGCCATACAGCCCGGAAACCACACAGCACCCCAGTGATTCCGGCCGTGAAAGCCTTCGACAATACAAATGTTACTTAAATTACTCAGTTATTATTGCCAATATCTACTTTTTGAAATTAGAACAAATATTTAGCTACTTGCTGTAAGCTTAGTGAAATGCCAACGTAGGCCTTATGTGTACTTTTAAGCAGCATTCCTTATTTTTAGAGGTTTACTTCAGAGGAACAGGCCAACGACATATGTACACAATGGATTTTTTTCATAAGATTTTGATAGTTCTTCCACTTTGGATTTTGAAATCTTTTCCCTTTTTGTCGATTATGTTAAAATAAACTTTCTTTTCAAATTATTTTCTTTCCAGACACATACAGTAGATATTTTTTCTGCGGGGTGTGTGTTCTACTATGTTGTATCAGAAGGCAACCACCCATTTGGCAAATCCCTGCAGCGGCAAGCCAATATTTTGCTGAGCGCCTACAATCTGGACTTCCTAAATCCAGAGAAGCATGGTAAGCATGTGTATATACAGCAATACATTCCCCTTTTATCCAAGCCATAGTGGATTTTTTTGTTGCAGGCATAAAGGTTATTGCATCGCTTGAATGGCTACCTTTTGTATATCTTTATACCAAGAAAAAGTACAAGAAAATATTATCATAGCATTCAAGAACAATCAGACAACAGTCTATGGCGGACCTGGGCATTATATGGCCCGCGGGCCACATCCGGCCCGCCGGATGACCCTGACTGGCCCCCCTGCCTTGCTGGGGAGCGGTGCACCTTTGAAAGCCCCGCAGAAGCCGGTTGCCTTGGCTGCCGGCTTCTGCGGGGCTTTCAAAAGCGCCTCGCCCCCCTGCCTTTTGGCCCGGCCCTCCACAATATTTTCTGTTTCTTATGCGGCCCCATGGAAAAAATAATTGCTCACCCCTGGTCTATGGGAAAAGGTCTGGGGAGTATCCAAATTGCTTTTCTATGCAAAGCTATGGAGTTTGAATCAAAGCAGAATTTGAGATGTTCCATTGTTGGGTTTGTGTGTGTGTCAGTATCCGAAGCATTTGGCAACCTGATTTACTCAAAGGTATCCAGATAATTTGAAAATTTACATAGCCTGGGTGTAAACATGTGGCTATCTGATTTTTTTGTTGTTGTTACAGAAGACATAGTTGCTCGCGACTTAATAGAGCAAATGATAAGTACAGTTCCTCAGAAGCGGCCTTCAGCTAACTGCGTGCTAAAGCATCCATTTTTCTGGGGTTTAGAAAAGCAGCTTCAGTTTTTCCAGGTCAGTCATGACTCTTTCCTCTTCAGTGCCGTTTCGTATGTTCTAAGGGTAAAAACTTGAGTAGCCTACCGTGCAGAGTATGTGAATTGAGAAATGCTTAACTGCCTGAATATTTGCTGGCAGACAGAGGCCTTTGTTGGTTAGCTTGTTCGAATGTTTTTGTTGGTTGGTTTAGAACAGTGATGGCCAACCTATGGCACGGGTGCCAGAGGTGGCCCTCAGAGCCCTCTCTGTGGGCACACGCAAACAGAGTGCCCCCCCCCCCACATCTAGGCTGGCCTGGGCCGCTGGGCTCAATTATTAGCATTAAACCTAAGACCTAGTTTTGGGGAAGCAGTGTAGGTAACCCTATTAAGCGCTGTTAAACCCCACTGATTTTCATGCAAAGAACTAAAGCGCGATCCCTTACCTGGGAGTAAGCTCAGTTGCTGGCAATGGGGCTTGCTTCTGAGTAAACCCTTTTAGGGTCATGATTCACCCGTTGGAAGAGTTGCATGGTTGCTTCAAAGCAAAGCCACCGACTACCACCCAGCTTACTCCTGAGTAACGCACGCCTCGGAGCCAACTGTTTTTTCTAGCCTAAAACCTCAGTATTCAGGTTAAATTGCCGTGTTGGCACTTTGCGATAAATAAGTGGGTTTTGGGTTGCAGTTTGGGCACTCGGTCTCGAAAAGGTTCGCCATCACTGGTTTAGAACATTTTTATACTGCCTTTCCAGGAACTCGTCTGAGGAGGCTTGAATGAATGAATGAATGAATGAATGAATGAATGAATGAATGAATGAATGAATGAATGAATGAATGAATGAATGAATGAATGAATGAAAAACACTTTTAAAATACTCATTGAAAATCCAGCGTTGGAAAAGCTGGATAAAAAATCCAGCGTTGGAAAAGCTGGATTAACATGATAAAAAAATATAGATCATAAAAACAGAACTGCCTTTTTCCCATGGCCCCAGGTGGCTTACAGCTTTATATTGTAAACATGCAAAACACAACATAACCTCCACATAGCCCTCATTGCTGCAAAAAGGTGCCTGGAGCCTGTGAATGGGTGTAAAGTGCCCTCAAGTCGCAGTTGACTCATGGCAACCTGGTAGGGTTTTCAAGGCAGAAGGAGGAGGAGTTTGGATTTATATCTCACCTTTCTCTAAGAAGACTCAAGGTGGCTTATAAGCTCCTTTCCCTTCCTCTCCCCACAACAGACACCTTGTGGCTGAGAGAGCTCAGAAGAACTGTGACTGGCCCAAGGTCACCCAACAGGAATGTAGGAATGCGGAAACACACCTGGTTCACCAGATAAGCCTCTGCCACTCAGGTGGAGGAGGGGGGGAATCAAACCCGGTTCTCCAGATTAGAATCCACCTGCTCTTAACCACTACTCCACACTGAACAGAAGTTGTTTGCCATTGCCTTCCTCTGCAATTCTGGTTATCCTTAATGGTCTCCCATCCAGTATTAACCAGGGCTAACCTTGCTTAGCTACTGAGAGCTGATGAGATTAGGCTAGCCTGGGCTATCTAGGTCAGGGTACCTGCAGCCTGCAGGCCATTAAAAGTCCTAGAAATTTAAATGGCAGTGCCTCCTGAACACCTCTTGTGGTGTGCCTTCACAGTCATCTCATTCCATCAGGCAAGAGCTGGTATAGAAAGCTGTGTGCTCTGCTTGATGGCTTCCCTATATGGGGGAGAAACCTAAATGGGGGAGAAACTAACAGGACCATAATTGGTGCACCAGGACATGTTGCAAGAGATGGCTGGTGAGATATATGGGCACTAGGCAGGGAATAGCTTCAATGGTTGTCATTGACACAAACTGGCAGCTGTTTAAAATAGGCAAGGTATGTTCTCTTCAGTTACCCCTTAAGAACAATTGGGCTTCTTCTTTCTGAAGCTGCTGAAGTTTCTGGGTTGTCTTCAAGGGCAGCCAATCTTAGAGCAAATTACAGTAGTCCATCCAAAAGGTTACAAAAACATGGACCCGCACGACCAGATCAGCTGAGTGTGAGAACTGCTGGAGAACCAGATTCAGAAGATATGAGATGTTTTTAGTTGCTATTCCAATCTGCCTTTCACACAGCAAAGCTGTATTCATCAGTGTCACATGCAAGGTTTAGTGCAGTGATGGCAAACCTATGGCACGGGTGCCAGAGGTGGCACTCGGAGCCCTCTCTGTGGGCACGCACACACAGAGTTTGTCATGTGGGGGCAGAAAATCACCTCCCTCCCCCCCCCCCCCCACACACATCTAGGCTGGCCTGGGCCACTGAGGACGACGTGTGCGCACCGTGGTGAGCAGGGAGGACTCGGCTGGCAGGCCTGGTGCCTGTGCTCTGGGTGGCTGTTGCCCGGGGGGGTGGGGGGGTGGCGCAGAGGAGGCAGAGATGCTAGAGAGGCACAGAGCGGTGTGCGTGGGACTTGCTGCAGGCTAGAGCAGGCTGGCCCCTGCACGAGTGGGTGGGGTAGAGGAAGAGGGAGCCAACCGTTTTTTTCTAAACTAAAACCTCAGCATTCAGGTTAAATTGCCGTATTGGCACTTTGTGATAAATAAGTGGGGTTTGGGTTGCAGTTTGGGAACTCGGTCTCAAAAAGGTTCGCCATCACTGGTTTAGTGTGACTTTGTGGTGGAAAATGAGAACAGAAATTGTCATCCTAAGTACCCCAGTTTTTGTTTTAAAATTAAAGCAAATTTCTAGCCCTCATGGCTTGCTCAGATCTCTCTGAAGCCAGATGATTGGATGGACTCCAGTGGTGGCAGCGGAGCTCCAGTGTCCTACATGATTCCTTTGTTCCTCCGCATAACAATGAAAATCATGAGAATAAAAATAATATTATGCAAAATGACACCAATTAATGCAATTTGCACAGTGTCTACAATTAGCTGTCTTTGGCTCAGAATTTAAATTGTCTGGGCAGAATGTTAATCCTGTGCTGAAGAGCACACAATTATTCAGCGATTTTTTAGATATGTTAGGATAGAGATTCACCTGACCTGAATAGCGCAGGCTAGCCCAGGGGTCTGCAACCTGCAGCTTTCCAGATGTTTATGGACTACAATTCCCATCAGCCCCTGCCAGCATGGCCAATTGGCCATGCTGGCAGGGGCTGATGGGATTTGTAGTCCATGAACATCTGGAGAGCCGCAGGTTGCAGACCCCTGGGCTAGACCAATCTTGACAGATCTTAGAAGCTAAGCAGGATCAATCCTTGTAAGTGTATTTGGATGGGAGACCTCCAAGGAATACCAGGGTTTCGCTCTTGCCTTGAAAATTCCAACGGGGTCCCCATAACTCAGATGTGACTTGACAACAACAACAAAAAAGAGATCAAATAGATGTTGTTTATATATTTTTGGAAGGCAGCATCTACAGCATTGGCTGGCACCAGTAGATGGCCTGGTCAGGCATCTACCCGGGTTCTGGTGCTGACCAGAATTGCCTCCACACTCCCAGGACCACCTTGGGGATATACCCACTCCGAGTGGGTTATAGTCACCCACATAACCTCAGCAACTTGAGGAGCTGCCTGTGGTTGGTGCTACTGGGACCATAGAATCATAGAACCATAGAGTTGGAAGGAGCCATACAGCCTATCTTGTCCAACCCCCTTCTCAATGCAGGATCAGCCAAGAGCATCCTTGACAAGCCTTCATCCAGCTACTGCTTGAAGACTACCAGAGAGAAGGAGTTCACCATCTCCCTAGGCAGCTCATTCAAGTTCTGAATTACTTTCACGTAAAAAAAAATCCTAATGTCCAGCTGGTACTTTTCTGCCTAGAATTTAAACTCATTATTTTGAGTCCTATCCTCTGCTGCCAACAGGAACAGCTCTCTGCTCTCCCCTAAGTGACAGCCTTTCAAATACTTAGAGAGAGCAATCGTGTCCCCCCCCCCCCCGCAACCTCCTCTTCTCCAAATTGAACATTCCCAAGTCCTTCAGCCTTTACTTGTCTTCTGTTTCCACACATCAATGTATGCAGCCTTAATCTGGCTGGAGGGGAAGAGCCCTTCGTCTCTCTTTTGCTGCATCACAATTCTGTTTCTGAACTCCTCCATTTGACACCTTTCTAAGGCATCTGCTGCTACCATCCAGGTGGAGGGCCTCCAGGTGCAGGTGCTTCTGTTGCCACCGAAGGAGGGGTTGAAGAGGACAGCCCTAGCCACCTCTTCTTCTGTTATCCTGGAGTAACTGCTCTGGGTTCTAATTTTAAAACCTAGTTGAAGAAGAAGAAGAGGAAGAGGAAGAGGAGGAGTTTGGATTTATATCCCCCCTTTCTCTCCTGTACGAGACTCAAAGGGGCTGACAATCTCCTTGCCCTTCCCCCCTCACAACAAACACCCTGTGAGGTGGGTGGGGCTGAGAGAGCTCAGATGAACTGTGACTAGCCCAAGGTCACCCAGCTGGCGTGTGTTGGAGTGCACAGGCTAATCTGAATTCCCCCAGATAAGCCTCCACAACTCAAGCGGCAGAGCTGGGAATCAAACCCGGTTCCTCCAGATCAGAATGCACCTGCTCTTAGCCACTGCTCTTAGCCACTACGCCACTGCTGCTCCTTATAGCGGCACTGCAAGGAAATCCACCACCGCACAAGACCCCTCTGCCCTGCTGCTTTCCGCTGCCCCTTGCCTATCCCACATGTGACCTTGCTGACTGGCTGGCCAATGAGCAGCATGCTCTTATTCAAGTGCATTAGTCGAGGCGCTCTAGGAAGAGGAGGAGCAACCTTGTCTGAAGAGGGCAGGGGGACAACAACTTGCTGCATGAGCCTTTGCAAAAACCTGGAACGCGCAGTCAGTGTCATATCTCTTGCAGGATGTCAGCGACCGAATAGAAAAAGAATCCTCAGACGGCCCGATAGTCAAGGAGTTGGAGAGGGGTGGGAGAGCAGTGGTGAAAATGGACTGGAGGGAGCACATCACTGTCCCTCTACAGACAGGTGAGCTTTTATTTGTGTGAAAGTATTGTTGTTGTGTGTTTGTTTGTTTGTTTATTAGTTTTTTATACCACCCTCCCCCAAAAGGCTCTGGATGGAATATGCTGCCACAAGAGGTGGTGATGGCCACTAACCTGGATAGCTTTAAAAAGGGCTTGGACAGATTTATGGAGGAGCAGTCGATCTCTGGCTACCAATCTTGATCCTCCTTGATCTCAGATTGCAAATGCCTTAGCAGACTAGGTGCTCGGGAGCAGCAGCAGCAGCAGCAGAACGCCATTGCTTTCACCTCCTGCATGTGAGCTCCCAAAGGCACCTGGTGGGCCACTGCGAGTAGCAGAGAGCTGGACTAGATGGACTCTGGTCTGATCCAGCTGGCTTGTTCTTATGTTCTTATGGTGCGCAACATATTAATCTATACAGTAGAGCACAGTTCAAACCATAACAAAATACAACTATAATAACAAATACGGCTCTATTTGGGTTAAAACAATTAAAACCCTCATTAAAACACAGCGTTCCAGTATGTCATCTCGTATCCAACAACTAAAACCCTCCCAGGAGGGGAGCGGTAGGTCCCTCAGATGTTACGGGGACCTTCAAAGAGGGGACCACCAGAAGGTAGTTGAAACAATTTGGACTTTAGTTGAAACAATTTGGACTTTAGTTGAAACAATTTGGACTTTTGAAACAAATTGGACAATTTGGACTTTAGTGTGTGATGACTGCGCCTCTTACTCTTCTTTTATTTTGGGGGGCAGGGGAAGCACTGTGCGCAGGGACTTATCACCCAGGGGGACATATGGGGTCAAATGTCCCCAGGCTGTGGTAATTTAGTCATGTGTGGGGCGGAAAATCGCCCCCCACACCCCTCCTCCTTCCCTGATGACCTGGTGCAAAAAAAGTTGTTTGGTTGAGGTGGGGGAGGGCGGCCACCCATACCGGGGAGGGGCGGTGGTGTGGAAAACTCAGATTTTGCACTAGGCTACATTTTCCCTAGATACGCCTCTGACTGTGCATAAACAGAGCCAACTGTCTTCAAGCTTGGGTTTGATACACTCCAAGAAGGAAGACTCAATCATTACTGCGCTCTCATTTTCTCGTTTCCTTTTTCAGATCTTCGAAAATTCCGATCCTACAAAGGGGGTTCAGTAAGAGATCTCTTGCGGGCCATGAGAAATAAGGTTCGTGTACCTGGAGAAGGAAATGCACAGAAGCTTTGGAGGCATTTTTCGAAGGGAGGTGATAGCAGTTGGGGTGCTCGACCTCTCTATCGATCTTCTGCCCCTTGGTTCCACAGCACTGTCATGTACTTCTAGAGACAGAGCTGGCCATTTCATTTATATATAGCTCAGGAATAGCTCAGGAATTCAGCCCTTGACTATAAATGGAGATCAAGTAGAGCGGGTGGCTAGTTTTAAATTTCTGGGTGTTATGATTAAAGAGGACTTGACCTGGGGCATACAGACTGCCGCGGTGGTTAAGAAGGCCCAGCAAACACTGTACTATCTGAGACTGTTAAGGAAACAACAACTGAATGGAAAACTCCTGGTGTCCTTTTACCGCTGTGCCATAGAGAGTGTCTTAACCTACTGCATCTGTGTATGGTTCTCCAGTTGCACAGTGGCAGATAGGAAGGTGCTCCAAAGGGTGATCACTACTGCACAAAGGATTATCGGCTGCCCTCTCCCCTCCTTGGAAGAACTCTGTAATTCCCGAAGCCTCAAAAGCCCAAAATATTCTTGAGGGACCTCGTCTCCTATCCAGCACGCTCTCTTTTTGAACTGTTACCATCTGGCAGACGATACAGGTCTATCAAAACTAGGACAAAGAGACTTAGAGACAGCTTCCACTCTAGAGCTGTGGCTATGCTAAGCTCCGTGGCTTCGTGTTGATGTGTTTGGGGCTGTGTAGGGATGGGTGGAGGAAGGGGAAAGTGAGGATGATGTATGAGTCTGAAATTGTGTGCATCGAGGAATGCTGCTGTAAATTTCGTTGTGCGTGCACAATGACAATAAAATGCTTATGCTTATGCTTAATATTGTTCATTTAAACCAGGGGTGTCCAACTCTGGCGCTCCAGATGTTCATGGACTACAATTCCCATCAGCCCCTGCTGGCATAGCAAGTTGGCCATGTCAGCGGGGGCTGATGGGAGTTGTAGTCCATGGACATCTGAAGTGCCAGAGTTGGACACCCCTGATTTAAACAGTTTGTGAGTTTAAAGTAAGTGCTTCTGTGGAAACCTTCTTTGAAGTGGTTTAAAGAGAGTTTCTTTTCACGGACTACGTGCATACACGTGAATCCCTTGCATGTGTTTTAATTTTTGTCCTGTTTGTTTCATTCCAGAAGCACCATTATAGAGAACTTCCGCCGGAAGTGCAAGAGACTCTGGGTTCCGTCCCAGATGACTTTGTGCACTACTTTACATTGCGTTTCCCTCACCTTCTTCTGCACACCTACCATGCTATGCAAATCTGCTCCCAGGAAAGACTCTTCCAGCCTTATTATATGCAGGACCCTGGGGACGTCGTTTGACTCATGGGGGCCGATCGTTCTTTGCACACACAGGGATGTGAAGCTGGTCTGTCCTCAGCAGGGTGACTTAGAGGGATTGTCAGAGAGCAAAAAAAATCCTCTTTGAGAAATCCAGACTTTCTCCAATGTGCCTTGTACACTGCCGCCTCAGAGTCAGGAAGAGAACCCCAACTTGGAAGCTTTTGGGGGAAGATGGGGTGGTTTCCAGAATGCTCTACACCACAGAAGAGCTGAGTGATTGAAAAGCAGCTCCTGAGTAGCAAAATAGAGTGTAAAATTTGGCACAAGCATGACTGTGATCTTGGAAATACTTAACACTGTACTCTCTTTTCATACTGGTGTTCAGCCACCTTCACTGCACAGAGTTGTAAAAAGAAAGAGAACTGACTGGAACCCGTCTCTTTGCCAAGCATTTCCTGGATCTCAGGAAGGGGCCTTATACTGTAGCACACTGTAGTTTCCATCCAGTGGCATACCATTTCCACAATCTGTACTTGAAACAATGCTGACATGAGGAAATGATTGCTTGTTAAAGGGAATACCATGGTTTAAATACAGCGGAACCAGCAACACAAATGCAATGATCAAGTGAAGAGCATAGACTTCCAAAGACTAGTTTCCAAATACTTTTGTATACATCTAAGGTTGGTTATGAAATCGCCAGCTCACAAATGTCAATCCAATTGCGACTAAAAAGATTTCATACCACAAAGCTTTCAAAAAAATATTTCTGGAATAAGGTTTGGCTTTTGTCATAATACTGGAAATCCTTTGCATGTTTGAAAGAAATCTGTTCAGATACCAGTTCTGGCGTCCTTACAAGACTATTAATACTTGGTGCGATGGTTTACACGGAACAAGGGATAAAAGGGGAGTGCTCCTCAAATTTTGTTCATGTGATGATTAACTTCATTAGCCAGAGGCACCACGACTTGGTAGATAGAAACTGAACTGGATATAAATTGCTTTTTACAAAACCACCAAAAGGTTACTTTGGTATTTTTAACTGGAGGATTAAGATTCTTTCTGTTAAACAGAATCCATTTCCCCATCCACAAGGGATTGCTTAGAAAGCTAAATGAAGTAATCGAGGCATCTACTTCCCATTTTGAAGGTCGCAGTTTTGCTTTTTGGTGTCCCTAAAACAGTGGTGCACATTGAGTGTGCAGAAGAAGAAGAAGAGTTTGGATTTATACCTCGCCTTTCTCTCCTGTAAGGAGACTCCAGGTAGCTTACAAACTCCTTTCCCTTCCTCTCCCCACAGGCACCTTATGAGGTAGGTGGAACTGAGAGAGTTCTCAGAGAACAATGACTAGCTAGCCCAAGGTCACCCAGCAGGGATGTAGGAGTGGGGAAACAAATCTGGTTCACCAGATAAGCCTCTGTCACTCAGGTGGGGGAGTGGCGACTCAAACCCTGTTCTCCAGATTAGAGTCCACCTGCTTTTAACCACTAGTGTCCAGCCAGTACTTTTCTGTCTAAATTTTAAACCATTCTTGCGAGAAAGCCCTAAAAATCCTTAATGATGTGGTATGATGTTCCAATGTGATATTTGTATTAGCCTTTTACAAAAAAATATTTATTTTACATATTTATATTTATTTAATTTTTAATACAAACTAGTACCATATTGAAATGGTACTAGTATAAGCATGCCAAATCTTTTCTTACAAAAAAGAAGAAAAAATGGAATCCTGTCTATTGCAGTTTAAAAAAAAAGTTATGTGGACAAGGAAAAGGTATACTGCATCTTTTCAACCTTGTGCATTATCAGTAATTCTGGATGAAATGTTTTAATACGAGTCTTTAATCTGTGTGGTTGTGCTCTTGTGTGTCTTAAATGGATAAGTTGTTAATGGTTATTTGTATAATTGGGCATTGATAGGGTTTATTTGGCTCTGTCTTTTGTCTTTCGCTCTGTCTTCTTCGGGGCCTTACATTACAGGGAAGTGGATTTTTCTAGTTTTGTAATGCAACAACAGATATTAAGGTAAGATATCAAAATGTGGACATTACAGGACTTTAAAGCTTGAAAATAATGGCAGTCTTGCCTAACGATTCGAATGTTCCGTATTTTTGTAGTTCCGCTGTACAGTACTTTTATAATTCTTCTAAATCAGAACTCCACAGAGATTTGAAAAATAAAAATAAAAGTAGATTTTGAAACTTTGGCATGGTGTCTTTTATTTTTTTGGGGGGTGGGGGGCGGAAGCACAGTCCCATTCAGTGACTGAAGAAATACCTTCTCCCACCCTCCTCTGCATTCCCGCCACAGCACAGCGGCCATTTTCTTTTATAGGAGGACATCTTTTTCCTTTCCAGCGCTTCTTTTTCAACCCTCAGTCCTGCCCAGAATGTATTTTCCCCTTGGCTGATTCCGCATGGGCCAAAAACAGCAGTGTGAAAATGGTGTGAAAGGGTTTAAAACAGTGTAAAAGGGTTTATACTGTTTTCACACCGCTGTTTTTGGCCCATGCAAAATCAGCCCTAGACAGGAAGCCTGTAAACACATCAGCTTTCCGCTCCATGTGCTCAGTGTTGTAATGTAATGGATTATATGCATTGTGTATTGCCCTGACCTGGACGGCCAAGGCTAGCCCGATCTTGTCAGAGCTCAGTAGCTAAGCAGGGACTACTCTGATTAGTGGTTGTATGGGAGACCACCGAGGAAGTCCAGTGTTGCAACACAGAGGTAGGCAATGGTAAACCACCTCTGAATTGAAAATCCTTTGGAGTCACCATAAGTTAACTGCAATGTGATGGCACTTTCTACCACCATGCATTCTGCGGGTGGTGCATCTATAGGACACAAGAGCAAGGAGCTTCAAACTGCATGACCCCACACTACCACCACCCGTCTACATAGCTGATAGGTTCCAGGATGGCTGCACAGTGCAGGTAAGGTGGGGGCCACAACAGAGAACGCATGTGTATGGGCAGTTGCTGATTTTTCCCATTTGCAGATTGGCTCCTGCAGAAGATACTACGTATAGATGAACTGCTTCAGTCAGTCAAATGCCCGTCAAAGAGCTGGGGTTTGCATTCTGGGCATGTGTCAGAAGACTGAACTTTCATGGATGCCAAGCTCATCTGGCAAATTAAGGGAACCAACAGAGATTAACAGTGCAGTCTTAAATCCACAGTGGGCTCAGAAGAGTGTAACTCCATTTAGAACTCCACTGTAGAGGCCCTAACTAAGCTGTCGTGTGTGTGTGGACAACTCTTTTATGTCAAGTTACAAACCAAACTGTGCAGTTTCTCTTCACCATGACACCACAACATGCTATCCCTGCTAAAAACTGTCTTCTTGTCATTCAACTAGACAAGCACGGAAACCTTGTCTTCCTTTACACCTAGTAACCAGACTGATGGTCATGAGTCCTTTTATCAGTTTGTGGATCCAAGAATCCCATAGAATCATACAGGGCTGTCAAGAGTGTATGCAGGAACATACAATCAAAGCACTCCCGACATATTTTCATCCAGCCTCTGTTTAATAACCTCCAAAGAAGGAGTCTCCATCACTATCATGTCCCCCCTTAACCTTCGCTTCTCCAGAGTAAACATCCCCAGCTCCCCAAGTCTCTCTTCGTAGGGCATGAATTCCAGACCTTTCAGCATTTTGGTTGCCCTCCTCTGGACACGTTCCAGCTTGTCAATATCCTTCTTAAATTGTGGTGCCCAGAACTGAACACAGTACTCGAGGTAAGGTCTGACCTGTGCAGAGTAGAGTGGTACAATACTTCCCTCGATCTAGACACTATACTCTTACTGATGCATCCCAGAATTGCATTGGCTTTCTTGGCTGCCATATCCCACTGCTGACTCATGTTGTTTGCAGTCAACTAAGACTACCAGATCCCTTTCACATGTAGTGTTGTCAAGCCAGGTGTCACCCATCCTATATCTGTGCATTTCATTTTTTTCTGCGTAAGTGTAGAATCTTACTATATTTATCTCT
The DNA here is from genome assembly GCF_021028975.2 of Sphaerodactylus townsendi. Classification (NCBI taxonomy): domain Eukaryota; kingdom Metazoa; phylum Chordata; class Lepidosauria; order Squamata; family Sphaerodactylidae; genus Sphaerodactylus; species Sphaerodactylus townsendi. The sequence goes on along the minus strand of NC_059427.1, from coordinate 174,869,459 downwards.
GTTGAAATTCATTTTGTTACTTTTGGCCCAGCGCTCTAATCTGTCCAGAACATTTTGAATCCTGCCGCTGTCCTCCAGGCAGTTTGCCTACCCACTGAGAGGAAGATTGGGCAACATGGGCACCAAAATTTATCCAGGTGGACTGATGACGTCCCCCCTCACCTGGACTAGGCCAGCCCTGTGCCAGAAGGACTGCATTTGGCGAAGTTCCTTAACCCACATGTGAGGCAATGGAGGCAGCACCAGGCCTGCCCAAGACTCACATGTGAGGGAGGCAGTGGCGCCCAGTCTGAGTACCGCAACAGGCAAAGAAAGGCAGTGGTGCCTGGCCCACACAAGGCAAGAGAGGTGGCACCTGACTTACTGGGGGGACCTGGCCTTTGGGTTTTATGGACCAATGGCTCATAAACATCCTACATTCTAACCCTTCTTCCTTCTGATTGGGTGGGAGTGGAACCCTCTTCCAGGCCATTTTTCATGCCCATGTTGCCCCACCTCCTCCCTCACAGGTCAAAACAGCCCTGGAAAAAGCTCTGCACCTCCCACTGCCTTTTACCAACAGAAACCAATGCCTGAAATCTGGCAATACTTTTTTGTTGCTTAACAACAGCCACGGAGTGCATTGGTTTCTTAAAGCTACGGGTGGTCCTTCTAGTATTGGGCAGGGTTAACCTCCACTTTTCAATTTTATTTTATTTAGATTTCTGATTGTTCTGCAAACCTAGGGTGGTTGGTCTTATCTGCGCATGGCTCCCATCTCTGAATTAAGTTGAGAATTTAGGGTTGCCAACTCCAGGTTGGGAAATTCCTGGAGATTATGCTGGTGGACCCTGGGGAGGATGGGGTTTGGAGAGGAGAGGGACTTGAGTGGGGTATAATACCATTAAATCCACTTTCCAAAGTAACCATTTCCTCTAGGGAACCTGATATATGTCATCTGGAGATCCACTGCGATTTCAGGAGATCTCAAGGCCTCACCTGGATATACGGATGCTAAGACTTCTACCTGCTGCTTCTGTTGCGGCTCTCCTGATTTAATGCAGATGTAAAAATGGCTCAGAGGAATTTGAATTGGACTGGAATGTAACATGACCTGAAACAACTTCAGGCTGTTCTAAGAAGCATGATTTCCTTCCAGTGGGCATTGGGTGGAATTCTCCACCAAATCATATAAAGGCCTTTTAGAAATCCTCCATGGTCGTGGGATACTGAGGAAGAGGGGGTCAAACTGGTGATGTAAAATGGGCTAATCATGTGGGGAGAAGCATACAAATGGCACAATGTGAAAGACTACGGGAAAAAGATCTGACATTTACAGCTGGTTATAACTTGACAGAAAATTGTTGTTTCATTACATTTCATTTCAATTCATTTATTGGTTTTGCAGGCCACCCTTCCTCTAGCACAGGGGTCAGCAACCTTTAACACCCAAAGAGCCATTTGGAAAAGAAAACACTTGGAGCCGCAAATACTTTTTGACATCTAAAATGAAGATAACACTGTATAGAGATCAGAGACCCTATGGACTTCCAGGAGTGAGATCAGAGTTCTGGCGGGATTTACTAAAGTTTCCAAGAGGGCCTGTAAAACGTGACCTGTTCATGAAGCGTTTGCATGCTTAATAGCCGGGATGATGTCAACTTGCCATAAAAAGAAAAAACATCTGGCCTCCCGTGGGTTCATAAAAAGGGGAATAGAAGAGCTGAAGCCATCTATAGTTTAGTATTTTATGTATTTTAGATAAATTATATATATGATGTTTTAAACTTTTATTGTTGTTGGAAACCGCCCTGAGCCTTTGGGGAGGGCGGTATATAAATGTAATAAATAAATAAATATATTTTCATGTAGTGTAGACTCTTTCCCCGGGAACACCCAGTCCCTTACAGGCGCTGAAAGAACACTGTTGCTGTGGCTGTAGCAGTGCCTGGGTGTCATATAGCTGCATAGCTCCCTGGCACCAGCATAAGTGCCCCTGAAGTGGCATAGATGCCACTTAAAGCTGGCATGAGGTGATGTTTACACCGGCACCAGAGTCATGCAGCATCCAGAGCCCTTTCGTGCCCCCACTGTTTTGGATTGCATTGTAAATCACAAAAAAATGAACTTTTATGAAAAAGCACCTCATCTAAGAAAGGCATTTACAACCCTTCCACTTATTTTCTCAGATTCATGATATCAGTTTGTGAAAGAAAGAGGGGTCTTGTGAGCTCACCTCTGTCTATCTTTTTTTTTGCCGAAGTCACAGCTGATTTATGATGATCCCACAGAGTTTTCAAGGCAAGAGACCTTTGGAGGTGGTTTGCCCTTGACTGCCTCATGCCTGACCTTGAAGATCTCCCAATCCAAATACTAGGCCGGGTCAGGGCTGAGTGTATGTCACTGGTCCAAGATCACCCAGCAAGCTTCCATGGCACCAGTGGGGGTTCAAACCTCTTTCACACTGTGGCCCCACAGTAGACTGGCTTGTCTCCCCTCCATTTCTGCCATACCACCACTTCACAATCATACGTAAGGTTTAGCCTTAGATTTGCTTCATCTTGACTTTCAACTCTGAACACTAATTGTTTCCTTAGCTCTCTAAAGCACTATGTAGATTACTCTTGCCTGGTTCCCATCACTTTTGTTAGACAAGTTTGCCTCTCAAACCAATTTTCTCGCCTGGAAGATATATACACGCTACAGGGGTCAGTGCTAACAGTCACAGACCAGGAAAGGAATTTGGGCGTCTTAGTTGATAGTTCCATGGGAATGTCAACTCAATGCATGGCAGCTGTGAAAAAGGCAAACTCTATGCTGGGGATAATTAGGAAAGGAGTTGAGAATAAAACTGCAAGGATTGCCATGCCCTTATATAAAGCAGTGGTGCAACCGCACTTGGAGTACTGTGTTCAGTTCTGGTCGCCACATCTCAAAAAGGATATTAAAGAGATAGAAAAAGTGCAGAGAAGGGCAACGAGAATGATTGAAGGACTGGAGCACCTTCCTTATGAGGAGAGGCTGCAGCGTTTGGGACTCTTTAGTTTGGAGAGGAGACGTCTGAGGGGGGATATGATTGAAGTCTATAAAATTATGCATGGGGTAGAAAATGTTGACAGAGAGAAATTTTTCTCTCTTTCTCACAATACGAGAACCAGGGGGGGCATTCATTGAAAATGCTGGGGGGAAAAGAATTAGGACTAATAAAAGGAAACACTTCTTCACTTAACGTGTGATTGGTGTTTGGAATATGCTGCCACAGGGAGGTGGTGATGACCAACTAACCTGGATAGCTTCTATAAAGGCCGGACAGATTTATGGAGGAGAAGTCGATCTATGGCTACCAATCTTGATCCTCCTTGATCTCAGATTGCAAATGCCTTAGCAGACCAGGTGCTCAGGAGCAGCAGAAGGCCATTGCTTTCACATCCTGCATGTGAGCTCCCAAAGGCACCTGGTGGGCCATTGTGAGTAGCAGAGTGCTGGACTAGATGGACTCTGGTCTGATCCAGCTCGCTTGCTCTTATGTTCTTAAAAGCTTCACTTGCCAATCTGTGTAAGTTGCTGCTGGTAATTAGAGGATAATTCTTGTTTGAACTTACTTGTAACTCACCTGGAAGACCTAAATGGAAGAACAGCAGGGTTTAAATCTTGAGAAGTAATACATAAGCAGAGTGTTAGATAAGTTAGACTCCAGTTGGGACATTCCTGTTTAAAACTGAAAGCTGGAAACCGAAGCAACTCAAACTCCCTTTTTAAAGCAGGGAAACTGACACCTTGCTTCTGAGAGCTGATTTTTACCAAATGTACATACTCATAAATAGTCAAGGAACAAAATAAAGTTTGGTGTATAACTTTTGCAGAAGTCCCACTTCTGTATGTTCCGTGTGTAGGGACCCAATAATAAAACTCCATGCATTTGAAATGAAACTTGGAATATAATGATGCGTCACTCATATCTGATATACGGTGTCTCTTATGAGCAGGAGAACCGCACACAAGTCATAGCAAAGGTGTTCAGTACCCATCCTAGGGGCTATCAACCTTTTATTTAACGAGAGCTACTTCAGAATAATGAAAAATATCCTGAGCAACTCCTCTCACTCCAGCTTGTTTGTGAGTTTTCTCTGTCCTAGAAGCAGAACATGGACTAGGAAGAGTCAGAAGTCAGAACATGGACTAGGAAGAAACAAAACTATCAACTAAGTGGCACAGAGAAAAATCCTAAGGAATAAAAGCTTTTTTCTTAAAGGCCTGGAGGAGCTCCTTCAAAAACATTTTCCTGTGGCTTCCAGGGTCTGAGTAAGCTACTCCACAGCCGCCAGCAAACTACTGGTAGCTCACGAGCAATTGCTTGAACAGCTCCAACATAGACTAATCAATTGCTGCAGCTCTCTTTTGCCCGGCCTTGCTGCACAATAAAAAAAGAAGCAATTCTATCACTGGTATGGGAGGGCGTGTAAAATGTTCAACAGCTGAGGGAGGCTAGTTAGGTCTGGTTACATTGCCACATGGTATGGCAAGAGACACAGTGACTCTCTACATCAAAGACTATCAAATAATTGAAGCTGAGTATAACGTGTGGATCTAATCCAGTACCCAGGCACCGATTTGCTCTTTTGACAGAAGTCTGTGCAGTTCTCATCTACCTCACAAATGGGATTCTGGATTTCCCTCCTGCAACCATAGGGTGGCAGCAAAGAAACATACTGGTACATCACAGAATATTAAGTTAGATTCCAGCTAATTAAAGTTAAAGGGTTTGGTTGATTGTGAATTGTTGCATCCTAAATAGCTTGTTTAATATGCACATCAAATCCTTTTTCCCATGAATTTCCTACTGCTAACTTCAATTGACATACACTGAAATAGAAGGTTTGTTGCAAAGCAGGCTGGGAAATGATCCACTGAAATCCATCTGGGGTTGAACTCAGAAGCAAACGTAGCCTATGCTGCCCACCCCCCACAACAAGAGATTTTACCCAGAAAAAGTTTGCTAGATTCCTTCCCCATCCACACTTTTCACGTATTGTCTCATTGCATCCCGCAGCATTGTAAGCATTTCTGGAAGCGAATTCACTCTGGAGACTGCTTTGCATTTAAGTGATGACAAGATAACCTTTTAAAAATATATACATTTTATACACACACTTTGAAGAATTATATCAACACCAGTCATATGAGCGAGGACGGTACATTAGCTTTAATAGCTGAAAACATTTCCACTGAACTGTGGAAACAGCTGGGTCAGGAAGAAGTTTCCTTTAAAACGTCTTCATAAAAACCAATCCAAAGAGAACGGTGAAAGATGCAGAAAGCTACTTTTAGACCCAAGGGTGAGCGCGAAATTCACGCCAACAACCAAAAGCACAACACTGAGAGAAGCATCTCTTAAAAAAAAAAAATGTCGGGAGTGACACATGGCAGAGAAGCTCCTACCAAAACCATATATGACTGCAATTCCCACTGGAGGTACAGGCAGGAAGCCGCAAAACCCTCTGCGGAAAGCTCAAGAGCGGGGGAGATTATAGGGGGCTGGAAAGGCACAGAATACTCCTCTAGTTGACAACAGAAAAGAAAACTGCTCATCCTTGATATAGTCTCGAGGTATCCATCCACTGTGAACTCTGAGAAACCGAGGAAACAATACAAAATATGCTATCTGTATTCTACCCAGTTTGTTTTCAGTAAGGGAGAACACATTCTAGGGTCATGGTGGCCATTTCCACACTCGATGCCTATCGAATCAAAAGAAACAGATGGATGTACTTCTGCTGCCAGTTCTAGTCCCACTGTTTGCTATAACAGAGCTCAAATAAATTATACCCAGGAGCCTGCATGTTTGCCTTAAAGCTTGCCAAAGCTGGATGACCCAGGCTATCTTAGCCTCTGCAGAACAAGCAGCCTTCCAACCCTTTTCCCCCTCTACGTCTGACTGAGCCAGGGGAAATCCTACTGACATCTTCCCCATGGGTAAGAGCAGGATGGACTGCGCGTGTCTACTAGGGTTGTGAGGACAAGGCTCCCACTAGGGAGATAATAAACTCAGTTACTAAACTTGGAAAGGGACTGGCTGGTGATTTCATGAGAACGGAAGTGCTTCAAAAGAGACACACGGTAGAGAAAAAGGGTAGGCGAGCACTACGCTGTCTAGATTGCTTTGTTTATCCAGTCATCCCTGAGCCCGACCGCAGCGACCGGCCCAAGCCTCATGTTCCAGCTTGAGGCAACGTCCACCCAAGCTAGCGTCCTTCCCCACTGCGTAGAGATGAGAACTCCAGTGGGTTTCAGATCCGCATCTGAAGCCAGCCTCTTTTCTCCAGCCTGGTTCACTATCAGGTGGATCCAAACAGTGCTTTAACCCCCAACTTAGGGGCAACAGATACTGCACGAGGTCACTTCCCTCATGAAGGGGACTAGTGAGGCATCCTCATGCTCTGTGAGGCTATGGGGTACGTCACCATGGGCGTGGTGGCATGGCTCATGGTTATGGCCCCCAGTGGCTGTGCCATTGACACAGCCACGGGGGCCACCGACACCGCCACAGGCGCCATGGAGACCGGTGGAGCCATTCCCTGGGCGATGGTCTGAGCCAGAGCTGCCGAGAGCGGGGTGATTTCAGGGTTCATGGGAGGCGCTGCGTTGCTGGGCGGTGCTGCCTGTGCGCCAGCCGGAGCCACCAAATCCTGTTGCGTCACCGGCCGCGGCTGTAGAGCTTGGCTGCTCAGGGTGGTGTGGGTCTGTGCAATGCTGTGATTGTAGTTAGTGACTGTGCCCACAGTGGGGGCCAGAGTCTGTTCCGTGGCTGTGGCTGGGGCACTGAGCGTCATCACCTTGGCCTGGTTGCGGAACTGGGCGTTCTGTTCCAAGAGGACCTCGTTGGTGGCCAGGAGGTTGTTGACCTGCTTCTTGAGGTCTTCGACACGTTTGCGCAGCATGATGTTCTCCTCTTCCAGGAGTCGGTACTCCACGGTGCGCGGGCTGGTGAAGTTGTACTCGTACGTCTCAAAGTGAAGTCCGTCCACCCGCCGTCTCTTGAGCACGGGATCGTGGTCGTCGTAGCAGCGGTCGGAATCGTACATGGGGTCGTAGGGGTCGTACCGCCGCACGGGCGTGGTGATGCCCTGCTCCCGGGTAGTCAGCCCCCGGGCGTCGAATTCAAAATCTCGCTGGAGGTGCTGGAACTTGCATTTGGCTCCCCGCTGGCAATCCCCCTTCAGAAAATCCCTGCAAATGGGGACTTCCTCCTTGCTGTTGGGAAGATCAGCCGCGGAAAGGCCGAGGCCAGCCGCCACTTTCTGGCGGAGGCGCGGGGGGAGCTCCCCGGTCTTCTTATAGCAGTCCTCGTCTTCCTTGGTGCCGTGGATGAAGCGGCAGTTGATGCGGACGCACTCTTTGTTCTGGAAGTCATGGCAGAAGATGAACTCGTTCTTGCTAACGCCCAGGTTGGTCACCTCGTTGATGTCCGGGTGGCGGAAACGGCAGCGCTTGCCCCGCTTGCAGACGTTGCGCAGAAAATCTCGGCAGATGTCGTCAGAGTTCGCGCTTGCCTCGTCACTGCCGCTACCGTTGTAAGAGTTGTCGCGGTCTGGCATTTTTTCGTGACCCAGCAGGCTGGCAGCCGGTCAGGCAACTTGGGGGAGAGGAGAGAGAAGAGATCAAGTAAAAAAACACAAAATGGAAATGTTCATAAACACTTAAGTATCACAGTCTTTAGCGTCTGTTTCCTATGAACCTGCTGGGGAAAATGACCGGAATGGTACCCACTTGGAAACAGCGGCTTCAGTCCATCTGCCCACTTTCGTTTCCCCCATATCTTCTCCCAGTTCTACTTTGAGTTGATACGCCCAGAATCAAATACTGTATTCAAGAATAACTGACTTCCAGTGAGACACTATTCTTTAATGAGTCTCTAGTTTTCATTTATCTTGTTGATTGTAGACATTTGTACACATTTTTATTAGAAACTTGCTTCTTATTGAGATTTTCCTTCAACTGTAAATTTCTGTACATGCAAGGCTACATAAGAATGCAAATGGTGGCCACAATGTACAGCCTACAAGCTTTTAAATAATGAAACAACATTTCAGCAAAGTATTGTCATGTTAAATCAAAGTGGGTTCGCTTTTTTTGCTGTCAAGTCACAGTGACTTATAGCGACCCCTGGTGGGGTTTTCAAGCCAAGAGATATTCGGAGGTGGTTTGCCATTGACTGCCTCTAAGTCTCTAACCTGGTATTCCTTGGAGGTATCCTTCCAAATACTAGTCGGGGTCAGTGCTGACAGTGTGTGACTGGCCCAAGATCACCCAGAAAGTTTCCATAGCGGAGTGGACATCTGAACCTGCGTTTCCCAGATCCTAATCTGACAATTTAACTGCTACACATTACTCTCTAGCGTAGGATACTGGTTTTTAATTAAAAAGCCTTTGGAGTCCTTTGTGAGCCTTCAGCACTCAGACATTTATCTTCACATAATATTTTAGCAGATCTCTTTAGAAATATTCCAACGCAGAGACAAGGAATTACATTTTAAGGATAGCACTAAGGGCTTGTCTTAGATCTTGAAGAGAAGGTCCTGGCAGCTAAACACATGTTGCTTGAGCCAAAGGGCTGCTCTCCTGGACCCTTTTGACTTGCAACAGAGGAGAATCTATTTTAAATTTCAGATAGTGATTTTTCAAAAGCCAAAGTTGATTAGGGACAGCCTACAAAAAATCCTACAGATCTGCAAAGTAATCAGTGGGCATAACCAAGACCCCTCTTTATGAATTAGTTAGCATTTAAGTGGCATTAGCCACTCTGCTGTATTTATAAACACAGATTTCCTGCTACTTCCTAAGTATTCTTATGAGTGATGATAAAGTGGTGATAAAGAGGTAGCAATAGGGGATATGAGGACTGATTTCTGCACAATTTTGTCAGGTTAGGCTCGACAACCTAACCATCACCTACAACCTGGCACCTGTCCTTCTAAAAGCTCTTTAGCTAAGGCTCAAGCTAATAGAGCTGTCAACTTGTGAGCTAACTTTATCAATCGTCTTAAATGGCACATGTTCAAATAATTCTTGGCACCAGAAACTTTTGCCAATTTCAGTTACATTTAGCTAGTGGCAAATTAAGCACCTTTTATCCTCACACTGACCAACCCAAGACAATGCCAACACCCAATCCAATCCAATCCACACGAATCACCCTCTTCCCAGAAACTGTTTCTTCACACAGGAGCCTATTGTTGGTTTTTGTGGGAGTAGGAAAGGTGTTACATCTGCAAATTCTAGACCCTTGGATTCCACCTGCAGTGAACCTTCATAGGGCAAGAGAATTCTGGCAGCCAGCTGCAGTGGTACAGTCTGAGCAGGGAAAGGACTCACAAAGCTCTCCTACACAAAACAGAACTATTTTGTGGCAAGTGCTTCCCTCACTAGCAGCTTCAGCAACGTCCCAAGCAGCCTGTCATTTCCAAGTAACACTGTAAAGCTCCTGCAGACCAAACATATTTTAAGAACAGACGACCAAAAGACCCTTCAAAAGAAGCAGCAACAGCTCCCCAAGCTCAACTTTACCTTTATGAAGCAGTGTTTCCAAATACATGCCAAGGTTGGTTGTGGCAAGCTATCAGCCTTGATTTGTCCAAAGTGCTAGAGAAAGGAAGAAAGAGCAATACATGAAATCAATACATGAGCATACAGTTGCCTCAAGACATTTTTCTCACTGTATTTACTTTCAAGAGGAAACTGGATTTTAGCTCCATCCATGGGATTTTTTTCCCTGTCTTTGGGTCATCCTCTCCTGCTGAGGAACCCACTTTGCAAAGACTTCTGCAACACAATGTAGGGCATTCGCCATTCCTGTGAAGCCTTTAGAGCAGTGTTTCCTATCCTGTGGGTCAGGACCTACAACTAGGTTCCATGCCAGCCCTTTCCATTGCTCTTCTATATTTTGGAAACCGATCTGACTTTGGAAGCAGTTTGTTCCATGATATACAGCAGCTGGTATTTTTTCTTCATGGCATCTACATGCTGGTCACGTAAAAAGTGTCCTGATGGTTGTAAAATGTACCCTGATGGTTACTAGAATGAGTTTCTTACAATCTTAGGGGAGATTAGGGGGAGCGATGGCGAAAAGAATGGTAAAAAATGGAATGTAACCTCCATATGCAAAGATGGTATGTATCAGCATTTCACTTACTTGTGGGTCACAGTGGGGGCAGCTGTACCCTATATGTGATGTCAAAAATATTTGGTTAGCTAGTATAGAAGACTGCCAATCCATAGGTCAAAGTCCGCCTAGGGCTCCAATAATTTTTGTATGAGTCATTATACCAAATTAATGTGGACCTGTTGGGTCAAAAAAAATTAGAAACAAAAAGATTAGAAACAAAAAAAGATTACAAACACTGCATTAGAGGATCTGATATGATTTACTCCACCCAAACTCAGCAGAAGACATGGTCTTCAAAGCAACTCATTCAACAGGATCAATTTTCCTAAGATGTTTCCTATAATCTGCAAAACGCCTTGATTCCTAGGAACAAAGTTTATAAACTACCAGTTTATTTGATCACTTAGGCCCCTTCCGCACACACAAAATAATGCGTTTTCAAACCACTTTCACAACTGTTTGCAAGTGGATTTTGCTATTCCGCACAGCTTCAAAGAGCACTGAAAGCAGTTTGAAAGTGCATTATTCTGCATGTGCAGAATGAGCCTAAGAAAGGCAGCAAATTTTAACAACTCATTCTAATGTATTTTCAAATACAGTTAGTTTTTGTGGTGACTGGGGAAACATGAAGCAAAAGGAGATTTATCCTTCTTAAAAATACCTTCTGTACAGAAACAGCATCTCATCTTCCAAATCTTGTAATAACTTAGAATGCACGTGTTCCCATAAACTTCTCAAGTTAAATTAGTTTTCTTATAGCTTCATTTTATAGTAATCTTATGACAAATCATTGCTTTAAAAAGGGAAAGGTGCCAGCACTGTGTCAGAACGGACCCAAGGGGTGACATCATATCACGATGCTTATTAGGAAGACCACGTTTTACAAGGCGGTTTGCTATTGCCTTCCCCAGTTGTTTCCACTTAACCCCCAGCAAGTTGGATATTCATTTTACCAACTGCAGAAGGATAAGGCTGAGTCAACCTTAAGCCAGCTACCTGAAACCAACTTCCATCAGGATTGAACTCAGTTATGAGAAGAGCTTTTGAACTACTGCTTTGCCTAATGCTAAGTAAATAATATTTACACACTCCCTTCTTTAAGAGTGAGAGGTTCGGAGGGATAGTTCCTTTTGGAGGAGACACCATTGGAGTCTTACAGCAATTCTGTAAAAATTTGATTTATTCATAGATACAGAGCACAAGTGGAGGCAAAGAGGCAGTCCTACAAGAAAGCATATCCACTATTCTACATAAGATCGCCAGAGACAGAAGTTTGCTTTCCTGCCCAACATGTTTGTCAAGTGTCTTGACTACCAACACAAACTCTTCTTTCTCTTGGAGAGCCAGCGTAATGTTTTATTTATTTATTTATATATTTATATTTTAGATTTATAGGTCGCCTCTTCCCCGGAGGGCTCGAGGCGGCTCAACAACATGGCTGTTATTAACAGCAACTCAACAACATAACTTAAACATTAAAACTCCGGCAGCAGTTACATATAATTTAAACAATCCACTAATGTAGTGGTTAAGGGAAGGTGGACTCTAATCCGAAGATTTGAGTTTGATTTTCCACTTCTCCACATGAGCGACAGACTCTTATCTGGTGAACTGGATTTATTTCCCCACATGAAGCCTGCTGGGTGACCTTGAGCTAGTCACAGTTCTCCCAGAGCTCTCTCAGGTCCACCTACTTCACAAGGTGTCTGCTGGGGGGAGGGGAAGGGAAGCAGTTTGAGTCTCCTTACAGGAGAGAAAGACAGGGTATAAATCCAAACTCTCCTTCTCTTACCCTCAATCCTCTTGCTTCAGCTACTATGGGTACCTAATGAGCTACTATGGGTACCTATGGGTACCTTCAGCTACTATGGGTACCTAATGAGAAGCTTGAGGGAACCTCTTCTCAATAATTATTCCCTCATCAAGAAAGACTTATCTTCAGTGAATCAAAACGCATACACACTTGCTATGGGATTGGTTATACACAAAAGTACAATAACTGATCGTGTTGGTTTGCTTGAGCGCACATCTTATGTTTCAGTTCATATTTTTACATGAATCACAACTATAGCTTGCCATTCTGAGCTCTCTTTTCAGAAGCAACCATTTATCTCTCACACACTTCGAAAAGTACAACCAGAAAGAAGCTTCTCCACCGACATCTTTGGCAAGGCTACATCTCACCAGGGCAGGTGACTACGAGATTCATCTCAGGAGTGACAGGTAGGTCTGGAGCACCTCTCTTGGCGCTTTAACACTCCTCTGTTGCTTCCTTCTCCGACGAATTACTCCAGCCCATTCTGAATATGACAGTCCCAGGCTGGAAACCCGCCAGCCAAACACATTCCAAGGAAGGAAGGGAGGACTGAGCCTAAACTCCACAGGAGCAAACCAGGCGAGGCCCAAGACAAGGGCAGGGGCTTCAGCGTCTCCAGGGGGCGGGGAAGCCAGAAGAGAGTCACAGCCTTTTCTGCCTAGGGGAACGTGGGAATGCGCAAACCCCAACACAGAAGCAGGTTACATGCCCCTAACGCTTCTCACTCACCCACACTCCGTCCTCCTCGGTGCCTAACAAAGCGCAGCCCCTTCCGGTATAACGCCCGCCCTTCCACAGAAACACCGGAAGTACTCTATGCTTCTTCCGCCCCCGGCAGGGATGGCGCGTGCCTGCGCCGTGGTTGCCGTGGCAACTAGACTCAGCTTCTCCCGCCGCCATGTTGACCCTTGGACATGCGTAGAAGTAACTGGCAAGGAAGGAAGGAAGTCGCTTCGCTTGTTATAACTTTTTCCCTAGTTATTTGTTTTTATTACTTTTCTATCTCGCTTGCAGAAATAAACCTAATATTACAATAACATTTCTATCTGTACCCCCATGTTGGCATTGTACCCCCATGCTAGTAAACCCATTATATAATTCCGAGATTAAAATTTATCAAATAACACTAATATCACATCGCAGATAACAACACTGATAGGTCTTCAGCACATCTCTGAACCAGTAGTTCCCAACCTTTTTTCACGTACCCCTCGACAACCCATTTCCCTAAAATTGTACCCCTATATTAGCAAACCCATTATGTCATTTTCTCACATACCCCCAAGTGCTCTGGCTCATACCCCTGGGGTATGTACCCCAGGTTTGGAATTATTGCTCTAAATAATCTTATCCAGGCAGGGAGGGCCAACAACCAAGAGAAAGAAAAGAAATGGGGACAATGCCCAGTCTGTCCTTCATAGGGCAAGTTACGGATGACAACTGGTGTTTAGTGGTTGGGAAGTCAGTGGAATGAAATAGTGGGAAATGGGTGGCCTCAACCAAATTCCTAGTTTATCCCCAGGATGAACCCAGCAGATGAAGGGCAAGTCCATAACAGCAAAAAAAGGATGAACCCAGCAGATGAAGGGCAAGTCCATAACAGCAAAAAAAGAGTGCGAAATAGAAGCAGGAGGTATTGTTACGTGACTTGCAAAAACAAAACTGGAAAACAGAACAGTACTTATCCTAAGCCTACGAGGTCAGAGGTTAGTTAGATCCTCCCATGCTAAGTAGCACATTGGGCAACAAGTGCTCTCCAGCATTTCCAGTCTTGGATGAGTGTTTCAGTGCCCTCAGGTCCTGCTTGAATGTTCTCCTCAGTGTTTCGGGGGTGTCCTCGTTGTCGTTTGGCATAAGAAATCAAATGCTATACATATCTAGAAACCATTGTACTGACTTTCATTTCAAGGATAGGCATAAAGCTATTTTCAGAAGGAAGCCAGGTTGGTCTGCAGTAGAACAAGACTGGGAGCACCTAAGAGTCAAATACCCTGAAATTCTTGTAGATCTCTAAGGGGCCACTGGTCTCGAATCTCTAACATGAAGCTATGTTATACTGTTCACACATTGTGCTGTATGCATGTACAATCTGTGTAAACACATGAGTAATTCAACATGCAGAATTCTCAAATTACATTCAAAGCATGTAGTACTGGATGTGCAGTTAAGCCATACACCAGTTTCATTTGTAAAGTGAACAAGTGTTGGCCTTTTTTTTTTGAGAAACATACACGCAAATGCACATATGAATAAGGGCTCCTGCATCAGATCATTGGTCTGTGCAGAATTGTTTGGCAGTAGCTGCTTAGGGTCTTTCACATGACCTGGAAATAAGAGAAATTGAACCTGGGACCTTCTAAATGCAAAGCAGATAAGCCATAAAGGTAAAAAAGGTAGTTTCCCCTTCAGTCGTGTCTGACCCCGGGGTACCACTGCAAGCAGTAATTTCATAGGCAAGCCTCTTTTGTGGGGTAGTTTGCCATTGTTTTCCCCGACTATTCTTTACCCCCTAGCTATGAGCTAAGTACTCATTTATCGACCAAGGAATGGATGAATGGCTGAGTTGACTATGAACCAGCTGCCAGGATATCTGACCCACAGGGGGTTTGAACTCCTGACTGTGTGGCAGTGCAAGCACTTAACCACTACGCCACGCGGTTCCAAGATAAGCCACAGCCCCTCCCAAATCCATTCAATTAATCCATTACAAAAAAAAATGGCACCTCAAAGACTTACATTTTTATTACAACACAGGAAATTTTTATGGACCAGTCCCCGGTGAACTGGTAGAGCAGGGTTTGGCTTACTAATGTATATATGCGGGACATTTTTGTCAATCTTGTAAGGTGCTACTGGGCTCTTATTTTGAAATAAAAATAGTTCTTTAGAGTACTGCTAAGGTTATAATTTAATCCGCAATTTTCTTTTCAAGCCTACTGACAAGAGCAATTCATTTCCTCCGGAAGCCATTTGAAAGTAATGCAAGCACTGGCTTTAGACAGCCAAAGTCTCCCCATGTGCTCAGCTACTGAAATATAGCTGGCAGGCTGCCTATTGACACACCTTTCCCTACTTTCTATGCATATACTAAACACTGGAAAACTGAGGCCATCTTGTGCTTCTCTGGCTTATAACAAGGTTTTGCTGTACTTAGTGGAAAGCGATTTGCCATTGTTCGGCTGTACACAGCAACCCTCAGCTTCCTTGATTTCCCAGCCAAATACTAACCATGGCCAACCTTGCTCATCTTCAGAGACCTGTCAAGATTGGACCAGCCCAGGCCCCATAATGGCATTTAAAATACCAGAACTTCAAATTTTCTTAGCAGAGTTCAGTGAGACAAACATCTCAAAACGTAAGCTTACTTTCAGTTTACCAAATAGTCTAAGCCTGGCCTGCCTCACAGCTGTTCTAAACCTTCAAGCACTTTTACCTTCTCAAACTGAGCAGTCAGGGAAATATTTTTCAGGGAAGTATTGGAAAAATTTTATGGCAACATTTCTAAGTATTGTGTTTGTAATATTTAGGACCTGTGTGCCTTGCCATACATTCTTATGGGTTGCATATCAAATCTAGTAACCCAACTGTACGCAGTATTATGTATCTTCCCAGGGAATCCCCTATTCATTTTTTGCTTGTGTGAAAAATGAACATAATACTGCTTAGATGTGACTGATCACTGGGTCTGACAAGACTGCCCAATGGATATTGCAACTTAACGTCCTGCTTTATGTGTGAATATACAGTAATTTGTTTTTTATATTAAGAATTATTTTAACTATGCCTAATAAAATGTTGTATTGTATAATTATTTTAAGCAGGACTCTAGAGACAGCATAGAGGTTCCTTAAATACAAACTTCCCAGTTTTTAGAGTCAGCATAGTAATGGAGAAACTGAACAGACTGATCCAACAGGATTCTTATGCTAAGACCTTGCCATGGTAACCATAAAAGTGGGCCACCGGGTAGGGACAGTGAATGGCAGTAAGCTATTCTATGTTTTATTCAGCCCCTACGTTCTAGTTCTGACCAGGACAGCCCCAGATCTCAGAAGCTAACCCTGGTTAGTATTTGAACGGGTGACCTCCAAGGAATCCCAGGGTTGTGATGCAGAGGCAGGCAATGGCAAACCACTTCTGAATGTCTCTTACCCTGAAAACCCTACAGCAGTGGTGGCGAACCTTTGGCACTCCAGATGGCCAATTGGCCATGCTGGAAGGGGCTGATGGGAATTGTAGTCCATAACATCTGGAGTGCCAAAGGTTCGCCACCATGGCCCTACAGGATTGACTGAGAGCTGTGACTTGGCAGCACAAAAAAAAAGTTCTAGCACGCTGGGGCTGCCAGACAGATGTTGCTTGTTGTGGTTCCAAAGCACAATTTTGTCTTGTGCCAATGAGAACTCTTTAAGAACTCATTCCTAGAACTGGTGCTAACCAAGACAGAAAAACAGGGATGCATGAAAACCAGCTAGTGCTCCAATTCTTGCATTCCCAAGATTGCATTAACTTAATCTAAAATACGCTTCTAGCTATCTGCAACTACAGTCAACGCTTGCCTAAAAAAAATGTGTGCCCCCCCTTCCCGCAAAAAACAGCTGGAGAGCTGAAAAATTAAGTTGAAGCTTCTGTGAGTTTGGAAACAAGAACACTTCAAACCAAGTGATTTGGGAAGCGCTGCTGGCCTAACTGAATGCAAAATGCTTTTGGTCAAAAGGCTTTTACAAAACAGCAACATCTCTCTCTCAACACCACGGAATGGATTCCCACCATGCTGAAAATTGCTATTTTAGTTTTGGTAAGAGTTGGCAATCAATTTTTCAAGCGACATTCAAGCCACCCAGAAGTCGTATTTTGGTCTTATCAAAACCTTTTACTAAATATCCAACACCCAGTAGAAAAAAAAATGACATGCTGAATTCCCAGAACGGGCTTTATTTTATACAGTTACTACATCAAGCTGCAAAGAAGAGAACCAGTCCAGAATAGTTAAGCTCAAGGGCAACACCCTTTACAAATCACAGCTCCTAGGCTTCAAGATGGAAACTCCTGAAGACAGGCAAGGAGTCTTCTGACAGTAGCATCAAATAGCAGGCCTTGTCTGGAAGTCGCCTTCCCAAGCTCCACCATTCCATGCTCTGTTCTGCAGCTTCAGTAGCACTGCAGGCGATGTCTACTTGGACCGCTGCCTCATCTTTCTCCTTTTGCGCTTCAGCCTACAAGATAACAGTATTTACTGTCAGTCTTACATATAAAATTGCTCCTATGTGCCAGTTTGATGGATGCTCTGGCCACTTTCACAAAAACGTGTGCAGTGTACATTCATTCACCCCCCCAGCAAATTCACCCCATCTACTTGTACACACCCCAGTCTTCATTTGAAGTGTACGAAGTTTGAGATACACAACAGCCAAATATCCACCAGTAAAAGAGAGGTGTCTATGATAAAAAACGGTAGTTCAAGAGGAAGCTATACGCCCTTTCTCATTCCTGCTATCCCACCCGCATTCTGCTCACCACCTCAATCGCTCTAATTTATAACTGGGGAAAGTTACATACAGTTGGAGACTTTTTGAAGGAAGGGAAACAAGGAGGGAACAGCAGTGATTTAATCCTCACTGAAATGTTCTACCACTGACAGTTTGGGATGGGGAAGGAACCACGAGCGCTGTTTAAACATAACAAGCCAGCTGGATCAGACCAGAGTCCATCTAGTCCAGCCCTCTGCTACTCACAGTGGCCCACCAGGTGCCTTTGGAAGCTCACATGCAGGATGTGAAAGCAATGGCTTTCTGCTGCTGCTGCTCCCAAGCACCTGGTCTGCTAAGGCATTTGCAATCTCAGATCAAGGAGGATCAAGATTGGTAGCCATAAATGTTGAAAGGTCCCATGGGAACAAATCTTTCCCCAAAGTTGCAGTTTCTTCCTTAGTTGGTGCCGTTGCTAATATCCAATGTGATGGGGTTCACGTGGCTTGCACTGAGCCACATCTGCACTTACCCTCAACCAAAAGAGCTACATTCATTTTCATCCCTGGCGGAGGCCTGTATCTGAGGGAGGCTCTCAGTTTACCTGTTCTTCCAGCAGCAGTTGTTTCAAGGTGGAAACTAACACCAGGTAAGAGCCTTGCCCACTTTCTTGAAACATGGGGCAGGTGCCACATGTGTCCCGAGCCACTGAGTGAACATCTCTGACCTAATGTTTCAACTACAGATGTCTGTGATCACATTTGATGCTTTGGAATCTATGACTCTTAAAAGTGCACAAAAACATGACCCTGTATGGAGCAAAAAGCTGTGGAAAATATGTCTAAAATTAGCAGAGAATCACAATTAAAGATGAAAATATTAAATGAATGCTTACTTGTTACTTGCTAGGGTATAATACTACCCTAGCTTACTTGCTAGGGTAGTATTCATACATTACAAGAGAGTATTCAGTGAGACTGCTCACTAGTATTCTTGTGCTTTGAATTTCTAAAGTCTTGCATAACTATCACTATTTTACATCCAAGATTTCACAAGCTCTTTACATTATTCAATGGAGTGGTCTGTTTTGCGCCAATGCAAGGTAGCATCAAACTGCCTTTTTATCTTGACCCCTCCAATCTTTGATTGGACTGTAGTCCACAGGGTTTACTACTATATAATTTCAAGATAGAGTCACAGTAGGGCAAAATTAGCACCATTTAAAAAGTTGGTTACTCTTAAGTGCACCACATTTTAGATATCACTGCAAAGCAAAACAAGCCCATATCCACATACCTGCGCATACGCTTCTTTCGCCACTGGGAAAGAAAGGGAAAGAAAGGGAAAGTCAGCATTTTTGGCAGCACCAATTCACATAAATCCAATTCCAGTCCCGATATGTTAAATTTAAAAAATACAAGGCACAAGCTACCCAATGGTCGGTTTTCTGAACTTCCTCAGTACGTATTGCCTGGAGAGCCAGCGTAATGTGCCTGGAGAGTCACCCGCCTCTATGATTGGCATTTTCAGAGGCATGTCGCAGTTTTGGACTGCGTGGCCATGCTCCCAACATTTCCCCTGGATCTTCAGAGGCAGGAAGAATGCATGACATTTCTGCAGCACCTTTACAACATTCACCCATGAAAAGTGAAAAAGAGGGAACACTGCCATTTCTGATGCGCAACACAATTCCTCTGAAGATGCGAGCCAAATTTGAGGAGCAAAAGCTACTAGAGCCTGGGAAACCCACAACAGCTCCTCAGTTTACCTAGCAAATTTCAGAGCGACCCCAAACAGACATAAACGTCAATTTTCCAGGGCAGTTTCGCCATTTGCACTGCCTCCATAACTCAAACTATTTGACCACCCATCCTTCAGCATCCCCAGTGCCCAACCTGGGCCTCTTGGAGAGGCTCCCTGCACGCCACGGGCCTTTGCGCACCGCTTCTTCCCAGAATCTCCATCCAGCCCTCGCAGCTCAACAGGCACACCCAACAACAGCTAGTAGGCCTACGCGACCAACGTTCACACCGAACCGCAACAACCGGCCCAATTGCCCGCTCACCTTGGCTCTCATCTCGGGCTAATCCCTCCCGGCTCAGTCCCCAAGCAAAGGGAGCAGAGCTGCAGTCGGATGGCCGCGGATGGATGAGGCCGCGCCGCACCACCCTCCACTCAAAATGGCGGTGGCAGCGAGAGTGGAAAGGCTCAGGAGGGCCGTTGGTCGGTATTTATAGGCTTCTTTGTGCGCGGGGAAATTACGTCACTGCCGGCCGCATTGAATTATGGGAGGTGTAGTTTATGGCTGCGGCGGAACGCCTACTTTTAGACGCCGCCGCCATTTTCAATGTTAAACTGGAGTGATCGGGGCGGTGCTTTTGCAACTTTTTGCCCAAAGTATAGGATACTGGCACGACATTCCTTACCAATTGTGTGTGTGGCTCCCAATATTCGCTAGATCTAGAAGTTGTTTTACTTTCAAACTCAATAGAGCCGTAAAGCTTTCCCCTGAACACACGTTCATGCGTAAAGCGGTTTACAAATATGCAAATACAGCCGTGTGTTTGCATATAGAAAACTAGGGATTAAAACGCCTAAATTCATCTGGGAGGTCACTTTTTACACATTGCAACGCCATTCTCTTTTGCATGCTAACCATTGCTCCTGATTTGTACAAAACAAATATAGGGCGGGGAATAATGAAATCAGAAAGAAATACTTTAATCATGATCCATTAAGGTGCAGAGAATTTACTTCCAATTGCCAGAAGGGCAGATAGATACTTTAGCATGCTGCAGCCAAAACAAAACCATTTTGACTGGATTAAAGACATTAGCACGCTGCAGCCAAAACAAAACCATTTTGACACTGGATTAAAGTCATACCACAAGATTCCAACAGCTAGCTGGAAAGTGGGATCGGAACATGGAGTTTCCTTAAGGAAAGGAAACCCTTTTCGGACTACCTGATGCAAACATATCCGAATAGAGAAATAATGGCATGATTTGAGATTTGAATGAAAACAACTGATTGAACTAAAGTAATTTTATAAGGATGAGAGTGAAAAAAATGTAGATATTAATCATAAGCATGAAACTAGATTTGCGTTTGGATCCATAATGAGATAGCTGGAATTCACCATATATATATGTACGGATGTGTATGTGTGTATGTTTTCTTTTTCTTTTATTACCATAGGTAGGGTGACCATCCGTCCCGATTTTCGCGGGACACTCACGCTTTTGCGTAGAGTGTCCCGCGTCCCGCTGGGCTTATGCCATTGTCCTGATTACGGACAATGGCCCGCAGCAGCACACTACCTTTTGCGGCGGCGCTCCCCAGTCAGGAAACAGGGAAGCGCCCCAGAAAGCACTGCGGCTGCCACAGTGCCTTCTGGGGCGCTTCCCTCCTGACCGGGGAGCGCCGCGCAAAAGGCTGCCTTTTGCTCCTGCGGCCTTTTGCTCCTGCGGCCGCCCGCGCGGGCTTCTGAAGCTTGCCGTTTACCGCCCTGTCACGCACACGGCCGCTTCCCCGTCCCGGGCCGGAAAGGTGACCATCTGGTCACCTTAACTATAGGGGAGAAGGGAGATCAGATTTGGGCTTTTTCTCTTAATGTATATGTTGTCTAGATGTGCAAAATAAATAAATTTTTATTTTAAAAAGTTGGATCAGATTGTCGGGCTACAGGAACAATCCAGATTTGCATTATTCTTGCTGTACCTTGTATTATGTACACCTCTGCACATCTTATTGTGCCACAAGTGCAGCATGATCAAGGATTATTAGGAAGTAACGGGGCACCGACCATTTCTAATACTTCCAGGGGAGAAAATAATTCAATGCCAATTTGAGAATGCCCAGTTTCTCAAAATCCAACACGACAATGGATACAAAAATAGCTGACTGGGTCGTATGTTAGTTCCTATATTCAAAGAGGTCAAATAAACTGAATAATCTACTTCTGTTGATAGTTATCTGACCATTGCACACAGCACAGGGACACAAATCCCAACGTTTTCCATCATCAAAGAACCGGATGGCTTTATTCATGCCTGGAAAGTTGAGTTCTCTACTTTTTGGAGGAAAACATGGGATTGACAGGTGGGAGGAGTGCTACAGGGAAAAGCAACATAGCGGGCAAGGTTTCAGATTTTATTTTGGGCTTCTAAAAACCTCAAAGACTCATGCTTATAAATTAATGCACTTTTCAGCACAGACCTGGCCCTAGCTTCATGGAAAAAAGTCCATGAGATTTCACAGACTATGCAATGATAAAACTGAGAATCTCCATTTAGGGCTGTGCTTCAAACCTCTAATGATATTCAAGTAATCACTTTCAACCCAAGGGCTTTTGAAAGAGAAGGTAAAGCTTTACTGGTACCTAAATCAACTCATGTGAGAATCTTGAAAATCATAGTTCAAGAAGAAGAGTTTGGATTTATATCCCTCCTTTCTCTCCTGTAGGAGACTCAAAGGGGCTTACAATCTCCTTGCCCTTCCCCCCTCACAACAAACACCCTGTGAGGTAGGTGAGGCTGAGAGAGCTCCGAAAAGCTGTGACTAGCCCAAGGTCACCCAGCTGGCATGTGTGGGAGTACAGGCTAATCTGAATTCCCCAGATAAGCCTCCACAGCTCAGGAGGTTGTGGCATAAGAAAACCCTGGAGTTAGTGTGGGTCTAATTTTCTTCACAAATTGGCTTAAAATGTGTTTGATATCTGAAATCATCAGGCAGTGAATACAGATAACCAACAGGCAACTTACCAATGAATGAATGAATGTGTATACATACACACACACACACACACACACACACACACATCCACCTAGGGCAGGGGTCAGCAACCTTTACCACCCAAAGAGCCATTTGGACCCGTTTTCCACGGCCCCGAAGATCTACTGAGCTGGAGAGGTTTGGCCGCTCCACTCACCTTTCCTTCCAGTGCTGGGAGTCAGCGGCACCGGGCAGGGAAACCCCCTCTGCCCGACAGAGCAGGCAGCCGCCTGCTCCATGGGGCAGAAGGGGGATGGTGGCAGGGGGATGGCGGCTGCGGCAGGAGGATGGAGGAATACGCCCACACTACCCTCCGACCTCCAGGGGTTGGTGGGCAGCATGGGCGTGTCCCTCCAGAGCAGCGCTGGAAGGAGAGGTGAGTGGAGGGGACGCGAAAAGTAGCACACTCAGGCATGGAGCTGCCTCGAGTTCGGCCCCTCCACTCACCTTTCCTTCCAACACTGCTCTGGAGGGACATGCCCACGCTACCCTCGGTCCTCCAGGCCATGCGGAGCCACAGTACAAAGCTGAAAGAGCCGCATGCGGCTCCGGAGCCGTGGGTTGCAGACCCCTGACCTAGGGTTACCAACTTAATCCTGGCAAAATAGCGGCAATTCTGGTGGGGGAAGGGAGGTTTGACCTGGGTGATGAGTTACCCCCTGCTCTGCATGGGGTTCTATAACCCTGAAGGCACAGGTTCATAGTTTGGGGAGCTCCTGTATCCCAATCTTTGTTGAATAAACAGGTGACAGTGATGGCCAGGGGTACCTGACACCGGTTTCAGATTACGAGCCAGCTGCAGCCCCTTCTAAACTCAAGAATGTTTTTTTTAACCTGTTTCAGGAGCTGTGGGGAAAGGGACTAAAAATTTTCCAAATGAACCAAAGTACTTGTTACCAAAAAAGATCTTGCCAGTCTGCTGAATGCCCCAGGTAACATTGAGATCAGATTACTGCAACGAACTCTACGTTGTGCTGACCTTGAAGCCTGTCCAGTAGTCACACAGTTGGTACCAAATACTATCGGTGTCTTTCATCAGCAGGTGAAGACCTTTTGGTTTCATCTGGCATAACTAAAAAAATTGTATTGGTCCTCCTCCATTTTTAACTGTATTTAATAGTTCAACATTAATATTTGCCGCCTTGTGGTCCTTGACTGGGTGGCACATGCTTTCAATAAATGAAAATAAATGCTGGACTAGAAATTTTCCTGGAATGACAGCTGTTCCCCAGGCTACGGAGGTCAGCTTTCCTACAGGAAATAGCAACTTCAGAAGGCAGACTATGACATCATATCCCCAGAGCTCCCTCCCAATCCCCAGCTCTAAATTTCCCAGGCTGAAATTGGCAATCGTACATCAACCTCTGAACTGAAATCGGGGAAGGTGAGTGCAGATTCTTCTTATTTCACCTACAGGCTGAATGTTACATAGTATTACTAACTAGTTCAACAGAAACCTATGCTTACAGGTTCACTACAGTCTCTGTCAAAACTTGCAAAGATAAGCATAAGAACATAAGAACAAGCCAGCTGGATCAGACCAAAGTCCATCTAGTCCAGCTCTCTGCTACTCGCAGTGGCCCACCAAGTGCCTTTGGGAGCTCACATGTAGGATGTGAACGCAATGGCCTTCTGCGGCTGTTGCTCCCGATCACCTGGTCTGTTAAGGCATTTGCAATCTCAGATCAAAGAGGATCAAGATTGGTAGCCATAAATCGACTTCTCCTCCATAAATCTGTCCAAGCCCCTTTTAAAGCTATCCAGGTTAGTGGCCATCACCACCTCCTGTGGCAGCATATTCCAAACACCAATCACACGTTGCGCGAAGAAGTGTTTCCTTTTATTAGTCCTAATTCTTCCCCCCAGCATTTTCAATGAATGCCCCCTGGTTCTAGTAGTATTGTGAGAAAGAGAGAAAATTCTCTCTGTCAACATTTTCTACCCCATGCATAATTTTGTAGACTTCAATCATATCCCCCCTCAGCCTCCTCTCCAAACTAAAGAGTCCCAAACGCTGCAGCCTCTCCTCATAGGAAGGTGCTCCAGTCCCCTCAATCATCCTTTTGTTGCCCTTCTCTGCACTTTTTTCTATCTCCTCAATATCCTTTTTTTTTGAGATGCGGCGACCAGAACTGGACACAGTACTCCAAGTGTGGTCGCACCACTGCTTTATATAAGGGCATGACAATCTTTGCAGTTTTATTATCAATTCCTTTTCTAATGATCCCCAGCATAGAGTTTGCCTTTTTCACAGCTGCCATGCATTGAGTTGACATTCCCATGGAACTATCAACTAAGACGCCTAAATCCCTTTCCTGGTCTGTGACTGATAGCACTGACCCCTGTAGCGTGTATGTGAAGTTTGGATTTTTTGCCCCTATGTGCATCACTTTACATTTTGCTACATTGAACTGCATTTGCCATTTCTGAGCCCACTCACCTAATTTATCAAGGTCCGCTTGGAGCTCTTCGCAATCCTTTGTGGTTCTCACCACCCTACATAATTTGGTATCATCTGCAAACTTGGCCACCACGCTACCCACCCCTACTTCCAGGTCATTTATGAATAGGTTGAAGAGCACTGGTCCCAAAACGGATCCTTGGGGGACACCACTCCCGACATCTCTCCATTGTGAGAACTTCCCAAGCAGAACTATTCCCCCTCCCCCCCCCACCCAATACAACTATCATCAATTTCACCGGGCCCTATGTAAGGAGGTGGTCCTCGTGGTTAGAAGAGAAACAGAGCAAGATGTTTCTGAACAGAAGTGTCAAGAAATAATACTAGAGCAGGAAAAATGTGAAGAGGGTTTCAGTTTCTAAAAGATGGTAAAGAGAACTCTCCAGCGTTTTGATAAGTACTGGGCTCATCCATGCTGAGGGATATTAATGAACAGGGTATTTTCTGTTAAAGTAGGAACTATAACTCAAAGTTCCTCATTATGGAAGACATACGAGGGACTCTTAGCAGAAAAGCAGCACTTCTGGAGAGGCGTAGCTCCAGGGGGGTGCACCCCCTGTGGGGTGTGGCAAGGGCATTCGGAGGCAGGGGCATAGGACGCACTGGTGCACTAGGCGCTTTCCCCCCTCACTACGCCTCTGCTTCCAGCTAGTATTAAAACCTTTTGTGATTCTCAGTGGGACTATTACATGCATATTACATGTACAGATTTCTTCACGCATACCAAGCTTCATATAAAAACATGTTAGACCTTCAGATCCCTCCACCTCCTTAACACAACAGACCCATTCATCTGTCCAGAGTTGTCACTAATCAATTTTTATTTGGAAAAAAAAATCAAATTACAGAACAGTTTGTGGGAATTTTGTTCCAAAATTTCCAACTGCCATTTTTTTTTAACCAAGAGATACAATTGCCTTAAAATTCCAAATAAAGATAGAAAAATTAAATAAACCGCCAGCAAGTCTTAGTGGTTTATAAACTGGTTAAGGTGGCTGAACTCAGCCTTCCCTTTATGGAAGGGCAATAAGAAAATGTATTACTTATAAATGCTAAAATGTTCCTTGGCAGGAACAAAGTATCCTTATCTCTCCCCCACCCTCTACCTTTCTCCCTTAAGTTCGCGGTTAACAATTGGGAGCCTTTAAAACTAAACTGGCAGTTAATTGCAGGTCTTGTGCATGATCTTTGAGCAAGCTCACTGTTTCTATGTGATTCAGCCTGTTCAACAGTCTTCATTTTACCTCCTAGACTCAGCACTGAAAGCAATCCTTACAAAAGAGCAAGAGAAATTAGAAATCAAAACAGAAAGTTTACAAAGAGTGATGGAAAAGTAGTTAAGAAAAAAAGAGATTCTGTTTTTAGTTTCTTTTAGAGGATTTAAACTTTGGTAGTAACTATATGCTTTTTTAAAATATTAAACTCCAGATATATTGGTCAAAAAGGACTTTTGCCTGCCAGAGCGCACGGGCAGTCCACCTCCACACAGGGCAGCTTTACAAGCATATATCTTTCCATTCGGCTACAATGAGTGCCTATACAGGACCTGGTTTGGAAAAAGGTAGAAAAAAACCCATACAATCATATACAATTCAGCTGGACAATTTAAAAAGACATACTATAGAAAAGAGATTTCCACAAATGGAGTCTATTCCAGGTCCAACCACTTCTGTAGCACTGCATTCATTCATGTAGAAAAGCCGTATAGAGGGAACTCCTCCGAAAAATCCTGCTTCACGCAACGTTAGGGCAGCAACAAGTTTCAGTACTTGGAAAAGCAAGTGCATGCAGGACAGGTGAAAGCAAAGGACCAGCTCCCTTGGGACTTGCAGGAAGCCTTAACCAAGAGCTGGTAGGCTCCTGTAGGTATGTGTCTCGGGAAGAGTTTTCAAAGGAAAGAAACGCATCGTTCGTGCTAGGATGATAATCAAAAGCCAACAAGTGACATGAACAGATTTTTAAAAATTAAAATGTCTATAGACACAAAGTGACAGAAAAAAATGAGCTTACAGCAATTTTGGGACAATGTTAAAAACAGAAATCAGGGTTCAAGACAAATGTGTGTATGTTCAAGGGGTAGGGGGATTAAAAAAATTTAAGCTGGGAAAAAAACAACTGAAGTTCAGAATAGAAAGGAGGCATGCAAGTTATACTAACTGCCAGTAATGTAGTTCTAAACTCAAGAATGTTTTTTTTACCTGTTTCAGGAGCTGTGGGGAAAGGGACTAAAGATTTTCCAAATGAACCAAAGTACTTGTTACAAAAAAAAAAAAAAAGACGGGGAAGGGGAAGCGAAAGAGCTAAAGGAAAGCTCACTCTCTTGCTCAAAACTGCATTCGTTCACCTCTAATGAGCACAAGTAGTATCAAATGTTAGAAAGATTGGATATGGACTAGTTTTGACTCCTGATTTTATTATTTCATACTTAGACTCCTCCCTCAGTGGCAAAGTCAGTCACAGCTGGCTGCACGCTGTGGGAAGTCCAGGCTGTTTGTCATTTGGTCCTATGAGACAAACAGCCGTTAAGGGATATTTGTTTCTCTTGTTTTGGGCAGAGGCATGTGAGAGAAAGAATCAGGTGCTAGGCAAAGGAAGTCAGAGTCAGTCGCCGGTTTCGTTCTCTTCTGCTGTATCTCCTGTTGTGGCGTTCTCGACGTTCTTAGAGGCCTGGAGAAATAAAAAAATTCCGCAACCTCACTTAGGCATCTGAAACTGTGGTTAAACATTTTAGCACAGAGGAAAACATATCACTTGTGGAACATGTGACCCTTTTTAGTCCCAACTCAAAAAACTTTTGAGCTATTAGGAGTTTTAAAAGGAGAACATTACCTAATGGCGTCCTAAACCTGATCCAGGATTGAAAAGTTAAATGGGATTTTTCCTTGTACGTCTACTAAACTTTGCAGATCAGCATCTGTTAAAGTTTTACCAGGATAACTCCACCCAAGATCACAAGGAAGTTTCTTTTTGGAGCAAAGACTCCAGAATCTAAAAGCGTTACATGTTCTTCCTTTAGCCCAATGACAACATGCCAGATGAGATCGCTCATCTACCCTACAGTGGCGAAGCTCCCAGCAGGCGGGGGTGCGCCACGCACCGGGCACATGGATTTGGGTCATGTGGGGGGGGGGCAAAATCCCCCCCACTTACTTTAGGAAACTGAGCAGGCTGGAGAACAGGCCTTGCTGTTCTGGTGGGAATTACATTTCCCAGGGTCTCCTGGGAAATGTAGTTCCCACACAGGCAGGCCTGTTTTGCAGCCTGCTCGGTTTCCTAAAGTAAGTGTGAGGGGGGCAGGGGGAGGGAGGCGGGCATGATTCCCCCCCTACAGCGCCCCCCCCCCCCACTTACTTTAGGAAACCAAGCAGGCTGGAGAACAGGCCTGGCTGTGTGGGAACTACATTTCCCAGAATACCCTGGGAAATGTAGATCCCACCAGAACAGGCCTCCAGCCTGCTCAGTTTCCTAAAGTAAGTGGTGGTGGTGGGGCGAAACTCTGGCCCAGCTACGCCTCTGCCTATGCATTAAATGATCTTGTCT
The DNA here is from genome assembly GCF_021028975.2 of Sphaerodactylus townsendi. Taxonomy (NCBI): domain Eukaryota; kingdom Metazoa; phylum Chordata; class Lepidosauria; order Squamata; family Sphaerodactylidae; genus Sphaerodactylus; species Sphaerodactylus townsendi. The sequence continues at coordinate 174,841,260 of NC_059427.1, read as the reverse complement.
AAGAGGCTGTTGAGATCAATGAAGGATTACATAGCACATTCATACACCTTTAGAACCCATATCCAAAAACTGCACCCAGTTTAGGGACACTATGAATATTAGTAATTTAGGGTCACACAGCCTTCAAAAGACATGCATTATGGTTTCACACTTCACATCCAAATTACCTTCTTTTTCTTCTTTTTCTGGGCCTTACGGCTTGCTGAGCTCTGTAAGAGTGCCTGAAAGAGAAGAAAAACATCAAGGACTAAGACATACCTAGAATGCAGTTTGACTGCCAGCCATTAAAAAACACAGCCAATCCTTGAATGCTTGGCACATATTGGAGCTAACACTTGGACTCACACAGAGCTGAGTTAGGCATTTTTAGAGCCAAACTACTTTGATTTTCACCTAATTGTACAAAATAACTTGACAGAGGAACCTCACAGTGCCTGCAGAGAGCTGTTCACAACCCAGTTATAAAATTGCATAACCTAACCCTGCCTACCTCCAAAAGTTGCTTTCTTATAACTGCTCTTTAAGTGGCCATCCATGCAATTACGTATGGGCTCTGCACAAGGTCCAAAGAAAACTCCAAAACAGTTTGCCCAAGAATTAGTGCTCAAATCCTCTCTTTGCAAGAACAGATTATCCTTCTAAAGGGGAAGAGTTGGGGGCCTTCTTGTTCAGTTCCTGGAGAAAAAAGGTGGGCAGGTTGTGTGACTATGTACATGTTCTCTCAAAGATCATCCATTTCTGGCAACCAGGTTTTCCTTATGTCTCTGGAACACATCCTGTCCCAATATTGTCATCTAAGCTACAACTTTGTACACCTCAATCATAGGTATACCTCTGAGAGAGGATAATGCAGAAAGGACTGGTGGGGGGCAGGGGAGGGCAGGGCGGGGGAGTCTGCCATCCCCAGCCTTGGAGAGCTTTTATAAGCGCTACGCCGGGGCGGGGCTTGGGGAGGCGTGGCCATGCCCTAGGGGTGGGTGGGGGCGTGGCCCCACCCGAACCCCCCCATAAAAAATCTATACCTATGTTTCTGCATGCTGGTTCCAGAGACTGAACTAAAGACTGACTGACTCACCTCTCAGCAGCCCCACCTCTCAGCAGCCCAGGACAAAGAGGAACAAGAGATAAACTCTGTTAACCCCTGTTAAGCCCCACTTCTCAGCAGCCTCAGCAGCCTCACCTCTCAGCAGCCTTACAAGGAGAAAAAGAGATAACCCCTGCTAACCCCTGTTAAAATACACTGTTTTAAAAGATGTGGCTTTGAGAAAAGCCCTCCAAAATGAACACCAGAGCTCACTCTGCTCTTCCTGGCCCAGTCCTCTTCTCCACTGCTACTCCTCTCTGCTGGTTCCAGAGACTGAACCAATGTTCAACTGTAGAAGCTGAGTGAACCAAGGTTGTCTTGACACTACAAGGGTTCATTGTATAGCTTGTTTCTCTTTAATACCTGGAAATAGAGGATGTAACTGTGGGGTAGATCCAGCTGCTATCCAACCTAAGCAGCCATTTCAATTGGAGGAAATTTTGCTGAGACAAGCGGCTGAATCAACTCCAGCATGCCTTATCTCAGACTAGGAGGATGTGTCATGTAGCTGGTGGAAGCTTGAAACAGGCTGTTCTGCCAAAAGGAGGCATGCATTTCTCATACTTGCCTATCGAGAAGTAGAGGGCTGGGATGCTGTGAAACATGATATTGGTAGTGAGACATGTGGGCTAAGTGTGTGGCAATCCATACAGCTATAGTTAGCATTTCCTACCCATGATGCTTAGTATTCTGTCTTCTATCAGTGACCTGCTGAATCTTTGTGGGGCAAATATGATGGGCATTACAACAAAAATAATGCCTTCTGTTTCCCTAGCTGAAATATATGTCATACAAGTTTCATCAGTGAGAATTGTTCAGCCATTCTCAGGGATAACAAAGATAGATTCTGAAGCAAGGACTTAAGCTTGAAAAAGCAATTTCCTCAACACTATCTGGTCAATTTAGCAGTGGGAGCAGGAATAAAGCTTTATGGTTTTCCCTTAAATACAGAGGATGTGGCGGCTGAAGACTGGCAGTTTCTCCACTGCCATTGCAGCACTTTCTAAAACTAGGATGATTTCCATATGTCCAAAAGATTGGGTGGAAGGAGAGGCTGAACACTGAGTTGCCGTCTGTGCCAGCATAGAACCTAATGGTGGGACTATATCAGACATTGCTAACAACAACAACTTGCCTTACCCAGATAAATGTTACTACTACCAGAATGTATATGTAATGCCCTCAAAATTACAGTTGGCTTGAATTCAGAACTACTTCTTTAAATTAATTCAGATTGTTCTACCAGATCATTACAAGTTTCAACTGAATAAAAACCTTCACTAACCCTGCAAGAAAGCTAGCCCTCACTACAGGAAGGAACAGCAAATAGCTAGAATTTGACATTCAATTTAATTAAGTTACTTCAAATATTTTTTTTAAATAAAAAGTTGTTCTCACTGTGAGAGGCGTGCACAAGCGTTTCCCAGAGATCAGGCCTTCCCCAAGTATCTCTTGATTGAGCCAAACAAAAGGAATACAGCTACATCAGTTCCTTTGCCCATCTAATGTAATATGCGGAGCTATTTATAGATTCTATATTTTTCCTAGCAGAGTCCAATTTTTAATAAGATTTTCTGGGCCATCCTCCAAACACCTTAGAGCATACCTTGGGTCCAAAACAGGGCCCAGCTCTCTATCTGCTTTCACAGGTTTCAAAGACACTTGGCCTCACACCGCAAGAAACTATTTTAATGGGACTTTTAAAATAGGGAAAGGATCCATAAAAGTTGTCATCACACTGACCTTCAGGTCTGCATCTTGCACCTCAAATTCAGATTTGTAGAGTTCAGGCTCAAAGGGGCCACTGGTTAGCCTCATGGGACCGTTGGGCATTAAAAGCACCGTAAACTTAAACTGGGCAACAAACTCTCCTGGAAAAGTCCAGCACAACATGAACATGTTAGGGGAATGGATAGAGAGACACACATGAAAATAAACAGCCTACAAAGTTAAGCAGCTTTGCTTCGGAGGCATTTGCTCCAAGAGGAAGTGCCCAGATATAACAGCACGCCCGACACATCACATTCTCAATTGATGCAAACCAAGATGTCGCGCCCTCCCTCTATCTTCCTTCAGCCCATCTAAATGTTTTGAGGCAGCATGACTGCGCAGGATCTCATCCAGGGAAAAGACGGCTACATACTTTGGCCCTTTCCGCACGGGCGAAATACGGCAGCCCAGGGATGGCAAAAACGCTGTCCTGGCTGCCCAGGAGGGGCATGAAGGCGCAGCTTTAAACCTCGCTCAACGAGTGAGGTTGTTGCAAAGCGGCGTCTGCCCGTCAGCGCGGTGCGAACCGCACCGCTGGGAAGACGCTGCTTTCCCCGTCGCCTCCACTGACCTTCATATCCAGCATCACTCTGGAGGGCTGCAGAGACCCACCCATGCTGCCCTCCAACCCCTGGAAGTTGGAGGACAGCCCTCCAGTTGCGATGCTGCCCTCCAACCCCTGGAAGTTGGAGCGACACTGCAGCCCTCCAGAGCGATGCTGGACATGAAGGTCAGTGGAGGGGGCTGACCGAGAGGCGGCTCCGTGCAAAGCCGCCTCTCCGGCTGGGGGTGAAGTGGGGGCTGCTCGTACGCTAGCGTGCGAACGTTCCCCGAGCCTCCACCGGCATAAATTATGCCGGTGGAGGCTCGTTTCCGCGTGTGTGCGGAAAGGGCCTTTCTCTTGCATTGCTGCAAATTTAAGCTGACCCCAGTAGCCATCAAGTCTGCTAAACCACACATTCTCCTTCTCGCCTCAGAGGCACTCCGAACAGTTTTATTTACTAGATTTATACCTTACCTTTCTCCCCAATAGGGCCCCAGAGTGGTTTACACCTTCCTCCTCAGCTCCATTTTATCCTAGCAGCAACCTTGTGAAGTATGGTTAATGTGTGCCATTGACCCAAAGTCATCCAGCAAGCTCCCGCGGCCAAGTGGAAATCTCAACATGGATCTCTCGGATCCTAGCCCAGCAATCTAACCATGACACCACAGTGCTGCTGCTCCAGAAAGCGGTCTCCTAAGCCCAGCGTGAGATCAGAGATGCACCCATCCTATGCTGTTTTTGCCACATTAAAAGATGCTCTCCCCCCTCGCTACAGGACCGCAGAGATCTAAGCAGCACAGCTAACCATTATGTTGTACATACATACAGTACGGTATTTTGTGTTGACATTTTGCACATTCATTTAAAACAGAAATACCAACACTCACATCTATGATATCTACCACAACTGGGTAGAGATATAAATTATAGAATACAATTTATAAAGGCTGAACATTATTTTGGATCAAAAAGCAGGATAAAAATACTGTGTTAATGATTTGCGCAATTCTGTTCTGAAATTCAGATAAGAGCTCCTGTAACCCAGGAGCCTTTTGGGCCAATCAGAAAGTGTATTAATGCTTTTTCTGTAATGGTAAGATAGAACTTGGCAAAGTAGTTCCTGGAACTACCAGGACAAACCGTGCTCTGACATTCAGTCACAGGCACTCACCTTCCTTCTCATAGAGGACATTGAAAGGCTGGAGCAGCTCATGTTTGGCGCATTCTACCACCCCCATCCTGGCCTTCTTTTCATCTTCAAATGCCCTGCATGGAAAACGACAGGAGATGAAGAACCAGAAAATACAATCTGGGAGAAAACTGTGACTTGCTACACTCACAGTATGTGCAAAACTACTTATGACTTATAATGGAGGGCCAGGAATTTATTTATTTATTTTTGGTTTTATATACCGCCCTATCCCCGAAGGGCTCCAGGTGGTGCACAACATAAAATTTCATCACAAATACAACCAAAACAAGGGGAGCAAGAACTAAATACAGATAGATAAAATAGAAATTACACAAGCTCCACTAGTTATAACATATAATTACTAAAATCCCTTTAAAAACAGCAATAAAATGGTGTCCAGCGAAAACCCTTTTTTAAAAAACCCTCCCCAAGAGGGAGGAACAGCGGGTCCCATCAATGTTAAGGGACCCCTGATGTAAGGGGATCAGAAGGGGTCCTTTCACTCAGCGGCTGGTCTCGCCAAAGGCCCGGTGGAACAACTCAGTCTTATAGGCCCTGCGGAATTCACCAAGATCCTGCAGGGCCCAGACAGTTGGAGGGAGAGTGTTCCATCAGGCCGGGGCCAGAATCTTTAAACAAGTACAGTAAGGCTATTTGGAACATACATAGTACACACCATTTCAACAGAAAGAATCTTGTAAGTAAACATCTCTCCTAGCAAAGGCAGAAGAGCTTAGAGAGCAAATGCACTGGGAGAAAAACAGAAAATACCTGAGAGTGAATGGCATAGCATCAAATCGTCTCTCCACCTCACTGAAAAAGGCACGGGAAGTTTTCATTTTCAAGCCATACTGCTTGGAAGGGTCCCTTTTGTAAATTGTAGTCCTCTGCCCAGCATCCTTGGCCTAAAGGCATACAATTATTCATGTTATTCATTTGCAGACCTTTCCCCTTTGAACTTGAGGTGGATTACACAGAGCGAGGCAAATAAATTAACAGGATGGGGTTCTCAATAAACAAGAAGTACAGTGAATGTATATTCTGGTTTTGTGTCTGTATACCGTACCCGTGTGGCTTTTTTATCCTTCAGATTAGACTGCACCTTTTGGATGCCACATATTTATGGAACAACTTACCAAAAAAGCACACTTACTTTTCCTTCCCCTGTGCTGATGAGAACATCAATGGCATAAACTTCATGGACCTCAAACTCTGCTTTTTCATGGTCCTTCCTAGACAGAGAAATGAAGCAGAAATCTACATCTGCTTGGAAACTGTAAGAAAGCCTACATGAAGCTAGCTAATTCGGAGACATGGTTTCCACTTCACAAGAGTCACATAGGGTGCTGTGTGGTTTCCAGGCTGTATGGCCGTGTTCTAGCAGCATTCTCTTCTGACGTTTCACCTGCATTCTGTGGCTGGCATCCTCTGAAGATCCTCTGAAGATGCCAGCCACAGATGCAGGCGGAATGTCAGGAGAGAATGCTGCTAGAACACGGCCATACAGCCCGGAAACCACACAGCACCCCAGTGATTCCGGCCGTGAAAGCCTTTGACAATATAAGAGTCACATACCTTTGCTGGTCTGTGGGATTCTGGATGATGGTCTTCTCACCATCTATCACATGCTGCTTCAGCTGGTGTGACAGCATTCCTACCGAGATAAAGACACCTATTAGCGCTTACCCCACACAGGGCCACGCTTGTTACTGACATTCCATAATTCCATATTTTGAAAAAAGAAGCCCTAATTTTTTTTAAATTGTCCTTTGCGAAATGGTTCCACATAAGCAGATAGTTTTGATGCTGTGGTTTCTGTTTGAATAATGAGGGGAAGAGGGATGTCACAGCAACTGAGCTTCTTCAAGAATTTCAGGGGTCGTCTTTAGACTTCAGAGGCCTGGAATGAAATTCAAATCCTCCTCCTGAAGGTCAATTTTATTCTAACTCCAAGCAGAAATATTACTGCATTAATTTTGGGAGAGTGCTGTGTCACATTTTTAACTCGGTACTTTTTTAGCTGACTGTTAACCCTGTTATTGTTTTGCACTCAGCAGCATACCATATATACTCATGTATAAGTCGACCCGCATATAAGTTGAGGCACCTAATTTTACCACAAAAAGCTGGGAAAACTTATTGACTAACGTATAAATTGAGGGTGGGAAATGCAGCGGCTACTGGTAAATTTCAAAAATAAAAATAGAAACCAATAAAATTACATTAATTGAGGCATCAGTAGGTTAAATTTTTTTGAATATTTATTTCAAAGAAAAACAGTAAACTAGCTCTGTAAGCCCTGAGCCCCCTACAAAGGGTCTTGTTCCTGGCCGACAAAGTAAAAACCCAAAAATATTTTTTAAAATACACCTCACTCGCATATAAGTCGAGAGGGGCTTTTTCAGCGCAAAAAATGTGCTGAAACTTTCGACTTATATGCGAGTATATATGGTGCTTGCCAATTTCTGCATTAGCACAAGCCACTGCACTCTCATTGCTGTTTTATTATCTGCAGCCTCATTTCGCATCCCTTTCCTTCCTTCAGTTCTTTTGTGTGTGTGTGTGTGTGTGTGTGTGTGTGCATGCGCGCTTTTGTGTGCTTGGTGTCTGCAGCCCTTCTACCTTGTTTTTTTTTCCACTCCTTCCTGCCGTTAGCAAAATCACACCAAAGGTCTACTGGGCAGTCCTAAGCAGTTATACCCTTCTAAATGCATCGAAGTCAACAGACTCAGAAGGGTGCTTAGGCTGGCATAGTAATTTCCCAACAGTTCACATTAAGGGCCTACCAACCAATTACACAGCACCATGGATTAGCTACTGAACGTATTCTTGACAGCAAGTTTCAGCTATGTTTTGCACTCCAATAAGAAGAAAAAGAAGAGTTCGATTTATATCCCCCCTTTCTCTCCTATAGGAGACTCAAAGGGGCTTACAAACTCCATTCCTTTCCCCCTTCACAACAGACACCCTGTGAGGTTGGTGAGAGCTCAGAAGAACTGTGACTAGCCTGAGGCCACCCAGCTGGCATGAGTTGGAGTGTGCAGGCTAATCTGAATTCCCCAGATAAGCCTCCGCAGCTCAGGTGGCAGAGCGGGGAATCAAACCCGGTTCCTCCAGATTAGAGTACACCTGCTCTTAAGGATACTAACATGCCATTATTCAGTAGCGTTTAAACTTTTTGATGTGGGAGACACTTCTAACCTTACTGAACATTTCAGGATCTATTCATAAAGTACTATTTTCCCCCTCCTCAACATAACAAGTTTATACTTTGTTTTTTCATGTGCTATCTCGGTTCACCCTCTAACTCTTTCTCCCTCTTTTCCTTGCAATCCCCTTCAGGTCCTGACACAGTTTAGTGAAGCTTTGCTCAACCACAGCATTAAAAAAAAAACCTTACATATGCACCTTAAAATGTAATGAGTAAATCAGCTCCAAGAATCTCATTCACAAAAAAAGCTGTGTAGCCCAGGGAGAGTTTAAGAGGCTAATCCCCAACTCTACAGCATGCTTCTAAATCCAAGGAGAAAAGCAGCAGAGAATGCAGCCATTCTTCCCACTGCTGACAGGCCTGTAGGAGTTGCACATATTTCTTCAGAGGTATGAATGGATTGCAATTATTAGTGGTATGGAATTCCCCCAGATTCAGAAAAAAGACCAGCAAGCTGCCCAAAGGCTTGAAACTGAAGAAACCTTTCTTAAAACCTAATTACGTCTGAAATTCAGACCCCAACAGTTGTGTTCAAGGATGCCTAGCACTCAGCGTCACTACACAAGACATTCTTTAACGTCACTACAGGAAAACCCCTCTCGATTTGAGCAGGTTTTCCCAGCTGTCCGTTCTCCTTCTCATACCACGCTCCGTGACACAGTCTAGTTCTATGCACAGTCAATCCCTTTTGCTCTGCTGCATATTTCCATTTTAAGATTCAATCCCAGAAAAGCCATTTTTTCATCTGCCCTTCAAATCACAAACGGGGAGTGACGAATCCACACCTTTCTGCTTGAGGGAGAGCAACTACTCATGCAGCACACACACAAAAAAAGGCTTGATACACAAAGAAAAGATCCCAGTTTAGTCTTATAAGCTGAGCTCTTATTCTGCTGTCAGCAACTGGATGATTGTGGCACTTGTGTGTTTTCAAAACAGTAGCTGCTTAGATTCACTGTACTGCTGCAATTTTTCCTCTATAGAAAGGAAAGCATCAAGTCTACAAAAGCATCACATTGGTACAAGAGCTTAGCCCTGAAACTTCAGTTCTTTGCAGTGAGCTGACAGGGTTGTCCAATGAACTTATATATGACAGTATGACTGGAGGCTAAGCACATTATAGTGAGACAGTCACATCCCTGAAGGAGCATATTTCTTTTATGTTGACATCACCACTACAGAATGGATGCCAAGATACATTCCCATGATCCCTTTTCAACACACATCTCCTCCTTGGCCTTGTTTGGCTGAATTAGTCCCTAAGGTGACTTACTGTTCCTCAGGGCCACAGCTAGGAAGGAAAACGATTCACAGTATCACTATACTTTATCTATTGCTGCTTCTGGCAAAGGTTCTCAACAGCATTTTATAAACGTCTCCAGCTCCAAAACTGTGATTCCCACACTAAACCATTTGCCCTCCTATCCAAGCGGGAAAGTTCCAAGCAGAGACATTTTGTGCTATGATTAAAAGAAGGCATCGTAAGAACTTAGAAGCAGGTGCGCCAAAAGCAGTTTGGGCGGTAGTTTACACTTCCAATCATTCAAGCTGCACAGGCCAAGGATCACTGCTTATGACTAAAGCTCTTCTATTACTGCTCTGGGTCGATTCATCCTTCAGTCAGCCAAACCCTACCTTCGATCGGTGTGCAGTTAAATGAATGAGCAATCTTGTTCCAAGCATCTGTCACTTGTGAGTTCTGTTGAAAGAGACAAAAGGCAGAACGTTTAACTTGAGCATATTCTACAGCAAAAACACCAAACCCTGTTTCTGTTTTAATGGATGTCACATCGGTTGTTATGGAGAACTGAAACAGTCACATGTTCTCCCCCACCCAACTATCAATGTTAAGGCTGTAAGAAAAAGTTATTCTGCATCACGAGTACTCAAAGGAAAAGCAACACAGGAGGCGGCTCTTTTCATACAGGACAGCAAAAGGCTAGTCAGGAATCAATTGGCTACCAAAAGAAAATCCTCAGTATGTTGGCATAAATGATACTGATTACATTGGGAGAAATAAATATACTTGGAAAGGCATGCTGTTTCACACAACCTGACACTTTACCATGGAAGCTTGGTGGGTGGCCCTGGGCCAGTCACACACATTCAGCTTGACCTACCTCACAAAGCTGTTGTGAGGATGAAGAGAATTATGCAGGCTGCTTTGGGGTCCACATTGTAAAGAAAGATAAGGTATACATTTAGTAAATAACTAATAGAACTGAAGATGGAAGGGCAGATACAATGTAGATTTGTAGGAAGGTGAGAAAGAAGCAGGGAGAGATGAGGATATGAGAGTTATCAGAATGAGGAAAAGAGAAAATGTGTGAGGGGTATGCAGGGGATAGTAAGGTGTGCGCCCCCCCCCCCCTCCATCATGCAACTGGGCCCAGACTGTCAGCCAGCACCATGCAACTAGGCCACAATTTTCCCAGGTAGATGCTCTCAGGGGCAAGGAAGAAGAGACAGCTGAAGACAGCAGGTGGGCAGATAAAGGTATGCCAGTTGGTAGGTTGGAAGGATAGAAGAAAGCAGGAAAAGGGGAGAGGCTAATAGGGCTTTTAGGCTACAGAAGCAGGTAACAATGAAGGAGGGGAAATTGAAATGCCCACCACAAGACCTTGTGGGACTTTGGCTTATTTATACTACTTCTGAAGAAACAAAGTAAGACGCATGGTAGCACTGGGCTCTCAACAGCGACCATCTTTTCACAAGTGAGACTGAGAGAATTCTGGGTAGCTAAAACCTGTTATAGTATAAAAGCCACAGCCAAACACTCCAACTGAAGGCTGCACTCATCCCAGAGAGCTTGCTTGGTCCAGCCATCCACAGATTCCTGGCATAATTTAATAGCTCCTCACAGAGCACAAATATGCATGTTTCTACATTCAGAACAAGAGGCTCATGGTCCTTGCCTGCCTCCAGCAACCTGATGAAAGAAAACACCTGTGAAGACTAGCCATGTAATCTCACCTGGTTTCCAGGCTTGACCAAACGCAGGGCAGCTTCAGCACAGAGGTGAGCAGCTTTAATGACATCAGCTTTGCGGCCGGCCACTGGAGTTTCCTAACGGTTTGGGAGGAAATTAGCTATTAATAGCTATACAATCACTGCCGGGAAGAAAAAAAGAACCCTAACCAGTCTCTGCACTGACCAACTTTAGGACACTGTACAGAACAATGAGGCCACAATTAGCTAAATCACCCTGTGCCATGAATTCCAATTAAATAGTTCAGCTAGTACTCTTTTCTTCCAAAGTTAATAAGACTTAAAAGCATCTTATTCTGGCCGGATTATACACTAAGTATTTTGCCTTGCTTTTAATTGAAAGGTGATTTAAAAGAAATGCCCACATAACTTCATCCTAACTGCTCAATTAGCACCAGCCGTGGTTGAAAAAGCCCAAGAGTCAAGTAGGAGAAACAGCAAACCATGCTGTCGTTTACTGGCACCAGATAGTGTGAGATACTAGGGCCGTTTCCGCACGGCCAAAAGCAGCGACGCGATGACGTCGCAAATTGCGACGCATCCCAAAAAAAGCGTTCACACAGACAGGCGGAGCTGCGGGCGTCCGCAGCCCCGCAGAAATGTGACGGTTCGCACGGAAGCGCTGCGGAAGCGGCGTCTCGCGATGTTGCGCCTGCGCACTTGCGAAGCCGTGCAGGCCCGACGCCATTTGTGACGACAGCTCCGTGGCGGCTGTTCGCGACGAAAAGGCAAGCGCCGATGCGGCCACATGGGGAAAAAAGAGTGGTTTTAAGCGCTTTCTGAATACACCGTCTTCGGCGCCGGTTTAGCGTTTTCACGGGCGCTGATCTGCGCAAGACCTCCGCCGCTGCGCGTGCGAACGCTCTCGCTCTGACGCTTCTTTTTCCGTTGCGACGACGTCATATTTTGCCCGTGCGGAAACGGCCTGAGTGAACTCAAAAAAAATAATCACTTGCCAGAAATACCACCTGAGTACAAATCCACAAAAACAGCTTAAAACAGGAACTACTTAGAATTTAATCTTCAATTTTGCTTACCTGACAACTTTGGACAAATTTAAGGGGACATGCCCTTTATACATTAACAGACAGCATCCACTCAAGTGTCTGATCAGCAGGGCTATCTACCATTCTTGGCAATAGTATTGCTGTTAATATCAGTAAACGCAGTCATTTACTGATATGGATATGGCAAATGTACCCAGGAAAAACATCTTCCGGACAAAGTAACATACAAGCATTCTGCTGCAGAAAATGACCTCAAATGGATACAAGAATTTGGCAAATCCAAATTGGAAGTCATTATTGAAATGCCCAGAAGAGTATTAACTTACTCACAGCAGCGTGACAGACGTCTGATTGATTTTGAACATGTTGTTTGCTCACATTTACCAATACGAAATGATATTTTTCAGAAAGAGCTAAATGATTCTTATGCACAAGAAAGAGCCAGTCTCTCAGGCATCGATCTTCCAATGGACACGCAGATGAAATAAAATATCCAAACATCATTCCTGCATTAAGTAGTCTTAAAAGGTTTGTGCACCCTCTTTTCTTTTAAAAGGTGCTCCTTTAAGACTTTATCGTCTCTTATACAGCTCCCTTAGCACTGACTCAATGTGATTTGTGCTACCAAGAATCATTCTCCAACTGTTTCTATGCAAGCAGGCAGCTCACATGAACAACTTCTACAGGCTTAGACCTAACTTGAAAGCGGCATATGCATATGATTTATTTTCAGAGAGACACAAAGGAGATTTACCTTTGAAGCATCAATGACAAAACTATGTGCTACATTTGCTATGAAGCCATCAACATGAACTCCCAGGTCACTGCAATGCACAAGAAGGAAAACCAGGTTGAAGCCTCATAAAGGACCAGAAAGTCTGTTTGACACCTCCGTCTTTAAACGCTTTGCTTACAAGCCACTTGACTGCAACTGGCCAACCTTATAAATCTACTTTATGGGCTATGCACAAGCATCAATTTGTGCTATGAAAGCGAAGGGACAATCTCTATTTGGCAGCTGAGACAGTATCACCCAGCTTTGTGCTGTTTGCAAAAAAAAATAAATCCATAACATAATGAAATAATTACCCCTGTGCAAACAGTGCAACTCTTAGCTGTGCGAAAGATTTTGGGAATGCCCGCATGCAGGACTACTGCTGGAGGCACTCCTCCCCAGGCTGCGGAAGGCACATTTTGACACACTTACTCCTAACTACATGGGTGTCAGTGGCTTCTGCAGAAGCAGCTTCTCTACCACTTGTTCACCAATGAGGACCACCACAAAAATATGTCAAGTCAACCTTTACAGACAGATCAGCATAAAAGACAGGCACTCCCCACCCCCCCTTTATATGACATAATAAATCTTGAGAATTGGCTACGGCACTATAAAAGTCTTACTCTACTTTTGTGGACGTGTCTCGATAGCGAGATACAGGAATTTGCCTGTTATCTCGGCTATATTTTCAACCTCATCTTGATGCCTAATAAAGGTCTTTGAATTGAATTGAAAATATTTTCAACCTCATCATTTAACAGGTATAAGATTTTTTGTTGTTGGTCCGAGAGAACCGGATGCAAAAGATTTAGTCTAGCTGTCTCACAGAGAGGGCAGCACAAAAGCACATGGTCAAGCGATTTGACACAGTTCATGGTACATATGCAAATTCTCTCGTGATGGGGAATTTTCAACTGCCCGCCTTGCAACGAAGCTGATGGCAGTACGTTTACATCTCGAACATGTAAAGGCTCGGCTCTGATTGGACTCTGTTAGTTGGCATAAGTATTTTGCCACATAAGCTACCTTGGGATAGATTCCAAAGGAGAGCAGGGAACAGAACTTGCTGCCTTCTCTGGTTAGATTCGGATAGGAGTTGGAGAGCTAGTTAGATGCACCACTGTAGTTTTATATGCTATCAACGTTTTCTTTATTTGATCATTCAGTTTATAACCCACCTACTTGCTGAAGCCCTCAAGGCAGCGTTGATGTAAAACCAGTACATCAAAAATAGTAAGACAAAACAATGCAAACCAATAAAAGCAAATACCAAAACAATTCAAGGACAGGTGGAGGGGATGGAGGAGACCCACAACTAAAACAGAGCTAGATAATAAAGCAGCTTCACAGTTTTCTCTCAAAGTCTGTAGGGAAGGCTTAGGTGGCTCTCTGGAATGCCCTACTTACTAGTTCAAAATGTGATGAAGAAATGTGATCAACTCTCTGCATTTTGTTTCACATATCAGCAATAAAAGGTGCGACAGAATGAAGCTGTGGTTTTTGATGGCTATTTTATTTTCATTCATTCAAACATTTGTGAATATCAATCCAAATTTATCTCAGCAACTTAGGATTCTTTTTGTTTTAAAATGAAGGCTCCCAATCTCAGCATTAATCAGAATTCTCAAGCCTCATGGACTGCACTCTATGAAAAGCTCTCTGCACTCTTACAGTAAGGCAGCTTAGAGCACACAGCTGCAAGCAATTCAGCAAGCCAAGAGATAACCCAAGGAAGTGAACTTAGATGCTTACATTTTGACCAAGTCACCATCTTTGAGGACATAATCCTGGTCACTCTTCAAAGGGGAGAAGTGACAGACACAGTTATTTACCGATATACTTGTGGGGAAGGCAATACCTATACAAAAAAGGGAGCAGCAGTGAGGTCATACCATTTACACAAGCCCCGAACACTTACCCACACTCACGTCAAATAAAATATGGGTTTTTAAAGCCGTTTTCTTTACCCCGTGTTACAAAAGCTGCAGTTTAGGCTGGGAGCGTGAGTAATTTAAACATTAGATATCATAACTACCAATCTGAATTTCTATCTCTTTTTTTTCTGCTGACACTGAGAGTGGTACAAGAACCACTACAGCTGAACCAACCTGTCTTGTAGCTTTAGTAGCTTCCCCAGGTTAAAATGAGATGGGTTTGGTTAATACTCAGGAGGAGACACCTAAGATGTCATCTAAAACAGCTGATGGGGGGGGGGGGGGGGAGTCACTTTTCCAGACAGCAATACGCTGTCTTTTCAAAAGACAGTTTTCAAAATATCACAATGCTGCAATATTTTGAAGGAGCCCATCCACCTTTTCAGTGACAAGGCAAAAAGCAAAATCACTTGAAAGAACTACAGAATACTGTGCGTCCAGAAAATTGTATCCAGCCATTAGAAACTCTACTTGCACTGGCAAAATATGCTACAGTGATAGAATTTATTACCAGCCTTTAACTACCATGACTACCAATAGGGCACAATGAGATCTTTTGGAACATTTTAAGAGAAACTTATAGCCTTAATTCAATCCCACAGCATTGTAAAAAACCAGAATTTCACTACTTCTGTAACCAGGATAACATTTAAAGTAATTTTGACCTTTTACAGCTTGACTATAATCCTGTCGGTTCATCAACTTTGTAAAGTATGAACCTGCACTACTTAACGGTAATATTGCTAAGCAAAATGAGAATGCACTCTTCTTTTCAAAATACTAACATAGATTCAGATGAGCCAACTATTGCTAATGACAAGAATTCATCCAAGGTGCCAGCAAGAGCCAAGAATTCTTGGATTCCATTTCCGCTTTCTACTAAATATTTAAGAACATACTACAAGACTCTAAACACCAATTTCCTTATGTCTTCCCAGAGACAGTAAGTCTAAGGCAATATTGTATACTTGCACTCTATTTTGAAATTCTAAGATAGGCTTCATTTTAGGCTGTGGGGGTCAGACTAATTTTTTTTAATTCTGCAAAAAATTATGGGTTGCCCAGCATCAGACCAGGTATACTGAGAATAAAACAACCTCAGTCTTCTCTGTCCAAGTTTGCCAGGTGCCACGAGCCCCAAGAAACACAAGCAGTATTTTATGTGACTCTTTCATGAAAGACAAGAGTTGCATAAAAATTCCAGTTCGGTAAAATTATGCCCTGAACCCTGAAATATAATCCCTCTGAATGAATAGAAGTTGTAAATTCAGCTCTGGAACACAAACTAACTGGTACAGAACAAGAAAAA
The DNA here is from genome assembly GCF_021028975.2 of Sphaerodactylus townsendi. NCBI lineage: Eukaryota > Metazoa > Chordata > Lepidosauria > Squamata > Sphaerodactylidae > Sphaerodactylus > Sphaerodactylus townsendi. The sequence continues at coordinate 174,825,443 of NC_059427.1, read as the reverse complement.
GCTAGTGAGAACTTACACCAAGTAAAGTTAGGAGAACTGAATAAGGACAATAATGAATGCTACTTAAAAGAATTTCTGCTGTGCAAAGTCAAGTTTAAAAACTGTACGTTACCTTTCTTCATCTCTTTCTCCTTCTTAAAGATTTTGCCGGTCTCTTCCATGATCATGGCATCCCCTTTGTCGCATAAGCTGAGGACAGACACCCCTGATTTTGCTGCTTCTACCACGGTACGTAAGACCCCTATGGTTCAACATAAATATGTTCAGTACACTTTAAACCTGTGCAAAATTATACAACTCTATGAAACATAGAAAAGTGTACTATCAGCACAACAACATTAATTGTACCCCAGATTCTACTAACTTAAGAGACACATCCAATGAGGGGGGAGTGCTTTAGGGAGTAATGCGGCCGTGCACCACCACATTTGCCCTCCCTGAGGCACTTACCCTGGCAGAGGTGGCACCAGTGGCTATCCACCCCTCAGCCCCAAAAAACAACACCCGGAAGTCTGGGCTGTGGGGTGGGGGTGGCTAGTGTGTTCCTGAAGCAGAGCCGACCTTAGATGGCCCCCTCCCAGGGTTTAGGACTGGGAGTGCTATGCCCCGGCCCTTGGGCTTAAGCCACCTTTTTGTATCCCTATGGGGTTTTCGGCAGCGGGGGAGTTTTGGAGCTTTCTCTTGCTCCCCATGCCATCAGGAAGCCTCCTTGGAAGCGGCAGGCCAGCATGGCCACAGCCAGGTGGCCTGGTCTGTTAGATGGGGTTGTTAGTTTTCAACTACAGGCACAAGAAAGATCAACTTGAAGCAGTTCCTGCAATGTCAACCACCTGTCAAACATTTCCTCTTTCTTCACACATACTGAAGAGTCTGTTTAATAAAAAAATCACAGGTAGGTGAAGTTCCCCTCCTATCTGAAGGCCACAGATGTGCAGTAACACAAAGGATGCAATGTTAAGCATGCATGCTGGAAAGCACATCTTAATGAAATCAGCAGGACTTTCTTCTGAGCAAACATGGTGAAGAATTATCTGAATATTTTTTTAAAATTAACTGAAGGGAATAGCGGGACACTATAATTGATTTTAAACATTATAATGTATAATAAACTTATCTGGACAGAAGTTCATTGGAACTACGGTTTACATCAGTGTCAACTAAGGTATCACAACTGGAGTTTGTTTCTATGCTGTTCTATAGTTCTTCAAAATTAGTTCTTGGGTTCCTTCCACTGAAGGTAATGTAGTTTAACAAACAGAGCTTGCTTTTTTTTTAACTGTACTTGTTATTGTGCCATTCTAGAGTTTAGGAAATAGAATGTTCTGTATTTACAAAACTCAACAAATCTATTGGGATGAACTATAGCCAATGACAAACGTTAGGGTGCTAGAGAAATCGGAAGATATAAAATGTATTCTTTCTTCTATAAGTTGGTTTAAAGTTGAAATAACCACACAGTCTGAATTTGGGAACAATTTTTGGAGTATTTGAACAACAAAGATAAGCAGAATTTAGCCATCAACCAGCTGTTGAGGAATAGCTGGGGCTCAGTTTCAAAGGTTCAATTCCCAGATCTACTGCCTCTGTAATGTACATTTACTCTATAGATAAGCTGGTGATTGTCAAATAGGGACACTTTTACTGATCTCATCTAGGCATTATGACATAAATTCCTGAAATATCTATTTAAACTGCTTTATCACTTGGACTCAAAGCAAGTTACAGTAGCTTTGCAAAACGACACCTGTCTACAAGGTGGTCATGATCTAAAAAAATCATAGTCCGCCCATTAGAACATTCCTGAATGTCAAATACTCTCATATTTTTAAAAACTGAACATTTAAATAATCTATTAAATCACAGGTCCAACTCCATGACAAAATCAACTCTTCCTCCATAATGTGAAGAAAAACAAATAAAGTCACTTAACTCAGGAAAGTTTCATGACAGCTTAAAACTTTTATGCACAACTAAGGGGTTGTCCAACTACAAGCCCCATAAACTGTACATTCGACCATTCTTACATCTTACTTCACATAAAAACATAAATTCTGCTACTGCCTGTCTTATGCTTGCTATAAATTATTCATATGGGAACACCAAGGATTTTGTTTCATCTAATTATGGTGTCTTCCTTAGGACTATGGAAGTGCTGTGTCTGGAAAGCCATCCAAGCCAGAGAGTTTTGCAGACCTTTTCCTCTTCTGCTAGAAATATCCCATCCAAGTTACTTTCAGTTGCAAGCAAATTTGATTCCATTAACTTCACAAACAAGATGCAAACTGAGTTACAGACATAGTGCATGGATCTTCACCCAGATGATGGCCATATACACATTTTGTGTTCATTACTCTGTAACAGCCGTTTTGTTGGTTCTTAAGGGTATCAGTTTAACAATTCCATTGAAATTGGCATAGCAGGAAACAGCAATTTATTTTTATTTCACAGCTTCACTCCAAGTTCGCCATGTGAGTTCACGGTTAGGCCAGGATGTACACCTAAGTTCCCTGCATCTTCAAACTGTCGAATTTCACCAGGAAAAGACTTGATCCGAAAACTGTAAACGACCCTGCGCTGAATCCAAAACCTGGGCTTCAAAATTTAACCCTGAAACAACCTTAGGATTTCTCAATCCTGAAGCCTCCCATTACATCAACCCGCTCCAACAAGGGTTGTTTTCAGCAGGCCACTGGGCCTGCTTACCTTTAAACAAGCTGCCTTCTGGTGAAGCTCCCAGTCATCATAAGAACTTGAAAATTGTTAAGCCTGATGCAGGTTTTTGTCACCTGATACTGTGAGCCAAGGTGTTTGTTTTACTCAACCAGTAAGCTGTGTTTGCCCACTCTTGGTAACTTCTCGAGCCTGTAAGTCAGCTGGGCTATATATATACACACACACACCCAGGAAGGGGGTTTGCTAAAAGGAAAGCACGTGCGTACACACATGCACACCACACAAACACAGGCAAACAGAGCCTGAACTGTGAAAGAGGATTCCTATTACCCCTTTTTTCATTCTTCCTTGCATGCCTCATTATCCTGCAAGGAGGAGCATGCGTGAGTTCTGCTCTGGAGCAGAACTCGACGTTAAACAAAAGGGGAAACCTGGGAGGAAGCCAGGATGTAGGAAGCCAGTGAACGAGAGAGATCGAGAGCGCCAGCAGCACATGGCAAGTCGCAGACCATGTGCCTTTTTACCAGATCCCGGAGGAGGACGGCTCCATTCCCGGGAGGGGAGGGGAGGGGAGGGGAGGGGAGGGGAAAGACCCTGCAAAACCAGCTGACACCCCCTCCCTATGAGCGAACACGCGTTTAAAAACAAAAAGACGCGTATCTAGGAAGGGGCAATCAAGTTGGTCCTGAGTTCCTTCGCGCCACCCAAAATCTGGGGCAGAAACTGACGGGTCGGGTTAACACCAAGTTAAAAAGAACAGAGGAAAAGAAACCCATCGGGGGGGGGGGGGTCAGACTCCTGCATCGAGGCTCCCTCCCTCCGCAAGAATTGGAGGCAGGAAAAGAAAGTGGAATTTCGTTCTTCTGGCGCCAACCAGACCCCCTCTCCTCCTCCTCCTCCCCCCGCTCAAGCTACTACCCCCCCCCCCAAACCACCGCCGCCGGCCACCTGCCCTCACAGGGCTCTTGTTCAACGGCGGAATAGAGCCCTGACAGGTCGCCTCCCACGCCGGGCGGGCAAGACAGGCGGCCTCCTCCCCGCCCCCCCCCCCGGGCCCGGGCCCGGCCCCCACCACTGGGCCACACTCACGGTTGGCGATCTCTCCCCCCATCTTGTACTTGTTCACCACCACGTCTTCCGCGATCGTCAGCTCGGCCGTCTCCTCCTCGCCCGACATGGTCGGACTCAGCCGCCTCGCTCAAACCCTCGCCCTTCGCCCGTGCGCGCCCGGGCTGTGGTCGCTGCCCTGGCTGCCGCCGCCGCCGCCTCGCTGAGGAGACCGACTACGAGGCAGGCTGGCGAAGAGAGCGAGCGCGCGGGCTTTGCGCGCGGCACGCTGGGGAAGCGAGGCGGCCGCCCTCAGCCAACGGCGAACTACGACTCCCGGCAGGCGTCGGGAGGAGCCAGACCGCGGCGGGGCGTGAAGGACGACGGGAAAAAACGGGAGGGAGGCAGGGGGGCGGGGCCGGCACGGGTCCCATGCTTCCTTAACCAGTGTCGTCTAATGGCCCGCAGTTGAAATCGCAAGCGCGTGATACTGTGCGGATTTCTGGTGGGTCAGGCTTGTTGGGAGCAGAGGCGTTCCTCCCATTGGACAAAGTGGGCAGTTGCCCAGGGCGCCACCTGGGGGTGGGGGGGGGGGGACTGCAGGTTCGTTTGTGGGATTTTTTGTATTTTCAATGTTTTTCCATTTTCTGCCTGCAGAAGGTGCAGTTTATAGGCTAGCAGCACCAAAATTTCAGGGATGTTTTGGGAGACTCTCCTGATGCTATCACCCAGGTTTGGTGAGGTTTGGTTCAGAGAGTCCAAAGTTATGGACTCCCAAAGGGGGTGCCCCATCCCCCATTGTTTCCAATGGGAGCTAATAGGAGATGGGTCTACACCTTTGAGGGTCCATAACTTTGGACCCCCTGAACCAAGCTTCACCAAATCTGGGAGGTATCATCAGGAGAGTCTCTTACTGATACCACCTAGCCTTTGTGAAGGTACCTAATTCTAGTTTGTAGGGTTAAATCCAAACTCATCTTTAAAAAGACCAACAAAAGGAGCAAATACCATGGAACACTTGTTGGTGTTTTAGATGCTACTGGGTTTGAATTTTGCTGTTTTGCTGCTGACCAAGACAGGTACCCATTTGATATTGTTTATTTCTATACAACCTTTTGTGAATCACACTTTCTTCTTTAGATGTCTGGTTTGATCTCTGTCTGAAAAAGTGAGCGATTCAACTGATAGAAATAGATGTTTGCTAGGCGTCAAGGTGTTACTGGACTTCTGTTTTATTTTGCTACAAGAGGCTAACATTTGCTGTCCTTCATTCCAACATGTGCTTTTGTGAGTCAGAGCTTTGAGTGACAAAAGCTCATGTTGGAATAAATGTTAAAGTGACAACTGCATGCATGTTGCAAGTTGCTGCAATAGATTTAACCCAGCTACTTCTCTGCTCATATGTGGCCTTCTTGGTTCATGTGTTGGTGGCAAGTGGCAAATGTATATGTGCATAACCTAAAGTAAATGTCAGACTAGCAAAAATAACCCTTTTGCAGTATAGCTAGCTATCAACACAAAGATGACTTTTACTCAACAATCCCGAAGCTGGAATAACTGAAACCGTAGCCCAATTTTTGCTGCGTGTTTTGAACTAGAAGAAGAAGAGTTTGGATTTATATCCCCCCTTTCTCTCCTGCAGGAGACTCAAAGGGGCTGACAATCTCCATGCCCTTCCCCCCTCACAACAAACACCCTGTGAGGTGGGTGGGGCTGAGAGAGCTCCGAGAAGCTGTGATTAGCCCAAGGTCACCCAGCTGGCGTGTGTGGGAGTGCACAGGCTAATCTGAATTCCCCAGATAAGCCTCCACAGCTCAGGCGGCAGAGCGGGGAATCAAACCCGGTTCCTCCAGATTAGATACATGAGCTCTTAACCTCCTACGCCACTGCTGCTCCTAGGTTCCCTTGGCTTCTGTTCACATTATTTTCACTGTTATTTACTGGGTTTACTCTTCTTCTTTGTTCCTTTGTTGTATGTGCCTAATACAGGTCTCTGAATCTAATCAGTATAGCTAGATCAGGAATAACAGTTGCAGTCTGCTTCCATGCTTGCAAAATTCAGTAATGCAAGGCTGGAAGACACACCTAGCGACTAAACAGGTCTGAATCTGGGCAAGTGCCTGTTAGGGTTGCCAATCTCCAGGTAGTGGCTGGAGGGCTACCAGGAGTACAACTGATCTCCAGCCAACCGAGAGCAGTTCACCTGGAGAAAATGGTCATCTTGGAAAGGGGACTCTGTGGCATTATAAACCAAGCCCCACTTTTGTCAGGCTTCCTTGCCAAAATCTCCAGGTATTTCCCACACCTGCAACCCTAATGGAAGACTTCCTGGGAATCCTGGGTAAGAAGACTTGCAATACGTGATGGAAGAACACTGGAATAGGGGTCATAAATGAACATGAACGCTGACTAAAATCCTCAGGGAAGCTCAAAACATGAGAACAGGGACGTCCATTCCATTCTACTCTTTTACTTTAATTTATGAGTACATTCTTGGTGGTTAAAAAAGGTCAAAGAGAGGACAATTAAAATTATTTTCCAACGCTGAATAGTGGGTTCCAGTTGTAAATTATCTTAAACCTGTATCCTTTATGCTTTAAATGCATATTTGATGTTATAAATGTGTTAAGGGCATTGAATGAAAAATAAAACTTCTTTTTTGGGGTTGCCATGTCCTCTCCCTGGGCACTACTGGGGGCTAGAGGCAATAGTGGGATTCAGCAGGTACGGCAGAACCGGTTGTTAAAATGGTGCTTGTAAACAACCAGTTGTTAAATTATTTGAATCCCACCACTGGTTGGAGGGATAGGGTTGCCAGATCCAAGCTGGGAAATTCCTGGAGATTTTGGGATGGAGTCTGGGGAGGACAAGAACAAGAAGAAGAGTTTGGATTTATATCCCCCTTTTCTCTCCTGTAAGGAGACTCAAAGGGGTTTACAATCTCCTTCCCCCCCCCCCCCACAACAAACACTCTGTGAGGTGGGTGGGGCTGAGAGAGCTCTGAAGAACTGTGACTAGCCCAAAGTCACCCTGCTGGCGTGTGTGTTGAAGTGCACAAGCTAATCTGGTTCCCCAGATAAGCCTCCACAGCTCAGGCGGCAGAGCGGGGAATCAAACCTGGTTCTCCAGATTAGAGTGCACCTCCTCTTAACCACTACACCTCAGTGGGGTACAATACCACAGAATCCACTCTTCGAGGCATCCATTTTGTCCAGGGAAACTGGTCAATGTAGTCTGGAGATTAGTTGTAATTCCATGGTGTCCCTTGGTCCCACCCGGAAGCTGTTATCCCTACTTTTAAAGGAGGCTTAAGGGCTAATAAATCCATGTTGTGACTTTGAAGACACACCTCTGATGAGTCAGAAAGCTGCAAAAGCAAGTGGCAAGAGTCTGAGTTCTGCAAATCTGTTTAGACACATCAAACATGTATACAGTTGTTTCTTTGGATGGTATATTGTTTTTGCTAATCATGGGCAGGAGGAGAAAAGAACTATGCCTCTGTACTATTAACATCCTCCTCAAATGTATTGTTTGCTCTGTGGCAAGGTCCTTCCAAGTGTTGAGATGGACAGACCCCATGAAGCTGCCTGATGCCAAGTCCAGCCAGTGGTATACAAAATTCAGTGTGGTCTGCTCTGTCTGGGAGCTGCTCTCCAGCACCTCCAGTAAAGATCTTTCACATCACCCAGTCCCTGTTCCTTCTAATTGGGAGAAGCTGGGGGCTGAGCCTGGACATTTTCACATAGAAGCCATGTGTTTGACTACTGAGACACAGCCCCTTGTGTCCATAATTCTACACCTGTAAACACAGAGAAGGGTTGACCCTTCAGCATACAGCCCCCTGAATCTATCTTCTTGCACAGCCGTGGCCCTGGTACAGGGAAACATATGAATCTGTACCACCAGGGCCCCCAAATCTTGCACTGCTCCTTGGCTATAAGGGGTTGTGTGACAAGCAAGTGCTCCACATGCTTAGGGATGGAGGAAGCCTGCCAAGTTAGTACTGAAGAATCAGATCCTCTTGTCGATAGAACTCTGTATTTAAGCCATGTCTCCAACCTATATCAGCGTAAGGTCAGCTAACATCTAACTTTACAATACTGCTCAGATAACATTATGTAATGGGCACTAAGTATCTGAAACATGGCATATAAATGGTCTAAGCCTTATGTGGTATGAATTCCCTCACATATCCCTGCTAGGGTTGCCCTCTAACAGCAGATCTCCTGCCCCTGCCACTGATGTCCATTCAGAGAGGTAGGTGGTGGAAAGGAAATGGAGGGAAAAATCTGGGCCATGATTGACCTCTTGGTGTGATGATGCAAATTCCAGTTCTACACAGAAATGACATCATCACATCAGATTAAATCATAGAGCAGCAGTTCTCAACCTGTGGGTCGTGACCCCTTTGGGGGTCAAACGACCCTTTCACAGGGGTCACCTAAGACCATCGGAAAACAGTAGCAAAATTACAGTTATGAAGTAGCAATGAAAATAATTTTATGGTTGGGGGGTCACCACAACATGAGGAACTGTATTAAAGGGTCATGGCATTAGGAAGGTTGAGAACCACTGTCATAGAGTTTGGAGCAAATATTAGAGCATCAGCCCTAGCATGCTAAGGACACTTCTGGGCAATAAAGGAAGTTGCATATCATGCCACAAACGCTAACTGAAAACACACGGGCTTTCTAGGCCTCCCACTATAGCAGGAGAAATCCTGCTGGCAAGCTCAGTTGCAGGAGAAAATGTTTTCAAAAGAGCAATGTTGCTGCCATCACTACAAGGTTTAACCTGGAAGTGACAAAGGGTAGCTCTAGGAATAGCCAGAAACTCTGTGGTTTTTCCCAACCCTCCCACCAGCTGCTAGGCTCAGCTAAACAACTCTACGCACACTCCCCTCCACCCAACAATTCCCAGGTTGTGGCTGGCCACCGTAACCCCAGTCAAACCATCATTAGCCAAGATGACAAGGATATAAACACTGTTCTTTAATAACGTCACTTTTTATTTTGTTTTCAAAACACACACACTTTTTGAGGGCCTCGGCAACAAGGAGGCCCGTCAGTAAAAACTAGATTACCCTTACTTAGAAAGTAGTTCACAGCCTGTGCCTCTCCTGCAAGCAATTTCACCCTTTCCCTCAAAACATCCATGTGGTCATATTTTTGTGAGAAAGTACCTCGTTGACTTGCATATTAAGTTGAAGAAATTAACAGCCTAATCACACCGCCGGCACAAATCTGGTTTGACAATCATTTCCTTTTCCCGAGGAACCTGCAGTTCTGTTCAAAAGGAACTAGACATTTCAGACAATTTGTGTTCGTGCCACTCCAATCTACTGTTCTTTGGGATTCCTTAGGGTGAATAACACCCACGGGACTCTGTAGCGTAGCTAGCAAGGTTGCCAGTTTGCAGATGGGACCTAAAGATCAGATGTCACTGATCTCAAGATGACAGAGTTCAGTTCTCCTGAAGAAAATGACTGCTACATTTGAAATAACAAATTACTTGCCACAGAGCTTGTGTGTTAGCTGACCAGTAGCTATTTCTTATTTGTTCTAAGGAAGAGTTCTGAGTTACTTGAAAGCTTCCTTGTTTTAGCAGCAGAGGTGTCCCCATAACACATAAACTGATTTTGTTCCCTTTTATTGCGTCATAGAGCTTTATAATAATATTTAAGCACAGAATTATAGTTCTCCATGTGTTTTTTTAAACTTACTGTTCCTGTGTCTTTAACAACACCCACAGTCAGCAGAGAAAATGATGAGAAACTTATCTCCATGTGCTCAACAGGTATGCCTTAAAATGCTCGTAAAGGTATAGGACAGTGGTGGCGAACCTTTGGCACTCCAGATGTTATGGACTACAATTCCCATCAGCCCCTGCCAGCATGGCCAATTGACAGGGGCTGATGGGAATTGTAGTCCATAACATCTGGAGTGCCAAAGGTTCGCCACCACAGGTATAGGACTTGGTCCAAAGAAAGCCAGGTCTCCAGCCACAGTAAGGGACTATGGCCTAACCCAGTGGTTCTCAACCTGTGGGTCGTGACCCCTTTGGGGGTTGAACAACCCTTTCACAGGGGTCGCCTAAGACTCTCTGCATCAGTGTTCTCCATCTGTAAAATGGATAAATGTTAGGGTTGGGGGTCACCACAACATGAGGAACTGTATTAAAGGGTCGCGGCATTAGGAAGGTTGAGAACCACTGACCCTAACCCTACCCCATTCCCTACTGTCACTCAACAGGGGAAGGGGGGGTTCACTGTCACACCAACATGCAACATCATTTCTAGGATGTGAGTCCTAGAGCATCACATCACTTCCGGTTTTGTGCCCGAATTGACATCATGTATTAGTGTAACATCAAATCACAGTTCCTCCCCACCCCCAGGGTGCCAGCTAGGGCGGGCAACACGGAGCCTGAACCAGAACAGGCAGGTATCTTTTGTCTTCCCCATGAGAATTTAGTGACTGCTAGATTCTGCTTTCTTAACAAGAACGTCTCTTTGATTTGAGCCCCTAGGGGCAGTATTGATTGCATCTGTCCAAATACATCTCCTTACAAGACAAAGCTCCGTCATCTCATGCCCTAGGATAAGAGTACTCTCTTGTCTTAGCTAACGACAGGAGCGGCATCTCATTTTTGGTTTTTAAACACAACTATTTTTCTATGTTACACTGTAGCTAGAGTATCATACAAGGCAATTAAAAAATGTGTAAACATTTGGATTCCTTCCAGTCCAGATTTTTTTTAAAAAGATAAAAAGCCTTCATTTCACCAGTTTCAAAGCATGGCAAGAAAAAAAAATTGACAGTTAAAAGTAATATATACATCCAGTTTTGGGAGAACATATTCAATGTGACATCTTTAACCACCCAAAAAGAATCCCAGAGCTAAGCTGGTCAAATGAGGTTGTTTCCTGCTTTTTTGTTCAATTCGGTTGCTAACACTGGAGAATCATTAATTGCATCCAAATTTAATTAAAACAGATCTGATGTTTCTTAGTTGACATCCTCAGACCACTTACACAAAAGTGAGTCCAAACAGATGACCTCAGCAACAGTAATTGGAAATGAAATAAGAACAAAGAGGGAGCTTAGAAAAGTACCTTTCCATAATCTTATGAGTAAAGATCAATTTCCTTTTGCTTTCATCCTGAATTTTCACCTGTCCCACCTCCTCAGACTCTGGCTCAAGCATCTTTCCTAGAACTGAGGCTGTTTCCCCACTTTTCCTTCTACCACCTTCACTGCGCGCTACTCACGGCGCGCGTAATTTCTGGCGCGCTTCCGGGCTTCCCCACGACCCCCGCGCAGAAGTCATCAAAAGGCGCCGTTTTGAAGAGCGCCAGGAATGATGCGCGCTGAGGGGGCGCGAGAGCGGCAGCGGCAGGGCGGCTGCGTTGTCGCCGCCCCTGTAGTGGGGAGTCCCGCTGGACCCCGCGCTACTTGGCCAGAGTAGCGCGCAGCAGAAGGTAAGTGGGGAAAGGCCCTGAGTTAGGTTTATGTTGTTTTTCTGGGCCATTGGCAACCCTAAACTGGACTAATTTCCAGCAAGAGTATGGATTGCACCATTGTGAGACTTAGTCCAGATAACATCAGGCCTGCTGAAGCCCCACTCAAATGTGCATGGTTGCAACCAACCATTCTCCAGAATGTACCCATGGTATTCTGAAGTATTTTCTAGACATCTTGGACAATCAACTTGATGAAGAAAGTCTCGACACCACGCTAAACTTTGCTTGGGACAGATTTCGGTTCTATTTTATGGAACGGTGATGTTCTCAAGGTATGGGAAGAGACATCTTGGGAACTGGATTAGATTAAATGTTCCGGTTCTAAATTTAAACTAAGAACCATTTGAGTTTATTCCAATTTTAACCCAACTTTAGTTTAAGAACCGGACAGTTTTCCACCTACACAGGCTTTCTTAGCACTGTATTAAAATGATGCAGCAATTTAACTATGGTTGGCTTCCTCTGTGCCAAAAGATAACCAGCTCTTCTCTCCTTTTTCTGAAAGCTCTTTTCAGTCAATTTACCTTTGGTTGTTGCCTTGATGCTTTTTTTCCTGCAGGGGGCAGTAGAATAGCTCTAATCTCTAATATCCTTCTCACGTATTAGCCAAGGCCTCTCTGGCTGAAATTCTGCTCAACCTGTGCTGCTGAAAGGAACTAGGTAAATTTGGTTGCTTTTCAACTACACCCTGTGGAAGTCTGATCCAGGAAGGGAGATAATTTGCCACAGTATGAAAGGAGGGAGGCAGTACTCTGTGGCTAGAATATGTTCTAAACACAGAACCAAATAACTTGTCATTCTACATCTGATAGTTCCTTTATAGTACAATCCTGTGCAGTTATTCCAGTCTACATCCATTGGACTTAGAATGGAGGCAGCAGTGGCAAACCACCTCTTAACATCTCTCGCCTTGAAAATGTTACAGAGTTGCCATAAATCATCCATGACTTGACAGCCAGCAAGCCAGAAAGAAAAAGAACGAAAAAGAAAGAAGTAACTGCACATAGGAATGCACCATTCAGCACATGCAGAATAATGCACTTTCAATCCACTTTCACCATGGTTTGTAAGGGGATTTCGCTATCCTACACAGTAAAATTCAGCGGCAAAGTGCATTAAAAGTGGATTGAAAGTGCATTATTCTGCATGTGCGGAAGGGGCTTCAGTTGGCTTTTAAGCCGATTTCTAGTCCTTTCTCTTAAGGATTAAATTACCAGGCTGCAGCACCAACATTTAAACATTCAAAGGGGAGCCAGCGTAGTGTAGTGTTGGACTAGAATACGATAGATCCCGGTTCGAATCCTTACTCTGCCATGGAAACTGGGCGATTTTGGGCCAGTCACTCTCTTAGCCTAACATACCTCACAGGGTTATTGTTGTGATGATCAGGACGAGGGAAGAACACTGCTCTAAGCCATCCTGGGTCCATTTTAGGGAAAGCAGTGGGATACGTGTATCTAAACAGGCTATAAAGACTAACAGCATTTATTCCAACCTAAGATTTTGCCTATCAAAAATTGGGAGCAGTCTTTCCTCCAAGTGGATCGATAACACTTTTGACTGGCTCCTATCTGAAACTTGTCTCTCTCCTTATGTCTTCCCTCTTCCACCTTTCTGCTCTTTGTAGCTTTAAGTGTGGCATAAATATGGTATTAAGTTGCGCCAGAAGTGCTCTCCCTTTCCCCGTGGAAAATGAGAAGCGTGCACAGGGCAAGATGAAGCACGTCTGGACAAGAAATCTTGCCCCGACATGCCTCCTCTCTTGTCACACCACAAGGAGGAAGTGTGTCGGGACAAGATTTCTCGCCCCGATGCGCTTCCGGTCCCACAGCGTGCCAGAGCGCAAGTGGGTAACTGGCCTATGAGTCTGAGAAAGTGAGCTCTGAACCACAAAAGTGCCACTGGATTCTTGTTTGAGAGAGGAGGGAGGGAAATACAATTATATTTCATACAAATCTTGCTCTTTGCAGAACAATCGCTTTGCCTGTTGAGTACATGAACAGCGAAAACAAAAGATGCATTAATTTAAACACACACACACACACAAAACCCTCCATTTAAAATTCAGTCACATTTCCATAGCTGAAAGAAAAGGCTGGAGAACAATAGAAAGAGACCTCAGAATAATGTGGATTATTTTGCCACCATAACAGGGCTTGAAAACTAAAATTATGATCCAATCCAAGATGCAGATCCCGTTATGGAGGGATGTTTTTACAGAACTATAAACAAAATGAGGTCAAATGCAGAGATGCGGCATGAGAACAAACTTCTCTCCTTCTGATCAGATTTTATTTTCTTTCCCCACTCTCTATTTGATGCAAAGCAAAACTTGTGGGAACAAAATCAAGTAACGTTCGGTACTACTGGCCTTCAAAGTGGGGTGGTGAAAGGAAGACATTTGTTCCCAAATCATATTCTCCTGCAAATGAGACTGACTCAAGAGAATCATGAATAAAAAAGCCCAAGATGCAATTCTGCCCCTTTCAAACAGCAGCAGATGACTCCAAGTTTAATTTAATCAAAACAACCAGTGACTCCTGTATTGTTCGTGTATCACAGTGGGGGACTCCGTGACCAGGGTCCTCTTCAGTTGGCTTACATACTGAAAAGAATCCCGTATTACTTTTCATTGCTAAAGTGAATTTGGGGGATACGGCCTTTCATAAAGGTCAGTCGATCCCAACTCTTTCTGTACTAGAGGACTAAACAAGTTATTCGGTCCCTCAGGAGACTCTGTAGCCTCTCTACCATTCTTTCCATTCGGATGCTTGAAATTGCTACTGGATCTTAACGTTTAGCAGTACAATCAAAGCTGATTTCCTTCCCCTTTAGTCCCTTGGCTCCCAAAGGTGTTAACTCTGCTTAGGTTGGCGCTAGAAATTGTCTGCAACACTGGGTACAGGGGGATAGAAGTCTAGCTAGTTCATATCTACAGCACCTTCTGGCCTTTTGTTCTTAGCCACTTCCTCATTCTTGAGGGCGTCCGTTCAGATATGGAAACTACAAGGCACTATAATGAAGGAAAACTGAGCAACAGATGGGAAGCAAAACCCAGGAATTTTGAGTTCCGGTACCTGTTTTGTTTTTTACCCAATATCATTCTGAGAGGATTCAAAACCCACACAGTTGTCTCAGGGCAACACATTATCTCCCTAAATGAGGCTTTCTTGGGGTGGGAAGCACCATTTTCCTTCATATGTACCCATAAGTCCTGTCCTCCCCGCATTACAGATGTCAGAACCTGACACCAGCAGACAAGGTCCTCACTGCCTCTCTAGAGGAAGCCTGTTTTTCAGTCTTATGGCCTCATGCTCAAGCCCCCAATGCTATTGAAAGGCAAAGGGCTGTCTTTACAAGGGCTGTCAGAGACACCCCAAGACCCTCTGGCTGTTGCTGAGGGTTCTGGGCAGGGCCCAGAAGGATCAGTTTGGCCCAGACATAGAGGATTCTACCTTGTTTTCTCAACAAAAAAAACCCCGCTTCCTGAAGAAATTAGGTCCTCCACTGGACTGCAAGGCCCTCTGGCCCACAGAAACGGCCAGCACGTCTCCCGCAACTTCAGGCCCCGTGTCCCCGAAGTCTAGACAGCATCTTCCAACATGCGTCCGTGTTGCCCTCTAAGTTCAAGGGCACTTGAACTGACGAGACCAGATATGTAACAGGTCAAACTGCAGTGCAAGGTGTGGGGCTGAGATGCAGCCCATTGTTGGTGGTTGCCGTTGTGCCTGCCCGTCTTGGTCAACATCAGAGAGGATTAGGAGTTTCACAGAAGTTCCGCCTTTCAGTCCACAATCACAGGGTGTTTGTGGCTAAAATACAAGTGTTCGTTCCCCCTCCTGCTAAAGGGAAAATGAGACTGCCCGCCCCCAGCTAAGTCCTCTGGACGTTGGCCTTGGTGAACAACCGACTGTGCCAATAATCAGGGTTGTCGAAAGCACAGTCTGAGGCTTCCAGCGTGCGTAGGGGCTTCATGAACCCATTTTGGGGGCAGGGGGGACTCTGGCAGCCAGGACACTGGACAGGGGGCAAGACGGCGTCCATTTCCTCATAACCCTGCTCATCTGGGGAGCCCTGCGTGATGCCAGAGTCCATATCAGTATAGTCTCCCCGTGAACTGCGGATGCTGCTTAGGGACTTGCTGAGCTTGGGCTGTTTGTTCATGTACTCATAGTCTTCTTCCTCGTCTTCCTCGTCTCGACAGGGTGTGGTTAACTGGGAGCTCGGCACACTGCCAAGCGATGCACTCAGCTCAGAGCCCAGATCCATGTACTCATAGCCGAGCTCTTCCAGAGAGGCTGGCCGGGGCTGTGGGGTTTGCGGAGCGCGCCGGTTCATGTACTCGTACTCTTCATCCACTTGTGACACAAGGTGCGAGCCGCGGAGTAGGGAGGTGGCCGTGCGAGCAGCACGCTCTGTAGATGAGAGGAGAACAAGAGGGTCTTAGGGCCAAACTGCACAATACTTTTTGACACGAGTTTTGTTCAGATACCTCCAGAAGGGGGAGCTGCTCGTGCAGCTCCAAAATGAGGCATGTAACTCTCACATCAGGGCTGCTTCAACTCGGGAAACCAGCATGGGGAGGAAGACAGAAGCCCCCATGCGGTGGTCCTGGCTCACACTGGGCTTTAAAAACAATGTTCTCTACAGGTTCTGGTGGGTTTTCCGGGCTGTGTGGCTGTGGTCTGGTGGATCTTGTTCCTAACGTTTTGCCTGCATCTGTGGCTGGCATCTTCAGAGGTGTATCACATCCTGTGACTTCCCTCTGTGATACACCTCTGAAGATGCCAGCCACAGATGCAGGCGAAACGTTAGGAACAAGATCCACCAGACCACGGCCACACAGCTCAGAAAACCCTCCAGAACTAGTTGAATCCGGCCGTGAAAGCCTTCGACAATACAATGTTCTCTAATATTACTGTGTGGCTGCAGGGAAAGTGAGTTGGGTCCTGGGAACCCGTATCCAAAAACTTATCACATAGTTTGGCCTTCAGAGTCTTCTGACTTTGTGCTCATCTAGGGTGAGTAAGCAGGGTTGCCACTGGTTAGTATTTGGCTGGGAGACCACCAAGGAAGTCCAGGGTTGCTACGTGGAGGTAGGCAATGGCAAACTACCTCTGAAAGTCTCTTGCCTTGAAAACCCTCTGGGATCGTCATAACTCAGATGTGACTTGATGGCAAAAAAAGGGGGGGTGATTATTAATCTCCTCCAGGTGACCAGGACCCCCCCCCCCATACATTCTGGGACAGGAACTGAGCCAAACATCTGACGTAGCTAACTGAGCCATAAATTCTGAGCCCCCGGTTCAGATTTCAGCTCTGCCTTCAACTCGGTACACGATGCTGAGCTGAAATTGTTCTACCCTGGTTCTTCCACTCAGAGCCCCCTAAGCCTTCAGAACTTTTGGCTGGAGTTCTTCGCTGGCTAGTTCTATAAACAGCCTTTAGACTTCCTCCTAATGGTCGAATCAGGATGCAGTTCAGTTTACACCAGATCCTAGATTCCCTTTTCGACTTCAGAAGGGAGGGATCTCACTGAAGAAGTCAGTTGTCAGCATAACTAAGCCTGACAAAGAACTCACAGCTGCAGACACAAAGGCCAAAGAAGTGGAACAGGTGATGGTCAAGAAACAGTCAGAGCCAAGCTGCTATCTTCGCTTCTGTGAGCGGATTCGTTTCTACACAGCATTTTCCAATCTGGTGTTGGACCAACTAACCCAAGTAAAAAGAATGTGAGATGCACCTCACTCCCCCTGAGGGACTCAACTCTTACCTCTGCTGTTTCGATCCGGCATGACATAGCCATTGGCATCTTCTTCCCCATCAGCACTTCCAACTGGCAGCATCAGGCTGTCTCGCTGAGAGAGGTAGGCGCTATCTCTGCGGGATCGGTGGCTGCGGCACAGGCTCCCGGACAAAGACATATCCTCGGTGAGCTCGTAGTCAGAGGCCGTGCCCCGTCCCTCTGATGACTCTGACACTGTGCGGCCCAAGGATTCCTGCCGGATGCGCAAAGTCTGCCGAGAGCCTAGTCCAGTGCTCTGGATCACAAAGAGGCAAAGATGAAATGGTGGCAAGGTTTGGCTAGACCTGCATTTTAGGCAGAAGTCTGTCCCAAAGCTGCCTCCCCAAGGTCATTTAAGGACTGAGCATGCAATTCACGAGAGACCATGTTCGAATCCTCACTCAGCCATAACATTTATGTAGAACGTCATGGGTCGGTCACACATTCTCAGCCCAACCTACCTCACAGAGCTTCTGTGAGTATAAAACAGAGGACGGGGAAACAACGTAAGCTACCCTGAGCTCCTGAGAGGATGGGTGGGATAAAAATGTGATGGGCAGATGGAAGAAGCTCTACCACTCAATGCTTCCTCTCAGTATCAAACTCTCAACTAACAGGTCAGATGGACTACAACTGCGAACCCTGTTCCCACCCCAGCCCTAGCTGAGTTACCTGAATGGCCTGCGGTTAATCCTCATGAAGTGATCAACTTAATTAATGGTCTAAAAAGAGGTAAAGCTCCTGGCCCTGACGATATAATACCTGAAATTTTCAAATCCTCTCAAGAATGGTGGGTGGCCTCATTATTCACTTATGTTAACAACACAGGCCTTATACCAAGCGAGTGGTTAACTGCTATAATTGTCCCTATGTATAAAAAGGGTGACACTACCAAACCTTCAAATTACCGTCCCATCAGTCTCCTTTCAGTCACAGGTAAATTATATGCCAAATTTCTATGCCTGAAACTTGAGGAATGGATTAGACAAACAGGAACAATTGGTCCGGAGCAAATTGCCTTTACTAAAAATAAATCAACACTTGACCATTTATCACAAATCAACACTTGACCATTGACCAACACTTGATCACACCTTGCCAACAAATATGCAACTCATGCCAATCATAAACTTTTTGTTGCCTTCCTAGATTTAAAAGGGGCATTTGATTCAGTTTCAAGAGAATTACTTAGGAACAAACTTTCTATCCTGAATATTGACCCCAGATTACTGTTTTTAATTAAACAATTGCATACTGGCACCAGCTGCAAAATCAGAGGTGCCCCGAATGGGCCCCTTACACCTAATATCCCCACCACTAGGGGAGTCAAACAAGGCTGTATACTGGCCCACATTTTGTTTAACATCTTTCTCAGCGACTTAGTGCCAACTCTTTTAAAAGTCAACGGACATGCACCCAAACTGTGCCCTATACATGTCCCTGCTCTGCTCTATGCAGACGATACTGCTCTTCTCTCCTGCACCAAGGTTGGCCTTACCCGCCTTCTGAATCGCTGTGCGGAATACTGTAAGTCAAATGAACTGGAAATTAACTATGAGAAATCTACAATTTTGGTGTTCGCCAGACGATTCTCTAGACATGTATGGATTATCAATAAGAAACCTATAGAACAAGTCAAACAGTTTCAATATCTCGGCATTACCCTTACAAGCAATCTTAATTGGGCAGTACACAGGAAACCGCCACTTGCTGCAGCTAATAACAGCGCTTCAGCAATTTTGCGCTTTTTCCACAAATCGGGCCATCAATACATACCATCAGCGTTGAAAGTTTTCAATGCCAAATGTGGATCCAAGCTCCTTTATGGAGCACCTATTTGGATCGAAGCGGCCAACAAAATCTTAAATAGATCCCAGTCCTGTTTTTTTTATAAAATCATGGGCCTACCCTATTGTGCCCCATATGCAGCCCTATGCTTAAAACTTGAGCAAATATCCCATGCCACAATGGCCTGGCTGAGAACTGTCAAATATTGGCTCCGCATCCATTTTTCACAAGATCATTCTAGTTTAATTCACTTGATGCTCTCTGATTCGGTAATACCCAGATGGATGACATTGGTGGAAGAAAAAAATTAGCACCATCGGCCTCCCACTAGAGTCACTACACTCTCTCACTCTATTGGAGGCCTACAATTGCCTGAAAATCAAGCTGCTAGAACATGAGTATTGCAACATGATAGTTGAAGCGAGGAAAACGTGTTCTCCTCTAAACCTGCTTATTCCTCTTGAACGAAGACATACAGCCAACTATCTTTTCTGGCTTACTAATCCAAGGCAAAGAAGAGCAATAACCTTGGCCCATTTCAGTTTAATGCCCTCTATGCTCCTCAAAGGTAGATACCAATGTATAGATAAACAAAAGAGACTATGCCCATGCAACTCGGGCCAAGTTGAGACATTGCAGCACACTTTGTTTCATTGTGCAAGATCTGCCAAGATGAGAATGACCCAATCCACCATTACTCCACTTCTATACAATCGTTTCACTGACGCCCTTAGGATTCCCTTAATCTTAGATAATCTTGACCCTTATCTTTGCGAAAGCGTAGCAAAATACCTCTTAAAGATTATAGATGTAACCCTAGATGGGTACTAAGCATTAGATTGCTAGCCTTGTAATGACAATAATGTTGGTTTCACTAACCATTTGATACTGATATATAGTGCCTACCTCTGCCTGTGGGTGACTTATAGAAAAATATCATAGTTCTACTATTGGTTGACAGTTGGTATAATAATTGAATGCAGTGGCAACCTATTAGAGCCAGACCAACTATCCATCCATTTCCTTGTCCCCTTTCCTTTACCTTTTACCTGATGTCACCTCAATAATCCCTGTGTTTTATAGTAAAACTTTTAACATTGTATGTTATTATGATACCTAGGCTCTGTCGATAAGTCTTCTGTCTGGTCTGCAAAGAAGTATGTAGGAATGGCACCTTTGATGAGTCCGTTTGGACTATACTATTGATAAGAGTCTGAACTGCAAACGTTACACACGGGACTATCACTATGTGTATATGTTTGACGTATTTGTTTTTTATGGACAATTGTTTTATTGTAATATGGAATGCCAATAAAGGCCTAAATTATTATTATTATAGGTCAGATGGACTCCACAGTCTCTTTTAACCAGACACCTGTACCATCCTTTTGATACAACTTTTGATCTCCATAAAAATATAAGAATTTTGAGTAACTCAAATACCTGATGACTTCCGCTGAGGCTGCTTTGGTTCATGGGTATGTATCCAGCTGAGGGGCTCAAAAGTGTCGGGCTCTGAAGAATTTACAAAAACACAAATGCATTCATTGCTGTGAGTAGAGGCAAAGCTGTTTTGATGCTCTAGGCCAGAGATTCCCCAAAACATGCCCGGCTGATTTGTTTCCTGTTGCCCTCTTCCCATTTCCCCCAAAGCAAAGAGCCAGCCATGGCTTTCTTCTATCTCACTGGAGTAAGAGGTCCTTCAGAACCCAAAGGATTTTTGCAAGGAGCCCCATTTGGAAACCTCCATCCCAGGTTGACCCTTGGCTTGGAACCTCCCAACAGTTTGTGATTGGCCGTCCCTCATAGGACTCATTTGGTGGTGGACATCTGCTACCTGTTTTCAAACTTTGGGAAGTACCTGCAAGTTTAACAAGGGTGGGGACTTGGCAAATACTGAAATGGTGCAGCCCCTGACTGGCCCAAGCATCTTGGTATTCCTTAGCTCCTCTTCGTGTCCTGTGATGTCACTCTGCAGTGAAACTTCATTCTAATTCAGTGGTTCTCAACCTTCCTAATGCCGCGACCCTTTAATACAGTTCCTCATGTTGTGGTGACCCCCAACCCTAACATTTATCCATTTTACAGATGGAGAACACTGATGCAGAGAGTCTTAGGCGACCCCTGTGAAAGGGTCGTTCAACCCCCAAAGGGGTCGCGACCCCCAGGTTGAGAGCCGCTGTTCTAATGGATCCACAGACCGCCAGCCACTGTCCTATGGTTTCACCCTCTACATCACAAGAAGCAGCTGCCTCAGGCATTCATTCATTGCTCATCTTTGGCACTCTGCTCTGTTCTTTGTTTTGCTGTCTGGATCAGGGGACCCCAATATTTTTGAGCCTATGAGCACACCTGGGATTCCGGTAAGCTAGACATGGTGAGCGTGGCAACAAAATGGTGTCTGCAAGATGGCTGCCTCAGGAGGCAGAGCCAGCCACAAAGCGTAAAAATTGGAAAGTGGAAAAAGTTCCATCCAGAGAATCAATCTAGTGCATCTCCTATGGATGGAGATGCAGACGCTAGGCTAGGAGCTCAGAACAGTGAACTCATTCACCGTTAGTCCAAGGATCACTCCATCATTGCTTTGTGACCCGCCTGAGACTTTCGAGTATAGGACAGGCTAAAAATACATATGAATGAATAAATTAATGAATGAAATGACTGCCACAGCTTAACATCAACAACACAGTGCTGATCTTTGTGTGGTGGAGGCAGCTGCTGCCAGAGCAACATTTTTTTAATCTGCACAGCCAATCAAATCTCTAATAGCCAATCAGAAAGTTTTGTGAGGCAAAAGCCCTTCCTGACCTCACCCACTTCCTAGAAAAAAACTTGGTGGGGCCAAAAAAGATGCTGGTGAGCATTGGCATCTCGTTGGGGACCCCTGTTCTAGACCTTCCTTTAACAGTAGGGTCTTCATCGTCCCTTCATTCCTTTATCTTTCTTGAGCAGCAAAAACGCACGTGAAAAAAGAAAGTCCCATCTATCCACTGCAGCTGCAGAAATGCTGTCTGTCATGATATATACAATAAAGGTTCACAAAAGGTTCATCTTCTAGTCAGCAGAGGTTTGCCCAACACCGAGGCCAGAGACAGTCAGTCTAGGGCGAAGTATCTACAGTTAACCTTGCCGGGGCGGGGGAAAAGTATCCTGCTTGTTGGATGTATAAGATGCAATGCATTGTATCTGCTAAATTCAGAGTGTTAAGTTCAGTGTGTGTTCACTGTGTTCTTGCTGAAGAGTTCTGTATAGCTTTATAGACTTGTAATAGCATAGACTTGTGTAACCTTGCAACTGCTAAAGTAAAACCTTTCTATGGAAAGAACATCTTGCGTGGAGAGTATTCTTTTCCAAGTATGGTACCGTTAGGAGGCTGCAGTGAGTGCAAGAAGGCTCCATTTTAAACTCTGCTGATAGTCTTGTGGGTCACCTACAAAGCAAATCCGTAGCAATACTGCAAGTGGAAAAAATTCCATCCAGAGAAGGGATCCAGTGACTCCCCTCTAGATGGAGACACGCACGCTAGGATGGCAGCTCAGAATTGTGAATTCATTCACCGTTAGTCCAAGGGTAATTCCATCTTTCTGCAGGGACCAGGAAGCTTCCCATACTCAGTGGGCTGGGAGAGGAGGAGTCTCTTACCCGCGTGGAGTCCATCCACTGCCTGGAGGAAAAGAGGTTATTTAGTTCCTCCTCCTCCAGCTCCGTCTCCATTTCCAGTGTTTCCATCTCATCCAACTCCTTTTCGCTGATGGTCGGTGGCTCCATAAGGGGGAGCGTCCCACTCTCTCTCTGTGAGAAAGGAAGAGCACGAACACAATAAGATCATGTTTGTATATCACAGCTGCAAAGGTTGAGCACTGCCAAGTCATAATGGGAGTGTCTTAACAAGAGCAAATACTCTAGTTTCAAGGTGCGTCAGTCCTTTGGGCAGTGCCTGGTTTAGGAGGAGGAGAGACATCAGGCCTCAGGCCTTTCTGGAAGTTTAACAACACAGTCCTAGATATTTAGAGTCTGGCAATAGTGAGAGAAAAAGCCCAGTGCTCAGTGATATTCTTTTCAACTAGGCGGCATGTACACAAAAAAGTAACCCCACCTTACATAGTTTTAGACACTTGGGAGCCGACCAAAGGAAAGCAGCGCAATTAGTAAAAACGAGAAGGCAGGGCTGGGCTCATCAAAAACAGTTTCGGGGCCTGCCTCAGCATCTCTGATCTTAGTCCAATTACGCTCTCAGCGTAACCCACCTTGCAGGGTTGTTGTGAGGCTAAAATGCAGGAAATGAGACCAATGTACACCACACTGAGGAAGAAAGGGTGGGGAAAATGCACATAATAGCAACACACTTTTTTTAATAACCTGTCCAATATTCTGAAATTTAATCTTTTTTTAAAAGCCATGAATAAGATCTACAACAAGAAGAAGAGTTTGGATTTATATCCCCCCCTTTTTCTCCTGTAGGACACTCAAAGGGGCTTACAATCTCCTTGGCCTTCCCCCCTCACAACAAACACCCTATGAGGTGGGTGGGGCTGAGAGAGCTCCGAGAAGCTGTGACTAGCCCAAGGTCACCCAGCTGGCGTGTGTGGGAGCACACAGGCTAATCTGAATTCCCCAAATAAGCCTCCACAGCTCAAGCAGCAGAGCGGGGAATCAAACCCAGTTCCTCCAGATTAGAATGCACCTGCTCTTAACCACTACGGCACTACAAGTGACTGGCCAAATGGGAATGGCACGTAGCATCAGGGTTAGGGGTGATGGCACTGAGGAAGAGCATCATCAGTGGCCGCACTATGAAGTGCTTAGCATCTTCAGGGTCTCTGTAGAAGAGCCAGATCAAGCAGCACTAACCTTAATCACCAAGTAGCGAGGGGGATCGCGGGCCATGCGTGTGAACTCATTGGCTAGCTCTTTGAAGGTGGGACGAATGTTCTCGTCGATCATCCAGCCTGCAGGACGAGAAAAGGCAAAATGCTTAGCAGACAGACACCAACCCCAAGACCCTCTGTGGCCCAGGGTGAACACCCCAGTCTGTGCATTCGCTTGTATCCGGTTTGGAGAAACTTTACATTTTTGAAATACCTGCCCACTGTGCAAGGCCAACAGCGTTGCCAAAGGGTATCGAGGGGCAGGCTAGTTAAGTGGGAAAATGACTCAGGTCACTTACATTTTACCATCACCATGTAAACATCGATAGTGCAGATCTGGGGTTGTGAGAGGCGCTCCCCTTTCTCCAGGAGGTCGGGCACTTCTGAAAGATGGATACCTGTGTAGGGTTCACTTCCAAAGGTCATCATCTCCCACAAAGTTACCCCTGCACAGAAACATGGAGTGAATGGAATGGGTAAGACTTAGCATGCGTGGCTCATGAAAGAGCATGATGAAAAAAGTATGGATATGCGTACCCCCCCACAATAACAAGAGACAGAGGCGTAGCTAGGGAAAGTGGAGCCCAATGCAAAATCTGAGTTATGCTGCCCCCCTCCCACATGTTTGTGTATTTTGTATTTTTTAGTGTTTTTTCAGTTTTTGGCCTGCAGGGGGCGCAGCTTTTAGGCTAGCAGCATCAAAATTTCAGGGTTTCTTTAGGAGACTCTCCTGATGACACCAGCCAGGTTTGGTGAAGTTTGGTTCAGGGGGTCCAAAGTTATGGACTCTCAAAGGTGTAGACCCCATCTCCTATTAGCTCCCATTGGAAACAATGGGGAATGGAGGCACCCCCTTTGGGAGTCCATAACTTTGGACCCCCCGAACCAAACCTCACCTAACTTGGGTGGTATCATCAGGAGAGTCCCCCGAAAACTCCCTGAAATTTTGGTGCTGCTAGCCTAAAAACTGCGCTCCTGCAGGCCAAAAACTGAAAAACACTAAAAAAATACAAAAAACAAACCTGAAATTTTTGCTGCCCCCCCCCCCACGTGCGTGCCCAGTGCAACGCACACCCCCTGGCCCCCTTGTAGCTCCACCTCTGACAAGAGAAGAAGGAGCTTTGCACAGACATGGTGGCTGGCATTGGGGGGGGGAAGGTTGAGAGAACTAATAACTATCCATTAATATATATTAAATATATATTTTATTGCACTGTGCTATATTCTTAACAATAAAACACTATACATAAAAATCTCAATAGAAAACACACATTCATCTCTAAAAGCAGGTAGAATGTCACAATATCACAAAACATATCATAAGCAACTGCAAAGCCTCAATTGTAAAGATCAAAGACACAGTATCTCAGAATGTAACACAAAGCAGACCCAAAAAGACCAAACGTGATTCTATCCTACTGGATACTGAAAGATCCATTTGAATTTATTATTTTTAACATCTTGTTGTTTTTGTTTTTGTAGGACCTATATAAAACATACTGAGCTCAGCTGTAAATAAGATCGCATGGATTGATAGCAGTTCTATATATGTGTGAATTGTTTACTGACCTCTAAAGAAGATTCAGTAGGATCAAAACACGTCAGGTCTTTTAAGGCCTTCTTGTGTTGCATTCTGAGACACTGCGTATTTGATCTTTACAATTAAGGCTTTGTGGCTGTTTGTGATATTGTGATACTGTCAGGAGGCCTGTTGTTTAAGGGGTTTGCTTATGCTGCTTTCTGGATGTTGGGGGTGGAGGAATGGGTTAATTGCATTTCTAACTGACTTTTCTCTGTCTTCTGTATGATGTTATACTGTACCAGGTGCTGCCCAAGGTCAGTGCCTGGCCATCTTCACTGTTATCTTTTTTGCAGTTCTTTTGGGCGTGCATTCCCACGATGGGGGTGAGGGTGGGGTGCACTCTGCTTTAACTATAGGGGTTTGCCCGGGCAAACCCCAGTTCTGGCATTGACCAGAGAAGATCTCAATACTCAATAAACTACTGTTCTTTTACATGAGTTTGTTTCAGTTTTTGGGATTCTGACAGATACTCTGTGTGTTTTTAGGAGACCCTGGGAAATGTAGTTCCCACCTGGAAGGGAACAGGCAGGCCTGTTCTCCAGCCTGTTCAATTTGCTAAAGTAAGTGTGGGGGATGCCGTGGGAAGGGGGAGCTGTGTGTGTGTGTGTGTGTGGGGGCACATTGGGGGGGGGGGGCAAAAGGGCGCACTCTGGCCCAGCTACGCCTCTGATACCATGCTACCTTTCCCTCCCATCTCCCCTTTTTGGGACATGCTTATTACTAGGTTGATGACAAGAGCAAGGGCTCTAAAGGAAACTGTCTTACTCTTATGTCAGAGACACCTGGGGAGGGTTGAGCAGAAGTTCTCTGGACTTGTGGAGACTTGCTGTGATACCTACCGTAACTCCACACGTCACTTTGGTGTGTATATTTTCCGAAATGTATGCTCTCCAAAGCCATCCATTTTATTGGTGTCTGAAAAACAAGTCAGGACAGGGATGAAGCATCACCCACATTCACACAGACAAACACACGTGCAAACAAAAAGTGGGGAGCAGGACCTACCAGGCCTGTTTCAGAACAGTGTTCTGAATTTGATTCGACTCCCCTGGGATTCTTGGATTCAAATTTGATGTCTAGTGGCTTTTAGAAGCAAAGGTAATCTAGCGTGAAGTTTGCTCTCCTTTGCCACTAAAGGAGAACTCATCGAAGCTTCTATGTACATATGAGCTGCAAGTCCCAAGCAACTCATGGTGAGCGCAGCAAGGGGCTGTCAACACAAGTGAGAAGCAGAGGTGGTTTGCCATGGTCTTCTTCTGCAGTTTCCCGTCCTAGCATCAGCCCTGGTTATTTTCCAAAATCCAATGAGATCTATACCAGTGTGGAGAGCCAGCGTGGTGTAGTGGTTAAGAGCAGCTGGATTCTAATCTAGAGAACCTGGTTTGATTCCCCACTCCTCCCCATGAGTGGCAGAAGCTTATCTGCTTCCGCACTCCTACATTCCTGCTGGGTGACCTTGGGCTAGTCACAGTTCCTTCCGAACTCTCTCAGTCCCACCTACCTCACAAGGTGCCTGTTGTAGGGAGAGGAAGGGAAAGAAGCTTATAAGCCACCTTGAGTCTCCTTACAGGAGAGAAAGGTGGGGTATAAATCCAAACTCTTCTTCTTATTCAATGATGGCTCTACCATGCCACTTTCCCTTCACACCAAAGCGTGTACAAGAAAGTTCCCTCCTCAAAAATATATGTAGATGTCCATCATCTCTTGGTCCCAGTCTTCACCTCATCTCTTCCCCCTTCTAAAACCCTCAAGTGGTTTTCTTCTAGAATTGCCTCTGCAGCATCTCTTTCTCTCACACCTTGTTCCCTTGTCCACATGAACTGTAGTTTCCTTCTTTGTGTTCTACTAGCTGACATTTTGAATGCAGTAAGAGTCTTGCCATGTAGGCACGAGGAAGTGTCACTCACCACAAGGAAAAGTTAGAGGAGATGAACCATAAGCTGAGAGCCAGCATGGTGTAGTGGTTAAGAGCAGGTGGACTCCAATCTGGAGAACCGGGTTTGATTCCCAGTTCCTCCTCATGAAAGGCGGACTCTGATTTGGTGAACAAGATTTGTTTCCCCACTCCTACATTCCTGCTGATGACCTTCGGCTAGTCACAGTTTTCTTTGAACTCTCATCCCCACCTATCTCTCAAGGTGTTTGCTGTAGGGAGAGGAAGGGAAAGGAGCCTGGAAGCTCTTTGAGTCTCCTTACAGGAGAGAAAAGGGGAGCGGGTATAAATCCAAACTATCACCCACTTGAACTGTCTCAATCCAGAATCCACCAACCTTAATCTCATTGTAGAAGTATTTCTTATCATCTGGATACAGCAGGTCAGCAACGCCAAAATCTGCCACCTGTACCTGGCTGGGGGATTTCACCAAAACATTGCGGGCAGCAAGGTTGCGATGGACCATGCGATGCTCCTCCAGGTAGTACATACCCTGAACGTTGGAGAGATGGAAGGGATGAACTACCATTCAAAGCAGAATCCGCTTACTGGATTTATCTCCTTTTCAAACACCGTATTTACAAATGCAGCCAGAACATCCTTCTAAGACCCTCCCAGCAATAAGAGTTCTTCAGGACTATTGCAGAACACAGTTCTGTTCTCTGTCATTTTCTTTATTTTGTTTAGACTCTGGTACAACATGATTTTTACCCCTTCATTACTTAATATCTCTCTCTCTCTCTACTCCAACATAATTTAACTGCACTGTTTGCAGGTTTTTTAAAATCAGGACTCTTCAGCCTTTCTAACTATTCACTGTTGCAGTCAATTGCTTAGAGAATTCACATTTGGAATGATTTATGACAGGATTTACGTTCTCCAATCACAGAGAAGGAACAATTTTCCCTCCTTTTTTTATTTTCCTCACAGAAAATGAAGCGTCAATAAATGGCAGTTTGAAATAACTACATATGTCATGTCATTGTCTACATAAAAGTTTCAATCCAGCTCAGCCATGAAATCTTGGCCCAGCAGGCTCCCTCAGGCTAACCTACCTAGCAGGGCTGTTGGTGTGAGAGGAAAAACAGTGGTCACTGCCTTTGAGAAAAGATGAAAATATAATTAATGGATAGAGAAAATGGGGGAGAATGTTCCCTAGCCTACATTATCTGCTCAAAAGATTTACTTCTTGTCTCCCTACCTAAAGAGTAGGATACAGCTAATAGGGTTGATAACTCCAGGGTGAGAAATTCCTGTAGATTCGACGTGGGGACTGAATCTTAGCAGACAGGATTTACATCTTTTTGCCTCAATTCTTTCCTTTTCCCTTTACATAGAGAATTTACACTTAAAAGACTTGTGACAATTTCATACCAGCCCCTAGTGCTGATTGGAGGAGCATGACAAATGATTAATGGGGCACCACCCCATTTTGTCCCACCGTGGCTATGGGCCTGCCTCTCACACATGGACGTTTCTCCCACCATAATAAGAACCAAGTGTCTTTGGATCCTCCAAGAGACAAGTACCGGGTATCTCTAAAAGTAGTACTTATCCTGCATTCCTAGGAGGTGGGGAGGAACCAACACTAGCAGTACAGAAATAACATGTTGGGAAAGAGCAAAGCAGATGATGGTTGTTTAATGTAGTTAGCATTTGTCAGCTCAATAATGAGTTTGTGTTATCGGAATGTGGGCAACCCCAGTTCTAGACCAATGTTCTTCAGACATTCTGCCATCACAAAACATTTTGCATTTTCTAAGGAATAATCATACATCTGTTATGGAACTAGAGCATGCAACAGAAAACAGTAAAACATGGGTCATTTTGGGACTTAGACAGACCTACTGAACTACGCTGTTTGCCTTGCATACCCAATACTCTCCTCTGCTGTTCGCTGCAGAAGACCAGTCACATAAGACAAGGTGTCTTGGGCCTCTTCCGCACATGCTGAATAACGTACTTTCAATGCACTTTCAATGCACTTTGCAGCTGGATATTACTGTGCGAAGTAGCAAAATCCACTTGCAAAACAATTGTGAAAGTGGATTGAAAGTGCATTATGGGCGGAAGGGGCCTTGGTCTACTTCTACAGATCTTCATGTGAAGACTTGTGAATAAGTTTTATTAAGTCAGGCCACACTTCCACAGAACTTGAAAACCCCCATTCGAGACCCAATTCTAATGGTGATCTTCTCAAGGAAGGGCCGACTCCCCACATTCTTCTATGAGATGTTAAGCATTTGTTGCGTTGCCTTTTACATCAGTCGAGTTCTTATGTACATGAATAAGTAGACACCATGCCAAAAGCGAAAATGGTTTCTGGAACAAGCAACAATGATATATTACAAAACTAAATTAGCTGATCTAGATTGTTGCAATTATAATCATTTATATTAATCTAGAGGTTTATCCTAAAAACTCAGCTGCTGGTGCCAGCCACTGACTTGGCAGTCGAGAGCCTGCAACGTTCCCTTGACTTTTCTTAGGGGCAGAGGCGGAGCTACCAGGGGACCGGAGGAGGGTGCGTGTTGCACCAGGGCATGCCTGGGGGGATCGTCCCCCTCCCCACGGCACCCCACTCCTCCGCGGCATCCCCCTGCCCCCACACTTACCTTATTAAAACAGTGCAGGCTGGAGAAGCGACCTGTTCCATTCCGGCTGAAAACGGCCTGGACGTTTCCCAGGAGACCTTGCGAGCCCAAGGTCTCATGGGAAGTATAGTTCCCACCAGGCCGTTTTCAGCCTGAAGGGAACAGGCCGCTTTTCCAGGCTGAAGTAAAGTAAGTGGGGGGTGTGGGGAGGCGGGGTAGGGTGCCGTGGGGGGGGGGCGGGGGCAGAAAACACAGAGTTGTTCGCGACACCGGGCGCGCTCTGATCCATCTACGCCTCTGCTTAAGGGTCACAGAGCCATCATGGCACCCTGAAGCAAGGTCTGGAAATTGTAGATTCTACATACAAGAGGAGAGCATGGGGGAGAAAGTTCCTGGAAGGGGTGGGGTGGGGCATTATTTCAAGTCATCCAAACAAGCAGATTGTCGCCTCTTCAATCCTCCCTTGAACACATAAGAAATATTGTATGAGAGAAAAAGAAGAAAAGCATTGAAGCGTGGGTGTGTTAGTCTTAATATTAAGATAATCCAATTGGACTTTTTAAACTAACTGTCATTTTTATTACTATTTACAGAGCATGAGAGACCTGGATAGAGAACCCTCCCAAAAACCCAATCTGGGATAGATGATCTCTAGTTTCAGATGTTTTTGGAAAGGGCAATTCCTGTTCCTCTGAGCAAAGAGTGTACTTACTTACCCCTTTTGGCACCTCCCCCAGGCTACACACCTCAGCTTCAGTGCCACCTTCAGCGCTGCCGGACCATCCGGATAGCATCCTTGTTTTTACGGATGTACTCTAACAGCGAGCCCATTGGTAGAAGCTGGGTCACCAACTGGAGCTGGGTTCCAGGACAGATGCCAAGGAGCCGGACGATGTAAGCATGATCCAGGCTACCTATCGCCAACATGTGCTGCAAGTAGTCAAAACACGCAAGCAAAGGAATTACAATAATAATTACAATTGAAAGTCACGGAAAACAAGAAAGTCACAGAAAACAAAATCTTGTCGGACTTTTGAATTCAAACAGAAAAAGGATTGGCGTATAACACACCGGACATCACAGTGATTGAGCATAAGAAAGTGACCATCATCAACATAGCAATACCTGGGAACAGCAGAGTCAATGAAAAAGAACATGAGAAAGTCACTCAATATCATGATTTGAAAATCATGATTCAGCAACTATGGCACAAATGCACCCTGGGCGCCATTCCAAAAACACTAGGGCATTACTTGAAACATCTTCAAATCACAAGATTCAAATCACAAATCACAAAACTTGGGCTGCTGGGGCCGTCCGGGAATCAGATTCAAAAGTTAGCCCTGCTAGGATCTGCACGAATACTATGTCAATACAGTACAACATCCTAGGCCTCTGGGTAAGGCTTTAATTGTAATAAAAAGTCAATAACCAGTTAAAGAACTGGCAGCTATGATACCAAACAAAATAACAATAATAATCGCGGAGAAAAAAAATTGCCCAGACTGAGTATAAGCAGAAGCACAACTCAGTGGCCAAGATGATCCACTGGAACTTACTGGAATCCACTGGCAAGAATTACAACACTGGGACAGCTTAAAACTGGTGGGAATATTGTGCAGAGAAAGTCACAGAAAACAAGAGGGTCAAGATCTTGTGGGACTTTCAAACCAAACAGTGTTGGCATATAGCACAACTGACACAGCAGTGATCAAGGATAAGAAAGTGACTGTCATCAACATAGCAATACCTGGTGACAGCAGGGTTGATGAAAAAGAACATGAGAAGGTCACTAAATACCACGATTTGAAAACCGAGATCCAGCAGCTATGGCACAAGCCAGCTGAGGTCATCCCAGTGGTAATCAGCACCCTGGGTGCCATTCCCAAAACACTAGGGTGGCACTTGAAATATTTTCAAATTGACAAAATCAACATCTACCAGATTCAAAAGCCAACAGCCAGCTAGAGAACTTGCAGATGTGATATCAAACAAAATTAAATAATAATAATGTATGTATTTATTTATTAGTTCGATTTAATATACCGCCCTATCCCCTAGGGGCTCTGTTCTGTTCTGGATTTGTGTAATAATGTTATCAGGCCAAAAGTCACCCTTAACACTAAGTTATACCCAAAAGAGAAGGTACAGGCAGGCCCCCAAGAAAAGTACCATGGATTGCTGAGCATGGGCAGTGTCAGCTGTGATGCCAGTTAGGGATAGCGCCCGTTCAGGATAAAGAGGCAAGACCACCGTGGTAAAATGGATAAGGTAAAGAGACCAAGACAGGGAGGCTTGATTTCCCAAGACAGGGAGGCTTGACAGGGCTAGTGCACTATCCTTGGTCAACAGATGGCCACGATTTGAAAATAGGGGACCACTGTTTTCCCTGAGAAGGGAAGTTGGAGGAGCATAGGGTTTGGAAGGGCACTTACATCAGTGACTGCATGGAACGTCTGCCGACCGCTTGGATCCTGGATAACTTTGATACTGACAGGGATCTTGATGGAATCTCCATCCGGGATCCAGACACCCTGGTGGAAAAGAAAGCCAAAAGGAGATGAATCATATTCTTGCTGCAGTGAGCCATTAATAAATCCTGAGCTGATGAGGAAAGACCGGGAATCATGCTCTTCCAAGTCTCTACTCAAACTCTAGTGAAGCTATTTTGCATCCCCCTGTGTGGGAGCGATCTCTCTTACCAGCTTGTCCTTGCAGCTGGAGAAGGCAGTGGTTCTCCCTCATCACAAAAAGATGAAGGAAGATGGCAAAAGTTCACATTTGCTGAATTCATAACCATCCAGCAGTGACGGTCAACCAATGGTTCATATTTGGCCACCTTTCCAAAGGTGCAGACCCAGCATTGTTCCTTGTATAGTTACATTCAAGGGGTAGTGCTGGCGTGGAAAGGTCAAGTCAAGCTTCCAGACAAGTCAGCAGTCCTCCTAGCACAGTGGTTCTCAACCTTCCTAATGCCGCGACCCTTTAATACAGTTCCTCATGTTGTGGCGACTCCCAACCCTCATGTTGTGGTGATTCCCAACCCTAACATTTATCCATTTTACAGATGAAGAACCCTGATGCAGAGAGTCTTAGGCGACCCCTGTGAAAGGGTTGTTCGACCCCCAAAGGGGTTGCGACCCACAGGTTGAGAACCGCTGTCCTAGCACAAAATGGACGGTACCACAAAAGCTTATACAAGGGTATGGATCAATTGCTGTGTCTGTAAAATATACAGCAGTGCCTGAGATGCTATCTCTGACCCATCATGCAACTTGCATGAAAGATCAGACCCCCCCAGCATATTAGCGGAGGAGGATCTGGCCCTCCCGACTGAAGGAACTGTTTATCCCTATCTTAGAAAAATCAATTGGGGTGAAACAGACCAAATTCCCCTAGTCCAATATCATCACGCTCAAAAGACAAGGTCATCAATTTCACCAGTTTTCCCATCCTAGAGCCATCCATACTAGATCCTTACTCAGGCTCTGAGCCCATTTCCACTGATATCACATGGTTCTCTGCCACTGATTCCTGCTGTTTGAGATTATCAGATGTACAATTAAGGAAAGATACAATTTTCTTCCAGGTCTCAGACTTACTTTGTGCACCGTTCCGAACACTCCTGATCCCAGAACTTTCAATTTCTTCAACTCTGTCTCCTTGAAGATTCGAGCCAGAACTTTATTGGCTTTCTCGCTGGGATCCAGGGGCTCCAGACTCTACAGGAACAAATCAAAGAGAGGCAGATTTAATGCTCACCTCTGAAGAATCCCTATCCCTATGACAGGAGCTTCACATTCTACCTGCTTCTCAATGCCTTTTTCTTGATCTTTTCCCTCATGTTCCTGTTCTGAATTTGTTTACAGTTGTGTCCAGCGGCTACAAAGGGACCAGCATGGTGTCAACACCTGTCAAACCAACCTCACCATAGTTAAGAATGTCACACAGAAGAAACTTTCCGGTTCTATGAAGCTCCTTTGGAACAGGCGCTGTTGAACTCCCAAAGACGCTAAGGCCCAGTCCCTGATAATTATCTCTTCATTGTATATAATGTGATGGCACTTCAAAGTACTTCAAAATGTTTCACTAAGACCCAGGCAAACTATTTCACTCCCACTCACCATTTAACAACCTTAAGCCATGGTCTCCACTTTTGTAAAAAAGACCCAAAATAGCCAAACACACCCCATTTCAGACATTCAGTTGTCCCACCCTCTGCACTGGTGGGTCATGTGAACAAATGAAGCTGTCTTACACTGACTCTGACTATTGGTCCATCAGTGCCAATGTTGCGTATTCTGACTAGCTGTGACTCTCCAGGGTTTCAGGCAGAGATCTCTCACACAGTGGCGTACCGCCCATTGGGCAAAGTGAGCAGTTACCCAAGGTGCAGAAATTTTTCATCAAGTGGGGGTGTCTGATTTCCAAGCCCCGCCCACTCTGGCTAAGCCCCGCCCACTCTGTACAGTGGCCCACAAGCCACCAGAGGCAGAGCAGGAGGACGGGGAGCTCCGCCTCCGGTGAACTTGGGCTGCTGGGGCCGTCCGGGAAGGGTGAGTGCCGCAGCTGGGCTGCTCAGCCCATGGGGGGCATCAAACCAGTTTGCCTAGGTACGCCACTGATTTCACATCATCCACTGCCTGGTCCTTTTAATCTGGGATGCTGAAGATGGAATCCAGAACCTTCTGACTGTAAGCAGATGTTGTCCCGTGAAGCCACGGTCTCCTTATTCCTGGGACACATAATCAGGACAGACTAATGGCCTCAGCCTGCCCACCGCCCTGTTCCCTACATGAAGGCCAAGACTTGCCAAGACTCACCTCCCCTCTCTCCAAGTATCTGCGCATGGCTCGCTTCTTCTGAATCTTCTTGCCTCGGCAGTACAGGAAAGTCAGCAAGACAGAGGAGCAGAAGATGAAGAGGAAGCCCACGACCATCACAGCGATCAACGTTGGTGCTTTCCTGGCAGGCAAATGACAGGGGTTAAGTCAGGGCTGCCTGAAGGGCACAGCTTTGCTCAAGGTCAGAAAAGACATTGATTTCAGCACAGAATTCAGCATCTTGCGAATCTCAGCTTTACATTTTTAAACAGGACATTGATGGCCCTTGTGGTTAAAAACACTGGCTGGATTTGGGAAGGTGGAATCTCAGAAGCTGGGAAAAGGAGACAGGACTGAACAAGATTTTCGCAGGCCAGAAGGAGGACCATCAATAACTTGCATAGTTCTATGGCCCCTCCCATGACTAGAAGAGGCAGAACAAACAGTAAAAGTTGCTTATTTCACATAGATAGATAACCACGCTGGCCTGCCTTGCAGGGTCGATGCAAGGTTTATTGGAACAATGCCACAGAATAACTATGTACATTGCAAAATATTCTGCACACTGCTAAGTATTATCACTACTATACATATATATGGGTGACAGACCAGTATGGAAAGTATGGTGGTAGTGAAAATACAGACGGTATTTTCTTGGTATGAGAGCCAGCATGGTGCAATGGTTAAAGGGTCAGACTAGGATCTGGGAAACCCAGGTTCGAATCCCTGCTCTGCCATGGAAGCTTGCTGGGTGACCCTAGGTCAGTCACACACTCTCAGCCCTTACCCTGGCAAGTATTTGAAGGAGAGACCTCCAAGGAATACCAGGCAAAGGCAAAGCCACCTGTGAACATCTCTTGCCTTGAAAACCCTAAAGGGTTCCCATAAGTCATAAGTGCATCACTTTACATGTAAAATGTAAAGTGATGCACATAGGGGCAAAAAATCCAAACTTCACATACACGCTACAGGGGTCAGTGCTATCAGTCACAGACCAGGAAAGGGATTTGGGCATTTTAGTTGATAGTTCCATGGGAATGTCAACTCAATGCATGGCAGCTGTGAAAAAGGCAAACTCTATGCTGGGGATAATTAGGAAAGGAGTTGATAATAAAACTGCAAGGATTGTAATGCCCTTATATAAAGCCGTGGTGCGACTGCACTTGGAGTACTGTGTTCAGTTCTGGTCGCCACATCTCAAAAAGGATATCGAAGAGATAGAAAAAAGCAGAGAAGGGCAACGAGGATGATTGAAGGATTGGAGCACCTTCCTTATGAGGAGAGGCTGCAGCCGTGCTTGGGACTCTTTAGCCTGGGAGAGGCACGCCTGAGCCGGGATATGATTTGAAGTCTATGTACCATGCATGGGGTAGAAAATGTGGACAGAGATAAATTTCTCTCTCTTTCTCACAATACTAGAACCAGGGGGCATTCATTGAAAATGCTGGGGGGAAGAATTAGGACTAATAAAAGGAAACACTTCTTCACACAACATGTGATTGGTGTTTGGAATATGCTGCCACAGGAGGTGGTGATGGCCACTCACCTGGATAGCTTTAAAAAGGGCTTGGACAGATTTATGGAAGAGGTCAATCTATGGCTCCCAATCTTGATCCTCCTTGACCTGAGATTGCAAATGCCTTAGCAGACCAGGTGATCGGGAGCGGGAGCAGCAGCAGAAGGCCATTGCTTTCACATCCTGCATGTGAGCTCCCAAAGGCACCTGGTGGGCCACTGCGAGTAGCAGAGTGCTGGACTAGATGGACTCTGGTCTGATCCAGCAGGCTAGTTCTTATGTTCTTAAGTCCGCAGGGGCTTGATGGCAAAAAAAATTTCTTGGTGCAGAATCAGTATCCCTTTTTCAAAATTGTTCTGGTACAGAGTGCATGCAGCTCCTGTGTTGGGCAGGTGCCGAAAGAGGGAATCACCTTCATCTTTTCTTAACATATTGCAAAAATGTTGTTCACTAATCGGCAGGGTAGAGGTCTCGGCAGAGGTGGAGCTACCAGGCGGTGGGGGAGTGCATATTGCACCAGGTTCCACCCCTCCCCCTCAAACTTACCATAGTTCAACCTGAAAGTGCAGGCTGGAAAAGCGGCCTGTTCACTTGATGCTGAAAACTGCCTGGTGGGAACTACACTTCCCAGGAGAACTTGCAAGGCTCACGGTCTCCTGGGAACTGTGGTTCACATCAGGTCATTTTCAGCATCAAGTGAACAGGCCGCTTTTCCAGTCTGCACTTTCAGGTTGGACTAAGGTGGGGGTGGGGGAGAGACACAGAGTGCACACTGGGCGCAGAACGGCCCAGCTATGCCTCTGGGTCTCTGTTAGTGCACGCTCTTTAGAACCAGCTCTCCTCCAAGGGCTTCATGATCCTCACCTATTTCTGTGTTGCAGCCAACAAGCCTGGCTGTGTGATCTGTCCTTTTTAACAGAGGCTTAATGTGGGAGGCTGCCGGTTTCCAAATGATATTTAATTGCCTTGTGCCTTTAATCTCTACACATTAAGCCTCTATTAAAGGACTTTTTTTTTTCTCCAGGCCCGTTGGCAAGCCTAGTTGAATTCACAGGCCCAAAAATAAACCAGTATACTACAAATCAATCAGCATGGTGCAGTGGTTAAGAGTGGTGGGCTCCAGCCTGGAGAACTGGGTTTGATCAGGGTGTAACGAGGCAAACTGGAGCCCCCGGGCAAAACCGGAATTGGATGCCCCCCAATGGGCGGCCACCCCACCAGGACCAAAAATTTTTTTTTTTTGCACCAGGTCATTGGTGCCTGCAGGGGGTGCGTTTTTAAACGTATCGGCACCAAAATTTCAGCGTATCATCAGGAGACTGTCCTGACGCTACCCCTCAAGTTTGGTGTAGTTTGGTTCAGAGGGGCCAAAGTTATGGACCCTCAAGAGGGTAGCCCCCATCTCCTTAGCTCCCATTGGAAAGAATGGGGGATGTTGAGGGTCCATAACTTTGGCCCCTCTGACCCAAACTGCACCAAACCTGGGGGGTATCATCAGGGCAGTCTCCTGATGAGACCCTGAAACTTTTGAGACTGTGCCTTCATAAATGTGCCCCCCCCAGCCTACATCTCCCATTGACAGCAATGCAGAAAACTCAATGCAGAACAAAGATTCTTGGGCAAATTTCTGGGATGTTCCTGCAGGGGGCTGTATTTTTGAACGTATCTGAGACAAAATTTTAGCGTATCATCTGGAGACTGTCCTCAAGTGTGGTGCAGTTTGGTTCGGGGGGCCAAAGTTATGGACCCTCAAAAGGGTAGCCCCCATCTCCTTAGCTCCCATTGGAAAGAATGTGGGACGGGAGAACCCCCTTTGAGGATCCATAACTTTGGCCCCTCTGACAATCTCCTGATGATACCCTGAAATTTTGGTGCCGATACGTCCAAAAATGCACCCCCTGAAGGCCAAAATGTGAAAAAACAACAAAAAACAAAAACGGATTGCTCACATGCCCCCACGTGACTCAAAATTCTGATGCCCTGGGCAATGGCCCAAACTGCCCAATGGATGTTACGCCCCTGGGTTTGATTCCTGGCTCCTCCACATGAGAGCTAGACTCTAATCTGGAGAACCTGGTTAGTTTCCCCACTCCTCCACCTGCAGCCTGCCAGTTGACTTTGGGCCAGTCACAGTTCTCTCAGAGCTCTCTCAGCCCCACCTACCTCACAAGTTGTTTGTTGTGGGGAAGGGAAGGTGATTATAAGGCACTTTGAGCCTCCTTGAAACTTAGACAAAAGCAGGGAATAAAAACCAACTCTTCTTCTTCTTCATTTGGAGCAAATCCTTTCGCAGCCTTATAAAAATCTACTCTTTCCTACCTATCTTGCCCATGGAAATGCCAGCCAAGCTAAATCTGCCTGCTGGCCTAGTTGGGGAGCCCCCATAACTAAGGGACTTACTTCCCAAGCACGTGTCAAAAGCCCAGCATGACTATCCCTGAACATCCTTCACCTTCTGCCTGCCGTGCCTGTTAAAGATGCCTGCCGTTGTTTGCACTAAAACAGCATTAGGGTAGAGCGGGGTGGGGAATTAACTCTCTACATGTTGGTGGGAACATCCTGTAAGGGAGAAAACGAGGGTGGCAAGGAGATCAAAGTGTAATTACCCACTCCCTCCGGCGACAAGCAAGGGCCTGCAGTGACTCTGCCCTCCTTTCATGCCGCCTACGAGGACCTAAAGGCAAACTGGCATGGGTGCGAAAGAGCGGGCGGGAGTGAGATTTTCTGAATGGAATGGAAAAGAACACTGGGTCGAATTGGGGGGAGGGGGCAGGGGTTGGAAGGGTCAGGAGCAGGCCTCTATTCTACAGTTACCTTTTTTTGTCCTCTCAAGACCGGGTCTGGAAAAAGCGTGAGACCCTTTGTTGGCACGAGGGCTCGCTTTGAAGCAGCAAGGCAATTAAAAAAAAAAAACGCAACAAGATGCAACAAGCTTGTAGTGTGTAAAGGGAGAACGAGGAAGGTTTGTGAGCTGGGCCGTTTGCCCGGCCTCAGCCTGCAGAGGCTTTGGCAGGCAGGATCCTAAAAAAGCCAGCGCCTGAAGCAGGAAAAAGGCTGGAGAGGGCTCAAGCCCCAAGCGCAGTTAAAGGCTCGGAAGAGCAACGAGAAACAGGTGCCCCTTGGCTGGGAACTCGGAGGGGAGGAACAAGAGCAATCGTGCTGCGATTAAATCCCTCCATTTACCGGATGCAGATCTTAATTATTTTATTATTATTGTTATTATTTATTGCGTTTCTACGGCGCCCCTCCCCTTTTCAGTTCAGGGCGGCTCACATCATGGAAAAACAAACATGAATCTCTAAAAGCAATGCAAACCTTTAACATAACAAACAGCAACAAATACATCTAGTAATAACAACAAGATTAACAGTGAGGAGAGGGGAAGGGCTTTAACCCTTAGAACAGTGGTGGCGAACCTATGGCACGGGTGCCAGAGGTGGCACTCAGAGTCCGCTCTGTGGGCACACGCAAACAGAGTTCGTCATGGGGGGGGGGAATCATGCCCCCCCCCCCCCCACATCTAGGCTGGCCTGGGCCACTGGGCTCTATTATTAGCATTAAACCTAAGAGCTAGTTTTGGGGAAGCAGTGCAGGTAACCCTGTTAAGTGCTGTTACACCCCACTGATTTTCTTGTGAAGAACTAAAGCGCTATCCTTTACCTGGGAGTAAGCTCGGTTGCTGGCAATGGGGCTTGCTTCTGAGTAAACCCTCCTAGGGTCGTGATTCACCCGTTGGAAGAGTTGCACGGTTGCTTCAAAGCAAAGCCACCGACTACCACCTGCTTACTCTCTGAAAGTAAGTAACGCATTTTGCCCTCGGTTTCAACTTCGTTTTCCCTAAACTAAAACCTCAGTATTCAGGGCACCTTGCCGTGGTTGGCAATTTCTGGTGGATAAATATGTGGGTTCTTTGATTGCGGGTTTCAAGCACTCCAGTCCTTTAAAAAGGTTCGCCATCACTACCTTAGAAGAATTTTGCAGTCCCCCCGTAACTGGACACTAGCACATTGGCAGCTGTGCAGATCATCCATTAGATCACAGGTGTCAAACTTGTGGCCCTCCAGATGTTATGGACTACAGTTCCCATCATCCCTGCCAGCATCATGCTGGCAGGGGATGATGGGAACTGTAGTCCATAACATCTGGAAGGCTGCGAGTTTGACACCTGTGCATTAGATACTAGAGTACGGATGCCAGCCTCCAGGTGGGACCTGGGGATTCCCTGAAATTACTCCAGAGAAGTACATTGCACAGCACTGTAAAAGACTGAATGAGAGACATACTTTCCCATCTGAACAAAGGAATTAGTTTATAGTGAGGACATTTGAATCTCATTGAAAAAGCCACATGCCTTCACAAATATATTCGAAGCCAGGGACAATACCGTAAACTGGCCAGCTTGTGGATTTTCTATGTCATATTAGAGACTCTATGTTACACTAAGTCTTATTCGTATTGTACTGATGTAAGCACAGATTTGGTTCTTGGAACATGCAACCAGTCTAAGAGAATTGTGACTATGGAATTTGAACGAAGCTCCGATATGGAGCCCTATTGCACATGTTGTAAATACTAGTATACTCTGTCTCAAGGAAAGATGGCAGGAGAACGTGAATCAAAGTGCCACATCTTCCTGTATTGAAATGTTCCGGGAGGTCCTAGTGCCTACCAAGTTCTGTTCCCCCCACCCTTCAGATTCTTTTTCAGAACCTTATTTAAGTTTAAGGAGCAGCAGTGGCGTAGTGGTTAAGAGCAGGAGTACTCTAATCTGGATGAACCAGGTTTGATTCCCCGCTCTGCTGCCTGAGCTGTGGTGGCTTATCTGGGGAATTCAGATTAGCCTGTGCACTCCCACACACGCCAGCTGGGTGACCTTGGGCTAGTCACAGTTCTTCTGAGCTCTCTCAGCCCCACCTACCTCACAGGGAGTTTGTTGTGAGGTGGGAAGGGAAAGGAGTTTGTTAGCCCCTTTGAGTCTCCTTACAGGAGAGAAAGGGGGGATATAAATCCAACTCTTCTTCTTCTCTTCTTAAGCGCCACCTTCATGAAAACCATTATGGTGTGTAGTATCAAACACTGAACTTTGATAAAGGAGCATTTATATTGCTCCAGACAGCTAGCGGCAAGACTTGCCTTTTGGTAAAGTTGCGCCCACCCTTTTCTTCCCCGCGGCACTGAACTGTTTTTGACTGAAACACTTCATTTGTCCATGCAATGTGGACAAAAAAAGCAAAATGGTTCTTTTAAAAATATCTGCAAGATGTTTTACTTGTGTTGTGGGGTAAAAGCTGGATGAGAAGGCAGTAAGAAAGAGGCAGTAGACGCTGAATCCCTTCTCACTTCTGGTAAACACGTTTTGTAGGGCTGTGTATTATCTCAAAAATTAGTATAACCCATTTCAGGTTTTTTTAAATTTTATTTAAATGGTGTGCTTCCAGCTTCAG
The DNA here is from genome assembly GCF_021028975.2 of Sphaerodactylus townsendi. Classification (NCBI taxonomy): domain Eukaryota; kingdom Metazoa; phylum Chordata; class Lepidosauria; order Squamata; family Sphaerodactylidae; genus Sphaerodactylus; species Sphaerodactylus townsendi. Next base: position 174,783,868 of record NC_059427.1, on the reverse strand, counting down.
GTTACAACCATTTCCCATTCTCAACAAACCTTCTGGGGACAAGGCCTCTTTCTGGTATTTGTAATTTGGAAAAGCAAACTATCCGAGGAAGGGCCTTCCATTCGTAAGGAATTCTTTAAAAGGACTCTTCTACACTCAGACCTGTGACCTGGGCATTATATCGTACCCACGGGCCACATCCGGCCCGCCGGACGACCCTGACTGGCCCCCCTGCCTTGCTGGGGAGCGAGGCGCCTTTGAAAGCCCCGCAGAAGCTGGCAACCAAGGCAACTGGCTTCTGTGGGGCTTTCAAAAGCACCAGTCGATGAAAAAAGTAGGTCAAGGGACTTAAGTCTCCCCACTTGCTTGATTGTCACAGTGGACAACTATGAAGGTAGGTTAAGCCTGTGATTCTCTTTGTGCCAAATAGTGTTGTATGCAGAACTGTTGCCACTGGTTCCAAGTTGATCTGTGCACCTGTCTGTCACTTATCAGCCCCTATTATGCAGAATTGAGTTCAGCCTTTTGGCCCGGCCCTCCACAATATTTTCTGTTTCTTATGCGGCCCCATGGAAAAAATAATTGCCCACCCCTGCACTAGACGGATCCTGGCATATACCTGGCAACAGGCAGATGCTCCATGAAGCAGTCTTCAAGATGTGGACCATCACACCTATAGGGAAAAGAACCAGACAATTACCTTGGGAGATAGAGAAAACCCATTTCTTGTGTGGCTCCCAGAAGCCCTGAGAGATAATGACATCCTAAACAGAGTGAGACCCACCTTAACTTCAGGGCTTCAGTGACTTAAAAAGGTGGGGGTCTATGTAGGATGGGACTACAAGTTATCTCTTAGGCTCATTCCGCACATGCAGAATAATGCACTTTCAAACTGCTTTCAGTGCTCTTTGAAGCTGTGCGGAATAGCAAAATCCACTTGCAAACCGTTGTGAAAGTGGTTTGAAAACGCATCATTTTGTGTGTGCGGAAGGGGCCTTAGGGAATTTTGCAGGAAGGAGAAAAGCGACAGCCACAAGTACTAGTTTTCAACTGCTTCAGATAGACTGAATACTATAAAATTGACCCACAATTGGCAGCCACTTGTGATTTAGGCAGATGCGTAAACATTCAGTGTTGGAATTCAACTCCTTTAGCCCCAGAAGGCAACTACAACAGCAACTGCTTTCTTTGAATCTATAGAAACACAAATATACACACAACAACACAACAGATAAAGGGTGGGGGTGGGGGTTGAAAGGAAGGCAAAAAGACAAGAACTGGGCCCAGAGAAATCTCTTTTTCCCAAGTGTTCTTATCTCTAGAAAGTCCAACCAGATATACATTAGGCATGATCCAGCTGACAATATGGTGAGGCCCAATCTATTTTATATGTTTGGACAAGAACTTGGGTCCCATGATCACTGTGCCAATGCTCATTTCTGGCATTTAAAATCGCTTTTTGACATTTAGACTAGGTAGCTCCAAATCCTGTGGGTGGATTCTAGCGATTTCCTCCACCAATCTTTTGACCCATTCAGCAAAGTCCCCCTGAGAGTCCCATTTACCAGGCAGCAAAAAGCCGAACGTAGCTAAGGAAAATGGAGCCCAGTGCAAAATCTGAGGCATGGCTAAGGAAAATGGAGCACAGTGCAAAATCTTAGTTTTGCAACCCCCCACCCCGCCCCTGCATGGGCAGCCGCTGTGATGCTGAAATCTTCCCTCAAACAGCATCACTTTCAATGGTGATTAAACTAGGGAGCCCAGATTCTCCTTTTAAATCCACCTTAAAGGGAGAATCTGGGGTCCCCAGTTAAAACAACATTGAAAGTGATGCTGTTTTGGGGTGAATTCTCCCCCACCCTGAAACAGCATCACTTTCAATGTTTAAACTGGGGACATCAGATTCTGCCTTTAAGTCCATGCCGAAGGGGGTGGATTTAAAAGGAGAAACTGGGGAAATTTTGGGGGGTGCCTGCTGTCAAGCGTGCAATTGTTAAGCTAGCAGCACCAAAATTTCAGGGTTTCTTTAGGAGACTCGCCTGATGATACCACCCAGGTTTGGTGAAGTTTGGTTCAGGGGGTCCAAAGTTATGGAGCCTCAAAGGTGTGGCCCCCATCTCCTATTAGCTCCCATTGGAAACAATGGGGTAATCCATGTTCTACATGATATATAACAATGATCCTGTTTTTGTACTTGGAATGTATGGTACTTCTGGTTTATGCCTAATAAAGGTTTTTGGATTGGATTGGATTGGAAACAATGGGGGATGGGGCACCCCCTTTCGGAGTCCATAACTTTGGACTCCCTGAACCAAACCTCACCCAACTTGGGTGGTATCATCAGGAAAGTACTCTGAAAAATCCCTGAAATGTTGGTGCTGCTAGCCTAAAAACCGCTCCCCCTGCAGGCCAAAAACTGAAAAATACACTTTAAAATACCTAAAAAACCCCTACAAATGAACCTGCAAATTTTGCAGTCCCCCCCACAAGGGGGCGCTCAGTGCAACACGCACACCCTGGTCCCCTGGTAGATCCGCCTCTGCCAGTCATAACTGGAAGGGGGTGACTCTAAGCATGGGTTTGGTTCCCCTGAGGAACATTAGAATAATGGGAGATGTTCATCCCAGTTTTTCCTTGAGGCATTGCCTGAGAGCTTCCAGGATTGTTCCGTTTGTAAGTTCTACAAGGCCAGAGGACTGTGAACAACAGAAGCTGTACAACTGCTGAGACTGCTCCTTCATGACCTTTCCCATAATGTGGCCACCTGTATCCCGGAAGATTGCTTTAGCTATTCTGTGCCTTGTGAACACAATACCAAACGGTGGCTTCGTTGCAACTGCTGCGGCGTCGGTTTTGGTCATTATGGCTGATTTTGAACCTTACCCTCGCGTACAATTCTCGTGGCATGGCCAGCATTCCCTGCTGACGTCTGGGAACTTGAAGATGAGCCCCTTCTCCCCTAGGATGCCATCGGGACAGCTCTCCACACAGTGTGGTCCATCCTTGTAGTTAGCACACCTTACGCAGGCATCAGCGCCCTGAGGAGGGAAACAAGAGGCAGCTCAACCAGGAGTCCATGGCACTCCGTACAACATGTGACACTGGAGGAGAAAGGCCTAGGAGAAAATTCCTGGGATTCCATGAGCTTCTGGGATGATGTCTCCTCCGTGGTGTAGTAGTTTGGAGCAGTGGACTCTGATCTGGAGAACCAGGTTTGATTTCCCCACTCCTTCACATCAGCAGTGGACTCTTACCTGGTGAACTGGATTTGTTTCCCTGCTGCTACACACTCCTGATATCTCTTGATGTTGTGGCCAGCTTATCTCATGCTGTGGTCTCCAGCTGAACATCTGGCAACTGGAGTACTTCCAACTTTTGATATTTATTTAGGCTTATGCATGGCCAATTTATCTCTTTACATGGTGTCCAGGTGAGATCTGGCAACTGGAGCCCTTCAAGCCTCTATTATCAGAGCAACAAGCAGCCTGCTATTTGGATATCCCAATGTTTTGATGGAAGGACAAACATGCTTTTCATTTAAGTGGATTTGATTACTGGAGGTCTACATGATGCTTACAATTGAATTGCAAGGTTCTCACTGAAGGGATATTATTTATACAGAGACCCATTATCTTGTGTGTCTATTTTGGGCTCCCTTTTCTGTCTGTCAGTGTTGTTCATGAATTGCGTTATTGTTTCCATTGTTGATGTTTGGGTTATTGGATATAGTGTTTTTAATCATTTCTATTAAAGTTTATGGTTTTATTGTTGTCTGTTTGAGCCAGGCAGGTAACTGGCTCAAGTCGACCCAGCAAGCTTCCGTAGCAGAGTGAGGGATTCAAATCTGCGTCTCCTGGATCTTGAGCCAACACTTTTACTGCTACACCACATGTTTTCTCCCGTGGGGCAACTGCAGACATCAGAAACTTAAAACAGAATAAAAAGGTGACGCCCAAAAAGCCATGGCATGTGCCTGAGCTCTCATTGTGCCTGTTTGTGAGATTGCTTTTGCCAATGCAGTAATGGTCCACCAACATTTGCATTTGCCATGTGACTGGGAGCAGTGGGATTGCAGTGGGAAAGGCAGCACTATGTAAAATCAAGTACTATGTAGAAATCCCATTATAATTCCACTTCCAACTTACTGTGGAACAACCAGAGGCGCACCATGGGTAAATGGCTCCCGGAGACAAATTGTCTCCAGGATGCCCCCCCAGGCTCTGCCCCACCGCCCCCCGGCTCCGCCCCCTGATGCCCCCAGGGTCCACCCCCACTGACCTTGACCCCGCCCATGTCACCATGGACATGGGCAAGGTCTAGGGTGCCCACCTCCCCTCCCCCTGCCAGCTGGGCTCCTAGCCGGCAGCCTTGCAGTCTCTTCTGACTGGGGAGGGGAGGGAGGGAGGGGAGTCCAGCCGAGAAGGAGGTTGAGGATGCTGCTGGAGGCAGCAGGAAGTCCTGCACTGCCTCATGCGACCCTGGCGCACTGCCTCGACTGACACGGATAGGTTGAGGCACGCGAAAACGATGAGGCAGCAGGACTTCCTGGTCACATGGGGGGGGCCAATTTTGCGCCCCCATGTGACCAGAAGCGTGGCGCCCGGGGACAAGGGGTACCCCTTGTCCCTAGGTAGATACGCCACTGGGAACAACAAAGCTTCAGTCCTGACAAAGGGACAAAGTATGGAAGCAGTCAGAATCGGCCTTGCTTCAATGGCCTGGGACTTACACAGAAATGTGCAACACAGGCCCTGTTCTGTGTACCATTGCTACAGAGGCAAGACTGCATATTAAATACAAGGAGCTGGGCCTCTACTGCTATGTCCCCAGCGCTAGGGAATAGCCTCTCAGAGTGGATTCATTTGTTATCACATCTTTATTCTGCCGTCCCTCCAGCGAGATCTGAGTGTTGTACGTGATTCTCTCTTTCTCCACTTTTTCCTCACAACAACCCTGTTGTGTAGTTTAACAGAGCATGAGTGGTTGGCCCCAAGGGATCTGAACTCAGGCCTTCCCAGTTCCAATCTGAAACTCGGGAAAAGTGATAAGCTACATACCTTATATACTCGCGTATAAGTCTACTTTTTCAGCAGCTCCCAGGTAAGCCTTGGGCTGTCGCTTCGCTGCACTACAGGTGGCCAGTAGCTTCATTCACAGTGAATATTTAGTGAATAGGTGTGAATATCAATATTAAATTTATATGTTACAGAATTTTTGTTCAGGCCAGGAAGCTCCATGAATGCTAGGGAGCCATACTCATTGGGAAATCCGCACCATTGGAGCCCATGGTGGCAGGAATCCACCCCCCCCTCCCCACACACACACAGGGTGCCCTGGGGTGCAGCCACTGCCAGCACCTTTCTTGGCCCCCACCCAGTATTTTTGGAAAGCAGGTGGGACTTCTGTCCAGCTGAGCTTGCAGACCTGCAAAAAAGACTTGCTTTGGGGCAGCGGCTGCCATCACCACGCAAGCATCTTCACTGTGTCATGATAAGCTATCCGTGTTGAAGGAGAACCTGTAGGGACTTTTTAAAAGGGGGATCTTGTTGAGCCTCTTCCCTATGAAACTCTGAAGAGATACTGTCTGTGAGAGTTATATATTCCACCTCAGAACTTTTAAAGTTATTGTTGATATATTTAAAAAGCAAACCATATATTTAAAAAACAATTTTTATTGGTATTTATTTTTATTTTTGAAATTTACCAGTAGCTGCTGCATTTCCCACCCTAGACTTATACACGTCAAATGCTGCTGCATTTCCCTAGACTTATACACGTCCCAACTCGGCCCCTGCTCTCAGCAGAGGCCAATTTGCTGGAGGTCCCTGGCCCCTCCATGATGCGGCTGGCTTCCACCCGGGCCAGGGCTTTTTCGGCCCTGGCCCCTGCCTGGTGGAATGCTCTCCCTCCAGCTGTCTGGGCCCTGCGGGACCTTGGTGATTTCCGTAGGGCCTGCCAGACTGAGCTGTTCCGCCGGGCTTTTGGGGTTGCCAGCCGCTGATATGTGCACCCCTTTAAACATCGAGGCCTCTGCTGTTCCTCCTTTAGGGGAATTTTAAATTACGGGACGTCATTTGTATTTTTATCTACATTTTACTGTATTTAATGGAAAGGTTATAAATTGAGCGCTGCTTTTAAATTAAGGACCAGTACTATAAGTATGGAATTATCATGGTTTATTGTTTGTATTTCTGTTGTGAACCGCCCTGAGCCCTCCAGGGGAGGGCGGTATATAAACTGAATAAACAAACAAACAGACAGACAGGCAGACAGACAGACAGACAGACAGACAGACAGACAGACAGACAGACAGACAGACAGACAGACAGACAGACAGACAGACAGACAGACAGACAGACAGATAAGTTTTCCCAGTTTTTTGTAGTAAAATTAGATGCCTCGACTTATATGCGGGTCGACTTATACACGAGTATATACAGTAGCTGTTCTTTTGTCTCATTTTGGATGTTTATCACTATGAGTCTATGCAGAAGTGAGATATACAATATTTTTAAAAACACACAGAAAAAGTGATTGCCAAACCCCATCCCGCCCCAAGCTCCTTAGCACTGCCATACCGATCCGCTGCAGGTTAGGTTACGGTCGATCTTCTGGCACTGTGGATGGCAGGGGAAACAGGCACCATCTTGCAGAAATTCTCGAACATCCCTAAACAGAAGGGAGGAGACATGAAAACCCGGAGAACAGGATGGCACTGGAGGGAGAAGGAGATGTGAGCGCCCATGAAAGAGAGTCATTACCCTTCGTGGAAGCTACAGGAATCAACACAGGTTCCTTCACGACTGTAGTTACGGCAAGAGACACATTGGTCTGGGCCAGGCCCCCAACAGCCATCATCAGAGCAAAGAGGATCACAGATTTTTCCTTCTTGTACTAGTAGAAAAAGAGAGAATGGATCACAGTTGGGCCCCATTCTATATTGAAAACATTACTTCTTAGAAGCCTTACGCACATCCCCTGACCCATCTTCGGCAAAGTCACAAAAAGGGAAAAGTTCTTAGATTAAGTATTTTTATTCCCACAATTCCTTGGGAGCAGCAGGAATCCAGTTTCCTAGAATCACCTGCCCACTATCATATTTGTCGTAAATGACACTATTACCAATACTAATAAGAGAATGCACATAGTCTGCACGAATCATATAGGAACTGGTGAAACATCTGCTCTGAGTTCATTGTTGGGAAAGACAGATATGACATCCCCTTTGGTTTCTATTTGCTTCGTTGCTCTGATGTCACAGCAGGCAGCTTAGGCCAAGGCAACTGACTGGAGAGGAGAATTTGCATTCTAAACCAAGCTGGACATAGGATCTTATTGGAACACACAGAAATTCTTGGTAACTCTGACAGTTGCTATGTCAGACTACACAGGGAAGCCAGTGAAACCCAGGACAGTTTCAACAAAAAGGAAGAGAGTCTGCAAATCAACAAAACCTGAATACCAGCTCTAAAAAACACCAAAGCCAAAAACCAGAGACATTCAAAGGCAACTGCAAATGAACTCCACTGTTTTAGACACATGCTAATACAATTGCTAGTGCAATTGCAATTGCAAGTGCAAATACAGTTGTGAATGTGATTACAAATGCAACCGCAAATGCAATTGTAAATGAACTCCATTCAGACACATGAAAATGTGCCTCACCCCCCGCCCCAAGATGGAGAAAATACATACCCCATCAAACAATCACTCCACACAGTGCCACAGAGAGAAATACATCTCACCTCTTGACATACCTCTGAAAATGCCAGCTGTAGATGCGGGCAAAACATTAGGAGCAAAAACTACCAGACCACGGCCACACAGTCCAGAAAATCCACAACAGCCATAAAAGTACTGTCTAAATGCGACAGCATTTCAAGCAACATCTAGTTGGGGCTTAAGGGAAGGGCGCCAGTTGAATGGGGCTGGACTGGCCCACAAGGTTGGAACATTCATATACACTCTGCATTGCACCAAGGGAAATTATTCCTACACCATCTAATGTATTTGTGTTTGCACATGTGCACGGGGCAGACAGGAGTTCAAGCATGCAGGAAGAAACACCATGTGCCCCGAACAGTTTATGTGAACGTTATTAGATTAGGGTTCACTTTGCACCTTCCCTTAGTGATCCTGCTCTAGAAGGATCATTTTAATACCCAAGCATGAGTCGTCCTGTAAGGAAAAAAGGAGAATTCACTCCTTCAATGTCTTTGTGTGATGAATGCAGGAATTAACCATTCTCCCTAACAGCCTCTATGGAAACCCAAAAGCAATTCCCCTGAGAGGTAGAACTTTATGTGTGTGAATGTAATGGAGAACCAGGAAGCACCAAACTGCTGTTTCCCAGTATCCATCCCTTCCAACTGCCTCCACACTCACTGCATTCTGTGTGAGGTTTATTACTCCTGATGTCAAGGTCCAAGCGCCGGCGTGAGAGAACATCCCAATTGATGGTGTAGTGATAGCAAAGCTGCGGGTTCTCAGTGATGTAGACCTTGCCGGCGCTGATCCGTCGAAGGGAGCGGAAGCGCAACGAGGTCACATTCATGTTCTTCATGATCAGCAGTGAAAAACCACGACTAGGAAAAAACACAAGCGAAAGTCAGCCTCAGAAAAGAGAAACAAGGTTATACTGCATGGCTGGGAAGCAACACTTGTTTCTGCAGTTAAGAAGACTTTAGCAGTGCAAACCTCCCTGCCTCCGCAATTGGAATGGGCAGCTGCCAGACCAAGGCCAAGAACTGGTTCTGAAGCCCAATCCACATACAACGTATAAGAAAACTTCCATGCACGTGGGTGAGAAGCTAGATTTCAGATCACCCATTACTGCCCCTGTGGCTTTTCAGACCTCCATGGGACTTTGTGGCTCGCGTGCTGCTCTGCCGAAGGTGTTCTGAGTGAACAGGCCGTAGACATCACTAGGGAAACAGAAGGGACCACAAGGCCTTCCCTGACTTAAGAGCAAGGCAAAAGAGGCAGGACAAGGGTGAGACCCTTACTTGTAGAGGCTACGGCCGCCGATGGTGACCAGATTTGAAAAGATGCTGAAATCGTTCATGTGCTTGGGCCACGACTGGATGTTCAGGTAGCCTAGAAGCAAGAAAAGAAGGGCAACAGTTGAGGCAGCGCTGGTTTTAGTAGATCAGCCGACTTCCCTTCCTTTCTTCTCCTCCCCTCCCTCCTTTGCTCCCCTTTCAGCCCCTTTCCCTTTCCTTGTCTCTTTCTCTCCTGTGGGTTCCCTTTTTCCTGGTTTTTGCTTCCAGTCTCAACTCCTGGCAGACCTGAAAATTTTGGATCACTGTGGTCACCGGTCTATGAGCATTTACAAACCAACTCACCATTAAGGCCCCTTCCGCACATGCAGAATAAGGCACTTTCAATCCACTTTCACAATAGTTTGCAAGGGGATTTTGCTATTCCACACAGTAAAATCCAGCTGCAAAATGAATTGAAAGAGGACTGAAAGTGCATTATTCTGCATGTGTGGAAGGCGCCTAAGCAACATCAGTATTATATAGAGTGCCATCTTCCTAACTGAAGTTAGTGATTATAGTTTCAATTCTATGGTTTAACCAACATTATATATTTTTGTATGTATTGTCTGTTGGAAGCCTCCCTGAGCTAGAATTGCTGATGGGAACAAACATCTGGAGCACCATAGGTTGGCAGGCCCACTCAGCTATGAAACTGGGTGAACTTCAGGCCAGTCTCCCTTGGTCATCCTACCATGCAAGGTTGTTGTGAGAGTAAAATTGAATGGAGAACCATCTGCATGCAGTGCGGTCCTTGGGAGGCAGGATAGGGTAGGTATATGCCCTTTATTCATTTAAGTAAAAATGAATTCCACATTTTGTGGTTTTTCTCCCCACTGTGCTTGCACAGGATTATCAAATAAACACAATCCTGGGTTTCAGGAAGCCCTTCTATGGGCCATTTTGAAGACAGAAGTTGCTCGCATGAGGGACCCCACAGTGCAAGCCATAATGGGAAGACAATCTTAAGCAACAACTGTAGTTCTCTCTACCTCTCGAGGGAACTGCCCTATCAACGAGAAGATTCTAATCTCACACGCTGTTATTCAACACTCTCAGACCCACAAATCAGGTTTTACAGAGCAGCATCCCAAATGTATTGTCGAAGGCTTTCACGGCTGGAATCACTGGGGTGCTGTGTGGTTTCCGGGCTGTTTGGCCGTGTTCTAGCAGCATTCTCTCCTGGCGTTTCGCCTGCATCTGTGGCTGGCATCTTCAGAGGATCTGATGGATTGGCCATGCTGGCAGGGGCTGATGAGAATTGTAGTCCATGAACATCTGGAGAGCCACAGGTTGCAGACCCCTGCGCAATTGGCCATGCTGGCAGGGGCTGATGGGATCTGTAGTCCATCAGATCTGTAGTCCATCAGATCCTCTGAAGATGCCAGCCACAGATGCAGGCGAAAAGTCAGGAAAGAATGCTGCTAGAACACAGCCATACAGCCCGGAAACCACACGGCACCCCAGCACCCCAAATTTTCTGTTACACCGAGCTCCGCGTGTCCCAAGCTCACCTGTGATCTCTCGCACTGTCCGGAAGATGTTGAGCTTTTCTGGATCCAGTGCAGTTATATTATGCCACGGGTCTCTGTAGGTAGAAGGACAGAGCCAGGGAACTGGATTAAGACTGATCAACCCACGGAGGAGTCTGCCAGTGTTATTGCTCACATGACTAGCGGTGGGCACTTGGTAAAGCTGAGCTAAAAAAGCAGGGATTCAAACAACTGCCAGCAAATCCTGATTGGACTTCCCAGACCCAGTCTTCACCAAGCCGGCTGTCAATCCCTGTGAAGAGTGGGAGGGGGACCATCTCCCCCCAATCCTCGCAGAAATCAACAGCCAGCATCCCCCCCCAGCATCCAAAAAAAACCCCAATGAGAGCAGCTGGCACAATATCGATAAAAGGAATATTGTTAACACATCTAAAGGGCTTTAAAAAGGCTGGCAATCTTCAATCTTGTGTTGGGCGGGGCAGGCAGTTGGGGCCTCTCCTCCCGTGTAAACAAAGAAACACGAGAAGATTCTACTGCAAAGGCACCGCGAAGCAAAGAGTGTTGCAGGAAGAGCTCCATGCGTAACGGGCCTGGCTTTCTTTTGGCTATAGGGAAATACCGACTCCCATCTGGTGGGTACTTCAGCGTAGAGGGAGTACCATTGAGGCAAAAGAGACTTCTGGAGCATCGCTGCTTCATCAGCTAAATGGTAATCAAGGAGGGATAGAGGATGACGTGGCTGACAGCGGCGGAAAGAGAGTGAAATCAGTGGAGGGCCCAAGCAACTGACCTTACTGGCTTTCAAAAGGCTAACAGAGCCCTTCGGGGATGGGGCGGTATAGAAGCTCAAACTATAAAGAGTTGGCTATGAAGAAGAAGAAGAAGAAGAAGAAGAAGAGGAGGAGGAGGAGGAGGAGGAGGAGGAGGAGGAGGAGTTTGGATTTATATCCCCCCTATCTGTCCTGTAGGAGACTCAAAGGGGCTGACAATCTCCTTGCCCTTCCCCCCCTGGCAGCTTCCATGTGAGGGTGGGTGAGGAGCTGAGAGAGCTCACAGAAGAACTGGCAATGGCCCAAGGTCACCCAGCTGGCGTGTGTGGGAGTGCACAGGCTAATCTGAATTCCCCAGATAAGCCTCCACAGCTCAAGCGGCAGAGCAGGGAATCAAACGCGGTTCTTCCAGATTAGAATGCATTAGAAACCTGCTCTTAACCACTACGCCACCCTAACCCTAACCTTAACCTGGAGCAGGTTAACACCTGCTCCAGGGAGTGAACAGGGAGGATGTCCAAAAGAGCAGGACTTGGGGGGCAGATGATCTGAGGCCAGAGAAGATGATCAAGGGCTGGCCAAACTGGCAACCAAAAGGAATCTGGAACCTACTTGAGGTCTATGGGGATAGTAATCCTGCCCACTTCGTGGCTGCCGGCCACTAATCATACTTTCCCCCAGGGATATCCGCATCACAGCTGCATGAGGAATCCTACGTAGGGCTGACCTCTATGTGGCTGCCACCCAACTTTTCTGTCCTAGAGCACAAATAATTGCATTTTAATACCAGCCATCTCATTACTGCATGCCTACCCTTCCAGGCCAGTGATAAGAAAGTCCAAGTTGCCCAGGATCTTGGTGCAGTTGATAAAGCGGTCAATGTTGCTGGAATCCACGGTCTGAAACTTGCTCCCGGTTCCAGTTCCTTCACAGGCTGAAGAAGCGGGGCAAGAGGGTGAGTTCTTACGAGATGAATTATACCAGCTTATCCCCCCCCGCCCCCGAAAAAAATTCCCTAGGTTAATGTGAGAAGCAACAGTGACTATTCAATGCTCTGCTCTAGACAACTGGGATCAGCCCCCGGGTTGGAAGAAAAACAAGTTTCTAGCAAATTACAGTCTTTTCTCATTGAGGCTTGAATGATGTCTATAATTACCTTGGGTACAACGAAGGAGAACAAATTTTTGCCAGTTCCCCACTCCGGGCTATTGCTATGGGTCTGCTGTCCCTGAGGAACAGCATTTGGGGGGTATTTTGGAATGCTGCAGGAGAAGAGAATCTTTGAAGATTGCGCCCCCTGCTTCTTACATCTGCAGAATTTCTGGGTGGGATCCAAGCCATAGGAGGCATTCCCAAGTACAAAAAATTTATGAGAGCCCTGCGAAGCTTCAGTGTGAAATTTTGTAAAATTATAAAACTGTCTCTTTAAGAAAATTCAGAAGCAAGGGCCTAATACTCTCCCAGTCAACCTCAATGGAAGCCTTCCAGCAAAGACTGGGCTTCCATCCCTTGAGGATGTGTCAGTATGGATTTTGTGCACTGACGTGGGATAGAGGTGGCCTAGAGAGCCTTGTTGAGCCTTTGAGAACAGATACTGGTCACCACAAACAAAATGGCTGCTAGGGGGTAGGGCTGGGTCCCATCACTTAATGTTGGGAAACTCCACAACATGGGCAACTCGTTCAAAATTGGTGCTTCCCGCAGACACAATGGGACTACCTCCTGGGCTGTACGAAAGCACTTCCCACTCGAACAAAGTGGAGAAAAGCCAGGACTGGCTCTTAGCTTTAGGGAAGAGACGCATTAGGGAAGAAGCAAGTGGGCACCAGCAAACCCATCAGCAGATGCCACAACACACAAGGGACCATGTTGGGAACCACTGAGACTGCCTATAATGCCCCTTTCCAGCTACGTAATTCTATGAGCTTTTCTAAGATTGTTGGAAGTAACCAGTTTGATACGAATAAGTTCCTCACACCTAACAGGCACATGTGTTCTGTACTCAGGAATCAATATATATTAAAAAATCCAAAGCAAGAGTGATGCTCTCAGCCCAAGGAAATTTGTAGCATCATTTCCACTCATGGGTGGTTTTCCATTTCAGTTGCCAGACCAGGCCACGTTGAGTGTCACCCTTGCGGCTGTTTATTATCCGACGTACCTTTTGGACAGAGTCCCACACAGGGCTCGCATATCCTCAGGTCATTTTTTTCCACTTCCATTTTGTCGTTAGGGCACGTTCGGACACACGAGCTCTGATCCACCACAAAATTATCTGCAGAGAAAATGGAAACGAAGGAAGGGCAAGAAGATGAGAAACCAGGAGTGGCAAAGCCTTTGACTCCGCCTCCAGATTTGACAGAAAAGGAGCAGGAGAAATCTAAGGACAGGCTAGGAGCTAGGGTTGCTCTTCATGTTCCTGGACCCGAGTCCGAATATTCTGCATGGTAGCTCCTCCTGTGTACACTACTAGCCCATACATTGGGTTGCCTCTACCAGAGAGCCATAATGGCTGAACCTCCCCATGGGAAAACAGCAGACCGATCCACTGAACAGCTCCTATTTCAGTGTACATCTTGTCCCTTATTGCCATAAGCCCCCACCTGGTGGAATGAGCTCCTATCTAAGATCAGGGCCCTGCGATACACTGGGGAGTGCCACAGGGCCTGTAAGACCGAGATCTTCCACCAGGCCTTTTAGATCTTGCCAGGCGGCCTGATTGGAACATCGTGCCCTCCGATGGGTGTCTTTGAAGGGTTTTATTGCCATCTGTTTATCTTATTGCTTTTATTATTGTAAGTTTTAATTGCTGCGGCTGAATGTTTATATTGTTTTTATTGCACTGTTTTATCTGATCATGTCGTTCGCCGCCCTGAGCCCTGTTGGGAAAAGCGGGATATAAATTTTAAAATAAATTTAAAAATACGAAAAATAAATGCTATCTATGACTCACGTGGGCAGTTTTTCACACAGATGCCACCATACTGGTATTTGGTGTCAGGGTTGGGCTCCAGCTGGAATGTACGCTTATTGTAGATCAGTGGAAGGGGGCAGAGCGTTTCACAGGCCCCGCTGTCATTGAAGTTCCGGCAAGCCTGGGATTGAAGAAAGGGTGTTGGAGAAAGATGGACAAGACTTAGACCCCCAGCGTTCCAGGCCAAGATCCCAAAACACTCAATCCTGATCACAGGTTTCCTCTGATCATGACAGCGCATACAAAACGAGGTCGGATTGTAGAAATGTGAAGGACAGTTTAATATTAGGAATATATTATCGTCCCCCTGACCAAAGTGCACAAGAGGATTCTGAGATGGAAAAAGAAATTAGAGAGGCCAACAAAAACAAAAATGTAGTGGTAATGGGTGATTTTAACTATCCCCATATAAACTGGAAAAACGCATGTTCAGGTCATAGTAAGGAGAGAGCATTCCTGGATATGCTAAATGACTGTGGCTTAGAGCAGATGGTTGTGGAACCAACCAGGGGAGAGGTGATCCTAGATCTAATTCTATGTGGGACCCAGGACCTGGTGCAGGAAGTCAGTGTTGTTGAGCCGATAGGGAACAGCGACCACAATGCTGTCAGATTCAGTATCTCAGCATGCGAACAAGTGGCAACTACTAATGTAGTTACATTCGCCTTCAGAAAGGGAAATTTATCAAAGATGAGGGGGATAGTGCGCAAAAAGCTGAAAGGGAAAATCAAGAGAGTCAAAACTATCCAGGATGCTTGGAGGTTATTTAAAAACACAGTAATAAAAGCTCAGCTGGAATGTGTTCCACAGGTTAGAAAAGGCAGGACCCAGTCCAAAAGAAAGCCACCATGGTTAACAAGAGAGGGTTAGAGGAAATTATCAGAAAAAAAAGAAAATGTCTTTTAGAAAGGAAATGGAAGTCCAGTTTGGCTGAGTAGAAGAAGAAGGGAATATGAGAGGGAACACAAATGGTGGCAAAAGAGAAGCAAGTTAGCTTTTCGTAAAAGGGGAGGCAAAAAAAAAAAAGGATTAGCAGAGGAACGCGATGGCTATGAACCATCAAGACCAGCAACAAACAAGTTCTCCTTCTCAAGTACATCAAAAGCAGGGGAAGCCAGCAAGAGAAGCGGTAGGCCCCAAGTTAGATTGATCAAAGGAACAAAGGGTGTGCTAAAAGATGGCGGTGAGATTGCAGAGAAGCTGAATGAATCTCTTTTGCATCTGTCTTCACCCAAGAGGAGGTGAGGAACACTTCCTGCAGACCTGAACCAAGCTTCTTAGGAGGCCGAATCCGAGTGAACTAAAGCGAAGATAGTGGTAGACAAGGAGCTAGAAGTTCTTGGCAGCCATTGATAAACTAAATGTTACCAAATCCCCTGGCCCAGATTGCATTCACCCAAGAGTTCTTAAAGAGCTCAAGCATGAAATTGCTGATCTTCTCACTTTAATATGCAACTTATCCCACTGAAATCAGGCTCCATCCCTGAAGACTGGAAGATGGCCAATGTCACAACCAATCTTTAAGAAAGGATCTAGGGGGGACCCGAGGGAAATTACAGGCCAGTCAGTTTGACATCTGTTCCTGGTAGAAATTAGTAGAATCTATCATTAAAGATAAAAAAATTATTAAACATGTAGAAAAGCAAGACCTGCTGAGAAAGAGTCAGCATGGCTTTTGCAGAGGCAAATCCTGTCTTACAAACTTACTAGAATTCTTTGAGGGTGTAAACAGGCATGTGGACAGCAGGGTGAACCGGTGGACATTGTCTGCTTGGATTTCCAAAAGGCTTTTGACAAAGTTCCTCACCAGAGACTGTTGAGAAAACTCAGCAATGAAGGAATAAGAGGGGAAGTCCTCCTATGGATTAAAAACTGGTTGAGAAACAGGAAACAAAGAGTGGGTGTAAAATAGGAAGTTCTCACAATGGAGAGATGTAGCCGAGGAATTGGTGTCCCCCAAGGATCCGTTTTGGGACCAGTGCTCTTTAACCCTATTCATAAATGACCTGGAAGTAGGGGTGGGTAGCTGATGGTAGCCAAGTTTGCAGATGATACCAAATTAGGTAGGGTGGTGAGAACCACAAAGGGGATTGCGAAAGAGCTCCAAAACGGACCTTGATAAATTATATGAGTGGGCTCCAGAAATGGCAAATGCAGTTCAATGTAGCAAAATGTAAAGTGATGCACATAGGGGCAAAAAATCCAAACTTCACATACCACGCTACAGGGGTCAGTGCTATCAGTCACAGACCAGGAAAGGGATTTAAGGCGTCTTAGTTGATAGTTCCATGGGAATGTCAACTCAATGCATGACAGCTGTGAAAAAGGCAAACTCTATGCTGGGGATCATTAGGAAAGGAATTGATAATAAAACTGCAAAGATTGTCATGCCCTTATATAAAGCAGTGGGTCGCGACCGCGCCAGTACTGTGTCCAGTTCTGGTCGCCGCATCTCAAAAAGGATATTGAGAGGAGATAGAAAAAAGTGCAAGAGAAGGGGCAACAAGGATGATTGAGGGTTTGGAGCACCTTCCTTATGAGGAGAGGCTGCAGCGTTTGGGACTCTTTAGTTTGGAGAGGAGGCTGACTGAGGGGGGATATGATTGAAGTCTACAAAATTATGCATGGGGTAGAAAATGTTGACAGAGAGACATTTTTCTCTCTTTCTCACAATACGAGAACCAGGGGGCATTCATTGAAAATGCTGGGGGGAAGAATTAGGACTAATAAAAGGAAACACTTCTTCACGCAACGTGTGATTGGTGTTTGGAATATGCTGCCACAGGAGGTGGTGATGGCCACAAACCTTTATAGCTTTAAAAGGGGCTTGGACAGATTTATGGAGGAGAAGTCGATTTATGGCTACCAATCTTGATCCTCTTTGATCTTAGATTGCAAATGCCTTAACAGACCAGGTGATCGGGAGCAACAGCCGCAGAAGGCCATTGCTTTCACATCCTACATGTGAGCTCCCAAAGGTACCTGGTGGGCCACTGCGAGTAGCAGAGAGCTGGACTAGATGGACTTTGGTCTGATCCAGCTGGCTTGTTCTTATGTTCTTATGTTCTTAAATCTATTCCACAAAAGATAGAGCCTTTCTCCAGCACAAGGTCCCTTGTTCCAGTAGACAAGGCTCACCCATTGGAAACAGGCACCTCATGGCAGGGGAAAGCTCTGTCATCAACAGAATAGATACAAAGGATTCCAGTCCCTGCACTAATTCCATGAAGACACTCTTAGCAGGCTCAGCGGGAAAACAATGTTCTCATCACCATCTCTGTACTTGGAGATGACCTATTGAATAGCCATGACTCTTGAGAAGATGACATTGTAGCCGGATGCGGGAAGAAGTCAGCACAGGACGACAAGAAGAAGAAGAAGAAGAAGAAGAAGAAGAAGAAGAAGAAGAAGAAGAAGAAGAAGAAGAAGAAGAAGAAGAAGAAGAAGAAGAAGAAGAAGAAGAGGAGGAGGAGGAGGAGGAGGAGGAGGAGGAGGAGGAGGAGGAGTTTGGATTTATATCCCCCCTTTCTCTCCTGCAGGAGACTCAAAGGGGCTTACAAAGGGCCTTCCCCCCTCACAACAAACACCCTGTGAGGTAGGTGGGGCTGAGAGAGCTCCAAGAAGCTGCGACTTGCCCAAGGTCACCCAGCTGGCATGTGTGGGAGTGTACAGGCTAATCTGAATTCCCCAGATAAGCCTCCACAGCTCAGGTGGCAAAGCTGGGAATCAAACCCAGTTCCTCCAGATTAGATACACGAGCTCTTAACCTCCTATGCCACTGCTGCTCCTGCTGAGATAATGGTACACTTTGTTCTACAGAAAGGAAAGGTTAGGTAGTGGATGGACAGCATGACTGTACTGAAGGGTTCCAAAACATTTGGGGAATAGTATTATTATGCCAGCTGGCAGACAATCGGGGCTAATGAAAAACAGATTAAATATACAATTATCCCTTCCACATTGCTGGGGTCAGGGGCGCAATGCACTCCGCAATCTGGAAATCTATGTAAAAAAATTTGGCCCTCCCCTCTTACCAGAGAATGAGCCTAAATTTTGTCTTTTATGTTAACTTCAAAAAAAGAATGTGTGTATATTTATGGTATTAAAATATGTTTATACCATACATATACATATACTATACTTGTACTATATACTTGTACTATACTTGTACTATACTTGTACTATACTATACATATACTTGTACTATACTATACATATATTTTAGGAATTTCTGAGTTTCTAAACTTTTTTCTGTGTCATTTGCTGGCCTTCACATGTCATCTACACTTCTGCAAAACTCCCCCCCAAATTCCCATTTAATTTCTTATGGTGACCTGCGATGTATTAAAACTGCGATGGGGAAAGTTGCGATATGGAAGGGACAACTGGACAGGAAATAGTACAAAAGCAACCTGTCTTTAAAAATGCAAACATTGAGGTGCTGGGGAATTACAGGGAACACTGTGAGATTTGTGTAGAACAGTGTTGAGAAACGCAAGGCTCAGTACAGCAACTGTTTCCCTGCACAAACCTTGTGCATCTCTCCATTCAAGTACATCTCCTTTACGCTCCAACCCTTTCTTTGACCCATCCCGAACCCGCAACATTGTCCCCACAGAAAGCCAGACAAGGAGATAAGTTACATACAAAGCACTGTGTCTTGCTTGGCCCGGTGCATCCTCCTGCACATTCGCCGTGGCAACACTCATTGGGGTTAGGGCCAAAGCAACGTCCGTTACACTGAGGGGCGCAGATGCTCTTGGTCACTGTGGCAGAAGGAAAAATAAATTATTGGTGAGAAGGTGTTTGAGTCAGAATCTGGTCCTCCCTGCTGAAAAGGGCAGCTAACCCCCTCCCCACTTCCACCCTGGAAACTCCGGGCAAGTATATGACGTTCGGTACCCTGTTACATAGGCCCTATCCATTTATTGTGTAGACAGAGCCTGTATTATGGGATACTGAATGCCGTATACTTGCCCAGAGTTGAGTGTGTAAGTTGAGGCCATTTGATCAGGGATTTAGCTTTACTGAACGGTGCTCAAGGCTCACCCTGGGCACTACACCCCCCTCCCCCCGCAGCTACACCCTGACTCTCTCCTGGAGGTCAGGATCGAAGCACAGTTGAACACGGGTGAGCAGGGCTTGCCCTGACTCCAATATCCATATGGAGATCAGGAGGGCCAACCAGGTTCACCCCCTCTCCAATTTTCATGTGGAGATTGAGGGCGGGGTGAGCTGCCATCTCCTCCTCCTCCTCCTCCTCCTCCTAAACTGCACACAGAGTTCGGATCAGGAGCAGTTGCAAGAGGAAGCGTGGCCCTGCAATGCACTTCCAGGAACTGGAGCCCGGGGCTCCAGCCCCCCCCCCCCCCATTCCCCTAGCTATCCCACTGCATTTGATCCCTATCATGATCACCATTCCAACCCTATTCCAAGCGCAAGCCGCATTATGAATTCCACATAATTCTACAATTCATAATTCTAGAATTCACAATTGTGAATTCTACAATTCACAATTTTTGTTTTCAAGGGAAACCAGTTGAGGACTTCTGCACTCAGTTAACGCCAATCAGAACGTTGAAGATAGCAAATAAATATGCAACAAAAAAAATTTACAGTCAAGGAGACGTTCCTGGCATGCCAATATGGCACATGTATGTGTAGCTTTCTGACACTGGGTGAGAACTGTGGCATTGGGTACAGCAAGAAAGGATATTTAAACACAGGAAAGAGGCTGTGAGCCCTAACCTGGATGGCCCAGACTAGCCTCATTTCATGAGACCTCAGAAGCTAAGCAGGGTCCGCTCTGGTTAGTATTTGGATGGGAGACCTCCAAGGAATTCCAGCGTCGTTATGCAGGTGAAGGCATTGGCAAACCACAACTGAAGGTCTCTCGCCTTGAAAACCCTACTCGGTTGCCGTATGTTGGCTGAGCCTTGACAGCACTTTACACCCACACAAGAACATGAGAACTAGCCTGCTGGATCAGACCAGAGTCCATCTAGTCCAGCATTCTGCTACTCGCAGTGGCCCACCAGGTGCCTTTGGGAGCTCACAAGAGGCAGTGAGGAGTTATGCTGTCCTTCACAAATGAAGAACAGAAGGCAGACAAGTTTGCCCTTAATTCTCCTCCAACCACATTCCATGTAGCAATCAAAAATGCAGTGGAGCTGATATATGGGGGAAGAACCGCATGTCCCCGGAAACAAAATGCAGCAATAACTAATACTGGGAAAACGGGATCTCTCAGCAGCAGAGGAATTGGCTCAAAGAAAGATGCCTGAATCATGAGTCACCGAATGAGTAAGAACGGTGTGCCTAGATGGGATGGTACAATTCACAATTGTACCTATGTCTATCCATTCGTGTGTACAGCTGTGATCTACCTTCCATTTTTAACAAAAATAAAGCAGATGGGTAAAGGGAAGCCAGCCTGTATTTGCTCTGTTCTTCTGCTTTATTGATTTTTGTCTCCCAGCTTGGCTGCAATACGGGAAGTGGGTTAGGCTAGAACAGGGGTGGCTCTCCAGTTGTTCATGGACTACAATTCCCTTCAGGGATTTGTAGTCCATGAACATCTGGAGAGCCACAGGTTGCAGACCCCTGGGGTGGAAGGAAAGAACTGAAAATAAATGATGCACAGTGAGGTAAAGCCCAGAAGAGGACAGTTTAGGTCCCTTAACCCTAACCCCACCCCTGCCCTGAGATGTAAACAGGACAATCCCTCAATGCATTTCTCTCACTGCCAGCCAGACATATTTAATATGTCCAAAACTGTGCCATCATAAGCAAAAATTACATCCTTCTCAGTCCATTGATGTAATGGATTAAGAAAGGTGTGCAAGTCTGCTTTAGGATAGCAGCATAATTATGCTAAACGTTCGTAATGAGGAAGGTTTAACAGCAGGGGGAAAGCCACCTTCCCTTCCTATATACTTCCATTTAGGGCTGACATCTGGGAGACTTTTGGATGCAGGAGCATTTGGGGGGACAGAGATAGGTGGAAATGAAGGCACATGACACTCTGACGTCACTTCTAGAAGTGATGTCACAGTATCATGCAGCACCAAGGAAACCTCCGACCCTCCACGGTTTTTACTAGAGAGATGGGAAGCATTTTTAGAGCAGTGTGATGCCATGACATCACTCATCCAGAAGTGATATCACAGGATCATACAACATGACCCCTCCCTGGGTTTGCTCCCAATGCTCCACTGAGGTGGGAGGTTACTATGGCAAGTATGTCTGTTTCCAATGCATGTGTGGAGTAAAGATATAGTTGCCACCCTCCTTGTGAGGCCTGGAGTTCCCCTGGCATTACAAATTATCTCCGCACTAGAGGTCAGTCCCACTAAAGGAAATGGTCACTTCAGAGAACAGACTTTATGGCATACATCTCCAGTGAGTTACTACCCCAGACTCTGCCCTCCACAAGTACTACCCCCAAATCTGCAGGAATTTCCCCGGCCAGAACTGGCAACCCGACTTGAATGTCATAACTAAATTAATGATTCTGAGCAAAGGAGGTAAGATAATCTGGGAACTTGTGAACGAAGGTCTTGAATTTGAGGGGAAATCTTGATTTTGAAATGGTCTTATTTACAGCACAAACAATTCAGCTCCTGAGTCTCATTTCATCCCACTGGAGTTCTTTCTGCTCTACTGACCTCTGCACCACCACTTTGGCTGTTAAACGGGTAGTTACTTATTAACACACTACAATATCTAGTATCACCATGCAGACAGAACCACTAAAACAGGCACCACCCTTTTTTCTTTTCAATTTCTGAATTCTGGCCATTTAATACATGAAGACTTAGCTAGGGAAAACGGAGCCCAGCGCAAAATCTCAGTTTTGCTGCCCTCCAATGTTTGTTTTTGTTTTTTGTATTTTTTAGTGTTTTTTACCGTTTTCAGCCTGACAAGGGCGCAGTTTTTAGGCTAGCAGCATCACAATTTCAGGGTATCTTTAGGAGACTCTCCTGATGATACCAGCCAGGTGAAGTTTGGTTCAGGGGGTCCAAAGTTATGGACCCTCAAAGGTGTAGGCCCCCCATCTCCTATAAGCTCCCATTGGAAACAATGGGGATGGGGCACCCCCTTTGGGAGTCCATAACTTTGGACCCTCAGAACCAAAACTCAGCTAACTTGGGTGGCATCATCAGAGTCCCCTGAAAACTCCCTGAAATTCTGGTGCAGGCCAAAAACTGAAAAACACTAAAAAATACAAAAAACAAACCTGAAATTTTTGCGCCCCCCCCCCAGGCGCGAGCCCAGTGTGACGCGCACCCCCCATCCCTCTTGTAGCTACGCCTCTGAACACATGCCAAGTGTCAGATGATTCAGGCCCTTCTGAACTCTTTCCAGGGCCTTTTGACTCATAGACCACACACAAGATCACTGCGATGCTCACATTTTTGACAGTCATCAGGACCAGGACCCCAGCAGCGCCCATTGCAGTTCTCATGACAGGGAGGGCCTGTTGATGTGGGAAAAGAACAGTGCATTAGGCAGAGGTAACGAGTGCATTAGGTCAAAGTAAGCTTACCACGCATGACACCCTATTTGCTCTGTGATCTTCCCGTTTCTTAAAATGTCTCTCTGTCGCTCCACGCAAATACCATTTTAGAAAGTTTAGGTGTTGTTCAGTTTGAATTTGTGTGACCTTGTGGATAGAATATTGGAATTTTACAGAGAAGTCCTGGATTCTCATCGCTCCACAATGATGAAATTCTCTGAGTGGGCTTGGGCAAGTCATGCCTCCACTTAAGGTGATGTCCCTGGAATCCGCTCAAGCCCATGCCTTTTCCAACGTAGCTCCCACTTTGTGCTTTCTGCGGCACTGCTAGACCCGCAGTCCCTTCACAGTGGGTCTCCCTGCATTTCCCTGCTTAAACAAGAGGAAGAGCCCCACTGTCTGCCGTGCAGCCACTATCGTGGCTGACTGCCCCCATTCAAAAGGCAAGATGTTACCTTTTAAAGGTAATAATGATATTGCTGCTTTTCATTGCTTTTGCATTTTTTAGGGAGAAGTCAGCCGTGGATCCCTAAGGGAGGGGAAGGTTCCCCCTTCCCACTTCTCTCAGGAATTCATTGCCGACTTCTCCTTAAAAATGCAAACGTAATGAAAAGCAGCCTCAATAATATCAACATAATCAATATCGATATTAAAGAAATAAAACAGGCCGCCTTCACCTTGCTTTTTGACTGCAGCATCCCAGAAGGAGCTAAACACAACATTCACAAACTGCAGGGAGCCTAAGATGTCCGGTGATGCAGCTCTAATGGCATCAGAACAATATGTTCACTGTGGGGCAGAATGCCAACGTCTAATCAGTGAAGGTCTCTGAGGAGGGAACAGGAGTGCCAGCATTAGAAATCTTTGGGAGGCACCCATTCAGAAAGAGCGGCCTGCATCATCGGGGAAATTCTTGGTTTGCAGCCTCCCAATACTTGCTGACTGACCCCAGCAACCCCATGGTAGCCATTTTATGGTAGTACTGACTCCTTATTCTCAAAATTCCTGAAGAGTCTAAGCAGTGGTGGCCACCCTGTGGCACTCCAGATGTTCATGGACTGCAATTCCCATCAGCCCCTGCTAGCATGGCCAATTGGCCATGCTGGCAGGGGCTGATGGGAATTGCAGTCCATGAACATCTGGAGCGCCATAGGTTGGCCACCCCTGGTCTAAAGGCTCAACAAGACTGACAGAAGAAGCCACAAATTCGAGGCTCTTGAAGTGAGGTGGGATTGTCTAAAAGGGAAAAGAGATAAAGATTGGGAGGACATATATAGTCCCATTCGGCCTTTCCATGTCGCCAAAGGGACTGTCTCCCAAGCAAACTCCAAGCACAAAACCCACAGTCGTAAAAGCCGAAAACGCCGGAAGAGACCAGGCCAGTTTAAGCTTGTTGGGCACTGAAAGGTAAGTATTTTAGGCTGATTCTGCATGGGACAAAAACAGCGGTGTGAAAACGGTATAAACCCTTTTACACCGTTTTAAACCCTTTTACACCGTTTTCACACCGTTTTCACACTGCTGTTTTTGGCCCATGCGGAATCAGCCTTAGATTGCCAGCCTTCAGGTAGTGCCGACAGATGTCTGGGAATTACAACTGATCTACAAACCACAGCGATCAGTTCCCCTGGAGAAAATGGATGATTTGAAGGTGAACTCTATGATGTCGTATTCTGCTGAGGTCTCTCCTTTCTCCAAATTCAACTCTCCCCAGACTCTACCCCCAAATCTCCAGGAATTCCCCAACCTGGAGTTGGCAACATTATAGCCATGCAAACACACGCACACATGTCAGCACTCACAATAGTCCCCATTGTCTTTGACATCTGGCTCAAAAGCCGGGTCCCGGATGATGTCTCTCCAATTGATTGTATCCACATAGCAAAGCTGCTTGTTCCTCTCAATGTAGACACTCCCGGAAAGGATTTCTGAAAAGCAAAACAGGCAGCCACGATCACGTTCCAATATTTATGAGACACAAAATCATGTACCCGAAAAAGTGGGCTGTGCGCCTCATAAAAGCTTAAACTGAAATTCACTTATGAACCTGCCTTAACCCTTCCACGCTGTGACTTTATCACGGTTTTGATATACTGTGGGTTGGAGCAGCAGTGGCGTAGGAGGTTAAGAGCTCGTGTATCTAATCTGGAGGAACCGGGTTTGATTCCCAGCTCTGCCGCCTGAGCTGTGGAGGCTTATCTGGGGAATTCAGAGTAGCCTGTACACTCCCACACACGCCAGCTGGGTGACCTTGGGCTAGTCACAGCTTCTCGGAGCTCTCTCAGCCCCACCAACCTCACAGGGTGTTTGTTGTGAGAGGGGAAGGGCAAGGAGATTGTCAGCCCCTTTGAGTCTCCTGCAGGAGAGAAAGGGGGGATATAAATCCAAACTCTTCTTCTTCTTCTTCTTCTTCTTCTCCTTCTTAAGAAATTAAATGGGAATTTGGGGGAAGTTTTGCAGAAAATACAGACAACAGGGGAAAAGTTAAGAAACTCTGAAATGCACAAAATATATGTATAGCATTGTCAAAGGTTTTCTCGGCTGGAATCACTGGGGTGCTGTGTGGTTTCCAGGCTGTATGGCCGTGTTCTGGCAGCATTCTCTCCTGACGTTTTGCCTGCATCTGTGGCTGGCATCTTCAGAGGATCTCTGAAGATGCCAAAGCCACAGGCTCCCAAGCCGAAATGTTGAGGAGAAAATGCTACTATACTTCTGGCACCATACAATGTTCCACAGCACCCTATATGTATAGTATTGTATAACATTGACATATTTCTATCTTTTTAAACACCATAAATATACACCATTTCTTTTCAAAAGTTAAAAGGAAAGAAAAAGGAAATATTCAGACATATTCTCTGATACGGAGGGCCAATTTCTTTAACGCAGATTTCCAGTTTGCAGAGGGCACTGTGCCCCTAACCCCAGCAAAGTAGAAGGGGTAACTACTGAATCACATTAGTGGTCCATTAAGGTCTATACCCGTGGTGGCAAACCTTTGGCACTCCAGATGTTATGGATTACAATTCCCATCAGCCCCTGCCAGCAAAGGTTCGCCACCACTGGTCTATACTGTCTACTTAGACTGGTAGTGGCTGTGTAGGGTATCAAGCATAGATCATCACCTGCTGCCTGATTCTTTTAACTGGAGTGGCTATGGCTTGAAACTGGGACCAATAACAAAAAACCACCCAATGCACTCCAGCTGCAATGATCTAAAGTAGGTGATCATTCACAAACTCACAAACATACAATATGTTCTTTTTTGTCAATTCGCATTTCATAAATATCCATCCATAATAACAACTTCTTTGTTCATTCAACTTTTTGTTCCAAAGTCCATGCAAACGTAAATGTGAAAACCCTGTTGTATCTATTTTACATCCGTTCTGGTAAGTCAGTCAATATCAAATCAAATTATTTATAGCCCAAATTATTTATATCCCAAAGGTATAAACAAAGGTTTAGTGGACGCTGCACTCAATTGCTTTGTATATTGAAACTGGGACCAGCCACACTCCGCTCCTTAGGCACAGCAGTATCATAAAAGACCCATTTAACAACTTCCAAGGTCTTGTTTTCAAGTCTTTCTGTGGAATCATGAGAAGGAACAGGTATGCCTTCTTTGTGAAAACCAATGAACTCTCCTACAGATCGGATATATATTCCTCCCCACCATGAGGCTACTATTTATCCTCTTATTCATTCCCTCCCCCCTCCAACGTTAACACCCTATCTTCTCTTGTCCCACGGTCATTTCTGCGCCTTTATCAAGCAATCTTCTGCTTCTTTAATCTTCTCCACCAAATTCTGCCGCAAGAGGTACAGTGGAACCTCGGTTTTCGTTGGTAATCCGTCCGAAAAGAATCGATGAAAACCAAAACCGATGAAAACCGAGGCAAACTTTTCCATAGGAATCAATGTCAATCCAATTAATCTATTCTAGGCACTCCCAAAAACATACCAAAACTCATTTTTTTGGTGAATAAACATAGTGTTTAATGCTGAAAACAGTAACAAACAATAACACTAGGACCAGCTTCAGAGCCAGTGGACCAATGTCGCGCCAGAAAGCTGTCCAAAGAGGCCTGTTTCTGACGCCTCTTTAAGATTTGTCTGAAAGGGGGCAAGACATTGTCATTAAACAAGTGTTGCGAACCGCGATACTCACCACAGCTTTAATCCGGGTGAGTTTTTCTCCACACAAACCCCTGCACCTTACTGCAAAATCTGAGTGAAAACTTCCAGGCAACCGTCGATGAAAACTGAGACAAATTTCTCACTGAAAAAATCGATGAAAACCGAAACCGATGAAAACCGAAGGCAATAAAAACCGAGGTTCCACTGTATATTGAACCTGCTGCACGAGCAGGCTGCTTAGCCGTCAGAGTTAGAAGAACTTGCGAGTCTTCACCAGCAGAGGGCTTATTCTCATGGACTCATGGAGCCCCACTGAATTATCTGGGTCGTAAGGTCAGGTCTCTTAACCCTCTTCAAGAACAGAACAAGCCCAGGGACGATGTCAGTGTCTATAAATAGCAGATGCTAGGAAATCTCTAGTTTGGTCAGGCCAGGTATACATACTAGAAGCCTAGTCTTCTGACCTTGTAGGATCAACAAAGTAAAATCTTCCAGCCCTACTGCGGCCTCCACCCCACGCAACTAAGACTGGAAAACACTTGTCGTAAATCTAGGGGTGCAAACCTCCAAGTGTGACCTAGAGGCTCCTCAGAATGATAACTGATCAGCAAGCTACAGACATAAGTTCTATGCGTGAACCACAGACTCTAGAACTGGAAACCCTAGAGTGGCTAGAGAGAGTCCAGGCTCTGGTGTACCATGGAGAAATGATTGACAGTCACTAAAGGCTAGAAGCTGGCTGGGAGCTGGAGAGGATGAGACTGGTGTCGGCTGGCATCCTGCTATGGATCTTCAGACTGGACTTTTCACCTTGGCGTTGAGAAAAACCTGAATACAAGTCTGAGATGGATTTTTTTTTTTGGTTGAGTGATATGAGGCAGGAAATTGAAATATAAAAATAGAATTTTGGTGAGAGGAAAGAGATGGGGAAAGCGGACTTTTGATTCGAATATGACATCATATCCATGTGCCTTCCTCAAATGACATCACATCCCCAGCGCCTTCCTCGAACTCCATCAGCACTGCTCCCAAATCGCCAGAGATTTTCCCAGCCACTGTTGGCAATCCTAGATCTCGATTCAGGTATGACTGTCCCATTAGTTGGCCCTTACCTTTAGTTCCTCCTTGCTCCCCACTTCCTGCTCCCAGATCTGCTAGATCCGGGGGCTGCAACCTGCGGCTCCGGAGCCGCATGCGGCTCTTTCAGCCTTATACTGCGGCTCTGCGTGGCTGGAGGTTGGAGGGTAGAGTGGGCATGTCCCTCCAGCCCTCCAGAGCAGTGCTGGAAGGAAAGGTGAGTGGAGGGGCCGAACCGGAGGTGGCTCCATGCATGAGAGTGCCACTTTTCGTGTCCCCTCCACTCACCTCTCCTTCCAACACTGCTCTGGAGGGCTGGAGGGACACGCTCACGCTGCCCTCTGACCCCTGGAGGTCCTTCCAGAGCAGCCGCCATCCCCCCTCTGCCATCCCCTCAGCAGCCATCCCCCCTCTGCCCCACGGAGCAGGTGGCTGCCTGCTCCATCAGGCAGAGGGGGTTTCTCTGCCTGGTGTCTCCGCCTCCCAGCACTGGAAGGAAAGGTGAGTGGAGGGGCCGAACTGGAGGCGGCTCCGTTCGGAGCCACCTCTCCGGCTCGGTAGATCTTCGGGGCCGTGGAAAACAGGTCCAAATGGCAATTTGGGTGGTAAAGGTTGCCGCCCCCTGTGCTAGCTATTCTATAGGGGACTGGCAGTCAGTCTTGTATGCTGAGCAAAATATCCAGGGGCACTGCTATTTGGCCCTCCTCTTTTTTACTACTTGTTGTCAGTCCCTAACTTCTTCCCACAGTAGACTGGAAATCCTTCAGGCAAGGAGCTCAGCACGTCTGCATTCCAGCGCAGTATTTAACATACCACTAATGGCACGAAGCGCATTCCGAGTTCGAGGACGAGCAACGAGATGCCAAAGGCACGTTCACGTGGCGGGGGGTGTCACTCAGGCAATTCCGAAAAACCATTTCTCCCCAGCCAAGGATTGTTCTGTCAGCCAAAACAAAGATCAAGCGATAGGAAAGCTGATAAACAGGTGTTGTCTTTTGAGACCAGAGCAGTGCAACAACAACAGTGCTAGCAACCAAACAGGTTGGATGAGGCAGGAACCTGCGACGTGCTCAAACTTGACTCACGGGCTGGTTGCCTGCCTCCATTTTTACTCCACTGACAAGATCCTCGGGAACTCTAATCTACAAACATCCTTCAGGTCTCCTACCCATCACTCAGGAAGACTTCAGGCTTGATCCTGTGGCAATGCTGGCTAGGACAGTGAATACATGCCATGAATGGTTGTAAAGGGATAGAGGGTGGAGCCCGCTGGCCTCACTGTTAAGCTCCACACATTCAATGGAAAGTCTGCGCCGAGTAGCACGCGAGTCTTTGTAAACTTCCCGGAAAACAGGAATGCTGCAAAAAGCGGGGTCCTCAATTGCACATGCAGAAGAAGAAGAAGAGTTTGGATTTATATCCCACCTTTTTCTCCTGCAAGGAGACTCAAGGTGGCTTACCCACTCCTTTCCCTTCCTCTCCCCACAACAGACCCCTTGTGAGGTAGGTGGGGTTGAGAGAGTTCTGACAGAACTCTGACTAGCCGAAGGTCACCCAGCAGGAATGTAGGAGTGCGGAAACACATCTGGTTCACCAGATAAGCCTCTGCCACTCAGGTGGAGGAGTGGAGAATCAAAACCCGGTTCTCCAGATTAGAATCCACCTGTTCTTAACCACTATACCACACAGAACATATGCGCTGTAGATTTCCCTGTGGATGTTCTCTGAATGCACAAAGGTCACCACATCTCAAAAAGGATATAGAAGAGATAGAAAAAGTGCAGAGAAGGGCAACGAGTATGATTGAGGGATTGGAGCACCTTCCTTATTTATTTATTTATTTATATTTATTAGATTTTTATACCGCCCTATCCCCGAGGGGCTCCGGGCGGTGTACAACAATAAACATAATATAACATAAAATGGCTAAATCTTTAAAAGCAGTGATAAAACAGTAAAAGCTAAATCTTATAAATACAATACAATAAAATACAATAAAAATACAATAATAAATATAAATGGCGTCCAGCAGCTCCATATTCAAAATCCTCTCCCCAAGAGGGAGGAATGGCAGGTCCCAGATGTAGAGGGCCATGAGGTGAGGCCAGCCATGAAGGGGAAAGGGGCACCATCAGCGGCCGGTTCCTCAAAGGCCCGAAGTGGAGGACAGCGCTCCGTCTTACAGGCCCTGCGGAACTCACCAAGGTCCCGCAGGGCCCGGACAGTTGGAGGAAGAGCGTTCCACCAGGCCGGAGCCAGAGCTGTGAAGGCCCTGGCCCGTGTGGAGGCCAGCCGCATCACCGAGGGGCCAGGGACCACTAGTAGATTGGCCTCAACTGATCGAAGAGGCCGTACAGGGACATATGGGGTGATGCGGTCTCGAAGATACGATGGTCCCAGGCCGCGTAAGGCCTTAAAGGCGTAGCAGTGGCGTAGTGGCTAAGAGCAGTGGCTAAGAGCAGGTGCACTCTGACCTGGAGGAACTGGGTTTGATTCCCAGCTCTGCCGCTTGAGTTGTGGAGGCTTATCTGGGGAATTCAGATGAGCCTGTACACTCCTACACACGCCAGCTGGGTGACCTTGGGCTAGTCACAGCCCTACGGAGCTCTCTCAGCCCCACCCACCTCACAGGGTGTTTGTTGTGAAGGGGGAAGGGCAAGGAGATTGTAAGCCCCTTTGAGTCTCCTACAGGAGAGAAAGGGGGGATATAAATCCAAACTCCTCCTCCTCCTCCTCCATCATCATCATCATCATCATCATCATCATCATCATCATCATCATCATCATCATCATCATCATCATCATCACAAGGCCACACCATTCCCTGAAGTCCACTGGAGCATTCTACAGTTCTGGTCCAAAGAAAGGAATAGGATTTGGACCCAAGTCTGGCCTTGCTCTAATGTAAGGTTTCAGGTTGGGACTTGAGCTGAAATGCCGCCCAATTCAGGCCCGGTACTTTACGACCTGAACCTCAGTGCCAGCAACGACTGCATATAAAACAAGATCCAAGGAGCCAATCAGTAAGGTCAATTTGCCAGATAAGCCTTTATGTCTCGTAACTGCAACTGATCTCCAGACAACAGAGATCAATTTCCCTGGATGAAACGGCAGCTTCGGAGATTAACTCCAAAGGGGCCCCCGACATTGTACCTATGGGCTCTGTTGCACCCAAGTGTTTTCAGAAGAGTGGGCACTACCGTGCCCCAGTGTTTTCATTTAATAAGGCACCCTGTCCAAAGTGGAGCTTCTGCCTTAAAGGTTGAAGAGTTACTGTTATCCGTGCCATGGAGAGCAATACATCCTACCGTGACATGTGTCTGAAGATGCCAGCCATAGATGCGGATGAGACTTTTAGCGGCAAAAGTTACCAGACCATGGCCACACAGCCCGGAAAACCCACAACAGCCAGTAACTATTAAGGTTACGCTCTCTATGCTGTCACCCAGAGAGATTTTCCGAACCTTAAAAAGCAGACTTTTAGAACAGGAATACCATACCTTGTTGAGGCAAGCAAATAAATCATGTTCACCCCTCTGTCGGAATAATACCGGAACAGGGGCACATAGCCAAATATTTTGAATTATTAACGGAACCCCAACAGAGATGGATTATCACAAGGGCCAGATCCAATACTTTCCATCGGCCATTACAAAGGGTCGTTGCTTATCCATCCCTCTCCAGGATCGGGTTGGTCCACACTGTAAAAACCAAGTGGAGACTCTTGCTCACTTTATACTCGGTTGTCTGAGATATGTGGATATTAAGAATTTCTCTCCTTGGCTGGCCCTAGACAAATCTGAAAGAGACTCTGACTGTTCTGTTGTGGAGCTTCTGTTAAACAACACAGATGTCATGCTCTTGGAAAAAGTAGCAAAATTTCTTTTACAAGTGACAGAACTGTCTAAGTAATGTATACTGCTATATACAGTCTTTCTGTCTGAGTTTTGAATGTACTCTTGATTTGTACTTTATAAATGTCTGGTAACGCTCTATTTCAAATGCCTAATAAAGGTTGTGTGGTGATATTAAAGTTAAGCATAATCTCCCTCCCTTACATTTCGTTTTTTAAAATAATTTTTATTGTATCATTTGAATTTTACAGTTTATAGTAATTTCCTTCTTCATACATTTTCAAACAATACTTTCCCCCCCTTTTCTCCCTCCCCCCATTTCTTCTTCATAGTTTTGTCATACAAACAGCAGTAAGTTCATTCTCTGTAGCCTCTTCTCCCATATTTCTTCATTGACTCGACCTCCCTTACATTTCGTGGTCGGCCTGGCCTCCTGCAGCAGCAACTCTGTAGTTGTGCACACTGCCCACCACCCTGTGTCAGAAGTCCAACAGTGCGCACAGACTCAAAACGTTTGGGGAGCCAAGGGCACCACATCTTCAACAAACTCTCTTACCTCACCGCCTCAAGCTTTGCCCCCTGATCTCCTGGAATTTCCCCAACCCACCTGACGTACTTGACAGAAGCCATATGAGAGGTGGAAGACGCAATACCACTGTGACTCCCAGCTAAAGTTCCCAAGTCGTTTGAGAAACTCCTAAAGATTTTTGAGTGAAGCCCAGAAGGTCAGTGTTTGGCTGTGATTCCATAGAGTCCACTCTCCAGAGCAGCCTCATGGTAACTGATTTCTGGGGTTTGGACGCCAGTTAGAATTCTGGGAAAATTTCAGCTTCCTTCGGGAGGCTGGCAGCCTCAGAGATCAGTCTCAGAGGATTTAGTTGATGTTGGTTCTGCTGACAGCCCTATTTCATGTAGTCCAGAACTACAGGGTCCTCTCAGCTAATCCCGTTCTCCCCCTGGAAGCTGGATTTGACCTTGAACTAGAACCCCACCCCACACTGTTTACTAGCCTCTGCCCTGTCCTGCAACTTCAGACCCAGCCAATTACAGCGCAGAACGATATGACAGCCCATAAATCTGCTTCTTGGAACTGATAAAGTGGCAGTTAGAGAAATCATGAGGTCTAATTGGCTGAGGAGATCCATAAACTCTTTGTGTCGATTAGACTTTCACCGACAGATCTCTAGATCAAAGAGCAAAGATGTTCTCTCTGATACAGAGGGTCAGCAATAGCAGAAACAAAGCTGGGGAATGCCATTTGTAATCCCTGGCCCTTGAGTTTTATGCGAAACAGCTCACTATCAGCTAATTATTTTTGTTATAAGTGTACAGATATCCCAAGTTGTGTGACACATATATATTTAAATGCAGATTTGCATTCCTCACATACAGTTGGGAAGGACCAAAGCAGCATATAAAAGAAATGGGGGGATATTTTGTTGTCATTGTTAGATTGCATTATTAGATCATCTGTGGCCCAGTGATAGATGAACAACCATATACTGTGTCTTTGTTGAGATGCCTCATTTTTTACAACAGCCGTCATTCTGAATAGCCTCAACAAACATCCCCTCTCTAGATGCTGTGGACTGTGCTAGCTGGGCGACAGAGTCCTCTTCTAATTCTGTAACACTGAAAACTGCTTCTTGTGGGTTTTCTGTAATTCTGTACAAATAAGGAAATACGGCCACATGGTACTGGGTACTGAAGTTGGGGTGCCTTGACACAGTATTTCAAATTATAGTATACAAAGTCTGCACAGGGCATCTGTACCCATGGCCTCTTGGGGCTTTTCTACATGGGTTTTTTTTGTGGTCAGTTCGGACCCCAAACTGCTCCAGTTTATCTCCAGACTTCCACATGCAATTTTGTAGCTTAAGTTTACACTTGGTTTCTTAGGGGTGTTTTGTCTGTCTGTCTGTCTGTCCC
This sequence comes from Sphaerodactylus townsendi, assembly GCF_021028975.2. NCBI lineage: Eukaryota > Metazoa > Chordata > Lepidosauria > Squamata > Sphaerodactylidae > Sphaerodactylus > Sphaerodactylus townsendi. The sequence continues at coordinate 174,750,096 of NC_059427.1, read as the reverse complement.
ACCCACCCCCCACCTCCATTTCCCCCCCCTGGTTCTTTTGAGACCTCTTTTACACAATGTTTTTCTGGAAGCCCATTCTCAGTCAGCTTTTTGGCTAGTGCATAATATGTACATTGGTTTTCACACACACACCGCCACCTCCAGCCCAGTTTTCAATTATTGGACTCTCGTCATTGTTAAATCACTCCCTCTTCCCCCCACCCCCCAGACGACTGCTTTCAATTTTTTAATGACCCTAAAATATTGATGTAACATTGCAGTGTTGTAATGATAGTTTAAGCAGGTTCTCTGAATTTCCAGGGTTCGTGTACAGAAAAAAAAAATTCTAGACTTTCCCCTCCAAGAGATTTGCCTTTTTCCTTACATCTCCATGACAAAAAAAGACTAGAGACTCACTTTTTTTGCAAATGAAAGCTAGGGGTTCAGAGAACCTGCTTAACTAACACTGCAACACTGCAGCATTATATTAAAATTTTAAGGCCTTTTAAAATATAAGGAGGTTCTCTGACGCCACTGATAATGCCACTGAAGGCGACAGCATGCTCCCTTTAAAAACTTCATTGTTTAAGTCAAGTGCAAAAGAAAATAAACTGAATTCACAACTGTAAAAATATACAGAGGATATACAGAGGATACACCAGAGGTGTACCGGGGGTAAATGGCGCCCACAGACAAATTGTCTCCGGGCACACACACACCCCCGTGCCTGGGGTGGGGCTCTGTCCCCCTCGCTGCCGCCCCCTTGCTGCCGCCCCACCCCTGCACCTGGGGCGGGGCTCCGACCCACTCCCAGCTAGCAGTCCTGGGGAGGCCAGAAGAGACTGCGGTCCCTGGCCTCGGAGAGCTGCTTTTATAAGCACTGAGGCCGGGGGGAGGGCCTCAGGGGGCGAAACCACGCCGCCACCCTGCCCCTGGGGGCATGGGCATGCCTCCCCAAGCCCCACCCCCCGGTCTCAGTGCTTATAAAAGCAGCTCTCAGAGGCCGGGGACCACCTCCCCACCCTGCCCAGCTCCCCACGCCCTACATATGGGAGTCAACAGGGAGGGCAGGGCTCAGGAGCAGCTCAGATGGGCACCGCAGAGGCAGAACGGCTTGCCCGCTACAGCACCCCGCCTTCCTTGCCTGCAGGGAAGGCAGGACAGCACAGTGGGCAGCCCAGGCAGGTGCTGCAGTTGACCACTGCCGAGTCCCACTCCCCCCCTACTTGCAGGGTGGCTCCCTCCCAAGGGCCTGGGGAGGGCAGGAGCCTGCCTGCAGGAATGCCAGGAGGGGGGCTGGGCTTTGCGGCAGGTGGCTCGGGCACATGCCGTTTTATCGTGGGGGTGCCCCCATGTGACAAAACGGCATGCATTTGGGGACATGGGATACCCCATGTCCCCATGAGCAGTACACTACTGGCTTTAGGTTACACTGGTCCTTATCCATCTTCCTTACTAACAAGGGCAACTCCAGGGCCAGCACAGGCTACACAGGTTGCAGGACTGAATGGCTGCCCAGGGTAAGTGAAAGAGACCTTTTCTGCACCTCTTGTCTCAAGCCAGTTTTACCACTGGCCAGGAGGAAGAGTAGCATATCCTGATGCTTATCAAAGGCAGCAAGTGGTCAATTATTCCTTCTATCAGTACTAGAGGGAGGGGGATTTTAGACCACACTCTAACCCAGGGGTCTGCAACCTGCGGCTCTCCAGATGTTCATGGACTACAGTTCCCATCAGCTCCTGCCAGCATGGCCAATTGGTCGTGCTGGGGCAGGGGCTGATGGAATTTGTAGTCCATGAACATCTGGAGAGCCGCAGGTTGCAGACCCCTGCTCTAACCCAAAGTAAGCTAGAAACAGACAACTGTGAAGTACCTCTGCCCAAAGAACAAATGCCTTGACATTTAAAATCAAAATTCTTGTGCCCAGACTTTGCACCAAGGTCAGCTGCAATCTGTGTAATTTATGCACACCAGACATGCATGGCTTATTTTGCACAACTATTTATCTAGCTAACCACGGAGAAAGAGAAAGAGTTAAAGCCTGACAATGAAGCTCGGCCACCTGGGAATCCGATCTTTCTTGTCATCGCCTGGATACTGGGACAATTCCTATATCTCCATGCTATGAGATGTCTTTATGGATGGCTTAGACAGCTCTCCTCTGAGGCTTTGCTCTCACTTTCAACGCTATCTCCTGCCACCTTAAAACTTTAATCCTGCTTGCTTGCTTGCTTAGGAGAAAAGACAGCTACAGTAACTCAGGATGCTACACTTTGTGCCTTGTTCCATGTTCTGCCCTTTCACTGTACATTTGCAGAAGATACAGAGCTCAGCCAGCCAGACTCATTCACCAGGAATATTGGATTGTCTCTTCTCTGACCAGAGGCATGTAAGCTGGGGCCAGAAGGCGGGCCCACAGTCGCGCACTCTGCCCCAGCCCTTACTTTAGGAAACCGAGCAGGCTGGAGGCCTGTTCTGGTGGGAACTACATTTCCCAGGGTAGTCTGGGAAATGTAGTTCCCACACAGGCAGGCCTGTTCTCCAGCCTGCTCGGTTTCCTGAAGTAAGTGTGGGGGGGCGCCGCAGGGGGGGGCACTGTGGGGGGGAATCACGCCTGCCCGCCTGCCCCCCGTGGCACCCCTCCCACACTTACTTTAGGAAACCGAGCAGGCTGCAGAACAGGCCTGCCTATGTGGGAACTACATTTCCCAGGGTCTCCTGGGAAATGTAGTTCCCACCAGAACAGGTAGGCCTGTTCTCCAGCCTGCTCGGTTTCCTAAAGTAAGTGTGTGGAGGGGGGGGGCGCCACGGGGGGGCATGGGGGGAAGGAGGAGGGCCCGGGGGATTTTGCGCCCCCCACGTGACCCAAATCCGAGCTCCTGGTGTGTGACGCACCCGCCTTCCCCCTGGGAGCTTCACCACTGTCTCTGACCTACTAAGAATTCCCACATCAGCAAGATAATGCAAATGTAATAGATGGTGGAGATGCAGCTGAGCAAGAGTCGTCTGTTTTACATAGAGGCAGCCACACTGACATCACCACTTGAGGAATCTCTAGCAAGGCAGAGAGAAATTTATTCAAGACTCAAAAGGGGCTGGGATTGAAACTAGACAGTCATAGAGTAGACAATATGGCTAAAGAGCAACTCAGCAGATTCCAGTTTGATATGGTGCGCTGCGGCTCGACACATGCTCTGTGTAGGATATCACTAAATCTAAAGTTCAATAAACAGCATTTTGATGCCTAATGCACATGTTTTGTACCTGTTTCATTTTCTGTTGTTCGAGATTTTAAACAATGATGATCAAGGATAAGGAATTTGAGCTGAGCTAACAAGTGAAGGTACCTCACACTCAATGTCAGGAGCCGCTGCCAAGCCTTTTTCTGGTTGTAACAGCCCACAGATTTAAATTTCAAATCCCGAGGGATAGAAACTTTTTTTTTTAAAAAAAAGATGCAAGTCTCAGAATTGTGAAGGAGCTACAAGGTTTTTGTTAGAAGACAAATTCCAAGTTTCAAGAGATCACAGCCAGGCGGGCTCCTAGACATTCTGCCCAAAGGGCTAATTGTATTTTGCAGTTCCAGTAAACTCAAATTGTTAAGTATGGAGATTAACAATGTGAAATCTGGTTTGGTCTGTATTTAATAGCAGGATTTTGTTATTGAAGGATAAAAGAGCAAACTTTAGAGAGCAGGATTCTGTGCACAACATATCAAACCCATAGATCTTTACACTACAACTGAAAGAGATCACTAGTACTTTTAATATGTTCTTTTAACTATAGGCGCTGCAAAATCCACCATGTCTGCCATTCTATTCCAGGCACTTACATTAAGCCTCCTGTCTCCTCGCCCTACAGAATATAATTTTGCTGGAAGGTCTAGAAATAGCTATGGATGCCAAGACAGACATTTAAAAAGTCATAAATAAGGGCACATCTACATGGCAAATTAATGTTATGTAATCGATACGGCTTCTCACAATGGAGTTAGGGAACTGTAGGTGGGAGTGCTGAGTTCTTTCTTAATAAGCATCCATATTTCCCTTGCAGAATTGTGACTCTAGGGAGGAAACAACTGATGGAATGTCAGCTGGTGCAAGCTTATAGTGTGGATATCACCTTAGTACAGGATAGCTAGTATAAGGATAATAGGGAAAATACTGGGGTGCTGTGTGGTTTCCGGGCTGTATGGCCGTGTTCTAGCAGCATTCTCTCCTGATGTTTCACCTGCATCTGTGGCTGCACAGATTCAGCAAAACATCAGGAGAGAATGCTGCTAGAACACGGCCATACAGCCCGGAAACCACACAGCACCCCAGGGGTTCTGGCTGTGAAAGCCTTCGATAATACAGGGAAAATACTGTTCCACAATCTTGCTTTAAGATCTTGAAGCGTGAAAAAAGCTCAGGAATCAGGAATGAAGGGACCCTACCAGATCATATGCAAAACTTTTTTTCATTAGTCTGAATCTCCTGCAGATGTTGTGCTACTGTGCCATTCCCATGAAAGTGGAGCCCACCAGCTGTGTGTCCTGGGAGCACATGATTATCGGCCATTCACCCAATTTGTCTGACCACCCCATGGGGTGAACTGGTCAACGTATGCATTCTCCACACAGGTGGAGCTTCCATTCATACCCAGGGTTCTGATCTGCATGAACGGAACTTCTAACCACACAGAAAATCCGTGTGTTTCCCAACTCATGTGTCACATGAGCATAAGAACCACATTCCTGAAGTAGCTGCCATGTATGAAACTCCAGAATACAGTGGAACCTTGGTTTTTGTTGGTAATCCATCCAAAAAGAATCGATGAAAACTGAAACAGATGAAAACCAAAGCAAATTTTTCCATAGGAATCAATGTAAATCCAATTAATCCGTTCTAGGCACTCCAAAAAACATACCAAAAACACATTTTTGGGTGAATAAACATAGTGCTTAATTCTGAAAACAGTAACAAACAATAACACTAGGACCAGCTTCACAGCCAGTGGACCAATGTCACACCAGAAAGCTGTCCAAAGTGGTCTGTTTTCTGACGCCTCTTTAAGATTGGTCTGAAATGGGGCAAGACATTGTCATTATACAAGTTGCAGAGACGGCTCGCAACAGCTTTGTCCGGGTGATTTTTCTCCACAAACCCCTGCACCTTACTGCAAATCGATGAAAACTGAGGCAAAGCGATGAAAACCGAGACAAATTTCTCACTGAAAAAATCGATGAAAACCGAAACCAGTGAAAACTGAAGGCAATGAAAACCGAGGTTCCACTGTTTTGTCTACAGGGGGCTGTAGGCTTTTGTTTACCTCATTTGTGTTAATCTTCCCAAAGGTCTCAGGGGTCACCTCATTTTATCCTTGCAGTAATCCTGTGAGGCAGGTTAGACTGAGTTATGACTAGCCCAAGGTCAACCCGTGAGCTTCATTGCTTAGCTGGGATTTGAACTTACATCCCCTTGGTTCAACATTATATACTAAACTGAGCTAGATTCCATCCCCACTCCTCCACATGAGTGGCAGACGCTTGTCTGGTGAACTGGATTTGTTTCCACATGAATCCTGCTACCCTGTTTCCCCGAATATAAGACATCCCTGGAAAATAAGATGTAGCAGAGGTTTTGCTAAAGTGTGAAATATAAGGCATCCCCCAAAAGTAAGACGTAGCAAAGTTTTTGTATTGTCGAAGGCTTTCACGGCCAGAATCACTGGGGTGCTGTGTGGTTTCCGGGCTGTATGGCCGTGTTCTAGCAGCATTCTCTCCTGACGTTTCGCCTGCATCTATGGCTGGCATCTTCAGAGGATCTGAGATGCCAGCCACAGATGCAGGCGAAACGTCAGGAGAGAATGCTGCTAGAACACGGCCATACAGCCCGGAAACCACACAGCACCCCAGCAAAGTTTTTGTTTGGAAGCATGTCTGACGAACAGAACACAGAAAAATAAGACATCCCCTGAAAATTAGCGCATCTTTGGGAGCAAAAATTAATATAAGACACTGTCTTATTTTCGGGGAAACACGGTAGGTGACCCTGGGCTAGTCAGAACTCTCTCAACCTCCCCAACTTCACAAGGTATCTGTTGTGGGGAGGGGAAGGGAAAAGAGTTTGTATGCCACCTCGAGTCTCCTTACAGGAGAGAAAAGCAGGTATAAATCCAAACTCTTCTCTTCTTCACTTAGCCATCACCGTTCGCAGAATCACACATGATACTTCTGAGGGCTCTTCCTCATAATTGTGGCTTTATTATGGTCTATAATCCAGTACTTTCATGATGAGCAACCTTTATATTTACTGGGTTATTTAATCTAGGGAAGAGAACTACACACAAAACAAACCCTGTACAGGGAAGTGAAAATTAGACAAATATAAATTAGGTAAAGGCATATTTTTGTTTGTTTTTAAAGGGAAGTTGATCAGCTAGTTCAGATCAAATTGCTGGGCATGCTTTTGAACAAAATTACAAGGTCACCTGTCCTATAAACTGAAGTCACTGTATTATCCAAAGAGCAATCATGCTTCCAACCAGTAACCAGTGACTCACATTCACCAACTCCCAGCCAACATGTAGCCCAGTCTTCCCTTCAGGAGATGAAACAAAATAATAGTCCTCAAGGATCAACTGTCCAGCCCCATAAATTGTCTGTAGACCAAACAAGTCATGACCCAGGAAAGCCCTGTCTTCCACTCCCAGAAACTTTTAGGAACTTAAAATAAGAGGGACAATCTGAACCATTACTGAACTGGCAGTGTGGAAAGATGCCCTACCTCTGAACCCTGACCAGTAGGGCGGAGTAGCAGTTTCCATGCAATGAGCTAAAGGCATCTGGGAAATAATCAAAGGCATCTTCTCTTGCATCCCTTCAAACAGTCCAGGAAGTGGTGGCGGCTTATAAGTCACAGCTGGCTTGTGGAGACCCAGTAGAGTTTTCAAGGCATGAGACAAACAGAGGTGGTTTGCCATTGTTTGCCTCTGCTTATTAACCGTGGACCTTCTTGGTGGCCTCCTGTCCCAATATCTCACCAGGGCCAACATTGATTAGCTTCTAAGATCTTACAAGAGCTGGCTCGCCTGGGCTACCTAGATCAATGCAGGTCCCGGACTCAGAAATAAATACAGGGCTGGATTGAGTCTATATCAGCAGGTTCCACTGATACTTCCTACCTGTTGCAGACCCCTCCCCCCTTCAAATTCTTCCTGTAGGTCCAGGACCCTGTGTCCCAGGAGCACCATTTCGTGGAGATTAGAAAGCTGCAGTAGAAAGGGGGACGAAGGAAAGTTCCATTCCACCTACAGAAAGTTTATTCTGAATCCAACCAACAGTATAGATGCTAACAAGCAGGGTTTTTTTTCACTGCATGCAAAAGTAGTAAGCACGTGCTGGCAAGGCACAGCCAACAGGGACCTCCCAGTGCATAGATACCCAACAACAAACACAACCACGCTTTTGAAAAAAGGAAAACCCTGCCTGAAACTGACACTCTCCCTTCTGAAATGACTTCCCCCCCCCCCAAATCTCAGGTGTGTGGCTGCTAGCTAGGATTAGTCGGGAGTGAAATAAGGCATTTTTGCACATGCTCAATTGTTTGTATGCCCCAAAGCTGAACCTCAGCACTGAAAACAGCTGCTAGGGCTGAATCCTAGAGGAAAGTGGCCAGCGTTGAATCTGGAAGAAGGCAGGAAATGACGACTGGGTTTGGGTGGCATGGCCAGGTCAGCAGAAGGAGAAAGGAGTGGGAGCTGTGGCACAGCCCAGAACCTGAGGGTTTGCAGTAAGAAAAACACATCCAGGTGTTCAAGACAAATTCTAGCAGCCTGACTTAAAGAAGAGGAGTTTGAATTCATATCCCGGTCTTCTCTATTGTAAAGTAAAAGGTAAAGTTTCCCCTTCAGTCGTGTCCAACCCTGGGGTACCACCAAGAAGTGATTTCATAGGCAAGCCATTGCTTTCCTCTGCTATTCTTTACCCCCTAGCTGTGTGCTAGTGTAACCCCCATGCTCAGAATGGGTTGACCCAGTAAGGGGTGGAGACTCAAAGCAGCAAGAGGCTGCAGCAGACCTCATGTAGTTTGGAGGAGACAAGGCTACCAGACTCGGACCTTGATTTCTATAAGACCTTAACACCTTGTTAAGGTAACTGCAATGTTGTTGGGAACTACTGGGAAGGTAGTTGTTTGTTTTTGCTATGTTGTAAATGTTGGAGTTTATTGTTTCAGGGATTCTTTTTGTGGTTGTAATGGGTGAGAGTTCTCTTGGAAACCTTCATCATGTTGAATCCTGTTCATCAAGCCCTTGGAGTCTTCAGGAGCCAACCCACTTGCAAAGAAGAATTGGACTTGGCAGTATCAGTAGACTGTAAATTAAGGACTTGAAAATGCAACCTGAACAGGACCTTGAAGTGTGATGTTAAATGTTGATGTTATATTTTATATGTTAAGAAAGTAAACCATTTTGTTTTTAAAAATTTGTTGTTGCAAACTCATTCCAAGTTCTGCCCCACAGAACCCACAAGCTGAGGTTACATAGGTACTCATCTACCGACCAAGGAATGGATGGATGGCTGAGTTGACCATGAGCCAGCTGCCAGGATATCTGATCCACAGGGGGCTTGAACTCCTCGCCATGTGAGTGGCAGTGCAAGAACTTAACCACTACGCCACGTGGCTCCTCTTCTCTATTGTAAGGAGTCTCAAAGCAGCTTACAAACTCCTTCCCTTCCCCTCCCCACAACAGACACCTTGTGAGGTAGGTGGGGCTGAGAGAGTTCAGGCAGAATCGTGACTAGCCCAAGGTCACCTCAGCAGCCTACATGTATAGGAACGGAGAAACAAATCCACTTCAGCAGATAAGAATCCATAGTGGGGAATCAAATCCAGTTCTCCAGATTAGAGTCCACCTGCTCTTAACCAATCCACCACACTGGCTCTCAAATTAACATAGTGCCCTTAATATAGCTGCCATTTCTGATTCAGGAGCCATGTTAATTTGAGTCATGGAGTGCTCTAAGAGACTTGCTGAGCTGTACTGAGGCTGTTTTACACAAGGAAGAAGGAAGCATTAAGCACTGGCTCTGTAAGACACTGGCAACACGGGAAGACCTGCGCTCCTTGTGCCATCCACTCACCTGTGAGCTGATTGAAGCCCACTTGGCGCAGGGCATGCGTGGCGTTTGCATAGTTGAGGAGGACGAAGAGAGCATACTTGTCTTCATAAAACTGGGTCCCTCGCACCATGCGTAGATTTTGCAGCGGCAGGTAGGTGAAGACATTCATGGCAATCAAAACATAGCCAGTCACTTCTCGGATAGTCTGGGAAGAGGAAAGTTGGAGACGCCGTCACATCCACCCATTCATTACCAAGTTGCATAGCAAGTCATTTGGTTAATGGTTAATCTCACAGTTCAAAACAGACTATAGGTCACAGAACTGTGGGACCAGAGGCAGAACGTTCACGGGGACATGTGGGGGTCACATGTCCACGGGAGCACACCAGCTGGTCATGTGGGGGCCGAGAATCGCCCCCCCCACACACACACACGCCCTCGAACCTGGCCTACCAGACTGCCCTTCAGCTGATGGAGCCTCCGCCGGCTGAAAGAGCAACCTGGCAGGGTCGAGGGGTGCCCGACAGCAGCCCAGCCAGGTAAGTGGGGCGCGGGGGGGGGGGGCTTGGGGGGCGCCCGGAGCAGATTTTACCCTGGGTGCCATTTTCTCCCCCTACACCTCTGTACGGGACTTAGTGCAAGAAGTGAACCAGAGCTCCTTTCGTGTAATGACTAGTTTTCTGCCTAGCCTCTTCCTCATTTAGTTGCAGATCCTGTTACTAGAATTCCCCAGAACTGCATCCCTGATACCGCTCCTTGTAGAGCACTTTGCTTCCTGCCTGTCACTACCACACAAATATTGCAGATATACTGAGACTACTTCAGTTAAGGGGTTGTGGGAGAAATGATTATGACAAACACCAATAAGGAACTGAATCCTAGAGGAGAGCAGCCATTTTTCTGTTCTCAGCCCTCAAAAGTTCATGCTACTAAGTGGTGGGATCCAGCAGGTTCTCACAGCTTCCCGAGAGTAGGTTACTAATTATTTGTGTGTGCCAAGAGGGGGTTACTAATTGGTGATTTTGCCACGTGATTTTTGCCTTAATTACGCCCCTTCTCCGCTCCTCAGCAGTAGCGCGCAGAACTTGAAACAGTCTAGCAGGAGGTGCACCGGCGTGCCTGCGCCTGCGTGCGTTCGTTTCCCACCCAAGGACCGGCGCAGTGGCTGCGTCCTTGCCACCGCCCCGCCCAGGAATGCCCCACCCCCGGAATGCCTGGACACGCCCGTCGTGCCCCGCCCTGCCCCATTGGCGCTACACCACAGTTTGAATCCCACCACCATGGGAACCTGTTACTAAAATTTTTGGATCCCACCACTGATGCTACTATAAAACTCAGTTTTGCATCAAGATGTTAGTAGATTGTATATTCCTCCACCACAGAACAAAGCATGTCTTCTTTGTTGTGGAATATTCTACCTGGGTTCTAGTGTCTACCTAGCCTGCTTCCCCCCCACCCCCTATCCATTTGAAAGTTTGAAATTAAAAACACATTTTGGCATAAATAGTCTTATATCAAACTACCATGTTCAACAAAGCACAAAATAATGGTTTTGACCAAGGCAGTGCATAAATATTCGTTCGGGACTATACTCTGATGCAAAGCACACCATTTTCTCAACTGCTGTACCTCAGCTGACCGAACTAACATGTTTATGTGAAACAGAGTATACAAATGTGTTGTTTTAAGGTGCTACAGGAATCCCCTCTTGTTTTTGCTTCAACAGACTGACGCAGCTAATACACCAGATGACGTTTATTTAATCCTTCTTTTTTTTACTACCTGACTAGAGGCAACACCCTGCAGTCACCGTGGGGTTTATGGGTTAATTATGTATCAGTATTTGAATCATGTAAGTTCTCCAGGGACAAGAGTTTAGCCCACAAGACACTTCCACTGATGTCAGGACTACAACTCCCAGCAGCCTTCAGCTCCCGCCATTTCGGCTGGAGGAGCGGGAACTAGAGCAGGGGCTGCAGCTAATAGGAACCACGCCACTCTGAAGGCACCAATGAGACAAGAGGGCCAGGGGGACACGAGAGAGCTGATTGGCTATTGGTCGTCTTAGACCTAGAAATAAATACTGGAACTGAGGACAAGAATCCTCAGTTCCAGCACCCTGTAGCTAGGGCGACAAAAATCATTAAAGTTTGTTCTTCTGATAAATTGACTTTGTTTGAGTGTGGTCAGCCTTACAACTACCCCTCTTGAATGAGAAAGCATGTAAATCTCCCAGAGTTTCACTACTATTTCAACTGTTTGAGGGTTGTGGAAAAACTCCACATGGCTACTGCCCACAGAGGGTAAATGTTACACACTCTCAAACTGAACAGAAATTATTCTAGAGGGAGTGTGAGTGGGCAGGGGAAAGGGCCAGCATGACTTCAGAGGTCATTCAATGAGGCATTTGTATAACGGAAGCCAAAAAAAGAGTCAATTCTGGGTCTGATGAGTTGGCCCCATTGGCACGAATCCCATCACAAAGAACCCTTCTTACTCATGATGGCATGGCTCCCATGTGCCGTGGGCAGGTTTGATCGAGGCTAATGCATCACATGGCAATTTGGCGCTGCTGTTCCCTTCTCTTTTGAGAGAGGGGAACAGTGGTAGCCTCCACTGCCTTCAGCTGTGAATTTAAGGAAGCTACCCTCAGCTCACCAGCGCTTGACAACATACAAGGGGAAGTTAATAGGCTCTACTCCTTCCCACAGGGCAAACTCCCTCCTCGGATTCCAACATGCCAATGGAAGCATCATTCTGTAAACTGCAGACTTGGCATGGAGTGTCTGCTCCCCACCTTCACATACAGGAAGCTGACAATGCACATTTCTGAACCTTGGCTGTTTGACAGGGCAGAGGCTAGGTGCCATAGGTACAGTCTACCTGCCTGCTTCCACAGAAGGCAAGTTGAGGCATAGCCCTGTCTGGCAGGAAACCTGGAAGCAGGTGAAATAAGAGGGGAGATGAAGTTTCCAACACAGTTCAGTGCTCTGGTGAAATATAGCAAGATTCAAGGGATCAGAGAGCACCTTAAATCCTGGCAATGTTGTCCGCTTACGGCCTCCAATACCCACTCACTGAGGGAGCTGGGATTCTCTGCCCTACCCTTTGCCACCTTGGAATACTGGGTGCATTTTGTATTGCTACCACCAATATTGCAGCCAAGTAACTCAGATCCTCCACTCAAACTAAGTGATGAAAGTCGTAGCTACAAGCCTACACAAGCGTAGTAGGTAATAAGGCGCATTGAGTTCAGTCAGGTTGGACTAAAAGATCCACGAGCACCAGTACTATGATTTGCAAACTGACTTCAGAGCAGTGCCATGGAGGGGACTGGTGTCTGGGGCAAAATGGTGCCTGCACCCCACCCCCCGTGCCCCTACCCCCCCAACACGCCCCACTTACCTTTAAAAGTTAAAAGAGCAGCCTGCTCCAGGAAGTGACGTACTGCCCATTGGGCAAAGTGGGCAGTTGCCCAAGGCGCAGAAATTTTTAGTCATGTGGGGGCGCCTGATTAGCAATCCCCGCCCACTCTGGATAAGCCCTGTCCCCTCTGGATAAGCCCTGCCCACAAGCCACCAGAGGCAGAGCAGGAGGACAGGGGAGCTCCACCTCCGGTGAACTTGGGCTACTGGGGCCGTCTGGGAAGGGTGATTGCCGCGGCTGGGCTGCTCCATCCATGATGGGGCATCAAATTCAGGTTTTGCCCAGGGCTCCAGTTTGCCTAGGTACACCACTGGATCCAGGCCACAGGCGCTGCTCCAGGCCGTGGGGGTGACCTGAGGGGAAGAGTGGGGGGAGCGATTCTCCACCCCCCACACCTGCACCCAGAGCATTTGTCCCCCCTGCCACGGTAGCTCCATCTATGCTTCAGAGCACAGTTTAAGGATAGAACCAGTTTGCAAAATTATGTTTAGCTTCGTAAAAGGAAGGCATGGAGGACACTGTTCCATGCAAGGAGCGCACATTCACAAAACTATACTTTGCAAATTTGTAAACTCAAGTTTGCAGGAAGACAGATTGGTAGGCACTAGGTATACCATTATCTATTTTGTCCAGCATCAATTTCCATTCCCTTCTCTATGCTGAGCACCCTGCTCCTTTCTTCTTTTTGCTCCAAAAATCAGGCAGAGAGTCTCAGCTATTCTGGGGTTCAGGGCAAATATTGAAGCTAGGACCCCAAAATCACAAAGCGGGCAGGCATACATGGCAGTAGCTATCAGTGTGGTCAGTTGAGGTGCAGCACTGCATGCTTCCACATTAGAATATAGTCCTGAACAAATATGAGGATTATAATTCATTTTGACATGCTGCCTTTGCCAAAATCACTATTTGTGCATTATTGAACATGGTACTTTGATATAAGAGCAGTTATAGTTCATTGAATGACTATCATCAAACTTTCAAATGGATGGGGGCCGCAGGACTAGGTAGGCACTTGGACCCAGGCAGAGCATTCTACAACAAAGAAGGTCCAGCATGTTGAGTTCCACGGCAGAGGACTATACAATCTACTAGCATCTTCTTGAGAGACAGAGTATAGTGAAAGTGGCAGCCACCCTAAGGGGGCCACAGCATGCACGCTTATCTTCTTATTTTCCCCTCTGTTGTGTGGGATGGTTGGGTCTTCCCAGCCCAGGGAAACTTCCCAGGATGCCCTATGGCTCAATCCACCCCAACTGCATCTGATGGACCATCATAACCTTGCTCCAGTTTCTTTCCCGCCCCCACCCTATACAAAACAATTCATCCCTTTCCTTTGCCTTGTTACCTGTAAGAACGAGAGGTCCTGATTTTGTTCAATAAGCACAATCTCAAGATTGCCCATGACAATTTCACAGTTGTTGTACATTTTATGCAGCGTCTGGTAGCGTTGCTGGTCATCACCGGTCACACTGAGCCCATTGAGAGTACCTGCACAGACTGGAACAAGAGACAGAAAAGAGGCCCATGAATATTTTAGAAAGGCATGTCAGTGGCCAGGTCTCAACAGAAAAAGTCTGCCTCGTGGACTTTGTCGGGGGGAGCTGGGGAGGGAAGGGTAAAAAAAATTAGTAAGTCAATCTCTCAAGTGAGATCATTTATATGTCATGCCATGGACCAACTCATTAAATCCTTTTTTATTATTTGCTTGTTGTTTCTTTGATTCATAAGCGTTGGACTTGTGCTCCATATTGATCTGCTGTTTTAAATTAGCCAGGCACTGCTATCAAAGGGGAGAAATAGTCCTCTACAATTCCTCAGAAGGGTAGCAACTATGACAGGAATTCATACACTCAGCCAATTCAGCTCAAACAGTTTTCCCACGCTGCTGGCTGAAAAGCCCAAACTTCCCTTTGTATAAGGTGACCAGATTTTCACCTTTTTAAACCGGGATCCGGGCGCGTGCGCATGCGGCCGCAGGAGCGCACTGCCTTTTGGGGCACTCCCCGGTTTCCCGCCCTGTCACAGGGGAGCGCCCCAAAAGGCAGTGCGCTCCTGCGGCCGCATGCGCAGGAGGCTGCCGCACTGCCTTCTGGGGCGCTCCCCTGTTTTCCACCCTGTGACAGGGCAGGGGCAGGGGAAGCGCCCCAAAGGCAATCGCGGCTCCTAGCGGCAAATCTTGCTTGGATAATACGCACAGCCTTCTGGGGTGCTCCCTGGCGGGAAAAGGGGAGCACCCCAGAAGGCAGTGCAACAGCCTTCCAAAAATCGGGACAGTTAAAAAACCCAGCGGGGCGCGGGACAAATTGGTTTAAGGTGGGACTGTCCCGCCAAAAGCGGGACGTCTGGTCACCTTGCCTTTGTATCAAGATCTGCAAATATCATCCACTAAAAATCTAGAAAGAGCTCTGTTATCACTCACCAAGAATCTGTTTTACAATAAAACTCAAAGTGTTGTAATCTGAATTTCACGGAAAACTGATAACCCTACAGTAAAATTACAAGAGCCAGGTTTTTACAGAGAACATGTTTTAAAAGTTTTAAAAATCAAATATTGTATAGTGAAATAACAAGGCTGGTTTTTTTAACAAAATGCTACTGAACAATTCAAACACAAACTAAGCGGCCTGTAATTGCTCTACTGGCAGATAAGCGGGCAGTTCTTCACTGTGGCACGTCTCTCGGCAGAGAGGAAGTTAGGATGAAAAACATAGTCGCTATGGTGCCCTGTTCTCTGGCTGCTTGCCACTGGCTAATCTTACCCAGCCCTGGGTGGCATTTTGCCAGGCAAATGACGGGCAACCACAAACACCACCTGCACACCCTTTACTCTGAAAGTAAATAAGCAATCAGCTTCTCCCCAAAGTCATAGTGGATCATAACAACATCTTTGTAACAGGAAACAGCTTGCTCAATAAACCTTTGAGGGTGGCTGTCTAAGTTCTGGACCATCCCTCCTATTGTGCTGTATCCTCCTTAAAGAAGATGACCAATCTAGCGTGGATGCGCTAGCCATTTAACACCTATCAACAATAGTGAATACGATATCGTACTGATTCCCATGCTAACAACTTTAGCTTCCATGCTGTTCATTCTTGTATTTTGTCATCCTAGGCAGAGTTACACCTTTCCAAACCAATGGGCTTAGAAGGGTATAACTCTGATTAAGATGGCCCTGGTGCTGTCTATCTTGATAGGAAGCATTCCCATCAGACAGCTAAAAGATGATAAATGAAATAAGCACTAGAAAAGAAGAAGAAGAAGAAGAAGAAGAAGAAGAAGAAGAAGAAGAAGAAGAAGAAGAAGAAGAAGAAGAAGAAGAAGAAGAAGAAGAAGAAGAAGAAGACGAGTTGGATTTATATCCCCCCTTTCTCTCCTGCAGGAGACTCAAAGGGACTTACAATCTCCTTGCCCTTCCCCCCTCACAACAAACACCCTGTGAGGTAGGTGGGGCTGAGAGAGCACTGAGAAGCTGTGACTAGCCCAAGGTCACCCAGCTGGCGGGTGTGGGAGTATACAGGCTAATCTGAATTCCCCAGATAAACCTCCACAGCTCAGGTGGCAGAGCTGGGAATCAAACCCGGTTCCTCCAGATTAGATACACGAGCTCTTAACCTCCAATGCCACTGCTGTACCAGGAGAGAGAAAAGGGACTCTTGACCATACCCACGCATGGAAATTTGCTGAATCTGGCAATGAGAGCAGCAGCATGAGAACTTAAGAGCCATAAAGGCCTATCAGGTCCAGAATTCTGTTTGTACAGCGCCCTATGGCTAAGTCCACCCCAACTGCACCTGATGGACCATCATAAGCTCCAGTTTCTTTCCCCCCACCCCCTAAACAAAACAATTAACCCCTTTCCTTTGCCTTGCTGCCTGTAAGAACGAGAGGTCCTGATTTTGTTCAATGAGCACTAGCCGTTTAACTCCTATCAACAATAGTGAGGACTGCGATGTCGTACTAATTTCCATGCTAACAACTTCATCCTGCTTCCTAGAAACAGTATCATCTCCTCTTTGCTCCCCAGCAACTCATATGTAAACAGGAACACACTATCTGGTATGGGAGGGACTAGATATCCAACAAGACAAGCAGTCATTGATAGCCCTGCCTCCCATTAATTTGTCCAGTGCCCTTCTAAAGACTTCCAATTTGGCAGCCATCAATACATCCCTTGGCAATTATTTTTCAGTTTAGCTATGTGTGAAGAACTATGTCCATTTTGTCTATCCTGAATCTCTCACCTTCAGAATTAGTGGTTGACTCTGGGCCATAATATTATGGGTGAGACCCTCTTCACCCCTCGCACAATATTATAGACCTTTATCATGACTCCTCTTATTTGCCTTTGTTTCTAAGCCAAACAGCTGATCCTCATAGAACAGTTGCTGTTTTCTGCACCTTTTAAAGCAGGGGTGTCCAACTCATGGCCTTCCAGATGTTCATGAACTACAATTTCCATGAGTCCCTCCCAACATCAGCATTGGCTATACTGGCAAGAGCTGATGGGAATTGTAGTTCGCTAACATCTGGAGGGCCACAAGTTTGACACTTGTGTTTTAAAGCTACAATATCCTTTTGAAGTGCAGTGCCCTGAACTGTACGCAGTATTCCTAGAGCGGTCTCACCATAGATTTCTACAATGGCAGTATGATAGGAACAGATGTATTCTTTATTCCTGTTCTAACTGCGACCAGCATAGAATTTATGTTTTTTCACAGCAGCCACACAGGGAGACCACATTTTCATGCTACCCACTACTGCTCCAAGTTACTTCTCAGTTAAACATCATGTAATAAAATTAGGAGAGTTCAGCTCACTTTCACAAGCAGATTCAAATTCAAGTTAGCAACTATGAGTGTGGAACATCCTTGACCAGTCTCACATATAGGGGTGTGATCTTCAGTATCTGGTATTTGCATAGCAAGTCTTGTTCACAAATCACAGTTCAGGGATACTCTGTTATTTGACCTGTGTGTAAACACTTAGCATAGCAAGCCTTTATTGGCATAGACAACAGTACAACAATAATAAAAAAAACGGATTAAAAAGCATATACAATACAGGAGATAAATGTTAGGTCAAAGGAAATCTACTGGCGTTTAGTAATTTCAAGGAGAAAGTCTGCCACTATCATACAGAGAGAAGGATCAGGATTTATTTATTTATTTTATTCGATTTTTATACCGCCCCATCCCCGGTGTGTGCAAACACTTGGTGAAGTAGGATTTATAAGTGAGAACCAGAAGAGGGTGCACCGCAAAGTTAGAACCACAATCAGTTTTTTAAATTTTTTATTTTGGATTAAATAACACAGAATAAACCACCATCTCATTGTTCCGTGAAGAATTGCAGGTGTGGGAAGGGACTGCGACTTTACTGCGGAGAAACTGAGGACATGAATGCTTAACCCTTTCCCTACAGGAAATTATTGTGATCAAAGTTCCCCTCTGCTATTTTTCCACTAGAGTCACTATTCTGGGGGTCCTTGTCAGGTTATGGACCCCATCTCCTATTAGCTCTCATTGGAAACAATGGGGGATGGAAGCACCCCCTTTGGGAGTCCATAACTTTGGACCTCCTGAACCAAACCTCACCAAACCTGGGTGGTATCATCAGGAGAGTCTCCTAAAGATACCCTGCAATTTTGGTGTTGCTAGCCTAAAATCTGCGCCCCCTGAAGGCCAAAAACTGAAAAAACACTAAAAATACAAAATACACCAACCTGAATTTTTGCCCCCCCCCCGGCATATGCTTGGTGCAACATGCACCCCCTGGCCTCCTTGTAGCTTCACCTCTGACAGAAACACACCTTTCCCTACTTTTTCCTTTCTCCCAGCAGCCTTAATGATCCTTAAGAGGGCATTTTCAGAGGTCAGAAGACCTTTGTAAACAAAAGCCACACAGTTCAAGGGGCTGCAGCGAGAAGGGTAATCGAGCAACACCACCCCGCTTCAATGTATTTATTTTTACCTTTTTATTTATGCAATTTTTATACCACCCTTCCCTTTCAGCTCAGGGCTGTTTCCAACATGCATAAAACATCAATAAGCAATATAAATAATTAAAATCTCATTTAAACTATAAAAAACTAGCAGTACATTCAATCTCGTCTCATCTAAATTCAGTAAGGAATACAGAGAAGGGAGGGAAATGGGAATGGAAAGGGGGACGGAAGTAGGAAGAAAAGGGGGAAGGCAGAGGCTTACAGGGAGGGAATGGGCCCAGGGGCAAGGCCTTGTTTTTGTGCCACCCACCTCTGGTAGAGGTGGGTGGGCGCAAAAACAAGCCCTTGCCCACAGTCGGCTACCGACCTAGTGCCCGCTGCTGCCCCCCCTCTTCCGGTGGCTGTGCCTGCTCGCGGTCTCCAATAGAGGTGGGAGGTGGCGGCAGCCGGCACTGGGCCAGGAGCCTGCTGCAGTCCCATTGGGTTAAGGTGACCAGATGGTCACCTTTGTGATCCGGGACGGGGGAGGCGGCCGCGCATGCGCATGCAGCCGCAGGAGCGCACAGCCTCCTGGGGCTTGCCGTTTGCCGCCCTGTCACAGGGCGGCAAACAGCAAGCCCCAGAAAGGCAATTACGCGTGACGCAGGGAGCATGCGGCCTTTTGGCACTTAAGCCGCTGTCCCTGCCACAGAGCGGCAAACGGCAAGCCCCAGAAGGCAGTGCGCTCCTGTGGCCGGGCGTGCGGGAGGCTGCCGCACTGCCTTGCACCCCAGAAGGCAGTGAGGCAGCCTCCCCAAAATCGGGACAATTTGAAGAACCCGCGGGACGAGGGACAAATTGTTTAAAGGCTTGGCGGTCCCGCCAAAAGCGGGACGTCTGGTCAGCCTACGCTGGGTGCTCCGATAGAGGTGGGTGGGAGCCCCTGGCAGCTTGACCATGTGATCAAATGGGTGGCGCCCAGGGTCATGGGGTACCCCATGTCTCCATGGGGAAAGGGAGAGGGGACAGTCATGTGGCGGGGGGGAGATGCATATTATCCCTGCCTCAGACAATGCTGAGGAAAGTAGCAATGCTACTGTTGGGCTAACAGAGGGCTAGTCACCTGCCATACTATAGCAACCATTTTGAAGCACTAGTAAGACCCGTGGCGCAGAGTGGTAAGCTGCAGTACTGCAGTCAGTGCTTTGCTCACAACCTGAGTTTGATCCCAACGGAAGCCAGTTTTGGGTTGACTCAGCCTTCTATCCTTCCGAGATTGGTGAAATGAGCAGGGGCGAATCTAGGCAAACTGGAGCCCAGGGACAAAATCTGAGTTTGGTGCCCCCCACCCCCACCCCAGGTATGGACGACCACCCTCCCCCACAACGACCAAACAATGATTTTTTTGCACCAGCTCACAAAACACCTCCCACCACCAGCAAAACATACATGGCTTTCTCCCCACCAACTCTCTTTCCTAATTGTGTCCTCACACCAACCCTATGAGGTAGGTTGTTAGCCTCAGAAAGAGCTCCAAGCCAGTGCAAGTGGGAATTAACTTTTAAGCATGAAAACCTCTCACAAATCCAAAGGTTTACCAAGCAAACCTTAGCATCATCGGCTCACAAATCAACCTCCTACCCCAGCAAAAGTATTGCCATGGCTCCTCCCCCATTCACTTTCCTGGTGTGTCCTCACACCTCAGTAGCCCTGTGAGGTAGGCTGCTAGCCTGAGAAACAGCCTCCAAAGAAGCCAGTGCAAGAGGGGAATTAACTTCTTTAAGCATGTAAATCTCTCACAAGTCACCCCCCCCCATCTGAAGGTTTACCAAGCCAAACATCAGCATCATCTCTCACAAATCACCTCCTTACCCCCCCAGCAAAGAGCAGGCCATGGCTCCCTCCCTCCACTTTCCTAATTGTAATATCCCTCACACCAACCCTGTGAGGTAGGCTGCTGGGGCCTAAGAAACAGCTCCAAGCCAGTGCAAGGGGAATTAACTTTTAAGCATGTAAAATCTCTCACAAGTCACCCCCCCATCTGAAGGTTTTACTTCAAGCAAACGCCAGCATCATCTCACAAAACTACCTCCTACCCCCAGCAAAGGCATATCAGGCATGGCTCTCTCCCCACCACTTTCCTAATTGTGTCCTCACACCAACCCTGTGAGGTAGGCTGCTAGCCTAAGAAACAGCTCCAAGCCAGTGCAAGGGGAATTAACTTTTAAGCATGTAAATCTCTCACAAGTCACCCCCCATCTGAAGGTTTACCAAGCAAACGTCAGCATCATCTCTCACAAAACACCTCCTACCCCCAGCAAAACAGGCATGGCTCCCTCCCCTCCACTTTCCTAATTGTGTCCTCACACCAACCCTGTGAGGTAGGCTGCTAGCCTAAGAAACAGCTCCAAGCCAGTGCAAGGGGAATTAACTTTTAAGCATGTAAATCTCTCACAAGTCACCCCATCTGAGAAGGTTTACCAAGCAAACGTCAGCATCATCTTCAGTTCTGCTCCTGCTTCTGGGCTCCCTGCTCAGCTTGCCTTTTCCTGTGCCTGCCGGCGGCCGGCTGCCGGGGAGAAGGCTTCTGAGTAATGCCACACTTAATTTAAAGGCTTAATAAGGCATGCTGGGTTAGAGGGAGGGGAGGCGGAGCTCCCCAGTCCTGCTCCTGGGAGCCCAGTGGGACCTCTCCCCCGCCCCCTGGACACTCCAGGCCACCTTACAGAGTGGGCGGGGCTACGACAGGCACTGGGAGCAGTCCACTGCTTCAGTGCCTGCTTTCTAGGGCTTGCTCAATCCCTCCCTGTGTAGGAGGATGTTTTGGCGCCCCCCACATGACCTCAATCGATGCGCCCGGGGACAAGGGGTACCCCATGTCCCTAGGCAGGAACGCCAGTGGAAATGAGTACTCAGTTTGCGCGGGATAAAGTGCAGACGACTGGGGAAGACAATGGCAAACCACCCCATGAACATAGTCTGCCTAGTAAACATCATGATGCAATATTGCCCCATAGGTCAGTGAGGACCTGGTGCTTACACAGAGAACTAATTTTACCTTTAGTAAACCAGTAGGTAGATTTCAAATGCAGAGAGAAACAATGCCAGTTATGGGCACTGGCGTAGTGCCAACAGGGTGGGAGGGCGTGATGCCTCAGGGGCACACTGCAGCGGGGGCGTGGTGGGGGCATTCTGGGGTGTGGGTGGACAGCACTGCAGCAGGGGCGCAGGGGGTGCTGGCGCCTCGGGCGCAGTTTCCCCTCACTCCACCCCTGGTTATGGGGATAGAGAAGGGGGGTGTTTCTTTGAACAAGCAGAGTGTTCCTCTTCCTGGTCACTGCATAATCATAGCCAGGCCCTTCAAAAATCTAGACAAAATTATAGAGTTGGATTTCTGGGTGAGAAAATGCAGCTTAGAGTTGCCAATTCCAGGTTCAGAAATATCTGGAGAATTGAGCCTGGGAGGGTGAGGTTTAGGGAAGGGAAGGAACTCTGTAGGGTATAATACCATACAGTCCACCTTCCAAAGAAGTTTATTTTCTCCAGAAGTGGAATTAATTTATTAATGGACAATCTATGTAGCCAGCAGATCAGCTGTAATTCCAGGAGAGCTCCAGTCCCTTCCTGGAGGTTGGCAACCTTAAATACAGCACCCATTTCACCTTTGTAGTTATTTCTCATCATTTCGTTGCAGAAACTCACTGCTGCATACATGGGATCACGCCATTTTTACTCCTCAGTCAAAAGATCGCATAGGGCTAGCAGGTTTCCTCAGTCCAGGGCCACCAAGTACACAACAAAAACTTTGTGTACCAGAACCAGCAGAACCAGCAGAAGAAGAAGAAGAAGAAGAAGAAGAAGAAGAAGAAGAAGAAGAAGAAGAAGAAGAAGAAGAAGAAGAAGAAGAAGAAGAAGAAGAAGAGAGAGAGAGAGAGGAGGGGAGGAGGAGGAGGAGGAGGAGGAGGAGGAGGAGTTTGGATTTATATCCCCCCTTTCTCTCCTGCAGGAGACTCAAAGGGGCTTACAATCTCCTTGCCCTTCCCCCCTCACAACAAACACCCTGTGAGGTGGGTGGGGCTGAGAGAGCTCCGAAGAACTGTGACTAGCCCAAGGTCACCCAGCTGGCGTGTGTGGGAGTGTGCAGGCTAATCTGAACAGGAGGAAAGAACGGTAGGTTGCAAGCCGTTTTCACCATGTCCACACCTTGCCGTCTAGGAGGCCCCATCTTGGGTGTGTACACTTCCTTCAAATACGTAAAGTTTACAGGGGTTAAACATGAAACTTCCTAAGCCCACAAACCTCCTACAATTGCCTCAGAAGAACTAACACACCAGCAAACTGGCTCGGCAGCTTCTTTTGCCAAATATGTAACAAACAAACAACCCAATCAACCAACAGTCTTAGCCAACCATCAGGCCCGAGGGATAAAGACACTCAAGGGTTTTTGGACCTGGAATACAGAAAGACGTTGGCTTTGCAAATGTACACGTTGCCGTGGTGTATAGCTGGGGTACAGGAGAAGGGAGTGACTGGGTTGAGTGAAGCATTTGTGGCTGGATGAGGAGACTCAAGGCTCCCAAATGTCCCAAGGACACAACTTCCAAAAGATATTCCCAGCGAAGCGGAGAGAGAGACCGTTCTCCTGGCACATCTGATAAAGTTCCAATCTTGTAACTCCCAACAGTCGACTTAAGTGTCCCAGCAGCCACAGAGGAATTCATTCTTTTGGGTGTGGAGATGGAAGACCCGGCCAGCTCTGAAGGGGAGGGGAGTCTGGACACAGGGACCTCATTGTGCCAAGACAGGGTTGCTCTGGCCCCCATGCCCCTTTGTGCCGAGATGGCCCTAGGCAATGTCCTGGCTGGACAACAATGGGGCGATTATCCATGGGGAAGCAAAGGAAATCGAGGCCTGGTTGGCTTCTCCACCCTAGCAGAGACATAAAAAGATTCGGCCACAAGAGGAGAGAGAACAAGAGCAGGCTTGCTGTTAGGACTGCTTGAGCCCTTGCAGTGGTGACTTGGCCTCCTCCTCCTTCCCTCATGCCTCGACTTCTGGAACATTCCATCCCTTTATCATATCCACCGAGGCAGCCAACAAAACACAAAAAATCCTACTTTATTGTTTCCGTTGTTTAAGACAGCACCTTTTAAACTTCAAGGAACCCTTGAGTTAGCTTTCAGTTGGGGACACACATATCCTACGGTACCTCTGCAATCATAACCAACCAGATGTGCTTAGAAAGAGCACTCGATTTGCAACGCCAGAGTATGCATCACTTCTCAGTCCAGGCAGTTGGCCATTTGCTCCCCAGAGAAAACCCACTTCTGCCCGTTTGAGCCAGGATCAGAACCAAAACCCTAGCTGCCAACCTCCATCTTACTCTAACTCTGATATTTGATTTCTTCTTTCCATTCAGCTCTGTTATCATACTTTGTACTGTGAAATTAAGTCAATGAGAACGCTGCTCTTTATTTTGCAGCGGACAGAAGTCGATGCCTCCATTCCAGCTGCAGGTTTGGCAACTTTTTTGCTCAGTGGTCAGAGGCAGGGGGCGAAGGGGGTGTTGACAGTCTGGCCTACTCCTCAGTCCAGACAGTGGCTCCAGCCCAGGAGGCCGGCTACAGCCAGACACATCAAGGCCTTTCCTGAAGAGATAGGAACGTGTGTGTTGGGGGGCGGGGACGACATGAAATGGTGGAAAAAAAGTCTCTACCTCCTCTCAGTCGTCGCCCTTGTCAGACTACAATTCCCCTCTCATTTTCCTGTAGTTCTGGGTCCTTGGAGCCTGGGGGTATCAATACAGATTGCAGCATACCAAGGGGGAAACTTTGATCACGGATTCTGGGCCCCCAGCTTGCTCAGCATGGGTGGCAAAGAGAAGGGTGGGGGAAGTGACAACCAGTGGGCTGGAAGAAGGAGAGGGCTATGAGCCAGGACCACTGGGCTTTGTCCCCCTGTCACAGTGACAAGTCTTTTGCGGAGCTGCTATTCAAGACCCAGACATGACTCAGAACTGAGAAGCTGAGGGGGTGGGGTGGGGGGGGAGACCTCTTTTGTCTCTGGCTGAGCTAAGAACCATTTCCCGCCTCCCCATAATCACATCCCCCATTAGAACACCTGACTGAGAGATTGATGTTTTGTGGGTTTTTGATATCATGGAACATTACTGGGCACATGGGATGTGCGATGCAATGCCCACTCATGGTCCTGATAAATGTCACTTGAATGGGAGAACATAACGGTAATGCAGGATATGCGCTTCTTGAAGACATGCACCCCTGCCGCTTATCTTCAGAATCCCTTTGTATACATCTCTCAGACACTCACCACAGAAAACACGAAGGTGAGAAGAATTTGTGCTTCTGCTGTCATTAAGAGGTCTAAGTTTCCTTATGAATTGGATGGCTTGGAAAGATATCCAGGATATCCCTTTCTTAAGACCCCATGGAAGGCTCTTGCACTCCATTTATCTTCATCGGATATTAGAAGCTTTGTAATGTAGATGTTGGATGAGATTGGGAAGAGTCAGGTTCAAATCCCAGGTCCCCAAAAAACTCACCTTGGATCAGCCATACTCTTAGAGACTAAACTATCTCACCAGGATAAATGGAAGAGGGGGAGAACTACGTGCTCCACTCTGAACTCCTGGGAGAAAGGGTGGTGGAAATAAACAAACTCCCCAGAAGATGCCAAATGCTTTAGGGCAACAAAAGGTTAAAAAAAATGCCAACTACACCCAGGACACGGGACTTTTTCCCTCGATGCTCCTTATCCACTACAAGGTGGCCCCATAGAGACGAAGAGAAATGAAGTACTACGTAAGCCAATATTGGGCTTACCCTGTTTCCCCGAATATAAGACATCCCCGAAAAATAAGACATAGTAGAGGTTTTGCTGAAGTGGGAAATATAAGGCATCCCCCGAAAGTAAGACATAGCAAAGTTTTTGTTTGGAAGCATGCCCGACGAACAGAACACAGAAAAATAAGACATCCCCTGAAAATAAGACATAGTGCATCTTTGGGAGCAAAAATTAATATAAGACACTGTCTTATATTCGGGGAAACACGGTATCTACAACACTAAATCAACTCATCTATAGTCTGGTTTGAATTCCATCTGCTACCATCCAATCATCTTTCCAAAAACCATCTCTGCACTGAATGACATCTGCCATGCATTGATGAAGACTGTTGTGTGAATAGGCCACACCACTGTACAACCACTGGGAAATCACGGACGTAGTGAGAGAGGACGGGAGGGGGCTGGAGCCCCGTACATTCCTTGAGCAGGGATGGAAGCAGAGTCCCCCACCCTGCCCAGAATCCAGTGCCCAAGTGTGGCCTCCACAGCCCTTCCCCACTGAGGATTCTGGGGGACAGGGGCTGCTGAGCAACCCTAGATATTAAGTAAAAGGACTTGGTTTGGCTCCTGAGGATGTTAACATTTTCATTCAGTTTCATGTACTTTCGTGATCAGTCCTTAGGCCCTGGCTTTCCTTCCTGTGGTTCCAGATAACCTAGTTTTTAATCCAGAAAACAATTACTTGCCGAGCCACCCAACCCATAATACAGGTACCTCCAAGAGTCCACATCCCATGACCAAAAAAAGAAAGTGAAGAAAACATCTCTGCTTGGCACCTAGTGGCTCCCTGGAACCCAAACAGCTGGTCCTGGCTGTGTTGTCATCATCTTATTGAATCAATTTCTTTAGAGCTGAGGTAACTCTCTATTTTGTCATAACAATAGAAGCTGACCTGAAGGTATCCAAGGCAGGAAGGTGGGAGAACCGTATTTTGAACACAACATTCCCTTGTCTAGATGAAATCACAGACTTGGGAAAGAGTTGAGATACAAGAATGTTTTGGGGGTGGAGGCAGGTTGCAAGTCTACACATGAACCCTGACAACTACTCCTTAAGACAGATAATCCCCACTCCCAATTTCAAAAGATGCCTCATAACTCCAATGGTGGACACACATTGGTCTATAATAAACAAGAGACTTAACACACATCATGTGGAAAGATACTTCATCTTGCCTCAGGTTTAGACAAACCAGATCCCTGAATTTCAGCTCTCCTTTTCCTCATTGTCCTTTTATGGGTTCAAAACAAACTCTTCATCAACAACACCTTCTGCAAACAATCAAAAGGGAATCCAGTAAAAAAGGAGTGGTGGCCTTGTAGACTGTGTAAAACATTTGGGCCAACAACCCCGAGCAATTCCAATTCACATACCTTGAGATTATGAAAGTTTTCTATATAGATAGGTAGATAGTTAACTGGCTTGGATCCAAATCTGCATTTACACTTCAGCAGAGGCGTATGAGGGGAAAATGGTGGCCAGAGACAAGCCTTCTACAGGTGCCCCCACACACCTGGGGTGGGGCTTGGGGGTGGGGCTTGGGGGTGGGGGCCCCACCCCATTACCCTTCCAGGCCCCCCCGCAGTCCGGCTTCTGCCCTCCCCAGAGCCTGGAGAGAGCAGAAGCCACTGCCAGCCTCGGGAGATGTACTTTTAAAAGCACGGAGTCTAGGGGCGGGGCTTGGGGGGCATGGCCAAGGGAGATTGATGATGATGAGGCAGCAGGATTTCCTGCTGCCTCATTGTCTTCACAAAGGCATCTGGTCACAAGGGGAGCCGATTTTGCGCCCCCATGTGACCAGATTAGCTGTGCCCAGCGACAAGGGTTATCCCTTGTCCCCGGGCAGATACGCCACTGCGCTTCAGTTTACACAAGACTGGTGCAGGTGATTTTTACTCATTCTTCTCTCCCCTCCTCCCCCGCACATCAAATTTTGTCATTCCTGAAGGCTCCTCAGGTCTCAAGAACAGCTTTCTGAAATCCCACCACCTCTGGGTTGGGAAATACTAGATTTGGGGAGCAGAGTCTAAAGAGGGAGGGGTTTGGGGAGGGCAGAACCTCAGTAGGGTAGAATGTCAGAGTGTCCACCTTCCAAAGCAGCCATTTTCTCCAGGGGAACTGATCTCTGTCACCTGGAGATCAGGTCTAGCTCTGAGAGATCTTCAAGCTCTCCCAGGAGGTTGGCAACCCTAAATCTACAGTGGGCTGTTACCAAAAGAAGGGAAGCAGGAAGTCACGCCACATGAGTGGAGGCCTGCTCATGGATCCAAGCCCATTGTGAGGCCAGCTGCCCACACTGCTCCAGAGGAAACATACAAGGGCTGAATCACTCTAAGTGAATAAAGAGATCTGAAGCCAGAGGAGTAGAAAACAAAGCAGAGTTGTCATCAGCCATAAAAATCTAATAGGGAGGGGAGAGGGGTCTCAGGGTGATCATTCATCCTGTTTTATATATGGCAGCTCTATTTTTAGTTGATCCAGTACCAATTCACAATACCAATACCAGACACCACAAATCCAGCCACCTGGGAAGGCAGCAAACGCTGACACAAAGCGGGCAGTGCCATGTTTAGATGAAGAAAGGCCTGAAGCTATTCCACTTGTGAGGCCCGTCCCAATCCCCCACCCTCACAGCTAGAGGAAGATGGGGACACAAAATGAGGTCACAAAATGACCTTCCCCTCAGTTACAAGATATTTGTAGGGTAGCAAATATAAAGGCTTTGCGTTTGCCCCTATGAGGTAGGTTTTGTAGAACACTGAGATCACTGAAGCCGGAGGTGTATGTAAATAATGAAGGAGATTTATTTACTGTATATACAAATCATTATTATAAAATTGACCAGCATATAAAGTCGAGGCACCTAATTTTACCACAAAAAACTGGGAAAACTTATTGACTCGTGTATAAGTCGAGGATGGGAAATGCAGCAGCTACTGGTAAATTTCAAAAATAAAAATAGATACCAATACATTAATTGAGGCATTAGGTTAAACGTTTTTGAATATTTATTTCAAAGAAAAACAGTAAACTAGCTCTGTAAGCCCTGATTCTCTCTTTAAATCCACACTCAGAGATGGAAGAAGTTAAAGGGAGAATCTGGGGAAAAAGAATTGAAGGAGTGCCACTGTCAGGGGAGGAATGTTTATGTTAGCAGTACCAACATTTCAGAGTATCTTTAGGAGACCCTCCTGATGATACCACCAAGGTTTGGCAAAGTTTGGTTCAGGGGGTCCAAAGTTATGGACCTTCAAAAGGGTAGCCCCATCTACTATTAGCCGCCATTGGAAACAATGGGGGATGGGGGCACCCCCTTTGGGGGTCCATAACTTTGGACCCCCTGAACCAAACTTCACCAAACCTGGCTGGTATCATCAGGAGTGTCACCTGATGATACCCTGAAATTTTGGTGCTGCTAGCCTAAAAACTGTGCCCCCTGGCGGCCGACAAAGTAAAAACCCTAAAATATTTTTTATTTTTTATTATTTATTTATTTGTTTCATTTTTATACCGCCCTCCCCCAAGGGGCTCAGGGCGGTTCACATCATAATATAAATACAGAATAAAATGCTAAAAATCATATCAATTAAAATGCGGCACTCCAGATTCAAACAGTTAAAACAGATGGCGTCCAACCATTGGCTCTTCAACTCCTCTAAGAAGGGGACAGCGGATCTTAGCTGTTAATGGGCACCTATCAGCAGCCGGCCTCCCCAAAAGCCCGGCGGAATAACTCGGTCTTACAGGCCCTGCAGAACTCATGTAGGTCCCGCAGGGCCCGGACAGCTGGAGGAAGAGCATTCCACCAGGCAGGGGCCAGGGCCGTAAAAGCCCTGGCCCTAGTGGAGGCCAGCCGCATCATAGAGGGGGCGGGGATCTCCAGTAAGCTGGCCTCTGCCGAGCGCAGAGACCGATGTGGGACATATGGGGCCAGACGGTCCCTAAGGTACGAGGTAAAATACACCTCACTCTCATACAAGTCGAGGTGAGCTTTTTCAGCACAAAAAATGTGCTGAAAAATTCGACTTATATGCGAGTATATACGGTATATTCTTTAACAAAACCCGTTCAATTATAGAAGCACCTGCTCACTTAAGAGTTCTCACTCAGACGATCCAGGTATACACAGGCTATCAATCCTAGCTGCCCTCTCTTGCTCTCTGTCTCCAACTAATTCCCGCAAACATAAGTGGATATGGTCTACTTAGGGGTGGAGCCTGGGAGGGTAGGGACATCAAAAGGGTATATTGCCTACAGGCTACCCTACAAGGCACCCATGTTTTCCAAGGGAACTGATCTCTCTAGTCTGCAGATCAGTTCAGCAACCGGAAATGAACAAGAATCTGAACCCAGGTCTCAGCTGAAGAAAAAACACTCAGCCTCCTGTTATGGAGGGGGAGAAGACACCTGATAGCCAGAATTCCTACATCTCCAGTCCTACTTCCAGATTAAGGAGGAACTGATTTCCTGTATCAGAAAACTACTAAGAAGAATAAAAATTCCTGAGTTCTATCGCAGCTCTGCCAGAGTTGCAACCAGTACATTTTATGCTAACTGAATCTTTGTGAGTAGCGGTGGCCTAGGTTACAGGACTCCACAGAGCAAATAATGACCTACGGCATTGTATTCCATTACAAATTAACACATAAGTAGGCCTGGCCCTGGACTCAATCTTTCTGCCAGAGAACGCTGATATTTACATAACCCCACTATATATCCACACTAATTCATCTCCATTCCAGCACACTGTACCCTATCCTAGCACTTGTTTTTGTTTCAAACCCCAGCTGACTCTTCAAAGGCATTTTAATGACCAGCATTGCACAATTATTAAGAGAATAGTGAGCCACAAAGTCTCTAGTTGATATTCTACCTAATCTTTGCTCCCTCGGTATGAGCACCTCCCCCCCCCCAAGAAACCCCTAACATCTGGGGTTGCCAACCTCCAAGAGCAGGGGTGTCCAACTCTGGTGCTTCAGATGTTCATGGACTACAATTCCCATCAGCCCCTGCTGGCATGGCCTGATGGGAATTGCAGTCCATGAACATCTGAAGCACCAGAGTTGGACACCTCTGGCCTAGAGATTTCTCATAATCACAATACAAAGACTACAGAAATTCGTTGCCCTGGAGAAAACGACGGCTCTGAAAGGTGGACTCTATGGCACTAAACCCCAAAGTGTGGCTCCCTAGGCTCCATCCTCAAATTTTCAGGTATTTCCAAACCCTACCTAGGTCGATAATAATAAAATTACAGGATTGTTGTGATGAAGACTCAGAACTGCTACATAAACACTAAGCCTTTCCCTTCCTCTGCCCGCAACAGACACCTTGTGAAGTATGCGGGGCTGAGAGAGTTCTGAGAGAACTGTGACTAGCCTAAGGTCACCCAACAGCCTTTGTGTGGAAGAGCTGGGAATCCAACCCAGTTCTCCAGATTAAAGTCCACCACTCTTAACCACTACATTCTAATTTGGCATAAGAGAGAAAGCATTTCCGCAGCGCAGCGCACTTTGTTCGTAGTTTTCAGTTTCTTTAGGTGAACTGAAATTTCCGTGCTTACTTTCTACAGCAGTGTCACTGAATCAAATTGTTTTGTGGGCCTGACCCACCAGAGGTGTAGCTACAAGGGGGCCAGGATGCGCACGTTGCACCGGACGTGCGCCTGGGGGCAGCAAAAATTTCAGGTTTCTTTTTTGTATTTTTTAGTGTTTTTTAGTTTTTGGCCTGCAGGGGGCGCAGTTTTTAGGCTAGCAGCACCAAAATTTGGGGGAGTTTTTGGGGGACTCTCCTGATGATACCACCCAAGTTTGGTGAAATCTGGTTCAGGGGGCCCAAAGTTATGGACTCCCAAAGGTGGTGCCCCCATCCCCCATTGTTTCCAATGGGAGCTAATTAGGAGATGAGGGCTACACTTTTGAGAGTGCATAACTTTGGACTCCCTGAACCAAACTTCACCAAACCTGGCTGTTATCATCAGGATAGTCTCCTAAAGATACCCTGAAATGTCGATGCTGCTAGCAAAAAAAAAACCCTGCGCCCCCTGCAGGCCTAAAACTGAAAAAACACTAAAAATACAAAAACCACAAACGAACAGGGGGGTGGGGCGGCGCAGCAAAACTCAGATTTTGCACCGGGCTCCATTTTCCCTAGCTATGCCTCTGTGACCTACATATATTCTGGAAGTTCAAGACATCAAAGTATTACTGCTCAGATCTGCAGAAGTCCTAGTTGCAGATAGCATGCTTCTTTATGGGACTGCACATACACATCACAATGTGAGGAAATGTGCCAGCTTGGAGTGTAGTTTGTTCATCATTCAGAATCAAGTAGTTTTTCAGAAACATCTAAAAATGGCATGTGTGCACTAGTGTAGAATACACCGAGATGTACTATTAACCATTTTGTATAGCCACTATATTCTCAACAATTGCACTGTACCTTAAAGATTGTATTTCTGCAGCTATAAGGTACAGTCTGAACAGCTGCTGTCCATCTGCAAACTAAAAATATATCTGCTGTCTCAAAAATGTAATTTGATAACTCCAAGACGTACAATTTCATTTATATGCGTCTAGAAATATTAAACACTGTAGTCATGATGTATAGACAATCTACTCCAGGGCCAATTATTTCTATTTGAGGGGATTCAAATAAGTTAACTGAAGACATGAAAACATCCTAGATGATGGCTAGGATTAAAATTGCAACTTTGGCCCTTTCATAGCACTATGAAATCTACACAAGCTAAACTAAAAAGGC
This sequence comes from Sphaerodactylus townsendi, assembly GCF_021028975.2. NCBI lineage: Eukaryota > Metazoa > Chordata > Lepidosauria > Squamata > Sphaerodactylidae > Sphaerodactylus > Sphaerodactylus townsendi. The sequence goes on along the minus strand of NC_059427.1, from coordinate 174,718,037 downwards.
TTAAATACACCCCAACCCCAGGGACAGAGACTTTTGACTTTTTCTCTTTGAACGATAGGACTCCTTGTCCAATATCACAAACAGGTTTTGCAATTCCACTCTGTTTCAAAAGACAGGTGGCACGGGGCACAGTTGTTTGGGAAACACAAGTCCAAAGCACCGTTTGATCCTCAGAACTAGCTACACATTGCTTTGGATCCACATTTGAAAATATCAAAAAAGCATATACCAGTAAGTTTGGATTTATAGAAGAAGAGTTTGGATTTATATCCCCCCTTTCTCTCCTGTAGGAGACTCAAAGGGGCTGACAATCCCCTTGCCCTTCCCCCCTCACAACAAACACCCTGTGAGGTAGGTGGGGCTGAGAGAGCTTCGAGAAGCTGTGACTAGCCCAAGGTCACCCAGTGGCATGTGTGGGAGTGCACAGGCTAATCTGAATTCCCCAGATAAGCCTCCACAGCTCAGGCGGCAGAGCTGGGAATCAAACCCGCTTCCTCCAGATTAGATACACAAGCTCTTAACCTCCTACGCCACTGCAGATGTTCAAGGTGTGCGTGGGGGGGGGGAGTTTGTCAACAAGGTAGGAAGAGCCCAGGATATGTTCTCCAGCTCTCCACCAGACAGACTCATCCTCTGTTCTGTTTGCTACCTTGCCTCTTCTGGGCTAAACCAATACGTTCCTGGGGGATCCGTAAGGCCTGTTGGGTGGAAGGAGAAGCGATCTTGCGCTCAGGAGAGCATTTGCTTCAGAGGAGGTCCGATCTGTCTCCATCTGCAGCATGAAAGGAAGACAAGCAGATTTTGGAACTGAAGGCCCTGAGAATGCAGCACCCGGAATATGCCACTGAGTGGACCATGAAATGGCAATAATACCGGTATGTCCACAGCGGCAATGATCCATCCACTAGGATTTCCAGAGTGGAGTATAAAAGTTACCAGTTTCGTACAAGAGCAAAGATATGAAATTATTATTCCTTTAACAGTGAACCAGTACATCTTGAGGGGAACTCTTTGAACGCTTCTAATTCTGCTGAGAATGGCTGTTCGTTTGTAAGGAACCATGAATAATGGTGCTGATAGGTAAAGGTATACCACAGATACTTTAAGTTTGGTGGCAAGGCTACATTTTGGAATATGCTATACAGTAGATCAGCGACCAACAACCGCCTCCACCATGCAGGCACCTTTGGAGTTCTGACACAGAGCTATGGGTGTAACCAAAAATAAACTGCTTCAGAAGGCAGGGCCCAACACAAAATGACAGAGAACTAAGCCATGCATAACTCTTTTGCTAACTCTCCAACATTTTAGGCAGAAGCTCTGTTTAACAGGATGTCTTTTTAAAGGAGAACATTGTTTAAAAATATTCTCCTGCATACACACAGCTTACCTGTAGCAACACTGTGAAGATTTTTGTGCTTTGGGGACAGCTGTGTGAAGCAACTTTTTAAAAATCTGCACAGCCGTTCAGATCTCCAGCAGCCAGTCAGAAGCCCTGCTGGGCCAAAAGCCCCATCTGGTCCCACCCACCTTCTAAAAGTTTCTGTGGCCGCCATTTTGAGGGCCCCGACAGTAGATGGGAAACCCTGGGCTCTCTAAACAGTTATGTGCAGCTGGGATATAAATAATTCATTTCCACATGGATAACCAAGTTAGTTTGCAGAGGGCACCGAAAAGGCCAGCAGATGGTTTATGGCTAGGATGGCCAATTTCCAGGTTGTGGCTGAAGGTTGTCTGCCATTACGTCTGATCTCCAGGCAAACAGAGATCAGTTCACCTGGAGAAAATGGCTGCTTTGGAAGATGGACTCTGTGGCACTGGCACTGTACCACATTGATGTCCTTTCCCAAATCCCACCCTCCTCAGACTCCACACACACACCCCCCAATTTGCCAGGTATTTCCCAACCTGGAGCTGGCAACTCCACAACTTCATGGCCAGAGGTTGGCCATGCTGGCAGGGGCTGATGGGAATTGTAGTCCATGAACATCTGGAAAGCTGCAGGTTGCAGACTACTGGATTAGACTCTTCAGATGGTGAGCTTGTCCATCAAAGTGTATGCCACACTAAACTGGTTTGTTTTTGTATACGACTCGTGTTTTGCATTGTATTCCCTTCATGAGTTGCCTACTAATCATTCAATTATAGTTTAGAACAGGGGTCTGCAACCTGCGGCTCTCCAGATGTTCATGGACTACAAATCCCATCAGCCTCTGCCAGCATGGTCAATTGGCCATGCTGGCAGGGGCTGATGGGATTTGTAGTCCACGAACATCTGGAGAGCCGCAGGTTGCAGACCCCTGGTTTAGAATGATCCCAATCAAATAACCACTACAGAAGTTACAGCACTGGGGGGAAAGGTACAAAATTAAGTTGAGATTCTGTTTGTAATTTAGCCCAAGAGAAAATTGCAGGAAATCATGCAGATAACTTTTAGCTGAAGGTGTGTGGGAGGGTTATTGCTAATGATGAACCAAAAGATTTATCTGCTGGATTTGTATAATTAAAAGCTCAAATATGTGATGACACTAAAATATATATCCTGTTATGTGATCCTCTTGCCCCATTAGCAGTCACAAGTTTTTACAGTAATGAATTAATGCAAAATGAATTACCATTCTTCATATAAAATTGGCAAAGGGGGGGAGAGTAGATTTGAGTTTACAGTAGCAACATTCCCAAGAAAGAAAGAAAGAAAGAAAGAAAGAAAGAAAGAAAGAAAGAAAGAAAGAAAGAAAGAAAGAAAGAAAGAAAGAAAGTGCAATTGCCATGAATGAAAAGTTCAAACATGGCAGAAAGAAAACCCACAAACTCTTCAAAACAGGTCTCTGCCTGCAAATACAGTTTTTAGAAAGGTCAAACTGGGAGCGTAATGAAGATAAGAAATAAGCCCAGTATTTGACTTCTTTCCATTTTAATCACCTCAAGGCTCCTTAGAAACACACAAGGGAGGGCCCACAAAGCTATTTTTAAACTGCCACTGTAACATTTTACAAAACTTGAATTGCAGCTTCTGTTTCTGACCACTCCTATGGGGATGGCCAAGGAGGGTTCTGGGGTTTTTTAAAAGCAAAATTTATCAAAGTCCAAGAAGGAAACTTCTGGGGAAAGTGCCAAGACTTCGAGGACCTGTCATTCCACAAAAGGGCTTGTTGTGAAACCCGCAGAACGTCGTGTCTCTTTCACGGTCCATCTTGTACTGTGAAATCAATTTCCCCACTTATGATCTCAGCAGTCCAAAGAAGGTGAAGTGGCTTTCTAACCCGCTGCTCTTTGGAGCCCAAAGTAGTTAGTCCCGTCTCCTACAGCATTAGACTTTCTTTTAGACCTTAACAACTACTGACATTTCAACAATGTGTTCCACTGTCCTTAACATCCATGCTTGTTTAGGGCTGATTCTAATTTCGTGTAGGTGGGAAAGGATCTGAGAAAACCATTACACTGGAATGCAACATGCTTGTTTGCGAGGAAGATATACAGGCAGGAATCAGGAAATTTGGTCTTTTTGCAGTCCATTGAGTGTAATGTATGCCTCCTAACATTCTTTCCAGGCATATTTACCAGACTCAGCATCTTGTTTCATAGAGTATTCTCCACAAATGAGGCTGTTGCAGTGTAAAAACAAAAAAGGGCCAAGAAAATTAGAAATATTAATTATTTCAAGGGTACCTCCTAAACTTCCAAACAAATACTTTCTTTCCTTCCAAGATTACCCAGAGTATTTTTGTATGAGACATCTCAGAAGAGGGAGAGAATCACTTTGGCCCCTTCCGCACATGCTGAATAATGCACTATCAATCCACTTTCACAATTGTTTGCAAGTGGATTTTGCTATTACTCGCAGTACAATCCAGTTTTTAAGTGCATTGAAAGTGGGTTGAAAGTGCATTATTATACATGAGCGGAAGGGGCCTTTTTTGTGTGCATCTATTAAGCAGAAAGAGCTTCTTTTTCTACCTGCCTCGTTCTCCACTTTGACCAGGTCATACTGATGGCTTAAACCTATGATGAAGATGCACTGATCCTTCATTTGGCGTGCTTCTGATATTCTTTTGCACATTCATTACAAGGTCCCAAGTCACACAGTAAGGCAGATACGCCTTACTGCAGGTGTGCTTTCTGTACTAGGTGACTCATGAAAGCGTTGATAAGATGGGAGTGCCAACAGCAGAAGTTGGCAACATACCAGTAGGTATGCATTTTGTAATTGGAAGGCTTGCAAAAACACTGCAGAGTGCAAGAACTCGCGTCCTAAATAAGTTTTAATGTTAATTTTGCTTCTTCAGAAAAAGCGATAATCTAAATTTTGAATATTGAAGAAGAAGAAGAAGAAGAGTTGGATTTATATTCCCCCCCTTTCTCTCCTGTAAGGAGACTCAAAGGGGCTTACAAACTCCTTTCCCTCCTCCCCCCCCACAACAAGCACCCTGTGAGGTAGGTGGGGCTGAGAGAGCTCAGAAGAACTGTGACTAGCCCAAGGTCACCCAGCTGGCGAGTGTTGGAGTGCACAAGCTAATCTGAATTCCCCAGATAAGCCTCCACAGCTCAAGTGGCACTGGTAGAGCAGGGAATCAAACCCAGTTCCTCCAGATTAGAGTACACCTGCTCTTAACCATTACGCCACTGCTGCTCTTGGGGTTCAAGATTCTGTTTCCCACCCCCACCTTGCCCCTTTCTTTTATGGATAAACAATTTTCTGTGTTTGCTGGGCTCTATTTGCACTTATAGTACCTTCTTCCTGTTAAATGGCCTCCATCAAGTTCTATTCAGAAGGAAAACATTCCAAGGGTGCAAAGAACAAAGATCGGGTGACGGAAGAAAGCAAGCACAGCTTCTTATGGTGAGGAACAAGATGAAGTCATCAGCATAGACATAGTCAAGCGCCTAAGGTCATCAGCATCTAAATGACTCAACCATTTGCTCCTAAGAACTCATGAAGGTGGAGATGGTTGTGAAGGCGCTGGAGTTTGTCCTTTAGAGACTCCCAGGTAATATGGAAATTAATTCAGGAAGAGGTGCGCCTGCAAGCAAGAACCTAATCTAAACCTGCCTGGGCTATGGTACCAGAAATGCTGCTACTTCCCTTTGTAATTCCTGTAATTAATCTGAAATCACTTCCTGGCTTCAGTGCATTCCTCAGGAACCTGGATTACAATCCTAACCAGCCAGTATTGCCACTGGGGAAATGTAGCGTAAAATCCACTGTTTTACTAAAAAAGGAGTCTAGTGGCACTTTAAAGACTCTCAGCTATAAAGAGATAGAATCATAGCTGGAAGAGACCCCAAGGGCCATCAAGTTCAGCCCCCTGCCTTGCAGGAATACACAACCAAAACACCCCTGACAGATTGCTATCCAGCCTCTGTTTAAAAATCTCCGAAGAAGACGACTCCACCATACTCCAAGGCAACATATTCCACTGCCTAACAGCCCTTACCGTTTCTCCTGTTTGGCGCATTTGAGGAAACGAGCTCGATCTTACAAAAATTTAGGCAGAATAAAATTTTGTTAGTCTTTAAAGTGACACTGGACTTATACTCTGCTGTGACAGAGTAATGATCCCTCTGGGATGATTAAAAGCTAATAGAATATATGCCTACCATGAACCATCAGTCCTGAATTGCCATGATTTTACTACTTTGAACTATCCTGTAATTATGAGGTGATAGTTAAAAGGGGTAACTGAGATCGGGCTACGTTGGGCCATCTATGGTTGCTGGCTATCATAAACTTATGGCTACATAAATGCTGGGTAACTTTACACAATACCTCAGTGTCAGAAATAAATAATAACTTGAACCGCTTGGAAAAAATGGCACTGGAGCTGGGAGAACTATATTCCGATACCCAATTATCCATGAATTTGGTAGATGGGAGATCCTTCCACAGGACAGCAAAAAGATATCCCCTTCACACACCATGTTTTACTGGCACTAGCAGTGGAGTGGAGTGGAAAGCAGCATATAATCACAGCAAACTTGTGGCAACCCTATGGGATTTGCAAATTAAGAGATCTTCACTGGTGGTTTACCTCTGCATACCTCCTTCGTGGTCATCCATCCAAGTACGAAACCAGGGCCAAACCTGCTTAACAGCTAAGATCTGACAAAATCAGCCCAGTTTGCACCATCCAGGTTAGGGCAAGCACTATTAGAATTCACTATTAATTGATTATCTTCTATTCCCAACACAGAAGACATTTGATTGTGTGTTCCTGCATTGCAGGGGGCTGGACTTGATGGCCCTTGGGGTCTCTTCCAACTCTATGATTCTATGACATATTTCATTCATGTATTTATTTACTTGTTTGTTTATTTATTTATCTATAATCCACCTTTCTCCCCAATGGGAAATTAAAAGCAGCTGACTTATTTGCTCTCCTCGACATTCAATTTTCTCTACTTGGTCCATGTAGATGGGTAGAGTTAAAGATATATTCCAGGGAAGAAAAAAAAAAAAGGTAATGCTTGGTGCTAATGCGTGATGAGACGACGAACCAAAAGGAATGAAGGTGGTACACCGAAGTAGACAGGAATGATGCTTTGAGATGCAGAAAACAGAATGGTAGAACAGAGCAGGCTGAAAATCACACCTCTGCACCCTACGAAACACTTAAGAGCTATAGCTGGTGCTCACTTGGAAGGGCCGTGCTGCAGTTTCAGTAGAGTTTACAAAACTCCAGCACTTGGGAAGAAAAAAATGGGAGGACAGCAGGGAAAACTGGGAATGCAACTGTTTGGGTTGCTCATTGTCTGAATTCTCCAGGATGTGCAAGTGAATGAATTATGGAATTTCAGAAGCCTGAAAGGGCATTTCAGGGCATCAGAAGGCATGGGGAAACTGCTCTGCAGGGTAAACAAAATATAAATTATGCAAGATAAACCCAATAAAAAATGTGCTTCATTTGCATAATATATTCTGCTTGCAGAACGCAATGCATCTCAGCACAGGCACCAGAGCAGAAGACGAAGCCACAAAGCTGCAGCAATAATAGATGAGCTTTGTGCGGAAAGGGCCAAAATTTCCCCTCCACCTTGATCTTGCCTCCTTCTCTTCCCCCTCCTGTTGCCACCCTGGTTTCTCCTCCTCCACCACTCCCAAACTCAACACTTTCTTGTGCTTTTTGTTCTATGCTCAGCAGAAGTCTCTGCCTTGTTTTCTCAGCAAACCCAAATAATCCAAGTCCCAGGGATCCGGGAGACCTGAGTTCAAGTCCTCAATCTGCCATAGAAGTTCACTGGGCGGTATTGGGCCAGTCACACATGCTCAGTCTACACTGCCTTACGGGTTCGCTGTGAAGTTAAAATGGACAGAGGACAATGATATAAGTCACTTTGGGTCTCCACTGGAGAGAAAAGTTGGTCATAAATTAATTAAAACCATATGCATAAAACAAAAATAAAACTGAATGGCGACCAAGATCTCATGATGCGTTTACACAAGTTCTCATGCGGCAAGAAATTCCTTGTCTTAAACCTGCGCATGCACTGGCGGCATACCACTTGTAGTTTCCCCCCATTCCTCCTCCCTCATGCTTATGATTTTTCTGCGAACCTGGGGTTTCCTCTGGGGTTTCATAGATCTATACTTTCCCCCCACGGTTGGGCTCCTAGGCTTTCAGATACTTCAGGTCCCCTCCAGCACTTCAATGTTTCACCCCACTACAGCTGACAGCTTGATCCTGGTTCTAGACCTCCCCACTGACTCAAAACAAACCTCAGTTGACTACAAGTGTGTCTTGCAACTTGCTCTCAACCACCTTGCATGCTCACTCAAGTCAACACCTGGCAGAAAGGCCGAAGCCCTAAATCACAGGTAATGGTGCCTCAGCAACACAAAATTGGCCCCTAGTCTCTGCAGGGCCCCTAGGCTTCAGCCTAGTCACCCTTATGGATCATACGGCCTTGCCTTTGCAGTCCCATTCTAGCAGCCGCTTACACTTTTTCTGAATGGGACTCCCAAATCCTTCATCAGAAACGTCTTCCACATGAGAGATCTCTGAAGAAGCCGAATGGTGCTGAAGGAGAGCCGATAAGGTTTTATTCATAAAACTCCAGGTGACTCGCTATTGCAATGCCCTCAGACTCCCGCTTCACCTTGCTGTAACAAAGAAAAGTTCAAACTGTCCAATGGTGGTCCCTGCACGTCTTCCAACGGCTGGGTGACCCTTGGGTGCTGGCAACAAATTCGATTAGCAAGTCCAAAGAGGGTCTTTGTCCTTATCAAAGAGTCGGCTGGGCGTTGGTCTAAGCTACATTCCAGAGCCAACTTCCTTGTCCCTTAATATCAGACCTTTACAAGCTATTGCTTTTACTATCAGACACAAATTTCAAAAATAACATTTTCTAACTTAAACATTAGGAAAACCTTAAAGGATAAACATACATACTTATACTTATGGGCAAGACTTTACAAATACTTATTGGCATGGCTTTCTTAAGCCTAACAAAACCTTAAGCTAACTGAAGAACCTAACTAAACTAAAATCCTAAACTGCAGGCACATACACAACTAAGGAGGGCTTTGGTACATCCTAGAATGAAAACTACAAACACAAAGGAAAATCATATGGCATTGGCACAAACATACATATACATTCTTTGTGAACCTTATGGAGGCTTCTGAAACACACAAGTCTCCGTGTCCGGGCATGGAGCAAGTGTAGCCAGGCAACCTGACTTCAGGAAAATATTTTGTTTATTTTCCTGGTGGTAACAATTTCTCTGGCATATCACTACTTGTCCTGTAGCTTGGTCAGTTTTCTTCTCCAATATTTTGCTAGCAGCTGAGAGAAGCCTGTCAGCAGGCACTGGTGGCTAGCAATGAACAGTAGTTCAAGCTGTCATCTGTTATCAGATGGAAGATCAGGGCTCCTTCAGCCATTGGTAGCGGAGGCATGTGTGGAATATGGCTGCTATCTGTGGCATGTTGTGCTGATAGGGTTGCAAGGGCAGGAAGGGGGATTTATTTCACTTGGGAAAGGGAGAGAAAACGCAGCTGCCTACGAAGGCTTGCCCTTTTCAGAGGCGGACAAGGGTGTACATCTTAGGGGGGGAGGAAGGTAGGGCAAAAGCAACAGGAAACACACAAGAAGGTTGTCTTTGACAGTTCCGGCAATAATCCCAGTTATATCAATGGCAATTGCATACCCCGCCCCCCCAACCAATTTTCTTTTGGGAAAAATTATTGCATGGATTATTATCATTATTTGCAATGTTGAGTGTCTGACTGGGAAGGAACTTTATCCCAAATCAGCTTCTCCTAAAATGGTCAACAATTGAATGAAAACAAACAAACAAAACAATACAACACTGGAGAAAAGGGATTGGATTACCAAAACCTGGAGAATGACTTTGCTGGATCTGGAATGGAGCCAAGCAGGGCAAATCACAGCCAGAAAGAGGAAGAATCAGTAGTTTGCTAGCTCCAGAGTTTTCCTGTACTAGTCAGACCAGCAAAACACCGATTGGTTGGCAACCTTACACACTCCTGAAGTATATGCATGATTCAAGCAGAGAGATCTGAGTGTTGAGCCAGTGCCCTTTGTGTCGTACACCCATTTCCTGTCCTGCATGTAGCCTAACACTGATGCCGCTCCCTGTAACGTTGGCACAACATCTAACTGCAACCAAAGGTAAAGGAGGTCACGAGGAGGTGTAGATTTTGTAGGACTGACATACTTCAGGGCTCATTCAACAGTATAGTATGGAGTTCCCACTGGAACTCATTTTTAAAAAATCAGTAGACAGCAAGATGTGGACTCAGAGAAACACAAACGGAGGTAGAGTAAGGGTGAGAAAAAGATCCTTGTTCCCAAAACTAAATCTTCTAGGGGACTACTGCTGTGAGGCCCTCTGCCATCATCCACCCACCCCCTAAAATACTGCAAGGGTTATTACACAAATTATTCTTGGTGCAGAAAAATCTGAACAACCCCCACCACCCCCCAACTGTATGTGTGTGGGTGGGAATGGACAGGAAGGGAAGAACTCGACACCCTGACGATTTCTGCTTTTGTTTAAACAAATAAATCTCAAGTTTCTAGTCCTTAAAGCTTGGGAGACAGAAGTGTTCTGTATAGGTATGGTAGTTTATATTTGTAGTCTTGTATATCTTGCAACTTATTAAGTAAAGGCCTTCCTATGGAAAGAAGAACATGTTTGAAGAGTGTTTATTTCCATGAGTGAAGAAGGCTCCTGTTGTGTGCAAGAAGACTGCACCACTCTCTCCTTGCCACGAGTACAACTGTTGCGTTAAATTACCTCTGCCGACAAAAGCTGTGCTCAGAAACACCCTCCCCCCCCCCCCACACACACACACACCCTTCCTTTAGGTGCCAAATGCCCACTTTCCTCCCACAAAAAGACTTTGGGCTTGAAAGCTCTCCGCTTCTCCCTCTGTATAATGCGTAGATGTTCAGCAAACTGCCCCGTCCATTCCCACTAGGTTCAACTGATCTGCCATCGACGGCTACCGGTGGGAGTACAGTGAGTGGGCAAGCGCTTTTGGAGTTGCAGGCTGCCCGGGGTCCCGACCCAGAGCCCCCTCTAATTAAATGGCTGTCATGGCTACACAATAGGGAGCCTTTATGCCTTGCTCGGAGTAAGGCTTGGAGCTGGCTTTCATTCCCCTGCTGCAGCCCATTAGGGGCCTTTCTGTAAGGCCTGCTTGTCAGAGCAGCTACTAGCTTGAAACAAAAGAGCTACAGAGACAGAAAGCACCACGTCCTGAGATTTTCTTTTTTTTCCGAGGGAGGCAGAGAAAGAGAAATCCATGTTCTCAGCAGGGAAGGCAGCTCGCTCAAAGTTTCCCCGCACATGACCGAGAGGCTGGCGTGGAGGCAGATGTTGGCTGCCCTGGGCGAAACGGGCATAAACAAACCCCAACTCTTCCCAGCCAATGGATGTCTTAAGTCACACACGCTACAGCTCAACCCATTCAAGAGCGTCTGATCAAGCAAAGAGTCCTGGCAACCAGCATGTACCACATAGGCTGCTTTGCCATTCCTGTCACTTGTTGCCCAGTTGCTTTGGGATACCACCTGCGGGGAGGTCTTTACGACCCAAACAAAATCAAGTATCAGTGCTCAATCAGTGCTCAATCCTAGAAAATGCAAACAGTGAAATCTGTGTGCACTTTGCGCCAAAGGGAAAGCATTTTGTACTGGATGCAGAACTTGAACATCCTAAGAACCAGTGGTGGGATTCAAACATTTTAGTAACAGTTTCCGATGGTGGTGGGATTCAAACAGTGGTGTAGCACCAATGGGGCTGGGGCAGAGACACGATGGGAAGCATTGGCCAGGCATTCTGGGGAGCTGCAGAGGAACACTCCTGGAAGTAGGGGCTGGCAAAGACGCAGGGAAGCGTCATGGCCCAGTTGCAGTTCCCCTTCGCCCCGCCTCTAGATTCAAATAATGACTGTTTAAAGTATTAAAAAAGCAATATTTATATAGGAGCAGCAGTGGTGTAGTGGCTAAGAGCAGGTGCACTCTGATCTGGAGGAACCGGGTTTCATTCCCTGCTCTGTCCCTTGAGCTGTGGGGGGGGACTTATCTGGGGAAGTCAGATTGAACCTGTACATTCAACAGCAATGCATGGAGTGGAGTGACCTTGGGCTAGTCACAGCACCCTTTTCGGAGACTCTCTCAGCCCACCCCACCTCACAGGGTGTTTCCATTGTGAGGGAGGAAAGGAGCAAAGTTGAGATTGTAAAGCTCCTTTGGAGTCTCCTACAGAGAGAAAGAGAAAGGGGGATATAAATCCAAAGCCTCTTCTTCTTAGCTTTTTAAACTAGGCGAGGACCTCAGATTTTCTCCCCTTTAAAATCCATGCGCCGAAGGGGTGGATTTAAAAGGGAGAATCTGGGGGGGGAAATTTGGGGTGCCTGCTGTCCAGGGGTGCAATTGTTAAGCTAGAAGCACCAGAACTTTCTTTGTAGAAGTTATCTTTAGGGAGTCTCTCCTAGCCAATGATACCACCCATGTTTAAGGTGAAGTTTGAGTTCACTAGGAGGTCCAAAGTGCTATACAGACCCTCAAAGATGTAACCCCATCTCCTATTAGCTCTCATTGGAAACAATGGGGGATGGGGCACCCCCTTTGGGAGTCCATAGCTTTGGACCCCCTGGACCAAACTTCACAAAACCTGGGTATTATCAATAAGAGACTTCTCCTGATATTACATCCCAGGTTTGAGTGGAATGTTTAAAATACTCTGCCAAGCTAGAGTGAAGAGCTGGAGCTATTGGACATGAAATGGGGGGGGGCGGTTGAACCAGAGGAAAAAAACCCTTACCCAGGTCCTTGGCCTGTGCACTTCCACACACGCCAGCTGGGTGACCTTGAGCTAGTCACAGCTTTCCCTTTATGACTCTCTCAGCTCCCACCCCTGCCCTCACAGGGATTGTTTGTTGTGAGGGGAAGGGCAAAAGGAAGATTGTCATGCCCCTGAGGTCTCCTACAGGAGGCAGTGGGGATATAAAATCAAACTCTTCTTCTTCTATACCAGAAGGTATGGAACCTGCGGCTCTGCAGATGTTCAGGAACTACAAATTCCCATCAGCCTCACTGTCAGCATGGGCCAATTGGCCATGCTGGTAGAAACGCTGGATGGGAATTGTAGTTCCTGAACATCTGAGAGCCGCATTAGTCTCTAGGCTATCTAAGGCTTAAATTCTATTCTATAGGCACACGTTTTAAGTGCATTTTCTGAGCTTTCTAAAACACCACCTTTTTCCTGTGTCATCTGGCGGCTTTTTTTTCAACGTGTCATGCCTGTGAAGTTTCCCACCAAGGCACTTGCCCCAAACTCCCATTTGAGGAATTGCTTACATACTTGCGATCCTGCAACATAATCAAAAGAGCTACAGAAGTGGGAAAGTCGCGATGTGGAAGGGATGACTGTACAAGCAATTCCTGGCAGAGCCCCGAAAAGCGGAGGGGGATCCAAGCAGCTTTTCAGCGTCCCACAAAGCTGTTGGTCTTCCACCACCCATTTAAAGAAGTAGAATAAATTGTGTTGAAAAAGAAGCCCATGCACACAAATGTTCCTGATTGGCAAGCATTTATACAAGGCGGCAAAACACAGCTTTTTATAGTTCAGTATGTGGGTCCCTGAGATGCACAATACATACCACCCACTCACTGTGGGAGAGAGCATGAATGTGCACATGAGGAAATCACTCCTTAACATGAAGGAAAAAAACGCTTTGAATCTGCCGCTAAGACTTTTTTTTTTACACCTGTAGTAGCTCAATTAAACATTTTCTACATTCAAAGCGAGCCTTGGCCAGTTCTGAATAAATACCACCAATTTCAAGTCGACATCAGAAGCAATATATACACATTCCTTCACTGAGCTGGTATTTGCCACATGAAACCAAGTACTACACCATCCACATTCCTACACGCCCAGCAACACGCATACACAATGCTTGCCGCTGGCTACACTGCTGTCGCAGCTTGTTTCCATCTTTGGGTTTGCACAGGACAGTGTTTTATCTCCCTCTTTCTGGGAAATGTCCCTGTTCCCCACTTCAGACCACCACAGTTCTCCCCCTTTATTGCAAAACCAAAAAGGTGAGATATAATGAATGACTCAGATAACAAAAGGAGGCTGTCAAGCTCAGCTAAGCCCTAAATAAAAAGCCAGCAGAAAGGAAAACCTTTTCTGTTTTTAACAGGGAGCATGAGGAGGCAAAGAAGCCGAATCCACAACATTAGCAAAGGCAACGTTCGTCAAATATGGCCTTGCAGAAGTAGCAAACTTTTCCGAAAGGTGTCAAGTCTTCGCAACCCAGGCGAGCAATTAGGAAGGGATTGAGCTGTCTCCTCTTCTCCTCTTATCCCTCAGAAACATCTTATCTGGCTATTATCAGGTGTTACCCCCCCCAAAAAGTCACCACAATAAAGTGTTTTAATCACACTGGGGTTCCCCCCCCCATCCCTGTTTAAGTGTGAATGTGCCCAAGAGCAAGCCTTTGAACCTTGACTCTCACATTGAATGTCTTTGTATCCTCCGAGACCACCATCCTGAACTGGCATTCCTTCACAACTAGCACTAGGAGCAGACAAAATAACATCCCACCAGGGTGAAAGAATATGAAGTTCCCCTAATACACACACACACTCAGAGTCAGAACTATAGCTTTCTTCTGAATCTGTTGGTGTCACCAGCAGAATACCGATCGCCAATCTCTTACAGTTCTTCTGTGCATTCTCTGCTGGAAGAAGGCGGGCAGAGTGGAATGCTATGAGATGTCTCCTGAAAGAAGGGGTGGGAAGAAAGGGAACGTGAAGGCTCCGTGGTTTTGGAAAGCAGCGGCCGGCAATGAAGGGGAAGAAAAATCCACATTTCCAGAAAGTGAGACACATTTGCTGGTCCACGCAGCACTCTGCTGTTTAGAAGTCCTTCACGGGTACCTTTCTGTGACTACAATACAGAATCCTAAACAAGTTTAAACACGAGTTCTACATTGCTGGGAAGATGGCAAAAAATCTAGCCATTGTAAAGTCACACTCAACACACAACCATTTGTTCTTCGGCATGACACGCTTGTTATCTGCAGAGGCCGAATTCACAGCTTGAGAATTCTCAGGGCTTAAACCAGTCCCCTGAAGGAAGTTGGCTTTTACAGAAAGATGCATTTCTGTCCAGCCGGGCTCTGAACTGTCTAAATCCGGGTTACTTCCCATCCCAAAAGCTAAAGCTCAGGTTTCTATAAATCATCAGCGGCCAATTGTGTTCTCATACCTGGCACCCGGCCATTTTCAACTGCCACAGAACCTGGTCGGTCCCCATCCACCCTTTCTGCTCTTGTTCTTGGTGCCAACTGGGGCCATGCCATCATTACATCAGAAGGAAGGAAGACAATCGACAGCTTATTCTGGATGGATATGGCAGAGGGTTCTGGTCCCGGGGAGTGCAGAATTAGGGGTGGGAGGGAATACTGGAGCAAGAGTCTGGAATGTGTTGGTTTCCATGTGGGAGAATAGAGACCCCCCCAAACCCCTAATCAATACGTCTTACTCCATGAATCACTGCAGAAGGGTATAGGAACAGACAGTGTGGTGTAGTGGTTAAGAACAGGTGGACTCTAATCTGGAGAACCAGGTTTGATTCCCCACTCCTCCACGTGAACAGCTGCTTTTATCTGGTGGACCAGATGTTTCCCCACTCCTACATTCCTGCTGGGTGACCTTGGGCCAGTCACATTTCTCTCAGAACTCTCTCAGCCCTACCTACCTCACAAGGAACGATTCCCCACTTTGCCGGCTTCAATCTGAGTTTGACCTAGGTTCGCTGAAAGAGTTGTACCTCCCTGGTGGAGTTGGAAATTTGACAGGAAGGGGCGAAGCTGGGACGGACCCACGTCAAACTCAGCGGCTGTGGGGAGTACCAAGGTCAAACCCAGGTTGAACCTAGGTTGATTCAGCAAGTGGGGAATCGACCAAGGTGTTTTTTTATGGGGAGAGGAAGTGAAAGGAGTTTGTAAGCTGCCTTGAGTCTCCTTACAGGAGAGAAAAGCAGAGTATGAATCCAAACTCTTCTTCTTCTGCTTGACCTGTCTTGGGTTCCAAATGGTAGAGCTAGGAAGTTATCTGATCTTATCTTGCTTCAGCCATGAGCTTTCTAGATGGCCTTATCATGGTTTGTTTAGATTTCAGCCTCCCGTATGCCAACAGGAATAGAAACAGTAGCTCACACTATAGATTTGTTGTGCAATAATGTATTTGAAGACCATTGAAATGTTTAAAAAGCACTGTATAAATGGCACATACAATATTGTCTACTGTCAATTCCTGTTTTACAATAACAACTAACTCCGGTTTGTCTGCCGGAGCAGCGGCCCTCAACCTTTTTGGAATTCTGACACAGCATGGCAGGCGCAGCCACAAAACGGCTTGAACAAAATGGCTGTCTCAGGAAGTGCAGCCAACCACAAAATGATTGCCGTAGCTTAATTTCAGTACCAGAGAAGATCTTCGTGCTGTTGTGACTGCTGCCGCCAAAGCAGCCTTTTAAAAAATCTGCACAGTCAACCAGATCTCCAGTAGTCAATCTGGCCTTGCCGGGCTTTTGATTTGCCCCACCTACTTCCCAAATATGCTTAGCAGGAGTCAGATGAAATGCTGGCAGGCACCATGTTGGGCACCGTTGCGCCAGACGGAGGTAGGAAATCCTGGTTTCAGTGTGAGTGCTGGTTTGTCACTTTCTTGCTCCCACTCCACCTCCTAGTAGAGTAGCCATCTTTCCCACTTTTCCATCTCTGTGGCCAGGCAGCTACAAAAAGTAGCATACTCAACAAGCAGAGCTTTGTGGATTCAAACTCCACAACAAACAAGGACCGCAAATGAAACCACCTGCAGTGGATTTGGGGGGCAGTAGCCACTTATCCTCCCCACCATCAGGTTTTCATCACCAGCTGGCCACCCTCCCCCAAATGCCTGCCAGTCCCTTGTGTGTGGAAACTGCAAGGAAATATCCTTCTTCGTCCTTCAGTTGTCTTTAAAAATGGGCAGGCAAGCCACGTGAACCAGTTTTCAAACTCCCGTAAACTCCATGAGAGTTCAGCCATCATTTTGGGTTAACTGTTGCTCAAAAATATTTTTGCTAAAGTACAGGAAGTCCCATAGGATACTTCAACTTGCTGCACTGTTTTTAAATAATACTAATGAAGCAAAGAGCAAAGGAGGACTTCCTCCTCCCACTCCCGGACAGGGCTGAGATGGGGGCAGAGGGGAAGGTAGCAGCCGCTGTGGCCAATGCCTGAGATGGCAAACATATCTTTAGCTGCCCATCAAAGCACAAATAGCTCAAAGAGTGGTGCACTATCCACTGAAACTGGCTAACAAGTACAGCGGAACCTCGGTTTTCGTTGGTAATCCGTCCGAAAAGAATCCATGAAAACCAAAACCGATGAAAACCAAGGCAAACTTTTCCACAGGAATCAATGTAAATCTAATTAATCCATTCTAGGCACTCCAAAAAACATAGCAAAAACACATTTTCGGGTGAATAAACATAGTGTTGAATGCTGAAAACAGTCACAAACAATAA
This sequence comes from Sphaerodactylus townsendi, assembly GCF_021028975.2. Lineage (NCBI taxonomy): Eukaryota > Metazoa > Chordata > Lepidosauria > Squamata > Sphaerodactylidae > Sphaerodactylus > Sphaerodactylus townsendi. The sequence continues at coordinate 174,700,979 of NC_059427.1, read as the reverse complement.
CACTAGGACCAGCTTCACAGCCAGTGGACCAATGTCGCACCAGAAAGCTGTCCAAAGAGGTCTGTTTCTGACGCCTCTTTAAGATTTGTCTGAAATGGGGCAAGACATTGTCATTAAATAAGTTGCAGACACGGCCCGCAACAGCTTTGTCCGGGTGATTTTTCTCCACAAATCCCTGCACCTTACTGCAAATCAATGAAAACCGAGACAAATTTTTCACTGAAAAAATAGATGAAATCATATTCAGCCTGTGTTGCGCCAGCTGCATTGGCTCCCAGTTGAATTCCGAATCATCTTCAAGGTGTGGGTGTTGACCTTTAAGGCCTTACACGGCCTGGGACTCTCGTACCTTCGGGACCGCATTACCCCATATGTCCCTGCTCAGCCTCTGCGTTTGGCAGAGGCCAATCTGCTGGAGGTCCCTGGCCCTTCCATGATGCGACTGGCCTCCACTCAAGCCAGGGCCTCCACTCGGGCCAGGGCACTCTTCCTCCAGCTTTCCGGGCCCTGCGGGATCTTGGTGAATTCCGTCGGGCCTGTAAGACTGAGTTGTTCCACAGGGCCTTTGGTGGGACCAGTCGCTGAATGGTGCCCCCTCTGTTCTCCTGTCTGAGGGTCCGTTCACATCTATGGGACCTCCTGTGTTCCCCTCCTCCTTGTTAGGGGGATTTTTAAGTAAGGTTTTTGCGGGACGCTGTTTTTATGTGTTAACTGCTTGCTTTAAATTAGTATTTTAAAGTCTATGGGGTTTTTCTTGCCCCTCTTGTTACTTGTATTTTAAAATGACTATGTTGCACACCGCCCAGAGCCCTCTGGGGATGGGGCGGTATACCAAAATCGAATTCATCATCATCATCATCATCATCATCATCATCATCATCATCATCATCATCATCATCATCATCTACAGGTGAGGAAAATGCAAAACACAGGTATCGAATAATTGGTGCAAGAAAACACCTTGAAAGACAGACTCCTCTCTTTGTTCTACTGAGAGTTTTTTCATCAAAAAGGACAAGCCTCGATTACAACAGCAAAATCACATTGTCGGGAGCCACCCAACAAAGAATGGAACTCCTTTCATCTTTATTTATTTATTTTATTATACTTGTATACCGCCCTCCCCCTCCAAACCTATTGAACTGATGGGCACTTTAGGGATTTTGAGAACAACAAGTAGTGGGTACCATCACAAACTGACTCCCACAACCAATCAAGCCATCTCGAACAGTTCTAAACCAATTATTATTCACTGATGAAGATACACTTTTCCAAACAAGTGCTCCCTATAAACATGAAAGCAGTGCCTCTTAAGTTCTTCTGAAGCATCACTGTTTGCAACAGTGAGGCGGGGGACTGACTTTTTGCTTTGGGGGAAGACAAGACAGGTGTACCAGGAAATAAACTAGGAGGAGCCATGGAGCCCATAAGTATCACATTACAGATCACTGCTCTGGAGTCTCATCAGAACATGAGTACCTTTGAAAGCATCTTAAAAAGCTTTGTATTTACCTTTTAATAAAAATGTTCTGACATTTCATAAGCTTTTTATATTTTACTTGAATTTACTTTTTAAGCTCATGTTCGCACTTGCACCATAGAGATTTGGGGAATAATTAGGGCGCTGTGGTCAGGTTTGCCAGCTCTCCTGCTTTGGAGGGAGAATTCTCACCACCCACCCCCACCCTCAACAGGAGAGGGGGAAAACTGGGAAGGAATGGGGGGGATCAGTATCACTCCAATTCCATAACATTACTCCTGATGCAACTTGGAAGTGACATCACTGCATGGGGCAATGTACTAATGACTTCACTTCCAGATCACACTGGAAGTGATGTCACCACTTCACTGGCAATATCACCACATCACTTCCAGGTCACACTGGGAGTGACATCACTGTCCCCAGCAACATTATAATGTTCCTGAAAAAAACCCACCCTCATATGGTAAGTCTCCCACCCTAAGCATGTATGACAGTCATCACTTCTGGGCTTTCACCCACAACTGACATCACAGTACCATCCACACAATTTTTCAAGGGCTCCACCCAGAGGTGGGATCCAGCAGGTTCTCACCAGTTCCCGAGAGTGGGTTACTAGTTATTTGTGTGTGCCAAGAGGGGGTTACTAATTACGTCTGATTTTCCGTTAGAAATTCCACTAGGTCCAAAAATCATGAAGTCCTGTTGTTTCCTATGTGGCTGGTTAGCGAAGGTAGAAAACGGGATAATTCTCCCTGTTGGGCTGTTTTAAACACATGTTTTAGTAATGTGGTAAAGTTCCTGGTTTAAGGAAAGTATCCTTCTTTTGACTTCTAGAAACAAAATTCAGTATTTGAAAGTATTAAGTATTTGACAGGCAGTCAATTAGAGGAGAAGTAGTTGTTTCTGTTGGCAGTAGATGATAGGACTTGCTAGAATGAGTTTAAATTATGGACAGAAAGATACCAGCTGGAAATTAGGAACTTTTTTTTTACAGTAAGAGTTTTTTACAGTAACAGAGAAATTATTAATGCCCTGCCCCCGTCGTGCCCGGCCACGCCCCCATCGTGCCCCGCCCAGCCCCATTGGCGCTACATCACTGTTTGAATCCCACCACCATGGGAGCCTGTTACTAAAATTTTTGGATCCCACCACTGGCTCCACCTCCAATAGCTGCAGACATTTGCCAGCCATAGTTCAGCAACCCTGCTCAGTATTGTTTACTCTGATCAGCAGTGGTTCTCTTTGTTCCAGCCAGGCACGGAAAGATCTTTCCCAACACCTATTACCTGAGATTCTTTTTCAATTGTGGACGCCAGAGACTGACTTAGCAGTTTTTCTACGCAAAGCACCAGCTGCGGGCTGAGTTGCAAAAGAGACTTTCAGTGCCATTGCCTGAGTTCTCCAAACCATCACAATCCACTTGGCCCACTGAGAATGTTGGCTTCCAGTTCCGCTTAAGTAAAACCAGGCATTTTCTTGCCTTTTACTGTATTTGGAGATTATACTGTAGCTACCTTGTCCCTTCCAGTGTGGAAAAACAGAGCTTGCCTTATATAGCGAAATTTCAAAGCACAAGGGAGAAAACTCAAATATCCTTTTTTAAAAACCCTCATAATGTAGAATCACTGCATTCATAATCTTTTCTAGCAGCATGGATCTTTTCTAGCAGCATGACAGAACTTTAACAGGTGAGGTTTTTCTTGACAAGAAGACCAGGGTCGATTCCCCAGTTACCATCTGCTGCACGGTACTCTTGCAAAGTAGCGTGGGGTCCAGCGGCACTCCCCACTACAGGGGTGGTGACAACGCAGCCGCCCGGACTCTGCCGCTCTCGCGCCCCCTCAGCGCGCGTCATTTCTGGCGCTCCTCAAAACGGCGCCTTTTGATGACCCAGCGTGGGGCAGTGGGGAAGCCTGGGGAATACGACCCCCGTGCCAGAAATGAGCGCGCTGAGAGTAGTGCGCAGCGAACGGTAAGTGGGGAATCGACCCAGCAGTAGGGAGAACAAACTTTATGTGAAGCAAGCCACTGTTAAAAGCAAAGGAGCAGAAGTGGCAGCTATACAGTAGTGGCCCTTGTTTCATTATGAGGTTTTAGTGAGGAACTCTGATGGATCTTCAGCTTGTTGAGAAAGCTGCTTTAACTGTGGAATCCGAAGAAGATTTCCCCTCTTCTAATTTAGGAAAGGGACAAGAACTGCCAGTCTAAAACAAAGATGTTGAGGATAAGACAAAGGACATTTTGACAATGGAGTTGCTCCATTCCAGTCTAGAATATTCCCCCAGGACCAATGCTTCTTAATGGATTGAGGAGTGGGATTCTTCTCCATGTCCCCCACTGTCCTTTTCCCATATTCAGCCACAGGTACAACAAAGGTGATGTGCATTGAGCACACATGAAACTGCCTTATTCTGAGTCAACCTACTGACTTGTTCCACACAAGTCACCAAAAATGTCTGCAAAACATTTGCAAAATGTTTTCAATTCTCCGTCCCCCTATTTGTCCATACCCCCCCTCGAAACAATTCCAGACTGCCATTTTGTGATTGGGGTGTGTGTTAAATTCTTCACAGATTTGATGTTCAGTGCTTCATGCTGCGTTCACTGAAGCTCATGTAATCGATATTTGTAGATTTTACACACACACACACCCCGGTGGGGAGATCGGGGAGTGGGTGGCGGGACAGAGAGATCAGGCAGCTGGGCGGGGAAAATAAACTGTTTCTGCTCCCATGGTGTTTGCACAGTAGCAGGTTCACCACGGGATTTTTGAAAAGAATCGCCAAATTGGCAATTTTTGAAAATCCCAGGATGAAGGAAATATCGCGGGGCAAACCCGCTTTAGAACCTGGAACTGTGCAAACTTCTTGGCCAAACCAGGATATTTCCCTCGCTCAACCCATAATATTTGGACCGTGCAGAAACGACTTCAGTGAACTAAAATAGATACATAAAGGTCATTGGCAGGATCAAAATGGGATAGCTTCCATCTATACTATCCTAAGCTCCTTGGAGAATGGTGAAGCTATAAAGTTGATGAAAAGGCTGCTGGATTTTGTAGTGTGCCAAATCAGTTGTGAACTTCCAAGATGTTCCGAGGGAAATATCTGCTTTCAAACAGCTTCTGGCAGAGCTGAAGCTATGTTCCAAATCAGTGCCTGTTCTGGAAAGGAGGCGGAAGAATGTCAGAGAAGGCAGGCTGTGAAAGGCATTTTTTTCCCAAAGGGGACAATGTCAAAGTTGAAAAGCCTAAAATTAGTTCGGGCAGCTGCACTGGAGGGCACAGGTGCCTCTGCACAGTGTTCACTCCCCGCCCCAATTCATCCTCTGCCATTTTAGCAAGGAAAGAGGGGCTTCCCCACAGTTGAGATCGTGTTCATTTCACCTAAATATTCAGGGGATTCACTTAATTTCAGTCTAAACCAGTACATCGTCATTTGGTCAAAGAATATGGATAGAGTGTAGTAGGAAAGCAGAGAGACCAGTGGATCAGAATTACGGAACCTCAGTGTGATCCACTGTTTAAGCCCATCAACAACAACAACAACAACAACAACAACAACTACTACTACTACTACTACTACTACTACTACTACTAGTAGTAGTAGTAGTAGTAGTAGTAGTAGTAGTACTTCATTAACCACTCAACCCCCAGAGAGCTCTGAGCAGTGTACAGGGCCCATAAACAAGGCTGATAAAACAATAAATACAAATATAAACATTAACATTAAAACCCTTAAATTTCCATAGCAGCATCTACATAAAATTGAATCGAAAATACACTGTTTATTTATATTTATGGCGTCCGATCCCAAGGCTGGGAGGGGGCCAGCAGTGCCGAAGATGATGGACTGCAGTACCGGCAATGCTGTAGATGGTGCAAATACAAAGCAGGGGCATCAAGAGGGGGCAGGCAATCCGCGGCCGGCCTCCCCAAATTAGACTGCAGTGACTCTATACAGGATTGTACCATGAGTGATTGCAACCTGTTGCTTTGTCATGTGCTCCATCTCCCACAGACCTGCTCCCTGCATTGAACTCTCCAAGTCTGATATCTTTGTCCCTGAGTTCTTGTCAGACCTATGAATCCACAGTTGTTTTCAGATCTGTCTGTAACTTTCGCTCTAACCTTGGGGTTACAGGAGTGATTCAGCTGACCCTTTTCACAGAAATCCTGCAAAGCCTGTAGGAAATGGCACAACCCAGTTGTCGGAAGACACCACTTGTCTAGAAACAATCCCTGGAGAAGATCACTTTTCTAGATGTCCTCCACGTTTTGCTGTTGGTTGGCATTGCTTCGTGGCTGAGCAGCAGTTCGTTTCCCCAAAGCCTACACCTGGTTTTTGTTGTTTTCTTTCTTCTTCTTTTTTGCACTTGTCACTATTTGTTCAGCAAGCACTACCTGTTACAAAAGGTTCTTCAGGAATTATTCAGAAAGGAGGGACAGTCCTGCCCAGCCTTGGTCATGCAAATCTCTGACAGCCTGACGCGGATGGAGCGATTAAGGCACAGCCCTTCAGCCTGACTGGAAAGTTGCACCACGTGTGGAGGCATTTGGACGTCTGCTCAAACAATGTCATGGAGCCGAGCTTTGGCTCTAGGGCAGAGGAAGGAATGTGAGTGACCCTGAACCAGATTCCGCTGCTTGGGCTGAGTGGCCCAAGACATCGAAAGTAGAATATCTGTGCATTAGTACAAGCTCCTCTGCCTCAAATGGTATAATCTCCCAAACATTGTGAGCACCAGCACTGAAATTCACAGGGCAGAATGTTATTCCACTTGTGGGTTTTTGAGGTTTATCATTTGCCTTTTCGTGAGACAGTTGGCTTGGATGACCTGGTTGACCCACCTGGGAGCTGGGCAGGTATCTTTTTGAATCTGCAGGGCACATGATTATGGGGCACTGTGGTCTGGACTGTATACAGGGGAGAATGAAGGAATGGATGTCGCTGCCTTTGAGTTCAGCAAAATGACCTTTGCTGTGTCTTCTGCAGCTCTTTCATTCTCGTTATCTTCAAAACACTCCCAGGAGGGTTAACCTCAGACTTAAAGATGCTCCCAAGGATGTAGGTGGGGGGGGGTCCCTCGGGTTCAAACCCCCCCCCCCCACTTCCATGTCCAAAGCTCCACCCCCCCATTTGTGGGTTTTTTTAATTTTTAAGTGTGTGTATTTTTGGCCTTCAGGGGGCGCAGTTTTTAGGCTAGCAGCACCAAACGTTCAGGGATTTGTTGGGAGACTCTCCTGATGATACCACCAAGGTTAGGTGAGGTTTGGTTCAGGGGGTCCAAAGTTATGGACTCCCAAAGGGGGTGCCCCCATTCTCCATTGTTTCCAATGGGAGGCACTAGAACAGGGGTCGGCAACCTTTACCACCCAAAGAGCCATTTGGACCCGTTTTCCATGGCCCCGAAGATCTACCGAGACGGAGAGGTGGCTCCGCACGGAGCCGCTTCCCGTTCGGCCCCTCCACTCACCTTTCCTTCCAGCGCTGCTCTGGAGGGCTGGAGGGACACGCCCACGCTACCCTCCGACCTCCAGGCTATGCGAAGCCACAGTGTAAGGCTGAAAGAGCCGCATGCAGCTCCGGAGCTGCAGGTTGCAGACCCCTGTACTAGAAGATGGGGGCTACACCTTTGAGGGTCCATAACTTTGAACCCCCTGAATCAAACTTCACCAAACCTGGTTGGTATCATCAGGAGAGTCTCCTAAAGATACCCTGAAAGTTTGGTGCTGCTATCTTAACAATTGCACCCCTGACAGCAGGCACCTCCCAAATTTCCCCAGATTCTCCTTTTAAATCCACCCCCTTCGGCATGGATTTAAAGGGAAAATCTGAGGTCCCCAGTTTAAACATTGAAAGTGATGCTGTTTCAGGGTGGGGGATAATCCACCCCAAAACAGTTTTAACTGGGGACCCCAGAGTCTCCCTTTAAGGTGGATTTAAAAGGAGAATCTGGGCTCCCTAGTTTAAACAACATTGAAAATGATGCTGTTTTGGGGTGGATTCCAGCATCACAGTGGCCGCGGGGGGAGGGGGGCTCCATTTTCCCTAAGAGTTGGGATTGATACCCTGCATTTCTGAACCTTAAGGAGTCTCAAAGTGGCTTACAAGCACATCCCCTTTCCCTCCCCACAATAGACCCCTTTGTGAGATAGGTGGGGCTGAGAGAACTCTGAGAGAACGGTGAGTAGCCCAAGAGGCTTTATGTGGAATGAGGAAACAAACCTGGTTCACCAGATTAGAGTTTTCCGCTCATGTGGAGGAGTGGGGAATCAAACCCTTTTTCCAGAACAGAGTCCACCACCCTTAACCACTATACCAGAAACAGCCAGTGGTACCTCCTTTTCATCCATCCCTATTGGGCATTTTAGCAAGGACCTCTTTCTTTGGATTTGAAAGATGTCTGGAGATAGGAAACATATAATATACATAGAATGCCTTTCCCAATCTGCTGACTAACTACAACCAACAAGCACGTATCTAGCCCTCAAAAGCTGACTCCAGGTTAAAACACATGGACTTTCAGGGGTCTGCAACCTGTGGCTCTCCAGATGTTCATGGACTACAATTCCCATCATCCCCTGCCAGCATGACCAATTGGCCATGCTGACAGGGGCTGATGGGAATTGTAGTTCATGAACATCTGAAGAGCCGCAGATTGCAGACCTCAGAATGCCAGTGTCCACTATCCAGTTCAAACACTGTGGTCACAAATCTGCTTCCAGATTAAATTGTGACCAAGAGATATCAGACGCTTAACTGATCAAACAAAAGAACACCAGTTACAAATATCAGGGAAAATGCAGGCTGAGATTCAAGCAATGGCACGAAACTGGACAAATTCCAAACAGGAAAACAAAAAGGCAGAGAAATTAGCTCCATTGGGTGTTGCCTAGTTATCATATCTATCTCAACCCCGCATATGCTTTGCCCTGAGTGGGATGGTACCAACTTCCCTTCCTCCAGCCACAGAAGACACCTCTATATAAAAGAATGTGTGTTGCGCCCTGAAATCCACCTTCACCCATGTATATCTGTGGTATCTCCTTTGCACACCCCTTCAACCATCAGCATCACTCAGATGTTTGCGTGGCAAATGCAGATGTACATGATGAAAAACAGTTTGGAGCAGTGGGCAGAACATCAATTAGGTGTGGAAAACCCAGTTTCGTTGGTGGGCCTTGTGCAAGTCACTGCCTCTTAGCCTAACTGACTTTACAAATCTGTTGCAAAGATCGGATGAAACAACTCTGGTGTATACTGCTCTACGTTCTTGAAACAAAAGATGAAATACAAATAAGTAATGATTTTTTTAAATGAATCACTCATGCCAGTAAGTCAAGTTGTGAGATACAGGCAGACACAAAGCTAAGACAAAAATCTTTTCATCGTTTTGTGTCTGCTTATAACATGTGGCTTGGCTTACACAATATGAAGCGCAGGCAATCAGAGCACTGCACTCTGTAGGCATTTTGGCTGCTTAGCTCTTTTCTCTCTATATTCCCGGGTAATCCCACAGTTTCGATGACAACACAAGTTAATTTTGCAGGGAGCCAATTTGTGGCTAGGGCTGCACTAGGCAGAGGGTGTCCCAACTTGATTACTTTTGTGTCCCACCCAATACAAATATTTCCTTCTGTAGCCTAGAAAAATCTATAGGATGAATACTATGTGCACAAAACAACTACTCCTTCCCCCATCTACAGAGCCTTGTTAAGCAGTGGAAGGGGAAGAATGGGTGGAAGAACGGGTGATTTCCTCTGATTCTAGGGCAGTGATGGCGAACCTTTTTGAGACCGAGTGCCCAAATTGCAACCCAAACCCCACTTATTAATAGCAAAGTGCCAACCCGGCAATTTAACCTGAATGCTGAGGTTTTAGTTTAGAAAAAACCGGTTGGCTCCCTCTTCCTCCGCCCCACCCACTCGAGCAGGGGCCAGCCTGCTCTAGCCTCCAGCAAGTCCCACGCACACTGCTCTGTGCCTCTCTAGCATCTCTGCCTCCTCTGCCCCCCCCCCCTTTCAGGCAACAGCCACCCGGAGCACAGGCACCGGGCCCGCCATCCGAGTCCTCCCTGCTCACCGTGGTGCCCGCACGTTGTGCTCAGTGGCCCAGGCCAGCCTAGATGTGTGTGTGTGGGGGGGGGGGGTTGGTTGGTGATTTTCCACCCCCACATGACAAACTCTGTGTGCGCATGCCCACAGAGAGGGCTCCGAGTGCCACCTCTGGCACCCGTGCCACAGGTTCGCCATCACTGTTCTAGGGCTTCCAGCCTCAAGAGCAAGGGTGTCGAACTCATTTGTTACAAGGTCTGGATAGGGAGCAATTGCTGAAGGACGTGGAGGGAGCGTGTGCAAGGTGATTGGTGTGGTTGTGTGTAGAGATACTGACACAAAAGAAGAGGGTTGTGTGTGGAGATGCTGACACAAAAGAAGAGGGTTGAAGAAGGGTGTCCAAAGAATTCTGGGTTGTTGAAAGGGTGGGCAAGATGGCCTTTTTCTCAGTTTCAGATCAAGAATGGCCCAATAATGTCCTTGTAGAAGATGCACTTTAACCTAGTATCTTGTACTCTGGGATTGTCCAACTATAAACTGAAGCAAAACGCCAGACCAAGGTTAACCTAAAAGACTGCCTGAGCTGCTCTATTGTTTTTAGGCAATAAGACAGTGAAAGACTAAACTCCAAATCTGGAATAGGATTCCCTCAGGGTTTAATTTCTAAAAACAAGAAGTGCTGGATGTCAAACGTTCCTTGGATTTCATTCCTGGCCCCCACCCATAGTTTCAAATGGGTTGGCTATGGGTATTCTGTGTCTATAGATTATTTATTCATCTTATTTATAACCCACCCCTCTCCCTAATGAGGACCCAAAGCAGTTTATGTCATTTATGCTCCACTTTATGCTCACAACGATGACAGTATGGGACTGGCTCAGGTCACCTAGCAAATTTCCATGGCAGAGTGGAGATTCGAACTTGGGTTTCTGAGCTCCTGACCTGACATATCACATTGCCTGTCTGGTGGGTGGGAAAGAGGCATTCTGTACATGCCTATATGTGTAGATATGGGTATATAGATACAGCGGACCCTCAGTTTAATGCTGAAAACAGTAACAAACAATAACACTAGGACCAGCTTCAGAGCCAGTGGACCAATGTCACACCAGAAGAGGTCTGTTTCTGATTTGTCTGAAATGGGGCAAGGCATTGTCATTAAACAAGTTGCAGGCACGGCCTACAACAGCTTTGTCCAGGTGATTTTTCTCCACAAACCCCTGCATCTTACTGCAAATTGATGAACACCAAGGCAAATTGATGTAAATGAGACAAATTTTTCACTGAAAAAAACGATGAAAACTGAAACTGATGAAAACCGAAGGCAATGAAAACCGAGGTTCCACTGTACATTCACACACACATATATACATTGACCTAGCTACCATCTAAAACTTACATTATTGGAGTGAACTTCTGCTGATAAAATTTTTTTTAATGTGACAGTAGAAAACTCACAAAGAATGACAACTCAGTGCAATGCAGCTAGGAAAAAGGCAAATTCAATGTTAGAAATTATGAAAGGGATTATGAGTTCAATCCCGATGGAAGTCTGTTTCAGGTAGCCAGTCCCCATGAAATGGGTGGAGATCTACTATTACAACTGATCTCCAAGGACAGAGAGATCAGTTCACCTGGAGAAAATGATGACTTTGGAAGGCGGAATCTTTGACATTATACCCCATTGAAGCCCCCCCCCCCATTTTTTTTACTGTCCTCAGGCTCCATTCCCAAATCTCCAGGTACTTCTCAATTCAGCCCTCATAACTCTACTGCAGGGGTAGGGAACCTGCGGCTCGAGAGCCACATGTGGCTCTTCTGCCCTTGCACTGTGGCTCCACGAGCCGAGCCGCCGGCCCCATCCTTGCCCGCCCTGCAGGCAGTAGGGCAGGCGCACCAACTGCCCACGGTCGGCCGCGCCGCGCCGCGGGCTTCCCCTCTCGCCCACCCCGTTGGAGCGGGGCGGGCGCTTTCCCGGTGGCCAGCGAGGCCAAGCCGCTGGCTTCATCCTTGCCCGCCCTGCAGGCAGCAGGGCGGGCGCATCCATGCGCTTCTCAGAATGAGCGGAGTAAAAGGTAAAAAAGCCCCTATATATATATATATATATATAGTGTTATCTTTATTTTAAATGTCAAAAATTATTTGCGGCTCCAAGTGTTTTCTTTTCCCATGGAAAACGGGTCCAAATGGCTCTTTGAGTGTTAAAGGTTCCCTACCCCTGCTCTACTGTATATGGCAGAAGTGTCCAACTCTGGCGCTTCAGATGTTCATGGACTATAATTTCCAATGGGAATGGTAGTTCATGAACATCTGAAGCGCCAGAGAACGATGTATTCTGCAAACACACGTTTCATGAGCATATGCTGCCAAATTAAGCCTTGACTCAAATATGTTTTGTGTTATACTAACGGCACATGGAACCATTCACACATTTGAATGTTCAGGCTAGTGGGAACTGGGGGGCGGGGGGGGGGCAGAAATCAGGAAAACCCTGAGGCCGTGGATTCAGGAAATCTTCACAAAGGAAAAAAATAATAATGGGAAATATTAGCTGATTTTAATGTTTATATTTTTGTATTGTTTTTACACGATTGTATTTTATTAAGTTTATATTGTAAGCCGCCTTCAGTCCTTTGGGAGACTGGCTGGGTAGAAATGCAAAATAGAAATATCAATAAAAATTGTATATCTGAATTTAGCTGTAGGCCAGCTAATAGAAAGGGTAGAACTGTGGTGGAAGGTCTCCAATGAAGGGATCAATTCTGCCCACCAAGATTAGGTATGTTGTAGTAGCTGGGGTTCGGTACAGCCGAGATCTGATGGACACTGTTTGTTTTTCTTTCCACTGACAACAACTACAGCATGAAAGGGGAAAGCAATTAGCAGAGGTCAAGAATGTCGACACAAAACTGGTTTCAACCAACCAGGAAAACCTGGTCTCAACTATGACCCAGGGAGGCGAGGAAAGCGGGCCTATTAGCCATTGTCCCCGGAACAAAAACATAAACAAGGCTTACAACAACATCCAGTCCTCCAGTGGCCACACCAATTTTATACATATATATAACCTCAGTGCCCCGGCAGGGAAAATGACTGTACCTTCAGGAAGGAGAAACAGTCACAGAAAAGCAAAGGATCTTTACTCATTGCTGATCCTTTGAGAAGGGATCACGGAGGCACTTCTGGGTAATATTGGTGGGGGGGTGGCGGGAATGGTACCATCTTGTTTAGTACAAACAGGAAGTGGTTTCGACAATGCATACGTTGCCACCGTTTCTGTTGACGGCAATGGAGGAGACTTCAAAATACGCCATGCTTCTGAAATCACAAAATCGTGAAGCAGGGTGACCGACAGACAGAATATGCCAGTGGCTAGGCTGGGTGTTGAGGACTGGCAGAATTGGCCATCGACAGAGACGCGCTGTCTGCCAGAGGGCCCACTGCCAACCAGACACGCTTGGCCCATCTGCTTGTACCAGGAATTGTATTGTTAACTGGGACATTGAACAATCTTCGCTTGAGGGGCAGCCGTCCCATTTTCTGCTGGAAGGAAGAGGAACCTGGTGGCAGTGAGGAGCTTCAGGCACAATTCACTCCCTCCTTGAGGAGTGACTGTTTGCACATATTAATGGATGTGTGCCAGATTAATTTACCACATTTGCATCTTGCCTTTCTCTCCAACGGAGAGCCGAAGCAGGTTTCATTGTTCCCGGTTCCTGCATTTTATCTTCACACCAACCCTGTGAGGTTGGTTCTGCTGAGGTAGGCCAACTGGCTCAAGGTCACCTTGCAAGAAGAGACCCTGGCAGCGTGAGGATTGGAACCCAGATCTCCCAAAGCCTCGTTCAGCACTCTTAACTATTACACCACAGTGCCGAGTCTTTCTGTTTTCCTCCGAAACCCAGTGTGAGATCAGGATGGGCCTGTCCATGCAGTGCTTGATACATTATACTTCCCGCTCATGAAAGTTCTCAGCGGCATAGCTAATCAGCGCAACGTACATGTACACAATACAGTATTTTGCGTAGGTATTCGTATTTCATGCAAAATATACACAGCAATACCCACAACTTCTATCGCAGCCAGATTTTGAAACAGATTGCAAGTCCCTTCATTCTTTAAAAAAAACACAGGATAAAAACATTGTTCATAAATTATGACCACACGTTCTGTTCTGAAATTCAATCAGATAAGACGTGGAACGCTCCCGTAACCAAGGAACATATTGGGCCATTCAGACAGCGCATTAACGCTCTTCTGTCATGGTAAAACAGCACTCAGTGACTAGTTCTCAGAGGCAAGATTCCTAGCCCAAACGCAGGATAAAAATTGCTCTGACATATTCACAAAAGTTTACCTTTCTTCTCGCAGGCCCCTTCTGCACTTGCAGAATCATTCACTTTCAATCCACTTTCAGTGCACTGTGCAGCTGTGCGGAATAGCAAAATCCACTTGCAAAACAATTGTGAAAGTGGATTGAAAGTGCATTATTCTGCAAGTGCGGAGGGGCCACAGAGAACATTAAAAGTCTGCAGCAGCTTAGAACACACTGCTACCTCCCATTCTGTGCATAAAGACAAAATCAAAAGTGGGGCTGAGAAAATTCAGAAAGAACTGTGACTAGCCCAAGGTCACCCCACCAGGCTTCATGTGCAGGAGCAGGGAAACAAATCCAGTTCACCAAAGTCTGCCGCTCATGTGGAGGAGCGAGAATCAAACTTGGTTGTCCAGGTTAGACTCCACCTGCCCTTAACCACTACACCACACTGGACTACACCACTATTGGACTAGGTCAGGTCTGCAACCTGCGGCTCTCCAGATGTTCATGAACTACAATTCCCATCAGACCCTGTCAGCATGGCCAATTGGCAGGGGCTGATGGGAATTGTAAGTTCATGAACATCTGGAGAGCTGCAGGTTGCAGACCCCTGGACTAGGATATGGAAGGGCGTTTCCCCACTTGCCACGCCCCCCGTATGCCCCGCGCTGCTCTCAGCGCGCGGCATTTCTGGCGTGCGCCCGGGCTTCCCCACAACCCCGCTCTGCGCGGGGTCATCCAAAGGCGCTGCGTTGTCGCCGCCCCTGTAGTGGGGAGTGCCGGGGGACCCCGCGCTACTTGCCTACAGTAGCGCGGGGCAGAAGGTAAGTGGGGAAACGCCCGAAGACCCAGCTTCAAATCCCCACTGTGCCATGGAAGTTAGTGGGGTGACTGCACCACTCACAGCCTAGCCTACCTCATGTTGGGGCTGTTGTGAGCATAAATTTGTGGAGAGGAGAATGATACTTGAATCCCACTTACTGGCCACTTGAATCCCATTGGGGAGATAAGACTAAATAAATAAATAAGCAAATAAGCAAATATATACAATGGGCAACTAATTGCTCTTTGACCTCACAAACAGGTTCTGCGTGTGGAGTGCAAAATATTTTCAACCACCATCTTCCTAGTGGGAGAAGCTTATCATTTGAACAGCACTCATTTAAGGAACTTCTCCCTTTATCAAAGTCTGCTGGATTAAAAAGCGACAAAACAAGATAGGGCTGGGTGGACTTGGCCCATTGCAAATCACATCCTTCATTCCCTTGCCCGGCATTTAATCTTTGCACTTGGGACCTTGCAGCCAAGGCGTAGAAGGAAATTTGCCAGGCTGCTGGAATGAAGGGGGACCAACCATTGGTAGAGAGCGTGCTTCCCCTTTCTGCTTCATTGCAGTAGTTCAGTAGCAGAAGGGAAGAAGGGCGACCTCCTCCATACTGGCCAAGTCAATCCCCAGAAACGAAGAAAACCAGATTCTATCAAACCCAGTGGTGGGATTCAGCAGGTTCGCACCACTTCGGCAGACCCGGTTGTGAAAGTGGTGCTTGTAAACAACCAGTTGTGAAATTATTTTCATTGCACCACTGGAACCAGTTGTTCAATTATTTGAATCCCACCCCTGATCAAACCCCTGGAGCCAATTGGCCATGCCAGCAGGGGCTGATGGGAATTGTAGTCCATGAACACCTGAAGCGCCAGAGTTGGACACCTCTGCCCTAGAGCGCTTCGAACACTGCAACACTATGCAAATGGCAGCCTTCTAACTCCATTGGCTTCAGTGGATTTAGGAAGGTTCAAACTCTGATTATGAATGCAGAAGCAGTGGATCGAAACAGTGTCATTTTCAATCCGAAAAGGATGTTAAAAGTTAATTGGGAATTCAACTTGGCATAAGCACTGCAAGCGTAAGACGACTTAAACCAGATCAAACAACCCCCTTTGGACACTTCGGTCACCCTTTCTGGTGGACAATTCGGGTTTAGAGCGGTGAAAGAGTTTTATTTTTTTTCCATTCCCCTGTTCTTTTGAAATGGGTGGAGTAAGGATTCTAATCTATATTAGCGGCTGGAGCGGCACGTAAACAAGATCACACCCTCTGGTTAATGAGGCCAGAATAGCTGGCGTTTTTGATTTTTGTCACAATTGATGAAACGGGATTCAAAACCCCATTCCACTCTTAAGCCTGCATCAGAAGGGTGGGATAAAAAACTACCCTTTTACCACGTCTTCAGGAGCTCATACAAAAGTGGATATCAGGGAGTTGAATGAATAGGATTATCTCACCTTGACTAAGTGCGCTGTGGCGGGAAGGCTCCAAAGGTAGCTTGTCTGACTCAAACAAGCCCAAATCCAAGGCCCCTGTTTGCATTCATGTGCCCTTTCCCCTATTTTCTCCAGATCCTCAGGTTGCTCCATTTTCTCAGGCGAGCCTGAGCACCCTAAATAGCTCTCTGGCCGGCTGAAAATCCACAAGGTCTGTTTCTCACAGCATGGCGATTTAATGAGGACAGCTTTCCCTGTTGAATTTCTGCCTGCCCGCAGCTATTCCTTTGGGATGGATCATTGGTGTCTGTTTGCCCAACGCAGGCTGACTTTGCAGTTCATTTTTATTTATCTCTTTAAAAAGATTTCTAACCCCCCCCCCTTCTCCCGGGCAAGAGGCTAGGAAAAGGGGACTCCTGCCCCCCACCATCTGTGCAAATATCATGAAAGGGCAGCCCTTCCTAGCCCTGTGGAATATGTGCCCCATCATACACACAGAAGGAAATGCCTGTTGTTTACTAAGTATGCTGTTTGCTTTACACATTATATGCTGTTTGCATTACACATAAAGTGCTATGGAGGATCCCTCTTAAAATTGGGTGGACTGGCTCTCCAATAAAACACCCGATGCACTCTGGCTTATGAAATGGTTTTTTCCAAACATTATTAAACATCAACTCATCTGTATTCCATGATATTGACGTTGCACTCAATTTGTGTATATGTTTAAAGGTGGACTGCCTCTCCCACAGGAGGAACACTTCCTCACTCTCAAGAACACCCTGAGGGGGAAGGGGGCGGGGCGCAGGTGCGGCGGGAGCAGGTGCCCTCTGCACATGGTCAGAGGCACTCGTTTATTTTCATTCCTCCTAGGCGCCGACCTCAGGGAAACGAGTCCCGGCTGCAGTGTGGCTCAGAGCAAACTCCTGATCCTAACAGCTGAACTTGGACCGTACCTTTAAAAAAAAAAAAAAAACGATTCCAACAGCCCAGCCGTTTCCTAGGCAGCTTAGCAGGAGAAACAACATTTCGTGGATTCCGTAAAAGTTTGACTTTCGGGAGGCGCACCCACCTCTTCGCCTTCCCAACCCCACAACCGGCGCGCTGGGCGCAGGCTGAAACCAGACGAGCATTGCGCAAAGAAACCGTCCCGCTTGGACCCGACGCGCACAAACGCACACAGCGACACACACACACACACTCTCTCTCTCCCTTTAAAACCGGGGGGCGGGGGGTGTCCAAACAGGTCCTGCCGCTCAGCAGCGGCGACGGCGCAACAGGTTCACGGGCGTCGTCCCCCAGTGCGAAACTACCGCGCGGTTTCCTTCCCCACGGCGGGCACAACAGGCGCAGGGATCGCCGGCAAGCAGCGCAAGGACGCCGGTTCCAAAGGGACCGTCCGTCTCCGCCTCATCAGAGCCCAACAGCCGACGTTTAAGGGCTTGTTTGGGGCTAAACAGGCTCTCGACTGTGTTATTGCATAGAGCAGTTCCTACTAGCTAGCGGGCGGGCGGGCGGGCGGGCGGGCGGGAGGAGGGGGGGGGGGAGAGAGAGAAATACTTCCCATCTCCAGAGCCACTTACCTGCTTGGGAAGCGGCGGTCTGGAAACCCCCCAGGAAAAAAACCAGCCAAGGCAAACCCGTCCGGAGCTGGAGAGGCTTCATCCTGGAAAGGTCTCTTTTTAAAAAACCCCAGATCTGGATCCCTCTGGCTGGCATGCGGCGCTGGCACCGACTGGCAGCCTATGCCATCCTAGTCCGGCGTGGGGAAAGGGGGTTGATCGATGGGCGCCACCTGACTCCCCTTCTCCTTCGCCCGGGCTGTGCGGGGGCCGATTTGATTAACAGCTTCCCAGTCCCGCTCGCTGCGTCTCCGGCTCAGCCGGCAGCCGCCCTGGCTTTCGCCCTCGGAGCGCCGAGTTCCCCCCTGGAGCCAAGATCGCCAGCCGGGCGCGCTTTGATCGCTTTCACTTACGCACAACAACTCCACAAGTTACACACACTTCATTCAAGGAGAAGCCCAGTTCGCCGCTCATTGGTCGGGGCTGCGCCCGGCTCGGGCCAATCACAGCTCGCTCCCAAACCCGGAGGACTGGGAAAGCGGCGATTTGTTTTCAGACCGGGGGAGGGAAGCGAGATAAAAGATCCCTGGAGGTCCAGGCGAGCGATTCTTTCCCCTGACCCAGCCTCAGACCACCAGGACGCCCTCGTTGCAAGGAACATCTTCCCTTTTTGACCAGCGCCCAGGATGATCCCCAACAGCACACAGGCTTCCTGGGCCAATTGGAAGGGCTCTAGAAAGTTGTAAACAGATCTTGCCAACATTTATTTATTTATTTATTTTATTTACTTATTTATTACATATTTACCTATTTATTACATATTTACTTATTTATTGCATTTTTATCCCGCCAATCTCCCGAAGGACTCAGGGCGGCTTAAAAGGAAAAGCATATTAAAACAATACAATGGAATAAATAATAGAAAAAATAGAAACATTCAAATCAGATTTCAACAGGTGGCTTTGCCCTGCTGTTCCCAATAATGCCACAGCTCGGGCCTTCCCGAGTTCACTGAGGCCTCCCTGATTTTCACCCCTACCCCTGCATTTGAAGTATTTATTTTTATTTATTTTTTAAAAAAAAATTATACCCAGCTCGTGTACAAGATCTCTAGGCGGTGACAGGATTGAAACCTCCCCGGATATAAAACTGTCTCATAAAACCATCTCTTAAAAGTTAGAAACTGGGCGAGCCATTTCTCCCCCTAGCCCCGATCTGGCCAATTTGCTCATTTGTGTGTGTGTTTTTTTTTTAAAAAAACCCTTAATTATGAAAAGAGCACTCTTTCCCCCAGTCCCGCTAAGGAGTTTGGGGGGGGGGGGTGTCACGCTATTTTTTGAGTGAGTGAAACGTGACTGAGCTTTTAAAATGAATTGATGTGTGTGCTGAGTCCGGCGGAGATGGAACCAGACAAGGGACAAAAATCAGGCCCGAGCAGGGGACAGAAAGCAGGCCTCAGTGAGCCTAAGGCATAGGTGTCAAACTCGCAGCCCTCCAGATGTTATGGACTACAGTTCCCATCATGCTGGCAGGGGATGATGGGAACTGTAGTCCATAACATCTGGAGGGCCGCGAGTTTGACACCTGTGGCCTAGGGAGCAGCAGAGCTGTCTTAAAGATGTGGGCAATGTCTGAATCAGAGAAAACTGTCACTTCTGAGTCTATCTCGGCTGCTCAAACCAGTTACTTGTCACAGTGATAAATAGGGAAGGGAGGGACAAGGAAGCAAAGTTCCAGCTTTTGGTGTGCGAAAGAAAAACATGGGAAAGCCAATGTACTGTCAAAGGCTTTCACGGGTGGATTCAGCTGGTTGTTGTGGGTTTTCTGGGCCGTGTGGCCGTGGTCTGGTAGATCTTGTTCCTAACGTTTCACCTGTAACCAATGGAGGCAAAACGTTAGGAACAAGATCTACCAGACCACAGCTACTCAGCCCGGAAAACCCCCAACAACCAATGGGAAAGTCAGTTTGGGAGCTGGGGTTAACTGTAGGATTGCCAAACTGCAGGTGGCGGCTGTAGAATTTCTGCAGGTACAACTGATCTCCAAGCGACAGAGACTGTGGCGGGATTCAGCCTATTCGCACCAGTTCAATAGAACTGGTAGCTAATTTTTTTGTCTAGTTCACACAACTGGTTGTAATCCCACCACTGAGTCCTATCGGAACCGGTTGTTAAATTATTTGGATCCTACCACTGGACAGAGATCAGTTCACCTGGATAAAACGGCTGCTTCGGAAGATGGATTCTATGGCATTATACCCCACTGAAGTTGCTCCCCAAACCCCACCCTTAAAAATCTCCCAGACCCAGTATTTCCTCACTTGGGGCTGCAAACAAGTTGAGGCAACCCTAGTTGAATGAGCTAGGCTAGTCTAACACTATGTGACTGGTGAACAAGTTTCCATGGCAGAGTAACAATTCAAACCTGAGATCCCCAGATCCAAATCTAATGACTACACCACCCTGGCTCCCAGTTTTCCCTCCATTCTCCTGGAGCAGACTTTCACTGGGAAAAGCCCAGCCAAGCTGTGGAAGTCATGGACTACTAGCAAGTCACTCCGATACATTGTGAGGTAGCTACAGCTAGGCCTGGTCAATTCCTCCTGTAGTGTGGTGGCTGCCACTGGGCTCATGAAAGTTGGGTGGCATCAACTCATCCCTTAGGTATTACTGGCATGGGGTCAGCCTTGCAAATCGTGTAGTTATACAGTTGTCCTGGCAACCGTGCAGTCACATAGTAGCAAGTCACCAGGTGGTCATGGCCAGACCTGGTTGAGCCATATATGTGGTGTGTAGTAGCAAGTCACCAGTGATTACTGCTGGGCCTTAGTGAGTCCCTCCTCTGGGGCAAGAGATCAGAAGTAGACTGGGAGGCCAAACCAGCCCCACCCAGTGGTGGGATCCAAAAATTTTAGTAACAGGTTCCCATGGTGGTGGGATTCAAACAGTGGCGTAGCGCCAATGGGGCTGGGTGGGGCACGACGGGGGCATGGCCGGGCATTCCAGAAGCGGGGCATTAATAATTTCTCTGTTACTGTAAAAAAACTCTTACTGTAAAAAACAGTTCCTAATTTCCAGCTGGTATCTTTCTGTCCATAATTTAAACTCATTATGGCAAGTCCTATCGTCTACTGCCAACAGAAACAACTACTTCTCCTCTAATTGACTGCCTGTCAAATACTTAATACTTTCAAATACTTAATTTTGTTTCTAGAAATCAAAAGAAGGATACTTTCCTTAAACAAGGAACTCTCCATATTTCTAAAACATGTTTTAAAAACAGCCCAACAGGGAGAATTATCCTGTTTTCTACCTTCGCTAACCAGCCACATAGGAAACAACAGGACTTTATGATTTTTTTGGACCTAATGGAATTTCTAACGGAAAAGCAGACCCAATTAGTAACCCCCTCTCGGCACACACAAATAATTAGTAACCCACTCTCGGGAACTGGTGAGAACCTGCTGGATCCCACCTCTGGCCCCAACCCATGCCCTTAGACTTCTACTATAAAAAACCAAGGTGGTAGAATAGCGATCCCAAGATAGGCCACTGAGATCTCAGGATATATTTCTTAAAGCTATATACACTGCTTCTAGTATTTGTGGAGGTTAGCCATCCCCACGTTGTTGTCGCCTGTTAAGATTTCGTGTTTTTCTACAACCCCAGGGCTTTTCTCAGGTTTGTAAAAATGTTTTGTCTGTTCATGATTCTAAGGATCCCTACTGGACAGATCGTTTCAGAATTAGATACAATTTATGAAGCTATAATTTGAGCAATGCGAATAGGCTAACATTTTCCTAAGCGGCCAGCAGAGATGCAAGGGCTTTTACAATGAAAAAATATGATGGAAAATATCTGTGAAATGTCCGCGTCCATTTCTTGTCTATCAGAAAAGTATATCCAGGAGTCTAGACTTTTATGTTGTTACCAACTGGGTCATTTCCATTACTTGATTTGAGCCCCTGATTCTCTGTGTGGTTTCAGTCTTGAACATGTGGTGAGCATTTAGGGATTTAATTTGGGGGAGGGGGCATTTAGAAGGAGAAGAAGGAGAAGGAGAAGGAGAAGGAGAAGAAGAAGTAGTAGTAGTTTGGATTTATATCCCCCCTTTCTCTCCTGTAGGAGACTCAAAGGGTCTTACAATCTCCTTGCCCTTCCCCCCTCACAACAAACACCCTGTGAGGTAGGTGGAGCTGAGAGAGCTCAGAGTGTTACCAGTGAACCCCCAGAATTTATTAGAAATATATTCTGTTGAACCCTGACTCCTATATATATATATACTAAAGGGAGTCTACACGCTGTGAATTGCTGTGGCAGTTGTCCCTTCTACTCACAGTCTCTAACCCAAGGCCACACAGATGTCCACATGCAGGTCCAATGATCCGCAGCATAAGCCTTTTGGGGTGGTCAAATGGAATCCTCTCTTTCCCTTTCTCAATGCACATCGTTATATGGGTGCTGTCTTGCTTTTTTTTAGTATAAGGTAACCCCTTTCCATTCCACAATGGAACTGTCCAGAGTGTGAATCCCACTGTCCATGAGGCTGGTTGACACACACAGTCACTGGCTTTGGGTAAGGCAGGGGAATTGGGGCCAAGGGGAGGCTGGTCCCAGTCAGGCAGCAGAGGCAGGGGTGAGGTGAGGCGCACTCCAGATCGAGGCTTTCAGCTCCTGGGTTCTTAAAAAGAGACCCGCGATGCAAGAAGGCCCGAGGAGGCCCTGGTAGTGTTGGTTCACCACCCTCACAGCCGGATTTTCTTAGAAAAAAGAAAGCCAAATTCCAGCTCACTTTTAGTAAAAAAGAGAGCTGTGGCAAATAAGGATGCAGGAAGTGGTGGTTGTTGGATGTGAGGGAGGGCAGAGTGAGGTGTGTGAGGATGAGCTGGATGTGTATTGTGTGGTAGCAGTGGAGTTGAGGCTCAGAGAGTGAAGGTTACCTGCGCAGGAGGGGGGAACCCCACCCTGGCGTCTCACTGACACGGTAAAGTGTGTATGTGTTTCACTTCCACTTTCGTGATACTCTGCAACAGTATTACCTGTTGTTTTACTGTTTTTCACTGCTCATCTCTGCCCATCTGCATAGAAGCATTCCTAAGCCCTCAAACCAACCCCTCAGGGCCACAGACCAGGCTGCCACTAACATCTCTTGCTGGTGACAGTTAAACCACAGCCAGCTTCATGGCCTGGTGCACCAGGAAAAGAGCGCTTTACTCCTGGCTCAGGTGATACATGGACTTTTCCGGGTGATTTGAAGGAATCCGATTACTCCGTCTGGCATAACAGGGAGGGGCGTCATGTGAAAATTCTCATAATCCGTCCAGCAGCTTCTGAGGGGAGACCATCAGGGACAAACACACGTTTAGATTTTTATATATATAGATGTGTGTGTGTGTTAGTACTAATAAAAGATTTGTTTAGGCCTTTAAACCCCCTATAAAGCAAGACCAAGCCTTTGCCTGGAAGAATGCAACTGTGTAAACCTTTAAAGAAGTAGGCCTAGAAATAAGGATACTACTTAAATAACTCCTTCCTTGTCTTTATTTTTGATATTGCTTTTGCTTGCTACCCATGTGTGTATGTAGTAAAAATGTATTACCAGTGTTATCCCCTCCCCCCCCCCTTCCAAGATATATAAGCATGTTGTTATAAAGGTTAAGAAGAGAGTCTATAGGAGTTACATTAAGTAATAGACTGAAGAAAAGAAATGGATTAGAAATATTCCTTTGACTTTATTATATTAGTAGAGTAAGTCCCATAGGATTACAGTAGTTTTGATTTAGGTAATATTAAGGTCTCCAGGAAGTAAGTTAGAAGATGCAAAGTGAGCCAACATCCTTCAGCCATCAGAGAAGACCCATCAACATACACAAAGACTTTTGTTCTTACAAGTGATAGGAGGAAAGGTGTGCCATGAGCCATTGGAGACAGCATCCTATATTTCTTATTGGACAATTTGAACCTTTCACTGAAGAGGAGATCTCAAGACCCATTGGACTGTTGGATTTCCACCTCTAGGATCTCAAGATTCATTGGCAGCCCTTTTCTTCTGGGACTTAGCAATCCCCATCAGCAAAAAACAAAGACTGGTCTTCCCTACTTTGTTTTTTTAGATTGTATTATGTGGCAGGGACTGCCCCTTTCCCCTCTGATTGGGTGAAAAACTGTATGTATGGCCAGCCAATTCTCTGTAGCCTGGAAAGAGCTTGAAATCACAATAAAGAACCTCTGCTCTGAAGGCAGCCTGCCTCTGCATCTGCTTACTGTTGAAGTAGCGGATTTACCAAGTTGTTTACCAAAGCAGATGTACAACAGTTGGAAAAAGCAGAAGTAAGATCACAAGTGCTTGACATGTGAGGATAGCTCACATAATATATAGATTTAGAATTGCTGAAGAGATGGAATAATAACTGCTGAATTGCTTAAGCTAACTGAAAAACAAGTTAAGGGGATTTTTGGCGAGGTCTAATGATATTCACAATTGTTATGTTTTGATAGGTAGATTGTGAGCCTCGGGCCAGCCTGGAGGGCCTTGTGGCAACTCAGGATTGGTCCGAGAGACAGCACAGGGTTGCCTTAAAATTGAGTTGGAATTCACCTACGATGCAAGACCCTCAGAGAGCCACACCTTTGGTGTGACTCCACTCCCACCTCCTGCAGGCCCGTGATTCCTGAATAAACCGCTTACTGCACTGACTGTTGGCGCTTTAGAGTAGGTATTATTTGGGAATATCTGAAAATATTCTATAACAGTGGCAGAGCGGGGAATCAAACCCGGTCCCTCCAGATCAGAATGCAGCTGCTCTTAACCTCCTACACCACTGCTGCTTAGGGTGTTCATTTCCCAAGTAACCATAAACACATTCTAACTTCTAGGATAAGGGCTCATGGGAGCAACTTAGTGGCTGTGAGGAGGGTTAAAGAGCTCATGTATCTAATCCTGGAGGAACTGGGAGTTTGATTCTATCCCCGACTAACTCGTCAGCCGAGCTGTGGAGGCTTATCTGGGGAATTCAGATTAGCCTGTACACTCCCAATACCTGCACCAGCTGGGTGACTTTTGGGCTAGTCACAGCTTCTGGGAGCTCTCTCAGCCCCACCTACCTCACCAGGGGTTTGTTGTGAGGGGAAGGAGGCATGGAGAGATCGTCAGCCCCTTTGAGTCTCCTGCAGGAGAGAAAGGGGGGATATAAATCCAAACTCTTCTTCTTCTTTTGTTCCTAATCATTAGTTTAAAATTGGATCCCAGTTTCTTCCCTCAATCAGAAATGTTCAGGAATTCCCATGCCAACATTCCGTATTCTTTCTTCTTTTTGTATAAAGTACCATTTAACTGGGTCAGCAAATGGGAGATAGCACGCTTGATACAAGATGATCCTCTGAAGATGCCAGCCACAGATGCAGGAGAAAATGCTACTAGAACATGGCCATACAGCCCGAAAACCACACAGCACCCCAGTGATTCTGGCCGGGAAAGCCTTTGGCAGTACATTGATACAGGATAGCTCACGAGAGTGTGTGAACGACACCTTCGTTTTCCTCCTTCAGTCGGTTCGTGGACGTTCACCGCTAACATACTCCGTTTGTCCTTCAGTTCTGTTTGTTCTTCCATTTTCCAAAAAAAGGAGAGAAGTTTTTAAAATAAAAGAGCGCCGCCTCCCACTGGCACCTTTAGCAGCTCACAGTCACAGCCTCCTCGCCAAGGGATGCTGCTGTCCGTTACTTCTGCGGCACCACT
This sequence comes from Sphaerodactylus townsendi, assembly GCF_021028975.2. Lineage (NCBI taxonomy): Eukaryota > Metazoa > Chordata > Lepidosauria > Squamata > Sphaerodactylidae > Sphaerodactylus > Sphaerodactylus townsendi. The sequence goes on along the minus strand of NC_059427.1, from coordinate 174,675,561 downwards.
GGATCCTTGGCACAAGAGCACAACGGGGGAAGTACCGCCAGCAAGGTCATTTTGTCGCAGCACATGAGAGAGAGGCCGGGAGAAGATGGCAGCGAGTCAGGAGTGGGTGCCCGGAACAATGGGAACAGTCAGAAGCAGAGTGGGAGGAAATGAGATCAGAGATAAGGTCAGTAGAATAGTCCAGTTGATGGTGCTGGATGGCAGTGGCCTCCGGGCCAAGATAATAAACAGCATCCACCTGACCAGCTCTAATATTGTGAGCAGAATAGCCCTGTAGACAGATTGGCTTATCTGCAAGCTTTGGAGGCCAGGCATATCTATGGAATAATGGAAATATGAAGTCTGAAAAGGTGAGCCAGGCAGGCAATGTAAGTCTCCAGTGGTTTTAGAGCAGGGGTAGGGAACCTGCGGCTCTCCAGATGTTCAGGAACTACAATTCCCATCAGCCCCTACCAGCATGGCCAATTGGCCATGCTGACAGAGGCTGATGGGAATTGTAGTTCCTGAACATCTGGAGAGCCGCAGGTTCCCTACCCCTGTTTTAGAGGATGCACCCTTATAATTGCCCCAGGTCCAAGCCAACTGGTATCCCCTCCCACCCCAGATTTCCAGTATTCCCCCGAGAAATCGGCAAAACATTCTTGCACTTATATTAGGTCTTAAATATAACGTCTAATTATTTGGGGAGCATCTTCACTAGAGGATATTTGTGGTTGCCCAGCAACTTGAGGATATAATCTTCACTAGGTTCCTGGAAGCTGTAACCAAACCTGAAAGACAGCACCAAGGCACGTTTCTGGCCACAGTTTCTGAAGGGGAAAGTGTATGAGCCCACCCCCAAGGCGGGCAGCCCAGCCGAGCCAGCAGGGCAACGGTCCTTAAATCTAGACCAAATCCTGTTCCCTCAACCTTCTGATGGGACCCGATTCTTCCACAGATCCATCTCAAAAGTCTCACCTGGATGATTCAGGGGCAGCTCTCTACTTTGCCCACCTGTCCTGTCACTTTAGGCCATGTTGGGATTTTTTTTTACCCCAATTTCTTCTCCACCCCACCCAGAGGCTAAATCACACAGGAAATAAGCGACACCGGAGAGGAAATGGTTACCCTTGATCTAATTGGGACCTCCGGCTTTTTCTTGGCCTGGAATCCAACCAAGATTAGCCTCATAAAGTCTTGCAACAAATTGCCCAGAACTGGGCTCCAGTTTGAATGGCTGGTTTTCGACATCAAGCTACTAAGTGGTTCCCTCCTTTTCTTATTACTTCTAGCTTCTTTAAGGCCTTGAAATTGTAAGTGTCACAGTATCTGCTTTGATTCCTGCCTGGCTTTATTGTGAACCACTTTCCAGACTGTTCCTCTATTGTCTCTATTTTGCTCCTTTTTTGCGTTATTTCTCTGCTCCGCTTTTCGGCCTCTCTTTATTTTCGTGCAGAGCAACTAGAAAACAAAGGCACATTCTTTTGTTGATTAAAAAAAAAAAGCTCCACTTGGAATGCCCATGCAGATAAGGACTGTGAAAATGAAAAAGCGGCCGGGGAAACTACCTGCTCCTGCCCTCTGATGCCTCCACGTGGCTACTGAGGTAACTGCGCTGGGAAAAATCCCACCCTAACTACAAAGACCTGGATGGTCTCAGCTACCCCCATCTTCTCAGATCTCAGAAACTAAGCTGTTGCCCCTAGTAGTCCTTAGACAGGAGTTCAGGGTCATTATGCAAAGGGCAAAACACCTCTGTTTGTCCCTTGTCTTAAAAACCCTACAAGGTCACCATAAGTCGGCCGCGACTTGACAGCGCTTTCCAGACCCACCACCCGTAAATCGAAGCACTCAGCAAGGATTTCCAAGATGAAATTACTTCCTCAAGAAGGGACCCTTTACTGCTCAGCTATAGTGATGGAAACTCTTGGCTCATCTGTACATTTCACTGTGATATTTATAGTGCAGAGTTAACTCTTCTAAGTCCATCAAAGCGAACAGGCACAAAAAGAGGCAACTGTGTGGGATTGTCTTTGTGAAATGGAAACTAAATCACATGTGGTTAGGAAGACAAATTGTTGGAAAGGATCTTGAAGTGCTGTGCAGTGAATGTCGGTCACCGGAGTTCTTGCCTATATCTAAAGACATTTCTGCTGTGCCCTAACTGTGCATCTTTCTTTTGTTGCCTCTTATGCCTTTCACAGAGGTGGCTCATGTAAATGCTGGGGACAGAATTCACTCCAAATGACTCAACAGGTCAAATGTTGTCACTATCTGCCGGCTTTTTTCTAAGCAATACATTGCAGTACAACGTCCACTCCTATTTTTGCAAGGCAAATCGGTCTTGCGAGGGAAAAATCTTCAGATAGATGCATGATGTAAACAAGTGACGCCCCAGTAGGAGAGACTCCTTGCCCAGACTGCCAAGGGCAGGCATGAGCTCACCTACATCCGACATCATATTTGGACAAACATACATTTAGCAGCCGCACCTGCTCTTCCTGTTTTCATCACATAAGAGTGTGGCTGTACTGGAACACCCGGCAAGGATTTCTTTGACAGACGAACTCAACCAGTCTTTATATTGAGGGTTAGTCAGGACGAAGAAGTGGAACAGGATGTGTGCGCCTCTCCCTGGTGCCAGGTACTTCTGGGAGGACCGCATGAGTAGGCAGTTAAGTGCATTTTCCTCCTGCATTCTGTCATTCCCCATGTGTTAGCACAGAAAAATGTGTATGCAGATCAGCGTCGCTTATTAGGCAAACAAGTTGATCAGCAGCAAGCAGTTGATCAGCAGCAAGCAGTCAACTTTCCTTTCCGTACCAACACAGCTGATAAAATGATGTGCATTTCCTTAACTAAATAATATCCTGCTTTTCCAAAACAGGGGAATTAGCAACTGACATTATGCACTGCCCCATAGAGATTTATAAACGCCCATGCCATTATGCTCAAAACAGCATCAGCCGGCTGTGAACTGAGCTGCCACTTTGCTCTGGCCTGTGCCGACACCTTGGGATTCACGGAGAGGGACCTTCTGTTTCTGTGTAAAAAAAATGCAAGTTTTGCTGATAGTCATATAGGGCAACGGAACACTCTTTGCTTAAGTTATTTTAAAGCATGTCGGGAGGAGTTACGACCCCACCTGTTGACCATTATCAATTGCTCCCTTGAGCAAGGAGTTTGTCCGGGTGGGTTGAAGGAGGCAGTGGTCCGCCCACTCTTAAAAAGACCGTCGTTAGATCCTAGTGATCCGGCCAATTACCGCCCCGTCTCGAATCTTTCGTTTCTGGGGAAGGTAATTGAGAGAGTGGTGTTGGAGCAGCTTCAGGGTTTTCTGGATCCCTTCCAGTCCGACTTCCGTGCTGGGCATGGGACAGAGACTGTTCTCGTCGCCGTCACCTTGACCGAGGGTGGATCGGCGCTGCTGGTGTTGTTAGATCTCACAGCAGCGTTTGATGTGGTCGACCACGACCCTTTTGACCCACCGCCTGGCCGTTTCCGGGGTGCGGGGTACCGTCCTTCAATGGATTGCCTCGTTTCTCCGGGACCGGAGTCAACAACCGGAGGTGCCCGCTTCATTGCGGTGTGCCTCAGGGAGCCGCCATTGTCCCCGCTGTTATTTAACATCTATATGCGACCCTTTGCTCAGCTGGTAATGGGAGCTTTGGGCTGGAGTGCCATCAGTATGCTGATGATACCCAGCTCATTCTGTCGATGGAGGGGGGAGCAGGCACCGCCCCTGCAGCTCTACAGCATTGTTTGGAGGCGGTTGCTGGTTGGTTGATGCAGAGCAGGTTAAAACTGAATCCAGCAAAGACGGAAATCCTTTTCATTAGGTCGCCGGGGCGGAGGGTTTCCAGCCGGCGTGGGTCTCATTGGCACCGGCCCCCTCGGTTCAAGAAGCCTGAGGGGTCCACCTGGATTCGCTCTCTTTCTATGGAGACCCAGGTGGCCCATGTAACCTGGTTGCGTTTTCCATCTTCACCGCTGCTGGCCCTTCCTCTCCCAGGCAGACCTGGCCACAGTGATTCATGCAACGGTCACCTCCAGATTAGACTATTGCACCGGGCCTCACCTTGAGGCTGATCCGGAAATTGAAACTGGTCCAGCGTGCGGCGGCTCGTTTGCTCACGGCGGTGCCTCTAGAGATCACATCACTTCCGTGCCGTCTGCACTGGCTTCCCGGTTGAATTACGAATCGTCTTCAAGGTATTGGTGTTAAGTTTTAAGGCCTTACGTACGGGTCTGGGACCCTCGTACCTCAGGGACCGTCTGGCCCCATATGTCTCACGTCGGTCTCTGCGTTCGGCAGAGGCCAATTTACTGGAGATCCTGCCCCTCTATGATGCGGCTGGTTTCACCTTCAGGGCCAGGGCTTTTACGGCCCTGGCCCTGCCTGGTGGAATGCTCTCCCTCAAACCGGGCCCTGGATACATGAGTTCCGCGAGGGCCTGTAAGACTGAGTTATTCCGCTTTGGGCTTTTGGGGAGGCCGGCTGCTGATAAGTCTATTAACAACTAAGATCCTCATTGTCTCATAGGGAGTTGAGGGAGTTAATGGCTGAACGCCATCTGTTTTAACTGAGTATGAATTAGGAACGCTGCTTTTAACTGTTATGAATTTTTAGTATTTTATCCTGTTATCCGCTTTTATTGTGATGTAAACCGCCCTGAGCCCTTTGGGGGAGGGCGGTATAAAAGTGGAACCAATAAATAAATAAATAAATAAATAAATAAATAAATAAATTGCTGTGTTCCATAGTACACGGAATGTTTTGGGCCAGGGCAGCGCTTAGAAACAAATCCGTAATGTTCCTTCGAGGCTATTTTCTTAAGCGGAAGTATGCTACTTCCTCTTCCTGCAAACCACCATAGAACTTCAGTAACTAAAAAGGCATGCTATGTTTGGTTCAAGGAAGAGTACAGCTCTTATTTTAAGTACAGTGGAACCTCAGTTTTCATCGATTTTTTCAGTGAAAAATTTGTCTCGGTTTTCATCGATTTGCAGTAAGGTGCAGGGGTTTGTGGAGAAAAATCACCCGGACAAAGATGTTGCAGGCCCTGTCTGCAACTTGTTTAATGACAATGTCTTGCCCCATTTCAGACAAATCTTAAAGAGGCGTCAAAAACAGACCTCTTTGGACAGCTTTCTGGTGTGACATTGGTCCACTGGCTGTGAAGCTGGTCCTAGTGTTATTGTTTGTTACTGTTTTCAGCATGAGACACTATGTTTATTCACCCAAAAATGTGTTTTTGGTATGTTTTTTGGAGTGCCTAGAACGGATTAATTGGATTTACATTGATTCCTATGGAAAAGTTTGCCTCGGTTTTCATGGATTCTTTTCGGACGGTTTACCACCGAAAACCAAGGTTCCACTGTATAGAAAAGTTCAACTTGCATGACATTCGCCATAAGATGCATTATAAAAATCAGCACCGTAAGCAAGGATTTGTGCTTGTGCTGGTCTATTCCTAATGAGCTAAATTGAATACAAAAATCAAAGGTTCAACAGGTTTTATCGGCAACTGGGCCTCCTTATGATCTTTTGATTCATTAGAGTGACCAGCCCATCTCCCCCTGTCCTCAAGGATCTCAAGGCCATGAAAGAATTGCATTCACATCAGGCTATCAGCTTCTTTTATTAAGTGGAATCTCTGAACAAAGAGCTACAGAGGCTGCCTGGTCCCTTTAATGTTATTGGAAACAGACCAAAAGCAGAGACCAGAGTGAGGACAGACAAGCTGATTCCTTCTCCCCATGGAGTTTTCTCGTTTAATTTACCTGTAAGGAAAAATACACAGGAGTCTTGTGGCATTTTAAAAGCCATAAAGACTGTATATATTCCAGCCAAAGCGTTCATGAACAAAAGTCAGATGCAGGGTTTGGTGGGCATACATTTCACATAGACATTTTGCCCTGTGCTGCCTTCATTTCATGGCCTCCTGTCACTGGGTTTTTTTTTCCATATAAAATGTCTAGCGACAAAAGAAGTTGCCCGCCAAAATCAATGTTGGAACAAAATCTGGTTATTTAAAGTGACCAGACTGCTGCTTACTTCTGTGGCAACAAACAAGGGAACCCAAGAAGGCCCTAAGAATGAAGAACTTCTTCCATCCTATTTCAAGATATGCCAAGAAAGACTACGAGCTGGGAATGTGACAGTAATAAGTCACATGTTACTGACCCCTACTTGAAAATGCAGATTCAATCAGCATATTGCTGAACTGCGCCAGGCTTATCTGGAGGAAGCATTGGTCCTGGATCCCTTGAAATCCAGTTTCCGTGGGGGCCAAGGGGTAGAGATGGCTCTGACCACCCTCACAGAGGACATTCAGTCACCTGGACCAGGGTGGTGGTGCTGTTGTTGTAAGACTTAGCAGCGTTCGACTTGGTTAACCATGACATTCTGACCAACCGCCTTGTCTGTGCTGGGATTTCTGGGCCCTCCAGTGACTGTGCTCATTCCTTCAAGACGGAGGACAGAGAACCTCTGCCCACCACAAGCTGCTGTATGGCATCCCACAAGGGTCTATTTCAGGGGTCTGCAACCCACGGCTCTCCAGATGTTCATGAACTACAATTGGCCATGCTGGCAGGAGCTGATGGGATTCGTAGTCCATGAACATCTGGAGAGCCGTGGGTTGCAGACCCATGGTCTATTTCCTCACCAACATTAACATCTATATGCGCCCTCTTTCTGGGTTGATCCAGGGGTTTGGACTGGGATGTCATCAGTATGCTAACGACACCCAGTTATAGCTGATGATAGTTATCTGGATGCTGCTCAGATGAACTGATCAGTTGTTTAAGGACTGTGATGGATGAAAGAGAGCCAACTGGAGTTAAATCCAGCAAAGACACAAGCCCTATGGCTGAGCCAAGGAGGGCAGGTTGGAGTTAGTTGTGCCATCAACGGTGTAGGTATGTTCCTTGATATCTCCTTGTTGATGGAAGATCAGGTGAATCACACTTTCCGTGTGACATTTTACCATCTTCACCAAGTGAACCAATTGTCCCAAACCAACTTAACCACAGTGATCCACACAACGGCCACCTTACTAACTCCCTCCCAGGCAGGCCTCCCTTGGGCCTCCTCTGGAAACTTCATTTCGTCCAGAATGCAACTGTGAGGATCCTCATTGGAACCTCATAGCAGACATAACATTAAACCTGTGGTCCACCAGTTACATTGGCTGCAGGTAGAAGACTGGGTCAAGTTCAAGTGATAACAAAGCCCTAAACAGTTTAGGACTAGCATACCCATAGGACCTATTATGTCCTTGAAGGATGCTTTGAACATTGACTGAAAATTTGCTTGCGGTCCCTGGCCCAAAGGAAGTCCAGCTTGCCTCAACCAGAGTCAGGGCCAGGCCCCAACCTGCTGGAATACTCTTGTGGTATGAGACCAGGGCCCTGCAGGATCTTATGCAATCCACAGAGCTGCTCCACCGGGTGTATGGTTAAGGAAGCAACTGCTACCATCTTTGGCCTTCCCTTTCCTCTGATCCATCAAAGTAATTCTGGGCTTTTGTTGCCATTGGATAATTCTGTTACAGTTTTAATCTATTTAATAAACAATATCGCTATTGTTTTTATGTAGAATTGTAATGCTTGTATTTTGGCTCGTTGGAAACTGAGTCCAAAAGGGGAGGACCAGTATAGAAGTCAAATAAATAAATGTGCCAAGGTGCCTTGTGTTGCAATATCTTAAATTGCTAATTAATGTATTTTGAAGTTTTTGTCAGCTGCTTTGAGCACATTAAAAAGCAGCTTACTTACATAGCAAATAAATGAATAAATTTGTCTGGGGCCATTCCAAACAGGGCAACAAGCAGAAAGAACCACAGCATCTGTTTTGCAGACACTTGTACCTCAAGTCCAACCGTATTTTTAAGACTGTTGCTTTAAAAACAAAATATATCTGCTGAATCAGTACACACAAAAACCAGCTGTAAAGTTATTTATTGAGTCAATGTTAAACATTTACATCACTTTGGCAAATTCCTTACATAGGTTTGGGGGGTGGTCTCGGTGCAGCACCCTAGAAAGAAAAAAATAGGATGTGATTAGTTTAGCCTCTGACGTCTAGAAAAAACAACAGCAGCTTTATTAATGAAGGCAAAAAGCACTGAGTGCATAATACAAGGAAGGGGCAACCTGGAGAGTTGGCCTTGCCCTCTTGGAGTCACCTTGGCCTTCTGAGTCAGGCACTAACTAAATTTTGTGGATGTCACTTTATAAAAGCACCGTGTTGCATGACTGGCATTATAAGAACCACCACCCAAGCTACCTGTTCAGACATGACCTTTCTCAGGTTCAGTAATTCATTGAGAAGCAATTGTGTAACATCGAAGGGTCTACTTTCCAACGCTCAATCCAGCCTTTCTCCTTGTATACTATGGTTCTTTTTAGATTGATCACCAATTTGGGGTAGACGATACAAGTGTTAAGACTAGTATCGAGGAGACCTAGGTTCAAATCTCTATTCATGCCATGGAAGCTTGCTGGGTAATTCTGGGCCAGTCATACTTTCTCAGTCTAACCTACCTTGCAGGATTGTTGTGAAGATAAAAAGGAGTATGCTTTGAGTCCCCACTGGAGAGGAAGGCAATGTACAGATGAAGTACATAAATAAATAGGATTGGAATCCTGCAGACATCCATTTTGTCCTAACTGTAAAGCATCAAATCTAGAGATGTAATGGTTACCCCCAGGATTACTCCTTACACGATCTAAAATTATGTTGATCAAGGACAGGGGTAGGGAACCTTTAACACTCAAAGAGCCATTTGGACCCGTTTTCCACGGGAAAAGAAAACACTTGGAGCCGCAAATAATTTTTGACATTTAAAATAAAGATAACACTGTATATATTGGGCTTTTTAACCTTTTACTCCACTCATTCTGAGAAGCGCATGGATGCACCCACCCTGCTGCCTGCAGGGTGGACAAGGATGGGGCCAGCGGCTCGGCCTTGCTGGCCGCCGGGAAAGCGCCTGCCCTGCTCGAACAAGGCAGGCGAGAGGGGAAGCCCGCGGCGCTGCCCAGCCGGCTGCGGGCAATTGGTGCACCCGCCCTGCTGCCTGCAGGGCAGGCAAGGATGAAGCCGGCGGCTCGGCCTCACCAGCCACCGGGAAAGCACCCGCCCCGCTCCAACGGGGCGGGCGAGAGGGGAAGCGCGCGGCCCAGCCAGCTGCGGGCAATTGGTGAAAAGGATGAAGCCGGTGGCTCGGCCCATGGAGCCGCAGTGTAAAGGCAGAAGAGCCGCATGCGGCTCTCGAGCCGCAGGTTCCCTACCCCTGATCAAGGACATGGCCTTGGTGTATTGCGGCTTTGCTAATATGTTTAAATTTGAGACCACAATCAAGAGTTTCAGTGTTGATGGCTTTCCATCTGCTATATATATATATATTTAAAAAATGAATCTCAGATTTCAGTTTCCTCAGAATACTGGCTCCTTTTAGAAGTCATACGTGCTGTAGGACTGATTAAACTCGACAACTTCGTCCTTAGAGCACTGCATCTGCCCAAAACATAGTTCTCCAGTTAAGTGCAACCATGTGTATATTTTTGATGAGCAAGATGACAATATACTTACTGCAGGCCTGAACCGGGGTGGAGGGGTACGGTCCTTCCGGGCCTCCCGGGAACGGTTCCTCACTACCTTGCTGTGGATGGCACAGCTGACACAGTAATGAAGCTTCACATAGAGCTTGGGCAGAACATATGCTGAAAAGAAACGAAGAGGCACTTCTGTGAAACAAATCCTTCTTTCTATAGTATACCAGCAAAACTCAAGTCACACATATTTGGGTAGAATTTGGACAGCCTTGGATTCCTTTGAGCTCCCTTTCCAAAGGGAGAACAAGATATAGATGGAAAGAAACCCACAGGAAGAATAAAAGTAGGAGGCGGCCAGAGGCAACTGGTACATGGCTGAACAGTTAATTCTAGCAGAATACTGAACACATCTCACTTAGAAGCTTTCACAAATAATGGGATATATTCTTCTATCACAAAGACAATTTCAGAAGAAAAGTTTGGATTTATATCCTGCTTTTGTCAACTGTAAGAAGTCTTACAAATGGCTAACAAGCAGCTTACAAACGTCTTCCCTTCCTCTTCCCACAACAGACACTTAGTGAGGTAGACAGGGCTGAGAAAGTTCTGAAAGAACTGTGACTGACCCAAGGTCGCCCAGCAGGCTTCAAGTGGAGGAGTGAGGAATCAAACCAGGTTCACCAGATTAGTGTGGTGGCTCTTAACCACTACACCATGTTGGCTTCTCTAGAGTCTCTAAAAGTAAAAAAGGATCCCATTGCCCACAAAAACTGGGTATTCAGTGTTTGTTTATTGCTAGAATAAAACTTTTCAATCAAACACTGGCTTGAAGCTTTCATCTTTTCTGGCTTACATTTTGAATGCTGCTCTTTTCCTTCTCCTAGAAGCTGAATAAAGTGTTGACAGCATTATCGACCAATACAGCAGAGGGGACGACACACAGGATCAACATTTTAACTCAAAACCTCTCTGAAGAAAAATTCACCAACAAGAACACGAAGAATGATGAACAGAGCACTCATGTTTCTAGATTCTATTCTGAGAAAGACGTCAGTGAAATGGGCTAAAACCTCTTACATCATATTCCGGAGTTAGACTGTTTTAAAGATTCATTTCAGAGAAGAAAATGCAAGGGAGAACTAATGGCAACCTTCGCTTAATCCCTTCATTTTATAACCATAACCTTTCAGAAGAATTTCCAATGAATTAAAAGGCCTGGTAAAGTGGTATACCTATAAGACTTACAATCAAAGACACTGGCTTCAGAGATATCTCGGACTGCAGCTGCTTCAACAATGTTTCGGATGACAAACTTCTTAATGGCCTTGTCCTTTGGGACGCAGCGAGCACAATTGGTGCAGCGGATAGGTTGGACATGGCCCCTGCCCTTTTTGGCACGGCCGTTGTTCCTTCTCTTCTTGGTCTGTTTAGAGGAGCAAAAATTTACAAGGCACATGATGAACAAAGTTATTTTAATACTTTACCATGACATTTTGAGCCACCTGAAGAAAACTGTGCTACCTGACCATAATCACAGACATAAAATAAAAATGTTTCTATTCTGTCCATCAGCACAGGCACAAAATAAAAATGATTCTACTCCTAGAAGGCCTTCATTATGGCTGAAGAAATATGATTACAGCTTTCTAGGTTTAGGTAAGGTAGGTTTGCATCTAACAAACCTACCCGCAAAACCATTCAAAACTACACTGATCAGTATGCTTTCAGGTTTGCAAAAATATCCTGTTTTCTTTTGCCACTCAGTGATTGCTTACTTTAGTGGTTCCACAATGTGAAAAATCATATACCGTATATACTCGTGCATTAAGTCGAGTTTTTCGACCCTTTTTTTGGCTGAAAAATGCCCCCCTCGACTTATACGCAAGTCAGTGACTCCCCCCCCCTTACTTTAACAAATGGAGGAGACTTGAGAAGAGGCCTGCTTCCAGGCTGAAACGGCCTGCTGGGAACTACATTTCCTAGGAGACCCTGGGAAATGTAGTTCCCACCAAGTCGTTTGAAGCCTGGAAGGGAACACAGGCAGCAGGCCTTTTCTCAAGCCTCCTCCATTTGTTAAAGTTAGTGGGGGGCAGGGAACCCCCTCTGCCCCAGGGAAAAGGCGGCTGCCTTCTCCCTGGGGCAGAGGGGGAATGGCGGCGGCACCCTGCTCTGTGTCGCTGGCTGCTACATTTCCCACCCTTGACTTATACACAAGTCAATAAGTTTTCCCAGTTTTTTTGTGGTAAAACTAGGTGCCTCGACTTATACTCGGATCGACTTATACATGAGTATATACGGTATTTCTACAGGGTCATCAGCTAACATTGAAAGCAGAACCAAAGAGTAAATCTGGTATAATTTCAAAGTGCAATTTAACACCGTTTCTTTTTAGACTGATAACCAGTTTGGGGTAGAGGTTAAAAGCTTTTACTTCAGACAGTAGTAAAAGCAAAATGATGTCCACAGGAACCACACCACCCTGAGCCTTTGGGGAGGGCGGTATATAAATATAATAAATAAATAAACTTCCATGTAACTGCTAAACTAATAATTTGACCATGGCATTTTATGCACATTACCTTCCCAATAACTGTGCGCAGAAAGGTCAGCATTATCCCTGTTACATTGCCAAGGGGACAGCTCAGGCTTAGAAAATGGTTTGCTTAAAGCCACAAACTGAGATTGTGACAGAGGCAAGATTTCAAGGCACTGGGAAGACCATAGCTCATTCCCACTGTCACTACTCTTATACCAATTCTAATGAGTGAAAAAAAAACCCCTGAAGCTTCTATATACCTTTGCTAAAAACAACAGAAAACTGCCACCATCCTCCTGCCTGAGAGGTCCCTGAGCACAGACATTTACTATGCTACCAAACAAACGTGAACAGGCACAAGCGTAAATGGATTTTTGAATTCTATCAATGGCAATAAGCCTTTATGCCCTGCAACTTATGTAAGCAGCCACAACCCAAAACAGGAAACTAAGTGAGAGAACCTGCTTGAAATGCAGAAGATCGCAGGTTCAAGCCCCAGCATCTCCAATTAGGAAAGAACCAGGCAATAGGCCATGTGAAAGACCTTGGTCAGTATTATTCACTCTGACTGGCAGCAGCTTTCAAGGATCTCTGATTCAGTATAAGGCAGCTGTCTACATGTCCCTTTGCCTCACCCATTAGGGTTCTTATTATGCCTTAAGAAAATCTAGAACCCATTCACATGTGGATCATACTTCTTTGAAATCAAATTCTATTTGGGCATTATTTTTATCTTTACCCAGAAAAGAGATAAAGGGGTAAAGCAGATAACACATTACAAACTGATATATAAATACAAAGAACATTTCTGTTTTAAACAGAGCCAATTACATGCAAACTACCTAATTTGTTACATACATTGTTCAGAGGTTGGGGCAAGCAGGGAGAGGATGCATTTTTGTTTGGTATTATAAAGTAGAACAGTGGTTGTTTTTTTCTTTCTCTCCCCTCTGAAGTATATCACTGATTTTTTTTGAGGGGGGGTGTTATGGCCTTATAAAGCTATGAGTAAAACTGTCTTCATTGAGTCCCTTCATATTTGTCCAGGAATTATTTTACCTAAGTAGTAGCACACCTGCACTGAAAAATTATTACTGTGTCACAACAACTGACCAAATAAAATGGGAGACTGGCAGGATATAAAAGTAAAATTTAAATAAATAAATATAATGACTAAAAACAACCTTTATATGAGACAAGGAATGTACTGTGCTGGCCGTAAATATAAAAGTTTTGGGTAATTTAGTCCTAATGGAGAAGCAATCCTCCAGGGGGGCCCTACTCGCGAGTAAAGCTTTTCCTACAACCAGCTTTGCCTCAGTTTCTCTGACTGGGTTTGGGATCCAACGGCCACCTTTGTTCATCAATACGGAGATGAAGGGCGTGGTGGTTTTTTAAAACTGCTACAAGGTCGAGGCCTAGACGCAGGCACCTGGCCGGCCATTTTCAGGAAAGGAACTGCCGCGCCAGCCCTTTGACCTGACTGAGCGCCGTCGCCATTCGCCTGAATGGGCGATCACAGGACAGGGCAGGGCGAGGTTTACATCCGGGGCTTTAACCGATTGCCGCACTAAAAACCGCAGCAAAAGCTCGAGCAAAGCGGCATGCAATTACGAGGCCCGAGAAGGAACAGGTTTTCCTTTACAATTTCTAATGGTGGGAAGAAAAGGTGAATCGAGCCTATTTCACACACCCCACCCCACAAAATGAAATGATGCAGAAATTGAGACGGCCCCCCCCCCCCCCCCCCCCCCCGCAAGGCGCAATGGTTTCGCCCCCTCCCAGCCCCTTCGGAACGCCGCAGCCTCGCCCGCGCGATGCCCACCATTTCGACGCTGAGGAGTGGAAAAAAGATCCGGCTTCTGCATCTCCCTTGTTATATAGCTGTCCTCCGCCAGGCGGAACCGGTTTACCACATTTCCTGTCACACGGCGGTCGCTGTGCTGAAGAAAGAAACGCCGCAGCGCGAGGGGAGAGAGATCCATTTCGGTGTTTTGCTTTCCTTTGCATAGGATAAAAGACTGGGTTCGGGATTTTCTTCCCACACCGAGCATGCACAGGGGAGATGGTGTTCTTTTCAGAGGGGTTATTTTTCCTTCGCTGCGGAAGGTTTTTAAACAACAAAAGGGGTTATTCACCAGGTGTCTCCCAGAATGCACCGAGGAAGGCTTACGTTACGCAATTACGCCATGGAAGAGCTTGCTGGGAGTTGTGGTCTTTTTTATCAGCCGGAAGGAATTTGCTGCTGTCGTGTCTGTAGAGCACATGGCTGTGATATCACCTGCTCAGCAACAGGCCGCCGTCGATGTTTATTAGACCCCGGGGACTTTGAGCTTTAGATTTTTTTTTCATAGTTAAGCCTCACGACCTTTATAATGTTTGTCCTTCCTCTCTTCTTGCATACTCCCTACAGCAGCAGCAGCAGCAGCAGCGAGCTTTTGAAACCTAATAGTGCAACCCCAAAGTCTTTGGTGGCCTTACATAGTAGCTCCGACGTTTGCGCTGGAAGGTACTCAAGAACAGCATTTATTTATTTATTTATTTCTTAGACTTTTATACCGCCCTATCCCCGAGGGGCTCCGGGCGGTGTACAACATGTACACATAATACAACATAAGATGGCTAAAACCTTTAAAAGCAGCGATAAAAACAATGGAAGCTGAATCTAATAAATATAATACAATAAATACCAGTATAAATATGAGTGGCGTCCAGCAACTCCATTTTCAAAGTCCTCTCCCCAAGAGAGGGATGGCGAGTCCTGTTAGATGACAAGCGGCCCAGGTGTAAGGGGCCAAAAGAAGGGGGGGGGGCATTCTTGATTAATCTTTTCTGTATTGATTTTTCACCTGTAGATTTTCCATTCTTATGTGAACTTCCCAAGTATTACAAGAAGTGTGCGCAGCACATTGATTGACAAGTGATGCCAGTGACCTGTTATAAATTACTCTTCCCCCCAATAACAGTGCATCCTAGAACAAACTTTAGTCGCCTTGGTAAGCAGACTATAAATAATGTAAACAGATAAACAAACTAGAACATCAGTGGCAGTGTCTCAGCACCAAAACTCAGGGAGATTTGCCTGCTCCTTCTGTTGCCGTTTTCCACCAGCAAGCAAAGTTTTTTTTTCCAAGAGGCATTACCTCAGGGAACCACCCTTCCTGCCTGTCTTCAATTGTCTTTTTAATGTACATTTAAATAGTTCTTAATTGTTCAATTATGTGTTTTTGCTTCATTTTAATGGTTTTTAAGATTTATTTTTTAATCTATTAGCTGCCTTGGTGGCCCTGAGGAGAGAGAAAGGTGGTGTGTGTGTTTGTAAATAATAATAAAAACAAGTATCTGTATAAAAACCTAAAAGACTAAGTAAATTCCAGAAAGATAAACGTAATCCCCTGTGTATGCACCGGGTCAATACTGACCCATGGGATAAAATCACTAGGCAGACTGAGTTTACAGGGTGGACTAATTCAGGTCTAGGACTTCTGAGGAAATGATGGCCTGACCAGCAGCAACTGTGAAGTAGTCTGAAGCTTATCTCACCATAGGACAGTGATGGCGAACCTATGGCACGGGTGCCAGAGGTGGCACTCAGAGCCCTTTCTGTGGGCACGCGTGCACAAAGTTCATCATGTGGGGGGGGGGGTGGAAAATCACCCCCCCACACACAAACATCTAGGTTGGCCTGGGCATGATCCTTTACCTGGGAGTAAGCTCAGTTGCTGGCAATGGGGCTTGCTTCTGAGTAAACCCTCCTAGGGTCATGATTCACCCATTCGAAGCATTGCACGGTTGCTTTACCAAGCTAACTCCTGAGTAACACATGCCTTAGAGCCAACCATTTTTGCCATGTTGACACTTTGCAATAAATAAGTGGGTTTTGGGTTGCGATTTGGGCACTCGGTCTCGAAAAGGTTCGCCATCACTGCCATAGGACATGAGAACATCTGTATAGAAGGAATGTTTGGCTTTCTTCTCTCTCTCTGGAAGAGGGAGACCAGATTAGGCAGGTGAATCCCACAAATCTCATGAAGAGGGAACTGTGGGTTTCATTGTAAGAGCAACTTTTTAAGGCTAGCCTCCCTTTTTTATGTTTTTATTTTATTTCCTTTAACATTGACTTTCTCTTTTGATAACTGACAATTTGGCGGTGGATAAAACATTTTTAATTCTTCTTATTGGATTGTCTATCAGAGATAAGATTTAAAGACTTGCTTGACAATCTGATGATTTGCAATCGTTCTCAGCAATTATAACTATCTGCCAATTTGCAGAGATAAGAGAACAGAATTCTATAATGGCTTCCCAGGAAACATAAAGCTTTGTTTATAAAGAAGAGAAGAAACAAAGTGAGTAGAGCAGCCATATTTGCCTCCATATTGGGAAGGGAGTATCACGCTGGGGGCAAATACTTGTTTTTCAGAAACTCCAGTTAGCCTCAAACTAATTTTTCCAGTGCCTGCTTGAACAATGAACTAATTTTAGGCATAGAGCCTTTGACAAAAAACTAAAAAAGTTGAATTTATTATACTTCAAACAGCCTGAAGACATTCCCCCCACCCCACCCTTTCTGCAAACAAAATACTTTTCTTTCACTTTTTTCCCTTTTGCCTCGTAGGGCTCTTAAACAGGGTGTTTTAAATAAAGACTAAACAGAAGGACCCAAAAGAATCACTCAAGATATAATGTGATTTTTATGGATTATATAACTTTTAGAAGGGGGACCTTTAGTCGTGGCAGCTGAAGTGTAGTCAGTAAAACATACTTGAGAATGGAGGCCTACTGAAAATGACTGAACATGAGATGGGTGACATCTGCTGGTTCAATATTGCAACAGCAGGAAAATGGTAAAATTGGAAATTGAATATGATGATCTTTATCTTGGATGATCTTGAAAAGAACCTGCAGTTGTTGTTATTTGTTTTCTTCGTCATGTATTGCTTTTACACCTTTTCCTGGAGCACTGGCCCTTTTCCAAAATTTATTATTACTAATTTTTGTATTGTATATTAATACTAATACGTGAACATGCTATTTTTATCATTATTTTTCCTGTCCCTATTGTATTTGTTTTTATTATAGTTTTTATTTCAATGAACCCATATTTCCATGACTGTTTCCCTTCTCTTTATTGGCTTCTACTTACATTTTATATTCTTATTTTTTATGTTCCTCTGATAATTGTTAATTATTTAGGAAGTAATGGAACTGAGGAAACTAAGAAATTAGCCGTGCAATCCAAAGGGGAGGCTGAAGTTGCATTGGAAGCGGCATGACCCCAGTGCCGGTGACACTTCCACCAGAGGAGCAGCAGTGGCGTGGGAGGTTAAGAGCTCGTGTATCTAATCTGGAGGAACCGGGTTTGATTCCCAGCTCTGCCGCCTGAGCTGTGGAGGCTTATCTAGGGAATTCAGATTAGCCTGTAAACTCCCACACACACCAGCTGGGTGACCTTGGGCTAATCACAGCTCTTCGGAGCTCTCTCAGCCCCACCTACCTCACAGGGTGTTTGTTGTGAGGGGGGAAGGGCATGGAGATTGTGAGCCCCTTTGAGTCTCCTGCAGGAGAGAAAGGGGGGATATAAATCCAAACTCTTCTTCTTTTTCTTCAGTACCACACAAAGTTGCATGAACGGCAGCACAGAGGCACTTACCTCGGTGGCAGGGCGCCATGCAATTCCTCAGCACCTGAATCTGTATGTTTGCCCCCATGCTGTTGCTTTTGCACCACTGGGGTCCCTTCCGCACAACACAGGCAGAATGGGTTGCAGTTGGGATAAAGCAACCTGCTTTCCTGTTTTCCCGTTCGCATGCCTCGGTGCAGGCAGCGAACAGAGCCCGTGGAACCAATGCGGGTTGCCATTGCAGCTTCACATGGATGCATAGGTTTTTTTGTCACCTCCCTCCCTCTGCTGTGTAGCTGCGTGGTCAGGCAAGCATGGAGCCCCACAGCCATGCTGCTGTCCCTGGAACCCTGCGTGGCTACGCAGTGGAGAGGTGGGACCTCTACAAACACTGGGAAGCACAGCCTATTAAAGTGCTTCCCTGCCAGCTGTCTGCTCGCCAGTGGCTGCAACACGAGGTCAAACAAAAGAATCGCGGATAGCATGATTCTTGAAAAACCCGGGTTGGGGGGAAAACATGGGGCGGACTCGCATTAGGAGTGGGATCCATGTGAAGTTCCTCCCTCAAAAAAACACACACCCCCATTCCCTAGCCTGCATTTATTGGCCTGTGTGGAAGGGGCCTGAGACCTGTACCAGTGTAAAAGGGAATGTTACTGGGGTGGAGCTGACTTTCGTCTGCTCCCAATGTAGTTTTGGCCCAGGAACGCCCCTTTTTGCAGCACAGACTGTGCTGTTGATTACTTCTTTAGAAGCAGCACCTTGGCACCATTGCTAGCCGCCACTCTACTGCCCTCCCCTTTGGGTTGGGCTGTAAGTTGATAACTAATTAGTGGATTGTTTGAGTTAACTGGAATATTTGAACAATCTAGAGGAATTTCACAGCCTCTCTAAGAATTTCGGGGTGACATTCAGCATACTTCTTTACTGTTTGTGAACTTTGTGAACAGCATACTGTTTGTGAACTTTGGGGTGACATGCAGCATATTTTCTCACAGCCTGTCTGTGGACTGACAGGTTGGTTTTTGCATATTGTGCAGCAGCTTTCTGTAGTTGTCTTTTTCTAATGCAATGTGTAAATCGCTTTCTGTGTTTAATTCCTCTTCTCCCTTTAGCGGTTTCAGCAGAAGGAACAGGTTTGTATGCGTTGAAGGCGGTGTTAGAATACAGTTGGCGCACCATTGGATCAATTGTGCTTGTTGTTTGGTGGGCATTAGCAGAACTTGTCGATGCGACAAATGGAGTTAGGGCTTCAAAGTGCCCTTCATTAAAATGTCCTGTGAAACGAAGCTATATATATAAACGTGAAATACCACTCACTGACTGACTCATCAAAAGAACTCAAAAACTATTGAAAATACCATGTTGAAGGACATGAAACTAGTGGCTTGTAACTGTCACCCTTAGAATGTTTGTGCAGATGGCCAGAGTTGAATAGTAAATATCTAATAAGTCGAGTGGAAGTGAATATTTTGGAAAATCCTTTCTTAGCGAGCATCTGAAGCACATAACGAACCGGTGTGCCAAATTTCAGCTTTGTAGTTTCAGTGGTTTTTTAGTTCTTTTGATCAGTGAGTGAGTGAGTGAGTGGTATTTCGCGTTTATTTATACAGATACACAATGACAATGCCCATTCCAAGTGGCAGTGAAAGAAGTGCAGACATTCCAAGACCTACCAATGTTTGCTGAGGAAAAGGAGGGATTTTGATTTAAGACAAATTTTACAAAGGAAAATAAAGTATTGCTGGATAATTCCATTTACTTATGGAAGTTCCTTTATCCTAGGGCAAAAGAATAATCACCACAGTAGGACAAGCCAAAATACTAGTAAAAGAATTATTAACTAAGAACAAACCCAAGGAATTTGAGAGAGAACCTGACAGAACTAGAATTATTTATTTATTTATTATTTATATCACTATGAAGACGAAGAGGAGTTTGGATTTATATCCCCCCTTTCTCTCCTGTAGGGAGACTCAAAGGGGCTTACAAACTCCTTTCTCTCCCCCCTTCACAACAAACGCACTGTGAGGTAGGTGGGGCTGAGAGAGCTCTGAAGAACTGTGAGTAGCCCAAGGTCACCCAGCTGGCATGTGTGGGAGTGCACAGGCTAATCTGGTTCACCGGATAAGCTTCCACAGCTCAAAAGGCACAGCGGGGAAATCAAACCCAGTTCTGCAGATTAGAGTGCACCTGCTCTTAACCACGACACCACACCGACTCTGTGCTTAGATGCGCAGGTAGGATTTCTATGCTTGGAAAGCTGTAAGCTTATGTTTGTCAGGTAGAGAACACAGGGCAGGGACAGGCATGGTGATTTAGACTATGTGATAATTTAGATTTCCAAACTGCTCTGTCCTGAAGGTTCAGGGTGACTAACATCGCTCATGTCCATAGACATTCATCCCTTGAGAACAAGTCACAACTTCCATATACGAGCAAACAATTGCAGAACAAACACAACAGGAAGAACTCGCCCCAAATCACTCTGAATTCAAGACCTTTGACAAAACAAGTTCACGCATTCAAGAATCCTCAAGTGCTCTCTGATAGAACAAGTCCACATGTATGCCTTACCCACCCATACAAAATGCACAGATTATTTTGTTATTTGTTTGGTGCGCTTTCATCCCAGCCTTCCTTCAAGGAGCTTAGGATGCCATACATGGTTCTTCCCTCCGACACTGAGTGACAACCCCAATCCAAAAGCCCCCTCCAGGGCTTTCGTTTAGTGGTAGAGCGTGTACTTGGCATGCAAGAAGGTCCCAGGTTCAATTCCCAGCATCTCCAGTTAAAAGACTGAACTCACACAAAACATGAAAAATCACTGCCAGACAATTCTGTCTCGCAAAAAGATGTTGCACTGTGTTCCACATAAAGATGATAGTAGATTGCACATTTCTCCGCCATAGAACAAAGCACATTTATTTATTTATTTATTTATTTATACTTTGGGCTTCTAGACCGCCCTGTCCCCGAGGGGCTCTGGGCGGTGTACAGCAGATAATAGATACAATTTTAAAACATCATAAAAAACGTTGGGACCGTTTTTGTTGTAGAATGCTCTGCCTGGATCCTAGTGCCTACCTAGCCCTGCCCCCCCCCCCCCCAATCCATTTGGAAGTTTGAAAGTAAAAATGCATTTTGGCATGAATGCTCTTGTAGCAAACTACCATGTTCAATAATGCACAAAATAATGGTTTTGACAAAGGCAGTGTGTAAAAATGAATCATCATTCTCATATTTGTTCAGGACTATATTCTAATGCAGAAGTGAACAACTTTCTCAACCACTGTACCCAGTGGCGTACCTAGGCAAACTGGAGCCCTGGGCAAAACCTGAGTTTGATCCCCCCCCCATGGGCAGCCACCCTCCCCCACCGTGACCAAACAATGATTTTTTCCACCAGGTCGTTTCCAAGTCACCGTCACATTATAGAACATGCCCCAACTCACAAATCTGAACACAGAAATGGCCCATGCCACACAGCAGAAATATTTTTTTGAAAACATTTTCAAAATGCTTTCAAAATGTTTTATTACTGCTATGAAAACATTTTATGGTGTTGTATCCAGACCCCCCAATTGGAGGAAACAGCATCACTTTCAATGTTATTTAAACTGGGGAGCCCAGATTCTTTAAGGTGGATTTAAAAGGAGAATCTGGGCTCCCTTGTTTAAACAAGTGATGCTGGAATCCACCCCCAAACAGCATCATTTTCAATGGTGTTTAAACTAGGGAGCCCAGATTCTCCTTTTAAATCCATGCCAAAGGGGGGGGGGATTTAAAAGGAAAATCTGGGGAAATTTGGGGGGGGGTGGCCGCTGTCAGGGGTGCAATTGTTAAGCTAGCAGCACCAAACTTTCAGGGTATCTTTAGGAGACTCTCTTAATGATACCACCCAGGTTTGGTGAAGTTTGGTTCAGGGGGTTCAAAGTTATGGACCCTCAAAGGTGCAGCCCCCATCTTCAATTAGCTCCCATTGGAAACAATGGGGGATGGGGCACCCCATTTGGGAGTTCATAGCTTTGGACCCCCTGGACCAAACTTCACAAAATCTTGGTGGTATCAGTAAGAGACACTCCTGATGATACCTCCCAGGTTTGGTGAAGTTTTGTTCAGGGGGTCCAAAGTTATGGACCCTCAAAGGTGTAGCCCCCATCTCCTATTAGCTCCCATTGGAAACAATGGGGATGGGGCACCTCCTTTGGGAGTCCATAACTTTGGACTCCCTGAACCAAACCTCACCAAACATGGGTGATAGCATCAGAAGAGTCTCCAGAAACATCCCTGAAATTTTGGTGCTGCTAGCCTAAAAACTGCTCCCCTTGCAGGCCAAAAATGGAAAAAACACTGAAAATACAAAAAAATCCCACAAACGAACCTGCATTTTTGGCGCCCACCACAAGGTGGCGCCCTGGGCAACGGCCCACTTTGCGCAATGGGTGGAACGCCTCTGACTGTACCTCAACTGATCAAACTATCATCTTTCTGTGGAACAGGGTATAATCTTACCAACAGTAAAGCGCTAAGGGCTGGAATGTCCGACACGAATCCTCCACCAATGGGGGACCAGGACTCCATGAGTCCTTCTTCCTTGTTGTTGGAGGGTTCGTTGTCAGACATTCCATCTGTGTCATGGACCTTGCTGCCACTGCTCCGGAGTTTCAAAAGCCCCCTCGCCCTCCCTCCCCCCCAGCAAGCCCTCCTGACCCCTACTTGCCCTCATCCCTGTTCGTATCTAGGCCTGCTGTATTTCTTACTCTACAGTGGGTTTTACTGCTAGTAGATAATATATTCCTTTGCCACAAAACTCAGCATACCAGACCTTCTTTGTTGTAGAATGCTCTGAGTCCAAGTGCCTACCTAGTCCTGTTTCCCCCCAAATTGTTTGAAAGTCACTCAATTAACTATAAATGCTCTTGTATTAAAGTACCACGGTCAATAGCGCACAAAATAATGGTTTGGACAAAAGCAGCACGTAGCAATTAATTATGATTCTCATATTAATTTGGGACTATATTCTAACGCAGAAGCATACCATTTTCTCGATCACTGCAGCATAACTGACCATGCAAATATCTTTATCTGAGACAGAGTGTAGACAATACTGAGTTTGATAGATCTGTGTTCGGATTCAGTGTAAGTCATTCTTCAAAACTATCCCGTGAGGCTAGCTGAGGATGTATAACTGGCCCGAAATCATCTAGTAAGTTTCACGGCAAATACAATTTGAAGCCAGGTCACTTCAATCCCCTCCCAACCTTCCTATTACTACACCACATAGGTCAGCATGGTGTAGTTGGGTCAGTGTCAGACTAGGACCTGGGAAACCATGTTTGAGTCCCCATGCTTGCTGGGTGACTTCTCAACCTTCCTAATGCTGCAACCCTTTAATACAGTTCCTCATGTTGTGGCGACCCCAACCCTAACATTTATCCATTTTACAGATGGAGAACACTGATGCAGAGAGTCTTAGGCGACCCCTGTGAAAGGGTCGTTCGACCCCCAAAGGGGTCCCGACCCCCAGGTTGAGAACCACTGGATCTAAGGCCAATCACCAGTGATGAAGGGAGGGGAAACTGCGCTGGGGACATGAACTGCTCACGCACTCCCTGCTACCCCGAAATGTCCCTGACATGACTGCAATGGCAGCGCCCGGGGCAAGCCGCCCCAGATGTCCTCATTGCAGCTCTGCCTCTGCCAGTCACCCAGATTCAGTAGAGTCGTTGTGTGGATAAAATGGACAAGAATAATGGAATCTGCTTTGGATCTCCACTAGAGACGAAAGTAGCCAAATGAAATAAATAAACATGAGCCACCAAAATAAGACATTTACATTTACCATAGTACAAAGCAATCCTTAAACGAAAATGGATTCTGATTAAAAGACAACCCAAAGAGTGATTCTGTACAGCATATTCATGAGGAGCGCTGCAATCGTGATAAATGAACTCATTTATAACGATTGCAACTCCTTATAAATACGCTGTGTGGAATCCACTTTAGTCTTATGGCTTGTCCTTAAAATATAACCTCTTCAGGCTTCGGTGAATGACCTGGAAAAACGGAACCCCTCGCAGCAAAGGACGAGGAGAGAAATGGTAAGGAACAGAAGTTGTTGTCAGTCCTCATGAGTTGAAATCGGCACTGCCAATTACACGTTGAAGGTAGCAGAAAGCCAACCAAGCCATTAGCGTTGATCTTGACTTTCAACATTCAGTCTTTGGTATCCTCAACTCCGCAAGGCTGGCACAACTCCATTCCGGCAACTATATTTTGTCCAGACAAGCAAGTGACGCATAGAAGAAGAAGAAGAGGAGGAGGAGTAGTAGGAGTAGTAGTTTGGATTTATATCCCCCCTGTCTCTCCTGTAGGAGACTCAAAGTGGCTTACAATCTCCTTGCCCTTCCCCCGTCACAACAAACACCCTGTGAGGTGGGTGGGGCTGAGAGAGCTCCGAAAATCTGTGACTAGCCCAAGGTCACCCAGCTGGCGGGTGTGGGAATGTACAGGCTAATCAGAATTCCCCAGATAAGCCTCCACAACTCAAGCGGCAGAGCTGGGAATCAAACCCGGTTCCTCCAGATCAGAGTGTACCTGCTCTTAGCCACTGCTCTTAGCCACTACGCCACTGCTGCACAGGTCTCCAAAATGTGCACACTGACCCAGAAGGATCCTATCAGGCAGAAGGACATGCATTAAAAATCATTTCCCCATCCTGAACAATACTTGGCCTGACTCTGCTAGTTTTGAAGCTTTAGAACGAGCAGGTATCCAAGAAGCAGACAGCCTTGTACATGATTGTTTGGGGACTGTACTGTCGAAGGCCAGAATCACTGGGGTGTTGTGGGGTTTCCAGGCTGTATGGACGTGTTCCAGTAGCATTTCCTCCTGACGTTGTGCCTGCATCTGTGGCAGGCATGCTTGGGGACTGCTTTTCGATTCAGGCGCCCCTGCAAACCACACATTATTTTGCGCAGTGGGCATCCACTGACCGGTGCAAACCCTCGCAGCCCTTGGGTATCATCGCCAAGCCACCGCCAGCCCTGCCAAGAGAGAAAAGTCATATTTAACTCTCTCCCTGCTCCACCCCCCCCGCCCCCCACCCCCCACGGTCACTGCCGAGCCGCGTCAAGAGTTCAATTGAGTGGCAGCCCGATCCTCAAACCAGTTAAACAAGAGCCCTTGGAGTTAAGCCGGCTTAGTCTTATGGAGTGAGCGCTAAGCCGTGCAGAGGCCTAGGAACCCGAGAGGGGGGGGGGGGAGATTCAATAGTCAAGGCTCCCTCCTGCTCCGCCCTGGATTAAAAAGCTCGGGGTTTGAATTTTATTAAAGGGGTGGGGGGGATGTCTGCGGGGCTGGAGATCCTCGGGGGTCCGCGCGGAGGCAGGAGCCGCGGGGCGCGGTGAGTCCAGGGGGGGGCTCGCTCTCCCTGCTCCGCCCTGGATTAAAAAGCTCGGGGTTTGAATTTTATTAAAGGGGTGGGGGGGATGTCTGCGGGGCTGGAGATCCTCGGGGGTCCGCGCGGAGGCAGGAGCCGCGGGGCGCGGTGAGTCCAGGGGGGGGCATCTGGGCAAAGGGAAGCTGCTGCAGCAGCTGGCAGGGGAGGGCGAGGGAAGGAATCAGGCGGAGCCGGAGACCCAGATCTGGGTGGGGGAGAGGGCTGGCGGGCACAGCAGAGCCGCGGGTCTCTCTGCCTCTCTTCCCCATTTGTTCAGAGTTTGCATTTTGCAGGAGGGCTGGCATCTTCTCGGCAGAGTTGGGAAGCGGCGGGGCCGATCCACGCAGGCAGTGGAAAGGGTGGGGTGGGGTGGGGTGGGGTGGGGGGCGCCTCCACGGGGCCCTGTTCCGCCATCCCTTTGTCCGGCGTCCCCGACGCTTTGCAAGCCCTCCGCGCCCCTCCCCTCTCCCGCAAGCGAGGGGCATTTAAATAAAAGAGGCCATCATGGACTTTCCTTATCCCCCCCCCGCAACCCCCCCCCCCGTTATATCTATTTGCTCGTTGCTCTTTGGGCAAGATCTTCCTACTACGGCTTTACGCACGAACGATTTCAGGAATTTTTGGGGGGGGGGGGGTGAGAGACGAGACCCCTTTCAACGAGGACTGCAATATCTCTAAAGCGGGGCCACCAGACCCCTTTTTTACACGCCGAGAGTTTTCACACACACACACACCCCCCTCACACCTTTCCTGGTCTTTCCCCCCTTCCAGCTGCTGGCTGCAGACTGGGGAGGAAGGGAGAGACCATCAGGCGGCGTTGGTTTGGGGGAGTTCAGGCGGCTGCACCAGCAGGGCTGAATGGCAGGCGCCTTCCAGCTTGGCAAGCTGCTGGTTTTGTCTGCAGCTGGGTAATATTGCAATCTGGACAGACGCTGATGTTACAAGGACGTAGGTAAGGGGGGGGGGGTTTCTCAGGTTCAACCCCACCATTGCATGTCGGAAGCTCCGCCCCCCATTTGTGGGTTTTTTGTATTTTAAAGTGTTTTTTTCCGGTTTTTGGGCTGCAGGGGGCGCACTTTTTTGCTATTAGTTGTAACTCCCCAAATTTTGGTGGCTATTGTCAGATGACACTCCTGATGAGGGTATTGGCCAGCTGTTTAGTGAAGTTTACTCAGGGGGTCCAAAGTTATGGGACCCCCTCGTGTGGTACCCCATCCCCCATTGTTTCCAATGGGAGCTAATAGAAGATGGGCGCTACACATTTGAAGGTCCATAATTTTGGACCCCCTGAACCAAACTTCACCAAACCTGGGTGGTATCATCAGGAGAGTCTCCTAAAGATACCCTGAAAGTTTGGTGATGCTAGCTTAACAATTGACCCCTGACAGCAGGCACCCCCCAAATTTCCCCAGATTCTCCTTTTGAATCCAACCCCTTCAGCAAGGATGTGAAGGGAGAATCTGAGGTCTCCAGATTAAACCTTGAAAGTGATGCTGTTTCAGGGTGGGGGATAATCCACCCCAAAACAGCATCACTTTCAATGTTGTTTTACCCAGAATCTGGTGATTCTCCCTTTGGATGGATTTTAAAAGGAGGAATCTTTGGCCCCCCTAATTTAAACACCATTGAAAGTGATGCTGTTTGGGGGTGGATTTCAGCATCACAGCAGCCACCCATGGGGGGGGGGGGGCAAACCTCAGGTTTTGCACCAGGCTCCATTTTCCCTAGCTAGAGGGAGAAGGGACTGCCAGCTACCAGCTAGGAGCCCAGCTGGTGGGAGGGCAGGGCAAAGGAATCTGCCATCTCTGGCCTTGGAGAGCTGCTTTTATAAGCACTGAGGCCAGGGGTGGGGCTTGGGGAGATGTGGCCACGCCCCCAGGGGCAGGTGGGGCGTGGCCTTGCCCCTGACCCCCCCCCCCTAAAAAATCTATACCTACGTCACTGGATGATTAGCACTTCAAATAGCTGCAGCCTGATGTTGCTTCCCGTCCAATGCAGCCCATGAGCGCGGATGTTGGGGAGAAATGGGGCTGTTGAGAGAGCCCCCATGGGTCCCTGTTCCTCGTGGGGGGTGTCAAGGGGAAGCAAGCTCCCAATTGCAGCTGGTTGGCAGAAGCGCATTTAACTCCTGAGCCGATTAAGGAATCTGCGTGCTTAGCCTGCTCTTGGCCTCTTTCAGACAATAACAGCTCTGTTCTCCTCCAGCCCTGCTCCTCTCTGGGAGAGATCCTTCCTTGCAGAGTCCAAACAAACAGGCATAAGCCGCCCTCCGTCCTAAAGGCACCATCTCTTATTCAGGACTCAGTGGCCTGTCTCTGCATAGGCATCCAAGGAATCTGCCATCTGACGTGATTGAAGGCTGGCTTACAAAATCAAGAATGATTATCTTAGTACAGTGGAACCTCGGCTTTCATTGCCTTCGGTTTTCATCTGTTTCGGTTTTCATCGATTTTTTCAGTGAAAAATTTGTCTCGGTTTTCATCGATTTGCAGTAAGGTGCAGGGGTTTGTGGAGAAAAATCACCCGGACAAAGCTGTTGCAGGCTGTGTCTGCAACTAGTTTAATGACAATGTCTTGCCCCATTTCAGACAAATCTTAAAGAGGCATCAGAAACAGACCTCTTTGGACAGCTGGCTCTGGAGCTGGTCCCAGTGTTATTGTTTGTTACTGTTTTCAGCATTGAACACTATGTTTATTCACCAAAAATGTGTTTTTGGTATGTTTTTTGGAGTGCCTAGAACGGATTAATTGGATTTACATTGAATCCTATGGAAAAGTTTGCCTTTGTTTTCATCGGTTTCGGTTTTCATCGATTTTTTTCGGACGGATTACCAACGAAAACCGAGGTTCCACTGTATTCTCCATCATGTGTGCAGTTGGAATGAAGCGGGTAGAGAAAATACCCGCCTTTGCGTTTGTTTGGCAGATGCTTAATGCCATGTGTTGCTCCGAGAGCATGAAAAATGATCATCTAGCACAGTGATTTTCAACCAGGGTTCCGTGGTACCCTGGGGTACCGTGAGCATGTCCCAGGGGTACCGTGGCAATGCTACCCCACCCCACTTTTGAGGTGTCTCCTGCCAGCGCCAGCAAGGACATGGAGCTGGCTCGGGGCAGGGCCTGCCACAAGGTCAGCAGCCACTTCCTGCCCCCCCCCCCCAGTTCTTCCCTTCACCCTGGGAGCGGAAGGTGGGGGGTGGTGCAAGCAGGGGCACTGGAAGGGGAAGGTGGGGGGGATGGCAGGGGTACCATGAGATATGAAGAGTGAGGTCAAGTGTACCGTGACCTCGAAAAGGTTGGTAAACACTGGTCTAGCACATTGTCCAGCTCCTAACGCTTAGTATAGTACAAGGAAGCCTGTCATTGAGTAGTCAAATTCTGAATGGTCAAAAAGAGTTCAAACTGATCCTGCTCAAGCGGAGCTTCATTCGAACACATGTCTCACTAGGATTCAGCATGGAAGTTGTGACTGAATAAAGAACACTTATTAGCATGTATAAAGCGCATCACGTACCTGACGTGGGGAGGGCGAAGGGCAGAGCTTGCTGGTAAAAAGGTGCCTCTTTGAGAAAAGTGTTAGCGGGACTCACCCCCTCCCTTTTCGAGAAGGACACCCCTCTTGTCAGTTGTGCATCCAAGAAATGCATCCTGCCCCACTAAGCCAAATTTGCCCCAGGAAAGTGTCTTCAGGTTGGCCTTCTCTGGGCACTGGGCTCCCCATTCCCACCTACAGGCATGAGGTTGTTATGAAACCATGGTACAAAATCTGAGCACCATCAATCTCTCTGTAAGTATTTGGGAACAATTGATGATAAACCTCTACATAATTCTGATCAGTGGTCCTGGGACTACAGAACTGGCTGGAGTCATATGCTGCGGCATCTTTTAAACCAGTGGTGGCGAACCTGTTCAAGACCGAGTGCCCAAATTGCAACCCCAAACCCACTTATTTATCGCAAAGTGCCAACACGGCAATTTAACCTGGATACTGAGGTTTTAGTTTAGAAAAAATGGTTGGCTCTGAGGCGTGCGTTACTCAGGAGTAAGCTTGGTGGTAGTTGGTGGCTTTGCTTTGAAGCAACTGTGCAACTCTTCCAACGGGTGAATCACAACCCTAGGAGGGTTTACTCAGAAGCAAGCCCCATTGCCAGCAACTGAGCTTACTCCCAGGTAAAGGATCGCGCTTTAGTTCTTCGCATGAAAATCAGTGGGGTTTAACAGCGGTTAACAGGTAACCTACACAGCTTCCCCAAAACTAGGTCTTAGGTTTAATGCTAATAATTGAGCCCAGCAGCCCAGGCCAGCCTAGATGGGGGGGGGGGGGCGGATTCTGTTTGCATGTGCCCACAGAGAGAGCTCTGAGTGCCACCTCTGGCACCCATGCCATAAGTTTGCCATCACTGTCTTAAACAAAGTGCCACTGAAAACTCACTATGCATCCCGGGAAGTGTTTGCTCTGGAGGAGTGTTTGCTCTGGAGGAGTATATTAATTTAATAAATGAATAATGGAACTGCTTTAACACAAACTCCCAAATCCTATAACTGATTTATAACAGCAGTGAAATCCAAAAGCATTACTCACTTTAAACACAAAAGCTGGTCTCTTGAGCAGAGATGTCAAAACTGTAACTGTAGATTAAACGTAAGCTCATGGTCCATCATATTCTAACGTTAATGGCCTAAATAGAATCACAAACATCAGAAAAAGCAACCATAATCAAAATTAAAAGTTTCTTTGTATAAAAGATGGCATTGTTTATCTGCTGTTTTTAAAACTTAACAGTTTTTCTTATTTTTCTGTTATAGCAGAACGAGCTGTAGCTTTTAACAAATTTGCTACTACTGAGATAGCATATGCATAAATACCATCTCTCATTTTTGTATGGTCTAGTGTCTGTGCTATATTTTTTGACTTATCTATCTGCCAGCCTTTCCAGGGAATAAAAAGAATCCCATTATGGGGCAGAAATTTGGGATTCCATCACCCCACTGTCATTGCTGCCTAGTCATTAGTTCTAACATAATGTGGTATAGTGGTTAGAATGACAGACTAGATCTCAGAAACCTAGTCTGCTATGGTAGCTCAGAAGCGTATTGAGGGGAAATGGCGCCTGGCAACAACACCTCCTCCGGGCGCCCCCGCGCCCCGCATGCTCGGGGGCAGGGCTTGGAGATGGGGCTTGGGGGCCAGGGCTCGGACTGATCCCCATCCCCCGCCTCTCTGCAGGCTGGCACCCCCCCACACATGATAAAAGGCGTGTGCCCGGGTACATGGGTGACCCCATGTCCCTATAGGCTGTACGCCTCTGTGGCAGCTTGTTGGGTGACCTTGGACCAATCACATACTCTCAGTCTGACCACACATGGGTGTTGTGAGGATAAAACTGGGAAAAGGAGGATGTTGGAAACCATTTTGGGTTCCTACTGAGGAGATTGCCTCATGGTGCAGAGTGGTAAACTGCAGTACTGTAGCCAATGCTTTGCTCACCACCTGAGTTTGATCCCAACAGAAGTCAATTTCAGCTGGTTGGCTCAAGGTTGACTCAGCCTTCCATCTTTCCAAACGAGTACCCAGCTAGCAAGTGTAGAAGACCAAGGAAGAGAATGGCTAACCATCCCATAAACAATGTCTGCCTAGTCAACATTGTAATGTGACATAATTCCATGGGTCAATAACGACCCGGTGCTTGCAGAGAAGGGGAAAAAAGGCAGTGTGGAAATGAAGTTAAAATGTAAATTTCAGATCCTTCAGCTATTTTTCTACGTCATCTGTTCTGAGACATTTAGAATTACATGTGAATGCTGTGTCATTTCACAAATAAAATTATTACTGACTCAAAAATGATATTATTCATATTTGGCATATACATTATTTTAGTATTTATCATAGGTCTGTGTTATCCTGATGCCCTGGGGGCAAATACAGGTTGAGACTGAGCACAAGTAGCTTGCTGGAGCCATCTAGTGAGTTCATGTTAGTGGTGAGAAATAGAATCCTGGGACCTTCAGATTCGTAGTTCTTCCTCTTATGCAGTGTGGCACAGCAGTTCTACAAACTAAGTAAGGCCCCATCAGTTACCAAGATAATGTTATTATTTCATATGTTTTGGACAGTATGTTTCTGCTGATGCCAACTACATCATCATTCTTAATCAAGCAATTTCATGTGTTGTTGGTGGGCTAGAAGTAACTGACATGCTGAGTACAATGGGTTTGCTTTGGAACTACTCAGAGTTTAAAATGCTGTGGATTGGCTCTATTCCATATTCAAGTGGACATGAAATCTTTTATATTATTTTCTGGTTTTGGTGGGGAGGCTAGGATTGCGATCTCCATGTTGGGAAGTTCCTGTAGATTTGAGGTTCGTTCAGAGGAAAGGGTGCTCAGCCAAGATACAGTGTAACTCTAGGAAATTTATTTCTCTTAGACTCCATAGTGGCATTCCATGGTGTCGACCCTTTTCCGCTGCCATTTTCTTCAGGAAGCTAGTCGTCGTAGTTTGAAGATCGGTTGTAATTCCAGAACTCCAGGTCCCATCCAGAGATTTATAATCCTAAGGGAGGAGGAAGTAGCTTTGAAACCCAAGATTCATTCTCTAACTCACCCTGTGTAGAATTTTGGAGGCTAGGGAGAGCAGCGTTGCAGAATTTTCTGGAAGGGAAAAAGATCAAACGCTGACTTTAAATCCTTTATTTTTATTATACTTGAGTTTGGGGCGGTGGGAGAATAAGCCTTATAAAAATTCACATGTAAACAACCATGGTTTTTTGAACGCAGCATATTTATCCGAATGTTCTAGGTATGCCAGTATTCTTAGTGGAGAAATGAATTTGTGAGGAAATTCATTTTAAAATGTGCAAAATGTGTCAGGTTTTGAATATATGCCGACAGGTGTTTCAGTGCTGGGCCTGCGACAACAGTCTTATTAAGGTGGGCAGATGTTATGTCTGCTGCCGGGGTTCACAACCTTTTTGAGCCTGCGGGCACATTTGAAATCCTGACCCAGAACAGTGGGCGCAGCAACAAAATGGCTGACACAAAATGGCCCCCACAGGATGTGAACCCAGCTACCCAATGATTGCCACAGCTTAAGTTCAGTAACATAGGGTTGAGCCTTGAGCTATGGTGGCCAAAGCAACATTTTAAAAAATTTGCACAGCCAAGGAAATCTCCAGTTGTCAATCAGAAGCTCTGCTGGGCAAAAGCCCTCCTTGGCCCCGCCCACTTCCTAAAAACACTTGGTGGGCGCCATGGTACCCACAGGTCTACTGTTGGGGCCCCTGGGGTACTATTTATGTGGCACCATTATCCTATGTTATTCTTAACTTTAATAATGGTAGCATCGTTATTAAACAAAAATTTTAATTCAACTCCAGGAAGTTGTTACACTATTAGGTCGGTGTTTCATCTTAGGGGACTGGCAAATGTTCCTTTAAATAGACTGTGGCACTTGTGTTGACCTCATTATTTCTCCATTTCTTATAGGACTTACCACACAGAGGCAAGTTAGAGACCACCTTAGCCTTGTTTGTCCAAGCAGCACTTCGGATAGCAGGCCATAACTTTTAGCCCTATGCCATGAAATGACTCACTTGCATCAAACCTACATAAACCTCTGCTAAGAGCAGAAGAAGAAAAGAAAAGATTTTAATCCTCCCTTTCTTCTCAAAGGGGCTTACAAACCCCTTTCCCTTCCTTTCCCCACAACAGACACCTTCTGAAGTACCTGTTTTCCCGAAAATAAGACAGTGTCTTATATTAATTTTTGCTCCCAAAGATGCGCTATGTCTTATTTTCAGGGGATGTCTTATTTTTCCGCTCCACAGCTGCATGCTCTGGTCAACGGGCATGCTTCCAAACAAAAACTTTGCTACGTCTTGCTTTCAGGGGATGCTTTGTATTTAGCACTTCAGCAAAACCTCTACTACGTCTTATTTTCAGGGGATGTCTTATTTTGGGGGGAACAGGGTATGTGGGGCTGAGAGAGTTCTGAGAGAACTGTGACTAGCCCAAGGTTACCTAGCAAGCTTCATATGGAAGAGTGGGGAAATAAACCTGGTTCACCTGATGAGAATCTGTTGCTCAGGTGGAGGAGTAGAGAATCAAGCCTGGTTCTCCAGATTAGAGTCCACTGGTTCTTAACCACTACACCACATTGGCATATGAGCAGACCCTGACAGGATTTTTTTTCTCTGGCAAGTTGGCAGCCTTAGGTATAGGGGCTATGTAGCTTTGGGCCTTAAGTACACATTTCTGAGCCCTCTCTGTTTAAAAAAAAAGTGAAAAGTAGAAGATGCCATAGATACTAGCCATAGATGCCGAAAAACCATAGATTCCTTTTGGGAAACCTCTCAGCCTCCTCCTCAACCGGATAGATTCCTCAGGATATGTCAGGGCCTTTGTTATCTTTGCTTAAACTAAATCAAGCAATACTGTTGGAGTAAGTGTTTGAATAGACTGGGAAATCTGGGCTTAGATCTTTATTCAGACATGAAACTTAATGGGTGATATTTTGCTTGGAGCTAACTGTAAGTGCGCGTTACCTCACGAACACGTCATAAAGAAAAGAGGGATAACTACACTGCCTTGTTTGATGTCTTAGAGCAGTGGTGGCGAACCTTTGGCACTCCAGATGTTATGGACTACAATTCCCATCAGCTTCTGCCAGCATGGCCAATTGGCTGATGGGAAGGGCTGATGGGAATTGTAGTCCATATCATCTGGAGTGCCAAAGGTTCACCACCACTGTCTTAGAGGTATGTTAGGATACCAATGTAACACATGATATTTTGTCTCTTTATTTTCCTCTCAGGATCAAGAACGAAAATGCAAGCTAGGTACTGTACGCAGTGTTTAAACCCAAATGTACTGGGGAGCTAACTGTATGTGGGGATCTCATACTAATAGCAGGATCAAGGTACCCAGATGAAAACAAAGGAAGAGGAGACTTTGGGGTGAGAAAGCAATCGAAGAAAAGGGAAGTTGCGTCTCCTAAGAGAGAAAATGACTGAATAGCTGCGAGAGCTGGCCGTCCTGGGTCTCCAAGTTCAGGCAACACTTGGCAAGAGGGCGAGTCTGGCAGCGAAAATGGAGAAGCAGGCACCACAAAGCCTGGCTCCAGGAGGATTGGAGGGGACAAGAAGAGACAATTTTGTTATCCAGACTGGGATTAGGGAACTACCTCACTGGGTGGTGGCACGGCAGGAGGGCGTTCCTCACCGCCTGGAATCTCAGTGGCAGGATTTCCTGAGGACCATTCAGTCCCCTTCCGTGGGATGGGGAAGCCCACAGCTGCCAGAACTGGCATCCTGGGACGACCTGTTGCATTTTGAGAGAGTGTTTGGTGCCTGCCATTGGCCTCGAGGAGAGAGGGTGGCCCGGCTCATGCCGGCCTTCAGTATGGATGCCCAGCAAACCTTCGGCAGTTTGAGATCCAGAGACAAAGTGGGCTACGGGAAAGTAAAGGCTGCCTTCATGCAAGGAAACTCCATCGGCACAGAGATACACCGCCAGCGCTTCAGGCAGTTCTCTGCAATGAAGCTTGGGGCCACGCTGGTCTGGCTGTGGGCTAATTTGACCCCGGCTACCACTTGGCTCTAACCCGGAGGAGTCGAAACTGGAAGGAGTTGGAGGAAGCGGAGCTGCTGATCTTAGAGCAGTTCTTGAACATCCTGCCACAGGAGATCCAAAGCCAGGTCAGAGAACGGAGCCCCAAGACCTGCGCCCAAGCGGTAGCCCTGGCCGAAGGCTTCATCCTGAGGCAGCAGGAAGGTGACCAACCAGAAGATCAGGTGAGGATGCTTCCTTTCAGAGCAGGGGCAAAATCAGCCACATGTGCAGAGCTGTAAGGGCCATTCTGCGCACGAAGCAAGGCTTGCCAACCTCCAGGTGTGGCCTGGAGAACTCCCAGAATTACAACTGATCTGTAGACTTCAGAGATTAGTTCCCCTGGAGAAACTTGCTTCTTTGGAAGGTACTCCACACAGTGGTGGGATCCAAAAATTTTAGTAACAGGTTCCCATGGTGGTGGGATTCAAACAGTGGTGTAGCGCCAATGGGGCTGGGAGGGGCACGACGGGGGCGTGGTTGGGCATTCTGGGGGTGGGGCATTAATAATTTCTTTGTTGCTGTAAAAAACTCTTACTGTAAAAAAAAAGTTCCTAATTTCCAGCTGGTATCTTTCTGTCTGTAATTTAAACTCATTATAGCAAGTCCTATTGTCTACTGCCAACAGAAACAACTACTTCTCCTCTAATTGACTGCCTGTCAAATACTTAATACTTTCAAATACTTAATTTTGTTTCTAGAAATCAAAAGAAGGATACTGTCCTTAAACAAGGAACTTTACCATATTTCTAAAACATGTTTTTAAAACAGCCCAACAGGGAGAATTATCCCGTTTTCCACCTTCGCTAACCAGCCACATAGGAAACAACAGGACTTGATGATTTTTGGACCTAATGGAATTTCTAACGGAAAAGCAGACCCAATTAGTAACCCCCTCTCGGCACCCACAAATAATTAGTAACCCACTCTCGGGAACTGGTGAGAACCTGCTGGATCCCACCTCTGACTCCACGGTATTATACTCCACTGAAGTCCCTCCTCAAACTCCACCTACAAACTACCAAGAATTTCCCAACCAGAGTTGGTAACTTTATGCAATGATCTGACTCTACTGTTGAGGTATCTATTGTACATTTGAGAAAAGGAAACAAGGACACCAGCTATGTATTATGGAAGCAAATAATGCATAGCGCTGCAGTATGCAGGCATGTTCACTTTTTCCCTTTTCTCTTTAAGATAGAGTAGGGAGAGTGTGCGCCCTCCCCGCATTTTCTTAGCCTTATGCTGAATAGATCATAAGGGGAAGCTGCAATACGGGATCAGAAAAATGTGACTATTTCTTTTCCACTCGCTATGTGAGCACATGGAGCCTTTTGTAGGGTTGCTGGGTCCCCTCTGGCCACAGCTAGTGGCCCTGTGGTTGGCTACTGCTGGTAGCTACAAACAGAAAAAAAGATTTTGCTGTACTGACAAAGGCTTTCACGGCCGGATTCAACTAGTTGTGGTGGGTTTTCCGGGCTGTGTGGCCGTGGTCTGGTAGATCTTGTTTCTAGGACAAGGAACAAGATCTAGGAACAAGTTCCTAGGAACAAGATCGACCAGACCACGGCCACAAAGCCCAAAAACCCTACCACAACCAGATTTTGCTGTGTTCCTCCGTCACCTGCTAGAAAGCTGCTCTGGGCTGTATACTAGATGAAGGATACTGTGCCCTCCAAATGGTCTTTTTCTTCTTCAGTGGGGCATTGACTGAGATACATTGTGTTTAGCATGGCCTAGAGCCTGGCTCTCACATAATGCAATTCCTGTGTGTAATCGATTGGCGCTATTGCTGCAAAGAGCGCTTGATCTCAGTCGGTCGAAGTTCCTTCAGAACGAAGGCCTGCTGCCCCCAAAGCACAAGAGCGAAACAAAACACCACCAGCTTGAAGGGTTAAAAATTTAGGACATACTTACAAAGTTGGGAGCTACAGTGTATGCATAAGCTAGCTAATATTGTGTATTGGATGATTAGCCGCAATTTGGCTACTAAATTTAAAAAAGCCAAACACCTCACCAGGAATCTGGGTTGGGAAATACCTAGAGATGTTTTTTGGGGGTGGGGGTTGGAGCCTGAGAATGTGGGTTTTGAGAAGTGGAGGAACCTCTGTAGGATACAATGGCATAGAATCCATCCTCCTAAGATGCCATTTTCTCTATTCCAGTGATTCCCAACATTTTTTCACTCATGTACCTCTTGGCAACTCATTTCCCTCAAATTGTACACCCATAAGCACAAAGAAGAAGAAGAGTTTGGATTTATATCCCCCCTTTCTCTCCTGCAGGAGACTCAAAGGGGCTTACAATCTCCTTGCCCTTCCCCCCTCACAACAAACACCCTGTGAGGTAGGTGGGGCTGAGAGAGCTCCGAAGAACTGTGACTAGCCCAAGGTCCTGCCCAGTTGATGCATGTGGGAGTGCACAGGCTAATCTGAATTCCCCAGATCAGCCTCCACAGCTCAGGCGGCAAAGCTGGGAATCAAACCCGGTTCCTCCAGATTAGATACACGAGCTCTTAACCTCCTACGCCACTGCTGCTCCCCATCACATAATTTTTTTCATGTAGCCCCAAACGTTCTGGGTGCACCCCTGGAGGTACATGTACCCCAGGCTGGGAACCACTGCTCTAGTCTAGAAGAATTATCTTGGTTGTTTTGAGATTATTTGTGATAGCAGAAAATCTTCAGGTGTCATCTGGAGGTTGGCTGTCTCACAATCTGGGGCTGCTTTGCTTGGGTAGTATGAACTGGTTGAATATCATTTGCACACCTATCTGTCTTGCTGCTGTTCCTCAAATTTACAGGGAAGGCCCATTATACCAATAAAGGTGACATTTTCAGTTAGGTGGGGGAGAGGAAGCAGAACTTCCTATTTCCGTGCTTGTCTGGAATTTTTGAAGTCGATCCTGTGCGTTTAACTCCCCTGGAGAAATGCATATTTTCCTATCCTTCGAACAACCCTCAAGGGAGGTTCAGTAGATGTTCTGAACTTCGCGGTCCCTCTTGCCCTGCTTAGAACATCCGAAGACACTCTTGGCCAGACCAGTGGCCTATCTAAACTGCGGCTGTCAGTTCAAGCTAGCTCTCTCACACTGGTTGTTCCTAACTTTCCTACCAGAGATCTGTTGTATGGGATATTGTTTCGTGTTCTCCCATAATTCAATAAAGAACATGCTGCTCCACTGCTAAAAAACATTGATCCCTTCCTGAACGGGACTGTTGATATCATTTCAGAAGCCCGAGTCATTCCCAGGCATAACTGTGGATTTTTCTGAAGCACAGAGAGTGCCATTGGATGCCAGACAGAGACCGCTTGGCAGAGAGGTCAGGAAGCAAGATAACTGCAGCACCAACTGTTTGGGTAAGAAATACATTTGGCCCAATCGACCACATTTTATGCTCCTTGTCATTTCTAGATGTAGTCTTACAGCAACGGAGACAGCATGTTGTTTCGGCCAGTGAGAGATGCAGGGGGCAACTCTGCCGTCCCGTTTCTCCCCAAGCCCTTTTATTGACAGTTTACAAGAGGAAAAACAAACAAGGCAGGCAGGTAGGGGTTTGCAGCACCTGGATACAAGACAATATGAACAGGGCAAGGAAGCAGGCTTAGGGGATTTGGGCTGGGGGGATTTGGCAAAATTGTAACGTGCATTACATATTGGAGCCAGGAGGTCTTGTAACCTCAGCGGTTTCTCGAATCCACACTTTGGCTGAGAGGTCAGTCAGGGGAGTGTGAGAGACCCTTTTCCGGTGGTGTGCCCCCGTACTCGAGCGTTTCCCAGGCACTCATGCCCTCCAACACTAGGGAAGAAGCTACATAGTTTTCTCACCTGCTCCCTCCT
Organism: Sphaerodactylus townsendi; assembly: GCF_021028975.2. Lineage (NCBI taxonomy): Eukaryota > Metazoa > Chordata > Lepidosauria > Squamata > Sphaerodactylidae > Sphaerodactylus > Sphaerodactylus townsendi. Next base: position 174,636,968 of record NC_059427.1, on the reverse strand, counting down.
GCTGCAGTTCCAGGAACAGAATTTGGGGGGACATGACCAGGGGTGGGGGTTCTGCCCCGAATGTGGAAACGCTTCCATCCACAGACCCACATCTGGTGGATCTAAGCCAGGGTCCCCAACCTTTTGGAGTCTGTGGGCACATTTGGAATTCTGACATGGCAGAGCGGGAACAGCAACAAAATGGCTGCTGCAGGAGGTAGAAACAGCTGCAAAATGATTGCCAATTTAACTTCAGTAACACAGCACAGATCCTTGTGCTGTGGTGTCAACTGCAGCCAAAGTAACATTAAATAAAAATCTGCACAACCAATCAAATGTCTAGTAGTCAATCAGAAGCCTTGCTGGGCAAAAGCTCTATCTGGCCCCACCGACTTCCTAAATATACTTAGTGGGCACCGTGGTGACTGAGTGCCAATGCAGCACGGTTACCACATTGGGAACCCTCTGACCTAAGCAAATAGATCATGCTGTGCCTCTGGTCCACTGAGATGATAGGAACTTAAGAGATGGTCAGGTGGAGTAGGACTGAGTCCAGATCATCTGCTCATGTGATTCCAGGGGTGGTTAACCACATGTCTGTGGAAGCTCACAAGCAAAGTTTCCACGTTAGCTTTGGGCAGGTGCTTCTGACTTTGGATTGAGAATTCCCTTTTATCCAACCTGCAAATAGAGGCACTGATAGAACAATTAGTCCCTCAAGACTAACTGGATTAAGGCAATGGCCCTTGTTTGAGGCACTCATTCGCAATGATTCCCTACACGGGGATGCCCTTGAAAACAATCCAGAAGCTGTTTAAACATAATCTTTCAGCATTTGTTTAGCACACCTTTCCTAAGAGTGATTCTTGCATAGTTCCACTGTTTCTGTTCTCAGTTCGGCGGATGGTAAAAACTCATCTCTTCTGACAAGCTTTTGGAGACTGGAATTGGATTTTATTGTTGCCTGTTTTCTTAATTTTCAGCATTTCTACTGATTTTTTTCTATTTGAATTTTATAACTATTGTTTTATAAGGTGGAAGTTGCTCAGAGGCTATATGACCAAAACTTGACTTGCATATTATAAAACAACGACTTGTAAAATATATGCAATTATTTTGAACACTTAAATTGAAGAATTGGATCCTTTGGTTTGCAAATACTTGGGGTTTATTTTTATTTAGATATTTATATCCCACTATTCTCTCCAATGGGGACCCAAGTGGCTTGCAATATAATTCTCCTCTTCTCTGTTTTATCACAACAGCCCCTTTGTTATTATTAGTAGCAGAGTTCAAACTATATTCTCAGATAAACATGGACTACAATTTGTACCTCATCCCAGCCCCTGCCAGCATGGCTAAGTGGCAGGGCTGATGGGAATTGTAGTTCATGAACATCTGGGGGACCATAGTTTGAAGACCCCTGGGTTAGGGTTTGACAAAGAGTGACTGGCCTAAAGTCACCTAGAGAGTTTCCGTAGGTCTTCCAGATCGTAGTCTGACACCCTAACCACTACACCATTCTCTCTTTCTTTTAGCAAAGGATTGTAAACTCTTAGATGTGGACTGTCCCAAAGACCACAGTGCTTTGCTTTGTAGGGAAATTCAGAGGCTGTACTGTAGCAACAATTCTTGAGGGGCAAGGAGCTATCACACCCAGGGTGGTCTTAATGGTTCTGGAGCCTTGCTGGATGGGGATCCAAATCACTGCCACCATAACTGCCTCCCACCACTGTGATCCAGGGTTGTTCCTCCCTTGTACGAGGTGGATAGGAGCTGCTGCTGGAAGCCCTAGACGTGGTGGGTTGATCTGCCTGCCCCCCCCCTCACCATAGGGCACAGGTGTCAAACTCACGGCCCTCCAGATGTTGTGGACTACAGTTCCCATCATTCCCTGCCAGCATAGCAGTGGATGATGGGAACTGTAGTCCATAACATCTGGAGGGCTGCAAGTTTGACACCTATGCCATAGGGGCAGGGCTATGGGACCTAGGCAGCCACTCCTTGATGCGCATTGGTTAAGGTCACCCTTGCCTCCGCATGTTATAGAAGGGTGATTTTTCTTCCTCATTTTACAGGTACTGAGATTGCAAATGAAACTGGGGAGAAGTTTGAACATCCAGAAATGAAGGAAGAGGAGGTAACTGCAGCACCAGAAGGAACTCAAAGGAAAGAGAAGTCTCACCTCTGCATTGAGTGTGGGAAAAGCTTCACTCGTCCATCAGACCTGGCAAAACACCTGAATGTTCACACGGGAGAAAAACCCTACCTGTGTGTCGAGTGCGGGAAAAGCTTCAGTCAGCTCTCTCATCTGACCAGGCATCAGAAAATCCACTCGGGGGAAAAACCTCACATCTGCTCTGAGTGTGGAGATACATTCAGCCAACGGGCCTATCTTGTCAGTCATCAGAGAAGCCATTCTGGAGAGCAGCCGTACTGCCGTTGTTAGTGCATCTGTCAGAAACAGCCAGCTGATCAGTCCAAGCTCAAGGATATTACGGAAGTGGAAACCCATGGCGGGCTTAGAAACCAGATAGCCTAGTGGGATTTGGAAAGCTTTTTTTGCTTCTCTTCCTCTCTTACAACCCCACAGGATCCACACGGGAGAGAAACCTCATGCCTGCAATGTGTGCGGGAAAAGGTTCATCCAACACTCTAATCTCGTATCACACCAGCGAACCCACTCGGGGGAAAAGCCGTTCTCCTGTAAGGTGTGTGGGAGGAGATTTGCTTACCCTTCTGATCTTACAAGACACCAAAAAATCCACACAGGAGAAAAACCCTACCCTTGCGATGAGTGCGAGAGACGATTCACCAGGCTCTCAGATCTTATTACACACCAGCGAATCCATACGGGAGAAAAAACCATTAAAACCGACGCTGCTCTCGAAAGCTGGCAGGAGGTTCCGCCAGAGGGGGGTACTAGTCAAACACCAGAAGTGCCATTCAAAAGAAAATCCAAAAGGAGGTGAATTTTTCCAGCCTGTAGAATCACAGACAGACAGAGAATTTAAAACGTGTGAGATAAAGCAAGAGAAAGGCAATTTAGAAAACCTGACGGAGTCTAGCTTGATCCCTTTTCCTTACTCCTGATTTCCTTACTACCACTTATGCTCAGCATCAGTTAAAAGGGAGCAAACATCTTTTAAGCCACAAAAAGGTACGGCTTTGCTCCTTCTGCAGAAAAACAATTCTTTTTATTGATGCTGAATGACTGGTTGTGAGGGCCATTGTCCCTCCTCATCTCCTATGGGGGGCTGTTGTGAACAGGGTGAGCAAATCGCTGTGAAGACTGTCCTCAGTTCAGGAGAGGCAGGAAGTGAGGAATAGTTTTTCCCTTTCCTCTGACCTTTCACCCTCCTGCTGCCATTCTGATTTTTGGAAGAAGCTGAAACAATGCTCCATAGGGAGCAACGGAAATAAAGCTCTCCCTAGCAGCTGGCTTGTCATTCCCAAGAAAGTTGGCAGTGTGGTTTACAAAACAGCTGGTCTCTCATAATCTTCTCCTGTTTAGTGTTACTACTAAAAATTATCTGTTGGGATGCAAAATGTGCCAAGTTGGTTAAGGTAGGTAAATGGGACTTGGCTACTTTTGAGGGTGGAATGCGGGGGTAAGAGTGGGATCCAAACCTGCAAATTGTATTTTAGAATGCAGTACAGAACATTTGTATAGAACTGGCAAAGGTGGGATTGTGTACACCATAATTTCCAGGGAAACGTAGAAATTAGCATCTTGAGAATCACAACTTCAAAAAAGCAAGTTTTTCATTGCCTTAGTTGTGCACATAAGTGTAGAAACTGAAGGGCAGCGCCTAACGGGAATCTAACAAGTATTGTCAAAGGCTTTCCGACAAGATCCCTGAAGTTGTTGTGAGGTCTCTGGTGTGTACTGACATACTCCAGCAGCATTTTCTCCTAACGCTTCGCATCTGTGGCGGGCATCTTCAGAGATCCTTAGGCGAAACGTCAGAAGAAAATGCTACTGGAACACAGCCATACAACCCGGAAACCCCACAACACCCCAATCTAACAAGTGTCACTGCCACACACAGAGCCAAACCGTTGGTCTGTTGAGTCTGGTATTATTTCCTTCCCTGACATTATGGTCTCTTGCAAGAAGCACTTGACATTCTTTGAACTGGAGATCGCATCTGGGACACATTGACGGACGACTCAAGAAGGGTGAAAAGGAGCTGTCATCCTAGGGCAGGATTTGGGAGAAATGTGGTTAGCTTGTTGGGGTTTTGATTCCCTCCCCCTTCCAAGTGTTGAGTTCACACAGCCCTGCTCCTCGGAACTTCTGCTGCGGGGATGAAAGCATCTTCACGTGATCTTGAAAAGATCTTAAAAGCAAAATCATTAATATTTTGCCCTGCATTGATATGTATCTTGAGCTCCGGAAGAGAAGCATGGAAGAAATACATCTCTTGTCACATTTAATAACACGCCTTCTTTCAGCCCCTGGGAATTGCTGCTGTTTGTTTCAAGGCCCAAAGGTAACCTGGCAGACAACCATGCTGGTTTCCAAGTCCTTTTGTAAATAACTTTTTAACAAATGAGCTAAAAATTTTTTCCAAAAAGCTTTCTTCTAGTATATTTTTATAGTTAATCTATTCATGAAGGATTAGACAGTTTTATGACAACTTTTACGTTTTCAACAGGAATATGACGAGTTCAGCGATCACAGGAATTCTTCATTTCCTGGGGTTTTCTACTTCATGACTGTCGTGTAATGGGATTGCAACTAGAGGTCACAGGAGCTGTTTTGTTTGGAATACCAGATGAGAGGAAAAAAAGAAGCGTGTAGTTTCCTATGTTAGAACTGGACTGATCAGGGCAGATTGTCCCAGATAAGAACACTGATTCAGGGTATGAGGAAGCAGGAAAAATGATATACCTAAAGAGAGCTGTATGTACCCAGGAAAGTTCTGGTACCTGTTGCAGTTTTCATTTTAAACACTGTACATTTCTAGTTCTTATGGTAGTGGAGAGTCACTTAAAAGCATGTAGTCTATTTGAAAGCTCCGAAATTCATGCAGAGGAGAACAGGGATGAAGTGTTCTAAATACCTCCTTGTCCATGCCCATGACTAGGGGGAAGATGTGTGTGAAATACAGTCTATACAAGCATTTTGGCTGCCTATTTTATTCAAAGTATGCCGTCCTGAATGTTACTTGCCCTTGTAGCATTTTTTAAAAGTTAAACCTACATGGAAAAGACAAGCAGAGGTGTCCAACTCTGTAGACCAGAGGTGTCCAACTCTGGCGTTTTCAGATGTTCATGGATTACAATTCCCATCAGCCCCCGCTGGCATGGCCTACTGGCCATGCCAGCGGGGGCTGATGGGAACTGTAGTTTATGAACATCTGTAGTTTATGAACATCTGAAGTTTATGAACATCTGAAGCACCAGAGTTGGACACCCCTGATGGAGACAGAGGATTGGAAATTAACCTGGTAATGAATGGAAAGAAGACACTAGGACCATGGTGGTGAACCTTTGGCACTCCAGATGTTATGGACTACAATTCCCATCAGCCCCTTCCAGCATGGCCAATTGGAAGGGGCTGATGGGAATTGTAGTCCATAACATCTGAAGTGCCAAAGGTTCGCCACCACTGCACTAGGATATATGGGTAGGTGAATTTCCATCTTCCGGTTTAGTCCGCGAGAACCTGAAGAATGAGATTTTGTCTACAGGAACTGGCAACTGCAGCGCTAGCAGATGCTTTAAAAACTACTTTTGTAAATGAATTGCTTTGGTTAGAAAAAGAATTTAGAAGCTCCTACATTAGCTGACTTTGACCTGGGGCACAGGCATTCTTCTATTTTAAGCAAAAAAGCAAAGTGAAACAATTGAAGGCTGAAAAATACAGAAAAGAGTGGCGCTTTCAATATTAAAATGATCTGAGAGATCTGGAGTCCTGAGCAGGTTCTTGATTGAGTAATGAACGTTGGTTAGTTGCAGGGTGGGAAGACTAGTAAGCTGGGAGGGTTAGGGTCCAGCTGTTTGGAGCTGATATGCAGATGACCACATTTTGCTGAGGTTATTATTGGAACTACTAAACTTCCTTTTTAGCACTGCTGTTTAGCTGGCTTATTCCTTTGGTTGGTGCCACCATTAAAATCTAGTTTTGACTGAAAATTTTGCTGTTTTGTCTCATCTCGGAGCTATTAAAAGTGGACGGCTGCAGAAGCACAGCCCAAGCAGATCACATTTGTTATTCTGCCCTTCCTTAAAGAAGCTCATAAGAACATAAGAAAGAGCCTGCTGGATCAGACCAGAGTCCTTCTAGTCCAGCACTCTGCTACTCACAGTGGCCCACCAGGTGCCTTTGGGAGCTCAAATGCAGGAGGTGAAAGCAATGGCCTTCTGCTGCTACTGCTGCTCCAGAGCACCCTATTCGTTATATGCTTTGGCAATCTCAGATCCTGGAGGGATCAAGATTGGTAGCCATAGATTGACTTCTCCTCCATAAATCTGTCCAAGCCCTTTTTAAAGCTATCCAGGTTAGTGGCCATCACCACCTCCTGTGGCAGCATATTCCAAACACCAATCACACGCTATGCGGAAGAAGTGTTTCCTTTTATTAGTCCTAATTCTTCCCCCCAGCATTTTCAATGTATGCCCCCTGGTTCTAGTACTGTGAGAAAGAGAGAAAGCTCAAGGGAACATACCTGTGTTTTCCTTGCAACAACCCAGTGATCAGCTAAGATCATTCAATGAACTTCAGGGCGAAGCAGGGATCTGAACACGTCAGACTTTGAGGACACTGTTACCACTACGCTGGCTCTTAAAATAGTGAGAATGGCACAGGAAGGGGTGTGGCCAAAGGCTATTTGCATAACTGTACAGTTATCCCTTCCACATCATTGGGCTTGGGTGCAGTCTTCATAAAATGTTTGGCCCACCCTTTTTGTGCGAGAAGTCTGATTTTTTTCTTTTCTTTCAACTTTTTAAAAAGAAACGGTGCATATTTATGGTATTAAAATATATTATAAAATACTATACATATATTTTATGCATTTCTGAATTCCTAAACCTTTTCTGTGTCGTCTGCTGTGTCGTTTTCTGTGGCCTCCGTGTATCATCTGAGGCTTCTGCAAAACTTTCCCAAATTTCCCATTTAATTCCTTATGCTGACCCACAATATATCAAAACTGTGATGGGGAAAGTCATGACGTGGAAGGGATACCTGTACATCTGCAAAAGTAATATATATTATGTGTGCAATGTGGATCTGAGCATAAATCCCGCTCTTGGATTTATAGTGGTTCTCAACCTTCCTAATGCCATGACCCTTTAATACAGTTCCTCATGTTGTGGTGACCCCCAACCCTAACATTTATCCATTTTACAGATGGAGAACACTGATGCAGAGAGTCTTAGGCGACCCCTGTGAAAGGGTCGTTCGACCCCCAAAGGGGTCGCAACTCACAGGTTGAGAACCGCTGATTTAGAAACTGTAGGGAGCACACTGTAGGGTACAATGGTTACAAATGAATACTGATAAAAGCAATTAGAGTAGAAGGGCACAGAACTGGGATCGTATATGAGAAGCTTTACCCTGGGCATACAAAAATACATCCCAGAAAAACAGAAGTCATCAGATTCCTAACATCGGGATGGAAATGAACTGATAGCCAAACTCTTAAGAATGAACTGCTGGCTCCTAAAAACACAGCCATAAAAGGGTAAGAACCGGGGGGGAAATGTCCAAGGTGGTTTCTTAACTACAGGTGGCACTTTTTCGCATCTGACCCCCATGGAAGGTGAGGAAGGACTCTACGAGTATATGCTGCATCTAATCCCTCGGTGATGGCTTAACCTTTTCAAGGACCGAAAACCAGAAACAGCAACCCAGAACCCACTTATTTATGTCGCAGTGCCAACACGGCAATTTAACCCGGAGTACCAGGTTTCAGTTTAGAAAAAACCTTGGTTGGCTCAAGCGCGCGCTACTTTCGGGAGTAAGCTTGGTGGTACCGGTGGCAGCAACCGCGGCAACTCTTCCGAAAGCTGGGTGAATTCACCACTCTTTGAGAGGTTTACCAGAAGCAAGCCCCCATTGCCAGCAACCGAAGCTTACTCCCAGGTAAAGGGATCACGCTTTAGTTCTTTTGTATGAAGAAAATCAGTGGGGTTTAACAGCGCTTAACAGGGTTAACCTACACTGCTTCCCCAAAACTAGGTCTTAGGTTTAATGCTAATAATCGAGCCCAGCGGCCCAGGCCACCCTAGATGTGTGTGTGGGAGGGGGGGAGAGGGCGACTCTATTTGCACGTGCCCACAGAGAGGGCTCTGAGTGCCACCTCTGGCACCTGTGCCATAGGTTCGCCACCACTGATCTAACTCAACGTGTGGGGGATAGGGGAGCGGTTACATGACTGGTCATGTTCCAATGCCCATAACACCACATACCTTTCTGCCTGCACACAGAAGCCATCAGATGGATCCAGGGAAGCATCTCACTGGGAACGTCCTGAATGACGACAGCTTGACCATTCTCCACCTGCGTACCTGACATACTTTATACATACCTGACAGGCTACAAGGAAGATAAAAGCAAACTCTAGCAGTGTATCGTCAGTACTCATTTCAGGCCTAGGAACAAGTTAATGACAAGGCAGATTTTTGAACCAGACTTTAAATCTAGTTTAGTTTCACAGTACAGGGTAGTATTTTTGATACTCTTCCCCTTTCCCCCAAAAGAGAAAGAAGTCTTGTCCTAAACTTACATGCATACAAATGTTGGCCACTGCTCTGTGGTCACCCAGAAATAGATCTGGAAGCTGTCTTCTGTAAAAGCTACACTGTTCATACGGCTCCAAGGTAGCTCAGCGGCATGGCCACGTGCCCACCACGCTGAATGAGGTGAGTCAACACATGCAAGTACATTGGGTTACTCTGGATAGGAAAGGAAAGTCAGCAAAAGGTAGACAACATATAGAGGAAAGACCAGACTGTTAAATTACTCATGTTTATTTGTAACAGACCTTCAGCCAGTACAGTACAAAACTTAACAGTAGTATAATCTCCATTACACAAATACGTACTTACAATATATTACAGATACAAAAAAGATTTTGCAGTAAGAGGTTTTCCTTTCATTTAAAAGCAAGTTTAACCCCACCAAAGAAAAAAAGGGGGAAAAAGACACCAGCAAGTCCAATAACAATATACAAATGAAAGCTTGTTAGAAAGAGAAATAGTGTAGCGGGTTGGGGATATTGCACATCTTTCTTTTGTTCTTCATACATCTGGTTGCAATATATATTTTGCAATTCAAGTTAAAGAGACTTGAGGATTTATTGAAAATTCCTACTTTTTAGGGAAACCTCTCATATAGATGAAAGAGCTATTAAAAGAAAGAAAAAAAACGACCGGTTTTTTTCTAGAAATTTCCAGAGTTTTGATGTTTCTAAAAAACAAGCCTGTTTTTGTTTTCACCAAAGGAGAGAGGAGGAGGTATGGTGTAAAGTCCAAAACAGGATAATTCTTCCCTGATTCATAACGGAAGCAGGGCTAAGGGAGGTTCGTACCATTCCACAGTGCAGTAAACAAGGTTTAATCGTGATGCTCTGGGTGCCTACCTTCGGCTCCAGAACTGTCCAATATTTCTGATTTAAAAAAACAAAACAAAACACGACCACCACCGAGAGAATTCCTACTGAAAGCATTTCTATTCCCACTAAAAACAGGAAGCAGCAAAATTCTGAATGTGGGTTTTGTATGGAGGCACAAAGGGGTAGCTTTTTTTTTCTTGTTTAAAAGAATCGGCAACTGTGCCGAGCAACTTTTGGTGTTTCTGCTTCTGGGAAATAAATGCCGGAAGGCTAAGCGCTAAGCGCCATCTTTTAGCGTATTTTCTCCTCGAAGTCAGTATCCGGCTGCGAAAACTGATTTTCCTGTGGCAGATTTACACTACTGTCAGAGGGGAAAAAATGTGTAAAAATGTAACAACAACTGCACGCATATTCTCTTTGAAGCGTCACATCTCAGGAAAGCTAATGCGTAACCTCTGCTTCTTCAGGAATGCATGAGGCCGACTGCTTACATTTTACACAGTCTTTGACAAGAAGTAGTGGTCTCTGCATTGAAAATGAGGTGACAGAACTTTTTCTACGGGATTCAGGAAGAGCTCCCTTCTCGCATGGAAAAGTTGAGGAGACCAGTTCATTTCTGAAAATTCCAGAAGTCTAGGACGCTTTGACAAGGTCCTAAAGCGAGTCTCTACTCATGCACAATACAAGCTTCTAAGTTGCCATGTTGTTGTTGCTGAGTAGTTCCATAACTCTCACTTTAGCCAATCGGATGCACAAAAGTGAGCAACTTAAAAGCAGATACAACTGGCCCACTGAGAAAGCTGGCGACATACATTTACACTAATATACTAAGCAGAGTCGTACCCTTTTAATCCATTGAAATCTGTTGTATTAGAAGGTTATAAACTCTGCTTCGGGTTGGAGAATGATTTATTTTATTTTATTTGACCAGGCAGGAAACGGCACCTTTTCCATGCAAAACTAGACCGTTCTTGGGTTTGGCTGGAGGATTTCATCAATACCATTTTGTCGTTTTGCTTTGGTATTATAGAAGGAGTGCCCATTAAAATGCACGGTTTGACTCAAAAGACACTAGATCAGTGGTGGCGAACCTTTGGCGACGCTTCCATACTCTATCAGGGCTGTTCATTCCAGCACACTGGCCATGCTGCGGTAGGGTTGATGCCGGAAGTGTAGAATCCATGCTGGCAGAGTCATCTGGAGATGCCAAAGGTCTCACCACCAATAATTAGATCAAGGACCACAGAAGCAGTGGCATACTAAGCCTATACGGGACCCGAGGGGATGACCGCCTCTCCCTGCCCTGATTCCCGCACCCCTTGCGCCCCTCTTACAGAAGCCAGCAGGGAGGGCAGGGCTCAGACGGGCACCGCAGCGCTCGCCTGGGCTGGCTGCTGCCGAGCCCCGCCCCCCAGCCTCTCTGCAGGCTGGCTCCTGCCCTCCCCAGGGCCTGGGCAGGAGTCAGCCTGCAGGGAGGCCAGGGAGAGGGGTGGGGCTCGGCGGCAGGTGCACGGCGGCATGGGATACCCCATGTCCCCATTAGCGGTACGCCACTGCATAGAAGTATAGCAGAAATTACAGATCAGGAGTCAAGATAGCCCCAGAGAAAAACGCCATTGCTAAGGTTCGACACGGAGAAGATCTGCTTATGTTGTATACCGAAAAGCATCTGCATTTTCTACTTAGACACAGAGTCATACTGGGGAAAAACATGTATACAAATGGCCCTTCTGTGGGTTGCTCCATTATTTCATAAAACACAAGTCTGTTTGGACCTGAACATACGTCTCTTCTCCCAGAGATCCAATCCTGCTGTGACATTTGGTCTCTGTGGGTATTCTCATTACAGTGCCGGTGCTAACCCTGAAACTTTTCTAAGGGCATCCTTCTAAAAAGGAATCCTGCTCTGCAGAGCGATTCCCAGAAAAGCTATACTCTGAAGTTGAATTGAAAAAGAATATTATGCTCACTCATCGGATGGGCCAAAAACATGATTTGGCAAACAGCAAGTTGGAAATCAGCTTTGAGGTTATTACAAGTAATAGCATTAGATTTCTGATGCTCTTACAGGTCTTTAGAGAAGTCTTCCTGAGGGCCCACCCGTGCTTTTTAAAGAAACATGGGAAGCAACTTTTAAGATCTGTTCTCTCAGAGTTCTGGGGACACACATGGAACAACCTTGCAGTTTATGCACTACACCAGGGGTCTGCAACCTGCGGTGCTCCAGATGTTCATGGACTACAAATCCCATCAGCCCCTGCCAGAATGGCCAATTGGCCATGTATATCAGTAGATCTACAATTGGCCACGTAGATCAGAAGATCAATTGGCCATGCTGGCAGGGGCTGATGGGAATTGTAGTCCATGAACATCTGGAGAGCCACAGGTTGCAGACTCCTGCACTACACAATTCTCTTTTACCAAACTACCTGCATCAATCTATCTTAAACCTTCACATTGCCCGATCCGTAGCAGATAAATCCCTTTAGAACAACCTGAACTCAAAAACCATTCAAAAGAACAATGTTTAAGGGCTCGTTCACACAATCTTATTTGCCAGTCAACTGGGGAGCCCCACCCTCCCCCAAACAATTTGCCAAACTGCCAGTGGCCAATTCCTGTTGCTGAATAATTTGCACAACACATTTTAATGAACATCTAAATCTTGGGAATTGTTTGGGGGATAAGGCAGGCCACGTGAGCGGCTTCTTTAGATGCAACAGTCGTAAAGAAGTGCTGAATATTTTATAGGGACATCGAGAGGAAAGGCAAGTGCTTTAAAAAAAACCCAACCCTTTGAGCCTAAAGGACTTCAGGGGTTTAAAAGTGTAGCCCTCGCTGAAAAGCAAGACTGAGACGAGCATGCCCCCATAACAATTTGGCAAAAAAAACCCCAGCGTATTTCATTTTTAGTGCACAACTGTGATCAGAATGACAAGGATTCTAACATCCCATTATTTCATCATCTGTTGAAGCTACACTATATATTGCTGGGACCAGTTCAAAAGGCCCCCAGAGCCTATAAGATATGCTAAACCAGAGAGAGAGCGCCGGGGGGGGGGGGGGGGCAGCTTTGTACCACAATAACTTAGAGATCTCCCCCGCCCCAATATAACAGTAGAGGGCAAGTTCTTAAAGGAAGGCGCCCCACCCCTTCCCACTTCCTTGAATAACTCCCCCCAAATGTCCCACCTGACCAGAGCTTTTCACCTAAGCACCTAAACCCTTCAAAGAACAGCTCTAAAACACCGCTATTTCACATCTTGAAACAATAAGAGGGAACGAAAGTGTTGTATCTTGAGGTTTTCTTTCTTTTTGTAGAAAAAAAGAGAAAAGAACAGCCTTTGGTTTATCCCGCAAAAACAGTTCACCGGGCTGCAATTGAGCAAAGTAATTTTATGCATGACGGGCGTTTGCGTAAAAGCCAAGAGCCGTGTCCTCCTTGCCATGGCCTCTGCCCAGCTAGATCAGAAGGCAGCCGTAGCTTTATCTCCGGATTTTCAGTCAGCCAAGGTTCCCCCCCCTTGCAGGTCAGCCTCCAAGACTGGTCCTTGAACAAAGGCAAAAACTCCCAAGTGATTCTGCCTTAATACATTTGGCAAATACTACACTCTTCAGAGAAAGTACCATCGGCATGCCTGGTTTTTCTTTTTTTTAATTGCACTATAAAGGAAAAAAAAACTTTAAAAAAATATGCAGTTGGTGTAATTTTGATGGGCAGGAACGGCTGCATAAACCTGACAAGCGAAGTGACCGACTTCCGAAAGCGGTCCTGTCATGACAGCCGTACGAGACCCGAGCTACGGAATGGAAGTTTCAGCCCTTTACTGCGACTTTAAGACACTGAATACCCACGGCAGGACAAGAGCTCCCTACTGAATCTGCACCGGTGTCGGGTTGCCCCCCCCAAGCCGGCTGCCCAACAATATGTCCTATAAGGAAACTGGGACAGGTGTCCGCTGCCACTCTTTCCAGGCTGTTGAAAAAAGTGACCTATAAAAAAAAGAAAAGTCACCTCTCTAATCCAGGGGGGGGAGAGATTCTCCTGAAAAGAAGCTGGGGTTTTTTTGCAAAGCACGCACCCTCCTGGCTGCAGATGACGGACTTCTTTTGCCACAGAAGCAGACTTTCTGACTGTGATCTTACTAATGAGTAAAAAAAAAAAAATCCCGGCTGTTGATTGACAAGGCTTGCAAACCATCTGAAGAGTCCAAGCAAACACCGGAAGTCACGCTCGGTGGGGGAAAAAGCTGCGCAGTCAAAGCTCAAGCTCCTCATTGGCCAACAAATCTGCGGACTATGGACGACAGAGGCCAAATAACTAGGCACGGGTGTAAGAAGAGGACGAAGCACGATTTGTGCTCCCAGCTCTGGAGGACTGTCCTAGTTCGGCTTGCTACTAGAGAGGCAGTTGGGTTAATCCCAGAGACCGCAGCCAGCATCTTTCCTCCCCCCCGATGGAAAATTTATCAGAGACGTCTCTTTGGGACTTATCCTGGGCAGCAGGGTCATGTTTGTTTATTCATCCTAAAGGAAGTTGCACTCTTTTGGAAGCCAGGCAGTGGAGAGCTTCTTGCTTAAAACAGGCGAGACTTGCACCTTCTAAGAACACAGGCAAGAACAGCTCTTTCAGAGCCAACGGAAGGAAGCTCAGGGAAGGTTACCTCCAACACAACTACTGGAGAGAAGGGTCAGGCTGTCCGCCCAATGTACCAAGCATGACTGTGGGCAGGGCAACATCCCAGATTCCTGACAGCTGGGAGGCAGAAGACAGCCTTGCCTAGAAGTTGCTCAAGTTCCTTCACTGCATCCTCAGGACAGCGTTTGCTTTCCAAATGCCACCTCTCGGTTGAGTTTGTAAAGGCAGCGCCCGGGCAGGTTTTGCGTACAAAGCGTTCGCCACCTGCCTTCAACTCAGGTGGCGCAGCGGCTCCTTCATCTTCACCGGCTGCAAAATCTGCCATACGCCTTCAATGCCCCGACAGAGGAAGATAGCACATTTCAGTTAAAAAGCTATTGTGAGCAGAAGCACAGAGGTATTGAGTTCTTGCAACCACGGAAGTCCTAACAGGACATTATTCTATGCTCCGTTTCACTGACGCCCAGAAAAGAGGGCGCGTGTGGTTCGTCTTGACATTACCTCGGGCGAGCGTGTTGCCACTTTCCTGTCCCCTCAAATGGGAGGGAGAGGGGAGTTCTATAATATTTTAGCACCTGATCTGAGGTTCAGGATGTCTAACACGATGGACCGACCAAGACACCTGGACTGAAACCAAAAGAAACCCAAAGGAACTTCAAACGGAGGAGGAAGAAGGGACTTAGACCTTAAAGAGACACACACACACCTGTGTCCCTCAGCGGATAAAGTTCCTAGCAAAACAACCAAGGAAAGGGTTAACAAACAAAAATTAAAGATTCATAAATAACTACAAGGGGAAGAGAATCAGAGAACAAATCTCAAAACCAGTTAACGATATTTAAATAACACAGCATAGAAAAAGGCAAATCAATACAAGCTCCTCCCGGTCTCAAGCTTAATAGATTTTTAGTTAGTGTTTTTTTTTTATATTTCTCTTTTTTAGCCAAAGTCAGTGCAAAGGAGTTATAAAAGAAACAAAAAAAAAAGGATCCATACCCAACTAGGATGGAGCACTAGAGACGGGAAGGGGGGACTTCTAGGGAGGAGGAAGAAGAGGGAAGGGGATTTGGGGGTCAGCCTACTTTATGCTCCCCTCGCACTATGTGGGAGGAGAACTCGTACCGGTCTTGGCTGTGATAGCCACAGATGTTGCATTCAAAAGGGTCTCTGAAACCATGACAGCCCATGTGGATGGTGAACATGACATGGTCCAGGAATAAGATCCGGCAGTGCTCGCATTTGAAGGCTTTCACCTGCTCCCCTTCGTCGTTCACCACCCGCAGGGCTTCTTTGGCTGAGCTGGGAGTTGACCGGGTAGTGGCGGGGATGATGCCCTCCTGCAGTTTCAGGTCCTCTTTGGCGTAGGCCGGACTCTGCCGGCTGCTGGTGCAGTTCCCAATGCCCGACAGCAGCGGCTGTTGGGAGCCCCTCTCCTCGTGGATGCTCTCAGTGTCTGTGGAATCCTGGCAGCCGTTGCTAGGCGACACCATGCTCGGCTCCCGCGACGCCCGGTACACGATCTGCGTCCCGTCGTGGAGGTCCTCGTGGCCTTCGGCAGCTTCTCGGCTTCCTGCGATTTCCAGCCGGCCTGGCAGGGGTTGGATTTGGGTGTAGACAGAACTGATGACAGGAGTGATCTCAGAGATGCAGTTTGTGGGCGGGAGTCGGAGGGGGCGCAAGTGTTCTGCCCCCACAAATGACAGCGAGCCTCCAAAGCTGTGGTCCATGGGGTGGTGAGCAGCCACCATCTCCACGTCCTTGTCAAAGCTAGAGTTGACGTCAAAAGCTACTTCGGAGAGGCCAAACCGCATCTGCTTCTCTCCTAAGGCAAAGGATAGACAGCGTCAAAAGGAACATTTGCACCTAAAGCCTGAGTTTGGACCAGTAAGAACGCAAGAAAAATAAGGCATGTGAGGTACAGTGCTTGGGGTGAAAGAGTGCAAAGAAAGCCCTTGGGTCAGGGGTCTGCAACCTGCGGCTCTCCAGATGTTCATAGACTACAATTCCCATCAGCCCCTGCCACCATGGCCAATTGGCCATGCTGGCGAAGGCTGATAGGAACTGTAGTCCATGGTTTATCGTCGCCGAGAGTCGCACGGAGCAAACCACCGCCTTGGAAACGATGCGATAATTAGTTGACAGTGCTCAAATCTTCATGTCTGTACAGGAGAGCATGGAAACAGCATTGATGGGTGGTGGTGGTTTATACTTCCCCACTGCAGGTAAAGTCTCCCAAAATGGAGTAAAGCATTGAAATGACACACACTAGAAAACAGCTTCACATTCACTTGAATGGGCTCAGGTTCGGAGGGAGGCGGATTGACGATTCTGCTTCGTAGACATTTATGTATTGATCTCCAGTATCTCCATCACATTGTAGTACAGTGGAACCTTGGTTTTCGCCGGTAATCCGTCCGGCAACGCTTGGCGAAAACTGAAGCTATGCCATTTGCGCACGCATTATGCAAACGAAGTAGCAAATTTATGCAGAAAGTGTAAATTTACGCAAATGGCATAGCAATTTTGCGCAAAAAACGTAAATTTGCGCAAAAAGCGTAGCCGAAAACGGAGGCTCCCGGCAAAAACCGAGGCAAAAAATGGCCAGGGGCAAACTGGCAAAACCCAAAACCGGCGAAAACCAAAGGCGATGATTACTGAGATGCCACTGTATTGTATTGTTGAAGGCTTTCACTATATTGTTTTCTTCTTGTCTAAGCACGGTCAAATTCCTTTAACAGCAGATGCTTTAGAGCAGTGATGGCGAACCTTTTCGAGACCGAGTGCCCAAATTGCAACCCAAAACCCACTTATTTATCGCCAAGTGCCAACACGGAAATTTAACCTGAATGCTTAGGTTTTCGTTTAGAAAAAACAGTTGGCTCCGAGGCGCACGTTACTCAGGAGTAAGCTTGGTGAAGCAACCATGCAACGCTTCGAATGGGTGAATCACGACCCTAGGAGAGTTTACTCAGAAGCAAGCCCCATTGCCAGCAACCGACCTTACTCCCAGGTAAAGGATTGTGCCCAGGCCAGCCTAGATGTGTGTGTGTGTGTGGGGTGATTTTCCGCCCCGCCCACATGATGAATTCTGGGCACGCGTGCCCACAGAGAAGGCTCTGAGTGCCACCTCTGGCACCCGTGCCATAGGTTCGCCACCACTGCTTTAGAGAAACAGAATAGCTACCAAATATTACTCTTGAAGTTACTACCATCACGCTAATGAGACTCAACAGAAAGCTGGCAGAATGAAGAATACAGGGGTCAAAAACCAGGACAGGGACACACCCAAAGGCCTGAAACTATGCAAATAGGAACAGCTGCCTCACTGTTATGTCACCATCTCTAGGAATCCAGGGGAAATGCCTTACCCACGAATTTCTGAGGTGTAGAGCGTTTTCGTTTGGTGATGCTATTTGCCAGTCGGTCAATGAAGGCAGGCCGATCGGCTGAGGAGTGAAGCATGGAGTCTGGCACCATCTCCAAGTCTCGCATCTCGTCACCTAAAAAAAAAAAGGCCACCTGTGGGTTTTTTTTTTGGGGGGGGGGGCTATTTTCATCGCATCTCTTCCCTAGTCAAGGCCTGGGATTATTAACAACGCACAAGGTTGATCAGGACCAATAGTCCCTCAAAGGCTTCCGTACCACTTTGTGGAAGCTCACGGTCACTGAGTGGAACTCAGCCGCCAGCAAAAGCTCCCCCTGCCAGGCAGCCGCCAACCTGCACGACACCAATACAATGCCTGTGCGGCCGCACAGCTTACACGGAATGTTGAGAAGGACTGTGCTCTGTGCATTTGTAGGAGAAAGAACTCACACAGCAAAACTGGTTCCCCATTCTAATTTTGGTCCAACCCATTCCTCTGTAGCAGTGATTCTCAACCAGTGGCACGTGTACAACTGGTGGGACACTGAGCAGTCTAGGAGAGAAGCAATGCTTTCACAGAAGTAAGAATTCACCCTCCCTTAAACCCCACGTCCGCCTGCAAGTGTTATGTGCCATCTTCAGCCGACCCTGCTTGTTACAGATTATTCACCTGTGACCTTTTTGGCATTCTAGTAGTAACCTTTACTCCCCTGTTACCCTGGTCTACCAGCGAGTGTCCTTGATGTGCTACTTCCTGCCAACCTTAGCTGCCAGGGATTATCCATTGTGCTTCTGCAATTTTTATGTCCTTAAAATTTACCATAAATGATAAATATAATAGAAGGTCTGTGAACATAGAAATCATAGAAACACAGAGGTGGAAGGGACCTCCAGGGTCATGTAGTCCAATCCACGGGTCTGCAAACTGTAGCTCTCCAGATGTTCATGGACTATGATTCCCATCAGCCCCTGCCGGCATGGCCAAGTGGCAGGGCTGATGGGAATTGTAGTCCATGAACATCTGGAGAGCCACAGTTTGCAGACCCCTGGTCCAATCCCATGCAAAAAATTTTCCAGGACCCCTGACCAATTTGGCCTGGAGGAAAATTCCTGCCTGACCTCAAAGTGGTGATGAGCATTACCCTGGACATGGAAGAAAGGGCCAGGAGAACCAAGTACGGACACAACCGTTCTGGCCCTCCCTCTTATGATCTGCCTATCTCAGGGGTGTCGAGCTCTGTCACCCCAGATGTTCATGGACTACGATTCCCATCAGCCCCTGCCAGCATGGTCAATTGGCCATGTTGGCAGGGGTTGATGGGAATCGTAGTCCATGAACATCTGGGGTGCCAGAGTTGGACACTCCTGGCCTATCTGATCCCTCTTATGATCAGCCCCAGCTACCTCACAGGGTGTTTGCTGTGGGGGGGGGGGGGGGAGGGGAAAGGAGTTTGTCAGCCCCTTTGAGTCTCCTACAGGAGAGAAAGGGGGGATATAAATCCAACTCTTCTTCTTCTAAGTTTGCAAAATCAGCATTGCTGTCTGATGGCCATCAAGCCCCTGCTTAAAAACCTCCAAAGAAGGAGAAGACTGTCCATGGAAAAAGGGGACAAGATGCTTCCTATCATGGTAGGGCCCGAGTTTTTTTTGATAAAGTGGTTGGAATGTAACATACAAAAGACCGAGGACCTCTTCTCTTGGATATGGTCATCTAATTAATTTAGAAGGCTTCTCTGAGTCTGTGCGCTCTCTGATGACCAGCCTCCCGTTTCCCAACCACCAGAGCCCGATGCTATTTACCTGGGAATGGGATTCTGGCCGATGACCTGCACTAGCAGCAGATGATATTTAAAGCAGAGAGAAGCTCTCAGCAGCGAATGTAGCATTAGACCAGAGGTCTGCAACCTGTGGCTCTCCAGATGTTCATGGACTACAAATCCCATCAGCCCAATTGGCCATGCTGGCAGTGGCTGATGGGAATTGTAGTCCATGAACATCTGGAGAGCTGCAGGTTGCAGACCCCTGCATTAGACCAAAATGGGGCTCTCCAAAGTGCACATCCCAACTGAACGATGATTTTGCTCCACAGTAGCTGACTGGGACTCTGACCGTGACACCCGCATGCCTGGATGAACTCGATTCAGCTGTTGCAGGGCCACGACAAACTTACCGTGCTGGCCAGCCAGCGACTGTGGTTCAGTGTTAAGACTCTGCAGGTAGTTGTGACAGCGTTCTTTGTGCTCTTCCAAGGTGCTTTGCTGCTTGTAGCTGCGGCCACAATAATTACATTTGTAGGGCTTGCCGACCGTGGGGGAGGAGACTGAAATGAAAACAAACACAAAAGAAAAGAGTCCACTAGAGGAGCTCATAGGCTTCTTGAGACATCGCAGCAACAGGGTGTGTGTGTGTGTGTGTGTGTGTGTGTGTGCGCGTGCGTGTGTGGAGGGTCAGCAAGGACTGGGAACGGGTGACAATCTGCCTGCAGCCAAGAAGATGAAAAGAGGCAGACGCAAACTCAGGCCTTTTGAAGAAAATCTTGACAAAAAAGCAAACAAAAAACCCACTCTGCATACAGCACCACCTGCTCTCTCCTGCCAGTCTCTCCTTACCTGGAAGATTAAAAACAACCACCACCACCACCACCTCCACCACCACCACCAGAAGTGTTTTCATGTCCGGTTGCATCCCACCTGCCCCCACCCCTACCAGGAACAGACAGGGTATCGACAGGGAAATAAGAATGGTGGCAAGGATGCTGACAGGATCCAGTGTGCGGGCTTCGGTCTGAAGATATCAAGACCCTCCTCTATAAGAGCACACGCCCTGTATAAACAACAGCCAAGCCATTTTTTAAGACCCAGCCACAGTATGCTTTGCTTACAATTCTTGAAAATGCCACTGGTTCCTATACAGAACAGACTGCCAATTCATACATTCTTACCATACATCAAGGGAACCACTGACCACATAGGAAAACTGATGAAGAAGCATAACCTACAAACAATCTACAGAGCCACTAAGAAAATTCAACAAATGCTACGTTCACCAAAGGATAAGAGGGATCCTCTAGCTACTGCAGGAGTCTACCGCATACCATGTAGCTGTGGACAAGTCTACATAGGAACCACCAAACACAGCGCTCAGACACGAATCAAAGAACATGAAAGGCACTGCAGACTATTTCAGCCAGAAAAATCAGCAATAGCAGAACACATGATAAACCAACCTGGACACAGAATATTATTTGAAAACACAGAAATTCTGGACCACTCTGACAACCACTACGTCAGACTACACAGAGAAGTGAAATCCACAAACACAAGGACAATATCAACAGAAAGGAAGAAACCATGAAAATGAACAGAACTTGGCTGCCAGTGTTGAAAAACACTAGAGTCAAGACAGTGACTAATCAGCTCCACACAAACGCAGGATGACTATAGACAATAAACAATCAAAGGGAACAAAGGCCAGGCTACTTCTATTCAGATGCCCTCACCTTGCTATCTTCATTGTTACTCACATGCTACATACTTCATTGTTACTCACATGCCAGGCTACTTCTATTCACATGCCCTCACCTATTGACCTTGCTACCTTCATTGTTACTCACAGGTATATATACTCCACTTGCTTTCCTTTCCTACTATCAGATCCTCTGAACATGCCAGCCACAGATGCAGGTGAAACGTCAGGAGAGAATGCTGCTAGAACATGGCCATACAGCCCGGAAACCACACAGCACCCCAGTGATTCCAGCCATGAAAGCCTTCGACAATAGACTGCCAATAGTTTGAGTGAATGTATACAATGAAAAATAAAAAGAGTCAAGATCATAAAGACCAGGGTCTTTTGACTAAGCCAGAAAAATCCTGATGGAGGATACATTACTTCACCAACAGCTAGATGACGTATGGAATCTCCACCTCACGGACATTGAAGCCACCAAGTGGTTTGTTTCCAAGATTGTGGTATAGAAGGCTTGTCACAAAGCAGAGATGGATTTCTGGTCACAGAAAGGGACTCACCAGTGCCCAGTGCTTAATTTCTAAAAGAATGGGGAGTTCACACCTACTGCCACCGGAGGCTACTACTTCAAGAACTCCACAACTGGTTGTGAAGTACAGGCACTCTTTTTAGACAATGGTCAAAGTTCTGACAGCAGACCCAGGGACATGAACGTTGCTGCTTTTTTTCTGTTATGCCTTTTGCTTGCTAGTGGACAAAAATAATAAAACACTGGAAAGGGTGGGGATTCCTCTCTGCTTTGTTGCTTGTAGCTGCAGCCACAATAGTTACATTTGTAGGGCTTGCCGACCGTGGATGAAGTGGTCTTAGGAGACAAGTAGCATAGTAAGAGGCTGAAGAAACCACAGAGGTACGATGCCAGAGGAACGATGCTGGATAGGATCCATTAAAAAAATAGACTGGACTTGACAGTTACGGCAAAAATGTTCAGTTCTTGACAACCTTAAGATACCGGCTATAAGAGGTGGCCCAGGTAGGATGTAGATGGTACCCACACTGAAAACATTCCATACAGAGAGCCTTCTCTGTGGCGGCCCCAGCACCCTACCCCTGGAGAGCCACTAGGCCCCAACTCTGCAAGAGTATAGGCTCCTAGTCAAGACCACCTGCTGTTCCTGGGCATACATATTCTCTATTCTGGACAATACCTGCCCCCCTCCCTCTCCCTTTTATCCTGGTACCTTCTCTCACCTGTACTGGCTCTCTGGATTGGGTTCTATGTGGATTGGATGACCATGTATTTTTGGGAGGGTGGGTTATGGCGGGGGACAGGGAGGTTTTATGAAGGAGTCTTAGCATGGTTTTATGATTGTATTTTTATGGTGTTTTAGGACTGTGCCTCACCCAGGGACTTTGGTGCTGGGCATGAAATAAATATACAGCAAATACATACATAAACATACATGCTTCGGTGCTCCAATAACCCTCATGACCTGGTTTGCTGAGTTTTTTTTTTTTAAAAAATAAAGCACGAATGCACCTAGTTAGGGGATGGGAGATAGAGAGTACATTTAATCTCAGGAGCTAGTTACAGATAGAAAGGGTCTCCTATAAATAGCTCTGTATTACTGGTTGACGGGGGGAGGGGGGGGCTTGTATAACACAGTCTGCAAAGATCTCTGTGTAGAATTTCATCCATTTCTGAAATCAGGAGCAATCTGGACATCTGGAAATTACTCAAGTATTCCACTAAGCCTCAATATTTGCAAGCAAGTACTCCAAGAACCTGGAAAGTGCCCCTTGAACGGCAGCAGAAAAGCCAACACACACACACACAAAAGCCATACGTTTTTTTGTAAGTGGGAAATGTTTTTTTAAAGAGGCTACAGGTCTGCTTTGGCTTCTCCGGAGCTTCCAGTTAAAACATAAGGAAAACTGCGATCCGCATTTGCCTTCCTTGAGAACTAAGGCCCCTTCCGCACATGCAGAAAAATGCACTTTCAATACCCTTTCAATCCACGTTGCAGCTGGATTTTACTGCGAGGAATAGCAAAATCCACTTGCAAACAATTGTGAAAGTGGATTGAAAGTGCATTATTCAGCAGGTAGGGCATAAGATTTCCCCATTCTTGCATTCCAAGGGCTTTAAGGTCTCAGCAATTTTGGTACAGGCAGCACCAGACAATAAGAGTCTCTTCTCATCATTATCTACTCAAGCCAAAAAGAAAGAAAGAAAGAAAGAAAGAAAGAAAGAAAGAAAGAAAGAAAGAAAGAAAGAAAGAAAGAAAGAAAGAAAGAAAGAAAGAAAGAAAGAAAGAAAGAAAGAAAGAAAGAAAGAAAGAAAGAAAGAAAGAAAGAAATGCACCCTGAACTTTTTACAGTAGCCTGGCTGACGGTATGTTTGGTCGCTCCAGCCCCGAAGGCGAGGAGATGCAATATAGACAGGGGGATCAGGCAAACTGTATAGACTAGAACAGTGGTGGCGAACCTTTGGCACTCCAGATGTTATGGACTACAATTCCCATCAGCCCCTGCCAGCATGGCCATGCTGGCAGCGGCTGATGGGAATTGTAGTCCATAACATCTGGAGTGCCAAAGGTTCGCCACCACGGGACTAGAAGCAGATCTTTAAAGGAATTCTGAGACACAGGTTCGGAAAGAAAAGGTCCCACCCCAACAAAAAGTAAGTTAGTTAGTTAGTTAGTTAGTTAGTTAGTTAGTTAGTTAGTTAGTTAGTTAGTTAGTTAGTTAGTTAGTTAGTTAGTTAGTTAGTTAGGTAGATAGGTAGATAGATAGGTAGATAGGTAGGTAGATAGGTAGGTAGATAGGTAGATAGGTAGATATATATCTATATATATATATCTATATCTATATATATATCTATATATCTATATATCTATATATCTATATCTATATCTATATCTATATCTATATCTATATATATATATATATATATAGAGAGAGAGAGAGAGAGAGAGAGAGAGAGACCCCCCGGGATTGGGCGGTTTATAAATTCAAATAATAAAATAAAATAAAATAAAAAAATAAGAGAGAGGGAGAGAGAGAGAGAGAGAGAGAAATTCCAAACCTACTTATGAACATATGAAACCACCTTTCCACCGAGATCAGAGGATCAACTACCAGTCCAGAACTATCTAATAAGACGAAAGGCTTGCTCTCTAAAACCTCAACTACTACCCGCACTAAACTCTACTGCTACAACATCTATACACAAATACTGAATATTGTTTAAATGGAATATTATTATACCACAGTGTCTTAAATAAATGCAAAACATAACATGAAAAGTCTTGTTCTCTCTTTTGGGATAAAATATCCAATAAATGACAATCCAATGAATCCTTACAATTACAAACCTTATACGAGCCTGACTAATCAATCTTTTACGATACAAGATACATAAACAGAAGGTTCAGCTTAAAAGTGCAAATTTGTTCCATAGATATTCAGACATTGCTTACTGCATCGTCTCCATTCCGATAGCTCATCACAACGGCCAGAGCTTACTGTGGGACACTAATTGCTGGAGAGACCAAATCAGTCACTCCTCCTAAACTGAGGAGTTTTGAAGAGCTTGTAAGATTGATTCAAATAGTTTTTACGATGCGTTGTAGCAGTCCTAGCCTATAAATCAACTCTCCAGGCTCAGACAATCCAAGCTCGGAAGCTTCTGAATCTCAAAGCAGACGTCTCCACTAGTCCTGCTTCGGGAAAGGCCAACTTTTTGACCTAGGATCCTTTTCTAGAGAGCATGGACCCCTTCCTTACACTGTAGGCCTCCTACCCCGGACATCAGTCAATACAATTTCTTTGTGATCCTGCACCTTCGTTTTCCAGCTGAACCGTTTGTCGGACAATTTCTACTTTGACTCAGACTAGTTCTGCTGCCACAATTACCACAAGTACCACAAGTGCCACTCCCTCCAGCTGTCCGGGCCTTGCGGGACCTTGGTGAGTTCCGCAGGGCCTGTAAGACTGTGTTGTTCCACTGGGCCTTCGGAGGGTCCAGCCGCTGATATGGTGCCCCCTTACTGCTCTTTGCCTTGGTGCTGTTACATCAGGGTCCCCTCACATTGAGGGGCCCGCCGTCCCCCTTTTGGGGGTAGGTTTTAAATTGGGGTTTTTGGACGCCTCTTGTTTATTTTTGTATTAACTATTATCCGCTGTTTTATATGAGTTTTTAGGTTGTTTTATTGATGATTATGGGATGGAGCCAATGTATTTGTATTTTGTGTATGACCTGCTCCTGCCGATGTTTGAACTGTGCTGTTCACCGCCCGGAGCCCTTTGGGGATCGGGCGGTATAAAAATCGAAGAAATAAATAAATAAAATAAATAAAAGAGCATTGGGCACTTTCAACTCCTGCTGCGCTTGCCCTGTGGGGTGGTGGCATTAATGATCAGTTTGTCTTCTTACATTTTGGAGAAACTGTGTCAAGTTCATTTGTCATGAGGGCCAGGTATGACATAAATATGACTTGGTTGGGCTGGGCCTGGGGGGTGGCCGCCTCAGCTGCCCCCAAAATGGCACTGTGGGGGGAGGGGTTTCTGGACTGATGAGCCCACAGTGGGGTGGAGTGGCAGCCCTGAGAGGGTTTATCAGGCCCTTGTGCCGGTTGAGGTAACTCACCCTTGCTCCCAATCCGGCCTGGCAAGCCCAGCAGATCTGGCTCTCGGGTTGCATGTTTGACACCCCTGCTCTATGTAGTATTTTGTTCCCCTGCAGCTAACCATCTGGTGCACTGCTTTCCCAGTGAGGACAGCAAATATATACCAAGTTGACAGGAGCTTTTTAAAGAAATCAGAAAAAAAGAGTGGAATAGGATCACTTTGCTCAGAATTCTGCTGAAAAGCAAGGTGTTCTGCTCAATAATATACACTTCCAAAACTTGCTACACAAAATACAAATACATTGGCTCCATCCCAATGTGACCAGAACTGCCCACATATTTGCACCATTTTATGACTCTTTGCTAGCTCCTCCTTTTCCAACTCTCCCAAATAAACCTTCTTGCCTCCTTGATTCCTATCCTTCATTTCTTTTCCTGTCTCTCCCTGCTTCAGAGCACCACACAGCTTACTGCGGTCTTTACCAGAGTCAGTCAGACACACAACAACTATGCTCTCAACAAATGGTTCTGTTCAATCGCTCAGCCTTCCAACCTCACTCACCATATTGGTAAAATACCCTTTTGAAACATAAAGGTAAAAAGGTAAAGCTTCCCCTTCAGTCGTGTCTGACCCTGGGGTACCCCTGCGAGCAGTGATTTTATAGGAAAGCTGTTTTTGTGGGGTAGTTTGCCATTATAAGAACATAAGAACATAAGAACAAGCCAGCTGGATCAGACCAGAGTCCATCTAGTCCAGCTCTCTGCTACTCGCAGTGGCCCACCAGGTGCCTTTGGGAGCTCACATGCAGGAGGTGAAAGCAATGGCCTTCTGCGGCTGTTGCTCCCGAGCACCTGGACTGTTAAGGCATTTGCAATCTCAGATCAAAGAGGATCAAGATTGGTAGCCATAAATCGACTTCTCCATAAATCGCCATTGCTTTCCCCAGCTATTATTTACCCCCTAGCTATGAGCTAGGTGCTCATTTACCAACCAAGAAATGGATGGATGGCTGAGCTGAGCTGACCATGAGCCAGCTGACAGGATATCTGACCCACAGCGGGCTCGAACTCCTGACCGTGTGAGTGGCAGTACAAGCACTTAACCACTACGCCACATGGCTCTTCAAGTTTGAAATATACCTGCCTTTAAATAGAAACTTAACAACCCTTCCCACAGAATGTCTACAGAGGGCAGGGGGAGAAGAGATGGACCTTCTTCAGAAGTATAAAAATCAGCTAAATGCAATTTCCCAATTCATTTATTTACTGGGCTCTGGAACGAGAGAAATACACCAAAGAGAGGTGGTCTCATAGGAGGAAAAGCATCTTAGCGATCCCCCATGTAGATGCAGCTTCTGATCTATTTCTAACTGATGTGATGTGTTTGATCTAGGTTATAAAAACTTCCCTTTTTGGGGAGGCCGCTCTTCAGAGATGAAAGCAATGCCATCACCCATGGGGATAGCATGAAACACACACAGCGTGTTAAGGAGAGAGGGAAACATTCTGTGCTCACCCTCCAAAGGTGGATGAAACTATTTTTACAGCTGCAAAATCCGAACGTGGAAAAAGCCAGCGTCACACTTTCAACTGTCCTTCATCAATAATCTGCTTTTGGGGAGATAGGATGATTTTAACCGTTGGCACATTTTATATACCTGTCAATTGAGGAGTCTAATTTTAGGCCTTGAGATGCTGAAGGTCGGAGACACAGAAAATACATCCTTGAGACAAGGTGCGACACGGAAGTTCCAAAACACCGTGTGGGGCTGAGCCGCCTGGGAGAGCTCCCCTGCCAAGCAGTGCCAATACGGTGGCTGAGTCGCTGCACAAATGCACAGCTTACAGGGAACGTTGTTGAGGGATTAGGATCTAACAAAGAAAATACGCTTTCCTAGACAATTAATTTAAAAGTCCTGATGTGACCGCGCCCAGCCTCCAAAACAGGATGACTGCCGGCTCATATAATTTGGGTAAGGACTTCTAACACTCCGAACTACAGGCTTTATAATTTCTTTCCTGAGAAAAAGTAAAGGAGCTTCCCATAGTACTCTGGCCAGAATCAGAATGCCTGCCCTGGTAGGCCAGCTGCCACTACCTTCTGGATGTAGCCAGCGTGGTACAGTGGTTAAGAGTGGTGGATTTGAATCTGGAGTGCGGTTTGATTCCCCACTCTTCCACATGAGCAGGGGACTCTAATGTGCTGAACCAGGTTTGTTTCCCCACTTCTACACACGAAGCCGGCCGGGTGAACTTGAGCGAGTCACAGTTCTCTCAGAACTCTCTCGGCCCCACCTGCCTCGCCAGGTGCCTGTTTTGGGAGGGAAAGAGAAGGTGGTTGTGAGCTGCTTTGAGACTCCTTAAAGGCTGAGAAAAGTGGGATATAAAAACCAACTCTTCTTCCTCTACACCACTCACTTATTTCTTTGTAAATAAATATAATGGGTGCAAAAAGAAATGTCTGTTTATTCCTTTCTTTCTCTATCTGTATCTTGCAGCCACTAGGAATTTAATTCCAAACTCCTTTATAATATCTCCTGAAGCAGTGCATCTGAGCTATAAGGCAGTTTTGAAGGGCTGCGCGGCCCTGAGGAAATTACTAGTGCGGGATTCCGGGTTACGTTTAATAAATTAAAATGTTATTTATGTATGTTCTTTAGCGTAAAAGTTTCAATAAATAATTCACAACAAATGAAACCAACTGAGGCAACAACTTCTGCTGAGGTGACTTTTACTTCACACCAATCCACACGCTCGCACCTTTATATCGCTGAGATCCTATTAGGATTTGACTCCATTTGTAACCTTGGAACGTTTCTTCCTGTTTCCTTGGCAATTCTACCCTTCATATAAGACTATAAGTTTAGCACAGGCAGCCTCTCTCTTCCAGACTCTCCTCTGACAACCAATCACCGCACTCCCTCATCTCCCTTTCAACCCCAGCCATTTCCTTCTACAACTTACCTTTCAATCTAAAGAAACACGCACACAAACACACACGACATTTGAAATCGGTACGTACACAAAGGCCATGAGTTCCTATTCTGACACTCCAGAAGTTAGAGAACAGTTTTAATTGCACTTTCTACACTGGCACATTTACCTCCTCTGAACCTCCTTGAAGTTGCTCTTGTCAACTATCAAAAGGGTAACTTGCACACGGTTTGAGCTGCATGAGCTTCACGAGGGAACTCAAATGCTGAGCTAAGGAACGCCCACCCACACACAAAAGAATTTTTGCACATACGAAGCGTATAGATTAAACTCTTCTGCACACTAGTGCAGGGAAGAAGGAACGAAGTGTGGCTGATGACAAGGAAAAATAAAACGGCCACCCCACTCACAGGAGATACAAAATAAGACTGAAGCTGATCACGCAAACTAGGTAGAAATATATTAGTCAGATAAAATTCCCTACCCATTTTGCCCGAGAGGTTTCTTCAGGGAAAACTGTTAGTCTTGCAGCAGTTTTTCCAAAGAAGATTATAAGTTTGACGGCGCACAGAATTTTATCTGAGTAATAAAATATATTGTTACTACTGTTATCAAGCGGACCTTGATAAATTAGGTGAGTGGGCTAAGAAATGGCAAATGCAGTTCAATGTAGCAAAATGTAAAGTGATGCACATAGGGGCAAAAAATCCAAACTTCACATACACGCTACAGGGGTCAGTGATATCAGTCACAGACCAGGAAAGGGATTTGGGCGTCTTAGTTGATAGTTCCATGGGAATGTCAACTATGCTGGGGATAATTAGGAAAGGAATTGATAATAAAACTGCAAGGATTGTCATGCCCTTATATAAAGCCGTGGTGTGACCGCACTTGGAGTACTGTGTTCAGTTCTGGTCGCCACATGTCATAAAGGATATCGAAGAGATAGAAAAAGTGCAAAGAAGGGCAACGAAGATGATTGAAGGATTGGAGCACCTTCCTTATGAGGCTGCAGCGTTTGGGACTCTTTAGTTTGGAGAGGAGACGTCTGAGGGAGATATGATTGAAGTCTATAAAATTATGCATGGGGTAGAAAATGTCGACAGAGAGAAATTTTTCTCTCTTTCTCACAATATTAGAACCAGGGGGCATTCATTGAAAATGCTGGGGTGGGAAGAATTAGGACTAATGAAATGAAACACTTCTTCACGCAACGTGTGATTGGTGTTTGGAATATGCTGCCACAGGAGGTGGTGATGGCCACTAACCTGGATAGCTTTAAAAAGGGCTTGGACAGATTTATGGAGGAGAAGTCGATCTATGGCTACCAACCTTGATCCTCCTTGATCTGAGATTGCAAATGCCTTAGCAGACCAGGTGCTCGGGAGCAGCAGCAGAAGGCCATTGCTTTCACACCCTGCATGTGAGCTCCCAAAGGCACCTGGTGGGTCACTGTGAGTAGCAGAGTGATGGACTAGATGGACTCTGGTCTGATCCAGCAGGCTCTTTCTTATGTTCTTTTGTATATTCTTATGTTTTACGGCCAACGATGAGCCATGATCACAATCAAGCTTATTTTCCACAGTCATAAGCTAGAATAAACCTGGGAGCCTCAGGATGCTAAATTCTGTGCTATCTCCGCTCTGGCCACACTTCAGTAAGAGATGGAAACATGTAATACCTGCATCTTAAATGTCTGCAAACCAAAAGGGGTTCCTGGGGCAGGGGAGGGTTGTCCAAAGGATGTATTCTGAGCTATCCAGAGTTCCCTAATCCTCAGACATATGCTTTACTTCATTCTTTGCCACCCCTGACAGAATATGTTAGAAGAAGAAAACATATGCAAGGTTTTTTTAAAAGTGTAGAAATCTTCAGTCCAGAATACATCTGAATTTGGGGAACACAGCATACCCAGCCATGAATCCGGAGTCCTTCCTAGGTCACAGCAGGAAAGTGTAAACACAGGCAGAGATTGCATCCTTCCCTGTTCCAGATAATAATCTTTGAAGATTAATTTAATTGTTACTTTAATATTTTATAGCTTCCTAGTTTCTAATTAACCATCTTCGGGCTAGAAATACAGCGCGGCGTACAGACCCAGACGGGTGTCTGTATGTGTATCTACACTTCCGTTGCATAATGCAAAGTTGTTCCTACAGATCTCATAGCCTCAGGAAATCAAAGCAGGAGTTGGAGAGATGAACCAGTAATTGGGACAACAAGAGCATCAAGGCACGCTGGAGGAAGCCAGGTCCTTTTCAATAAGAAGATCCATGTCTCCCCAACCTCCAATTCACCAATCATCAAAAAGGGGATGTAGCTGGAACTGCTTACCTCGTGCACGTTTAGCATAATGGTTTGTTCCGCAATCCTTCATCCATGGCATCAAACAATAGTAGTTTGAGGACAGGATGGATGGAGGTTACCTATCCTCCCCAGTGCTGAATTTTTTAAAAGGTGCAAGTGGGCTCAAATGGAATAGTATGGGAATCCCATATTTCATACACACACAGACTCACAGAACTCAGCAGATAGCTTACCTTACACTGTGTGTGTGTGTGTGTGTGTGTGTGTAAAGCACTGCCCAGTCGAAACTTGTTTATGATGATCCTGTAGGGTTTTCAAGGCAAGAGACTAATAGAGGCGGTTTGCTGTTGCTTTCCTCCGCACAGTGAGCCCTGGCATTCCTTGGTGGTCTCCCATCCAATTATTAACTGTTTAGCTTAACCTTAAAAAGCAGACTTCTAGAACAGGAATACCATATCTTGTTGGGCCAAGCAAATAAATCATGCTCACCCCTTTCTGTCGGAATAGTACCAGAACAGGGGCACATAGCCAAATATCTTGAACTATTAACTGAACCCCAACAGAGATGGATTATTACAAGGGCCAGGTGCAATACTTTTCCATCGGCCATTACAAAGGGTCGCTACCTATCTATCCCTCTCCAGGATCGGGTCTGTCCACACTGTAAAAACCAAGTGGAGACTCTTGCTCACATTATACTTGACTGTCCGAGATATGTGGGTATTAGGAATTTCTCTCCCGGGCAGGTCTTAGACAAATCTGAAAGAGACTCTGACAACTCTGTTGTGGAGCTTTTGTTAAATAACACAGAGGGCGTGCTCTTGGGAAAAGTAGCAAAATTTCTTTTACAAGTGACAGAATTTTCTGAGTAACGTTCAATGCTAGCTACAGTTTATCTGTCTGTGTTTTGAATGTACTTTTGATTTGTACTTCAGAAATGTCTGTAATGCTCTGGAGCCTATTTTAATATGCCTAATAAAAGTTGTTGTATTGACTAAAACTGTTTAGCTTCTGAGATCTGAAAACATCAGGCGAGTCTGGGCCACCCAGGTCAGGGCAAAAAGTTATCCTGTCTTCACTTTGCTCACTTGTATTCTTTACTTTGCTTCTGCCTTTTTTTGGTGTGCCATCAAGTCAAGACTGATGGCGCCCCCTGGTGGGGTTTTCAAAGCAAGAGACATTCAGAGGTAGTTTGCCATTACCTTCCTCTACGTCCGTGGTTCTCAACCTGTGGGTCGCGACCCCTTTGGGGGTCGAACGACCCTTTCCCGGGGGTCGCCTAAGACTCTCTCCATCAGTGTTCTCCATCTGTAAAGTGGATAAATGTTAGGGTTGGGGGTCACCACAACATGAGGAACTGTATTAAAGGGTCGCGGCATTAGGAAGGTTGAGAACCACTGCTCTACGTCATGCCCTTGTATTCCTTGGAGGAATTCCAAACAAATAGTAACCAGGGCCAATCCTGCTTAGCTTCCGAGATCTGTCGAGGGCAGGCTAGTCTGGGGTTACCCAGGTCAGGAGCTTATGCTACCAATTCCCTGCTCACAGAGGATTGGTATGTTAGGAAAAAGGCTCCCCTTTTTGCATGGAGGAATAGTACATTAGTCAACAAGCCCCATCTACTGTGTGCATGATATAATCCAGTTTAAGTACACACTAGCAGTCAAATAAGATGGGACGTCACTTTAGAACAACTACAAGGACTGAATGGGATTACAGCTATGAGTTCCTCGGCATTGGGGCTACTAGTTGCCCCATGCCCATCACTGGGGTGAGCAGAAGTTTGTTTCTAAGGACATTAGAAGTAAGTCAAGAGAACACCACTCCTAGGACCACTAACTTTCCAAGAGGCTTACAGCAGAACCTGGCTTCTCCTAGGTCTAACTAATGCTTTGAAACATGAGCTGGATTCCCTCTTTTGAAGAGAGAATGCTGACTTAGCTGAAGTTGCGTATCAATTCCCACAGCCCAGTTCCCACAATTTGACACTCCAAAGGCCACTGATTCCGAAAACGCTGCTTGCGGAGGCAGGTCCGCGCTGGGTGGCGAATGCCAGAGCTTTTTGTTTCACTACCAAACAGATCTCAGGCCTGCACCTTCTTCCTCGGCCTCACAATGCAACATGCAAAACAGTCCCCAGCTCAAACTAAGCACCACGGGTACCCACCAATGTGTTCCCTGAAGGGTCAGATTGAGAGGAGCTGCCGTCACTGCTGTCGTCGTGAACCACCCAAGCGGAAGCTGGTCCGGGGAAACTGACAGCTGATTTTGATTGTTCTAGACTGAAGGACTGTTCGGGAAGATCAAAAGCCTCAAGGCAGAGAGCAGCGGCATCCCGGCAAAGCACAGTGATCTGTGAAGAAAGCTGTCATGGTTCCACAGCTTCCCCCAAGCTCCGTACAAACAAAAACCCCGCGCTTTCATTTGTTCACATGGCAGTTAATTAGGGGTTTTGACTCGAGCAACAAAGTTGCTTCTGATTTGGGGAGGGTAGCATGTATGTATCATCCTCTACCACAGACTACCTTGCTCATCGGTCTTTTTTTTTCTCCCCGCAGGTGAAACTACTCAGAAGCAGTCCAGAAATGGAAGAAAGGTCGCCAAGAAGAAGAAGAAGAAGAAGAAGAAGATGATGATGATGATGATTAGAGCCCACCGCTCATGTGGAGGAGTGAGGAATCAAGCCTGATTCTCCAGATTAAAGGGACAGGCAGGTCTTCCAAAGGAGACCAAGTCAGCTGCAAAGGGGAAGCAACTTTCTCCAAGGTCCGGTTTTTCATTCCTCTAGACAGGGTGAATGTGCTACATTTTCACTTTCTCTCTCTCATTCAATGTAACAGAGGTGTCTGTGCCCTCTGATGAGTGTCTGATGGGGGGGGGGTGTCTGCAAAGCAACCTCTTTCTTTTCATAGATTTCTCTCTCTCTCAGGAATGCCACAGGCCAACATATTGCTGTTCTCTCCTTTTAAGAAAGCATTCCTGTCTCCAGATCAGGAAATTCCCAATTCCTGATGGGAATTGTAGCTCATCAGGGGCCAGAGGTGTATTTGCTTAGGGACATGGGGCATATCCCTGGGTGCCCCCATTTGGTCATGTGTGGGGGTGCAAAAATTTCAGGTTCGTTCATGTGTGTTTTGTATTTTTTAGTGTTTTTTCCCTTTTTGTCCAGCAGGGGGTGCAGTTTTTAGGCTCGCGGCACCAAAATTTCAGTGTATCATCAGGTGAAACTCCTGATGATACCATACAGGTTTGGTGAATATTGGTTCAGGGGGCCAAAGCTATGGACCCCCAAAGGGGGCGCCCTCACCCCCCATTGTTTCTAATGTTTGCGGTGGCTTTAAGCTGAATTCTGCGGGGGAGGGAGGGAAAGGCCCACCGCAAAACAGAAAGCCAAGTACTAGAGACAGCAACACGGGCGTCAAAAGAGGAAGCCGGATGTCGAGGGAGGGGCCAGTCAATTTGCAGGGAAACACGATGTGAAAACTGACAAGTGTATAATGCTCACGGTCTCTTGATGTCAATATACAAATGCACAGAGTATGGGAAACAAACAGCGGGAATTCAAGTACGGAAGGCAAGTCTGAAGTGACAGGTATTACTGAGACTCGGTAGGACGAGACTCATGACTGGAATACAGAAACTGGAGGGTATATTTTGTTCAAAACAATCAGCCAGCAGAAGACAATCCAGAAGAAGGGGAGGGGGAGTAGCATTATGTGTAAAGAACATAGAAACCTGTATGGAAATCCATTCATTTGGGAGTTGGAAGCCCTATCAAAAACATCTGGGTCACAAAAGCCTTTCATTTGAGAGTTGGAAGCCCTATCAAAAACATCTGGGTCACAAAAGCCTTTCATTTGAGAGTTGGAAGCCCTATCCAAAACATCTGGGTCAAGTGGAGAAGCGAAAATGATCCTATTGTGGCATTATGATTATGGACAGCCCAACAAACTGTAAGATTTGGGTGCTGTGTGGTTTCTGGGCTGTATGGCCGTGTTCTAGCAGCATTCTCTCCTGACGTTTCGCCTGCATCTGTGGCTGGCATCTTCAGAGGATGCCACAGATGCAGGCGAAACGTCAGGAGAGAATGCTGCTAGAACACGGCCATACAGCCCGGAAACCACACAGCACCCAAGTGATTCTGGCCGTGAAAGCCTTC
The DNA here is from genome assembly GCF_021028975.2 of Sphaerodactylus townsendi. Taxonomy (NCBI): domain Eukaryota; kingdom Metazoa; phylum Chordata; class Lepidosauria; order Squamata; family Sphaerodactylidae; genus Sphaerodactylus; species Sphaerodactylus townsendi. The sequence continues at coordinate 174,601,921 of NC_059427.1, read as the reverse complement.
GACAAAACTGTAAGATGCTGGATGATCTCATCACAGAGGCTGGGAATGGGGGTATCCTGCCTTTCTGGGGATCATCAACTAAACGGTTGAACAGCCTTGTGGATGGCTTCCAAGGTGGAGGAAGGCGCAAGGGGCAAGCTGTTATCCTGGACTTCATCCAAGCCAACAGGGAAGAACAGATGGATGAAGTGAAAGAGGCGAGAGTCTTGGGGGAATCTGACCAGCTCATATTGGAATGTCTTTATTGACTTTTAATTGCAGACCAACTTTCTCACTTGGACTCAAAGTGAATTACACAGACTGGGTCAATGCAAACGACGGATAGGGCGTGCAACGTAAAATGAGACAGGGTTAAAGTTGTAGAACCAACCAGAAGTCAAAAAAACAGAACTGAAGCAAAGCATAAGTATTAATACGACCCTTTCAACGATGCAAAATCCCGCATAAGGATCCTAGTGTCAGCAAGCTATACGCAGTAGACGACAGTACAGACCACAGTCACTAATAAATATTCTTTGTGAAGCATTTCGTACAGGGCTGGATCAAGGGGAAGCCAAGGGGGGTGGGTTGAGCATGCAGAGGGGAGCAGACCAGCAGATTAGACAAAGAAAGAATATGTATGTATTTGTACTTTTTCCCTCATTCAAAAGAAAATGTAGATCCAGACCTGATTTAGTACAGTGCAACTCTATCACCTGTAGGAGATTACTGCATAGAGAAGTGGCTAGCACACTGATGAAAAGGGCAAAAGGAACATGTTGTTTAGGAAGTACATTTAGGATAGGAAAGATGGAGAGATAGCATGCTGCTATCTTGCAAGCTACGAAGAGTCTCTTTTCTAACTTCAAAAAGAAGCAGGATATTAGACCCGAGAGTATCGGTAAAAGGGGTCAGTAACTTTACAACCCTCTCTAGCGGACCCTTTGCCCGCCCCCTGCTGGGTCTTAGCGCCTTTGCACATTAGACATTGCTGTATCCAACATTGCCTGCACAGAGAAGGCCTCTTGAATAATTCAGCTTTGCATGGTTTGCTATGTGAGTGGGAGCTTTCCTAACTTCCTCGGGCAATCTGTATTTGTGATATCAAGGGGCCTGAAGTCCTATTTCATTGAGCTGAGGAAACAAGAGTGGGCAGGCTTAAAAGAAAACATATAGGAAACGGGATACACAACAAGGGGCAAATTCAAGAGAGTAGCTTGAACCTGAGGCCAGTGGCGGAGCGCCAAGGGGAAGAGGGGGTGCATCGTGAACCGGGAGCACGCCTGGGGGGCGCGGAAAATTGCCCCTGGCCCCTCCCCCTTTTCCCTGCGCCCCCTCCCGCAACCCCCCCCCGCAGCACACACACACACACCCCTTCTCATACTTACCTATGTTCCTTTTCTTTTTTTAGTACTTTTTGAGGCTGAAAAAAGCGGCCTCTTAACAGTTCAGGCTAAAAACTGCCTGAGGAACTACAGTTCCCAGGAGACCTTGGGGCTCACAAGGTCTCCTGGGAAGTATGGATTCGTCAGGCAGTTTTCCTGAATTTGTGAAGAAGCCGCTTGGCACAAGCCTCAAAAAGTACTCATCGAGAATATAGGCTAGTATGGAAAGAGGGACGGTGTATGTGTGCAGCGGGAGGGAAGAGAATCTACGCGGGGGGGGGCAGGGGGCCATGGGGGGCGGAAAAAACACACTGCACACCGGGCGCAGTTTGGCCCAGCTACGCCTCTGCCTGAGGCTTAGGAAAGATATTTTAGAAAAAGCTTCTTTGGCTGCATTCAGAGCAAAAAGGGCCCCACTGTGCTGGAAAAAAGGATGAAATCCTAGCAGGGGACAGAAACAAGGTAGAATTACTTGATTCCTATTTGGCCTCTTTCTTTTCCCGCAAGGGGAATTGCTCTTCCCGAGATGATACAAAGCAATGCAAGGTAGCAGCTTGCAACCCAGCATAGGTAAGGAGAAAGGAAGAAAACATCTCTGGTGATTTAAATGAGTTCAAGTCTCTGGGGCCAGGCAAGCTGCACCCCGGATGACTCAAGAAGCTTTCTGAGGTTATTACAGAGGCTCTGGTTCTAATCGCTGAGCATTCTTGGAGAGTGGATGAGGTGCTGGAAGACTGGCAAACACGGCCGAGATCTCAAATAAAGGGAGCAAAGGAAACTACGGAGGGGGAGGGGTGGCATGCAAGGGAAGGGGTGGGAGGGGAGGAAGTAAGGGGTGGCATGCAAGGGAGGGGAGGGAGGGGGCCCGGCATCTGGATCTGGTCCACCCACTCTAGCAGAGGGAGGGGGAGGGGAGGCATGCAAGGGAAGGGGAGAGGCCCCGGCATCTGGACCTGCCCCACCCACCCTAGTGGAGGGAGGGGGAGGGGAGGGAGGGAGGGGTGGCATGCAAGAGGGGGGGAAGGGAAGGGGATCTGTCAACTCAATGTACATACCTGGTAAAATTCTAGAATCTGTTGATTACTAATATTATGGAAGGATTGGTCTTTGACCGCAATAAAATTCATTCATACTAATAGCCAGCAAAGGTTTATCAGGCATTAAGTCATGCCAGGCTGACTTTATCTCGCCGGCTGATGAAGCTCTTGACATAGTCTTCTATGAAACTCTTGTGGATAAGATGGTTAAACATGGACTTGAGAATACTACTAAAGCAGATTCATAGCAAACAACTGTATCCAATGAGTGCTTCTTAATGGCTTTGAGCCAGCTTGGAGGTAGAGCTTGAGTGGTCTGCCACAAGGCCGTGCCCAATACTTGGAAGACTGCAGCGCTCTTATACATTATTTGGATGAAGGCATAGAGGAGATGCTGGCATGAAGCCGGGAGGGACTGATAACACCAAAGGCAGCAGAGCCAAGATTCTAAGTGATCTTGACAGGTTGGAAGACCTGGCCAAGACCTACAAGATTAATTTCAACAGCTTTGAAAGTAAACTTCTACATTTATGTCCCCTACCCTATTCCAAAATCAAAGGCATAAGTTTAGGAGGAAGGGGAACTGACTTGGTAGCAGGGTATGTGAGAAGCATCAACAGGTCTTGGTTGATCACAAGCTAAAGATGAACCAGCAGTGCAACCCAACTGCTAAAAAAGCTAATGCAATTTTGTCCATCCCCAGAAGTGTAGCATCCAGGTCATAGGAAGTAGTAGGTCTCCTGCTTTGGTTGAGACTAAACGTGGAGCACCGTGTCCACTTCAGGGCACCATAGTTTAAGAAGCAAACTGACAAACTAGAGCACAAACAGAGGACAAGGAACAGGGTGGCATGGGATCTGGAAACCAAACCTTCTTCTTCTTGGTTGTTGTGGGTTTTCCGGGCTGTGGGGCTGTGGTCTGGTAGATTTTGTTCCTAACGTTTCGCCTGCTTCTGTGGCTGGCATCTTCAGAGGTATATCACAGAGAGAAGTCTGTTACACCTCTGAAGATGCCAGCCATAGATGTAGGCAAAACATTAGGAACAAGATCTACCAGACCACGGCCACACAGCCTGGAAAACCCACAACAACCGGTTGAATCCGGCCATGAAAGCCTTTGACAACTTCTTGTTGTTCTTGGGGCTATATTCACCATAAGGGGGTAAGCACTGACATTTTCTTCACCAAATAGCTCGATTTTGGGCATTTTCAGGGGAAACCAAACCCTATCATGAAATACTGAAAGGGTTGGGCACGTTTAGTGTGCAGAAGAGGAGAGTAAGGGAAGTGTATGGGGGGAGAGGGAGCTGCCACTGTCAAACTCTAAATTTTACAAAATACTGTGGCAAATGTGGATGCAAAAATGTAGCAGCATTCAAACCAGTTCAGACAGTAAACTGTATTGGGCCCACTGGCATAATGCCCATTGGGCAAGGTGGGCAGCTGCCCAGGGCATCACCTTGTGGGGGGCATCAAAATACTGGGTTCGTTTTTGGGTATTTTAGTGGTTTTCCATTTTTGGCCTGCAGGGGGCGCAGTTTTTAGGCTAGCGGCACCAAAATCTCAGCGTATCATCAGGAGACGGTCCTTATGCTACCCCCCAAGTTTGGTGAGGTTTGGTTCAGGGAGTCCAAAGTTATGGACTCCCAAAGGGGGTGCCCCTATCCCCCATTGTTTCTAATGGGAGCTAATAGGAGATGGGGGCTACAGTTTTGAGGGTCCATAACTTTGGCCCCCCTGAACCAAACTGCACCAAAACTGGGGGGTATCATTAGGGCAGTCTCCTGATGAGACCATGAAAGTTTTGAGACTGTGCCTTCAGAAATGTGCCCCCCCGCCTGCAACTCCCATTGACAGCAATGCAGAAAACTCAATGCAGAACAAAGATTCTTGGGCAAATTTCGGGATGTTCTTGCAGGGAGGGCATTCTTGGACATATCAGCACCAAAAGTTCAGGGTATCATCTGGAGACTGTCATGATGGCAACCCCAAGGTTTGGTGCAGTTTGGTTCAGGGGGTCCAAAGTTATGGACCCTCAAAGGGTAACCCCCATCTCCTTAGCAAAGAATGTGGGATGGGGTACCCCCTTTGAGGGTCCATAACTTTGGACTCCTTGAACCAAACCTCACCAAACTTGGGGAGTAGCATAAGGACAGTCTCCTGATGATATGCTGAGAGCCCCGGTGCTGAAATATCTAAAAATGCTCACCTGCAGGCACCAATGTCCTGGTGCAAAAAAATGGTCGTGGTGGAGTGGCTGCCCATGGGAGGGAGACATCCAACTTAGGTTTTGCCCAGGGCTACAGTTTGCCCAGGGCTGTCTCGTTACGCCCCTGATTGGGCCTATTGTGTTTTAACTGTGCAGAGTCCTTCTTCAGTCAAGAAGAGTTCACTGCTCCTACACAAAATCAGTTCTATCTTCATGATTCTATTAACAGACGTTGCTTGGCAAAGAAAAGCACCTGTACCACTTTAGGAACCATCAAACAACCCCATCATTTAATCAAACACACAATAAAGAATCTCCAGCAATTTTGTGCCTGAAATGTTGACAGGGAGAAGGGTCCCAGGCAGCACCTGGACAAACTTTTAAAAGTCTAAAACCAATTCAGAAACAAAAAGCTCAGCATGTGAAGAGACTTCACTCTCCCGCCCATAATAAACCAGCTGTTAAAACACAGAACTTCAAACTAAAGTAAAAACCATGGCATTCGACTTGCAGCTTATCAGACAATTGTCAACCCTTCACATCAACCACCTGCACAACTTCTGTCTCAAGAAATTCAGGCCGTAGAGAGAAGGACCAACTTTCATCAAGGCACAGTAAACAATGGTTATGTCTGTCCATCAAGGCAATATCTGTTCCGCATTAAGTGACAGCACTTAAATGTAGTTAGCAGTAACGCAAGTGTCCACAATACAGAGATACTATTTACACAGCAACTATGTCACTAAGACACAAGTATAAGAAAGTATTCTCCTGTAACAAACAAGACATGTCCAAGAAAGGAGACGATGTTCCTGCGGCAGATAAAAAAAAGGAACTGGGAAAATAAGCGTGAGTCCTCTCCTCTGGGTATGAGCAGCCAAAGCCATATCTCTGAGGCCCCTTCCACACACGCAAAATAATGCGTTTTCAAACCACTTTCACAACTGTTTGAAAGTGAATTTTACTATTCCGCACAGCTTCAAAGAGCACTGAAAGCAGTTTGAAAGTGCATTATTTTGCATGTGCGGAATGAGCCTGAGCTCAGAGGATTTTCTTGGCCAAGATTTAGCTCTACATATTTCTGAACTGTAGCGCTGCACAGGACAAAATTCCATTGGTTTAACACACAGAAACCACAAAGAAGTAACTGTGGTTTGCTTAGTGATGTTGACACGAAGCTTTTTTGGGTAAGGCGAAACTTGAGGTATCCTAACCACAGGAATAATCTGGCCAGGAGAGGTTCAGAATCATCCCGAACAGAGCGATGCCCTTCTAAGTCCCTTGAAATCAAAGCGCTTACGAGGGTGCAACTCTGCCCAGGAGGGCATTGACGGAGTTGCAAAGACACCTAATTCTTGAACTTAACCGCTCCTGCGCGTAAGTTGGGAACTACTGCGAGACTGCTCTGCCACCCCCACCGTGATCTTTTCAGAGAAAAGATTTATTTATTATTTATTAATTTTATATACCGCCCCTCCCCCGAAGGGCTCTGGGCGGTGCACAACATAAATAACAAAAAAACAAGTGGAGCACGTAAACAGTTACAAACATAAATAATATAGGCTTCATTAATCATAAATTAAAACCCCATTAAAATACAGTGAAACAAAATTGGCAGCATCCAACATTAAAACCCTCGTAAAAACCCTCCCAAGAGGGGGAACAACGGGCCCCATAGATGTCAAGGGACCCAAGATGTTAAGGAGAACAAGAAGGGGGCGCACATCAGCGGCCAGCCCCCCCAAATGGCATGCAAATATAAATGCAATGGAATGGCGTCTCGCCTAGAGAGAAGAGCATCGCCCAGAGACGTTAGCTTTGATACTTCTCTTTCAGAAGAAGAAGATGAAATATAAATAACAGGTGTCAGAGCAGGAGGAGCCATGAATTGGTAGAGGAAGATATTGGAAACAACAGAAGCGAAACAAGAGCTGAACCACACAGCACAGCTGGCAAATTGGTAACGGTGAGACTCCTCCTACATTTGAATTCCCACAGACTGCAGCTTCGTCCGAGGCCTCAGAGCAGGAAACAGCACCGGCCAACCAGCTTTCACTTTCAAGGCCTCGGAGCAGGAAGCAGCACCAGCCAACCAGCTTTCGAGCCTCACCCAGTCCGTTATCAGAGCTCTCAGGTGGCAGAAGTGCCCTGCAACCCACCTGAATGTGTGCGGAGGTGGCCGGTGAGCGCATCTCTCCTCCGGCAGGCGTAATTGCAGAACGGACATTTGAAAGGCTTCTCGCCCGAATGCAGCTTGATGTGACGCAGGAGGTTCCCTTTCTGGGTGAACGAGGCGCCACACTGGTTGCAATGGAACGGCCTCTCGCCTAGAGAGAAGAGCATCGTTAGTGAACGCCCAGAGACATTAGCTTTGATACTTCTCTTTCGGAAGAAGAGTCGATTTTTACAGCTTGCTTTTCTCAACCTTTTAAGGATTCTCAGAACAGCTTATGATCACCTTCCCTTCTCTTCCCCAGAACCAGCGCCTTGTGAAGTAGATGGGGCTAAGAGAGTTCTGAGAGAACTGTGACCAGTTCAAAGTCACCCAGCAGGTTTCCTGTGAAGGAGGAAGGGAAACCAATCTGGGGCTATAGATTAGAGCCTGCTGCTCCTAACCACTATACCACTGTGGCATCCTGCTTTTATCTTTTTCTGAATGGTATCCCATTTAATAGCAATGCAGCTTGTTCCAACCCATTTCACCCCTGCTGCAACTCATAAGAACATAAGAACAAGCCAGCTGGATCAGACCAGAGTCCATCTAGTCCAGCTCTCTGCTACTCGCAGTGGCCCACCAGGTGCCTTTGGGAGCTCACATGCAGGATGTGAAAGCAATGGCCTTCTGCGGCTGTTGCTCCCGATCACCTGGTCTGTTAAGGCATTTGCAATCTTAGATCAAGAGGATCAAGGTTGGTAGCCATAGGTCGACTACTCCTCCATAAGAATCTGTCCAAGCCCCTTTTAAAGCTATCCAGGTTAGTGGCCACCACCACCTCCTGTGGCAGCATATTCCAAACACCAATCACACGTTGCGTGAAGAAGTGTTTCCTTTTATTAGTCCTAATTCTTCCCCCGAGCATTTTCAATGTATGCCCCCTGGTTCTAGTATTGTGAGAAAGAGAGAAAAATTTCTCTCTGTCAACATTTTCTACCCAGTTAACAAGACTCAGTTAAAGATTCCATATTACAAGTATTCATAAAGGATGAAGAAGAGTTTGGATTTATACCCCATCTTTTTCTCCTGCAAGGGGTCTCAAAGAGGCTTACAAAAGCCTTCCCTTTCTCTCCCCACAATAGACACCTTGTGAGGCAGGTGGGGGCTGAGAGAATTCTGAGAGAACTGTGACCAGACTAGGCCCCTAGACCAGGCTTCCTGTGGAGGAGTGGGGACACAAATCCAGTTCGCCAGATAAGAGTCTGCCATTCATGTGAAGAAGTGGAGAATAAAATCTGATTCTCCAGATTAGAAGACGACGACTTTGTATTTATTTCCTCCCTTTCTCTCCTGCAGGAGACTCAAAGGGGTTTACATTCTCCTTGCCCTTCCCCCCTCACAACAAACACCCTGCGAGGTGGATGGGGCTGAGAGAGCTCTGCTGTTCCTCCTAACCGCTACACCACAGTGGCTCTCCCAAGTGGCATCCCGGCTCTTATCTTCTGTTGAACGGCATCCCGTTTCATAGAAAAGCAGCTCACTCCAACACATTTTATTCTTGCTGCTGCTTAGATAAAGATTCCATAATCGGTGTGATGAGTGTTCACACAGGATCTTAAATAGGATCCCCTTTCTCAACTGAAATGCTCACTTTCCTAGCGTAACAACTTAAATGCTTCTACAGATTTTCCCATCCATCACAAAGTGACTGGGAACTGGAAGCATAGATTTTTTTTAATCATTTATTTAAATTTCAACCTAAAAATAGAAAATAATAGTACATACAGCGTTGATATTTCTGGGAACATGTAAACACAAAACATTTCTATATCATTGAAGATACAGCTCATATTTCTTACTTCTTTGTTATTCTTTTATCTCCATTTTCTCGAGAGTATCATTTTTGTTCCCTTAATTAAATATACATTATTAACTACAGTAGCTATAGAAGATGGAAGTAACATATTAAGTATAAGGAATGAAAAGAGAGAGAAGAAAGGGTAAAGTAAAGAGGCAAAGTTCCATTAACCTTCACTTATATGTAGCATTTTTATTTTTACTTATACATATGCATCTTACTATATTGAGTGAAGAAGAAGTAAAAATTATGAAATAAAGGAGTAGTGAACTTATAAGGAACTGGAAGCAGAGATTAATGAAGAACTAGAATGGTCAAATCAGGCCATGCTACCTTATGTACTGGCCTGGTCTTTGCCTCTGTTCTAGAATCTCTGGTGTCTCCAAGCAACCTCCGCTTGTTCTTGCTTTACTGCCTGTGTGATGTGCTTTGCCCCATAAGTCTCCTTTAATCCTCAGACTATACTCATCAGGACCCTTCTCTACCTGATGACCGGAAAGCACGTCCTACTCCTTTCACTGTGGATGGAACCCCTTTAGCTCGCCCATTCTTACAGCTGGCAAAATATACTATCTCAGCTAAAAACCTATTAGGTGAGTTTAGGCAAGCCACTGCGTCTTAGCCTCATCTACAACATCGTGCTTATTTTACAGCACTGTCATGAGAGTTCAAGATGATGTACAGAAAGAGCTTCGAACGTTCAAAAGTACTGTATAAGTATCACTATCACTTGAATTGATCCAGAGTGCAACCCTGCGAGAAACTACCATGGCATAGTGGTTAAGAGCAGGTGCATTCTAATCTGGAGGAACCGGGTTTGATTCCCCACTCTGCCGCTTGAGCTGTGGAGGCTTATCTGGGGAATTCAGATTAGCCTGTACACTCCCACACACACCAGCTGGGTGACCTTGGGCTAGTCACAGCTTCTCGGAGCTCTCTCAGCCCCACCCACCTCACAGGGTGTTTGTTGTGAGGGGGGAAGGGCAAGGAGATTGTAAGCCCCTTTCAGTTTCCTACAGGAGAGAAAGGAGGGATATAAATCCAAACTCTTCTTCTTCTATGCTAGCCAAGGTTAGAAAACTTAAGTTTGACAAGCGGATTCTCATACCATTAAGGCCTTAGGCTATTGTAACACAGTGGGATTCCTTACTGTTATTGGTTTCTAGCAGCCACGCCTGCTCACCAGTGTGACTGCGTTTGTGCACCATCAACACATTCGGGCCGATGCACACCATCCCACAAATGTCGCATTTTAGCTTGCCATTGGGTAGCCGGATGCCGCCAGGGGAATGTGGTTCCTGCCCGGACCCATCACAGTAGCCAAGGGGCTCAGAGAGAGAATCCTCCACAATCACACTGTCATCCTTTTCAAGGAGCCGGTCGTCTTGCGACAGCAGCCTGCTTCCTTCTTCATCACTGTACATTTCCACCTTGATCGAATCTGCTAGAAAAGAAAAAAGGCAAACCCAACTTTTTAAAAGCTCATATTAAAGAATTTGTAACCAATGGACAATATAAATAAAACCTGCCACAGTGCCCCCTCCCCAATATAAATAAAACCTGCCACAGCGCCCCCTCCCCAATATAAATAAAACCTGCCACAGCGCCCCCTCCCCAATGTAAATAAAACCTGCCACAGCGCCCCCTCCCCAATGTAAATAAAACCACAGGTGCCACAGCGCCCCTCCCCCCCGGTATAAATAAAACCTGCCACAGCCCTTGGGGAGGGGGGAAAAGTGATGGCCAAACCTTTTCCATTTTGACAACTCTCAAAAGACTCAAGAAACCTCTCCCTGTTAGCATCCAAAAGCCAAGCCTATCATCAGTGCCACAGCTGGTTCAGAGTTGGGGTACAGCTGCCTCACCCCGTTACTGAAACATTTGCCAACCCTCCCTAACTTCTCACACTGAAAAAACAAGGACCAGCAACCTCTCGAGACCACTTTTGGACACGCAGGACTCTCTGAGGACAACTCTACAATAATTTTCACGTACAGACATTTTAGGCATAGGAGTATGAAACCTACCCTACTAGGTCGAGAGTGCTAAACCAAGGATCGGGTCAGCTGAAAAAGCCTGTATCGCAACTGTAAAGAATGTACATCAAAGAAGACTATTATGATGTAATGCAAGTTCCTACCAGGAAAAGACAAAAGCAGGCAGGCAAATCCTCTCTTAAGAGAAGGCGCAGAGGATAGAAGACGATTTGGACTGCTTAAATGTGAAAGGTGGGATCGCATCATTAAAGGCAAGGCAGAGGAATAAAGTAATGGCACCACATCGCTGGAAAGGAGAACCAGTTTTATATCCAACTGCCCAAACAAATGCATATGCAGCATTTATAATTTGTTATCTATAAAATATTCTCTTCCCACCACTGCTGCAATGCACATTCCAGTAATTACAATTATGGGCAAAATCCCAGGATTTAAAATAATGCTCCTCAGTTGCAGTGTTTAGACACACAACCGCTACTAAGAAACTGATATCAACATACTACAGACCGAAGTAGAACCACCATGGAAGGCGGGGATGTGTACGTTACACGGGCATCGCCCGGTGGAAATTGCCCCCCCCCCCCCCAGCAAACTTACCTTAGTGAAACAGTGCAGGCTGGAGAAGCGGCCTGTTCCCTTCAGGCTGAAAACGGCCTGGTGGGAACTACACTTCGCAGGAGACCTTGCGAGTCCCAAGGTCTCATGGGAAGTGTAGTTCCCACCAGGCCATTTTCAGAAGCCTGAAGTGAACAGACCACTTGTCCAGGCTGAACTAAGGTAAAGGAGGGGGGCAGGGCACCGTGGAGGGGGTGGGGGGGAAACACAGAATGCGAACTAGGTGCAGTATGGTCCAACTACAGAGTGCAACATGGAACAGCTTTTCACATCCAGCAGAACAGAATACTTCCAAAGTCAGGCAGTGGAGGATGGGAAACAAAGACCATTTACCTCAGGTGAGCCCCTTGAAGTTTGAGAAATGTAGGTTGTCTGATACATTTAATATATGCAATAGCCTTCATTGCAGCTGTTCCCAAAAGCTATAAAGAACAGCCAAATTTAGTCTTCTATACCAGCAGCAATGTGTTTGGGGGGGGGGGGGAAGGGGGGCTCATGCATTCAAATTCCTTCTGTTTCCCCCACTGCATCCTCTTCTAACTAACACTCTTTTCAAATGGGAGAAACATAGCAGTAGGGACCAAACACCCATGAGCCACATTTATTTGAAAGTATGGCCCAAGTGGGGCAGGAATGTCCCTGCCTTAACATGAAAAAAAGAGGAACTAAAACCACTCTATCCTCATTCTTCCTGCATTCCATCTCTTCAGGAATTTTCTCCAAGTCTGCCTTGCTTCCGGTGTTGAAGGCAGGCTGGGAGGAGATTCAGTCCCCCTAATTGTATGTTACTTTCACATTTTTTTAAAAAAGGACTATCATCCCTCCTCCGTATGTGAACAGGCCAGGGCAGGGAATCAAACCAAGTGGGTCGCTGTCATTGCTTCTATACCAGTGGTGGCAAACCTATGGCACGCATGCCAGAGGTGGCATTCAGGGCCCTCTCTGTGGGCATGCGTGCACAGAGTTCGTCATGTGGTGGAAGCAGAAAATCGCCCCCCCCCACATCTAGGCTGGCCTTGCTTCTGAGTAAACCCTCCTTGGGTCATGATTCACCCGTTCGAAGCGTTGCACAGTTGCTTCACCAAGCTTACTCCTGAGTAACGCACACCTCGGAGCAAACCGTTTTTTTCTAAACTAAAACCTCAGTATTCAGGTTAAATTGCCATGTTGGCACTTTGCGATAAATAAGTGTGTTTTGGGTTGCAATGTGGGCACTCGGTCTCGAAAAGGTTCGCCATCACTGTTTTATAGTCTGTTTTACATAAAGATACTACTAGATTGGATATTCTTCCACCACAGAACAAAGCATGTCGGACCTTCTTTGTTGCAGAATGTTCCGTCTGGGTCCTAGTGCCTACCTAGCCCTTGCTCCCTGCATCCATCTGAAAGTAAAAATACATCTTGGCATAAATGCCCTTGTATCAAAATCCCATGTTCAATAACGTGCGAAAGAATGAGCTTGACCAAGGCAGTGTGTAAAAATGAATGATAATTCTCATATTTGTTTGGAACTATATTCTAATGCAGAAGCATATAATTTTCTCAACCACAGCACCTCAGCTAACCAAACTAACATCTTTATTTGAAACAGAATATAGAGATGGGCCTGAAGATGAAACTTTTTTGTACTCTTATGTTGTTTTGTGGAAGGAAGGGGTTGCGGGGAGACAACGGCACTGTAAGCCTGCTGATTCTCTATGAAATAGCCCCAAGCAAGACCGTGACAATTACCATTTAATTGGAGTGTACACTTCTACAGGCTGTTTGGTTTGCGGTATTCCACAGAGCATTAGAATAGTTAAGAATGTAGGTCATCACTGGAATATCTGGAGTATCTTTTTTCCCCTCCCAGTTGTTCCCTTCCCTATCTTGCCACAGAACTGAAGAAAATGCAGCGACTGGGAGGCTTCGTGAGGGGCATGCATATTCCCTGCCTGCAGCCATGGGAGGAGGCCAGAGATAAGATATGCTGCGTAGTCAGAGAATTCACCACAGAATAGGTTGGCATTAAATTACCTCAGTAAGACAGAAGATCCGACCTGCGTAGACACACAACTGTTCACAAACCAAAAAGCATCCCCAATCTTTTAAAATTCTCTCACACCCCAATGTTAAGGTACACAGTGGAACCTTGGTTTTCATTGCCTTCGGTTTTCATCGGTTTCGATTTTCATCGATTTTTTCAGGGAAAAAATTTATCTCAGTTTTCATCAATTTGCAGTAAGGTGCAGGAGTTTGTGGAGAAAAATCACCCGGACAAAGCTGTTGCAGGCCGTGTCTGCAACTTGTTTAATGACAATGTCTTGCCCCATTTCAGACAAATCTTAAAGAGGCGTCAGAAACAGACCTCTTTGGACAGCTTTCTGGTGTGACATTGGTCCACTGACTCTGAAGCTGGTCCCAGTGTTATTGTTTGTTACTGTTTTCAGCATTAAACACTATGTTTATTCACCCAAAAAAATGTGTTTCTGGTATGTTTTTTGGAGTGCCTAGAACGGATTAATTGGATTGACATTGATTCCTATGGAAAAGTTTGCCTCGGTTTTCATCGACTCTTTTCAGACGGATTACCAACGAAAACCGAGGTTCCACTATACTTCTCTAAAACAGGGAATAATGGCACAAGAAGGGTTTTGGATTTATACCCTACCTTCCTCTTCCGTAAGGAATCTCCAGAGGCCTTACAAACTCTTTCCCTTCCTCTCCCCACAACAGGTACCTCATGAGGCAGGTGGGGCTGAGAGAGTTCTGTGACCGAACCAAGACATCATACGGAAGAGCAGGGAAACAAATCTGGTTTGCCAGATAAGAGCCCACCGCTCGTGTGCAGGAGTGGGGAACCAAACCCGGTTCTCCAGATTAGAGCCCACCTGTCTCTGCAAGGGACATGGGAAAAAAGAAACATTCCTTCTGCAAGGGACGTGGGACAAAACAACAACTTAGGTCACAGTGATATGCAGCAAGCAACTCCATTGTATTGTTGAAGGCTTTCATGGCTGAATTCAACTGGTTATGGTGGGTTTTCCAGGCTGTATGGCTGTGGTCTGGTGGATCCTGTTCCTAACGTTTCGCCTGCATCTGTGGCTGGCATCTTCAGAGGTGTATCACAGAGGGAAGTCTGTCATAGAACACAGTGTGTAACAGACTTCCCTCTGTGATACACCTCTAAAGATACCAGCCACAGATGCAGGCGAAACGTTAGGAACAAAATGCACCCAACCACGGACACACAGCCCGGAAAACCCACCACAACCAGCAACTACATTGTACTTGCTATCTATAGCAAACACCTACTACAGATGGTAGCAGAGGACAGCCATGTTGGCCAGCATAAAAGAGCTAGAGTCAAAGTCCAGGAGCACCTTAGAAATAAGCAAGATTTTGGGGGTATGAGCTTTCAAGAGTCAAAGCTCCCTTCGTCAGAGTAGGTGTCAAAGAGAGCTCTGACCTTCCAAAGTTCATACCTTGAAAATATTGCCAGTCTTTAGGCTACTAGACTTGAATACAGTACACGGTATACTAGGCATCCATAGATATCACCAGAGCTGCCACTATGGCAGAACTGGACAAGTGAGGGTTCTGAATCCGGCCCCCCCACTCCCCAGATTCCCAGCTAGATGGAGTCAAAAGGGTCTCCATGAAGGTGGCTTTGTCTGGTAGTGTGGCAGAGTAGTTTAACTTCACCTGTGGAAGAGCACACAGTTCCTGGTGGTGAGGCCTGTCTCTGATGAGCAGACCTTGTACCACTCAGTCTGATTCTTGGGAAAGGGCAGGCTGGTGTTGGTGGAATCCTGTGCATGTGAAAAAATTCCAACCTAGCTAGTTAGGCAATGAAAGCCTGCTAGTACCTTCAAATGTTAAAGAGAATTCAACCACAGTCTGAAGTCATAACTGGCTTAAATTCATGTGCCTCAGCCAGGTTTCTCCTTTTGGCTATCTAGAGACTTGGGCTGCTGGTTTATGTTTTAAAATAAAACAGTAAATACCGTATATACTCATGTATAAGTCGAGTTTTTCAGCACATTTTTTGTGCTGAAAAAGCCTCCCTCGACTTATACAAGAGTCAGCTGTATTTTAAAAAATATTTTAGGGTTTTTACTTTGTCGGCCTCCAGGGGGTGCAGTTTTTAGGCTAGCGGCACCAAAATTTCAGGATATCACCAGGTTACACTTCTGATGATACCTGCCAAGTTTGGTAAAGTTTGGTTCAGGGTGTTCAAAGTTCTGGACCCCCAAAGGGGTGCCCCCATCACCCATTGTTTCCAATGGGAGATAATAGTAGATGGGGCTACATTTTGAGGGTCCATAACTTTGGACCCCTTGAATCAAGCTTCACTAAACCTGGGTGGTATCATCAGGATAATTTCTTGCTGATACCATCCAGGTTTGGTGATGTTTGGTTCAGGGAGTCCAAACTTATGGACCCCCAAAGTGGGTGCTCCCATCCCCCATTGTTTCCAATGGAAGCTAATAGTAGAGGGGGCTATCCTTTTGAGGGTCCATAACTTTGGACCCCCTGAACCAAACTTCACCAAACCTGAATGGTATCATCAGGAGGGTCTCCTAAAGATACTCTGAAATGTTGGAACTGCTAACATAAACATTCCTTCCCTGACAGGTTGTGTGAATGTCCCTTCTAAAGTGACACCTGCCATGTGCAATTTTAAAAATATGTACACTAAAAATAATGAACTATTCTTTTAAAAAGCAGGGTAGTTTTGAGTCACAGTGAACAGGCATGTTCATTCCAGTTTTTATTGTGAGATCCATTGTTTAAAACCCTTCCTTACAAAAAAGCTAAGGTTTTTGTACTTTTACAGTTATTGTTGATACCATATTGTTCTTGTTGACCCTCTTTTCCACTTACAGAGCTAGTTTACGGTTTTTCTTTGAAATAAATATTCAAAAACATTTAACCTACTGATGCCTCAATTGATGCTGCATTTCCCACCCTCGACTTATACGCGAGTCAATAAGTTTTCCCAGTTTTTTGTGGTAAAATTAGGTGCCTCGACTTATATGCGGGTCGACTTATACACGAGTATATACAGTAAATAAATCTCCTTCATTATTTACATACACCTCCGGCTTCAGTGATCTCAGTGTTCTACTTGTTTGTCACAAAACCTACCTCATAGGGGCAAACTCAAAGCCTTTACATTTGCTACCCTACAAATATCTTGTAACTGAGGGGAAGGTTTACCGTTCTAAACTAACGTGGTTTCCCAAAATCATAAGAGTGGGCCCCTTCAGTTGGTAAAAGAGGCCTGTCACAGCCCCCTCATTTTAAATTAATTTACGCATGCTAGCCAGAGACCTCAGAATTGACTTTCTCCATAAGCATCTCAAAAACACAGTGAATTACAAATGCTTTGAAGAGGCCAGCCAACACCTACAGGGTCACATGCCAACACATCTGGGGTCACCCCCTTGTACCAACAACTAGGGGGTCACATGATATAAACAGGACAGGGGGACTTCACATCCTGTCTCCACATTAACAGGAGTGCCAGAGAAGAATTCGCTTTTTTAATAGCTATTATTCAGCGAACCCTTCTGTTCTAGGGTGAATGCCTAGTTGTTCTTAGAAAAAAAGGGGGACAATGGAATGATCCAAGCTGAATACTTTAGACAAGTTTGAGGTCAAAAACGACCCATTCGATACTCACCGTGAAGGGGTCTTCTCATGGGTGGTCGGGGGCCGTCTTGTGGGTTATTCACCGCTACTCGTCAATGAGGCAGGAAGAAGCTTTTGGTCACTTCCTGTAGTTGGTCGTGGCCATCTTAACTCCAGTATCTGACTAGGCCGAGACACCAAGCTCCACATTACGAAAACAGAACATATAAACGAACAACTACAACAAGCAAACCAGAACATGGAAGGGACCAAATTCTAGAACCTATTAAATAGCCTATTAAAAAACATAACGTTTCTGATTAGCCCTATACTAGGGAGTAGAACACTGTCCTTGGAGAAGAGCGAGAACAGGGAGGGTCAAGACGGCCCCCAACCACCCATGAGAAGACCCCTTCACGGTGAGTATCCAATGGGTCGTTCTCATGGATGGTGGGGGGCGTCTTGTGGGTACTCCCCAAGCAGTGACCCCTTAGGGCGGGTTCCGCTAATCTCCAATGACATGCTCCAGGACTCTCCTCCCGAAGGAGGCCTGGACCGCGTCTATTGAGGACAGCCTGTAGTGGCGCACGAAGGAACAGGGTGAAGCCCAGGTGGCCGCCCTACATATCTGTTCCAGCGGAACATGTTTGAAAAGTGCAGCATTGGAGGCTGCACTCCTGGTAGAGTGTGCCATAATCCCCTCGGGAACGGGCAGTTGTTTTGCCTTATGCGCCTCTATAATACACGCTTTAATATTCGCACTGATGGCTACAGTGGACATGGTCTCGCCTAATCGGGGCGGAGCCACATTGATGAACAGGGCCTCAGACTTACGGAACTGCTCCGTGCGGATGAGGAAAGCCTTAAGGGAACGACGCACATCCAAGTGATGCCGTAAGCGTTCCCTTGGATGCACAGGCTTTGGCCAGAAGTTCGGTAGGACTATCTCCTGGAGCAGGTGGAACCCTGATGCCATCTTTGGCCTGAAAGAGGGATCCAACTTAAGCACCACCCTGTCAGGGAAGAAAAGACAAAGGTTAGGATTTGTCGAGAGGGCCCTAATCTCTGAAGCCCTTCTAGCAGAAGTGATGGCGACTAAAAGGAGCAGCTTCATCCTGAGCCAACGCAAATGATGGACTGCACAGGCTCAAAGGGGGACTTAGTCAAAGCATCCAAGGCTGTATGTAGCCGCCAGGAGGGAAACCGATGCTGTACCTGGCCCTGCGACTGTTGTACCCCCTTGAGAAACTGCAAG
This sequence comes from Sphaerodactylus townsendi, assembly GCF_021028975.2. Taxonomy (NCBI): domain Eukaryota; kingdom Metazoa; phylum Chordata; class Lepidosauria; order Squamata; family Sphaerodactylidae; genus Sphaerodactylus; species Sphaerodactylus townsendi. Next base: position 174,583,816 of record NC_059427.1, on the reverse strand, counting down.
ACATCTGGATGCCTGGTGATGGGGCACCCCTGAACGTGTGGTAAGACTGTCGCCAAGGCCGCCAGCTGCCGGCGCAGGGTGAAGCTGCGCAGGCCCCTGGCGAAACCCTCCTGCAAAAATCTGAGGATGTTGGGCATGGAGGGACATTCCGGCTGAAGACGCTTGCGCCTACACCATCTGACGAAGGCCTTCCAGGAGGCATTATAGATTTTAATGGTGGCCCTACGTCTGGCTGCAACGATGGTATCCACAACTGCCTTGGGATAACCCTTATTTCTCAGCAGCCGCCTCTCAAGCGCCAGGTGGTCAGCTTGAGCCAACCTGGATCCGGATGAAGGAGGGGCCCCTGGGATAACAGGTCGGGAATGACCAGGAGATGGAATGCCAGGGCACTCGCTAACTCCCGGAGAACAGAGTACCAGGACCTCCTGGGCCAGTCTGGTGCCACCAGGAGGATCTCCCTTCTCTCTAACTGTACCCTCTGGAGTAGCCTGTGTAAGGGAGGCAGCGGAGGAAAGGCATAGAGAAGACCCTCCGGCCAGACTGAGGACAGAACATCCTTGGACATGGCCCTCGGATGGTAAAACCAAGTGATGAAGCAGTCTAGCTGAGCATTCTGAGAAGAGGCGAATAAATTCACCTTCGGGACCCCTAGCCTCTGGGTGATCAGCCTGAAAATCTCCGGCTTGAGCCTCCATTCTGCACTGGACTCCCTGGACCAACTGAGCCAGTCCACCTCGATATTCAGGCATCCCCTGATGTGGACCGCATGCAGAGATGCCAAGTTGCTCTCTGCCCATCTGAGGATGTGGAATGCTTCCCTGTTCAGCTGTGAGGACCTGGACCCCCCATGGTGGTTTATGTATGCCATGGCCGAGGTGTTGTCGGTGTGAACCACCACGTGCTTCTTCTGGACCAGGGGTCTGAAGGCTCTCAGGGCTAATAGGATTGCCCTGACCTCCAGAATGTTGATGGGGAGGGCTGCAGCCTCCCTTGACCACGTCCCCTGGGCCAAGTGCATTTCTAGTTTGGCGCCCCAGCCCATTAGGCTGGCATCCGAGAAGATGTGCAGTTGATGGGGCGCTGCAAAGGACTTCCCCCCGCTCAGATTGCTCGCTACCAGCCACCAACGAAGGCTGAGGCGGACCGATGGAGAGAGTGGCAACAGACAATCTCTTTTGCAGATGATGCGCTGGGAGTGAGGTCGAAGGAAGGTCTGAAGCGCCCTTGCATTTGTTCAGTCCCCCTGCCCATGAAACTGCCAAGCACCAGACAAACACGCACACTGGGGATGACGAGACTCACAAGGAACAGGAAAAAACACAGTTGGTAAGGGTAGAAAGGAAGCCAAATCTTCTCAGCTAAAGGAGCCTGCCGAAATTGCTGCACTCATTGACGAGGCAGGAAGATACTGGGGTTAAGATGGCCACGACCAACTACAGGAAGTGACCAAAAGCTTCTTCCTGCCTCATTGACGAGTAGCGGTGAATAACCCACAAGACGGCCCCCACCATCCATGAGAACAAAAGTCACAATTTAACCTTTGCTTTTTGGAGGTCAGGACAGAGGCAGGCCAAGATAAAATGTAGAACTGACTCCCAACATGGTACATTAACTAAAAGCGATATGTGGTTTGGGAGGCCTTTGACAGGGAACACCACTGAAGCATGTCTGTCATACTTCATGCCAGAGTGTAGTAAGAACGTATTCTTGGATGGGGAGGAGAGAACTGGGAGTTTAGGGCTGTAAAAATCCTATTCACCAACGCCATCGTGAAGATATAGCACACGGTAACACTTTCGTGCACAAATACAAAGCTAAAGCCTATTCGTCAGGGCTGGAGCTACCCAGATAGATTGAGGCTTGCTGGACTTTGATGTTTTCCCATCCCCTGGGAATGAGTTTCTTTCTCTTTTTCTCCTGGCCAGAGAGCTGGCTATTGTTCAGCAATCTTCCTTACAGAACCAAAGGCAGTGTCTGGTTGAGCTGGCAAAACAGGTTATGTAATGCTCCTACTCCGCTGGGGCATGAGTTTGCTGTAGGAACCAGCTGTGAAATCAAGTCTGATCAGAAGCAACGGCATCAGCCGGTGTATCCCTGTTAAAGGGGAAGATATTTGGTTCCTGTTTGTTCAGTCCATGTGCTAAATTCCTTTCAAGCTACGCCGGACCAGCTTGTTCCCCGCAACACACTGGGTGTGCTACAGGGACTTCTGAACATTCCATTCCAAACACTGGATTCCACTCCGGCATTTCCAACCCAACACTGGACATGAGCTGTTCCCCCTGCCCGTGTTTAAGATCAGGAAGGCATGGCTGGTCAATGCTAACAGCTTTTAGAAACATCATGGGACCAGTGTTCCTGGAGACCAGCCTGAGAATCCTGCCTTGATTCTGCAATTTGGTGGCTTCTTGTGTTTGTGAAGAATTTGGAAGGAACAGAAATTTACAGGATATTTGTTTGTTTGTTTGTTAAATTTGATAGACCGCCCTATCCCAAAAGGGCTCAGGGCGATGTACAGTAAAACAAATCATAACATAACACAATATAACAATTTAAAAAACACTCTATAGCCATAAAAAACAGTAGCAGCATAATATAACATCCAACCCCGCATTAAGGGACACCCGGACCCCTCCCTCCCCCCCTCTCTGGGAGGGGATTGGCAGATCGCCGTAGATGGTGCGCCCTGTTGGTACATGGGCATCAAGGGCATCAGGACATCAGAAGGGGGCAGACAATCCACAGCTAGCCTCTCCAAAAGCCCGGTGGAACAACTCAGTCTTACAGACCCTGTGGAACTCCCCAAGGTCCCTCAGGGCCCTAACACACAGGTGTCAAACTCGTGGCCCTCCAGATGTTATGGACTACTGATGCTGGCAGGGGATGCTACAGTTCCCATCATCCAATGATGCTGGCAGGGGATCATGGGAACTGTAGTCCACAACATCTGGAGGGCCACGAGTTTGACACCTGTGCCCTAACAGATGGCGGAAGTGTTTTCCACCAGGCAGGGGCCAGGGCAGAGAAAGCCCTGGCCCGGGTGGAGGCTAGTGGCATCATTAATTCCAGCATGAGATGCCCGAGGTTACAAAATGCAACAGTTCCAAAAACCCATCAGCACAAACATGCCCCTTTTCAACATTCTTCAGATATAGAGGTCTCTCTCAAAGCAGAATCCATGTCTAATTCCTCTGGGTCTGGTACAAACTTGAAACAGTACCCATACACTCCCAATTACAGTCACATAATCTCAAATACTGAAGGGAAAAAAAAACACACGAATAGTCTTTCTGAAGTTATGCAAGCAGTAATGGGTTACAGCCTGGTCCAGATCACTGACACTGATCTGACATAAAGTACATCTGCTTCTAGCTCCACTCCTAGGCCCTGCTCTCGTTTTCCCCCAAAGGCTGCATTTACACGGCCCAGCGACATTTCCACTCTCTCAAACAAAATCCCAGCTCCCAGCCGTTCAGTAGGAGAGGCTCTGATCTTGAGAAACGTTCTTTTCCAATAAGCATTGCACAGCGACTCACACACTAAAATCTCACCTGTAGGTATCTGGAGCAGGTAGGTCATGTACTCACCGCTAAGAGAGCGGATTGGAGAGGAGTGCTGGCTGTTTGGTGTGCTCACTGTGGGCCCCACAATGGTGGAGCTGAACTCCTTTTCCAAAGAAGAATCCCCACTACCTTTAGGAAATAAAAAGAAGCAGGGAGCGCAGGTAACTTTGGGTGCTTTGCAGTAAGAATCCGTCTCAAGAAACAAGCTTATTTCCCCTGTGACTGGAGCTAATGAAAGGCTGGAAGGTGGGGAGCTATTCTATGGTACGTAAGCAGGAGCCAGCCCTTGTGGCTTGCATTTTTTGAAGGAAAATTTGCACACTAGTGCTCTTGGTGATATGTCAACGTGGAAAGAAGAATCCAAAAGTCATATTAAAAATAACCTTAAGGAAGTATTTCTGAATTATGTAATTGGAAGTCAACGATTTAGAAGAAGAAGAAGAGTTTGGATTTATCTCCCAACTTTCTCTCCTGTAAGGAGACTTAAGGTGGCAGACAAGCTCCTTTCCCTTCCTTTCCCCACAACAGACACCTTGTGAGGTGGGTGGGGCTGAGAGAGTTCCAAAGAACTGTGGCCAGCCCAAGGTCACCCAGCAGGAATGTAGGAGTGCGGAAACACGTCTGGTTCACATGTGGTTTCGATTTCGAATACCTTTAATGGCATATAAATAGTTTAAGATTAACTTAGCAAGATAATAACAGCCTTTACAACTTTACAACTTCTGACGAGTTAAAATAACACCATGTAAAAATTTACCCACCGCTTCCAACAGCTCGTAGTTGTGGCTGTTTAAAAGATATATAACTTTCTGTTTATCTGTAATGCCTTCACTTCCATGCAGGAAGGGGATTATGTGCTTCTTCCTACCTATCTCATAAAAAGGACAATTCAACAGCATATGAGATACTGTTTCCACAGAACCCATGCCACACGGGCATTTCCTTACTTTATGTGGGATTCCAAGGTGGCGTCCAAGGCTAAAGGAAGAAGGCAGGGCATTACACCTAGCAAGGTGATTGCTCTACGCCACCGGGCCTCAACCAGGAGATAAAGGTACTGGGCTACAATTAATCTATCCACAGGTATTCCCAGAGAATATGTGGTACAGGTTTAATGGGTTGCCTTTCCCTGAACAAAGTATCAGCACATCCCCTTGCTGAGAACGGCTGGCGCATAAGGAATCAGATCACAGATCCTTCTTTCACTGCTGATGGAGCAAGAACCTGATCGGGACTGAGAAGATACAAGACACATGGTCGGGAGATAAAGCTAATTCACTCAGATTCGAATGGCACCTCTGTAACGTTTAAGAGGCTAACATGGCAACACTTACAGGACGGTACAGGTTTAACACGAATTGCTAAAATTAGACCAGCTCATTCAGGTTTTTAAATAATTCGGGTACTGCCACTTGGGGGTTGCTCAAAATATCTCTCCTGACATGGCAGTTGCAGGAAAAATGGATTTTCACTTAGAATCACTATCATAAATAAGGCCAGGTATACATATGGGTTTTGCTGGGGTAGGCTTCACAGACAAAATAATGTGCGTCGTTAATAAAGCATCTTGCAGAAATCTCCAAGAACAGTGTTGACAGAGCAGCCAACACAATTAGTTTTCAGAAAGACTGAGACTGCCAAATCCACCCTCAGGATGACAACGTTAAAGCGTATTCATTTCATACACATTCTGAATATGGATAACTCTCGTTTCACTGCGGCTGCTTCCCACAGAAAGGGCACATACGCCAAAGTCTACGCATGGCATCTCCTTAGAGACTGTCCCCCCCCCCATTTTGTCCCATTTGGCTTTACGTACCCAACCCAACTTAAACATTTGTGCTGATGTACCCGCCTCCAACTCCAGCCACTCAATGTTGATCTAACACACCTTGCAATATTGTGCGGATGCAAAATTGTGTTGACAAGTTCCATCAAAAACCCTCACTTCCTGGTGCACAGTCTTAGGGGTCTGCAACCTGTGGCTCTCCACATGTTCATGGACTACAATTCCCATCAGCCTCTGCCAGCATGGCCAATTGGCCAATGCTGGCAAGGGCTGATGGGAATTGTAGTCCATGAACATCTGGAGAGCCACAGGTTGCAGATCCCTGGCTTAGGCAGTTATCTTCAGTTCATCTTCCAAGATTTCACAACATGTTTAGTTTCCAAGGCCTACCTACCCTTAGATTCAGGACTCAAAAAACCCAAAACACCGTTCACAAACTTTCTTGGTCCTTGTGTGCCTTTTCTCACACAGCACGTACCCCGATGCTCCTAAGGTTTTTGAATGTCTTGGATTTAACATTCACACTCGTGTCTTAAAAAACGCTTACGGGGACCCATGCTTCCAGAGCGCTGCCACAGGTGCTCCAACCTCTAGAATTCCCTTCAAACCATTCATATCAGAATTCACCAAATGGAAAATTCCGTTGTCAGGCTCTCCAATGGGAAGCCAACATAGGAATTACCTTACTCAAGACACATGAATGTGTAACCCCTATGTTCAGAATGGGTTGACCCAGAAAGGGGTGGAGACTCAAAGCAGGAGAAGGCTGCAAAAACTGGTGAAGTTGGAGGAAGCAAGGCTACCAGGCTGGGACCTTGATTTAATTCTTTATAAGCTCTTAACACCTCGTTTAAGGTAACTGCAAAGTTGTTGGGAACTAGTGGGAAGGGAGTTGTTTATTTTTGCTATATTTGTAAATGTTAGAATTTATTGTTTCAGGGCTTGCTATGTATGTAGTTGATGGGAGTTCGTTTGGGGACCTTCATCATTTTGGATCCCATTCACCAAGCCTCTGAAGTCTTCATAAGCCAACCACCAGCAGGAAGAATTGGACTTGGCATTTATCAGTAGATTGTCAAGATAAGGACTTGAAATGCAACCTAGAAGGACTGTAAATTGTTAATGTTAAATGTTAATGTTAAAAGTGTTATTTGTTAAGGAAGTAAACCATTTTGTTTTAAAATTTAGTACTTTGCAACTCCTTCCAAGTTCTGCCCCACAGAACCCACAGTTAGAGGTTACACATGCACCAATGGAGAAAGCACTTTTCACTAATTACCCCCTCAAGCTGCTGCAGGGGCCCTTCAGTTCTGCCCGGGCTGCTCTTGGGGGATTCTGTCCCTCAACAATGGCACGCCAGGGGGCATTTCAGGCTGCCCCATGAGTAGAGGAGCAAGGGGAGTCATGCTTCCCCGCACAGAATCTAGACAGGATACAAGTAGGGTTGTCAGCTCCAGGTTTATCTATTTAATTTTTTAATTACATTTCTAAGCCACCCTTCCCCTTATGGGCTCAGGGTGGCTTGCAACATCGAAAGCCACAATTTAAAACCATCACACTTCACAGTTTACACCCAACCACGAATGGAAACCAGTAATCCAAGATGGCGCTAATATCCTTTACAATAAATAACCCTAGCCCCGTGGTGGTGAACCTTTGGCACTCCAGATGTTATGGACTACAATTCCCATCAGCCCCTGCCAGCATGGCCAATTGGCCATGCTGGCAGAGGCTGATGGGAATTGTAGTCCATAACATCTGGAGTGCCAAAGGTTCGCCACCACTGCCCTAGCCTAACCCTGTTAAAATTACACTGAAGGGACTCTACTAAAACTCCACTGAGGGGACAGAGAGGAGGGGGGCCACTAGGTGGTAACCGCCATAGCGGTCTCGACCATAAGCCTGGTGGAACAGCTCCGTCTCACAGACCCTGCGGAACTGCATTAGGTCTTGCGGGGCTCTGGTCTCACTGACTAGACTAGTGATGGCGAACCTTTTTGAGACCGAGTGCCCAAATTGCAACCCAAACCCCACTTATTTATCGCAACGTGCCAACCCGGCAATTTAACCTGAATGCTGAGGTTTTAGTTTAGAAAAAAATGGTTGGCTCCCTCTTCCTCCGCCCCACCCGCTCGAGCAGGACCAGCCTGCTCTAGCCTCCAGCAAGTCCCGTGCAAACCGCTCTGTGCCTCTCTAGCATCTCTGCCTCTTCTGCGCGCCCCCCCCCCCCCAGGAGGAAGCCACCTGGAGCACAGGCACCAGGCCCGCCAGCTGAGTCCTCCCTGCTCACCGCGGTGCGCGCACGTCGTGCTCAGTGGCCCAGGCCAGCCTAGGGGTGTGTGTGTGTGTGGGGTGATTTTCCGCCCCCCACATGATGAACTCCGTGTGTGCGTGCCCACAGAGAGGGCTCCGAGTGCCACCTCTGGCACCCATGCCATAGGTTCATCATCACTGGACTAGACAGAGCATTCCACCAGGCAGGAGCCAGAGCTGAGGAAGCCCGGCCCCTGGTTAAGACCAAGATGATCTCTTTCAGGCCAGGGACCACTAGCAAGTTATTTGCTGAATGTAATGCCCATTGGGGAGAGGACGTCCCGCAGATATGATGGCCCCAGACCATTTAGGGCTTCAAAGGTAAGCACCAAAACCTTGAATATGATTTGATACTCCACTCGCAGCCAATGCAGCTGGCGGAGCACAGGCTGTATATAAGAACATAAGAAAGAGCCTGCTGGATCAGACCAGAGTCCATCTAGTCCAGCACTCTGCTATTTGCAGTGGCCCACCAGGTGCCTTTGGGAGCTCGCATGCAGGAGGTGAAAGCAATGGCCTTCTGCTGCTCCCGAGCACCTGGTCTGCTAAGGCATTTGCAATCTCAGATCAAGGAGGATCAAGATTGGTAGCCATAGATCGACTTTTCCTCCATAAATCTGTCCAAGCCCCTTTTAAAGCTATCCAGGTGAGTGGCCATCGCCACCTCCTGTGGCAGCATATTCCAAACACCAATCATGCGTTGCGTGAAGAAATGTTTCCTTTTATTAGTCCTAATTCTTCCCCCCATGGGGTCCCCGTAAGGACCCGCGCTGCCACATTTTGTACGAGTTGGTGTTTCCGAAGCAGACCCAAGGTTGGGAAATTCCTGCAGATGGGAGGGTGAAGCCTGGGGAGGGAGGGATTTGGGATGGAGCTCGGGAGGGATGTGACTGAGTCCCTCCAAAGGCCCTTTTCTCCAGAAGACTTGAGTTCTGTGGTCTGGAGATTTGTGGTAATTCTGAGAGAACTCCAGGCCCCACCTGGAGGCCGGGCAGCCCCAGAACAACCCCCCCAACAAGTGTGCTCCGTAACATCCCACTTTCAGCTCAGACAAAATGACCATTAAAGACTCAAGAGCAGCTGGTGGGTAAAGTCAGTGGCTGTTCGCCATTACGGAAAACAAGATAAGGGACCCAGCCTGAAAGCGGCGGGGAGCTCAGCCAGTACAATGGAAATCGAGCTGAAGGCAGTTCCGTAAATGGGGCTATATTACCTGGGACACTGTCGGGCCTTCTTCACAGAAGGTTTTTAAAAAGACTGCAAGCGCAGCTTAGTTCCTACCCAGGTGGTAAACGTGGGTCTGAACAGTGCTGCGACAGACTTCAGGAGGAAGTTCATGTAATTGAATGCTCTTTTCAGTTAACTAGCCCATCAGCTGGAACACAAAACTGGAATCCTTCTCTCTGACCTCAAATTTATGTGAACAACCCTCCCCGTTTTTGTATTAGGAAGCATTCAGCCATGAGCGCTTCTGTACAGTTTGAAATGGCTGTACACACACAGGGTTACACCTCAGTGAATAAATCCAGCCTCAGTGCAAGCATTAGATGTTTTTCAGTATTTTAACCACCAGGGAAGGTAATGTGGACATCAGAGAAGCGGGACACTTTGTCTGGATACACAAAGAATGCCAGTTCTTTCCCTGCAAGTGAATTCCTTCTTCCCAACTTCAATTCCTGTGTCCCGTAACTGAAAGGTACTTCTAGATGGGCAGCCGTTGTGAGCAAAGATGTGGCCGCCGGGTAGCAGGGCTAGCGCAGGTCACACTGCCGCAGTGAAGAAAAGACAAGTCGCGCCAACCATCTTTTGCGCTCCTTGGTACCTGCTTGGGAAATAACTCCCCCCTGTGCAGTTCCTGTTTAGCACACTTCTGTATAAGCTCTAGCAACAGAACTAATATCTGAAGAAAAATCTTACCAGTGACACTTCAGTTATTTCCTTTTTAATCGGAACAATTTTGTAATAGTCATGCTCAGCTCAACAGATTCCAGCATTTACCAGGATATGAAAGAACACTGCTCCGAAGCAGTTGCATTTAAGTTTAACATAAGCATGGCACACTGCTTCTGCCTTTTTAAGTTTTTCAAAGATAACCCCCTCTTCTCCCTCAGGTGCCAGAGCATGAAACCCTGAAAGCCCTCTCAACTTTCCCCTTAACCCTTCCATCTGTTAGACCAGGGGTCTGCAACCTGCAGCTCTCCAGATGTTCATGGACTACAATTCCAATCAGCCCCTGCCAGCCTGGCAGGGTCTGATGGGATTTGTAGTCCATGAACATCTGGAGAGCCGCAGGTTGCAGACCCCTGTGTTAGACAATTAAACAGGGAGGTTTCCGACGTGCTAAACCTAAGCGGTGGCCGGAAGTGGACACGCTCCATACAGATATTAAACGGGATTTTTTAGAAGTTAAAAAGATAAATATGGTTAAGCCTAATAAAGCAAGCTGGTAACTACAAACGTCATCACAGTAAATGAAGTACCACAGACTCAGACCAAGCATTTGTTGCCAGCATGCACCGTGAATTTGGGCCCCTGCCTTTCCCCAGGCTTAAGCAAAATATAGCCAGAAGAAGAAGAGGAAGAGTTTGGATTTATAACCCACCTTTCTGTCCTGTAAGGAGACTCAAGGTGGCTTACAAGCTGCTTTCCTTTCCTCTCCCAACAACAGACACCTTGTACGGCAGGTGGGGCTGAAAGAGCTCCGAAGAACTGTGACTAGCCCAAGGTCACCCAGCAGGAGTGCAGAAACACACCTGGTTCACCAGATAAGCCTCTGCCACTCAGGTGGAGGAAAGGGGAATCAAACCCGGTTCTCCAGATTAGGATCCACCTGCTCTTAAACACTACACCACGCTGGCTCAGGACCACAAAAAGGGAAGCCCTTAACCTAGCCTGTCCAACCCAGACTGCTCTTATCCTGCCCTTTTTGTTGTTCACCCAAATCCAATCACCTGCAGTAACATTTCAGGCAGCTTCTATTCCCCCACCCCACCCCTCGCACAGATGAGGGGATTCCAGAGATCCATTCATCTGCATCTAAAGTAACTACCTCTGCTGCTCTTCTGCAGGGCAACGAGAAACACCCCGCCCGCCCTAACTGGCACCAAGTGTAAATAAAAACAGAAACGGCGTGGTGTTATTTCAGACCGCTCCCCTTCCCCCTTAAACTTACATGATTCTATCTTGCTGAAGATACCCTGGAGTGTTATCACAGCCTTGGAAATGGCACTGGAATAAAGGCTGTGAGTGTGTGTGGCTGCATCTCGGCAGCAGGGTGAAATCAGCCGCTCACCTTCCAGGAAGAAGAGATTCCTGGAAGTGAGAGAAACGGCTGTCATTTTACAGTCAAGAGGCACGGTTCGAGCAGGAATCCATACGGCTGCAAGCGTCCCCTTTTCACTGAGATCCAGGCTCTCTCGCCTATTGCTTTTGTGCTTGCATCCTAAAATAGAGCCATCGGCTACAGGGTGGCATCCTTTCAGTACAATTTTTTAAACAAAAAAAATACAACAATGAACACACACACACATTGACGTAGCTAGACAGGGCAAGGAGGTCTGTGTAAAACGCCACTGTTGCTGTCCGCCCCACGTCACTTTGGCAACAGAAAGGGATGCTTCACCGTTAAAGGACATGTTGCTCTGGAGAGGCAAGAGCTCCCGTCAAGAGCTTTTAACCGTCCAGAAAACTGACAGCAAGAACTGCGCGAGTACAACGAAATCGCCTCCATCGGCGTTTCATTGAGAAAAAAAAACATTCTATCAGCAATTGCTCCACGCTTGGCACAACCGTTTCATCCTGTAATAATAAAGCACCCGCGCCCCTTTGTCTGATGGATTTCTCCTGGCCAAAAGGTAGCCAGGTTAAAAGCCCGATGTGCCTGATTAACGTAAAGAACAGGTTTCATCTGAATATTTTCTAGTTGTGGTGCAAATTGAGGGGATGGGTAGGGGTGGGGGAGAACAAACCTGTTCTTGGATACATAAAGCACCAACTGATGAAGGATGCGATCCTGATCTTTGGGCAGACAGCTCTCAAGCTACAGTAAATTATTCTTAATAAACCTTTAGGGAAGTAAAAAAACACACACAAGGATCTCCCGTGTGTTTTTCTCCTCTTTTTAAATCTAAAGGGAGACAACTCATGAGTCAAATCCAATTAAATAGGAGTGGGCAACCTATGGTGCTCCAGATGTTCATGGACTTCAATTTCCAATTGGCCATGCTGGCAGGGGCTGATGGGAATTGTATTCCATGAACATCTGGAGCACCATAGGTTGCCCACCTCTGCAAATCTCCACTCCAAAGAATGCCCCCCCTCCCCATTCTGTTTTTTCCCCTAAAAGTTCAATTACTTCCAGGAAAGATACTGCGTGTTTGGTGGGGAGCATAAATTATCTTCTGATTTAAAATATACCCTTTAGCACTCTGTATTTTACAATGGTTTAAGCAAATTTTTAATGAATTTGCATATGAATAGGAATAGTTCTGAAGAAAGGAAAGCACCCTTCACTTTTAAATACTATCCATTTAAGTCTTAGCAAGGCCTAACTGTAGAAGAGGCATCCTGCTGAGTAAGAGAATGCCTCTTCTTGTTTAGATGTTTCACGATTTTAAAAAGGTTATTTTTTCAAAAGTCTGTGGCCTGATTTCTTTTTATTGATTCGTTTCATTTGAATCTAACGGATTGCTCAACTAAACATTTCAAACCTGGTTAATTTCGTGACAGGCTTACGTTTCACTTGAGAAAGTGCTACCCTGCACCCAAAGGAGGGAAAGTTGAACAAATTCCCAGGAGCCAGAACAAAAGTCCCGAAACAAATATTCTGAACTCTAAGCAATGTCATCATCCAGTTTTTCCAAGCTGCAGGGCTAAATCCTTAGGATTTCTCCAACCGTGCCTATGTGTTTACTCCATATCACTGCTGATCTCACATATTCATCAATACTGATCTCCTTCTACCCTGGCAGGTTTATTCTGTAGGATGTATCATTCTTGGTTTCCCCTGGAATCGTTTACACCAGGGTTCTGCAACCTGCGGCTCTCCAGATGTTCATGGATTACAATTCCCATGGCCAATTGGCCATGCTGGTAGGGGATGATGGGATTTGTAGTCCATGAACATCTGGAGAGCCGCAGGTTGCGGAACCCTGATTTACACAATAGGTGTCAAACTTGCAGCCCTCCAGATGTTATGGACTACAGTTCCCATCATCCCCTGGCAAGGGCTGATGGGAACTGTAGTCCATAACATCTGGAGGGCTGCGAGTTTGACACCTATGATTTACCCCAACAGCAAATAGGATCATAAATGACCTGGAAGTAGGGGTGGGTAGCATGGTGGCCAAGTTTGCAGATGATACCAAATTATGTAGGGTGGTGAGAACCACAAAGGATTGCGAAGAGCTCCAAGCGGACCTTGATAAATTAGGTGAGTGGGCTCAGAAATGGCAAATGCAGTTCAATGTAGCAAAATGTAAAGTGATGCACATAGGGCAAAAAATCCAAAACTTCACATATTGCCACGCTTACAGGGGTCAGTGCTATCAGTCACAGACCAGGAAAGGGATTTAGGCGTCTTAGTTGATAGTTCCATCGGAATGTCAACTCAATGCATGGCAGCTGTAAAAAAGGCAAACTCTATGCTGGGGATCATTAGAAAAGGAATTGATAATAAAACTGCAAAGATTGTCATCCCTTATATAAAGCAGTGGTGCGACCGCACTTGGAGTACTGTGTCCAGCGTCTCTGGTCGCCGCATCTCAAAAAGGATATTGAGGAGATAGAAAAAGTGCAGGAGGAAGGGCAACCAAAAGGATGATTGAGGGATTCTGGAGCACCTTCCCTATGAGGAGAGGCTGCAGCCGCTTTGGGACTCTTTAGTTTGGAGAGGAGGCTGCTGAGGGGGGATATGATTGAAGTCTACAAAATTATGCATGGGGTAGAAAATGTTGACAGAGAGAAATTTTTCTCTCTTTCTCACAATACTAGAACCAGGGGGCATGCATTGAAAATGCTGGGGGGAAGAATTAGGACTAATAAAAGGAAACACTTCTTCACGCAACGTGTGATTAGTGTTTGGAATATGCTGCCACAGGAGGTGGTGATGGCCACTAACCTGGATAGCTTTAAAAGGGGCTTGGACAGATTTATGGAGGAGAAGTCGATTTGTGGCTACCAATCTTGATCCTCCTTGATCTGAGATTGCAAATGCCTTAACAGACCAGGTGATCGGGAGCAGCAGCCGCAGAAGGCCGTTGCGTTCACATCCTACATGTGAGCTCCCAAAGGCACGTGGTGGGCCACTGCGAGTAGCAGAGAGCGGGACTAGATGGACTTTGGTCTGATCCAGCTGGCTTGTTCTAATGTTCTTATGTTCTTATGATCAGGTACACTCCAAACATTCTCCTCCTATTCCCTACCCCTCACGCCAGTGAAGAGACAGATTGCTCTGTTTGTGCACACACATGCATACCCCGTGCTGCAAACACAGATTTAAGTGGACATTTGACACACTTCATGTAGGGCTGCCAACTCTGGCTTGGGAAATTCCTGGAGAACTCTAGAGTCTGCAGGTCAGCTGTACTTCTGCGCGATCCAGGCCTCACCTGGACGATGATAACCCTAATTTCAAGGTCTTCAACCTTTTCTACTCGACACTAGTTGAGGCAGGGGGGCATTTGCCAACATTCTGCTGGGAAAGCTGAAGGGGAACTAGAGATGTAAAGGGCGGGGGAGGGGTTAATTCCCACTCCTCCAAGAACTTTCAATTTCTCCACTATAACTGGGAACTTCGAGGGAGAACCAGAAAAACTTTTTGAAATATTATTTTAGAGCGAGTGAAATGTTTAAGACAAAGATCTTGTTGAAATAATATACTTCAACTGTTTACTACAGAAACGGTTTGCCAGTTTCAGTCTCCCCCGCCACTCCCCCCAGATAGCAAAAACTAAGATCTACGTGCTAAGGTAGCATAAGGTGCAGCAATTCATTGTTCTTTCTCACCCTCTGTTTTGCTTAAAGAAATTCCACAAATACGCCAAATTGTATGGTAAGTTTGCCAGGTCTGTGTCGTGGTGGTGGTTTAGAGCTTGGAGAGTTGCCATCTCCATGTTGGGGAACTCCTGGAGATTTTTTTTTGGGAGGGGGGCTGGAGTTTGGAGAGGACAGGGAACTCAGTGAGGTGCAATGCCAAAGAGTCCACCCCCAAAAGTATTCAGTTTCTCCAGGGAAATTAATCTTTGACATCTGAAGCTGTAATTCCAGGGCATCTCCTGGAGGCTACAGTATGATGATGCATTTCATGTTGCAAAAGCAGTAAAATAAGTTTAGGCTTCACAGAAACTACTGCACATTTCAACTGACTCTGAAATTTATTTTTCAAAACCAGGAAAAAAGCATCTTCCACCACCCGGATTTCAAAATCCCTGATAAAGGTATCTCTGCAAGGAACAGACGCTCTTGCAGTTCTTCATGAAGATTCTTTGATTGACTCAGCGGCACCCACGCAACAGTATTTTTCATGATAAGAATAATTTTTTCCTGATAAAGACAAAGATCTTGTCCAAATAATATACTTCAATTGTTTACTACAGAAATGGTTTGCCGGTTTCAGTCTCCCCGGCCACTCCCCCAGAAAGCAAAAACTAAGATCTACGTGTTAAGGTAGCATAAGGTGCAGCAATTCATTGCTCTTTCTCACCCTCTGTTTTGCTTAAAGAAATTCCACAAATATGCCAAACAGTATGGTAGGCAAATGCCCCACTGCCTCAACTAGCATCAAGTAGAAAAGGTTGAAAACCTTGAAACTCGTTTTTTAAAAAAACTGGAACGGATGGAAAAAGAGAGCATCGGAAAGCTGCAAAATGCATGAAGGCATTCCACAGAAGATCTCAGCTGTTCCATAAAAATTCGGCATCAATAAGGGTGTCAAGTGGATTCTGCAATTTGAGCAATCTTGAGAACATTCCTGGTTTTATTAGCCAATTCAAAGATGTAGTGGAAACGGAGTGAAGAATACATTGACGGCTACTGGTGAACTCGCCCCTCTCCTGTGATGTCTCCTTGATGTAGAAATGCCAGCTCCTGGTCGGCAAATACCTGGAGATTTTGGGGGTGGGGCCTGAGGAGGGCAGGGTTGGAGGAGAAGAGGTACTTCAGTGGGGCATGACGCCACACAGTCCACCTTCCAAAGAGGCCATTTTCTCCAGACGAACTGACCCCTGTTGCCTGGAGGTCAGTTGTAATCCCAGGGAATCTCCCGCCACTACCTGGAGGCTGACAATTCTACCTTGATGTCACGCTGAACTCAAAAGCAGCGAGACTCAGTGGAGTCCCAGCCGTTATTCAACAGATTTCAGAGATTTCAGGAATGCCTTGACTGTGTTTTCCTGCATAGCAGGGGGTTGGACTTGATAGCCCTTGGGGTCTCTTCCAACTCTATGATTCTATGACGCTTGCCAGCAGTGAACTAGTCGGTATGTTTCTGGACTCTTGGTAGAAGAAAGGAGCCACATTCATCCATGCTTTCCAAAAATGAATTTAAATAGAAGCCAAGAGGTTGACCAAAGAAGGTTACTGCCCTTGCAGCTAGGACCGCACTCAAATCTATCATTGTTTTAAAGGTGACTAAACACACCTGACTGGACCACTCAAATTCAAACACTCTGATCTCTTGACTATTTCTCCATCTAAAGGGCAAGCCTTTACTTCCCAAGCTGCACTCACCTTCACGGCTCTGTATGGCATACTGATATCACAAATGTAATACTGACAGAGGTTAGTGGAAAAAAGAGATGCTTGTGCAAACCTAAACACAGTGCAGATAAATCCCACCATGGGGACATATTTATATAGTGAACTGGCCCACTTATAGAGATCAGACAACTAACACACGTTTCTCAGTCGCCCTTCATGATCTCCACGTTTGCAAGGTTTCACCTACTCCTGAAATATTTAATTCCACTTCACCCATTGCTTGCCATACCTCATGTATAAGTCGCATCCGAGTATAGAGTCGAGGGGCAACCCAATTTTTACCGCCAAAACTGGGAAACTTTGAGGCTTGATACGTGTAACATAGAGTCGAGGGTGGGAAATGCAGCAGCTCCATGATCAGCTCCTGCACTGCAATCCACTGCAGCTCAACCACGCCCCCTTTTAGCCCCGACCCCTCACTTACCCTTTCCTTTCCCCGCAGGCTCTGAGGCTCGGCTTCAGGGAAGCTGCTGCTCGGGCAGCCTGTCTCTATGACTTTCTTAAAAGGGCAATGTTCCAAAGATTGCTAAAGTTTTTGGCCTGCAGGGGACACAGTTTAAGCTATCTTTGGAGCACTGCCCTTTTATGAAAGTTATAGAGACAGGCTGCCCGAGCAGCAGCTTCCCTGAAGCCGAGCCTCAGAGCCTGCGGGGAAAGGAAAGGGTGAGTGAGTGAGTGAGGGGGACGAGGCACTGCGCGAGTAAGCATTGCAGCTGGGGGCTGACCAAGGTGTGGAAAGGGTGTGGGACCCTCACTCACGTATAAGTCGAGGGGGCATTTTTCAGCCTTAAAAACTCGACTTATACGTGAGTATATACAGTATACCCAAAATTTCTCCCCTCCCTTTCATCCTCACAACAATCCTATGAGGTAGATTAGGCTGGGCATTTGTGCCTGGCCCAGGGATACCCAATCAGCTTCCATGACAAAGTAGGAATCTGACACTCTAATGACTACACCATGCTGGCTCGCTGACAATCCTTCAGCGCCGAGAGGATATTCCTATATTTTAACATAGCTCCTTTTAAAAAAGTTCTGCGCTACAAGCAATCATGGACCACATTTAACCAGTGGCATTTCCTGTACTTTTCAAGCTTACTACTGTCATAGGATGTTCCCACAAATCCTGAGATTGAAAACAATCAATGGCTAAACCTTGATTTGTCTAAAACTATTAGTGCTTTACCTCTTATTCTCAGAATCTGATCCCCAGCAGGCTTCTTGTTATCAAAATCTGCCCTCCCGGGGAGCATTACAAACTTAGCCTTCACCACTCCGGATGATTTAACCTTTCATTCCTTGTGACTGCCAATACGCATTTGGCACTCATTTTGTGTGTTTGATCCCCCCCACAGCCATCAGCAAGCCACAGCCTACTGATTTCTCCAATGTGAACTGCTGTCTTCCCACCATTCTACACTGGCAGGCTTTAGATATCCATGTTCAATTGTTTTTAAATCACATCACGTGAACTTCACCTTGTAGTGATCGTTTTTGTTTTTTTTTTTAAAACGTGGTATTCAAAATATGTGGTATGACTGGGGGACCTGCAAAGATCATTTGATCCCACCAATGTCATTGTAAGTATCCACTTCAGAGTGATCCGGTTGCTTTAAGAGGGTTGGATCCAGCAGAGTCATCAAGAGGAGGAGTGTGGCCGTTTGTTGAACTATCTTTCCTGCAACAGTCCCTTCAGATTCTGCAAAATATGATGCCCAGGATCTGGGACTCATGTAGACAAAAACCAGTGGTGGATCTACAAGGGGACAGGGGCGAGCATGTAAAATTTCCCCCAGCCCCCCCCCTTCCCACGCTTACCTTAGTTCCTTTCCTTTTCTTAGAACTTTTTCAGGCTGAAAAAAATGCTTGTTCATAGAACAGGCTAAAAACGGCCTGAGGAACTACAGTTCCCAGGAGACCTTGGGGCTCACAAGGTCTCTTGGGAAGTATAGTTCCCATCAGGCTGTTTTTCAGCCTGAAAAAGTTCTAGGAAAAGGAAAGGAACTAAGGTAAGTGTGGGAAGGGGGGAGCCGTGGGGGGGGGGGCGCTGCAAGGGGGCCGGGGTGTGTGGAAAATATATACTGCACATCGGGTGCAGTTTGGCCCAGCTATGCCTCTGACAAACACTCATGAAGGTCAGAGGGCTAACCCAATGACAGGAAGGGGAGAGGAGAGGAGCAGAATGAATGTGGCTCCTTTGCCATACTCACTGCAGTTCCCTCCCCAAACCATACAGCCAACAATCTCTGTAAACCCCCCCCCCCCCATCACTGCATGGAACTTCCCAAACACTGAGCAGAACTGAGCTTCCTGGGAGAGATCCCCCTGCCAGGTGGCCCCTTACCTGCACAGCACCAATGCAGTGACTGTGCGACTTACAGGGAACACTGCATACAGCTGTTAGTCCAGCGTGGTGTAGGGGTTAAGAGTGGTGAACTGGGTTTGTTTCCCTGCTCCTCCACATGAGAGTCAGACTATAATCTGCTGAACTGGATTTGCTTCCCTGCTGTGAAGCCTGCTGGATGTTCCCTGCTGTGAAGGCTGGATGACCTTGGTCTACTCACAGTTCTCTCTGAACTCTTTTAATCCCACCTCCTCATAAGGTGTCTGTTGTGGGGAGAGAAAGGGAAAAGGAGTTTGTAAGCTGCTTTGAGTCTTCTTGCAGTCCAGAAAAGCAGGTTATAAATTCAAATCCTTCTTCTTTTTCCCATGCGTCCCAAGATCTCTTTGATAAATTCTCCTAGGGGGTAAAGGGACCGCAGCTAAAATCCGCATCCCTCAGCGTGTTCGGCCGCTGGACCTCTGGATCCAGCGTATTCTGATAAATATTTAACCATTTTCACTGGTATCTGATACTGTTTCCTCCCATTATTTGATACCTGTTGACCTTGTACAGCTTCCTCAAGTCTACTTTGCCCAGGACAAAAAGGTGCTTTGCAGTTGGGATTTATTCTCGAGCAGAGCAGTGAGTCCCATTTATTTATATATATATACGTGTCATCTATTCCCCACTGTTCACACCATGCTGGTGGGAATTGCAGTCCATGAACATCTGGAGCACCGTAGGTTGGCCACCCCTGGTTCATACCAATGAGAAAGCAAAGTGGCTTCACGTCACTCTCCTCTCCTTCATTTTACCTTCACAACAACCCTGAGAGGAAGGTTACTCTGAAACTGGGTGATGGCCCAAGGTCACCCAGCAAGCTTCCATGGCAGCGTTGGGACTTGAACATGGGTTTCCCAGAGGCTAAGCCGGTACTCTAATGACTATACAGCTCTGTCTCTCAGTCAGTCAGTCTGGGAGCTGATGGGTGGGTGCATATATCCAATTAATCCGGATCCTTCCCACAGGTGTGGCCCGAATACAATTAAACTGGCGAACTAATCCCAGCGGTTCTTTTTAATAATTCCTTCCCAGTCCAGTGAAGTCAATATGTTTAAATCAACGCCTTTTAGGTGCAAGTAGCTTTTATTGCCACAACTTGATTTGATTTTGTTGCGGTTCCAATCTAACAAGGTCTCAGACGGAGAAACAAAACCAGATTATGCACCTTAATTCCCAGTTAAGTCTCGTCTTTTTAACAAGTTTTTGGTCAGCATCTGATGCATCAACGCTTTGGAGAGGCTTTTTTTTTTTTGTACTTCTACTCAAACCATTTTCTGCTGCAGGAAACCTACAAACACATGCAAGGAACACTGTTGTTGCCTGACCAGCAGCGTCTTCTCGACGCTTCTGCATTCATCTGCAGTCCTTCACAAGCTCATGTGGATGTAAATCTCACTGAAGGTAGCTGGATTTTGTTCAAGGTTAATACGTATGAGATCACCCTATTTTTGCCTGCTGAAGTCACAACTCCTTCCACGGAAAGGGCCGTCGGCATCGTTAATATTTGCCATAAATATTACTAATATTAGCTATTCTCGGAAGCAATAAAGCCCACCCTTCACCACGAGGATATTCCTGATGTTTCACTCTTAGGTCCCCCTCGTACCTGTTACAGCATCGAACTTTAGCTCACCCCTACATTTAATCTTAAAGAATGACGTCAACAACAGGACAGATTTCAGGAAGGCAAATAAGATGGGCATCAAACTAGCTTTGTGGGTGCACCAGTGCAAAACATCACTCCAGCCTGCAAAGTTATAAAGTACCCATCAATTTAAAGAAATACAATATTCAGACTGTACAAGATAGTTGTAGGTAACCTGCTGACGTATGTGCCAAAGAGTAGCCTTCCAGATCACTCTGTTCAGTACATGGGACCTATTCTGCGCTCAAAGGGAGCTCGCTCCTATTTTATCTGGCCAATCACAGACTGTCAATTTTCCCTCTTTTGTTTAATGGAGTACCAGAATCTCCACCAGTAGATGATGCAGAGCTTTGAAACTCAGGCCAAAAAGGTTGCCCAATCCTGCTCAGACTCTTCCTAATTTGTAACAGGAAAATCCAGCCTAGGGCTAAACCTTCTAGCACATAAGATGACAGCAGAGAGAAGCCACATTTTCCACTACCAGCAGGCTCTGGAAAATAGGTGTACATCCTAACTAAGAATTATTTATAATTGGTCAAGTAATGGAAGGGTAACCCGGGCTACCACAATTTTATCAGACCTTGAAAGTTGAGCAAGGTCCCTCAAGGGTAGTACTTGGATGGAAGACCACCAGGGAAGTCTCAGGTTGCTATGGAGAAGCAGACAAAGGCAAATTGCCTTTCCTTGAAAACCCTATGAGGTTGCTGTGTCGGCTATGGTTAGACGGTAAACATAGAAGACGACTTTGGATTTATATCCCTCCTTTCTCTCCTATAAGGAGACTCAAAGCGGCTTACAAACTCCTTTCCTTTCCTCTCCCCACAACAGACACCTTGTGAGGTAGGTGGGGCTGAGAGAGTTCTGACAGAACTGTGACTAGTCCAAGGTCACCCAGCAGGAATGTAGGAGTGCAGAAACAAATCCGGTTCACCAGATAAGACTCCGCCGCTCATGTGAAGGAGTGGGGAATCAAACCCAGCTTTTCAAATTCTCCACCTGCTCTTAACCACACCGACTCTCCATACATAAGCAGAATTGTTCATGCTTTGGTCTATTGCGCAAAGGTTTGCTCCATGGTAATTACAACAACTTGTAACTGGGAAGCAACATACATGTATTCATACTTTCCAGTTAGCCATATTATCAAACAAACTAATATTGTTTGGCTATGTACTTGAAATGAGGTAGACCACTCAGGAATTATACTTACCTTGGTGAAATGCTGGTTAAATCTGAACAGATGAAGGCCTCCCTCTTCCCTGATTAACTGAACTCTTCTCTACATCTTCCTAATGAAAAATCCCACCAGGCTGAACAACAGTAACCTGGCTGGTGATGGCTTCCATTAAAAGCTGTACGGCGACCCATGAACTGTGGCCTGGAAGAGCCCCACAAAGGTCATTGCATAGTGACTTGGTGGGCACAAGCCCCTCCCTGGATGCACTCTAGAGCACAGCTCTGAGCTCAACGTGGGCAGGGACAGAGGAGGCCACTGCAAAGCTGACCAGAGCAGCAGTGGCATAGTGGTTAAGAGCAGGTGCACTCTAATCTGGAGGAACCTGGTTTGATTCCCTGCTCTGCCGCTTGAGTTGTGGAGGCTTATCTGGGGAATTCAGATTAGCCTGTGCACCCCCACACACGCCAGCTGGGTGACCTTGGGCTAGTCACAGCTTTTCGGAGCTCTCTCAGCCCCACCCACCTCGCAGGGTATTTGTTGTGAGGGAGGAAGGGCAAGGAGATTGTAAGCTCCTTTGAGTCTCCTATAGGAGAGAAAGGGGGGATATAAATCCAACTCTTCTTCTTCTTCTATTCTCTCCGGTGACGGCCAATCATTACCTGCCAGAAAGTAGTAAGTTTTTCCTTCCCATTTCACCACCCCACAAATCCCAGCAAACACTAAGCACAGGGACCGCCTACAGTTGCTAGACCATGTACAGATGGCAACCTTCAAACAGTTGCAGAAGGAACCCGTGTGACCCCCTCAACTCAACCCCTCAGCCACCCTGAAAGGACCAGTGTACAAGTTCAATTGTGACCCAAGGACAGAAGTCTTGCACTGACCTTGGCATACATAATGATGGCACCTCAAAAAAAAAAACTGTATGAAAAAAATATAAACTTAAGTACAGAGAAAGTCAAAATAAGAACATACCGGATATGTAAGAACGCCCATTGCAGTCCTCTATATCCATCTTTAAGACACTCTGCTGAAAAAGAGACAGGCTCTATCAGAACAGTAGATATAAACCAAGGCAGGTCTAAGATTTCCTCCCTCTCTACTGCAGAAGGATGTAACACCACCCGAACATCCTAACTAACTAAATGGCATCCAGTTGCACAAACAGACATTTGCAGAACGGACGCCTCAGTATCATCAAGCAGGGGTGTCCAGCCCTGGCCCTCCAGATGTTTGTGGACTAGGATTCCCATCAGCCCCCGCCAGAAATGGCATTCAGTTGCACAAACAGACATTCGTAGAACTGAAGCCTCACTATCAAACGATAAACCACTCTATATAAATCAAGGAGCGTTTTAAACAAGGGAAATATATCAGCTTTCAACAGGAATACAGAAATGCATAGTAAATAAGTAGCAGCAATAAATACGAGACTGTGATTCCTTATGTTGCCAAACCACAAGACTGTCACACATGCCCTCTAACTGGAAAGAAAAGGTCTGGACATCCTTCCCAGCTAATTCTAATTTTGTGCGGGCCAATACAGTAAAGTTTGGGCAGGTTTTCCTGCTACTGCCTCTGTTCAGCTGCCCTTTCTACGGGGAGAGGAGGCTGTCAAATGGCGTTAAGTTCACAAAACAGAAGTTAACACCGCTTCTAAACCTTGCACAAGAAGGGACAGCTGTCAGTCTCGTGCCTGATGAGGCAAGACCTGATTCAGACTTGGCTGGTGTAGAACACAAGCAGCCACGGGCCAGCGCTAGTTTGGACTCTTTCAGTGGCAAGGTACAGTAGCAACTGTCCATGCAATTCACTTCAGCAAAGCCGACTCCCTGCCATCATTGGCTGCTTGAGCCTGAACTGAAAAATGATGCCTGTGCACAGAAGGTATAACTGTCAGACTCTCGAACGTGGAAATAACAGAGACCATAGGAAAGTCCAAAAGCAGTTTATTCCAGGAGATGCGAAGAGTAAAAATGTATAGCAGGATCTGAGCTAGAGAGCTCAGATCCAGGACTTATATCTTTTAATCCCCCCCCCCCCCGCCCTACAAAGGACCTGGGAACCTTTCACACCTCTTTGAGGATGGGCTGGCGCCAGGAGATTGCTAACAGGAGATTGCTAGGAAGGGAAGAGGGAAACAGGAAAACAATTGCAAATCACACACAGCAAGACATCAAGATACTGACAGGCATGGTCCTGACAATAACTGGGCTCCAGATGCACAAACGCGGCTTCATTCTATCGGTGAAAACTGATCATTCTTTGAGCCAGGAGACTGAAAACTAAACACGATACCACAGAGCAGACTTGGAACCGGCTTTTCCCAAGCTCACAATAGAAAAACAGCTAAGCTGGCCGTATCTCCCTCTCGCCACTTAGCACCCCATGGAGATAATTAACATTTTATACATTCAAAGCAGCTTTTCCCTCCCAGTCAGAATGGATGTTTAAAAAACAAAAGTGAGCACAGCTACAAGTTTTACCCACTGCGAACTCACACTGTAATTGCCTGCCAGTAAGTTCAGATACAAAAAAAGGAGGGGGGGGGGAAGCCCAATTAAAAAGCAATAGTTTGTCGGAATGAATTAAACCCTTAAGTTCAAAAGATGGGTGTGATTTGAAGAATACGAGGGAACCAAAATCAACGTTTATCCCAGCTCTTAAGTGTTCAAAACATGGCACACCTATGAATTACTAAAACAGCTGGCATATATTATGAAGGACAATACTGGATTCCTAAAGAAAAGTCAAGGGATGTACTCACATCTAAAGAAGGCTTGAAGCATAGATGGAAGTGACAAAAGCTTCCCAATATGGAAGGCAACGCTATGCATTCTCCATGGAGAGTAGGACAAAGGAAAATAGTCCTAAAACTGCATGTAGATTTAGATAAAAACATGAGAAGTAACTTCTAACCATGCCTTCCTGACCAAGAAAACAAGTTGCCGGGGGGGGGGGGGGGGCGATTCCCTATCACTAGTGAATAGATCAGTGGTTCTCAACCTTCCTAATGCCGCGACCCTTTAATACAGTTCCTCATGTTGTGGTGACCCCCAACCCTAACATTTATCCATTTTGCAGATGGAGAACACTGATGCAGAGAGTCTTAGGCGACCCCTGTGAAAGGGTCGTTCGGTGACCCCTGTGAAAGTGTCGTTCGACCCCCAAAGGGGTCGCGACCCACAGGTTGAGAACCGCTGGAATAGATGAACGACTGCATCCAAGTGAAAACGTTCCATTTTCGGGGGGAAGAGTATTTCAAGTATCACCAGGTTTCTGGGCCCAGGAAGAAGAATATTTATTTAAAAAGAGAGAGGACGAAATGCGCAAAACTGCACAGATTCACAGCATGTCATGATATTCCTGCAGGAAGGAAACTTTATTTATTTATCATGTAATTTATATGCCACCCTTTCCCTCTGGCCTGCTCAGGGCGGCTCGCAGAAAATCCACTTCAAACCCAGTAACTCCGTTAATACTTCATAGTGCCTTAAAATTCCACTCTAGCTAGGGAAATGAAAGGAACTAATAAGGCAAAAAAAGGGAAAGGAAAGCGGAAGCCAGCAATGATGGAGAGGGCCGTTGTTGTCCTCAACCAAAGGCCTGGCAGAATAGCTCCATCATACGGGCCCTGTGGAACTGAGACAAGTCCTGCAGGGCCCGAGTCTCATTCAGTAGAGCATCCCACCAGGCTGGGACCAGAGCCGAAAATGCTCTGGCACTGGTTGAGGGCAGGTGGATCTCCTTCGGGCCAGGGATCGCCCGCAAGTTTGTTATGAGTGGAAGGAGGAGGAGGAGGAGGAGGAGGAAGAGTTGGATTTATATCCCCCTTTCTCTCCCGTAGGAGACTCAAAGGGGCTTACAATCTCCTTGCCCTTCCCCCCTCATAACAAACACCCTGTGAGGTGGTTGGGGCTGAGAGAGCTCGGAAAAGCTGCGACTAGCCCAAGGTCACCCAGCTGGCGTGTGTGGGAGTGCACAGGCTAATCTGAATTCCCCAGATAAGCCTCCACAGCTCAAGCGGGAGAGCAGGGGAATCAAACCCGGTTCCTCCAGATTAGAATGCACCTGCTCTTAACCACTACGCCACTGCTGCTTCTTGAGGAGAAATTGAGTCCCTATTTTTCATATCAATCCGACCTGACCATGTAAAAACAAAACATCTTGAAGATTGGAACTTAACAATGTTTGAGATATAATAAATGGACAAGTAAAAATGCCCAGAAGTATACAAATGAAAAAGATTTTAGAACCTTATAAAGTCACTCTAATAAATAGAAAATGTTATATTGGAATACATTATGTAATATGTACTTAACATAATGAGGGGTAGGTTTCTTTTTCTTTGATGTAATGATGTCTGTTTTCTATTATTTCTTTTACTTTTTACTTTTTCCTGTATGTTTAATAAATGTTGAAAAACAATTAATTTTTTTTTAAAGAACTACAGTTGTCCCTTCCACACTGCAGGAGTTAGGGACGTGTCACCCCCACAACCCGGAGGAGCGCCTAAAATTCAAGACGCAACAATCACTGCAAGATCACCACAAGATGTCACGTGAAAGATTGCCGTAAACACACAGTCCTTTTCCTACAAATTTAATTTTACGGGAAAGAAATTAGTTAGCTGTTCATGTATGTAATTAAACAGTTGTGTCATTAAAATTCCCGTTTACAGTACTTTCTCATGCTGGCCCACGATATATATCGAAACAGTGATCAGAAAAGTTGCGATCTGGAAGGGACAACTGTACATACAATGTCGATACGACATATCCCATTTGACTATTACGTAGTAATTCCACCTTCAGGAAGCATACAACAATTTATTCCCAGTAACCATATATATAACTATGCTGTACTTCCTTTCTAAATGAGTGACCTTAAATATTTTCTTGGTGCTTCAAAAATAAAATAACCAAGCAGCCATTCAAGCAGAATGTGGCAGAGAGTCCCTTGGTTTAATTACCGTATATACTCGTGTATAAGTCGACCCAAATATAAGTCGAGGCACCTAATTTTACCATAAAAAACTGGAAAAACTTATTGACTCGAGTGTAAGTCTAGGGTGGGAAATGCAGCAGCTACTGGTAAATTTCAAAAATAAAAATAGATATGGTCAGGCGCTACTTGGGGGTCTCTGCCACTGACCCGCCATCTCACCAATCCCAAGGTCTCTGCCACCGACCTCTCCATCCCGCAGCTTGTCCAGCTCACCCAGGTTGACTGGCTGTCACCCGCCAAGAGCCAGAGGCCAGCCGCCGTCGAGAAGGCAGAGGCAGAGAAAGAGTCTGAAAGGGGGAAGGCAGAGAAGAAGGCGGAGGGGAGCAAAGCAGAGAAGGAGGCTGAGAAAGTGGCTGAAAGGGGGGAGGGCTGAGAACAAGGCAGATGAAAGCGAAGCAGAGAAGGAGGCCGAGAAAGCAGCTGAAAGGGGGGCAGAGAACAAAGCAGAGGAGAGCGAAACAGAGGCAGAGAAAGTGGCTGAAAGGGGGAAGGCAGAGAAGAAGGCAGGAGAGAGTGAAGATGGGCGGGGGGAACGCCACACAAGAATTAAGTGGGACCCTCACTCGCATATAAGTCGAGGGGGGCTTTTCCAGCACAAAAAATGTGCTGAAAAAGTAGACTTATACGCGAGTATATAAGGTATACCTTGTGAGAAATACTTCAACAAGCTCCCTATAGCAGATTACATTATAAACCAAATCAGCTTCCCAAGAAGGCAAATTATTCTATATCAAATATACATCTTTACCCAGGCTCATCACAGTTATGCAACTGCAGGACTTAAAACGCTGTGTAAACATTCCAGAGCAGAACAGATGAGAGTAGCTTCGGGGAAAATTCACCATTCATTCATGAGAATCTATTCTTCGCTGAAAGCTGTTAATGGAATCTAGCTGGCTTCCACTGATTCACCAGCCGGAATACTTGAAGGGCACCCAAAGGGAACACAGGAGAAGTTCCCGCACAGCATACACAGGAGATAATGGCTATAATGGAGCAATATAGCTCTGCCTGCTTCTTCCCATTTCTCCTTCACATGCCACAGTACGTTGCTGTCTGAATAAGGGAGTTCACAGAAGCTTAATAGAGGCTAACAAGACCTATCAGTCGAATACTTCTGCACAGGAAGGGACAGCACCCTACATTTAACAGCCCCCCCCCCCCCCCGCAGTGTCAAGCTGCCGGACTATCATCCAGAAAACAAGTACTGTGCATGTGTGTTTCAGATCAACATTTTTTTAAAAAAAGATAACTTTCCCCCCACCAGGGCATGCTAGGGAAGGGACGGTGACATGGAATTGCCTGATCGTGTCAGATCTTGGAAGCTAAGCAGGGTCAGTACTTGAAAGAGAGACCACCAAGGAAGGCTCTGCAGAGGAAGGCAGCAGCAAACCACCTCAGCTTCTCACTTGCCTTGAAAGTCCCTTCCTGGGCTGGCTGCGACTTTACAGCACTATACACACGCACGGGATGCTAGACACTGGAGCGGGACCACATATTGCAGCCTGGTAATAATGTCATCTTTTCAAGTGGAGTTTCACACGGGAGAGAAAATATTTCTCCCACGCGCAAGAACTTAGAAATAAGAGCAGAATGTGATTGTTCCCAATGTCACTGGAAGCGCAACGCAGACAAAATGGTTAAACTAGTGACTCATCAAATGGGCAATTGATAACATTTTGTAGATAACGCATGAACTGTAACAGCCAAGAGCTCAGCTTCCTAAAAGCTGCTGCATTCCCTGAAGGCTTTTCCATATATTTTCTGTCTCCCGTCTCCTGTTACTACCTTAGAAATAGGACTAGTTTGTAGGGAAATGAGTTTGGAACACATGAAGCTGTCCTAGACTGGTCTAACATCACCACTGTCTTCTCTGACTAGCAGCAGTGCTCCAGCATCTCAGGTGAAAATCTTTCACATCACCTACTTTGTTTGTTGTTGTCAAATCGCATCTGACTTACGGCGACCCCTGATGGGGTCTTCAAGGCAAGAGACATTCAGAGGTGGTTTGGTCTGAGGGAGAGGGAGGGGAAGGGGTGCCATGCAAGGGAAGGGAGGGGTGGCATGCAAGGGAGGGGAGGGAGGCGCCCCGGCATCTGGACATGGCCCACCCACCCAAGCAGAGGGAGGGGTGCAATGCAAGGGAAGGGGAGGGGTGGCATGCAAGGGAGGGGAGGGAGGGGCCCCAGCATCTGGACATGGGCCACTCACCCTAGCAGAGTGAGGGGAGAGAGGGGGAGGGGTGCCATACAAGGGAAGGGGAGTGAGGGAGGGGAGGGAGTGAGGGGTGGCATGCAAGGGAGGGGAGAGAGGGAGGGGAGGCATGTAAGGGAGGGGAGAAAAGGGGAGGCACAACAACCTTCCTCTGCATAGCTATGCTGGTATACCCTACTGGTCTCCCATCTAATTGCTAACCAGGGCTGACCCTGTTTAGCTTCTGAGATCTGAAGGAATCAGGCTGGCCTGGGCTGGCCTACTATCTGATTCTTTTAAATGAAGATTTCAGAGATTACACCCAAGGACCTTCTGTAAGGCAAGCTGATGATCCGCCACTGAGCTACTGTCCCTCCTCCAAGTTGAGGAGAAGCAGGAATCCCCCTGGCCTTTGCAGCTGGGCAGTTATCCACTGGATTTCAGCAACCACAAAAACACGGTATCTTGACATCACAGCAGTTTCCTCTGCAAGTCTAAACTGATATCCTTGTTCCAGGCAAAGGTAATCAAAGCCATGTTTAGCAAACTAAACGCAAGCAGACATGCTATTGGTAAAACTGCAGCCTTTGATAATCTAAAGTGCTGTTTTTTATTTCTGGAGAGCAAAAGACCTCCCACGCGAGCAAGCTACAAAAAAGTTAAAGACTGCTTTCGCTGAGCGATCGGGAGAATCCACACCATCTCAAAGAATGTCAATGCGAGCAGGATCAAAATCGTTTGGGAGGCCGACACGTTCACGTGTTTCATGCACAAAACCTAATAGCAAATATAGTACATTTTAGCTGTCTGGGAGCCATGCCTCGAAGCTTCCAAACTTCAGGCACTGCAGAAGAGAAAACAAGGCTAGTATCTAGAATCCCCTCAAGGCGCTGAGAATTAGGAACATTCGCACACTAAAAGTAGAACACAGTGGCTTCAGAAGCCCTTGAAGTTTCTAACTTTTGAAATAAGGGCTTTTCCCAAGTGACCAAAAAAAAAAAAGACTTAGCGAGTAAGTAAAACCTTTGGAAGTAGCCCAATTATTTTAAGCGCATACACACAGCAACAACCACCTCAGCACGATGCTGTCTGGGAGCATCCTTTGTGCATAAAGATCAGTGGTTTTCGATGAGCAGGGCCTTAATGAAGGAAAATCCAGGTGACCATTTGCATACCTCCTCATTATTTTGGACATTCAAAACCCAGAGGGGGCAAACGCCAAGTGAATGCAGGCCTCTTCCCTCATCAGAACAATGATATTCCCAACCCTGACAGGTTTACATTCTGCTGGGCAAACCGGTAGGAAATAGGGTGGGATGCAGCATCAAAAGCGAAGCTATTTCGCCAGAGCAGCAATACTGGATAACCTTGAATTAAAAAAAAATCTGTGAGGCTTATAAATTTTAGGAAAAACAACAGCTCCAGTGCAAAATGAGTGTTGATATGCAAATAAGCATTTAGGTGTAAGTTGGGGGGAGGAGGAGGAGGGTTGGATTTATATCCCCCCTTTCTCTCCTGTAAGGAGACTCAAAGGGGCTTACAAACTCCTTACCCTTCCCTCCTCACAACAAACACCCTGTGAGGTAGGTTGGGCTGAGAGAGCTCCGAAGAACTGTGACTAGCCCAAGGTCACCCAGCTGGCATGTGTTGAAACATACAGGCTAATCTGAATTCCCCAGATGAGCCTCCACAGCTCAGGCGGCAGAGCGGGGAATCAAACCCGGTTCCTCCAGATTGGAGCACACCTGCTCTTAACCACTTCGCCACTGCTGCTCCAACGTGGTGTAGTGGTTAAGAGGGGTGGACTCTGTTTTTGATTCTCCCCTCCTTCACATGAGCGGCGGACTCTTATCTGGTGAACTGTATGTCTTCCCTCTGCTCCTACACAAGAAGCCTGCTGGATGACCTTGGGCCAGTCACAGTTCTCGCCACACTCTCTCAGCCCCACCTACCTCACAAGGTGTCTGTTGTGGGGAGAGGAAGGGAAGCAGTTTGTAAGCTGCTTTGAGACTCCTTACAGGAGAGAAAGCTGGGGTATAAATCCACACTCTTCTTCTCAATTATACCTTTCGGGCGCATCTTCAAGGCAGCCGTTAAAAAATGAGCAACGGACAGGGTAACAGAGCATGAGACCTTTAAAACAGAGCATGATACGAAGCTCTGCACAAGATCAGATATGGGCAGGGGAGTCATTTGGAAGTTCAAAAACAAAGGTAATCAATAGCGCTTGGACATGTGTGAAGACTGATCAAAATTGCTCCCGTAAGCAACTGGGAATATCCTGTCTCCAAATAAGGGATCCAACTAGCACAATGTTTAAACCGCAGTGTCCAGTTCAAAAATCTGTCCCGATCCGCAGCAGAAAAAACACACTGGATGCACAGCAGGAACAAGACGCTGATAATCTTACATGAGAGTAAGTGCTGATACAACAGCTGTTATCACAAGACCAGATGCCCATATCACACTGAGGCTTATGTCTAATAACTTGGGGAGCAATGCAAGCCCATCAACCTGTGGGTCGCGACCCCTTTGGGAGTCGAACGACCCTTTCACAGGGATCGCCGTAGACCAGAGGTCTGCAACCTGCGGCTCTCTAGATGTTCATGGACTACAATTTCCATCAGCCCCTGCCAGCATGGCCAATTGGCTGATGGGAATTGTAATCCAGGAACATCTGGAGAGCCGCAGGTTGCAGACCCCTGCCTTAGACCATCGGAAAACACATATTTCCAATGTAGCAACGAAAATAATTTTATGGTTTGGGGGTCACCACAACATGAGGAACTGTATTAAAGGGTTGCGGCATTAGGAAGGTTGAGAACCACTGTTCTACAGCTAAAAGATAAAGCAAGGTCAGCAGGGAAAGCAAACTAAAACAGGGGTCCGGTTGGCAGTGGTACCTCTTCAAGATTTATCAACATTGATTCCAGCAAAAGATTTCATGAAAGGCAAGGCTTCACAAGAGGCACCTGGTTCTTATTCGCAGTAGATGCATTTTTACTAACAAGTCCAAACAAGAAAAAGGTGAAGGGGGGGATTTTGGAACAGGCTGCCCTTCAGCTACAACTTCCTGTTGTTTACGCTTTGAATATACACATCTGCCATGAAGGTGCATGGATCTGATGAAGCAAAGTTTATGCTGGAATTAAAGATTAACATTAATTCATGCCACTGACTTCCTGCTTCGTTTTGCAGCTGCAGCTTAACAGCTACCTGTCTGCGATGATCAGTCAATGAACCTGCTCTATACACCATGGATGCGCACAACAACCTGGCTTTGCAAACAAATGATGCAGGCTTACCTGGAAAACACCAGGATGACGATGCACATTACTGACTTCTAATCGATCTGTTGGTGAGCAACTAATGCTAAATGGGCGGGAGACAGACTGCTTCTGGCAAGACAATTTTATATAAGTTTTATATTAAAAGTTTTTTTTTATAAAAAGAAGAGTTTGAATTTATACCCCCACCTCTCTCTCCTGTAAGAAGACTCAAGGTGGCTTACAAATTACTTTCCCTTCCTCTCCCCACAACAGACACCTTGAGAGGTAGGTGTGGCTGAGAGAGTTCCAAAGAACTGTTACTAGTCCAAGGTCACCCAGCAGGAATGTAGGAGTGCGGAACCACATCTGGTTCGCCAGATAAGCCTCTGCCACTCAGGTGGAGGAGTGGGGAATCAAACCCGGTTCTCCAGATTAGAATCCACCTGCTCTTAACCACTACACCACGATGGCTAAGCTTTTTGGTGAGAATTCTAGAAGCTGCATGGCTATTAGAAAAAAAAAAGAATTGGTACTTACAGGGTGGCTAGGTCCCGTTGGCTGCCAAAGTGGGGTGGGGGTACAAAAGATTCATGCTGAATCTTTCAGATTTGGGGGTACAGCCTATGGAGGGCAGGGACCTCAGTGGGGTACAATACCACAAGGTCCACATAAACACCACACCACCCCCGGAAGCATCCAATTTCGAAGTCTGGAGATAAGCGGTCATTAAAGGAGGATCCCCAGGTCACACCTGGAAGGTGGCATCCATAGCTACCTTATATACTCGCACAGAGGCGTTCCTCCCATTGGGCAAAGTGGGCAGTTGCCCTGGGCGCAGCCTTGTGGGGGGGCGTAGGTTCGTTTGTGGGATTTTTTGTATTTTCAGTGTTTTTTCCATTTTTGGCCTGCAGGGGGCGCAGTTTTTAGGCTAGCAGCACCAAAATTTCAGGGATTCATCGGAAGACTCTCCTGATGATATCACCCAGGTTTGGTGAGGTTTGGTTTAGGGAGTCCAAAGTTATTGACTCCCAAAGGGAGTGCCCCCATCCTCCATTGTTTCCAATGGGAGCTAATAGGAGATGAGGGCTACACCTTTGAGGGTCCATAACTTTGGACCCCCTGAACCAAACTTCACCAAACCTGGGTGGTATCATCAGTAGGGTTTCACGAAAATACTCTGAAATTTTGGTGCTGCTACCTTAATAATTGCACCCCTGACAGCAGGCACCCCCTAAATTTCCCCAGATTCTCCTTTTAAATCCACCCCCTTCCTGCCAATGCTTGTTTTCTTTCTTTCTTTTATTCTCTCAATGCCTAATAAAGGTTATTATTATCATTATTAAATCCATCCCCTTCGGCATCGATTTAAAGGGAGAATCTGAGGTCCCCGGTTTAAACATTGAAAATAATGCTGTTTGGGGGTGGATTCCAGCATCACTTGTTTAAACTAGGGAGCCCAGATTCTCCTTTTAAATCCACCTTAAAGGGAGAATCTGGGGTCCCCTGTTTAAATAATATTGAAAGTGATGCTGTTTTCCCCAATTGGGAGGATTGGATACAACACCATAAAATGTTTTCATAGCAGTAATAAAACATTTCGAAAGCATTTTGAAAATGTTTTCAAAAAATATTTCTGCTGTGTTCAAATTTGTGAGTTGGGGCATGTTCTATAATGTGATGATGACTTTGAAACAACCTGGTGGAAAAAATCATTGTTTGGTTACCATGGGAGAGGTTGGCCGCCCGTGGGGGGGGGGGGGGGCATCAAACTCAGGTTTTGCCCAGGGCTCCAGTTTGCCTAGGTACGCCCCTGTACTCGCATATAAGTCTACTTTTTCAGCACATTTTTTGTGCTGAAAAAGCCCCCCTTGACTTATACGCGAGTGAGGGTCCCACTTAATTCTTGTGTGGCGTTCCCCCTCTCCCGTCTTCACTCTCTCCTGCCTTCTTCTCTGCCTTCCCCCTTTCAGCTGCTTTCTCAGTCTCCTTCTCTGCTTCGCTCCCCTCTGCCTTCTTCTCTGCCTTCCCCCTTTCAGACTCTTTCTCTGCCTTCTTCTTGACGGCGGCTGGCCCCTGGCTCTTGGTGGGTGACAGCCAGTCGACCTGGGTGAGCTGGACAAGCTGCGGGATGGAGAGGTCGATGGCAGAGACCTTGGGATTGGTGAGATGGGGGGTCTTTTAGAGCGAAAATTAATATAAGACCCTGTCTTATTTTGGGGGGAAAATGGTAGCATGAATTGCAGATATAGCTGTGACACTAAAACTACAGCTAAAACTATAAGAAAGGGACCTAAATTCTCTTCAGGTATTTTGTATCCTCTGGTCAGAGGTGTCCACTATATTTTTATGGGTTTCCATAATTTTTTCTATTGCTGCGGATGTTCATCTTGGTTCTCCCCAATAAAATAAACCAGACCTATTCTTGTTCAGCCAGTCAGAAATAGTAAAACCAAACATTCTTTTAAGTGTTAATAGCAGGACTGTGATTGTCATTTTTATGGTTGTTTTATTGGTCGCCGCCCTGAGCCCTGCAGGGGAGAGCGGGATACAAATTGAAAAATAAATTTTAAAAAATTAACAAGGGGGGGGGGGGGCCTCCATACCATATTTTTTATCTTAATTCAGTTGGTTCCCCCCCCCACGTCCACCGTTGGGGAGGCTACAACCATATTCCTGGTTTGATGCATGTTAGTTTGCCAGAAGTCAACGCACTGATGCACTTACGACAGGACAGAGGTTTAATGCCACATGGGCACATTGTGATAATGAAGTTTATCCAAGATGTTATATGAGGCACATAATCCCAGCTTTCAGTAATTTTTAATGCCTTCTGGAAGCTCCTCTAAATTTTCCCCCTATACGGCACCAAACTGAGCACAGCTTCGCTCATTTTTTTCTTTACAAGGCCATAGAGAAAAGTCAGGTCCTCAAAGAATTGCTGATAGTAAAACACACCATCTTCATTCATCGCTGCAGGGTAATAATTGGGGTTTAGACTAAAAAAAACCTACTTCATCTGGTGCGCCTCTGTCAACTTACCATGCATTTCCCACCCCACCCTGAAATCGAAGGAACAAACTGAAGGGTCGTGTATCTGGATTCAAATCAGCTTGGGCGCTCTTCAAACGTATACCTGAATAACTCTGGCAGTTAAAGTTCATGGAATGCCCATCCAATACTAAGAACATGAAACTCTGTAGTGGAACCGATAAGAAAACATTACTTAAAATATTATATTTTGCAGGCAGGTGGATTCCAACTTTTAACTGAAGTTCCCACATACATACTATGAACCATGGATTTCTCTCTACACTGGTATTCAAATTCCACCCTGGGGCACAGCGGTGGAAAACACCATCAAGTTGCAGCCAACTTCTGGTGACTCCATAGGATTTTCAAGGTAAGAGACTTTGCCGTTGCCTGCCTCTGTGTCGCAACCCTGGACTACCTTGGTGGTCTCCCATCCAAGTCTTAACCAGGGCCAAGTCTACTTAGCTGCCAAGATCTGATGCATTTAGGCTACCCTATACCTTTCAGGTCAGGGCAACCTGGGGCACAATGTCAAATAAAAATAGGGAATGTACGCCAAACACTGTATTGCAGGCTGTTACACCACCTCAGAAAGGTTCCTATCTATTACAGCATTAGAAGGAGGAGGAGGAGGAGGAGGAGGAGGAGAAGAGGAGGAGGAGGAGGAGGAGGAAGAGTTTGGATTTATATCCCCCCTTTCTCTCCTGCAGGAGACTCAAAGGGGCTTACAATCTCCTTGCCCTTCCCCCCTCACAACAAATACCCTGTGAGGTAGGTGGGGCTGAGAGAGCTCCGAGAAGCTGTGACTAGCCCAAGGTCACCCAGCTGGCGTGTGTGGGAGTGTACAGGCTAATCTGAATTCCCCACATAAGCCTCCACAGCTCAGGCGTCAGAGCTGGGAATCAAACCCGGTTCCTCCAGATTAGATACACGAGCTCTTAACCTCCTATGCCACTGCCACTGAAGACTATAGATCAGCTATTCCCACTGCTACCGGCCCCCCTCACTTTTGCAGTGTCTCCCGCCCGCACCAGCAAGGATATGGAGCTGGCCCAGGGGGCAGGGCCTGCCGCAAGGTCAGCAGCTGCTTCCCTTCACCCTGGGAGGGGAAGGGGGGGTGAAGATGGCAGGAGTACCGTGAGATGTGAAGAGTGAGGTCAAGGGTACCATAACGTTGAAAAGGTTGGAAAACACTGCTATAGATGTTACATATTGCACCCAGAAAAAAAGGCTAACTTGCACTATAGACCGAAGGAAACCCCAACCAGCATGTTCCTTGTTGCCCCAGATTCATCTAATATTTTTAAGCCTTCCCTCTCCCTCATGCTAACCTCACAGTCTCTTTGTGAGGTAAGTTAGCTGCAGAGGGAACAACTGAAAGAAGCTGTTGCTGGTTGTGCCAGTCCCAAAAGAAAAAAAAAATCCACCAACCCAGAACACAATCCACTTCATAATTGTAACCAAATTACACCTAACAATGTGCAAGCTTTCCAGATCTCCAGAACTCTTTTTTTTCCAAGCTGGATTAAGTCTAGTCAGTTGTAACCTTCAGGAACCTGAAAACCTTTTGTTCATTTTTCTAACCTGCAATCATTATAAATGTGAGCGATGTAAGTGGATTCTTCCATTATTTACAAGGTGAAGTGTAAATTCTGTACAGCCATGAATGAAGTTCTTATTAGAGAATAAACATTCTCAAATCGCCTTGGGGGTAGCAGAACGTTTAGCAGAGGTGTTTAAGGGAAAGAACTACCGGTAGGTGCAGAGCTGAGTCCTGTAAATCGTGATCTTTCCAAGAGTGTGGGCCGCCTTCTCAACGGTAACAACATGGCCCCAGTTCTGCTTAACAGCATTTTGAAACAGTTCTGCATTTTGAAACAGTTCTGCCTTTTGAAACAGTTCTGCATTTAACATTAATCTTATTAATTCTCTAATAAGAACTCTGCACCTGGACACTAGGGGTCACATGTCCCCGGGCGCATGCCATCCTGTCACGTGGGGGAAAGCGCAAAATCACCCCCCCACACCCCCGCGCCAATTTGGCTCAAGGGAGGAGGGGATGGCAACCATGGGGGAGGGGTGCAAAATCGCCCCCACCCCTCCCCCCTCAGTTAGGCTCCACCCCACCAGGCCGCTGAACGGTGTCCCAGCGGTGTCCCGCCCAGCGGAGGCTGCAGCCGAGTGCCCCTCGGCCCCGCCAGGCTGCCTGGGACTGCCACCAGCTCAGGAAAGTGGGGAAGTGTAGCTACCATGGGGTGCAAGGAGGGAGTCATTCCCCCCCGGGCACCATGTCCCCCTGCTACGCCTCTGCTGGACACTAACTGTTTTTCATGCTTCGACATTTATGAGTTGACTATTATTATTGTTCTATTTCCATGGTGGCGAACCTTTGGTTATGGACTACAATTCCCATCAGCCCCTGCCAGCATGGCCAATTGTAGGGGCTGATGGGAATTGTAGTCCATAACATCTGGAGTGCCAAAGGTTCGCCACCACTACTCTATTTGGTTGTGTGGACTAACCTGACGTTTGGTTTTACATTTCCGGAAAGGTCCATGGACCTCAAAGTTCTTAAATAAATAGTCAAGTCTGCAATTAATGTTAAATGCAGAACTGTTTCAAAATGCTGTTAAGCAGAACTGGGGCCATGTTGTTACCGTTGAGAAGGCGGCCCACACTCTTGGAAAGATCAAGATTTACAGGGCTCAGCTCTGCACCCATTCCTAGGGAGAAGCATGAAGCAACAACACAGCAGTTGTAAGATCTAGAGCAGGAGTGTCCAACTATGGCGCTTCAGATGTTCGTGGACTTCAGGCAATTGGCTATGCCAGCAGGGGCTGATGGAAATTGTAGCCCATGAACATCTGAAGCCCCAGAGTTGGACACCCCTGATCTAGAGGGTAGAGGTGAGCAGTGGCGGGGCTACCAGGGGACGGGGGGGTGCCATGCACCGGGCGCACGGCTTTGGGTCATGTGGGGGTCAGAAAATTCCCCCCTCCCCCTCCTCCTTCCCAGGGTCTCTGGGAAATGTAGTTCCCACCAGGTCGTTTGCAGTCTGGAAGGGAACACAGGCAGGCCTCTTCTCCAGCCTGCTCGATCTGCTAAAGTAAGGGGGGGCGCCGTGGCGGGGGGGCGACGAAAAAGCCAGAGTGTGCACCGGGTGCACTCTGGCCCAGTTACGCCTCTGGAGGTGAGGAGTTGAAGAAAAAGAAGTAGAGGTGAAGAGTTGAGGGAAAAGAAGAGGGCTAGCACACTTACACACAGAACCTTCTTTTATCCCTGCAACGGATAATCTTAATTGTGAATTGCTTCAATTTGATTCAATTGCAAACAATCTTGGCTGACAGGCAGTTTGTAAACATAATAAACAAACACGCTTAGCCAACTCAGGAGGTGACAATGAAAACACGAAAGCTGCCCAGGTTTGAAAGCATGCACGCTGCTGCTCTTTGATGCCCGTTCTTTGCAAAATCTCTTTCTGAGCTGGCACAGACAGCTCTCAGGACTTTCCTGTGCAAATAATTGCTTGGGCAAGAGGTTCACACAGTTGAGCTGCAACATCAGAGGAGCTCGTCCTGTAAAACTGCAGCCTGTGAAGCAAGTGGGTTCTCTTTTCTTTTGTTCCGAAAGCAAACCACCCCCGATCTTCTCAAGTTAGACGGCTCAGGCGACGGAGCCCAAGATTTTGGAAACTAAGAGCGTGTCTGATTCGAGTTTGTTAGCTACAAGTGTGCGGCTCAGCCTTCACAAAATCAGCACCCCAGTCGCAAGAAGCTCTCAAAAGAGGGATTGCCTTTATAGTCTGCTTTTCTCACGGACAGCAAAGGCAGGTGGCACAGTGGCGTAGGAGGTTAAGAGCTCATATATCTAATCTGGAGGAACCGGGTTTGATTCCCCACTCTGCTGCCTGAGCTGTGGAGGCTTATCTGGGGAATTCAGATTAGCCTGTGCACTCCCACACACACCAGCTGTGTGACCTTGGGATAGTCACAGCTTCTCTCAGCCCCACCCATCTCACAGGGTGTTTGTTGTGAGGGGGGAAGGGCAAGGAGATTGTAAGCCCCTTTGAGTCTCCTGCAGGAGAGAAAGGGGGGATAAAAATCCAAACTACTACTACTACTACTACTACTTCTACTTCTTCTTCTACTTCTTCAAATCAATGCAATGAATAAGGTGAGACATCTAATAAGCAATCTGGGATTTCTTGATGATGTGGATATTCTGGATCCATTTCACTTGGGCTTCCTGCCTGGGTATGGGACAGAAACGGCCTGGAATGCCCCAGTGGATGACCTTTCTCCAGAGCTAAATGGGAGAGTGCATCCTTGTTGGACCTCTCAGCAACTTTCTATACCACTGACCA
Source organism: Sphaerodactylus townsendi (assembly GCF_021028975.2). Lineage (NCBI taxonomy): Eukaryota > Metazoa > Chordata > Lepidosauria > Squamata > Sphaerodactylidae > Sphaerodactylus > Sphaerodactylus townsendi. Next base: position 174,544,321 of record NC_059427.1, on the reverse strand, counting down.
TGGTATCCTTCTGAATCGCTTAGCCCAGAGGTGTCCAACTCTAGTGCTTCAGATGTTCATGGACTACAATTCCTATCAGTCCTTGCTGGCATGGCCAGACTAGGTCTTGGGGGCACTGTGTTACAGTGGTTCCAGTCCTTTCTGGAAGGCCATTCTCAGAAGGTTGTGCTGGCGGATGCCTGTCTGACACCTTGGCGATTAATGTGTGATGTCCATCAGGGTTCCACTCTATCCTCCAAGCCATTTAATGTCTACATGAGACCACTGAGACTGGTTATCCAGAGGTATGGGATACAGCACAGGTGTCAAACTCGCAGTCCTCCAGATGTTATGGACTACTGTTCCCATCATCTCCTGCCAGCATCATGCTGGCAGAGGATGATGGGGACTGTAGTCCATAACATCTGGAGGGCTGCGAGTTTGACACCTATGGGATACAGGGTCAACAATACACAGATAACATCAGCTCTACCTCTCATTTTCATTGCAAGTTAGGGAGGCTGTGGAACCGCTAAACCACCATGCCTGGGATCAGTAATGGACTGGATGAGAGTCAACAACTTGAAGCTTAATCCAGACAAGACAAAGGTGTTGTTGGCAGATCATAGGACAAACCAGGGAAAGGAATGTTAACAGTGCTGGGTGGGGTTGCACCCTCCTTGAAGGCTGAAGTCCATAGTTTTGGAGGGGGGGTAGAGTTGCTGAGCCTGGATAATCAGGTCTCGTTGGTGGTCAAGGATGCATTTACCTATCTATGGCTTTTAAGCCAGCTACATCCCTACCTGGAATTAGCCACATCCCGTACAGATTGCTGTAATGTGTTCTACATAGGACTGTCTCTGAAGAGTGTTTGGAAGCTTCAGCTGGTACAAAACACAGCAGCTAGACTGCTGACAGGAGTCAGGTGAAGGGACCGTGTGTCCCCTTTACTGCAACAACTACACTGGCTACCGGCATGCTTCAAAGTCCAATTCAAAGTGCTGGTTGTTGCCTATAAAGCCCTCCATGGCATTGAGGCAGGTTACCAGTTTCCATATAAACCTATTGCCATATAAACCTGCCCAGTTATTAAGATCACCTGGAGAAAGTTATCTCTCCATCCCAAAGTATATTTGGTAGGGACTCAGGAGAGAGTTTTCTTGGTGGCTGCACCCAGACTTTGGAATGCTCTTCTAACAGAAGTTCGGTGTGCCCATTTCCTTGCTGTCCTTCCGCCATCAGGTGAACTAAGTTTTTATTTTGCAGTTTTTAACATCTAGATTTTAATAAGCAGTTATTCAGGTTTTAGTTGTGTATTTTATAGTAGTCTGGATTTTTTTATGGTATGGGGTGATTTATTGTGTTTCATTGTGCTGTAGTGGGTTTCACTGTTATTGGTTTTCTTATTGCATGTTATTGGATTTCATGTATTTTGTAAACCGCCTTGAGGGTCGAATCCCCACTACCGTCTTAGCCAGGTTTCAGAACACAGACTACCCAGGTTTGAGGGACGACCTCCCCATTGCTTGCGTGGCAGATTCCGTTTCTGGCGCTCGTTCTCCCCGTTAATCCGCGTTCCAGCAGGACCTGGTTGCTGCAAGTGGCATAGACCCCATTAACACGGTTCAGAGCTGATCCAAGGGGAGGGATGAGGGTTTAAACCCAGACTCGTTTCCCACCCTGGAGTGTGACGCAGAATTTGGGCAACCAATCAGCGCTGCGATGCGCGCACAGCCTTTCCTTGGTTTCATTTCCGCTTTTGCGATCGGCCATAAGAAGGGGATGCAAACGTTAAACAGTCAAACGTGTAACTTTGAATCGTTAATGGTTTACACAGGTAACGATTAACTGTCTGCACAGTTAAATGCTAAACTTTTACACGCTGTTTTTTTATCACACCCCTACAATGTACATTTCCACAGTGGGAAAAGGTCCCGCCCCATCAAGGCACACCAGCCAATCAGGGGAGACCGCCAAAGCGAGCTCGCCTGGTAGTGTGGATTGCTAATTCTGCAACAGGGTGTGTCTGCTGTGTGCTCGCTGCGGTGGGAAGGGAGAAACTTCGATGAAGAGGACACGGTTTCACAACGAACAGGTTTTGATCTGCATGCAAATTTAAAGTGGGGATTCGACTGAGGAGGAGGAGTTAAGAGTTTGGATTTATATTCCACATTACCCTCCTGTAAGGAGACTCAGGGTAGCTTACAAACTCCTTTCCTTTCCTCTCCCCACAACAGACACCTTGTGAGGCAGGTGGGGCTGAGAGAGTTCCGAAGAACTGTGACTGGCCCAAGCTCACCCAGCAGGAATGTAGGAATACAGAAACACATCTGGTTCACCAGATAAGCCTCTGCCACTCAGGTGGAAGAGTGGGGAATCAAACCTTGTTCTCTAGATTAGAATCCACCTGCTCTCAACCACTACACCATGCTGGATGGGTTACCTCCCTATCTATCTATATAAAAAGCTAACCATTCGTTTGTTGGTCTTGCCCTAACGCCGAAACGGCTGGACAGATCGCCCCCAAATTTTCACATGATGTTCCTCCCTGTTGCGGGCAGGTAATCAGACCTTCAAATCGCCAAAAGTCCATACCTGAGCCAGGGAAAACGTCTTTTTCCTGGTGCACCAGGCCATGAAGCTGGCTGTGTTTAACTGTCACCCTTAGAATGTTCGTACAGCCTGTCTGTGGCCTGAGGCCTTGGTATGCCCTTAGAATGTTCGTGCAGATGGGCAGAGATGAGCAGTGAAAACAGTAAATAGGTAATACTGTTAGGTAATACGAGTGGAAGTGAAACACATACACAGTTTGCCGTGTGAGACGTCAGGTGGGGTTCCCCCCACACACACATGAAGGTAACTTTTACTCTCTGTGCCTCACCCACTACTACCACACAACACACACTCTCATACACATCCAGCTCATCCTCACTACCTCTCTGCCCTCCCTCACATCCAACCACCACTTACCCACTTCCTCACCCATATTCGCCACAGCTTTTACTAAAAGCAAGCTGGAGTTCGCATTTTTCTTCTAAGACAATCCACGGGGTGGGGGCGAACCAACACTACTGCCTCCGCTTCTTTTGCACGTGGCCCTTTAAAAACCCAGGGAACTGGCCTCAATCTGAGCGCCTCACCACCCTGCCTCTGCAGCCCGACTGGGATAGCCTCCTTGCCCCAGTTCTGCCTTACCCAAGCCAGGCCTGTGCGTTTCAACCAGCCTCATGGACAGCGGGATTCGCACTCTGGACAGTTCCGTAGTGGAATGGAAAGGGTTACCTTATACTAAAAACCAAGACAGCACCATATAATAATGTGAATTGAAAAGGGAAAGAGGGATTCCATTTGACCACCCCAAAAGAAGAAGAAGAGGAAGAGGAGGAGGAGGAGTTTGGATTTATATCCCCCCTTTCTCTCCCGTAGGAGACTCAAAGGGGCTTACAACCTCCTTGCCCTTCACCCCTCACAACAAACACCCTGTGAGATGGGTGGGGCTGAGAGAGCTCCGAAAATCTGTGACTATCCCAAGGTCACACAGCTGGTGTGTGTGGGAGTGCACAGGCTAATCTGAATTCCCCAGATAAGCCTCCACAACTCAAGCTGCAGAGCTGGGAATCAAACCCAGTTCCTCCAGATCAGAGTGCACCTGCTCTTAGCCACTATGCCACTGCTGCTCCCAAAAGGCTATGCTGGGAATCATTGGACCTGCATGGACATCTGGGTGGGTTGCGGACTGTGATGAGAAGGACAATTGCCACAGCAACGCGTGATCGGGCCCGCTAGTTTCTAATTGGTGCAAACCATTAACACCACAACAAGCTTTTATTTAAACGACTTACGCTGCCCAAGGTGCCTGCTTCTCAGCCAAAAAAAAAGGGCGATACCATCACGGAAGAAAGGTCATCAGTGGCAAGATAAGCAGGAAGAGATTAAGAATGATGAAGCCATGTGATCACATGCCACCAACCAAGTGAGGAACTATTTCAAGGCAACGGAGGCAAAAGCAGAACTTAAGTGCTGAACTCCCTTAAAAGCCAATAATTGTATACTTCCAGAGAGCCCTTCAGAGTAGGGAGGGCATGGATTCCACCCAGCCAAGTTCTATTATCTGTGAGACCCAGTAGCCAGTAATTAACATCTTAAAGCCTACCAAGTTGCAATATAGCTTAGTATCTACAGAGGCTCCAATGTTTTCCCCCAACCCATTGTTTCCATGGGATGCCTTTCATTTTCCTCCTTGAGGACTTATTTTCCACTGCTGCTGCAAAGAGAAGTTAGTCAGATGAGCCAATGCATTGGAATGAGACAGAGAAGAGAGCCTGGATTGTTAGAAACATTTCAAAAGAAAACCTTGACAGACACAGTTTGCAAGCAGGGAAGCTGATGCAGTGGTCAAAACAGTGGTGCAGTAAACACCAAGAACAGTTGGTTTTCTACCCTGCTTTTCTTAAGCATAAGTTGTCCCCAAGCAGCTTACATTCGCCTTCCCTTTCCCCTCCCCACAACACATACCTTGTGAGGTAGGTGGGGCTGAGAGAGTTTTGATGGACTGTGATTAGCCCAAGGTCACCCAGCAGGCTTTATGTGGAGGAGCAGGGAAACCAATCCAGTTCACCAGGTAAGAGTCCACCACTCAGGTGAAGGAGTGGGGAATCAAGCCCGGTTCTCCAGACTGGGTTAGAGTGAAGAAGAAGAGTTTGGATTTATACCCTGCCTTTCTCTCCTGTAAAGAGTCTCAAAGCAGCTTACAAACTCCTTCCTCTACGAAGATTTCCATGTATCAGGCCCAAGAAGAAAACGAAAGACCCAGAGAATTCTCTTTCTCAGAAATGACAGCATGCAGTTCCTTTACCTGTACCCTGTACCCAACAGATTTGCTGGGAAATCTCGATTGGAAAAATCCAACAACAAGCAAAAATGGCTGTAGGATTTCACTTTCACTTGGGCAATTGGTGAGTTTTAATCACTGCAGAAATCTAGCGAGTAAAGCAAATGGAACTGATGGGTGACTTGGGAGCCCAGAAAGGACACTGGAATGCAAACATCCCTAAAGTCCAAATGTACCTTTTGCAACCAAGATTAGCCCTGTACAATTCTGTAATCTGTTTGAAAAGGAACAAGCATTGCTTGTCCAAGTTCACACAGCAGGAGCTCCAGACTCAGTCTAACCACTGAATCCCACAACTTTTAACTCCACTACTCCACTGTATACATAAATACCTAGACCTGATTTTTGCAACTGAACCAAATGAGGCAGATAAGCTTGATTTGACTCACACTGTTTGCAATTCATTTTCACACAAGTGTATCTGTCTTCAGATCTTAAGGGCAACAGAAGAGGTTTTAAAGGTAGAATAGCTTTTAAAGGCAGGATTGCCCCATCTTTTTGCAAGGATTACTTCAGAGTGACCACTCAGGAAAGCAATTGGCAAATTGGAAACAGCTGAACCTCTTCCACCCCAAGCCACGAGCGTGCCACAAATTGCTAGTGGGGTGTGTGGGCAATGCAATGTCTTCTACAACTGTATTTGTCAGGCTGCTTTAAGGGTGAAGAACTACCTGCAGATCATTGTAATCCCCATCTAAAAGGAACCACCACCACACTTTTAAGTTCTCTACAGGCCTGAGTAGAAGAAACCTGCTTTAAAACAATATCAACAACTGGAGCCCTTAAGATTATGCAACAATTCTTAGATTACACATTGGATACCAACAGGTGAAAACAGGATCACTCGCAAGAAGCTACAAGACTGAGGGCATGCACATTTGTTTACAGTCTCCCTCTTTCTCTCTTACAAGAATCTATCAGTTGGGCGGTATAAGGCATGTGTTTAGAAAGAGTAATTTGAAGAACGCACCACTGTAATCAGGGAGCTGAACCCAAAGGAACAGCACACTTGCCCACGAACCAGCATTGGCAATGCCCCCCTTTATAAAGGTTTGCGGTAGTTCCTCAAGTTTCTACTAAAGTGGTTCTTGTCTTTTTGTAGAACTGTGATTTCTTTGGGGCCCGGGTTGTTTGTCATCGCCAGTGCTAGTTCAGCAGGGAGCACAACAGTGGGACTCACTAGGCCAGTGATGGCGAACCTATGGCACGGGTGCCAGAGGTGGCACTCGGAGCCCTCTCTGTGGGCACGCGCACACAGAGTTCATCATGTGGGGGGCAGAAAATTAAATACACACACCCCCACACACACATCTAGGCTGGCCTGGGCCACTGAACACAACGTGCGCGCACCGCAGTGAGCAGGGAGGACTCAGCTGGCGGGCCTAGTGCCTGTGCTCTGGGTGGCTGCTGCCCGAGGGGGGGGGGGTGCAGAGGAGGCAGAGATGCTAGAGAGGCACAGAGTGGTGCGTGCGGGACTTGCTGGAGGCTAGAGCAGGCTGGCCCCTGCCTCAGAGCTAGAAAGTGGGGGCAGGAGGGAAGAGGGAGAGCCAACCAGTTTTTTCTTCTAAAACTAAAACCCCTCAGCATTCAGGTTAAATCTCTGCCGCTACACCTTTTATGGTATAAATAAGTGGGGTTTAAGGTTGCAATTTGGGCACTTCCGTCTCAGCACTACCATCACTGCACTGGGGCCTCACACAATTCACCACCACAGTCAGCATGATTAATACCTGAGGGTCCTGCGAAGTGGCTGAGTGAAAGCTCTAATTCAAAAGAGTGAAGCTCCCGCCTAGCGTTTCAATACAGCCTCAAGTTTTAGTTAGGGCTTTAAGGTTCCATAGCCGTACAATCAATCAGCCAGCAGCTTCACTGAGATAAGATTTTTAAAAAACCCTCATTTTGCTCATCGTCCTTCCATGCGAAAAGACAGGGGGAAAAACCAAGCTTTTCCCTTCAGCATACACCTAGACAGATCCATGAATGTCAGCCCCACTTCTGCTTGCCACCTGAGAAAGTGCAGATCTGACCTTTAAAACGAAAAGGCGTGCGCCCAACAGTATTTGAGAGGTGGCGCAGAAACGCAATGCACCGGGCTAACACTGGTAACGGCAGACACACATGCGCTTCAAGATGAAAATTTCCCGAGGAACACAGAAAAAAACCCCCTGCCATTTAGCTCACCCTGACATTTTGTGTCATCTTCCCTATGAGTGACCTCGTATAACCTCAGTCTCTCAGGGTAGGAGGCTAAATATCTGTGGCCCAATAATTCCATTACAGGTTTCTCCTGGCTAGATCAATCCCAGAGATATTTCTATCTTCTGGTGGAAAATTAGTTAATTGCTAGGCGCTACCACTACTCCAGCTGTAACTGGGGACAGATACTAGGAATTGTGGCCAAAGGCCTGCATTCTGGAACAGAAAGCACAAGCCGTTAGGGAGCAACAGTGGCGTAGTGGTTAAGAGCAGGTGCATTCTAATCTGGAGGAACCGGGTTTGATTCCCAGCTCTGACGCCTGAGCTGTGGAGGCTTATCTGGGGAATTCAGATTAGCCTGTGCACTCCCACACACGCCAGCTGGGTGACCTTGGGCTAGTCACAGCTTCTCGGAGCTCTCTCAGCCCCACCCACCTCACAGGGTGTTTGCTGTGAGAGGGGAAGGGCAAGGAAATTGTAAGCCCCTTTGAGTCTCCTACAGGAGAGAAAGGGGGGGGGATATAAATCCAAACTCTTCTTCTCTTCACTAGTCTTCTGAAGCAGAGATACCTTTACAGCAAGGGCAGACACATCCACTCACAACTTCGAAGCAAGTTATCATGAAGACTCAAAATGTTTTGAGGAATACAATGATAGAGACTGACTCCTTCTGAATCCCATTCTAAAACCAATTAAGCACAACCTGTTGACAGCCACATCTTCGATCATTTGAACATCAAGAAGTTGGGGTTCATGCCCAACTTTTCTCTATTGTAAGGAGACTCAAAGAGGCTTACAAACTCCTTCCTTTCCGCTCCCCACAACAGACACCTTATAAGGTAGGTGGGGCAGAGAGAGTTCCAAAGAACTGGGATAAGTCTAAGGTCACTCAGCAAACTTCAGGTGCAGGAGCAGGGAAACAAACCTAGTTCACAAGATCCGAGTCCACCACTCAAGTGGAGGAGTGGGTCATCAAATCTGGTTCTCCAGATTACAGTCTACCTGCTCCAAACCTATCATACACAATATATTCACCAAATTCCCAAGTGGGTACCTCCTTGGGTTCCGCGAGGACGTCGCCCGGGTACCGTGATGCTACCGGCCCCCTCCCTTTGCAGAATTGCTTCCCACATAGTACCAATCAAGCTGCCAGCGGCAGCAACAACTGTGGCCTCTGGCCCTCCCCAGCCTCCTCCCCATCAGCCTATGACCTGAAAATCTCCAACCACGCATCATGGGGGTGGTAGGGCAAGGGTGCTCACGGGCCAGTGGGCTGGGACCTATGAGCTGCCAACCCTCCGGAGCCCGTTCCGGCACTGCCCTTTCCAGCCTTCCAAGAAGTAGACCTGGGTCCCTTCCACCCTTCCCAATGGTAGACCTGGGCAAGCAGGGGCACTGGGAGGGGAAGGTGGGGGGTGGCAGGGGCTTACCACCCATGGGGTGCCGTGAGATATGAAGAGTGAGGTCAAGGGTACCGCAATGTCAAAAACAGTTGGGAAACACTGCACTACGCTATGCTGGCTCTCGTAGAGGGAGGGCACATAGTAGTTTCTCAGATGCTTCTCCACATTTATGGAACCACCTTTCTTTGGAAGCCTCGCAGAATCCTGACCTCCACACATTTCTCAATCAGCAGAAGACAATTAGCAGAAGACTAAACATTCAGCAACAGAAAAATAGCAATATTGAACATTCATATTTTTGCCATTTTTTAAGGTATTACCTATCTTTAACACCCAGAATAGCAAGTTAAAAGGCATGACCTCCGGGACAAGAGATTTCAGCTGAAAACTTTGTACCAAAAAGAGAAGGAAAAAACACCACCAAACACTGGACTGCTTCTCCAGTTAATATAAACTGCAGCTAACTTTAGTTTACAGTACCACAGGCTTTGTGTCCTAACTAGTTGGTCATTTTGCTTTAAGCCAACCTCATCCCAACATCAAAGGTAATGCAGTGACATCACTAAAAACACAGAAGTATGATATCTTACTAAGGAGCAGCAGTGGCGTAGGAGGTTAAGAGCTCATGTATCTAATCTGGAGGAAGCGGGTTTGATTCCCTGCTCTGCCGCCTGAGCTGTGGAGGCTTATCTGGGGAATTCAGATTAGCCTGTACACTCCCACACATGCCAGCTGGGTGACCTTGGGCTAGTCATAGCTTCTCAGAGCTCTCTCAGCCCCACCCACCTCACAGGGTGTTTGTTGTGAGGGGGGAAGGGCAAGGAGATTGTAAGCCCCTTTGAGTCTCCTGCAGGAGAGAAAGGGGGGATATAAATCCAAACTCTTCTCTTCTTCTTCTAAATGATGTAATGTTGTGAGCTAAGACTAGCAACAAAAGCTTCACCCAGGTCGGCCACATAGGGAGGTTGCTTGCATAACATTCAAGGCTATGGCAAATCTTAAGAAGACAATACAACTGTGGAGCAGCCATCAGAAATGGCTCTCTAACAGACTGGGTATATGGTGTGAGGGATGTTCTCAGAAGCGTTTCTTGAGCAATCTTGACATACCTCAAAGAGGAATAAGGGAGGCTGTAGTTGTTGAAGTTCACAGATCCAAAGCCATGTAACCAGCAAAGCTGAATCACAGAGCGCAAGCCTGTTTCTCCTGATGCTACCACCACACTTGTAAGGCAAAGGCAGAGCCATCCGTTTATCTTGATTACAGATGCTTAAGTTGTCAAAGCATAATCAGAACTATTCATAAGAAACAAAGCTTTCACCTTAGATAAGCCTGGAATACAACAGAAGCTAGAGTGTTAGGGTTTCACAGGGCTCTTTATAGAACAAACTCCCCTCTTGCTTCCAATCTGGCCCAGGGAGTCCACTGCAGGCTGGCCAGTCCAGGCACCCATTCACCCCTGCTCCCAACCTGGAGAGTCCACCCTTACTCCTGATCTGGCCTGGGGCAGCCACTCCCTCCCAATGCTGACCTGGCGAGCCTGCTGCAGGCACCCCAGCGGAGGCAACCAACCCCACCCCTCCAAGCTGATCTGGGCTGGCAAGTCTTCTGGCAACTTGCCACTTTCCCACCCTCGGGCCCAGCCGAACCAAACTCATGACAAATGAGTTAGACACCTCTGCTTTAGGTTAGCTACTTACATCCAGCCTACACTCCACCCCCCATCTACAGCAATAACAAGAATGATGAACACTGGTCCACCTTATAGGGCTGCTTTAAGGATTATAACCTAATGTGAGTGACATATTTATAACACTTTACATCACTATATAAACGGATATTATTTCCTTAGACTACAATTATACAGACAGTACTTTTAGAAGTTAGCCAGAGTTGTGGAGTTGTTAAGAACAGGTGGATTCTAATCTGGAGAACCGGGTTTGATTCCCCACTCTCCACCTGAGTGGTAGAGGCTTATCTGGTGAACCAGATGTGTTTCCCCACTCCTACATTTCTGCTGGGTGACCTTGGGCTAGTCCAGGGGTCTGCAACCTGTGGCTCTCCAGATGTTCATGGACTACAATTCCCATCAGCCGTGGCCAATTGGCCATGGTGGAAGGGGCTGATGGGAATTGTAGTCCATGAACATCTGGTGAGCCGCAGGTTGCAGACCCCTGGGCTAGTCACAGTTCTCTCAGAATTCTCTCAGCCCCACCTACCTCACAAGGTGTCTGTTGTGGGGAGAGGAAGAGAAAGGAGTTTGTAAGCCACCTTGAGTCTCCTTACAGGAGAGAACAGTGGGGTATAAATCCAAACTCTTCTCTTCTTCTTCTAGCTCTATTGAACACATTTCCAAATGACCATGCACTGGACCAGGTGGTTAGACAGCACTTAAGAGAGAATTCCAAAACACTTAAAAAGTTACCATAAAGCATTGTATTTTTTGAAGCGACTCATAGTTACTCCTACCACTTCTAAAAATCAAAGAAACAGAAACTAATCTAGCCAATAGACTGCAATGTGTGACAATTATTAAACACACTATAAACACATTATAGCATCTTGAAGCTGGCAACAGCAGCATAAATCTCCTTCGTCCATAATAACCAGAAAGTAGCATGTCTTCTGCTATGCAGATCTATGGCACTTTATATACCATTTCAATGAGACAACAGAAGCAAAGTTTATCTTGAAACTTAACTAGGCTTTCGGTTAAAAAAAAAGTCTATTGACAATGCCAGCTCCAGTGACGTAACTGTGCCAAGCTAAGAAACATTAAACCTTTTAAAGATTCAGTTTCCTGATACATGTTTAGAAGCATATGCTACAGAATGAATGAAGCTCTGCTGTTATCTGATAATCCCCAACTGACAAAGAGAGTGTTTTGCCTCGATGAATACTGCTTTTTGTGGAGAATTACTGTTGCATTGATGGCACTGCAAGTCAGCTTTGGTCCAAGAACCTATTAGCTAGGATCCAACACCTCAACTTTCATGCATTTTTAATCTAACATGGGTTGGAAGTTGCCCTTCTTTAACTATAACTGGCAAAAACAAAGTTAAGACTATCAGTTCAAACGTCTGCCAGGAGAGTCATGCAGTATACACTGTGTCTCAAAAAAGATGTTAGAACAGTCAGTTGAGGTGCAGCAATTGAGAAAATCGTAAGCTTCCACATTAGAAAATATTCCCAAATATGAGAATTATCATTCATTTTGACGCGCTGCTTTTCTCAAAACCTTTATTTTGTGCATTACTGAACACGATACTTTATACAAGAGCATTTGCCATTCATTGAACGACTATCACCAACACTTTCAAATAGATTGGGGAGGAATACTAGGTGGGCACTAGGACCCAAGCAGAGCATTCTACAACCAAAAAAGATCCAGGGAATATACAACCCTACCAACATCTTTTCTTCAGATAGGCTATATACCCTTCAAGCATCTTTGTTAAGACAACACAGACAACTCTGTTATGAAACTTAGCACATCGATGTTGTACTGAAGCACAACATATCTTTGTTCTGTAGGAAGAAAGGTTACTGATCTGGAGCTCAATGGTCTCTTCTAGTGGACACTAATTTTCATTGTCTAAAAACAAGTTCATTCCTCAAACCAGATATACAAAGCAAGCCAACTTGGGAGATAGAAAACTAGGATTTAATCCCAGTGCTACTATCTTCATTCATAATTAAATGTTAGCTCCAGAGCAAGGCACCTCCTTTAAATTAAATATCTGAGCTTGGCACTATAATGGGTTGGATAAGAGAATGAATGTAAATCTCAGTGCATTAGATGCAAGCTCTCTCCCCACCCCTTAGCTAAGAAAACAAAACAACGGCAAGGAATCCCCCCTACAATTTCCGCATTTCTCAAAACAAGAGTATTTCCTCTTAAAATCTTTTACTATGGTAAAAACAAAACAAAAACTGACACTATTACATTTTTTCCACCACCACCACCCCTCATTTAGGAAGGAACAAACTGGTCATTTTCCAACATTCATTTTAGCAGGAGAGATGATCTGCAAACGGCTGGAAAACAGAGAAACGAGATGCTAGCAAACTTTCTTGCCAAGAGAAGTTTCACTCCCCCCAAAAAGCCACGCTAAGCCAGATTGCATGATTCAAACATAAAGGGAAAATGAAATGGCAGAGATATGAAGTGGAAGAACGGTTCGGACCACATCAGATTACACGTAGAGGATCACATTTTGTTAGCATTCTGCTCTGTCAAAGCCTCCCGAGCAAAAGAAAACTAGCAAAGCAGGTGGAAATGTTCAGCCTCATCTCTTGGATTTCTATGCCAGATTTCAGTTTCCAGGAAGGTTTTTATGCAAAGGAACATCCGAAGCCAGACTCCACCTCCAGCAATTTGATCTGGCCCGGCCCATTCTACTACTCAGCAGTCTGACCCCCCCTACTTACCATACAGATCCTCCTCTATTCTTGATTCCCGAAACATGCTAAGAGCCACTGGCAGAAAGAGGCTGCATCGAGCTTGTGCAATGGGGAAGCTTTCCCCAAATCCTTTCCCTTGATGGGAAACATATTTCGGAAGCTAGATGGGCCACCACAAGAAGGGGGGGAAAGTGTGCCTGTAAAAGTGTGCAAAGATCAAAGGAGACACTCCTTTTCACCAAATATTCCAGCAACAGAATTCAACCCTCAACAAGGAATTACCATCTCTGGGTAGGAGGCACATGATGAAACCCTCAGCATTTTTCCCCTGATGCTCCCACACCAGTATAAGCTGACCGGACAGATATCTTTCCTGCACTTCAGCAACTGCTTCTGTTTGCTTAAAGATGAAAGGTAGAGTATTGGATTATAGGTATGACTATTTCCATGAGTTGTTGATCTTTCAACTGTCCAACTTCTCGAGTCACCCTCACAGTCTACAACCGGTTGCCCTTCTACCTGCCTAAAAGGTAACACTAAGGGCGCCTCTCCCCATAAAATCAACCTTCTCTTTAGAAATCTCCCTGAAGCTCCTCCGAGGCGCAGCCCAAGTTTTCCTCCACGCTTTCCTCCTTGCAGCCAGTTGCTCCTTAGTTACAATCACTTACAAATAGCTACTCCTTGTAAGGCACCGGCTTTCCTCTCCCCACATCATCCCTTCCCAAGCCTCGACGGGATCGCTCCTCTGAGGCCAACGCAAACCTCCAGCGCCTCTCCCCTACCTCCTGCCCCCCCCCCACTTCAAACTACCCCTTTCGCCGTTGTCCCCTCTCGGCCCCCGTACACCCACTCCTGTTCCTCCGCACCTGAACGGGGGGGCTCCAACCCAGCGGCTTCACTGCGGGGAGGGCCCCCCCGGCCCAGTCACTGGGAGGAGTGTGGGGGGCGCCGGAGCGGGGCTCAACGGCTCCGCAGCGGCGGCTCCATCGGCGGCGCCTTCACCTGAGGAGGGACCGAGCCCCCCTCTTCGAACCACTTCCGGTCCCTCTGCTAGGAGACAGGCACTGGGAGAAGAGCGTCGAGAGGGTCGAGCGGTCGGAGAAAGAGCCCAGGGCATCGTTCCGTCAGAGGTGGGAGAGGGCGAGCACCGGACGCATCGAACGCCGTCCGAGCGTCTCGTTCCCCTAGGAAGAGGGTTGAGAGCCGAGCGAGTCGATTGGGAGAAAGGGCCATCGTCGCTGAAAGGGTGGGAGAAACGGCGGCTGTGCGGAGACTTTCGAATGACAGGAGCCGTCAGAATACCCATCTCATCGATTGCTGTCTTAAGAAGCTGTGGCGGGTTAAGTTGTGAGAGAGCAGGCAGAGTAGTTGAACACCGAGACCATCGATCCCCCCTCCCCCGGAAAAACGGGCAATCTGGGCAATGAATAGTCCACAGTTGATTTCCTCCCCACTACTCCTAAGGGAATTGAGTTGACTTGGCCAGCAAATAATAAAGCAGCGTGAACAGATTCATATTTAACAATTCACCCTGGATTGATATTTTCTGTGTTGCCGAATTTTAATGGCAAAACTATTACTTATTCCAATTGTGTCGCTTTGAACAGCCGTAGAATCGAACAACGTCATAATTTGTTTTATTGGATTTAATTACCCGGCCGAAACCGGGTTTAGGACGGCTAAGACAGATAATTCCAAATCGCAATAAAAAAAACAGCTTCCCATTTTAACAAATAAATAATTAAAACATTACAGGGACGCATTCACAGATAGCTGCTAAAATATCACAGGACTGTCAAATAACCGTATTATATTTAAAAAACATAGACAGTACCACAATTCAGACGTATTAATTGGTATTAACAGCTCATCTGACCTAAACAGGTGTTTGAATCGTGTTTGTAGCAAAACACAGGTCTGAATACACCCAAAAAATGTGTTCAAAGCTGTTTCCAAAAAAACCTACATTTATTCTTTACACACACCGAAAAGAATTAAGATGCAGGCTCTACTGCTATGCATAGAACTTCCTTCCAACTAAGTATGCTTAGGATTTTAGCCTAGATGACAGTCCACTCAGATTCATGGTTTTTCAGAAATAAATCACAGGGGATATGATACACCCACTTAAAAGTCTGCAGGATTGTAATTTTAGTAACCCATGATCGATATATTGGGGAACAAGTTTCAAGTGTCCTACAGTAGGGATGGGCCAAGACTGGGCTCCCCTGGTTCTCTTGGAGACACCAACAGCTAGAAGTGACTTGGATAAAGTGACTTATACACATCCTTTCTTTCACCACCAGCCAGCAAACAGACTGTCTTATTTCCATTTAATGCAGACATACTAACTAGCAACCTTAGCTGAGTTACACTCTTTGAAGTCAATGGTGTAACTTTCTGCAGGATTGCAAAAACCACTTTTAAAAATTGTCATGCAGGGCACCTTTACTACTGCCTCTACCTTTAGCTTACGGGTAGAGAATTCTTGGCTTCAAAGTATGGTTGTCAGTTGTGCTGAAGAAACTTGATATGCGGCAGGAGAAGCTGAAGTTTTTGGAGTCATGGAGGTAAGCAACATCACCTGGGTAAATAATAGCCTAGTAAGTCTCTATTAAAGGGACACACATTTTTTTTCCAGGCAAGGTAGTCATTCTACAAAATTTGGAATGTTTTGGTTCGGATTCCTCCCTAACCTTAGACACTGAACAAAATGAAAATAGCTAGGATTTGATTCACAGGACTGTTGAGAGGATAGGCTAGGTAGTGACACTTCAAAGACAGTGCTGTGATTAAAAATGAATTGACACCTCCATTTCCTGTCCAGACAATTTTGATTTAGAATTCTCTTTGAAGCAAGCAGCCTTGTAATAGGAACACATTAAATCTGGGGGGTTTCATCCCGTGTGCACTAATGTAGATCTCTTTGGAGTTTACAAGCTGATGGTTTAGCTAATTAAAGCCTTTATCCCACATGTAAATAGGGCAGAGTCCATGCTGAAGTGATCCAAATTAGGTTTGGCGCGGAGACTCTTGTTTGATCTAGATGCAAAATGCACATCAAAAAACCCCCACATAATCTAATAATGTTGACCTGGAAACAAAACCACTGTTGTCCTCAAACTGAGTCATAACACACACACACACACCCTTCATCTGCAATGATTATTGCTTTCACGGCAATAAGCACTTTGGTGTTAACCCTTGGTCCTTCCTTTAAAAAGTCGACGGTGACAAGAGCTGCTTAGATTTTTTTCAGTAGCCCACCATAGAATTTAAGTCTGTTAATATTACATTAAGGAAGGAAAGGCAACATGTTATAGCCCAAGAAAGGGGGTGTAGATCAAGGACGTAGGTAAGGGAGGGTTTCTCGGGTTCAACCCCCTCCATTCATGTCCAAAGCTCCGCCCCTCCGTTTGTGGATTTTAAAAACATTTTGTTTTTGGCCTGCAGGGGGCACATTGTTTGGGCTAGCAGCACCAAACTTTCAGGGATTGTTTGGGGGACTCTCCTGATGATACTACCTGGGTTTGGTGAGGTTTGGTCCAGGGGGTCCAAAGCTATGGATTCCCAAAGGGGGTGCCCCATCCTTCATTGTTTCCAAAGGGAGCTAATGGAAGATGGGGGCTACACCTTTGAGGGTCCATAACTTTGGACCCCCTGAACCAAACTTCACCAAACCTGGGTGGTATCATTAGGAGAGTCTCCTAAAGATACCCTGAAAGTTTGGTGCTTCTAGCTTAGCAATTGCACCCCTGACAGCTGGCACCCCCCAAATTTCCCCAGATACTCCTTTTAAATCCATCACCTTCGGCATGGATTTAAAGGGAGAATCTGAGGTCCTCAGTTTAGAAGAAAAAGAAGAGTTTGGATTTATATCTCCCCTTTCTCTTCCTCCCTCACAACAAACACCCTGTGATGTGGGTGGGGTTGAGAGAGCACCGAAAAGCTGTGACTAGCCCAAGGTCACCCAGCTGGTGTGTGTGGGAGTGTACAGGCTAATCTGAATTCCCCAGATAAGCCTCCACAGCTCAAGTGGCAGAGCAGGGAATCAAACCCGGTTCCTCCAGATTAGAATGCACCTGCTCTTAATCACTACACCACATTGAAAGTGATGCTGTTTCAGGGTGGGGGATAATCCACCCCAAAACAGCATCACTGTAATGAACCAGTAAAGTCCAGTCAAAAGCAACCGTGTTAAGTTCTTTATTGAGCTGGAATTCTTAGTCGGAAACAGGCAATGCGAGATCTGGAGCCCCAGATCTCGGTCAATAGCTTTTACAGGGCATCAAATAGGCTCCCGCCAAGATAGTGTAAACAAAGCAGAATTTCACACAGACTAGCAAGCAAGGGAGAGATAACCAAAACAGCAAAATTCCCCTTCCCAGGCAGAGGGCCAGGAACCTCCAGTGGGAACCTCTCAAGGTCGGAACGCACACACTCACAACCTTACAATCACTTTCAATGTTGTTTAACTGGGGACCCCAGATTCTCCCTTTAAGGTGGATTTAAAAGGAGAATTTGGGCTCTCTAGTTTAAACACCATTGAAAGTGATTCAGTTTGGGGGTGGATTCCAGCATCATAGCGGCTGCCCGGGGGGAGGGGGGGGGAACAGGACGCAAAACTCAGGTTTTGCAATGGGCTCCATTTTCCCTCTATGCCTCTGCCCAGAGGGGAGGGCAGAAGGAACTGCCGGCTGCCGGCTGGGAGCCCAGCTGGTGGGGGGCAGGGGAGTCTGCTGTCCCTGGCCTCAGAAAGCTGCTTTTATAAGCGCTAGGCCAGGGGCGGGGCTTGGGGAGGCGTGGCCATGCCCTAGGGATGTGGCCCCACCCCCGAACCTCCCCCAATAAAAAATCTATACCTACGTCCCTGGTGTAGATCCAGATTCTTCTTCTACTCTTCAGTCTCATCAGATTTTGGGTCAGTATTTGGAAGGGAGACCACAAGGAAGGCTCTGCAGAGGAAAGCAACTGCAAACTACCTCAGCTTCTCAACTTGCTTCAAAAGTCCCTTGCTGTAACCACCATGAAACTTGGTGGCATTTTACACTCACAATATTATATTAAAAGAAAGGAGTGGAGAATCATGTATGCAGCACCAAGTTCCCTGAAAGAAGAAGAGTTTGTATTTATATCCTCCCTTTCTCTCCTTTGAGGGTCCATAACTTTGGACCCCCTGAACCAAACTTCACCAAACCTGGGTGGTATCTTTAGGAGAGTCTCCTAAAGATACCCTGAAAGTTTGGTGCTTCTAGCTTAGCAATTGCACCCCTGACAGCTGGCACCCCCCAAATTTCCCCAGATTCTCTTTTTAAATCCACCACCTTCGGCATGGATTTAAAGGGAGAATCTGAGGTCCTCAGTTTAGAAGAAAAATAAGAGTTTGGATTTATATCCCCCCTTTCTCTCCTGCAGGAGACTCAAAGGGGCTTACAATCTCCTTGCCCTTCCCCCCTCACAACAAACACCCTGTGAGGTAGGTGGGACTGAGAGAGCTCCGAGAAGCTGTGACTAGCCCAAGGTCACCCAGCTGGCGTGTGTGGGAGTGCACAGGCTAATCTGAATTCCCCAGATAAGCCTCCACAGCTCAGGTGGCAGAGCAGGGAATCAAACCCGGCTCCTCCAAATTAGAGGGCCTGGGGTAAGGTTTTCACAGAGCAGCAGCTATGATTAGGTTTGGTACAACAGTAAGCATAAACACTGAAGGAGAGGAAGAAGATGAAAAAGAGGAAGAGGTGTTTGGATTTATACTTCGCTTTTCTCAACAGTAAGGAGTCTCAATGCAGCTTACAAATTCCTCTCACCAAAACAGGCACCTTGCAAAGGAGTTCAGAAAACCATGACTGGCCCAGGGTCAGTACATGTGCAGGAAGGGAGAATCAAATCCAGTTCACCAGATTAGAGTCCACCTGCTCTTAACCACTACACCACACTGGCTAGACTCTAACCCAGAGATCTCAGGCTATTTAAACTAGGCTGACCAGCCGTCCCGCTTTTGGCGGGACCGTCACGCCTTTAGACAATTTGTCCCGCGTTCCGCGGGTTCTACCAATTGTCCCAATTTTTGGGAGGCTGCTGCACTGCCTTGGGGGCGCAAGGCAGTGCGGCAGCCTCCAGGGCGCCCAGCTGCAGGAGCGCATGGCCTTCTGGGGCTTGCTGTTTGCCGCTCTGTGACAGGGCGGCAAACAGCAAGCCCCAGAAGCCCATGCGTTTCTGCGGCCGTGTGCACGTGCGCTGCCACTTCCCCGTCCCGGATCGCAAAGGTGACCATCTGGTCACCTTAATTTAAACATATGGACACTTTGACTTCTATGAAAGTTTAATGGGCTCTACTGCAAAATGGCTGGCTCTGGGAAAACAGTGCTTCACAACTGGTTGAAAGCTGTGGTGGGATCCAAATAATGTAACAACTGGTTGTTTACGAGCACCGTTTTAACAACTGGTTCTGCTGAAGTGGTGCAAACCTGCTAAATCCCACCACTGGCTGAAAGGCTCTTCGCCCAGTTCAGATGTAAAGGCCTCTCTGGCACCTGCAAAGCACATCCTGCACCATGGAAGTGGGGGAACGCTTCCTCCCTGCTTTGTGGAAAATGCCATTTTGCTTCAAAGGTGGCTTTCTCCCCTGCTTTGAAAGAGAGGTCCCCAATCTTTTCAAGCCAGAGGGCACCTTTGGAATTCTGACTTAGGACGTTTGGTGCAGTGGCAAAATGGTTGCCACAGGTGGCAGAGCCCATCCTAAAACGTGACGGACAAAGGCTAGGCATAACTCTTAAGTCTTCCTCATTTTCAGGCAGAAGCTCTGTTTAACAGAATGTCTTTTAAAATGAATGTAATAGAAAGATGTCTAGCATTCACACACAGCACAGAGAAAGCCTTGTGCGCTGTGATGGTGGTGGTTGCCAAAGAAGCAGCTTTGGAGAAGTACAGCCAATAAGATCATCAGTGGCCCTCCTGGGCCACACCCACTTTCTAAGAATGCAAGCCAAGTGCCAGGAAGGGTGTTGCTGGGCACCATGTTGGTGACCCCAGGCCATGACCGCAAGATACCGCTCAGCATGGGCTCAGCGCTTCATCAGGAGTGCCTCAAAGTCCCCCATTATCATCTCAAACACGCTTTGCAGAAAGAATGCAAGTTCCCCTGAAATATGATGGAATGTACTTCAAATTAAGTATGTGAAGATCCCATTTGAGGTGAGAAACAAACTAACAAAAAAATAAAGAGCCAAGAGCACAAAAACACATTTTGCTGCCACTTCAGATGTGCCATGCTCAGTGGGACACCATTGGGCACAGAGAATCCTTTTCAATCTGGTTAACTCATCCCAATCCTAATTTTCATACCTGAATTAGAAGTGGAAAATAGGAATGACAGAAAAAGGAAAGGAGGAAGCAGCAGAGACAGAAGAATGGAGAGAACAAAAACAGGAGGCATCAAATCTGAACAAAATCGAGATCTTTTATTATGCACAAGCTACTAGAAAAATAGATTCTTGTTCTCTCCAAGGTAACTGCCATAAAATTTACATAACAATACCAAGTTTCCTATAATTGGAGGGGGTTAAAGGCAGAGCTAGGCTTTTCTCATGCGGTACAGTAATTTAAAATCCAATTTGAGTCTAATAAATTCCCTCCCATCCTAGCTTCTGCAATGAGCCACACACACACATACCCTCTCTGGATGCAGTGTTTATCTAAACTTAATTCTGGATGGATAATAAATATAGTATAAGTATAATCAAGTTTTTAAAATTCTTCCTCGGGACTGTTTGTAACAGAATTTCCGTAACAGGGTTTTTGATCATTCCCCTTTTGTAATGGCTGGAGTATGTCAAGCTTTACTGCTTGAAAGCAGGGGAAAGGTATCAGCTGCTAAACTGTTAAAAGCAGACTGGCAGGAATAGCTCTAAAGGTGGCGAACCTACTTTTGCAACGTACATACGCACATCACCACTGTTTATTTCTGGATGCAACTCATGCTGTCTTATTCAAAGGCGTTTTCTGTCTGCAAAACAGCCCTTAAAAGTTCACTACCAGAAACAGACCAAAATGTACACCCAGCCAGATTCTTGCACTCTTCAGTTGCAGCCGACTAGTTAATAAAACAGGTGAACAATGGAGCGTATTTCTGACAGCTCATCATAAGAAGCAGCCAGGCCGCTTTTGTTTTTAATCTTATCAACTGTGAAGCAAATGCAGACAATGGCACACTACGGGCTCAGTGGTTCAGCCAGCCCTCACCAGTCACAAGAGAATGTAGGGTGACCTCATGGGGCCCTCTCTGTTCTCTGCTTCCTTATAGCTAGATGAAACAGATTTTAAAAACCATGACAACATGGGAAGCTTCATTCAGTGCTAAGTCACTGCCCTACCAACCCTCCTGCACTTCTGGAGCTCAATAACCAGGAGAAAGTGGGCATCTGTGAGGAACAGCATGAGACGGGTCTTCCTGCTACTTCCTGCTACTGCAGCCAGTTCTAGTTTCCTGGCCTCCAGTCCTGATGGTATAGTGAGGGGTGAGGAGATGCAGGCCAAAGCAGGGGGGGGGGACGGGGACGACAAAAGAGCAGGCAGGGAAGCCAGAGCCAGCTTTGCCTCCTCAACAGATCCGGGTAGTCTTAGCCATCCAGCTTTCAAACAACGTTTTACCACTTAAGCTGCAGGGTTCTTATTTGAGGCCTCCACAACATCGCTGTTAGCTTTTGGGTGGTGGTGTATTTATCCCAGAATCAGCTGCTTTAAACATGATCTCCTGCAGATCCAAGGGTTCCCTTGGATTTGCGAAAACTGTGAATGATAGCTATGGCTAGCCCCATTGTACAGCTTTACTCATTTGCACAGGGGCCAGTCGGTGGCTATTAGACCTAGCGGTAATGAAGAGCTAGTGTGAGGATGTTGCTGCTCCCTTGCTTCGGTTCACTTGAGAACTATTGGATCCCAGTCAACCATGGGGGAGAAGGCGAAAGCAGAGACTCCATGGAAAGGCCTGAACACTTAAAAGAATGAGCAGCTGGGCTCAGGCACACTTAACACTGGGCAGGAGAGATCTGCAACCAACCCTACAGGCAGTGCAAAATCTTGCTTCAGAAGATCACCAGCCCAGAGAAAACGCTGCCCATATTATCAGTTCCAAATCCAGCAAGCATCTCCATTGACATCGCCTTCCTTTGATGGGTTTATCATGTCTTATCCTTGAAAAACTGCTGCCTTTGCATGTAACACACATGCTACCTTTCTGGCAACCACCCAGCCTTCTTTGATTCACGGCACAGTTCCAAGTCAGCATCAAACTTTCTGTCATCAAGACACTAATCAGAGCTGCCAACAAACGTATTAAGAGTTAATGGGTCTCCTGTTTAGCTGTAAAAAAAGAAGCTGAAATGAGTTCAACTCCAGCAGTGCTATATTATCTTTTCCATTAGTGTGATACTGTACGAGGGCTCTTTATCTCAGTTCAGTTGTGCTGTAAATGGATCATTGTGAAACTCTGAAGAGTGTGTCTGTGTGTGTGTCTGTGTGTGAAGTTATACCACTATAGCTGGAAGAAGGAGAAACATTGAAGTGTGTGTGCAATTGTCCCACTACAGCTGGGAGAAGGGAACAGCAACTTTTAAACAAATGAAAACTTTCCCTCCCCCTCATGTTCAAAGCTTGGCAAAGGAGACTGTTTATAAGTATGGAAGTAGGGTCACATTTCAAATCCAGAATCTGTCCACTTTCCAAGCTCTCAGATTTTCACATCATTTGATGTTTGGGGACAAGGCTGAAAGTGGCTCCTAGTCTTTTCACAGCAAAACGTCCCCCTCAGCAGCCTTCCCCACCCCCACAGTGATAACTGCTCCAAAGTGCTATGAGTGTCAGCGTTCCAATACACTGGAGCAACTCCTAATAAATGCTGGGACAAAGGCCCCCCTCCCCCCCAAGCTGTCTACTTCATTCTACCATGTGTCTAGAGCCGTGGTGGCGAAGCTTTGGCACTCCAGATGTTATGGACTACAATTCCCATCAGCCCCTGCCGATTGGCCATGCTGGCAGGGGCTGATGGGAATTGTAGTCCATAACATCTGGAGTGCCAAAGCTTCGCCACCACTGGTCTAGAGTGAAAAAGAAATCTTGTGTGCATTGTTGGTGCCACCTGGAAGAGGAACAGGTTGCAAAGTGGAAGTGATGTAATTACGGTGCTTTGAGAAGAGGGGAAAGCTGCACGCAAACGAGACAAAAAGCAAATCCTTGCAACTGGAGAAAGCGAGTGCATGACTGAAAGGGTCGGGAGCAGGCAGGCACTAAGAAAGCTGAGAGCTCAAGGCAAAGCAGATCCCAGCAGTTTGGAAAGGAAATCTGAGCTCCCCAGGTGGCCACGAGCAGCAACCTGAGTTTGGGGGAGAAAGTTTGAGGGAACCAAAGCAGAACGCATCCCTCCATCGCCAGCCTCCTGCCTTTATGCCTTGGTGTCCTGGAGCAGAATCTACACAAGCTTAGAAGCTGCTCTCAAGAGCATTTGAAGCCCTGACAATTGAACCCATCCAATATATTTCCTCTAGAGCAGCATTTCTGAAGAGCAGAACGCCACCACTGTTCTGTATGCAAAGGCTGGAACGGATATCCTGTATCTTTGAACACTGCTGCCAAACTCTGTCATTAAAAGGGGTTCCACCTTTTGCATCTGGCCAGCATGGGTGCTGAGCAATGGGGATGACCAAAACCGACAACAGTAACCACAGGAAAGCAGAAATAGGTCCAAGAAAGAGCAAGAGGTTCTGTGGACAACCAAGGAACTGTGCTCTTTCAAGGCACCGCGGGCTCTAAAAGGCAGTTGAAGGATTCCCCAAAGGACACAGGACAGAGATAATAAGAGAGTCTTCCCTCTACTGGAACAGGAGAATATTGAGACACCAGTCAGACTTGCAGGACAATCCTACTCAATTAAATCCAACCCAATCCAACAGAAATCAGTGGGTTTAGACTATGGTAACTCTGTATAAGATTAGTGTGGGGGTAAGGGAGAATTTAGAAGGGCTTGGAGTTCTCAACCCCTTTTGTGATGTCACGGGGAAATTAACATTCATATTTTTAGCAGCCTCACGATGTGACAACACAGCTTGAAAAACCCAATGTAAAACCAACACAAAAGCCTACATTAAAAGTTCATCCAACAAACTGTTCCAATAAACTACTGGAAAGGCTTCTTGAAGTTGTGAAGTCTCAAATGCCTAAGAAAAGTTGAGATACATATCGCTAAAGTTCTGTGTCGAGCAAGGTGTGCGTATAATCCTCCCTATAAGGGAGAATTTTATTCTAGAACTGTAGTGGAGAAACTGTATAAATTCTCCTTTACCTCCATGCAGTTACCTCAGTCTGAGCCCACGGATTTCTGTTGGATTAAGTTGGATTTAGGTTGGTGTGGACAGAGAGAAACTTGTCAATGTTAAGAGGAAATTAACATTCATATTTTTAGCAGGCTCACGATGTGGCCAGACAGCAAGACAGACCGAAAAACCCAGTGCAAAACCAAACCAAACTCTAAACTAAAAGTATGTCCAACAAGCAGTTCCAATAGCCACAGGTGTCAAACTCGCGGCCCTCCAGATGTTATGGACTACAGTTCCCATCATCTCCTGCCAGCGAGTTTGACACCTGTGCAATAAACTATTTGAAAGACTTCTTGAAGTTGTGAAAAATGAGCCAGTCTCAAGTCTCCAAGAAAACTGGAGCTACATTTTGCTGTTGAGTAGGAAGATGATCTTTCCCATGAACCAGCCATACACCCTTGGAAGCAGTTTAAAGACAGGGAATTTCTGCTGTGACAAGCTGTGACAAGCTTTGCAAGAAAGGAGGCTCTGGGATCATAAGACCCCAGTGAAGATCTTCACTTACACTCTGGGACTGTTTGAGGCAGAGGTGTCTAACTCTGGTGTCCAACTCTGGCACTTTAGATGTCCATGGACTACAATTCCCGTCAGAACTTTCTGCTGGAATGGCCAAGTGGGGCTGATGGGAAGTGCAGTCCATGAACATCTGGAGTTTAAGGGGACTTTGATGGCAGAAGGAAAACAATCCACAGAAGTTCCCCTTAGTCCTCCCCAACAGAGACAGACACCTGATGCCATGCATTGTTTAGCACTCCCAAAATGTTCCAGATGGGTCCCACTTTGTCTGGCTGCTGGTTGTAGTTGCTGTCGACAGCCTTGCAGACAATATTTAGCTCCTTGGTACCGGGGGGCACAATTGCCTCCAGCTGCCACAGCTTCCACGCCCAGGCTCGGCCAGGCGCCTGCTCCTCTCCAGCGAGCTTTGCCACATGCCAGCTCTTTCCTCCGTCCAGCGACACATCCACACGGACGATGCTTTGCCCACCTCCGCTCCAAGCATAACCTTTCACTGTGAGTTCTCCAGGGGTGATGGAGGCATTCGGGCAGGGTTCTGTGATGGCTGACTGGACTGGCAACTCTTGGATGGCAGGGGCCTTGGAAAAGTCCACCGTGTCCCATGTCACAGCAGGAGAGAATCCCTTATAATCCTTCTGCTGCCAGTGACTTTTGCTCTCCTCCGGACCCACTGAAATTTGGGCCAACCACTTGACATTTCGAGCACCCACTATACCTGGCACGACTACTCGCAGAGGGAAGCCGTGGTCCCGAGGCAGCTCCTCCCCATTCATCTCATAAGCCAGGAGAACATCCCCTTCGGGGTCCATGGCTTTCTTAAAAGGGATGGAGGCACCATAAACGGTGCCGTTCGGTTCTTTGTCCAGACCTTCAAAGCTGACATGGCCTTCATCACTCGGCTTATATCCAGCGTGCACCAGGACATCCCGAAGGCGGGCGCCACCCCAGCATGCTGTGCTAATCGCCCCGATGCCCCAACCTAGCCGGTTGGTGTTCTGAATAGCGTTCATCTCTGCACGGCGATTGCCAGCACACTGCACCGTGGCGGTCACCTTGTGCTTGGGGAAATTTCTTTTCAAGTCTCGGAGAGAAAGAGACAGCGTCCGGCCACGGGCATCCCGTACGTGCAACCGGTAGGTAGCAGGGTCCACAACTGGAACAGGAAGGTGGTTGCGTTTGAAGAAGAGCTGGCTGGGAGTCAGATAGTTCTCAGTGAGCAGCTCTGACGGGGGCTCTGCATTGAAGGGCTTCAAAGTGTTGATCTTAAGGGCCGGATGTCGTGGAGGATCCTCAGCGTATGGATCTCCTGGAGTCGGCTGGGGAGGTTCCTCTGGGCTCAGCTCCCCCACTTTGTAACCCTGAAGAAGCTCCAGAACATGTTCTTGTTTATGCATGGCGTAGAGGGCCCAAAACGGTTCCAAAGCACCTCCTGCCGCCAGGAGAATCTTGCTTTTCCCTCCAGGATGCAACTCTAAGAAATCTGTGACATCGAACACGTCGCTGCCGTAGGTCACCCACACTCGGTCTGCCTCGCTATGGTGGCGAGCCACTTCCTGCCGGGTGAAGACTGGAAATGGTGGGCCAGGCGTGGACTCTGGGGCGTCAACCTCAGTGGCCTGCAAAGAAACGGAGAAAAAGACATTGTAAGAGGTAAAAGAATAAGAGTTTGGATGTATATCCTTCTTTCTCTCCTGGGAGACTCAGGGTGGCTTACAAATGCCTTTCTCTTCCTCTCCCCACGACAGACACTGTGTCAGGTGGGGCTGAGAAAGTTCTGAATGAACTGTAACTAGCCCAAGGTCACCCAGTAGGCCAGTGATGGCGAACCTTTTCGAGACCGAGTGCCCAAATTTCAACCCAAAACCCACTTATTTATCAATTTATCAAATTGCCAACCCGGCAATTTAACCTGAATACTGAGGTTTTAGTTTAGAAAAAACGGTTGACTCCGAGGCGTGTGTTACTTGGGAGCAAGCTTGGTGGTAGTCGGTGGTTTTGCTTTGAAGCAACCATGCAACTCTTCCAATGGGTGAATCATGACCCTAGGAGGGTTTACTCAGAAGTAAGCCCCATTGCCAGCAACTGAGCTTACTCCCAGGTAAAGGATCATGCTTTAGTTCTTCACATGAAAAGCAGTGGGGCTTAACAGCACTTAACAGGGTTACCTACACTGCTTCCCCAAAACTAGGTCTTAGGTTTAATGCTAATAATTGAGCCCAGTGGCTCAGGCCAGCCTAGATGTGTGTGGGGGGGGGGGGGGGCGGGGGGCAGGGGGGCGACTCTGCACATGCCAACAGAGAGGGCTCTGAGTGCCACCTCTGGCACCCGTGCCATAGGTTCGCCACCACTGGAGTAGGCTGAATGTGTGAAAGCAGGGAAACAAATCTAGGTCAC
Organism: Sphaerodactylus townsendi; assembly: GCF_021028975.2. NCBI lineage: Eukaryota > Metazoa > Chordata > Lepidosauria > Squamata > Sphaerodactylidae > Sphaerodactylus > Sphaerodactylus townsendi. The sequence goes on along the minus strand of NC_059427.1, from coordinate 174,517,172 downwards.
CAGAGAAGAGTCTGCTGCTCAGGTGGAGAGATGGGGAATCCAATCCGATTCTCCGGATCAGAGTTCACCACTCCTAACAACCCAACAATCCAGGAGCCACTGAGAACAGAGCTCCACAACCAGCAGGAACTGTGCTGAGCAGAGCAGAGCTGGTGGCGGTTTTTGACAGTTGAGAGTCAAGCGGTTGGAGGGGGTTAGTCAGTGAGGAGCAGGATAAGAAACCTGTGCATATGGAAAAAAGATTTTTCATCAAGCCCTGATGTACCGTACTGTCTGGAAACCGAGTAAAAGCAGGCTTACTGAGTTACAGCAGGGTTTGTGGTAACTGTACACTAAACCAAATTGGTTCATTATTATTTGGCACAGAAGCAAATTTTTAAATATCAAATATGATACATAAAACAAACGTAGAACTTCTTATAAAAGATAGGTATCTTCTCCAATCTGTCTAATATTCGGCATGGTGGGATACCTATTGCTGTATTATTTTGCTTTTAACTTGCTAAACAGATCTATTTTTATCGCAATTTTATATTGGATTGTATTTTTACATTGATGTGTAGGGGTATTTACTGACATTTGCTCTGGCTATTTCTTTTTTTTTTTTTAATCTGAAGTGATTTGGACCCCTCGAAGTCAACCGTCAAGTTATGTGGACTATTTCCTTGCTACTGAACTATACTTGAGACTGCAGAATGTGTCCGTGTAAATCTTGATCTATCTATGCCTATTAAAGGTTAATAAAGATAAAGAAAGGTAACTGTAATTTATGGAACAAACAATTTTGCCCACCAGAAATGAGTTTCTTGGCCTTGACAGTTTTAAAATCCTAACAATTCACCTTGGCGTAATATGTTCTAATTGCTTCATTTCTATTGAGTTCGTACCAAATGGACCTATTTCTTATTCCAAGTTCTTAAAAAATCAGTTGCCCCTCTGTTATGCTTATCTCACATCTTTGCTTTTGCCAGAAGGACCATCATGAGCATCAAGATCGAAGCAAGAAAGGGAGTCTCTGGGTTTTCAGACCTATTCCATCCTGATCAAACAAGCCCTATGTGCTTACGTAAGCAGCTTACAAAACTAAATCTCCTTTACTCTGAATTGTAACCGACCTTGATGAGAGGTTGAGGAAAGTAGCCAGATTTCCAAAACAGTTCTTCTACCCATCATATTTTTATCTGCCCCCTTATGAGGACCTGCCATGGTTTGTCATCTCTGGCAGTCCCCACACTGGTTTCATCTTTGAGCGCTTCCAGCCCCTCCCAGCCCTAAGACCGACCTTAAGGCCATCAACATGGGTTATACCAGTGGTTCTCAACCTCCCTAATGCCGTGACCCTTTAATACAGTTCCTCATGTTGTGGTGACCCCCAACCCTAACATTTATCCATTTTACAGATGGAGAACGCTGATGCAGAGAGTCTTAGGCGACCCCTGTGAAAGGGTTGTTTGACCCCCAAAGGGGTCGCGACCCACAGGTTGAGAACCACTGGGTTAGACTGTTATTGTTGGACTTGATGCTGCATATGGAAATTTAAATGTTTTTAGATGTTTTTTAAGTAATTTATTGGTCTTTATTGTATTGTGAACTGCCTAGAGCCCTCTGGGGATGAGGTGGTCTACGAAATCTAAATAGCTGTAGTAGTAGTAGTTGTTGTTGTTGCTGCTGTTGTTGTTGTAGATTTCACAGCAACCAGCTAAAGATCTGGCAGCTGTGAAATCTACAACAATAATAATAATCTTGTCCTTCCTCCACAGAGCCCCTCTGCTTTGTCCTCTCAAGAGCTCCATGAGGTAAGTTAGGCAGAGACCCAGTCTGGCCCACAGTCACCGAGTGAACTTTATGGGTGGGTAACAATTTGATCCTGAATCTCCCCACTTCTAGCCTGAACCACAAACCATTTTACCACTTGAGCTAGGATATTTCCCCCCCGCAATGCTGCAAATCTCTCTGTCCAACTCTCCTCTAGTCACAACCCACCCCACTTCTGATACCGGGTGCCTCACTTACCTGTTGGCGGTGGTCTCCATAGGCCAAGATGGTGCCCATTCCCAGGACAGTACCAGCTGCGACCATAAACCTGCGCCTAGTGCTGCCAGCACGGTTCCGTGGGCCTTGGGAGCAGTAGGGTGACCAAGGCAGGCAGACTGCAGGGGAGGTTCTCAGCCTGCATAGAAAGCCAAGCAAATGCAGTAAGGGACAGCAAGCAAAACACTTTGGGCGTGTTGAGCTGTCATTGCTCCCGATCCAGGAAAACTGACAATTACAGTTTGTGGATGACAAGATGCTACTAACTTGGACAGCTTAAAAAAAAAAGTAAGAGAACAACAGGCAGTAATCGATAAGGAGGGCTGAACCTCACACACACAAAAACCCTGTTTGATAAGGAGGGGCACTTAATAACTATGACAGCACTAAATGACAAATATTGAGAATGAACAGGGAGGTGATTTTACTTTCCTGCCTTACTTGTGATCTTTTGAGATGCATCTAGACCAGGGGTGGGCAATTATTTTTTCCATGGGGCCGCATAAGAAACAGAAAATATTGTGGAGGGCCGGGCCAAAAGGCTGAACTCAATTCTGCATAATAGGGGCTGATAAGTGACAGACAGGTGCACAGATCAACTTGGAATCAGTGGCAACAGTTCTGCCTACAACACTATTTAGCACAAAGAATCACAGACTTAACCTACCTGCATAGTTGTCCACTGTGACAATCAAGCAAGTGGGGAAACTTAAGTCCCTTGACCTACATTTTTCATCGACTGGCGCTTTTGAAAGCCCTGCAGAAACAGGCAGCCAAGGCAACCGGCTTCTGCGGGGCTTTCAAAGGAGGGGATCGCCCCAGAAGCCACTGCGCAAGGGGGGAAGGGGGAGGGTTAACGTGAGCAGCGCGGTTCTAAACAGGTCTTCTTAGGCCAGGGTCAAGTCTGTCATAAGGGCCAGTCAGGGCCATCCAGCGGGCCGGATGTGGCCCCCGGGCCGTACAATACCCAGGTCTGATCTAGACAGAAAGATAAAATGCCGGTATGGACTGTTTTCTGTGGCTGAAAAAGGTAAGTAAGGAGGGGCGGAGGCTGTGAGGGGCTGCAGGGGGGGGGGGGGAGAGGGAAACACAGAGTGCGGCCTGGGTGCACTCTTGCCCAGCTTCGGCCCTGGATTTGCGGCATCACTATCTCCCGGTCTTCCCTGGAGGCATGGCAAGACCACGTGGGAATAGGTCTTGACATGTCATCGCTTGCAATCTAGCCGTATTAGTGACCTGGCAGCGTAGGAACAGGGATGGGGGTGTGGGTGGGGAGATACAACAGAGAAAGCAGAAAACACACAGGAAAGCAGACATACTGCACAAATGGGGCTGGGAGGTGCAGAGAAAGAAGTGGCTATGCAAAAGCTGTTTCCCAGGATCCAAACAGCATGACCTGAAAGCTTCACCTGCCAAATTGTTGTCTCCGTTTCAAGAAGAAAAGAGAGAGCAGGCCAATGACCTCAGGAATTCTGGCCAGGAAAATGAACGCAGCTCACTCTGTTCCCTGACTGGCTTCTCAAATCCTTGGAAGGAGCATCTTAAAAGTCTGCAAGTTTGCAAGCACAACCTGGCTGCAAAGCACCTGGACATGTCTGCAGATCTTTTAAGAAGCCTCTGGCACTCAGAGCCGGAGTGGTGCCGTGGTTGGAACGCTGGGACGAGGGAGACCTGGGTTCAAATTCCCCACTCAGTCATACGGCTCCGGAAGTGACCTTGGACCAGGCACTCTCCTTCGGCTTCAACCTACCTTGCTGGAATATTGTGAGGGCAAAACAGAGAAGGGGGCAACCTATCATGTGCTGTACTGAGCTCCTTGGAGGAAGAAAGAAGAAGAAGAAGAGTTTGGATTTATATCCCCCCTTTCTCTCCTGCAGGAGACTCAAAGGGGCTTTCAATCTCCTTGCCCTTCCCCCCTCACAACAAACCCCCTGTGAGGTAGGTGGGGCTGAGAGAGCTCCAAGAAGCTGTGACTAGCCCAAGGTCACCCAGCTGGCGTGTGTGGGAGTGCACAGGCTAATCTGAATTCCCCACATAAGCCTCCACAGCTCAGGCGGCAGAGCAGGGAATCAAACCCGGTTCCTCCAGATTAGATACACGAGCTCTTAACCTCCTACGCCTAACCTCTACATTGATAGAGAGAGGCCAGTTTTCATTTCAAGTAAGGGCCATTTCTAATCCAAATTGCTCTTTAAACACACATTCCACTCTACTGAAAGCTCATAAAATTGAATGGTAACTCTAAGGAGCAAAACATCAGTGTCCCATAGAGCCTGCCAATTTTTTTTAAGCAGGCAGGATCAGGTAGAGCTTGTGTCCAGCAGGGCTACTGATTGGCTGTGAAGATTAAAAGATATCCTGTCAAACAGAACTTCTGCCGTAAATGAGCCAGCGTGGTGCAGTGGTTAAGAGCAGGTGAACTCTAATCTGGAGAACCGGGTTTCAGTCTCCGCTCTGCCACTTGAGCTGTGGAGGCTTACCTGGTGAACTAGATTAGCTTGCGCACTCCAACACATGCCAGCTGGGTGACCTTGGGCTAGTCACAGTTCTCCAGAGCAGTTCTCCAGAGCTCTCAGCCCCACCTACCTCACAGGGTGTTTGTTGGGGGGGGGGGGGGGGAAGGAGTTTGTAAGCCCCTTTGAGTCTCCTTACAGGAGAGAAGGGGGGGGGGATATAAATCCAACCTAAAAAAATGCTGATGAACTACCATGAGACTTGCTCACTTGCAGACTTTTTAAATGCTCCCAACATTCTGTGATTGGATCCGCCCTCCTGTGGCAGCCATTTTGTTGTTGTGCCCTCCACCCTGGGAGAGGATTCTAAATGTGCCCAGAGGCTCAAAATGGTGGGGGGACCTTCCCGTAGTAGGAGAGTTATATTCGATATTGGATCACCAGTCTCTGCTAAAATGGCCCAACATCTTTACTACCCTTTACACTATACCCCAGCGAGCATCGAAATAAGGGGAAGGAGCAGATACATACTTCCAGCAATTAGAACATATTATACAACAGGAGCTGGGTTATATAGGACCTCTTATTGTCCTTGTTCACATTTTGATCGCATGCCATTTGTGGGCAAGTTGCGTCATCTGGACATTACACTTCTTTTTTCACATCCACTATAACGGTGATTGACTTCCAGCCAAGGGTTGGTTGGTGATAAATCATTAACTTCTGCCTCCACTGAAGGTGATAGAGAGTGTCATATAGCTATAAAAGGATCTCTCTGCCTATTCCAGGATGGTAGAGGAAGCAGCCACGCAGAAAGGGAAGTGGATCCAGCTGGAGATAAGATTAGACGCCACATGCCGTTTGACAAGCAGCCAAGAAAGAGAACCTAGAAAGAACTTTTTAGGAAAGTTCACTCAAGGGCTCTTGACTGCCCTCTTCTCTCACACTGTGGCACAATAACAGTGGCTGCTTCGGTAAGGAGACAACTTACAAAGGAAGATCCACCCCAGGCTGTTCTCTGTGGTGCCCCTTTGTGCCTGCTGTTGCCCCACCCTCTTGCCTGGTAGTAGGCATATTGTTAAAGTATTTTTTAAAAAGCCTTCCAGTGATAGAAGGTTGGCAGATATAAGGAGATATCCATGGAAAACAGTAATAGGCTGATTCTGCATGGGCCAAAAACAGTGGTGTGAAAACGGTATAAACCCTTTTACACCATTTAAAACCCTTTTACACCCCTTTCACACTGTTTTCACACTGCTGTTTTGGGCCCATGCGGAATCAGCCCTAGATACAGACAGGGTGGTTTGGAAATCTACTCCTTCCCATCCACGCTGTGGGCAAAACCGCCTTGACTCTGCCCGGAAAGATCGGAGCAAAGCGAGCTTGGGAAACGTTTGGGGCAAACCACGGAAGGAGAACTGGAGGACGACACTGCTTCGATGCACTGAAAAAACTCTGCCAGGGTGGAGCGAATCCAAAAGGCGGACACAACCAGGGCCTTCTGTTGCAATAGATATAAAATGAGATTCGGTGTCAGAGGCCACTCTTGCTTATGAGAAGTACAAGCAAGAGAGCTGTAGATTGAGAGGAATCCTTGTCCAGAATGACAGTGCTGTTCCAGCCTTGACACATCTGAAGACTTCAACACTAGTGTACTGCTAATACAGCTGCCATACCAAAAATGTTCTTTCTGAACCTGACTTTGAGTGCCTACCAGGCACCTACTGCTGGCCCTATCAAAGCAAAGCTCCTTGTTGAAAAATGGAAAGAACAGGAGGAGTACATGAAGGTTAATTATGGCCATTTATGCATATTCTACCTACAGTGGCGTAGTGGCTAAGAGCAGGTGCACTCTGATCTGGAGGAACTGGGTTTGATTCCCAGCTCTGCCACTTGAGTTGTGGAGGCTTATCTGGGGAATTCAGATTAGCCTGTACACTCCCACACATGCCAGCTGGGTGACCTTGGGCTAGTTACAGCTATTCAGAGCTCTCTCAGCCCGCCCACCTCACAGGGTGTTTGTTGTGAGGGGGGAAGGGCAAGGAGATTGTAAGCCCCTTTGAGTCTCCTACAGGAGAGAAAGGGGAGATATAAATCCAAACTCTTCTTCTTCTTCTTCTTCTTCTACCTCACAGCTGTTTCCTTCACAGTGGGGTTTCCCCATGGTTTGTGATGCACACTTGGCTCAGCCACTGAGTCCGTGGCAGTGGCTGTGACAAGAGAATCTGCAACACTGCCAGCATGGCAGCTGGCTCTCCTCCTCCCCCAGCTTCAGCCACCCCTCTGCGACCTTCAGTCAAATGTCAAAGGTTGCAGGAGCCTCACTTGTTCCTGCTGAGCACTGGCATGGCGGCTGTTGTATGAGGGCTGCTGGCCCCCTCAGGGATCACTTGGAGGGAAAGCACAAGGTGCACTGCTGGGATGCAGAAGAGGTGGAGGGGCTCGGCCTCTATGGGGGAGGGAACTTTTCCCACAACAGTCAGTCTTCATAAAAGCCCTTCTGATTGGTGGCCTGAAGAATTGGCGGAATTCCTGCTGTGTGGGAAAACCCACAGGAAGATGAGCGCAGACTTCTTGCCTTTGCTTTCCCTACGAAGAGCTGAGAAAGGAATACTTTAACCAGTTTTGAAAACCGCCTGGAGAGTCTGAAGAGGGGAAATGTGGGCATAACGGAAAAGAGCATGGACGCTCACTGCAAGAAAGACCACAGGTACACAACAGGCCTATTACACCTTTGCTTTCTAGGAAGCCACACAAAGTTCTGCTATGTTGCAGATTTCCACACCATGCGGTTTAGTTTACTCTTCCTTCCTGAAGAAAAGTCCAGTGGAAGGCTGCTGGCACACATCATTGGATAATGCATTTTTAATGCACTACAGCCATCGTTTGGATAATCCAAGTGCAAACAATTGCTGATAGTGCATTGATAGTGCATTATCTAATAACGTTTGGAAGGAGCCCAGCTCCAATCCTTGCCATGCTAACTTACTTAACATGGTGCTTGTTTAATTGTGTGCATGGGGAGAGGTGTGTGTGTGCATGTCCAAAGTGCTGTCAAGTCACAGCTGACTTCTGGTGACCCCAGAAAGGGATTTTCAAGGCAAGGAATTAATCAGAGGTGCCTTGCCATCGTATTTCCACTACAGAGTCTTCCTTGGTGCTTTCCCTGCCAAGTGCTGACCTTGCTTAGCTTCCAAGACCTACGAAGATCAGGCTATACCAGGCTGCCTTTCCTTCCAGTTGTTGAATTAAGAAGGTCTCATTCAAGATACTTTTTATTTATTTTCATCCCTTTCACCCCTATCTATTTTTCCCAAGCATTCTAGGCAGCAGACTTCAGGTCACCTTTGGCAGGATTTTGGAAGGTGGGAAGAAACTGGGAATGGGAAACGCAGGGTTGGGTAGCAGGCTAAAGGAATAGCTCAGAAATTCAGAAGGAATAGAAATAGAAGGAATAGCTCAGAAATTCAGCCCTTGACTATAAATGGAGATCAAGTAGAGCGGGTGGCTAGTTTTAAATTTCTGGGCATCATGATTAAAGAGGACCTGACCTGGGGTGTACAGACTGCAGCGGTGGTTAAGTAGCGCCCGGCAAAGCACAAACTATCTGAGACTGTTAATCGCAACAACAACCGATGGAAAACTTCTGGTGTCCTTTTACTGCTGTGCTATAGTAGTGTCTTCAACCGCCCCATCTGTGTATGGTTCTCCAGTTGCACAGTGGCAGATAGGAAGGCGGCCCAAAGCGGTGATCACTACTGTTCAGAGGATTATCGGCTGCCCTCTCCCCTCCTTTGGAAGAACTCCTTACAATTCCCGAAGCCTTCCAAAAGCCCAAAATATTTTCTGAGAGACCCGGCTCATCCAGCACACTCTCTTCTTTTTTGAGCTGTTACCATCCGGCAGACGATACAGGTCTATAAAAACTAGGACAAAGAGGCTTAGAGACAGCTTCTACTCTAGAGCTGTGGCTATGCTGAACTCCACGGCTTCGTGTTGATGTGTTTGGGGCTGTGTAGGGATGGGTGGAGGAAGGGGAAAGTGAGGATGGGGTATGAGTCTGAAATTGTGTACATCGAGGAATGCTGCTGTAAATTTCGTTGTGCGTGAACAATGACAATAAAAATGCTTATGCTTAAAAGGGAAGCATGTCATAGAGGCATCCAGTCACATTTTCCATACCAGTAAGTTTTCTGAAGCGTGCAGAATCCACTCCTGCTAGTTCTGAACAGCAGCATCTTTACCAAGCCTGTACACAAGAAAGAGAAGGTGAGAGGTTGCATATCAAACAATACTGCAAGTCTTACAGAAGACCATTAGATGCAGAGATGGAGTGCTCCACCTGGGGGCTGTCATTCCGAGGGGCCAATTAGGGATTGGGCATCGTCTTGGCAAACTGTCAGGCAGTGACTTAAAAGAAGCGGCAACCAACACAGAAATTCAGGCCCCTTCCTCACATGCAGAATAATGCACTTTCAATCCACTTTGACAATTGCTTGCAAGTGGATTTTGCTAATCCGCACATTAAAATCCAGATGCAAAGTGCATTGAAAGTTGATTGAAAGTGCGTTATTCTGCATGTGCGGAAGGGGTCTCAGAGATACTTGTGAGTGGGTCAACTGCAGAGGGAAGTCGCGATGCCCAGTCTCTTATTTCTTTGTCAATAAATATAATAGGTCCAAAATCTCGTTTATCTACTCTTTTCTTTCTCTATATTTTGCTGCCACCAAGAATTTAATTCCAAACCCCTTTATAATTTCTCCTGAAGAAGCGTGTCCGAGCTTTAAGGCAGTTTCGAAGGGCTGCACGGTCCTGAGGAAATTACTAGTGTGGGATTCCGGATAACATTTAACAAACTAAATGTTTATTTATATATGTTCTTTAGTTTAAAGGTTTCAAGAAATAATTGACAACAAATAAAACAATCTGGGGCAACAACCTCTGTTGAGGTGGCTTTCACTTCATATCAATCCAGTCTCTCGCTCCTTTATTTCTCTGGCTCATTCCGCACATGCAGAATAATGCACTTTCAAACTGCTTTCAGTGCTCTTTGAAGCTGTGCGGAATAGCAAAATCCACTTGCAAACAGTTGTGAAAGTGTTTTGAAAATGCATTATTTTGCGTGTGCGGAAGGGGCCTCTGAGACCCTATTAGGATTTGACTCCATTTCTAACCTCTCAATGGCTGATTCCGCATGGGCCAAAAACAGCGGTGTGAAAACAGTGTGAAAACAGTATAAACCCTTTTACACCATTTTAAACCCTTTTACACCATTTTCACACAGTTTTCACACTGCTGTTTTTGGCCCATGCGGAATCAGCCAATGTTTCTTCCAATTTCTTTGGCAATTTGACCCTTCATATAACACTGCACTCTCCCCCCAGTTTACCTCAGACTGCCTTTCTCTCTCCCAGTTCAGCAAAGATTCTTCACAGTATCAACCAAACACTTTGCTCTTTCCTCCGCCTTTCGCTCCCTTTCCTTCTACAACTTACCCTTCATTTTCAAGAAGAACGCACAACATTTTAAATAGTTGCAGGGGTGTTTTAATTTTTAAACCACTGTAATTTTTAAAATCTTGCTGGATTGGTTTCTGTGCCATTGCTGGCTCTGCCAACTCCCAGCGGGAAACGATCCTTTTCTCCGGAAAGTAAGGTATCCTACAGGACTGGAACTAAACCGCAACAATCGCAAAGGCAGATTTGGCCGATGTTCAGTGAAGGAGCTTCCTACCTTTACTTTAACTTGGTAAAATTAACAAAATACTTTAGGTTAGTCATCATGTTGTGACTCACAATGGAAGATGCCAGGTTAAAATTCAGAGATTCTCTCAGTTGCACTAAAACGAGTCCCCTCCCCGCCCCCCGCCCCCAAACATCTTCAGGGAAAAGTTTGAGGAAAGCTTGCTCCAGACATCAGGAAGTGTGGCTAGGTAAACCTTTTCTGGGAAAGTGCTAAGGGGGTGCATCTGACTAGCACCATTCAAGCCATCAAAGAAATACCTCACCAAATTCTTTTTCCTGCCTCCCTGAGAAAGGGTAAGAATCACTCATCAAGATGTCCTCCACCTCCAGGAGAAATAAGCAGTCAGAGCTCCGTATTGTGACCTGGCAAACTTACTGCAAAGGTATAAATAGGGAATATTTTAGAGGTGGAGGGTGACATCCACTAAACTACTCAGTTTGCTCATAATCAGCCATCATCCAGTTTTAATTCTACCCTGACTATCTTTTAGGGTTCTCGTAATACTCAACAGCTAATTGCACCCAGCAAGGCTTGCAATAAAGATGTCCATTTAAGGTCTTCAACAACAATATTTATAGGTATGCAAAAACTCTTATTAATTATTTACACCAACTAATAACAACAACATATTTTAAGTTTCCAATTAGGCTTATTATCTGCAGCGTTTTGTACATGACATCTTCATTTATGTTCTGCATAAGTCTACAATTCCCATGAATAGGGAACTGCTGTGGTATGGTGGTTAAGGTGTCAGACAACCTGGGAAACCTGGCTTTTGCTATCCCCTTTATTCAGAAACAATCCTCCCTCCCATTTTCCCAAAGAATGTGAGAAAGATGTATTGTCAACGGCTTTCATGGCCGGAATCACTGGGATGTTTGTGTGGTTTCTGGGCTGCATGGCCGTGTTCTAGTAGCATTTGCTCCTGACATTTCGCCTGCATCTGTGGCTGGCATTTTCAGAGGGAAGATGCTGCCACAGGTGCAGGCACAACGCCAGGAGAAAATGCTACTAGAACACGGCCATGCAGCCAAGAAGCTACACAACATCCCTGTTATATCTCAGGAATCAGGAGTCGGAGGAACAAAACATAGTACTTTATTTCATAGGTGCTACTCACACATAGCCTAAAATCACTCTGCAGCTGTGCTCAATATAACACACACATACTAATTCCAGTGCAACAGCTGCAGACTCTTAAAACAATACAGTACCTCACAATCAATACAATACATTACACCCCTTCCCCCTAACTCCTGTAATAATCTGGTGGGATTCTCTTTCGCTGAGATCGTCTCAGCTCCCGCTCTGGCTCCTGAGTCTGTGTTCCTGATTCTGCAAAACAATTGGACCATTTACTGCTTTCTCATCCTGCATCTCCATCTGTGCCCTTAACGCCCTAGATTCCTCGAGGACCTGGGGTTCCTGATCTACTGTTGGACCTGGCACTCTCTTTCTTACTTGGTCGACATGTCTGCGGATCACCCGCCCCTCTTCAGTCTCCACCCTATAAGACAAGGGTCCCATCGGCTGCCTCACGACTGCTGGGAACCAACAGGGACCTGCTCCATAATTTCTGGATGCATTTGGTCCAGCAACGTTGTAAGTTTCCGATTCATCAGCAACTCCGCAGGACTCCTCCCGGTGGCTGTGCACGGTGTTATGTGCTGTGTTAACAAAAAATTCGCCAACCGACGGTGCCAATCCCCCTCTACTATTCGCTGCAATGCATCCTTCGTTGTAGGCACCATCCTTTCTGCCTGCCCATTTGTAGCCGGATGAAAGGGGGCCGAGGTAACCTGGCGAATAACACCACTGGCCAGGAATACTCTAAACCTCTTGGATACAAACGCTGTCCCATTATCCGATAATTACCCTGTCCGTGGAGGTTTGGTTGCAAATAACTTACACAGTGCCCTAATTACTGTTTCACCCAGGGATGTCATTGACATTACTGGCACTACTTCTAGCCATTTGGAATATGAGTCCACTACGATGAGAAAACACCCGCCCTGGAAAGGGCCTGTAAAATCAATATGTACCCTTGACCACAGTCTTTTTGTGGACCTCCTTACTGATAGGTAGGGGTTTGCGTGGGGCAGGTCAGCATTATCTTTGACACTCCCTGCCCCTGGCCACCCATTCTTCTATTTCACTATCCATCTTTGGCCACCACACATAACTACGGGCCAATGCCTTCATTCTCACTCTCATTCCTCAAAATCTTACATGTAAGACCTTCAGCACCCTAATCCTTAAAGCTGCTGGGATCACTACTCTATTTCCCACAGGGGCACCCTTGTGGGACAGATATCTCAAGCGCTGCCTCATTCCAAATGGTCTGAAATTCTTCCTCTAATCTTTCCCAATGGCCAACCCTTCCATGCCCAATTCAAAACTCGGCAAGCACTGGTCCTTTTGGTTGACCTTTTCTGCTATTTCTGCTACTCTCTGCAATTCGAGGCTCTTGATAACGATTCCAACATCAAAACCTCCAAAAGTGGGGAGTGATCTTCCTCCTCCCTTTGTACTGGCAAGTGACTCAAAGCACCTACATGACCAATTTTCTTTCCTGACTGGTGCTGCAAGACACAGTCATATGCATTCAGGAACATTGCCCACCGCAACATTCTAGGGGACAATATCTGTGGTGTCTGGCGCTCTGAGGAAAATAATCCCAACAGCGGCTTATGGTCTGTAACGATCACAAACGGTCGCCCATACACGTAATCATGAAACTTCTTAACCCTGTTTCAGCTACTAAGCTAACGCTCTCCTGATTCTATTCTTGAGCTGCCAATTACACTCCGTTGTAGACAAACGTCCTAGAATAATACGCAATTGGAGCTTCCCACATAAGAACATAAGAACATAAGAACAAGCCAGCTGGATCAGACCAGAGTCCATCTAGTCCAGCTCTCTGCTACTCGCAGTGGCCCACCAGGTGCCTTTGGGAGTTCACATGTAGGATGTGAAAGCAATGGCCTTCTGTAATAAGCTGTCTCTTGTTAACCTGGACTGTTAAGGCATTTGCAATCTCAGATCAAAGAGGATCAAGATTGTAGCCATAAATCTAATTCTCTCCATAAATCTGTTCAAGTCCCCTCTTTTAAGCTATCCAGGTTAGTGGCCATCACTACCTCCTGTGGCAGCATATTCCAAACACCAATCACACGTTGCGTGAAGAAGTGTTTCCTTTTATTAGTCCTAATTCTTCCCCAGCATTTTCAATGAATGCCCCTGGTTCTAGTATTGTGAGAAAGAGAGAAAAATTTCTCTTGTCAACATTTTCTACCCTATGCATAATTTTATAGACTTCAATCATATCCCCTCAGACGTCCTCTCCAAACTAAAGAGTCCCAAACGCCGTAGCCTTTTTCCTGCAAGGGGAAGGTGCTGCAGTCCTCAATCATCCTCGCCGCCTTCTCTGCACTTTTTTCTATCTTTCAATATCCTTTTTGAGATGTGGCTACTCAGAACTGAACACAGTACTCCATGCGTCGCATCTCACAGCTTTATATATAAGGGCATGACAATCTTTGCAGTTTTATTCTCAATTCTTCCTAATTATCCCTCAGCATAGAGTTTTGCAATTTTTTTCAGTTGCTATTACTGAGTTGACATTCCATGGAACTATCAACTAAGACTTCCAAATCCCTTTCCTGGTCTGTGACTGATAGCACTGGACCCTGTAGAAGCATGTATGTGAAGTTTGGATTTTGTCCTCTATGTGCATCACTTTGCATTTTGCTACATTGAACTGCATTTGCCATTTCTTAGCCCACTCACCTAATTTATCAAGGTCCTTGAGCTCCTCGCAATCCCTTTGTGGTTCTCACCACCTACATACAATTTGCATCATCTGCAAACTTGGCCACCACGCTACTCCACCCCCTACTTCCAGGTCATTTATGAATAGGTTAAAGAGCACTGGTCCCAATACGGATCCTGCATACCACTCATATCTCCATTGTGAGAATTTCCCATTTACACCCACACTCTTGCTTCCTGTTTCAACCAGTTTTAATCCATAGAGGACTTCCCTCTTATTCCTTCATTGCTGAGTTTTCTCAACAGTCTCTGGTGAGGAACTTTGTCAAAGCCTTTTGAAATCCAAGTAGACAATGTCCACTGGTTCCCCCCCTTATCCACACATGCCTGTTTACATCCTCAAAGAACTCTAGTAAGTTTGTAAGACAGGATTTGCCTCTGCAAAGCCATGCTGACTCTTTCTCAGCAGGTCTTGCTTTTCTACATGTTTTATAATTTTATCTTTTTTAATGACAGATTCTACTAATTTACCAGGAACAGATGTCAAACTGACTGGCCTGTAATTTCCCGGGTCCCCCCTAGATCCTTTCTTAAAGATTGTGTGACATTGGCCATCTTCCAGTCTTCAGGACGTGAGCCTGGATTTCAAGGATAAGTTGCATATTAAAGTGAGAAGATCAGCAATTTCATGCTTGAGCTCTTTAAGAACTCTTGGGTGAATGCAATCTGGGCCAGGGGATTTGGTAACATTTAGTTTATCAATGGCTGCCAGAACTTCTTCCTTGTCTACCACTATCTTTGTTAGTTCCTCGGATTCGCCTCCTAAGAAGCTTGGTTCAGGTGCAGGAATTTTCCTCACCTCCTCTTGGGTGAAGACAGATGCAAAGAATTCATTCAGCCTCTGCAATCTCCCTGTCATCTTTTAGCACACCCTTTGTTCCTTTGTCATCTAACGGGCCTACCGCTTCCCTTGCTGGCTTCCTGCTTTTGATGTACTTGAAGAACTGTTTGTTGCTGGTTTTGATGTTCACAGCCATGTGTTCCTCATATCCTCCAATTGGTGGCTCAACACTGCTCCAACTCCATATGGGGAGGCATCGCACGTTAAAATTAATGGTTTCCTCTCATCAAAATGAACCAATACGCTTTCTGATGACAACAGTCTTTTGACATCTCGGAATGCCTTCTCATACTGACTTGTCCACTGCCACACTGCCCGTTTATCTAATAAACGGTGCAGTGACTCTGCCACTGTGGCCTTATGCTTTAAGAATGAATGGTAAAAATTTAGCAATCCCAAACATGCCTGTAACTCTTGCTTTGACTGTGGTGCTGGGGCGTCCTGAACGGCCCTCACCTTTGCTGATGTCGGGTGGATTCCCCTTGCATCTACCATGTATCCTAAAAACTCTACTTGCGCTACTCCAAACACACATTTTTCACGCTTGACGTGCACCCCTACATCTGAGAAGCACTCACGGACGTAGGTAAGGGGGGGTTTCTCGGGTTTGAACCCCCCCCTTCATGTCCGAAGCTCCGCCCCTCCGTTTGTGGGTTTCTAGAACATTTTAGTGCTTTTTGGTTTTTGGCCTGCAGGGGGCGCATTGTTTAGGCTAGCTAGCAGCACCAAACTTTCTGGGATTGTTTGGGGGACTCTCCTGATGATACTACCTGGGTTTGGTGAGGTTTGGTTCAGGGGGTCCAAAGTTATGGACTCCCAAAGGGGGTGCCCCCATCCTCCATTGTTTCCAATGGGAGCTAATAGAAGATGGGGGCTACACTTTTGAGTGTCCATAACTTTGGACCCCCTGAACCAAACTTCACCAAACCTGGGAGGTATCATCAAGAGAGTATCTTATTGATACCACCCAGTTTTTGTGAAGTTTGGTCCAGGGGGTCCAAAGCTATGGACTCCCAAAGGAAGTGCCCCATCCTCCATTGTTTTCAATGGGAGCTAATAGAAAATGAATGCTACATTTTTGAGAGTCCATAACTTTGGACATCCTGAACCAAACTTCACCAGACCTGGGATGCACTATCAGGAGAGTCTCTTATTGATACCACCCATCTTTTGTGAAGTTTGGTCCAGGGAGTCCAAAGCTATGGACTTCCAAAGGGGGTGCCCCCATCCCCCATTGTTTCCAATGGGAGCTATTAGGAGATGGGGGCTACACCTTTGAGGGTCCATAACTTTGGACCCCCTGAATCAGACTTCACCAAACCTGGGTGGTATCATTAGGAGAGACTCCTAAAGATACCCTGAAAGTTTGGTGCTTCTAGCTTAACAATTGCACCCCTGACAGCAGGCACCCCCCAAATTTCCCCAGATTCTCCTCTTAAATCCACCCCCTTCGGCATGGATTTAAAGGGAGAATCTGAGGTCCTCAGTTTAGAAGAAGAAGTTTAGATTTATATCCCCCCTTTCTCTTCTGTAGGAGACTCAAAGGGGCTTACAATCTCCTTGCCCTTCCCCCCTCACAACAAACACCCTGTGAGGTGGGTGGGGCTGAGAGAGCTCCAAAAAGCTGTGACTAGCCCAAGGTCACCCAGCTGGCGTGTGTGGGAGTGCACAGGCTAATCTGAATTCCCCAGATAAGCCTCCACAGCTCAAGTGGCAGAGCAGGGAATCAAACCCGGTTCCTCCAGATTAGAATGCACTTGCTCTTAACCACTACACCACATTGAAAGTGATGCTGTTTCAGGGTGGGGGATAATCCACCCCAAAACAGCATCACTTTCAATGTTAAACAACCACAGGGACCACAGATTCTCCCTTTAAGGTGGGTTTAAAAGGAGAATTTGGGCTCTCTAGTGTAAACACCATTGAAAGTAATGCTGTTTGGGGGTGGATTCCAGCATCACAGCAGCTGCCTGGGGTGTGTGTGTGTATGTGCAAAACTCAGATTTTGCACCAGGCTCCATTTTCCCTCTATGCCTCTGCCCAGAGGGGAGGGGCAGGGCAGGGGAGTCTGCCATCCCCAACCTCGGAGAGCTGCTTTTATAAGTGCTAGGCCAGGGGCGGGGCTTGGGGAGGAGTGGCCATGCCTTAGGGGTGGGTGGGGGTGTGGCCCCACACCCGAACCCCCCCATAAAAAATCTATACCTACGTCCTTGGAAGCACTGCAGTGCTTTCCGTACCCGTGTCATCAGTTCCTCCTCAGCTGCACCCACTACCAAGACATCATCAAAATACGGTATGACTCCCGGCAAGTTTCTTAATATTTCTTCCATCAAACTCTGGAAAATCCCAGGAGCTACACTCACTCCAAATTGCAGCCGCTTTAGTCTGAATGCCCCCCTGTGAGTCACTATCGTCTGGGCTTCTGCAGTGGCATCATCCACTTCCAGTTGTTGGTATGCCTGCGCTAGATCTAATTTTGCAAAAGCCTTTCCCCCTGCCAATGTTGCTAACAACTGACTAACAACTGGCACTGGATACAGATGTTTCTGCAATGCCTTATTAATTGTGCACTTATAATCAGCACAAATGCTCACATCCCCTATTGGCCTTCAGGGGGTCACAATTGAGTTTCCCATTTTGCATTTACCACTGGCTCCAATAATATTATTCCCTGTTCCAATAACCTACTCTAATTCTGCATCCACTTTCGAGCTGAAAAGCAAATGGAATAAGCCGCGATTTTAGACGTGGTTTTAGTGATTTTCGAAGGATCAAGATACAATGATATAGGTGGACCCTTATATTGCCCCAGTCCCTCATCAAACACACTCTTAAATTCTTCCACTAGCACCTCCCATGTTAACTTGCTAACCTCATGAATTCCGGTAATTGCAATTCCCAACCTCCCGAACCAGTCCAGCCCCAATAGGCTTGTTCGCCTTCCTTCCACTATTAACAATTGCAAACATCCATCAAACATATGATATTTCACATGGACATTACACATGCCAACCACAGGTACTCTATGTCCTTGATAATCCATAAGTGCTAAGTCACAAGGTCTAATGTCCAAATCATCCTGTGGGCAAAATGTTTTATAAGTGTCCCATGAAACGATGGAAAATGCTGACCCAGAATCCACGTCCATCCCACAAAGGACATCCTGGATCCTCACAGTCACCGTCAACTTACACTGGATCTCGGGTTGCACGTGGTTAATTACATCAGCTGCGTAAGCACCATCACACTGCTCAAGTGGGGGTTGGCCAGCCAAGCCAGCTACATGGGGACATCCACAGAGTGTGTAGCAGATGAGCCGGGAACATGTCTTCTTGGTCCCTGATGCCTTTTTTTCTCTGCACACTCTCCCAATATGCCCCCAACGTTTACAACAGAAACATTGTGCCTCTTTAAATTTACACCTTTCTCTCTCATGGGGCCCACCACAACTCACACATTTCTCTGTTAACATCCTCCCTCTCTGTTCCCTCCCTCTTCATTACATCATGCTGCAGTCTCTGAATTTCACCATTGCCAGGGTCTACAGTCCCACTGCCAGCTGTTTGCAGTCTCTGTGGGCTCCTGGCTTGTCGCACCTCCTGAGTAGAGGCTGCAGCAAGTTCAAAATTCAAGGCTTCTCAGTACGCCGTTTGAAAAGTCAAGTCTGTCTTTGCCAGAAGCAACTTTTGCAATGATGCCTCTCTCAGGCCACAGACCAAACGATCCCTTAACATTTCTTCCAAATTGGAGAAATTGCATTGTTGTGCCAACCGCCGTAAAGTTGCAACATAATCCGAAATGCTTTCAGTCCCCTCCTGATCACGTTTATAAAAAACACTCCGTCTGCCTATTTCTGACAGTTGGGGAATGAAATGGTTCCTTAATGCAGTCAATATCTCTACAAACGGCGTTGCTGAAAATTCTCTCGGCGCTATTAATGCTGTGGCGAGGTCAAACACCCCTGCACCTCAGAGGCTCAAAAACATGGCTTTTTTCCTTTCTGGGTCTGTTATGCCATTCGCCAGGAGATAAGATTCCAATCGGGCCTCATAACTCTGCCACTTCAAAGGAAACTCCAAATTAAACTGTTCCAGCTGCCCTTGAAAGGCCATAATTTACTCACATTCCACGCTTCACTAAAAATCTTCCTAGACCTTTCATAAGTTCATCCTCGTCGCCAATATGTTATGTCTCAGGAATCAGGAGTCGGAGGACCAAAACATAGTACTTTATTTCATAGGTGCTACTCACAAACAGCCTAAAATCACTCTGCAGCTGTGCTCAATATAACACACATACTAATTACCAATTCCAGTACAACAGCTGCAGACTCTTAAAACAATACAGTACCTCACAATCAATACAATACATTACAATCCCAATGTGAGAAAGAGTTACTTCAGAGCCTAAGCTCTGGAGCAGCAGTGGCGTAGGAGGTTAAGAGCTCATGTATCTAATCTGGAGGAACCAGGTTTGATTCCCTGCTCTGCCGCCTGAGCTGTGGAGGCTTATCTGGGGAATTCAGATTAGCCTGTACACTCCCACACATGCCAGCTGGGTGACCTTGGGCTAGTCACAGCTTCTCGGAGCTCTCTCAGCCCCACCTACCTCACAGGGTGTTCACTGTGAGGGGGGAAGGGCAAGGAGATTGTAAGCCCCTTTGAGTCTCCTGCAGGAGAGAAAGGGGGGATATAAATCCAAACTCTTCTTCTTCTTCTTCTAAGCAAGATCAGCAACAGATAGAGATAAAGCCACCTGGTCTCCTACCCCCACAGAGCAATGGAAACCTCCCATTTCCCATGGGAGTAGAAAGTGTCAGGGATAAGCCTAGTTATCTACCAAGCATGTGAAACCATAAAAGAAAGATCATGGAAAGAATGTTCCATTACAGCAGCGGCAATATATAGCAGGCTAAGTACATACATCTAGAAGCAATTACATTGACAGGAATGCATCTCAACCACCCGGATACAATCACTGTCCATAGATTAAGTAGCCATTACATGGAGTTAGGAATGCATCTCAATCAACTAGGTGCCATCCATGACATCCTGCATTTATTCCCTCCACATGATCAGTAGTGTTCAGACAGCAGCATTGCTGATTACAAGGCAGAAATGTACATATAGATGCTTCTTTCCTGTGTTTGCATGGTGAAAACAACTCAGCTGTTGTGCAAGGGCAATGCACTTGTGCCCGCTCTTCAGTGCAGGAAGTCAATATGCAGAGCAATTAGTTGTATAGTGTTGATCTCTGCTGTCTTTTGCTGCCAGGCAATAAAGCCTTGAACATAAAGCACTATTATATCCTCATGGTTGGATTTTTATTATACACAAGGTAGACTGGTACCAAGGGTATGAACCAAAATGTCAACATGCTTGTTCGAGAGCCAGCGTGGTGTAGTGGTTAAGAGCAAATGCACTCTAATCTGGAGAACCGGGTTTGATTCCCCGCTCTACCATTTGAGCTGTGAAGGCTTATCTGGTGAACTAGATTAGCTTGTGCACTCCAACACATGCCAGCTGGGTGACCTTGCATAGGTCCAGGGTAAGGAATTTTGCGTGTTTCCAGATGTTCAGCCGAACTCACAATTCCTTATCAGTTCTCTTCTGTCAGCATGGCCAATTGGCCATGCTGGTAGGGGCTGATGGGAATTGTAGTTCCTGAACATCTGGAGAGCCGCAGGTTCCCTACCCCTGGGCTAGTCACAGTTCTTTGAAGCTCTCTCAGCCCCACCCACCTCACAGGGTGTTTGTTGCGAGGGGGGATATAAATCCAACTCTTCTTCTCCTTTGTGATTTAATCCCCCCCCCCCCGCCTTGAAAATTTCTGAAAACCTTGAAAGTCTGCATGCGGTTTTATTTTGTGTATTGTCCAAGGCTTTCACAGCCAGAATCACTGGTTGTGTGGTTTTCAGGCTGCATGGCCGTGTTCTAGTAGCATTCTCTCCTGACGTGTCACCTGCATCTGTGGCTGGCATCTTCAGAGATGAAGATGCCAGCCACAGATGCAGGCGTAATGTCAGGAGAGAATGCTATTAGAACACAGCCATGCAGCCTGGAAACCACACAACCAGTGATTCTGGCTGTGAAAGCCGGAAACCACACAACACCCCAGTGTTTTGTTTTGGTTGGTCTGAAAAGATATTACAGTGGCTTTTGTTTTGGGATCCTCAAGACATGAAGGCTAAAAATCACAGCCTTCAAAATATCACCTGGTCATGTAATACATATTCATTCACCCAAACATGAATCACTTACTAATCAGACAAGGAGTGAGTCCTTACTACCGAATCACCTTCTGGATCGGGGCCTGCCTGTCTCTGTCTCTTTTAGAACAAATGCAAAAGGCTCTTGGTAATGTTCCCCTTACAGTAGCTTTGCAGGGGATTTTTGTTGGGGGGGGGGGGGCTCTGTTTAGCTGCCTGAGACCCAGAACTGAAGAAGGCTAACCTTTCCCAATCGCTTCATGACCACACTAGGAAAGTTTTTCCTCCAGAACGTGCTTGTGAGAAAGCCGGCTATAAAAAGATATCTAGGAGGACAGCAGGTGAAAAAGTCTGATAACTCTGCTTACATTTTTTTTTTGGGGGGGGGGGTAGGGTAGGGCAAATACTGCCCCCTACTTCCCCAGCCCTTTTAGATATAATAACTTTTAATCGCATGGGGGCAGGGAAGCCTGTTACACTAAACTCACAAATGGTCAGCTGCCTACTTTACACCGGCCCCCAACTATATTATAAAGTGGGCTATCAGACGTACAGTACCTTCTGGTTATTACCTGCACCACTGGAAGGTGTTTTCATGTGGAAAGGGCCCCACCACGAAGATCTCCTGGCCAATTTAGGGAACTGAGAAGCCTTAATACGAAAAGAAAGGCAGCCGACCCACAGGACAAATGCCCAAGCCAGAGCAAATCTCCATGCCCAACTAGGAGATCCAGAACGCCACCCTAAAGAAAGCCACCCTAGGAAGCCATATGTCTGCTATTTCAAGGGATCCCCCTCCCCGTTCGAAATACCCCAACGAGATGTTTTTTTTCTTTAATGCAACTAGATCTGGTCACTGTCTTTTCAGTGCAAACGCCCCCTGCCTTCCCAGACCCACAAACCTGGAGGACCTTAGAACAAACTGAGACATGACTGCGACTCAGATCCAGCCTCCCCAAAATATCCAGGGTGGAGAAAGGAAGGCTCAGCGACAGCCTTTTGCAACCTTGTAAATCCTTCCCCAGGGGGTCGGGTCCCCTTCCCACCTTCCATCCCCTTCCCTTACCTTCGAGCCAAGCAAAAAGGTCTCCAAGGAGGGAAAAAATGCAGATCGTTGACGCGGCAGCAGCTGAGTTTTTGCCTTTTAGCTAAACGGCTCCTGGAGCACCGAGGAGGCGGAGGCGAAGGAGGCGGCGGCCAAATAGAAGCGATTTAAAGGGCCAGCGACCCCAAATACTAACAGTCCAGGACGGAAGGAAGAGGCAATCGTAGTTAATGACTTGGACTGTGCTAAGAACAGGTTGCAACTGGTGCTGGGGGCACCCGCCGACTTGCACCTGGCGATGTTATTCACTTGGAGTCTGCTAAGAACAGGTTACAACTGCTGCTGGGGGCATCCGCCGACTTGCACCTGGCGATGTTATTCACTTGGAGTGTGCTAAGAACAGGTTGTAACTGTTGGGGGCATCCGCCGACTTGCACCAGGCTGGCGATGCTTCTTTGGCCAGGTGGAATTTCTGGTGCGCAATGCTAGGCGCACTAAGTCAATGGCGCCTGCCTTTTCTTTTATGGCTGTGGTTGCCCTTCTGGTTGCTCTCCTCTGTGCTGTAGTGGGAGACCCTAGTGGTTCTCAACCTTCCTAATGCCGCGACCCTTTAATACAGTTCCTCATGTTGTGGTGACCCTCAACCCTAATATTGATCCATTCTACAGATGGAGAACACTGATGCAGAGAGTCTTAGGCGACCCCTGTGAAACATGCTTGTGTTAGAACTGACATACGGTACATTTTCTGTTTACTGAATATTCTGTATGTGTAGGTGTAGCCCCCATCTCCTATTAGCTCCAATTGGAAACAATGGGGGATGGGGCACCCCCTTTGGGAGTCCATAACTTTGGACCCCCTGGACCAAACCTCACCTAACTTGGGTGGTATCATCAGGAGAGTCTCCTAAAGATACCCTGAAATTCTGGTGCTGCTAGCGGCTAGCCTAAAAACCGCACCCCCTGCAGGCCAAAAACGGAAAAACACTAAAAAATACAAAAAAACCCTGAAAGTTTTGCTGCCCCCGGGCGCGTGCCTGGTGCAACGCGCACCCCCTGGTCCCCTTATAGCTACGCCTCTGGTGTGTGTGTGGGGCAATGGCAGCATTTGAGGAAAGGAGAACGTTCAGCAGGGATGTCATACTGTAGAGGCCATCTGCCAAAGCTGTAATTTCCTCCAAGGAAATTGACCCCTGTGGAGGTCAGTTGTAATTATGTGTGATTTCAAGGCCACACCTTGAGGTTGGTATTTACATTCATTAGCAAGCCACTTTTCGATTTAAAAATAAGCGAGGGTAAAAAAAACCTCAATAAACAAGACAATGCTGTAGTCACTTGTTCATACAGGAGCAATTGATAGGCTATTCACAGAGCCTGGAAATAATGACCAAAATAATTTGTTTTCTCGAAGAAGAAGAAGAAGAAGAAGAAGAAGAAGAAGAAGAAGAAGAGGAAGAAGAGGAGGAGGAGGAGGAGGAGGAGTTATATCCCCCCTTTCTCTCCTGCAGGAGACTCAAAGGGGCTTACAATCTCCTTGCCCTTCCCCCCTCACAACAAACACCCTGTGAGGTGGGTGGGGCTGAGAGAGCTCTGAGAAGCTGTGACTAGCCCAAGGTCATCCAGCTGGCGTGTGTGGGAGTGCACAGGCTAATCTGAATTCCCCAGAGAAGCCTCCACAGCTCAGGCGGCAGAGCTGGGAATCAAACCCGGTTTCTCCAGATTAGATACATGAGCTCTTAACCTCCTACGCCACAGCTGCTCCTAAGCAGAATGCATGACTCTGGAGCAGTGGTTCTCAACCTTCTGAATGCCGCGACCCTTTAATACAGTTCCTCATGCTTTGGTGACCCCCAACCCTAACATTTATCCATTTTACAGATGGAGAACACTGATGCAGAGAGTCTCAGGCGACCCCTGTGAAAGGGTCGTTCGACCCCCAAAGGGGTCCCAACCCACAGGTTGAGAACCAATGTCTGGAGGTTTACCCCTGATATCAATAACATGGCCCCACGTCACAAATAAAAAGCCACGATGTGTGGTGGTGAAGGCAGAGTAAAAAAAAAAATGTACACCAGAAAGACTGCATTCCTACAATCCTCGGGAGGAAATTCCAATAGCCTCTGTCGGACTTGTTGCTAACTAAAAAAATATGCATATTTCAACGGATACAGTGCATTTTCCTCCAAAGATTCTTTACATTTGATAACCTACTACAAGAGCCCTAGATTAGCTAGGAAGCCTGTAATCATTGTAAGGCGAGAGGAAAAGGCAGGGGATAATGATGTAAGGCAGGACATTAAATTCAAAATTTTAATTTTGGCAGAAGGAAATCGCTTCATAATTAGGGGAGGAGTTGGATGGTTTGACCTGGAGGTAATACTCCCAAGTTCCAAGATGTTATATCACGTTCCCTTCCTGAACTCCACTCTCCCCAAATATCACTCCCAGATCTCCAGGCGTTCTCCACCTCCCTTCAGCTGGAACTGCCAACTCTACAAGGTCTGGCATAATAAGTGACCATGAAGGCACGGGCCTTAGAGGAGCACAGGAAGATCAGTCAGAACATAGAAGAAATAAGCCTTTGCAATACATTACCGTTATTGTACAAAGCAAGGGACTAAAAGAAGAAGCAACAAACAGCATACAGCAAGACCATGATGTCAGCTTGTGGTTGCAAAACACGAAGCTAGCTTTTGGTCACGATTAGCAAAGGGTCAAGTCCGTGCATTCATGCTAGCACGCCTCAATATTTTCCCATCAGCGGAAACCTCAGGGAGATACCTCCAGATCCCTAAACATCAGAGACTATGCCGTTTCGGATGTGGATCTATAGAAACCATAACTCATATTCTTCTGGAATGCTGTCTTCACAGTAACCTGCGCATGATTTTAATTCACCCTCTGCTGCTTCCAAGACTTGAGCACTCCAAGTTTCAGGCCACTCGCTTTCTGCTAAGTGACTGTAATGCATCGATCACCTTGGCAGTGGCTAAATTCTTGGAAAGCATTTTAAACACCCGTATTTAAATGTTTTAAAAGTTTTCTCTTTTAAATGGAAATAATTTATATGCCATTAAAGGTTAAAATGAAATGAAAATGAAAGGGTCAAGTCAAGAGGGCTTGCAAAATAATTAGCTACATGCACAGAACTAGGGAGCATGCATAGAAACTCTCAGGAACTGTAGCACAATCTGCCCAATCAACCATAAGCACACACCTAATCAACAGTCTGCAGAAATTATGCAGAGTAGACGTATCCAGAAAAAGCTGAGTTACCGAAGCAGGCAGAGTGCAGCTGCGACAGGCAAGGCACAGCAGAATATCCACCAAACCACGAGTTAGTTTTACTTCCAAGAAGGCTTTATCTTAGGTACAGTTATTTACAGTATATACAGATATCAGCAAACAGTTGGGCAGCATGTTCCGCAGCAACTCAATAATCCCTAGACACAGTACTAGAGAACAGGCTGTACTTTTATACTTCTGTTAGCCTATCACTGTAAAGGTCAGTTATCTGGTTTTTACTGGTTATGTATAGTTACATCTGGTCTATGACAGGTGCTTCTCCCAGCAACCTCTGGAAGGAGCTGTCAACTAGATCATTTTGATCTGTCTGCTCACAAGATGCATACCAATATTCTATATTCTCTGACAGTTTTAGGGCCAATCAGAAAGCGACTCATGTACTAATATGCAAATTGTATAAATATGCAATTTATTGAACACAGTTATTATTTGAATGTATCTTGCCTGACTCACCCGCATGTGTTCCTCTTTATTGCAATAAACACTACCCTTTTCTACTGTCCACACATTTTTATTTGGCATTATTTTTCCAGCATGATCAAATGCAAATACAAGTAGCTTCTTTTGGTCCACTGGGATCATGATATCTGCCGTACCAAGTCTTGCTAAAGCAGTAGAAATACAGATGGTAGCACTGTTTTCATACAATCAAAAATACTGTGACGCTGCAGGAGGCCCCAGGGATACCAAGAACTGCAACAGGTCCTGGGGGAAAGGCTATCTTTGCAGTTTTGATCCACCCCATTTAAAGAAAACACAAAACAGCAAACTCATCTATGCTTAGAAACAAGATTTCAGAAAACCCTCTATAACAGTGATGGCGAACCTATGGCACGGGTGCCAGAGGTGGCACTCAGAGCCCTCTCTGTGGGCACACGCAAACAGAGTGCCCCCCCCCCCCCACATCTAGGCTGACCTGGGCCGCTGGGCTCAATTATTAGCATTAAATCTAAGACCTAGTTTTGGGGAAGTAGTGTAGGTAACCCTGTTAAGCACTGTTAAACCCCACTGATTTTCATGCAAAGAACTAAAGCATGATCCTTTACCTGAGAGTAAGCTCAGTTGCTGGCAATGGGGCTTGCTTCTGAGTAAACCCTCCTAGGGTCGTGATTCACCCGTTGGAAGAGTTGCACGGTTGCTTCAAAGCAAAGCCACCGACTACCACCAAGCTTACTCCTGAGTAACGCTTGTCTCGGAGCCAACCGTTTTTTCTAAACTAAAACCTCAGTATTCAGGTTAAATTACCGTGTTGGCACTTTGCGAGAAAATCAGTGGGTTTTGGGTTGCAATCTGGGCACTCGGTCTCGAAAAGGTTCGCCATCGCTGCTCTATAATCTCTTGTTTTAGTATTCTCTGGCTGTGGGTAAGCGCTTGCTATTATTTCAACTCAAGCAAATGGCTAAAATAACCAGTCATGGATTCCTAGAGAGGCTTCAAACCGTTGTTGATGCTGGACCCTCCAAGATTACAGCCATCATGTCAGTTTTCACAACATGAGAGCAAAATGAGGCATCTGGACCAGGGGTAGGGAACCTGCGGCTCGAGAGCCGCATGCGGCTCTTCTGCCCTTGCACTGTGGCTCCACAAGCCAAGCTACCGGCCCCATCCTTGCCCGCCCTGCAGGCAACAGGACGGGTGTGCACCAACTGCCCACGGTTGGCTGGGCCGTGCCGTGGGCTTCCCCTCTCGCCCACCCCGTTGGAGCGGGGCGGGCGCATCCATGCGCTTCTCAGAATGAGCGGAGTAAAAGGTAAAAAAAAATCCCAATATATATAGTGTTATCTTTATTTTAAATGTCAAAAATTATTTGCGGCTCCAAGTGTTTTCTTTTCCTGTGGAAAACGGGTCCAAATGGCTCTTTGAGTGTTAAAGGTTCCCTACCCCTGATCTGGACTGTCTAAATTCCTCCCACTTCTGCAAACTGGGCCCATGGTGTTTTTTTTAACTCACAATCCCCTTCACTTTACAGTGGCCCTGGGAAATTTCAGCCCTAAGTACCAGTAGCAGGCCCTGTTTGAATCATTTCTAGGACTAATAAATACCTGCAGACTGAATGCGAACACAGAGCCTTTCCCAACACTCTGTTCCAGGCAATAAAACATAGCTTCCAGTTTTAACAGCATTTCTCAGGAATGAAGGAAGTTGTGCTGGATGACAAATCAACTTCTCTTTATTCAGTCATCATATTGACTTACGTTTTATTTGTTTTTCCAAAGGGTCAAAGAGCCACTTGCTTAATTTACGGTGCTGCCACTGATGCGTGTATGTAGACAGAGTGAAACTTTAGGGTTGTTGCCCGCCTCTCGATAGAGGAAACTGTATCCATGGCTTCCAAATAAAAAAATCCACTGATAATAAAACAGAAAATTGTATATACAGATATATTCAGTAAACAGA
Source organism: Sphaerodactylus townsendi (assembly GCF_021028975.2). Lineage (NCBI taxonomy): Eukaryota > Metazoa > Chordata > Lepidosauria > Squamata > Sphaerodactylidae > Sphaerodactylus > Sphaerodactylus townsendi. The sequence continues at coordinate 174,489,316 of NC_059427.1, read as the reverse complement.
AAATGTATGTCAGTTCTAACACAAGCATGTTTTATGACATGCTTACATTAAAAGAAAGAATCAGAAATCAAAGCAAAATACCTGTGTTATCAAGTCATACACTATTTGTCAGCTGGAAAAACCTTGGCACTGAAACACACTTTCCAATCTCACTAAGAAAGAAAATACCAAACTCTGGCACTGTCCACGTACAACAAAATAGTCATCCATGCCACTAAAGCAGACCTGGGCATTATACGGCCCGCCGGATGACCCTAACTGGCCCCCCTGCCGTGCTGGGGAGCGAGGCGTCTTTGAAAGCCCAGCAGAAGCCTGTTGCCTTGGCTGCTGGCTTCTGCGGGGCTTTCAAAAGCGCCTCGCCCCCCTGCCTTTCTAGGGAGCGAGGTGCCTTTGAAAGTCCCGCAGAAGCCGGTTGCCTTGGCTTTCAAAAGCGCCTCGCCCCCCTGCCTTTTGGCCCGGCCCTCCACAATATTTTCTGTTTCTTATGCGGCCCCATGGAAAAAATAATTGCCCACCCCTGCACTAAAGCTTTGTACACTTGATACAACCAAAGTAATCATAAAAGTTTTGTAGGGCTCAAAGGGATCCTGAGGACACATGAATAAAGTAAGCTAGAGCAGATATGTCTCTTTAGATATGCTTAAAGCATTCTCTTGGTGAGCCAGTCCCAATTAAGCCGAGCCTCTCTCCTTCCAGCGTGCTGTAGTGGTTAAGAGCAAGTGGACTCTAATCTGGAGAAACGAGTTTGATTCCACACTCCTCCATATAAGGACTCCTCCATAAATATTGAAACTGTTTAATTACTGGGGTATTGAGCTTAGTGGAATGTTAGACTGGAGGTTTTCCAGTCTAGCTGCTGAATCCTTGTTAGGATGATAACAACTAGATTGGTTAGGTTAATTAGTTCATATGTAATGTATTCTATTGTTTGTAGTGTAGTTGGGATTAATAGGACTGTTTATTCTCGGGTTAATGGACTGTAATAATTTAAGAACTCAAGAACATAAGAACTAGCCTGCTGGATCAGACCAGAGTCCATCTAGTCCAGCACTCTGCTACTCGCAGTGGCCCACCAGGTGCCTTTGGGAGCTCACATGCAGGAGGTGAAAGCAATGGCCTTCTGCTGCTGCTGCTCCTGAGCACCTGGTCTGCTAAGGCATTTGCAATCTGAGATCAAGGATCTCTGCTACTCGTCTCTGCTGGTTCCAGAGACTAACTGAAAAGATTTAAAAATGTGAAAAGCCCCACCTCTCAGCAGCCCCACCAGTCAGCAGCCTCAGCAGCCCCCACCAACCAGCAGCCCCAGGACAAGGAGAAAAAAGAGAAAACCCCTGTTAAAAATACACTGTTTAAACAATGTGGCTTTGAGAAAAGCCCTCTAAAAAGAAAACCAGAGCTCACTCAGCCCTTTCTGGCCCACTCCTCTTCTCCACTGCTACTCTTCTCTGCTGGTTCCAGAGACTAACTGAAAAGAGACTGGAAGTCGCCATTTGAAACTCTTTCTTATTATTGTCAGGTTAAAATTTTGTTGTATTGTTAGGATGGGTTTATTGTTGGTCATGATGGACTACTAAGTGTGTTATTATGATATACTTGTGTAGATGTTAGGTTGTTCTGTTGGTGATATTCTATGAATGTTATTATGTTGTATTATTGAGAAATGATGTCGAACTTGTTAAATGATATTTCTGATGTTGATGTTAATTAATATGTGGTGAACTGTGTTTCTGATAACCTGATATTAGATATTGTTAAGAGTTATTGAGTTTTTGTTAGGTATTCTGTTTTGATGCATTGTATCTATTATGTATTATTGGTTGTATTATTGTTTACTGTTGTCCACTGCCCTGAGCCCTCCGGGGGAGGGCGGTATATAAATTAAATTTAACATAACATAACAAGCAGTGGATTCTTATCTGGAGAACTAGATTTGTTTCCCCACTCCTACATTCCTGCTGGGTGACCTTGGGCTAGTCACAGTTCTCAGAACTCTCTCAGCCCCCCACCTACCTCACAAGAGCCCCTTCTGCACATGCAGAATAATATACTTTCAATCCACTTTCAGTGTACTTTGCGGCTGGATTTTACTGTGCGGAATAGCAAAATCCACTTGCAAACAATTGGTGAGAGAAGGGGTGCAGAAGGGGTCATAGTGTTGTGTGGAGAGGAAGAGAAAGGAGTTTGTAAACTTGAGTTTCCTTACAGGAGAGAAAGGCGGGGTATAAATCCAGACTCCTCCTCCTCCTCCTCCTCTCCTCCTCCTCCTTCTTCTCCTCCTCCTCCTCCTTCTCCTCCTCCTCTGACTGAAGTATAATAGTAAAAAATGCTTCACTTAATCAGAGTTCCAGCCATTCTAGGCTGGTCTTGTAATAATATTTTAAATGAGGACAGGGTTGCTCACTACGTTCCTCCTTGTCTGCTAATGTCCTGTTTCCAGTTTTAATAGAGTTCCTGGGGAGTGAAGGAAGTCATGTTGGGTGACATGTGGGATCATCAGGTCAGATCAGGAGCAATAGGGATGGTAGTGATGGTGGTTGGCCCCAGCAAACTTGTGGGTCTGATAAACCTCCAAAGAGGCCAGATTCAACCCCCAGGGCCACATGTTCAACACCCCTGGTCTAGCCCATAGTCAAGCCTGCCTTTTTACCCCTCTCAGACTTCCCTGCATTCCTGGTGGCTGCAGATTGAACTTGTTACAAATAAACAGAAAGACATTTGGCTGAACACTTTTGACACTGACTTCGGGGGCTCTCCGGCTGACTTGGAGCTCAAACATTTCCTCCCCAGCCTCCCCGCTTGGTGACCCTGCCTTGGAGAAGCATTAATATTCTGGAACTGGTGTTAATTCCAGTTTCAGAGTGCCCTTTTTTAAATCCCAAAACACTTATGCTACTTTCAGAAGACTGTCACTTCACTCTGGGCAGATTCTCTAAATTGTGTTTTCATTGCAACTTTTGTGCGCTGTCGTGCAGAAGCGTACCAGGGGTAAATGGTGCCTGGAGACAAATTGTCTCCAGGATGCCCCCCAGGCCCTGCCCCCATCACCCCTGGATGTCTCCCAGCAGGCTCCACTCCCTCTGATGTGCCCCTCGGGACCCCCCCCCCCGCCCATGTCACCCTGGACATGGGCAAGGTCTAGGGTGCCCACTTCCCCCCCACAGACTCCCCCTGCCAGCTGGGCTCCCAGGGGGTGGGGCTTGGGGAGCAGGGAGGGGTGGGACTTCCTGCTCCTGAAGCCCCACCCCCGGCCTCAGTGCTTATAAAAGAAAGTCTCCGAGGCCAGGACCCGGAGGGGAGGTCAGAAGAGACTGCAAGCTGCTGGCTGGGAGCCCAGCCGGGGGAGGGGGAGGAAAGGAGGGGGGAGTCCAGGGTGAGGTTGAGGGCACTTGGAGGCAGCAGGAAGTTCTGCTGTCTCGTCGGGGGGAAACGAGACAGCAGGACTTCCTGGTCACGTGGGGGGCTGATTTTGCGCCCCCCACGTGACCAGAAGAGTGGCACCCGGGGACAAGGGGTACCCCTTGTCCCTAGGCAGATACGCCACTGCTGTCATGTATTTCAACAGAGACAATGTATGTCAGTTGACCTTTCTGGCTCCCACTATGTCCAATGGTCCTGCAGGCATCACCCACTGGGCATTCTTGCCATTTGTTTTAGTACACCCCCTTTAAATAGGCAATTACAGAGAATGACATTGTCTTGTGCTCTCTGGAAGGCAACCAGCATTCACCAGGGCTTACTTCAAACCCAAAAGCAACTGACAGGCAACTCATTCCGCGAGTACAAGCTGGAGGAAACATGCAGGCAAACTTCTGAGATGTGCGGAATACTCCCCGAGACTAAGGACCCTTCCTAGCTGCAATTATTTGTGAGGGATTCGAATCCGAATGAGAATGTCTTGGCCATGGACCTGATAGCAGTTTCTTGGGATCTAAATGGAGGGGTATTTATTTGGAGCGTTTTGCAGAGCCCATGCACAGAATTTGGGGGGGAGAAGATGTCTTCTAGCAATTTATGGGGGAGGAGCCACGGATGCGCACCCCATAGAGAGGCCGAAGTAGATGGGAGAAAGTTTTTTTTTAATGTTATGTCCCAAATTGGCCAAAGCTCCCAGATCCATTTCCCCAGCTAGGACAGGAGGGGAGCACCATTTAACGCCTTCCCCCTGAGATATTTACTGTGTATATGGTGTGGGTGTGGGTGTGGGTGTGGGTGTGGGTGTGGGTGTGGGTGTGTTTTGGGCATTTGGGAATCAATCTCATCCACTCATGTTATCAGCCTGGAGCGGGAGCCATTGCTTGCTGCTTGCTCTGCATTGGCAGATCTGTGCCAGGGAGGGGCAGGGTTACTGCAGCAGCCCCTACAGCCAAAGAGAAGGGAGTTCTCTGGACAGCCTCATCCTGCCACAGGAGAAGGGGGGGGACTGGTCAGGCTGGCAGTGGCAGAAGATGGAAGCATGAGGGGCAAGACCAAGCTCAGAAACCCCCCTCCACTGGGCTTTTGATTCCAGGCTGTCCTTCCCCACCTGCAGCTGAAAGGAAAGTGGGGTAGGGAAGGGTCAGCCAGAGAGGAGTACCCCACTTAGTGCCTGACTCTGGGCTTTGCCCAGCCCATCTCTGCCCGCCTCTCTTCCAGTGTTGGGGTGGGGGCTGTCTGCCATGGTTCCTTGAGTCGCAGATACACGTGGTAGGGCTCTCCCATAAATACATTAGGGTTCCCAAAATGGGCAATACTCCCCCCTGTTGGGGTGTGGTAAAAACATCAAGGGGGCAGCAGAGAATTTTGGGGCAGGGGGGTTGCAGGGATTCCTGGGCCAACTGCACTCCCCACTACAGGGGCGGCTACAACGCAGCCGCCCCGACTCAGCTGCTCTTGCGCCCCCTCAGCGCGGGTCATTCTGGCGCTCAAAACGGCGAGGCAGTGGGGAGCCCGGGGAACACGACCCTCGCGCTAAAAAGGTCCTGGACCAGACGAAACGAACGTCATTTTAAAAGTGGGGAAACAGCCCAAAAGGTCTTGTCCTTTCATCCTTGCTGTGCAGTGACTGGTGAGTTTTAAATGAAAAGCATCAGCTTTCTCTTCCTATGCAGCCCAGGGAGGGGTGGGTGGGTGGGGAGCCAAGGCAAAGAGCCCCTGACCCTACTTTGCGAGGCAATTTTTTTTGGCGGAACTCTCCTTGCTGTATAGTCTACATCAGGCAAACATCACCTCAGCATTCTCAGGACTGCTTGGGACTTCACCGATGCAGCATACGGGAAATATATTATTGGAAAAGAATAGCCATCTATACGTTTTAAGTATTAATTGATCAGACAGCATTAAGATTGGATACAGATTGTCAGTTTAGAAAGTTATGAGCCGGAGGCAGATAAACTAAGCTACACTAGAATAAGAAATAAAGAGTAGTATTGTTAAGAACAGAAAAGGTCATGCCATGAAGTGTTCAATTATTCAACAAAGCCCCTCACACTGTCAGTATTAAATTCAGTTTGGTGGAGATGTTTGCACGACCGCTGGAAAGAGCCACGACTTGAAACGTGTCTTTCGAAGGTATTTGAAACAGGGAACGGGGCCTCAAGGCAGGTGTTCGGCCTACTTAACTTGGCCTGCAATTAGCTGGAGACAGCGCATAACCATTTTGTCTCTTGATAAGGCACTGGGTGTGAACTGGCGTGTAGAAGTCTGGTAGAAGCACTGAGGTCATGTGATCTTAAGCCTGTCAAATAGATGAATGTGAAATCTCGCCGCCTTGGCATTTCTTGGAATCCCAGCTCCTTTGAGTCATCTGAGGAACTTGGGCGGGGTTTACAAAAGGCGGGCTGACAGTGTCAAATTGTGGTGCTGCATATGATTGGTGATCTCTGTTTTGTGAGAAACAGAAGTGCAGAAACGGCTCTCGTTCATTCTCCGCTGGAATGGACTAATGAGCAGAATTGCTTTTGCAACTCTCCCATAAACTTTTTTTCCCTAAGTTTTGAATCTTAGAGCTGGACTCTCGACTAAGAATTATTTCTTCTGAAAAAAATCAGATGTAAGAAACTAGCACATGCTGGAGGAACCGGGTTTGATTCCCAGCTCTGTCGCCTGAGCTGTGGAGGCTTATCTGGGGAATTCAAATTAGCCTGTGCACTCTCACACATGCCAGCTGGGTGACCTTGGGCTAGTCACAGCTTCTCGGAGCTCTCTCAGCCCCACCTACCTCACAGGGTGTTTGTTGTGAGCGGGGAAGGGCAAAGAGATTGTAAGCCCCTTTGAGTCTCCTGCAGGAGAGAAAGGGGGGATATAAATCCAAACTCCTCCTGCTGCTGCTGCTGCTGCTGCTCCTCCTCCTCTTCTTCTTCTAATTACAGGCTCATGGGGTGGCATCGCGTCACCTTTACTAAGGCGGACTGCGTTCATGCGGTGGTTTGCCATTGCCTTCCCCAGTCATCACAGTTTCCTCCCAGCAAGCTAAGAATTCATTTTACCCACCTCGGAAGGCTGGAAGGCTGAGTCAATCTTGAGCGAGGCTCCTGAAACCGACTTCTGTGGGAATCGAACTCAGGTTGTGAGCTGAGCTTTGACTGCAGCATTGCAGCTTACCACTGTGCACCACTGGGCATTTAGGTGTCCGGTATTTTCTCTCTCTCTCTCGTTTCACCAGACAGTTCAAATACTGGACATCTGGCATGCCCACCACTCCACTGAGACCCCCTCCCCAGCCTTCACCCCATCTCTCCAGGAATTTCCCAACCCGGAGCTGGCAACCTTTGCCTTGCCTAGAAAAAAAAAGGGGCAGATTGATGGAATATTATTTACTTCCATGCCATGAAAAGCTTCTGTTGCCAGTTTCCACACTTTGAGCCTTTATTTCTCTCCATACGTTTGGCATCCCTAGATCTAGTGCATAGGTGTCAAACTTGCATGATGCTGGCAGGGGATGATGGGAACTGTAGTCCATAACATCTGGAGGGCCGTGAGTTTGGCACCTGTGATCTAGTGGAAAAGACTGCCCAAATGGGGCTTGCTCCCAGGAACATTTTCTTAAGATTGTAGCTCCCGTCAGTCACATTTGGACTTCTAGACCAGAAATCACCCCTTACCACAGGTTTTTAAACTTCTTTGCTATAAAAGAAGCCTGAACCTACACTCTTGTACCAACCGAGAGATTTTACCTTGCCTTACCCTTCCTTGGTTTTCTCCTCCTAGAGCAGTGATGGCGATCCTTTTCGAGACCGAGTGCCCACACTGCAACCCCAAACCCACTTATTTATCACAAAGTGCCAACACAGCCATTTAACCTGAATACTGAGGTTTTAGTATAGAAAAAACGGTTGGGTCCAAGGCACGCATTACTCGGGAGTAAGCTTAGTGGTAGTCAGTGGCATTGCTTTGAAGCAACTGTGCAACACTTCGAACGGGTGAATCACGACCCTAGGAGGGTTTACTCAGAAGCAAGCCCCATTGCCAGCAACCAAGCTTACTCCCAGGTAAAGGATCATGCTTCAGTTCTTCCCATGAAAATCAGTGGGGTTTAACAGCGCTTAACAGGGTTACCTACAATGCTTCCCCAAAACTAGGTCTTAGGTTTAATGCTAATTATCTCCCTGAAATAATTACACTATTATCACATGACGAACTCTGTGCACTCATGCCCACAGAGAAGGCTCTGAGTGCCACCTCTGGCACCCGTGCCATAGGTTTACCACCACTGTCCTAGAGCCAGCGTGGTGTAGTGCTTAAGAGCGGCGGGCAATAATCTGGAGAACTGTGGATTCCCCACTCCTCCACCTGAGCAGCAGACTCTTAGCTGGTGAACTGGCTTTGCTTCCCTCATCCTCCGCATGAAGCTTGCTGAGTGACCTTGGGCCATTCAGGGTTCTTTCAGAACTCTCTCGGCCCCACTTACCTGAACAAGGTGTCTGTTGTGGGGAGAGGAAGGGAAAGGAGTTAAGTTGCCTTAAGTCTCCTTAAATTTCGTCTGGTGAAATACTGGGAAGAGGGGTCTTGAGGAGAGTTGATCTAGCCCCGTGGTGGCGAACCTTTGGCACTCCAGATGTTATGGACTACAATTCCTATCAGCCCCTGCCAGCATGGCCAATTGGACATGCTGGCGGAACTAAATGAGTATGAAGTCCATAACATCCTGAGTGCAAGAACCGCTACTGAAACCCATTGAGAAATACCCATTGAGTAGAGGTTTGCCAGTGGTTGTTCAAAGGTTGTGAATATATTATTATTATTATTATTATTATTATTTATTAAACTTGCTATACCGCCCTATCGAGGAGAATCAGGCGATCGAACAACTATAAAGTCCTTAAAAAACATAAAATCTTAAAACAGGTACATTCTACAATAGGGCCCTTGAGACCCACTTATACCACCCTCTTCCAAAATGAGGAGGGTCCCAATGATGTTAGGGGACCCTACTAGCGGAGAGGCATTATAAATGACTGGACTCTCCAAAGGCCCGGTGGAATAATTGGTTTACAGGCCCTGCGGAACTCTCAAGGTCCCGCCCAGGGTGCTGGTGGTAATGTGTTCCACCAGGCGATTGCCAGGGCTGTGAAGGCCCTGGCCGATGATGAAGACCAGCAGCGTCATCAAGGGGCCAAGGGATCTCCAGCAGGTCGCCTCTGCTGATGCGCAGAGGGCTGAGCGAGACATGGGGTATCACGGTCGAAAGATACGAGGTCCGGGCGGCGTAAGGCCTTAAAGGTCAACACCACACCGCCGAACATGATTGAAGATTACGATAGGTAACCAATGCGAAGGCGGCGCCAGCACAGGGGAGATGTGATTTCACGAAAGGCACCCCTGTGAGCAACGAGACGCCATGTTGGATAATTTCAGTTTCGGATCAGGCATAAAGAAGGCGTGTAGAAGCGAGTTACAATAATAGTCCAGTCTGGAGGTGACCGTTGCATGGATCACAGTGGCTAAGAGTCAGTGTTGGAGAGAAGGGGCCAGCCGGCGGGCCTGTCGAAGATGGAAAACATAACCCGAGGTTATATGGGTACCTGGGTCTCCATTGAAGAGCGGGTAGGTGGACCCCAGGCTCTTGAGAAGCAGGAGGTCGGTGCCAATATGGCCCCCTCCCACACCCGGCGACACAAATCCCCAATCTCACCCCTGCATTGGCAAAGGATCCTCCGTCTTCGATGGATTAAGTTTTAACCTGCTCTGTTGTAACCAATGGCGACCGCCTCCAAACATTGCTGTAGAGCTGCGGGGCAGCGGCAGCTCCCCCACCTCCATCAACAGAATGAGCTGAGTGTCATCGGCGTACTGATGTAGATCAGCCCAAAGCTCATTACCAGCGCTGAGCAAGTGGTGCATATAGATGTTAAATAACAGTGGGGACAGCAATGCCCCTGGGCCGCGCAATGAGCGGGCACCTCCGGAAGCTTTTGTCCCCACCACGCCGACTTCGCCCCGGAGAGCAGGCAATCCACTGAAGGACAGTGCAGACGGAAGCGGCCAGGCGGTGGGTCAAAAGGTGGAAATCGACCATATCAGCGCTGCGGTGAGATCTAACAACACCAGCAGCGCCCGATGCTTTCGGTCTAGCTGCATCACGGGCATTATCGTGACAGCGAGGAGAACGTCTCCGTCCATGCCAGCTGCGAGCGGACTGGAAGGGATGAAAGGCGATGTGTCATCCAGAAAGCCCTGAAGCTGCTCCAACACCACTCTCTCAATTACCTTCCCCAGAAATAGAAAGATTGAGGCGAGTAATAGGGCCAGATCTCCAGGATCTAAGGATGGTCTTTTCAAGAGCGGGCGGACCACGCCTCCTTCAACCCATCTGGAAAGACTCCTTGCTCAAGGGAGTCATTGATGATCTTCAACAGATGGGGTCGTAACTCCTCCCGACACGATTTAATCAGTCAGGAAGGGCACGGATCCAGAGGACAGGTAGTAGGTCTAACAGCAGCCAGGGCCCTGTCAACAGCGGCTTCAGAGAGCAGGGAAAACTGGGCCAAACTAGGGCCTGAAGACGGCAAGGGAGCCTCCAGTTCGCTCATTGTAGTTAAGGTGGCCGGAAGGTCCTGGCGGAGCGACGCGACTTTATCTGCGAAAAAGCTCATAAAAGCCTCACAGCTAACAACCAATCCATGATTTGTAGAACCCTCTGATAAAGAGGTCAAAGATCGAATTATCCTGAATAATTGTGCCGGGCGAGAGCCAGCACATGGGAAAGAGGAGCGGAAGAAGGCCCTCTTCGCCTCCTGATCTCATAGGCTTTTATAAACGTCCTATAAGATGTTCGCTCAGCTTCGTCACGAGATTCCCTCCACACTGGCTCACTAGACGTCTGAGCACCCGTTTCATGTGGCGAAGCTCCTCCGTATACCACGGAGCCTGCCTTGAGCGGGGGCGCAGAGGACGCCGGGGAGCAACAGTCTCGATGGCATCAGAGAGGCGGGAGTTCCAATCCTCCACCTGCTCATCGAGTGTGCCGGCAGGTTCAGGGTCCCGCAGAGCATTCAGGAAACCAATTGGATCCATATATATGGCTTGATAGGTGTTTGGGAGTTTCAGGAACCCTAAATAGTCACATGTCTGGCAATGGGAGATGTGGTTGGGCCAGATGGTGCAGCAGGAAAACATGGGCGTGACTCCTTCCGGCCCCCCCTCCCTCAGAAATCCTGCTAGATGCATCAACAAGCCTTTTAGACCTAACTCTGCTATTGCTGCATTCCAGCGTAGTCCAAGGGAAAATGGTGAACTGGTCAGTTTCACAGGGAACTGGCTGGGACAGGGCCTGGCCAATCTCTCCCAACCATGCTTAGCTATTTCCTCAGTTCAGCATAAGCTAGGCTCAGCACAGAGACATATCTAGGGAAAATGGAGCCTGGTGCAAAATCTGTGTGTTGCTGCCCCCCCATGTTCGTTTGTGTTTTTTGTATTTTTTAGTGTTTTTTCAGTTTTTGACCTACAGGGGGCACAGTTTTTAGGCTAGCAGCATACAAATTTCAGAGTACCTTTAGGAGACTATCCTGATGATACCACCCAGGTTTGGTGAAGTTCGGTTCAGGGAGTCCAAAGTTATGGACTCTCAAAGGTGTAGCCCCCATCTCCTATTAGCTCCCATTGGAAACAATGGGGGATGGGGGCACCCCCTTTGGGAGTCCATAACTTTGGACCCCCTGAACCAAACCTCACCTAACTTGGGTGGTATCATCAGGAAAGTCCCCTGAAAACACCCTGAAATTTTGGTGCTGCTAGCCTAAAAGCTGCACCCCCTGCAGGCCACAAACTGGAAAACACTAAAAAATACAAAAAACAAACCTGAAATTTTTGCTGCTGGCAATGCAATTCGGCCCCCTTGTAGCTATGCCTCTGGCTCAGCAAGCAAGGATTGGAAACTGCTAATGATCTACCTTAGTTTTAATCACCCTTTCTGGGTGTTGTGGTTGTTCCAGCCGAGGCTTACAGGACAGAATAAGAATTATTTTGGGTATGTCCACTCCCCCTGCTGCCGCCATACCTGAACAGATGGAGGTAATTTCAGACCGGGTGGTGAGGTCCCGAGGAAGGTGACTCCCACCAAGGAAACAGGAAGTTGAAAGTAAAATTCTTCCTGCCTCCCTATTGGAAGGAGTGGGAATTGCCTATTTGCAAGATGTCTTCCTGCCTCAGCGGAGAACTTAAATTTGAAAGAACAAAAGAAGAGTCCTGCCTGATCAAACCAGCAGTTCATCTAGTTCCGTATCATTTTTAATAGAACAGCCAACCATTTGCCATGGATGGCCAAACAAACAGGGCATGAAGACTCAGGTTTCCCTCCGATGTTGCCTACCAGCACTGTTACTCGGTTGTCTTCCTTTAATCATCATGACTTGCCTTCACCATTGATTTCCCTCTCTTCTGGGAATACCAGCCCACCAACTCCTAGTGAATCTCACAATTTAATTACCTTATATACTCGTGTATAAGTCTACTTTTTCAGCACATTTTTTGCGCTGAAAAAGCCCCCCCTGAATTATACGCGAGTGAGGGTCCCATTTCATTCTTGTGTGGCGTTCCCTCCTCTCCCGTCTTCGCTCTCTCCTGCCTTCTTCTTTGCCTTCCCCCTTTCAACTGCTTTCTCCTTCTCTGCTTTGCTCTCCTCTGCCTTCTTCTCTGCCTCCCCTTTCAGCCGCTTTCTCAGCCTCTTTCTCTGCTTTTTTCTCGACGGCGGCTGGCCCCTGGCTCTCGGCGGGTGACAGCCAGTCGACTTGGGTGAGCTGGACAAGCTGTGGGATGGAGAGGTCGGTGGCAGAGACCCCCAAATGGCCCGACCATATCTATTTTTATTTTTGAAATTTACCAGTTGCTGCTGCATTTCCCACCCTAGACTTATACTCGAGTTAATAAGTTTTCCCAGTTTTTTGTGGTAAAATTAGGTGCCTTGACTTATATTCGGGTCGACTTATACACGATTATATACGGTATTCATTTTAGTTAACATATTAGTGACCACATCTGCAGCAGCTCACATGCTAGATGTGGTTTTCTGGCATGAGCCAAGAGTCTGATGGTAAAGAAGAGTTGAGCTTAGACCCTGCTGTTCTCTACCACAAGGAGTCTAAAAGCGGCTTATGACTCCTTCCCTTCGCTTCCCCACCTTGTGAGGCAGGTGGGGCTGAGAGAGTCCAGAGAGAACTGTGACTAGGCCCAGATCACCCAGCAGACGTCATGCATAAAACCACAGAAACAAATCCAGTTTACCAGATAAGAGTCTGCCGCTCATGCGGAGGAGTGGGGAATCAAACACGGTTCTCCAGATTAGAGCGAGTCCCTCTTGACCAGTACACCATGCTGGCTCTCTTGTTGCAAGAACCTACCATTTTCTCAATGTGTGCGGAACAGATTATTCCCATTGATACGGCTCTTGCCAGTCAGTGGAATTCTGAAATTACCTGGGTGGTCAGCAAGTTTGCTTTCAAGTTACACTTCCACCTACTAGAACCTACTCAGCTCCTCGATTTATTGAGGATTTGGGAGAGAGAGACAATAAAACTGGTGAGTTTGAGCACAAGGCCAAGGCAGGCAGCACAGTCTGAGATGACCAAACACAGGTTAGAGCTCAGCTTCACTCGTGGTGATGCCAGAGAAGCTCAGTCACTTCTCTGCTGTCGTCACTCTGCAAAGGCACCCAGCAGACCTTTGCTGAATGTTTTTTAAAAGAACACGTTGGGTCCCCAGAAGGATAACAGAGTATCTTGAGCCACTTGTTTGCCAGCATGGTTGCCCACCTTTACTTCAGCTTTACTAGTTTAGCAGGACAACTTCAAAATGCTGACAGAGGATAGCTAAGGCAGAGAGATATATTTCAGGTGGTAGGGCCCAAGGCTATGGCCAGTTCATCTAGAGAAGTCCTAGGAGTCTACCACCCATGTACTCAACCTTTCCCCATGTTGGCTTATTATAGAGCTTGCTGGAGGCATGAGACTATGTAGGTCCTGGCAGAATATGGCGAAGAAGAAGAAGAAGAAAAAGAAGAAGAAGAAGAAGAGTTTGGATTTATATCCCCCCTTTCTCTCCTGCAGGAGACTCAAAGGGGCTTACAATCTCCTTGCCCTTCCCCCCTCACAACAAACACCCTGTGAGGTAGGTGGGGCTGAGAGAGCTCCGAGAAGCTGTGACTAGCCCAAGGTCACCCAGCTGGCGTGTGTGGGGGCGTACAGGCTAATCTGAATTCCCCAGATAAGCCTCCACAGCTCAGGCGGCAGAGCTGGGAATCAAACCCGGTTCCTCCAGATTAGATACACGAGCTCTTAACCTCCTACGCCACTAACTGACTGGCAGGAAGGTGGCAAAGTTGAGGCTCCCCTTAAGAAGTCTTCCCCTGCTGTTAAGAAGTCTTCCTGGGGCTTACATGAGACTGTTGTGGAGTGTCAAAATCACTCTTCGTGCCTACGATGAATTACTTCCAGGAGAAAATGGTATCTAGAACCATTTAAATGAAGTTTCCAGCCAGGTTTTGGCATTGACACTTTGTTGGTCACCATTATTGATGGAACTTTGGCAGGAAAATACCCTGTTCTTTCTCCTGGGCCTTTTAACAACTTTGGATACCCTCATCCACAGTACCCTTGTTAACTGGTAGGAGAAAGAAGAGGGACACCATATCAGTAAATGTATTTTTAACTGTTAAGTATTCCAGGTAGAGTTAGGACACTAGGGCACATGATAACTTTCCCCCCATGATAACCCAGGGCACAACGCCATGGTACTTGTGCCAGGGGACACAATAGAATTCCATTTGTCCTTCCCCTCCCTCGCATGCCACACCTCCCTCCCTCCCTCCCTCCCCTCCCTTGCATGCCACCCTTCCCTTCCCTCTCCCTCCGCTAGGGTGGGTGGGCCATGTCCAGATGCCGGGCCTCCCTCCCCTCCCCTGCATGCCTCACTGCAGCTACAAGGAACCACTGGTAACATTTGGCCAGAGATAAGGAGTGGGGTATCACCAATAAACATATGATGCACAATTACAATTGGCTGAGCAGGTACTTGGGAGTCAGTAGTGAACTGAATCAGGGTCAATAACTCAAAGCCAACTGAGGATCCAGGCAAGATTGGGATATTGGTCTAACCAGGGAATGAAGATAGACTGTCTCAAGGTTTGCAGCTTAAAATTAGCCATGTTTGCCCGGAACATACCAAACCTTACACAGTGGAAGCTGGGTCATCCCTCGCCTACAGAGAAATAGATATGAGCTATCCCAGCTTTCTCATCTGTCGTATAGAACCAGGCTCCCATTGTGGCACGCAACAGTGGAACACTGGCATGAGGAGCAACACTTTGAAACCAGTGCACTAAGAGTGATTTTTTGAAAATTTACATGACAGGTTCAGTATTAGATAAACAAAATTACTCCAGTGAACTTATGCAAATATGCGGTAAGTCTGCTGGCTAGAGGCCCACTCCTGCCCCTTTTGGGGATGGGGTGGAAAGAGAAGTGAAAAGGATTCTGAAGCATCCAAAAGAGGAAGAATGCTCACTAGTGTCCTCTAGAGGCTACTTTGCAAATATCCAGCCACACCCATTTATTAAATAAGGAATAAAGCAAGTGAACAACATATTTAAGCAGACAGCAATTTATCCCATTAGCTGTATCACTTGCTTTATTTCTTAGGCCAAGCACTTGGATTTAAATAGATCAGAAGCACCAATCAGAAGCAGAAGAATCAAGGATAATGTGGCCTAGCTATAAAATACAGTCTAGGACAGTTTGTGTTTCAGCTCAAACTCTACAGTGTAAAGACCACTTCTAATGGCAAACTGGCGATCAAGACACAGGAATAAGCAATGTTGCTTGCAGGGGTCTCATGTAGTAGCTAGTGAAGACCCCTCCTCCCCAAGCTAGGACAAGATTGCCTTTTACAAAAGCGTGAGAGAACAAAAGGTTAACAGCTTTCAGTAGGGACACAGGAATTTACCTCTGCAGATGAACTGAGCTCAATAGCCGCCTTGCAAATTTGACATTTGGGGGAGTATACGACAAAGATCATCTTAAGAAGGACCCCTACCTGTGGAGATATCCTTGTAGGGCAGTACGGTGAAAAACCTAATCACTGGGAGCTTTATTTACAGCCCAATCCACAGTGTGTGTGTGAGTGTGTGAAAGGAGTTGTGGAAGTGGCGGACCCCTACACCAGCAGAAATGCCCACCCTGGGGCACTTACCCTGGCAGAGGGGCAAATTTGCTGGCGGCGGCTGCCACAGCCTCCTGGAATGCCCTGATGTGGCACTGAGCACTGCGTCAACACCCCAGCGTCGCCACCAGCCCTGCCAGCGTAGTGGGGACATTCCAGAGGCAAAGCCAGGGGTGGAGCTAACATTAGTTGACTTCCACCCTAGAATTGTCTCTGGGACTGTGGCAGCCCGGGCCATGGACTTAAGCCACCCTTTTGGGTGGCATAACCCCACTGAACCCAACGGAGAGCTTTTCAGCGGCAGGGAAGCTTTTTTCCTGGCTGCAGAAAAGCCCTCTGGAGGCGGCAGGGCGACATCGCTGTCTCCGGCTGCCCCGGGGCTCAGGATTGGGCTGTTAGTTTGTTTGCCACCACCTCAGAAGCTTAGAATTCTTACCAACAAACAGTGAGCAGTCATCATCCACTCTTCAGCTAGCTGGCTGCTATGTAATTATCTCTGGTAGTATTTTATATGCTTGGGGTGCTGTGTGGTTTCCGGGCTGTATGGCCGTGTTCTAGCAGCATTCTCTCCTGACGTTTCGCCTGCATCTGTGGCAGGGGCGTAATGCCCATTGGGCAAGGTGAGCAGCTGCCCAGGGCACCACCTTGTGAGGGGCATCAAAATGCAGGGTTCGTTTTTGGATATTTTTTAGTGGTTTTCCATTTTTGGCCTGCAGGGAGCGCAGTTTTTAGGCTAGCAGCACCAAAATTTCAGCCTATCATTAGGAGACTGTCCCTATGCTACCCCCCCCCCAAGTTTGGTGAGGTTTGGTTCAGGGAGTCCAAAGTTATGGACTCCCAAAGGGGGTGCCCCATCCCCCATTGTTTCCAATGGGAGCTAATAGGAGATGGGGGCCTCAGTTTTGAGGGTCCATAACTTTGGCCCCCCCTGAACCAAACTGCACCAAACTTGGGGGGTATCATTAGGGCAGTCTCCTGATGAGCCCATGAAAGTTTTGAGACTGTGCCTTCAGAAATGTGCCCCCCAGCCTGAAACCCCCATTGACAGCAATGCAGAAAACTCAATGCAGAACAAAGATTCTTGGGCAAATTTCTGGAATGTTCCTGCAAGGGGTGCATTTTTGGATGTATTGGCAACACAATTTCCAGGGTACATCATCTGGGAGACTATCATGATATGGCACCCCAAGTTTGGTGCCAGTTTGGTTCAAGAGGGTCCAAAGTTATGGACCATTACTCAAAAGGGTAACCCATCTTTTATCTTAACTGCAAAATGAATGGGGGGATGGGGCACCCCCTTTGAGGGTCCATAACTTTGGACCCCTAAACCAAACTACACCAAGCAGGAATTTATCAGAGACAGTTTCCAGATGATACCCCTAGAAATGGTGCCAGATCCCCAGCTCAAAAATGCTGCCTGCAGGAACATCCCCGAAAATTTGCCCAAAGGAATCTTTGTTCTGCATTGAGTTTCTGCCTGTATTATGTCAATGGGGAGGTTCGGGGAGTGAGGGTGGGGCACATTTCATGAGAGGCACAGTCTCAAAACGTTCAGGATCTCATCAGGGGAGACTGCCACTGATGATACCACGCCAGGTTTTGGTAAAGATTTGGGTTTCGAAATGAGCCGGGCCAAGAGTGCTATGGACCCCTCAAAACTGAAGCCCTCATCTCCTATTAGCTCCCATTGGAAACAATGGGGGATGGGGCACCCCCTTTGGGAGTCCATAACTTTGGACTCCTGGGACTGAACCAAACTTCCTCACCAAAAGCTTGGGGGGAATAGCTTATAAGGACAGTCTCCTGATGATGCGGCTGAAATTGTGGTGCTGCTATGTAAAAATGCACCCTGCGAGGCTACCAATGTCCTAGGTGCAAAAAAAAATTGGCTGGTGAAGTGAGTGGAGTGGCAGCTTCCATTGGTGGGTGGCGTAGGCATCCAACTCAGGTTTTGCCCAGGGCTACAGTTTGCCTCGTTACACCCCTGATCTGTGGCTTGCATCTTCAGAGGATCCTCTGAAGATGCCAGCCACAGAGGCAGGCGAAATGTCAGAAGAGAATGCTGCTAGAACACAGCCATACAGCCCAGAAACCACACAGCACCCCAGTGATTCCGGCCGTGAAAGCCTTCGACAATACATTTTACGTGCTTATTTACTATTTCACACATTGTACCTTTTCATTGAAGATTTCACTAGGAGCTCTAACCATTTCAGCACTCTATGAAACTCTTTTCAAGACTGCAATTATCAGGGTCTCTCCCTACCCCAGTGAATTTTCTCATTTGAAAATTTCCATACCACTAGCAGCAAGGAACTTCCCCCATGATAACCCTACAGCGAAAATCCCATTTTTGTAGGAAAAAATCCCGAAGAAACCCTTTGGCGAGTTATCTCAATCAAGGACCAAAATAGATTATACTCACTTGATCTTAATAAGCTAGAGCGATCATATAACTCCAAGCATCTTATCCTAAGCAACTTGCTCCATTTATTAACTGAATCATTGTTCTATCTGGCTTTAAACAGGAGCCAAGCCATTTCTAAATTCAATTTGTCCAGTGTTGTACTTTCTAGAGTTGGTTATTCTGCTAGTCCCTAGTGTAAGGAGAATTTCAACACAGGCATTGCTCAAGGCATGCATCTTTTCCCGCCCCAAGTGCTTTAGAATTTCTCCTCCTATCCCACTGCAAGGATATTAAGTACCGACTTTCATGTTAACCCTACAGAATATGAACCCCTAAATGCACCACAAGAGCTAGAGGTACCGATTGAAATTCTGTCTGCTAGGCAGCTGGGTGGGAAGGGAACACACCTTTTACTGAGGCACCCCAGATGGCCCATCTATATGGTTAGACTGCCTTAGTATCATCCCTCTCACCCTGCAAAAGGTCATTCGACATCGGTCAATCACACCATACTTCTATTTTCTCAGTTACTTATCTCAAGTCACAATAAAACAGCAAGTTCATCTAATACACTGATTTTTTTGTTTGTTTACTTACATTAAATACACTGGTAAATCAGCAGTTGAATTCTGTTACCATGATTGTTATTTTAAATGTAGCGTAAGAGCTTCTTCAAAAGCAAAAAAAGAACAAAACCTGATCAGAAGAAAAAGTTTTTTGTTGATGTTGTTTTTAGAGAAAAAGCTGCAGTGTCCTAACTTGGTCCAGGATCTAACTAGGAAGCAGGACACGAAAAGTTGGTGAGCGCTAACCGGAGAAAAAAGCACATTTTAAATGCAGGGTCTCGTTTTGTGTTGCCACAAGCTGAGAGCAAAACCCCCCTAGCTTCTTCGGGTTGCAAGAGGTCATGCTTATTTCCCAGTTCTGGGTTCTCCGAAGTGGTTATACCACATTATGTAGGCATAACAACACGTTTTCAGTTAATGCAACTAAAGAGGCAAGGTTCCGCTACAGGATTCTCTCCCCTAGAGCCCTGCGCTATGAGTCAACTTGAGCCGCAGCACTTGAAACGAGCACCAGGAAAATCCTGGTGAGATGTAATCAAGGGCACATCTACAACTCCAGCCCAATTTGCTCCGGCCTAAGCCCATTGATTTCTGAACGTAAAACTGATTTCAATGGACTTATTCTGGAGTAACTGTCCCCAGATATGCATGGCCAGCCTACGCCATCACCAAAGCCTCATCCACTGTGATGAGGAGCCTCCCGAGTCAATTCGATTGCAAGCTCATGAACAAACATGTCCGGACACCTATTGCTCAAAGTCATCTTAGCTTTTGAATATTCTTGTTTTGAGCAGGCAAGTCAGTCCAGCTCCTCCTTTAGATGCTTCTGACTGAATGCGGCCACCACCAGAAAGCCACTTTAAAAAGCGGGCTATCCTTCCTCATCCCTATAGCAATTCAGGAACTACACAGTTCCCAGGTTGGCCTGCGGGGGCAGTCAGGTGGTGCTAAACCTGAAGTGTGTATACCTTGCTTGGATAGAGATCAAGTGCGCAGATGAATAGGTACTGACAGGTAGAGAAGTGTACAGGTGCAAATCATGTGTATAAGTGTTTAAAACCGCGCTAGAGAGACGAAGAAGGGTGTGTGTGTACACATTTGAGCATGATGCAGTCCAAATGGTGCTTGTCAGCACTCAATTATAGGGGCAGGCAACTGTGAGAGGTCTTCCTCACCAGAACATCCCCTGTGAAGGCCAGTGCTTAGAAGAGGGACCGTTTCCGAAAGACCGTGGACTGCCAGCTGTCCAAAGAGCAAGAGGCAGGTGAGAGAGCAGCATGCTCAGCCCTACAGATTAGCTACACCTACAGCTAAATTTTAAAAGCTATTACTTTGTTTAGCTAATAGCTGGGGAGTAAAAAAAAAATTTCTCACCCCCATGCTCCACCCTGGAATTTTTACATAGAAATTTGTGCTGTACTTTTTACAGGGGAAAAGGAACACGACAGGGATGAGTTACGTTTAATCGAAACAGTCTTCTCAAGTTTATACAGCCCTTCGGGTATGGATGGGACCGAACTGCTCCGCCAATCCAGATTGCGATCTCTCAATGCTGTTACGCAGGGCAAGACGAATTTTGTACGCAAGGGAATTCTAGGAGGTTGGCAGGGGGAAATCACAAGGCAAGCCGGGTGCTCACTGGAAGGGAGATGGACGCAGAAAATACAGTACTGGTCCTGCTAGCATATCTTGCCCCGTTTGCGTGCGGTCTTGGTCCTCCCTCTCCCCTTAGCCAAAACCTTTGGTTAAGTCCACACTAATCTCAACCGTTAGGCTTGTCCCGGATTTGCAAAACGATGCAGTGATCCTTCTCCTTTTTGGCAACTTAGAACAAAATTCTATTAATGGACAGTGCTGTGAATGCGGTATATTACAGCCAGGTGAAGGCTTAGTTGGTAGAACTGTGACAGGCTCCTCCCTACTGTAGGCCAAGGGAATTAAAAGAGTTTTGCGCTTCCCTCCTTCAGCTAGCTGCTCCTTCCGGCTTTGAGAAGGACAGAGTGTCCCAAAATGAGGCCGCCTGAGTGCTGAAATGCAGGCTGCAGAAAATAACCTCAATGTCAGCGGGAGAGGAGACACACACTGGGGACTTCAGCTGTGCAGGCCGATGTGGACGCTCCACATACAAATCTCATCTCCCTCACCTGTCCTGCCCAGTGGAACTTCTAAGGCAACAATCAAGTGCTATCAGAGGATTTGGGAAAGCAGTTTCATACTCCCTATGCAAACACATGATCCTTGTGTTCACACAGCTGAGTCCTAGGGCCACATTTATGTCACAGCGAGAGTTCAGATACCTCCTCCCTCTCCAGACTGCCCTAGGGTGGGTGGGACGGACACTTAAGGACACTGCAGCTTTTCTGAACAATGAAGACAGGAAATAAAAATGAACTCTTGAGAGGATCTCCTCAAAAAGCATTTTCTGAGGAAACCCATTAACCTTGCTCTTAAAAATGAATCGACAAGAAATAAGTTTCCCCTCACCTTTGACCCGCCCCCACAGCACAGAACAAAAGAAAGGGAGGTAGAGGTAGAGAGGGTAAGTTATGGGACCGAGAGTACATTTTATCGAGGTTGGGGGAGGAGAGATGGAAGAAGGAATACTATCTGGGAGAAAACAGTAGGAGAATCCAAGTAAGTAGGCAGCTATTTGCACCTATAATACAAAGTGAAGAAGAGTTTCTTTTGGAAGTTAAGTCCCCGGTCGGTCTATCTCCGCTTTCCTTGGGGTAGTGGTAACAGACGTCTGGTGGTAGTTTCTGAAGCATTAGAAGTGCAGTTAAACGGAGCTCTCGGGAGAAGGAAGGGGGCCGGCTTCCAAGTGTGCCAATGCTGTTATTGGAGGTGAGGTGTGGTGGAGTGGGGTGGGAATGGAGGTTATATCTTATCTCTCGCTGGCTGCTCTCAATGCCACCATTTAGTTGCTACAACACTGGCTCTTGTTCTGCTGGGACTGCTCGTGAAGATCCACACCTCGATTCCGACCGACGGCACCCCCTGTGCTCTGGGGCTCGCTCTTTGGCAGCTTTTTAGCTGGAAAGAAAAGAAGAGACTCAGCATGCAGGTGGGCGAATGGCTAGCTCCTCGTTTAACCCCCAAAGGAGGCTCAACTGAAAGACAAAATTCTGCAGTAGAGTTTAGAACTGGTTTAAGCAAGGCATTTGGTTTTCAGATTCCCTCCCTTCCCTTGCATGCCACCCCTCACTCCCTTCCCTCCCCTTGCATGCCACCCCTCCCTCCTCTCCCTCTGCTAGGGTGGGTGGGCCATTTCCAGATGCCGGGGCCCCTCCCCCTCCCTTGTTTGTTTCCATTTCTTCCTACATGGCACCATTGACCATCCTCAAATACGCCTTGAATGATTATAGCTAGTAGCTAAAACAACGGAGTCCACTCACTGCATGACATTTGACATGAACCACGGGTGACATAAAGAGGTCAAAACCGTACAGAAAGCAGTAATTTCCAGAAGACAGTTCAATCGT
Organism: Sphaerodactylus townsendi; assembly: GCF_021028975.2. Classification (NCBI taxonomy): domain Eukaryota; kingdom Metazoa; phylum Chordata; class Lepidosauria; order Squamata; family Sphaerodactylidae; genus Sphaerodactylus; species Sphaerodactylus townsendi. The sequence goes on along the minus strand of NC_059427.1, from coordinate 174,467,234 downwards.
TGGACGTTCTAACAATGGTCTTTCATTTCTTTCAGTGGTGATTTTGACGGTGCTTGGGCATGAAGAAACTCCCTGATTTCACCTATTCTGAATGATTCAAAGACTTGGCTTTCCAACCTGCCTCTTCTGTTAAGAGCCTGGGAATAACTCTGGAGTCCTCTTTATCTATGGAGATCCAGGTTGCACACACAGCAAAGGTAGCCTTTTATCATCTTCGGCAAGCCAGGCAGTGGGCCCCTTACCTCTTTCGTACCGACCACGCCACAGTGATGGTCAGCTCCAGGCTAGACTACTGCACCTCACTGTACGTAGGCCTGCCCTTGAGACTGATCCAGAAACTAAAGCTGGTCCAACATGCAGTAAGTGGCAAGGCTCCTTTCTGGTGCTACAACGAGGGAGAACATTACTCCCATCCTGCACAGACTGCATTGGTTGCCGGTTGAATTCTGGATCAGATTCAAGGTGTTAGTTGACTTTTAGGGCCCTGAGTGGTCTGGGACCTTCAAATCTCAGGGTCTGTATTTCCCCATATTGGCTGCAGATGGCTTTACACTCCTCCGACATGAATGTCCCCGGCGCCAGGGATGTTAGGTTGGTCTCAACCAGAACCAGGGTTTCCTTGGCCCTGGTTCCAGCCTGGTGGACGTCTCCGTCAGCAGACACCAGGGCCCTGTGGGACTTTAATCAGGACCTGTAAGACAGAGGGGTTCCACAGGGCCTTTAATCAGGACCTGTAAGACAGAGGGGTACCACAGGACCTGTAAGACAGAGGGGTTCCACCGGGCCTTTGGTTGAGGCTACCTGCAATCCTATTCCAAGCTACCCACCTCCCACCATTATCAACCAACTTTTAAGGATGAACATCCTGTACAGGGAATTGTTATCCAGGTGTTGTCAGGAGGCCTGTTGTTTCAGGGATTAGCTTATGCTGCTTTCTGGATGCTGGGGGTGGAGGAATGGGTTAATTGCATTTCTAACTGACTTTTCTCTGTCTTCTGTATGATGTTATACTGTACCAGGTGCTGCCCAAGGTCAGTGCCTGGCTGTCTTCACTGTTATCTTTTTGCAGTCCTTTTGGGCGCGCATTCCCACGATGGGGGCGGGGGTGCACTTTGCTTTAATTATAGGGGTTTGTGCGGGCAGACCTCAGTTCTGGCATTGACCAGGGAAGATCTCATTACCAATAAACTACTGTTCTTTTACATGAGTTTGTTGCAGTTTTTGGGATTCTGACAGGTGTTCCCCTCCCTCTGGTATGGTTAGTTGGTTTATGCCATCTTTAGATAGTTTTATTTACAATGCCACTGTTTTAATGTTTTTTTAAACTTGTACGATTTTATAGGTTGTAAGCACCCCAAGCCTAACTATGGTTAGGAGAGGGCAGGATATACACTGTAATAATTAATTAATTAAGCTATGTTCATGAGGTGGTTTGCCATTGCTTTTCGTTGTTCTTGACACTCTATCTCCAGCAAGTAGGGTGCTCTGATGAAAATCAGCCTTGGAAGGGAGAGTCGACTTTGAGCCGGCTACCTGAAACCGACTTCCGTCAGGATTGAATTCAGGTCATGAGCAAAGCTTTGACTGAAGTACCACAGCTTACTACACTGCACCGCGGGGCTGAAAAATGACCACTAACATTTGCCATCGCTCCAGTGCCTTGGTCAAGGTGCTGCATGTACAGAAAGTGGAGCAGCAAACTTGCTTGTGGAAAAATTATCTTAAGAAGTCCATTTAAACCAGTGATGGCGAACCTATGGCACGGGTGCCAGAGGTGGCACTCGGAGCCCTCTCTGTGGGCACGCACCCGCACAGAGTTCGAGCATGTTCAGGGGAAGTGGAGAAAATCACCCCCCCCCCCACACACACACCTAGGCTGGCCTGGGCCACTGAGCACGGCATGCGCGCACCACGGTGAGCAGGGAGGACTCAGCTGGCGGGCCTGGTGCCTGTGCTCTGGGTGGCTGCTGCCCGAGGGGGGGGGGGGCGCAGAGGAGGCAGAGATGCTAGAGAGGCACAGAGCGGTGTGTGCAGGACTTGCTGGAGGCTAGAGCAGGCTGGCCCCTGCTCGAGCGGGTGGGGTGAAGAGGGAGCCAACCAGTTTTTTCTAAACTTAAACCTCAGCATTCAGGTTAAATTGCCGGGTTGACACTTTTAGATAAATAACTGGGGTTTGAGTTGCAATTTGGGCACTTGGTCTTAAAAAGGTTCGCCATCACTGATTTAAACTATGTGAGAACAAGAGATGGGGAATCTGAAAGTGGGGAAGGGTTGAACAGCAAGAATGTCAATGGATTATAGGGCAAAGCTAGGACTTTTCATGTGTCCACCGAAGCTGGGATTGTAAGGAGCTATCCAATAGAACACAGATGAGAGATATTAAGAATGCATTTCCTTAGCTTCCCCCAAGGACTCAGAGTTGCGCACATTAGCTACGTATGAGATTAACAGCCTAACTCAATTTACAATATTGAGGTATTTTTGAAAAATAAAAATAAAAACATTCTTGAAGGTTTATTATTTGATTAAGGAGACATAACAAAATTAAACGACAGTCTCTTTTGTTTAAAGGATATAACAAAGGCTGAGCAACATTTGATTGCTGTGTATTATCCTTATATCTTTGTACGTGATTGTGATTTCTCCTGAACTGTGTTTTCAAAAAAGAAATTAGCCAAACCTACAGGTAGCAAACAGACTGGGGCCTACAAACCATAACCAGTTACTGTTGCCACCTCTTCCTGATGGACATGGCAAACAACCTCTACCATTTACAAAGAGCCAACTTAACCCTACAGCAAATGCACACTGCAACAGTCAAGAGAAGCGTCTGGTAACATAGCTCCCTCCCTCTTGTAACACTATTAATGTCCAGATGTTATCGTACTCCTCACATCACAGTGAAGGTTTCAAGAATCTGAACATGACCCACCCACCCTAGCGGAGGGAGGGGGAGGGGAGGGAGGGGGAGGTGGCGTGCAAGGGAAGGGAAGGGAAGGGGAGGGAAGGGGAGGGAGGTGTGGCATACCTAGACTTTGGAAACATGGGGATAGTCCCAAAATCTCATCTGAGGCTTCTCAAGTAAGTAAATCATCTGTTAGCCTCTCTCTGGATCATAAGGAAATATGGTTGAATTTGACAAAGGCGGATTCTGCATGGGCCACAAACTATGGTGTGAAAACGGTGTAAAATGGTTTAAAACGATGTGAAAACGGGGAAGGAGGTGGAGGGCCTCCGGCATCTGGACATGGGCCACCCACCCTAATGGAGGGAGAGGGAGGGGAGGGAGAGGAGGGGTGGCATGCAAGGGAGGGGAGGGGACCCGGCATCTGGACATGGCCCCACCTACCCTAACGACGGGAGTGAGTGAGAGGTGGCATGCAAGGGAGGGGGCCCGGCATCTGGACATGGGCCACCCATCCTAACGGAGGGAGAGGGAGGGGAGGGAGAGGGGGGGCATGCAAGGGAAGGGGAGTGAGGGAGAGGAGGGAGTGAGGGGTGGCATGCAAGGGGAGGGAGGGGAGTGAATGAGGGGTGGCATGCAAGGGAGGGGAGGGAACTGTGAACCCTCTTTAAAAAGTTGCTGTCCAACATGAGATTGCTGAATAGTGGCTAGCAAGTATGCTAACTGTGCACCATCACAACTGAGCTTTTAACAATTGAATTTCAAAGAGGTCAGAATATCAAGGAATACTACTGAATCACACCCATTAATAGCACATGGGTATAATCTGTAATTTTCCAGACTGGTATAACTTGTAATTAGACTGTAATTCACTGCAACATTTTCCAGGCTGGGACAGCAGCATGACACTTAATTCTTCAATAACTGGGGGGGGGGGGGAGGAGAGATGGGAAGGCTCTTCTGAACATACAAGCCCCCCTCCCCTGTGTGAACACACCAATTTTATAGCCAAGTTATGAGACATACTCCACATGAAGCTAAGTAGGATGCCCTGAGAACCTCCCTCCTTCTAATTACATAATATCCACCCAACTAGATTTGAGTTCAGTAGCAACTCAGAGGCCAACAAGATTTTAGGGGTATAAGCTTTTAAGTGTCAAAGAGATCTTCATCAGGTTTAAGGTGGAATGAAGTGTGGGAGGGGTGCCACAAAGACAGGATGCAGAATCATAATGTGTACAGTAATTAGCTTGACCAGAGTAGAGGGGAAATGAGACTCTGGGTGGAGTTACCTATCGCCAGGAAGAGATCATTAACATTCATTGCTGTCTTGGCTGATGTCTCCATAAACAATAGACTGTTGTCATCTGCATAGGCCTGGGCCTCCTGAAAGAGAATTAGGAACAAATCAGAAGTTATACTTACAGAGGAAAGACTAATTTTTGATTCAACAAAACAAGCTGGAAGTCAATGAGTAATCATAATGAGGATAAATTATATCCCCAAACATCACAGCTAAACAAGATTGCTAACCCCCTATCTCTCCTTCCCTTGCATGCCACCCCTCTCTCTCTCTCTCTCTCTCTCTCTCACTCACTCACTCCCCTCCCCTGCATGCCAACAGTCCCCCTCCCTCTTCTTCCTCTTCCTTGCATGCCACCCTCTCCCTCCCTCCCCTTCCAGTGGCATAATGTCCATTGGGCAATGTGGTCAGCAGCCCAGGGCTCAGGAATTTTGCAGGGCATTCTCCTGCGTTTTTATTTTTTTAGTGTTTTTTCACATTTCAGCCTGCAGGGGGTGTATTTTTAGAGATATCGGCACCAGAAATTCAGGGTATCATAAGGGGACTGTCCTGATGATGCCTCCCAAGTTTGGTGCAGTTTGGTTCAGGGGGTCCAACGTTATGGACCCCCAAACGGGTTGCCCCTATCCCCCATTGTTTCCAATAGGAGCTAAGGAGATGGGGCTGCACCTTTGAGGGTCTATAACTTTGTCCCCCCTGAACCAAGCTTCACCAAACTTGGGGAGTGTCATCAGGACAGTCTCCTGATGACACCCTGAAATTGTGATGTCACTGGCTTAACAATTGCACCCCTGACAGGCACCCCCAGAAATTTGCCCAAGAATCTTACTTCTGCATTGATTTTTTTCCATTGATGTCAATGGGGAATTTCTGGTGCAGCCTGTGGGGTGCACATTTCTGAAGACACAGTCACATAACTTTCCGGGTATCTTCCTTTATCTTCTATTAGCTCCCATTGGAAACAATGGGGGATGGAGCACCCCTTTTGGGAGTCCATTAACTTTGGCCCCCCTGAACCAAACTTCACCAAACTTGGGGGGTGTCATCAGGACGGTCTCCTAAAGATACCCTGAAATTTTAGTGTCACTAGCTTTAAAAATGCTGGTTTTTGTGGAACCCGCCAGGCTTCATGTGCTGGAGCAATGATACTGTCAGGGTCGCGGCCCTGCCAGTAAATTTCCATTTCCCAGTAAGTTTCTGTTTCCCCAGTTATCCCTGTTCCCGCCACTGGGAGGGACCGCCCCCTACAACCCCTACATCAGGGGTAGGGAACCTGCGGCTCTCCAGATGTTCAGGAACTACAATTCCCACCAGCCTCTGTCAGCATGGCCAATTGGCCATGCTGGTAGGGGCTGATGGGAATTGTAGTTCCTGAACATCTGGAGAGCCGCAGGTTCCCTACCCCTGCCCTACATATACTGGAACTGAGGGGAAGAACCCTCAGTTCCAGCATCCTGTATCATAGGGCAATACAATTCAATAGTTTGTTCCTTTGTTTCAAAGCCGACTTTGTCTGAGTGTGTCCAGCCTTACAGATACCCTGAAATTTTGGTGCCAATATCTCTAAAAATACGCCCCCTGCAGGCTGAAATGCGAAAAAACACCAAAAATTAAAAACGCATCCGAGAATCTCAGATGTTACCGCAAGTTCGGATTGGGCAGAGTTCAGAGGGGGCGGGCTCATGCCCTTGGCCCTGCAAGCACCTCCAAAACGGCTCAGCTCGGCCTGATCCATGGATCGGGCTGAGCCGAGCCGAACTGCCAAGCCTTGCTGCCTGTATTCTGCCTCTTGTCAGCCCTGCTGCGTCCTCGGATGGATCTTTGTGGGGTGGCAGGACTAGCAATCAGGGGTGCACGCGCACCTGGCCGACCCACTGACCGCACCACTCTCCCCTGGATGCCGTCGCTGCCCGCCACTGTCCACCCGCCCCCCGCATCTCATACCCTTTCGCCGGTAATGGGGGCGCCTAAGTTCAGCCGGCAGGGAGGGGGGAAGCCATAAGCCACCAGGGGAGGAAGATGGGGGAGCTCCGCCTCCTTCTGCTGCCCATGGGGGGCATCAAACTCAGGTTTTGCCCAGAACTCGTTTTCCTTGTTACGCCACTGTCCCCTTCTCCTCCCCCCACTAAGGTGGGTGGGCCATGTTCAGATGCCGGGGGTCCCTCCCTCCCCTCCCTTGCATGCTAACCCTCCCCCTCCTTTCCCTCCCTTGCATGCCACCCACCCCCAAGGGGAACCAGAGCCGGGGCAAAATGGTGCCCAGGCCTGTCTGCAGCACCCCCCATGAGGCCACACACCCCTGCTGGGCCAAGCACCCTCCCCCCGCTACGGTGAGTGGGCCATGTCCAGATGCTGGGCCCCCTCCCTCCCGTCCCTTGTATGCCACCCCTCCCTCCCCTCCCTTGCATGCTAACCCTCACTCCCTTTAGGTCCCTGGTTTTCACACACTCCTTGGCATATTTAGGATGGGGCAAACCAGGGTGTGTAGGCCACCTTGCCATGAACTTCAGCAGATTTGTACACTTGCACTTGTCGTATAGCTCAAATTGTTAAGGTTTGGGGCTAGGTGAGCAGGAAGCTCTCAATCCAGCACTGAAGCTGAACATTCCAGTGCAGGAAGGGGGTTCGGCTACCTCTCCTCCCAGAGCTGTTCAGGGATGAGGGTGGTGGCATGCATTTCTCTGATTCTCATTCCACTCCTCTGCCTTCCAGAATATTAGAAGCTATTAGGGATGCTGCCCCTCCAGTTTCAAGAAGCCTGTGTGCACACAATTAGGATCAGTGCAATGAAGTGCTTTCCCTATAATCCTACTCCACTTCCCGACAAGGTAAGACAACCCTGTAAAAGCATGCAGCTTCCTGGAAAGACAGGGGGAAGGTGAGAGTCAGGGGACAAACACTGTGAAGCACACAACTTCAGACCCTGGTCAGACTCTGAGTATCTTCTTGAGGGCATTACAAGCGGCTGGAGAAACAGGCCAATTTCACTCCCTCCTACCTACACGTTTTGCCACTCAACATGTTCTGCAGGTCCTGGAAGAAAATGCATCTGTCCCGCGTTTGCTTCCGGAGGGGGATGTCCTACTGCGGGCTGAGGCAGCCCTAGTGGCTTCAGCCAAGCTCCTAGCGAAGGCCAGCCTAGGAGGTGAAAAGGCTCGGCCCGTCATTTCAGTGAGAGCCAAAAAGGCGGGAAAATGAAGGGAACCTAATAGGAGGGATTTACACGCTATACAGACAGACTTAAGAACGACATACACTAAACAGAAAACGTACGATACGGTGGGCACACAAACGGACACAAAAGGTATAAAAAAAGGAGGCCTGTAAAAGCTGAGGAGTCTCTTTGAGATCTGTGCTCTCCCTTGTGAGGCAGGAAAAAATACGACCTAAAATGGAGTCTCACAGGAAGTAAGCTAAAGAAAGAAAAAATTAGATCCTGCCTCCCACAGATGGGGTAAGAAATAACCCAGCAAGATGGACTCCACCTCCAGGAGAATCTTATGTGCACCAAATCCCTATTCTACCTCTGGGAGGCTCATTTCCCTGCTCTGTAGATAAGGCCAGGAGCCTGGTGCCGTACATTCAAGTTTTGGGCCAGGATTTGTTTTAATCGAGATGAACTGGACTATACATCCCAGGGATGCTCCATCCTCCACACAACCCAGTGGTGGGTTAAAATCGAAGCCAAACTTAGTGAGTTGGGCATTTCCTTGGAGGACCTGCTAATGTTAACAGAGCAGGAGGTCTATGGGGCTATCAAGAAGAGACTTTTTGATAGAGAGTTTCAACAGATGCTAGAGGAAGCTAATAAAACCTGTTCCCCAATCTCTCTGGGAATACCTGTGGATAGATTAATTGTAGCCCAGTACTTTTATCTCCTGGTTGAGGCCCGGTGGCGTAGAGCAATCACCTTAGCTAGGTGTAATGCCCTGCCTTCTTCCTGCATGGAAGTGAAGGCATTACAGATAAACAGAAGGTTATATATCTTTTAAACAGCCACAACTACGAGCTGTTGGAAGCGGTGGCTAAATTTTTACATGGTGTTATTTTAACTCGTCAGAAGTTGTAAAGGCTGTTATTACCTTGCAATGTTAATCTTAAACTATTTATATGCCATTAAAGGTATTCGAAATTGATCGAAATCGATAAGGCCAGGACCATCAGGTTCACAATTTGAAGAACTGGTAAAGCAGGCAGATAGGCTCTTCAATATTTATGTTCCACGTACGACACAAAACCTCTGAGGATATACTGCATCCTGCTCCGATCTTACCATTACCCTTGAGCAGGCTCAGGAAACAGGGAGAGAGAATCAACAGCAACTTTGTGGTATTACAATAAAGTTAATGGAAGCACACTACGAACTTCTGAAATTTGGTGACTACACAGACTCCCTGCAACTGAGGCCCTTTCCGCACAGGCCAATAAACGCAGGTGAAGGGCGGGATAAAACCTGTGTTGGGCGGAAACTTCGAACGGTTCCCGTCCCTAACATGAGTCTAACCTGCCCCTCACCTGCACTATTGGCTGCAGGGTGGGTTTTTTTGAGAATCGCGTTGTTAGCTATTCTTTTATTTCAGCACGCCTCACAGCAGCTGCGGCTGTGTGGCGCGTTTGGGGGCTGCAATCAAACTAGAGAATTGCAGCCCCCGGCTCCCACTTACACAGTCATACGAGGGCCCTAGGGCAGTCCTGCCTCCCTGCAAAGCTGCAGGGACTCAAAATGGCACACACCTATGGGACAGCCGGCCATGCAAACAGCCTGGGGCGAGGACGGGTTCATGTAACCCACCTCTCACCTGGGTTTATTGGCCCATGCAGAAAGGGCGCGAGTTAAATCCTTTGCTGTTCTTTGGAGCTAGGCACCATCTGGTTTTAGTATGCTGCGGCTTATTCTAAACTGGTTGTTACTGTTTTTTAATGGCTTTTAAACTGATGATGTGGTTTTATATTGTTTTAAATACCGTTGTTTGCCGCCCTGAGCCCCTTGGTGGAGGGTGGGGTATAAATACAAATATAAAATAAAATATCATTAACCAAAAGATGTCCATCGTGGAATTCGAGTAAGGCCTCCACTAACGAAAGAACAGTGCTAGAACTACTAAGCCAGGGTGCAGAATTCTGGTCATGGAACTGCAGAAAGCAAAGTCATCAAAATATGGAGGATCCTTGAAGTGCCATGGAGAAGTCTGGAGGCTTCCACTTACTTCATACTCTACCATGCGCTTGTTGGCAAGATCGGCCTTGTTTCCCGCTAAGGCTATGACTATGTTGGGACTAGCTTGCCGCTGGAGTTCTTTCACCCATGTCTTTGCTCGTGCAAACGTTTCCTATGGAGAAGAAAAGAGGTCAAAGGTTCAAACAAAAAACAAAACCGGATGATCCTTACCTATTATGAACGTTCTTGCGCACCTCACCACTACACAGGAACCAACTCCCCTCAATAGTGTAAATGTTTAGCAATTGGGAAAGGGCAGATTCCCTATCAGAATTCGTCAAGGACATCGTTTAGTGAAAGGATAAGCCGTTTCAGCAGGCTCTTCATCTGATCAAAGCTGAAGGTTGCTGTTGGGAAATAGCAGCCCCCACACTGGCAGGCTGTGTGGGCCTATAACGTTCCCTCTAATGCACATGCAGCAACTGCATCTCTGTGCACACATGCGGTATGAATCTGGTCGGCATGTACATCATGTGGTTACATTAAGGTGGCTGCAGACATTATGTCAGCCTAAGTAGCTGAGCCTTGGTGCTTTCTCCAGCAGCAATATTGATACAATCGCAGTAGTAAAAAAGGAGCCACACTGGCAGCAATAGATCCCTGGCTCTAAAGATATCAGGCTGGCTTCCACCTGGTGGAACAGGCTTCCAAGGGAGATCAGGGCCTTGCGGGACCTGCAGAGTTTTTGCAGGGCCTGTAAGAGGGACCTGTTCCACCAGGCATTTGGCCAGCCTGGTTAAATACATCGCTGCCATTTCATCTGGTCTCCCGTGGGCATAAAGGGAAGGAGGGGGGAGGGCGAAGCGCCATCTGACGCTATACGGTTCCTGGTTTTATTATTGCTAATTAGTTGTTTATGTTATGTTTTAAAGCTGTACTTATCACTGTTGTCCACTGCTCTGAGCCCCAAGGAGGAGGGCGGTTTAGAAATCTAATAAATAATTAAAAAATTAAAAAATAATAGTAATACTTCCACAGTGTCCTTGGCAGTGAGAAAGAACAGTTCCTCTCACAAATTACTAAAGGAAAGGGAAATCTGGCCACAAATTCAAGATTACCCTCATTAAAATCCATAATATAACATGCAAACCTAGAGGGGCAGCTATTTCCAGTTCAAGTATAATCAGGTGAGTCTTGTGAAGGGACACTTCTCCCCAGCAGCGACTATTTTCATTTGATAATTTCATTTTTTATATAAGCTCTTTTGGACGCCATTGGATTGAGAGCTGTTATTGCAGTATGCTATTAAAAAAATAAAAACCCTGACAAGTTTGCCATAGTACAATAACAAACCTAGTACCGTGGAAGAAAACACCAACTGAACTCAACAGGTCCTTCTAATCTCGCTTCCTGAGAAGCCAAGCTGTAAATCATACATTTATAAAGACATTTCCTTTCCAAACTAATCTGACCTCTTCGGGACAGCTGTATTTATACAGTGAAGCAAATATTGCGCGCTCTAGTTCAAAGCACAGTAAGGAATATGCGGTCTTTAAAAACAGTCTCATAGGAAAAGTTTCATACAGACAGAGTTCTGCCAGGCAAGAATCTTACATACCAGTAATCACATGTTACAGGGTCCAGGATTTGTAAACAAAAGCAACCCATTAAATCTTTACATGTACTTTTCTCTGGCAGCCTCTATGCAAACTGAGAGAAGACGCTCAAGGAAACTGAAGCAATATCAAAGAGAAGTTTCCGGCGTGACTGCAGAACATCGGAAGAGGAGCTAGTCTCCACATTTCTGAGTTACGAATGCTCTTCTCCCCACAAGCTAGCAAAGTGTGCAAGTTTACCTGGTTGGTTATGTCGTACACCACAATGGCAGCTTGAGCCCCTCGGTAGTACATAGGGGCCAAACTGTGATATCTTTCCTGGCCAGCTGTGTCCCAGATCTCAAACTTTACCGTTGTATCATCTAGGCATACCGATTGTGTAAGGAAAGCCGCTGTGAAACAAGAAGCAAAGAACTGGGTTAGGAACCCACAACGGCAGGTAGATCGACCCATTGGATACTCACTGCGAAGGGGTCTTCTCCTGGGTAGTTGTAGGCCCGTGGTGACGAACCTTTGGCACTCCAGATGTTATGGACTACAATTCCCATCACCCCCTGCCAATTTGCCATGCTGGCAGGGGCTGATGGGAATTGTAGTCCATAACATCTGGAGTGCCAAAGGTTCGCCACCACTGTTGTAGGCCATCTTGTTTGGGTTATTCTCCACCATCAATCAAGGAGGCAGGAAATATACTTTGGTCACTCCCCATAGGCTGGTCATAGCTATCTTGCCCCAGTATCTGACTAGCCGAGGATCGGACTCACCACAATGAGACAAGAACAATGAAACCACAACAACACACACAATAACATGCTGAAAAAACGAACCTAACCTAAAAACTCTGGAAGCTCAAAGCTCAAAGGAATCCTCACAGGCTCTGAACCTCTAGCTTGGAATGTTAACATTGCAATTTTATATATGAAACACATTACCGGAGAAGAACAAGAACAGGGAGGGCCAAGATGGCTTACAACTACCCAGGAGAAGACCCCTTCACGGTGAGCATCCAATGGGTCGTTCTCCTGGATGGTGTAGGCCATCTTGTTTGGGTACTCCCCAAGCAGTGACCTGTAGGGTGGTTCTGTTAATCTCCGATAATGTGCTCCAGGATTCTCCTTCCAAAGGAGGCCTGAACAGCATCCAGAGAGGTCAACCTATAGTGCCTCATAAAAGAGGAGGGGGAGGCCCCAGTGGCCGCCCTACATATCTGTTCTAGGGACATGTGCTTGACCAAGGCTGCGTTAGTGGCCGCACTCCAGGTAGAGTGGGCCGTGATGCCACTGGGAACCGATAGACGGCTGGCCTTGTGTGCCTCAATGACGCATGCCCTGATGCTGGAACTAACGGCCGCAGAAGACATGGCCTCACCTACCCTAGGGAAAACCATGTTAATAAACAGGGACTCACATTCTCTGATATTTTCCTTGCATATTAGAACGTGCATCCAGGTAGTGCCATAAACGTTTGCTGGGATGGGTAGGGTTGGAGCAAAAGTTAGGCAGAACCACCTTCTTGTCGTTGGGTGGTTCGAACTTAAAAATATTTATTTTTGTTAATAAGGATAGTGGATTTAGGCTTGTTGTTCGTATCCCACTGGGATACGATGGGATACGATGTCACCACTGGGATACGATGACGACTTGTCACCACTGGGATACGATGACGACAGAGAGCGAGGGTCATCTTGATGGCGCCCTACTGGCCTTACCCATGGTTTTAGTGATTCAAGGATTATCAGAGACACCGCTCTTAATCCTTTTGACGGTTCCAGATTGGTTATCCCAGGATCACCTATGGTATCTGTGCATCTGGTTCAGTTGACTGCATGGTTCTTGAACAGAACAGTAGGAGAAAGAAGAGCTATTCAAACAACGTGACTGAGATGTTGCTAGCCTCATGTTGTCTGTCCACCACCAGGATTCACAGATCTTCCTGGAAAGCGTTTGTTCGCTGGTGCAGGGAGAAGCTAATCACACCAGAGACTCTGTCACTAGATGTCATCCTAGATTATTCATGTTGGTCTCAAGCCCAGCCTTTATAGAGCCACCCTACAACGCCAGGTGGAGTTAGACTGAAACATGCCTCATGCTGTAATGCTTGTTAGTGAATTAACTGACTCAAAGAGAACTGAAATTACTTTTAGAATTGAGAAGTAATGATTATTACTTCTAAAATCAGTTCTTTATTCTATACATGAATGGCTGCCAAAGGTAACCTATTCTCTCTTGCCCCCCCTTGTGAAAGATTCCAGACAAGTCTGAATATATTTTTAAGAATGTGGCATATAAATATTTGAAATAAATAACTTGTCAAACTCCAGTTAAAATGTTTAGTGCACCAGAATTGTGATTTCACTGGGGACATCCCCATTTTTCTTGGGGGCTGTGAAGAAGTGGGAGTATACCCCCCTTCCCACTTGGTCCAACAGGATGGACTCTATGGCCCTGATTAAGGTAAGAAGAGAGATTGCCCACTTAAGCCTGTCCCGTTTTTCCGGAGTGAAGCTGCTCGGTGAAGGGAGGAACCTGTCTTGTGGCAACAAACGGAACTCTAAGGAGTAACCGGAAGAAACTATGTTCAGGACCCACTGGGTTCCTGTCCACTGGTGACAAAAAGACAGGAGACGCCTGCCTATCGGAATGCCCACATAGCCACGCCTTGCTGCTGGCACCAGAGTCAGGCCGAAAGGACTTATTGGACTTGTGCTGGCCGCAAAAAATCCTGCCACTTAAAATTACCCATCCCTGGCAGGACTAGAACCGGCAAGCTTTTAGACTGCAATTACCCTCAGAATCCTGGTCTTCCAGCTCTGAAAAGTGAACGGAGGCCAGATCAATCTCCCCCTCACTGAGGTGCTTCAAATGGAACCCCATAGGATGTTACAAATGCCCATAGTAATGTCCCATGGAAGCCCTCTAACCGGGGGAACCGGTCTCAAGGGACAGTGAGGGGAACATCAAGGACCGCCTGGATAAGCGTTCAAAGGTGTCCCTCAGAAGGGCCCATGAATGACTGGCGTCAGCTATGAGAGCTCTTGGTCCATCCTACTCAGTAGCCAGGGCAGTTATAGGCTGGATCCGTAGGGTCCTGGAAATGCCTCCACCCGCAGAATGCAAAGGAGTTCTGCCTTTATATTTCGGCTTGCCCACCAGCTGTCACGTAGGATGGGATTGCAGAATTCATGGATATCCTTCCCCATCGTTAGGCCAATAAATTATAGCTTGCTGCCTCACTCAGCTGCATTTAATACTTTCTGGAGACAACTAGCTGGTATCTAGCTTCCCAAACAGCAGTACACCTTCTCCTCCTAGACGCTCTGTATCACTTCTCTGGAAGCTACGGCTGCCTTCAGAATTACAGACTGGCAGAATGATGCTCAGTTCACTTCTGCATTCTCCTCTAGGTGTCCCTGTACGGTCTCCACAGCACTGTCAGAGATTTGGGCCTAGTGTTAACTGAAGCCTTCCTTATTTTTCAGAGATTTCATTCATAGATTTAGCTTGCGAAGCTATAGCATTCCCAATAGAATTGGGATCTAAATACCTCCAGACTCCCTCGTCCAATTTCCATGGAAGTCCTTGTATGTTATTGGGGCTTCAGCCAATTTCGCCTCAAGGCTGGGCTACTGATCCCTCTGACCTTAATTTTTTGGCCTAGTACACTCTGATCTTCTGTACAAACTGGGGGTTTATCAGAGTCACCTCAGCCCCTGTCACAGGCTCCATAAATCTTACTGATTCCTTCCTGAGCCATCGAGACCTGTAAAACGTTAGCTGCACTGACAGGTTGGGCCTCCTGTGTTTTAGCAACTGGTTTGGGGTCAGAATTAGCCCATTTGACAGTTTGGACCTTTTTGGTCGGGGACTGAGCGTGAGGTTTCTGAAACCTGCGACACTGATATCTGAAATGTCCTTCCTGAACAGTAGAAACAGATCACCAATCCCTTCTTGTGTTGTGAGGAGATATGTCACTGCCCTCTGAGTTATACACAGGAGCCAGTCAGTTCCTATCCCTCCTACAGGGAATGGGGGATCTGGATCTAGAGCGAGCCCTTTGCCTGTAAGGAGGGAGGGCAAGGGATGGCTGCAGCTGCTTAGAGACCTCCTCCCTGATGGCGGAACGCATTAAGGCTACCAGCCGGTGAGGGGAGAAGATGCTCCACTCCGAGGGAATGGCATCTGCCATGTTGCTTTCCCTCCCCCTCCTCTCTCCCTCTTGCCTGGAGAGTCCAGCTAGATCGGAGGCCTCTGCCGCAGAGGCGTCCATCGGCTGCAGAGTTGGAACACCAGCAGTGGAAACAGGATCAAGGCGTGAAGATGACCCGCCGTCCTCTTGGTGCCTCCCCTCTTTGCGGCTGCAGCCACGGCTCTCACGCCCAGACACTCCCTGGCACCCTGTACAGGGGCTGGTCGAGCATCCGCGGCCATCTCCGCGCTGAGAGGGCGATAATAAAGAGGCCCGCTGGCTAGCCCCATGGCTGCCCTGGGACTGGCCGGTGTGCACTTCCCTCTCAGCCACATGGCTGCGCGGGGGAGAGCAGGAGGCTTGACTGGCAGACCTGGTCACTGCCCTCCTTGTTCTCCGCTGCCGAGCGGCAGAATCCCTCCTTGTGAGGAGGGAATGGCGCCGATGCCATAACTGCTGAAGGGAAGGGTTTTTTTGGCAGGAAGAGGGAAACACAAGGAGGGCAGGGACCACAGACACAGAGTTACAAGGAAAAAAGACTACAAACTCTCACAGAAACAGAAAGGAGTTTTTGGGATCCAAAGGACACAAAGCCTATCGATAAGCAAAGAGCCTGTTGAATTTGCTGCACTCCCTGACGAGGCAGGAAGATACTGGGGCAAGATAGCTAAGACCAGCCTACAGGAAGTGACCGAAGTATATTTCCTGCCTCCTTGATTGATGGTGGAGAATAACAAGATGGCCTACACCATCCAGGAGAACATAGAAGTTCAGACGTCTGTGCTTATGACACTCGCTGAAATTCTGCTGAACTAGTTACGTGGCCATGGAGAGACATTAATCCAAGTGCCCTTAACTTACATGGCAAATGGAGACCATTAGATGCCGTAACACCACCAAACAGCTTAGGCATGAAAGAGTGTAAAAAGATGAGACAGCAAGATGTGTATGTGGAAAGTGTGAAATTTTTGTCCTGTGCTTGCAAGTCACCTAACACATGTTGCGTAGTAATGAGATGAAGGCTTCCACGGTCTCTAATTTTAGACCTCGTGTGCAGGAACCTCATGTCTGAATAATCTCCTATAGAAAATTCTGCCTGTATGCAGAATTCTGCCTGCATGTCTGCCTGTCCCCCACTCCACTTAGGCCAGATTTGATGTAGCTCTCTCCTGAACCCCCACTGAAAAATTCACTTCTCAAAGAAGACAGTCATGGAATACATGATAAGATCTTAATGAGCGAGTCACCTCTCAGAATTATTTGAGGAAGGGTTTCTAAAAACAGACTTTGTCTATGCACATATATGTTGTACACCGCCCAGAGCCCTTCAGGGGTGGGCGGTATAAGAAACCAACCCAACCCAACCCAACCCACCCCAACCAACAATGGCTCATGGTAACATTTCTCCATGAATATAGGTAAGAGATTCAAAGAGCTACAAGACCTTTTTTTAAAAAAAGAACTTCTGTTTTCTATGCTTCCCAACTGCTTTTATTAAAGCTGAGAATCCAAGCGCAGGTTAAGGAACACACTGTTTTAAAAATCCACCATTAAAACCAGAGAACGATTTATAGTACTACTGGAAGCAAACTACATTAGGCAGCAGATTGCAATAGGTTGGCTCAAATCCTTCAGCAAACAAAACAAAAAAAGAGCAGAGGCATCGCTGTTAACTTCCTCTTTCCAGTGCCACCTGTGTCTGCCAAAAGGCTAGAGAGCCTCAGGAAAAGCATGGGGTGCAAGCAATGGTCCCGCTAAGGCTTCCGTACTGCTGCATAGAAGCTTGCTCTCACTGAGCGGACTGAGCCGCCAGCAAGAGCGCCCCCTGTCAGGCAGCTGGCTAACTTGCGTGGCACAAATATGGTGTCAGTGTGGCCTCAGGTCTTACAGGGAATGTTGGGTGAGGAAGGTATGGCAAGAGCGGGGGGGGGGGGGGCTGTGTGTGTGTCAATCATCTCCTCCCACCTTTGCGTGACCTTTTTCCATTTGTGTAATTACACAAAGGGACTATTTCTGCCATTATCCCTTGTCACACAGCTTGCACGCTGCATCCCATGCTGTCTGAAAGGGCCCTTCAGCTCAGAAGGGGGAGAGAGTGAGTGTTGTGTACAGGCCGGCGGACATCTTTTCTGCAAATTCACTGAATCCAACTTAATGCATATTATAATTGTCTGTATTTTAAAAAATCATTTTAAATTAAAAAAATATTAATTGCATAAAATATTAGTTTACAAAACACAGTTATGGGCAGCTCACTGTAGGTGCAAAAGCTTCAATATTAGTATTTTAATGTTGTTAAATTTCTATACCGCCCCTCCATTTACAGGCTTGGGGCAGTTTCCAACATTATATGCTCGCAATAAATACAATTATAACGAACTACTATAAATTAAAAATATGAAAAACATTTAAAACTATACATACATTTGCTAAAAACAAGATGACTAAAATATCCACTAAAATATCCACTAAAATATCCACTAGATGTTCATGGACTACAATTCCCATCAGCCCCTGCTGATGGGAATTGTAGGGGCTGATGGGAACTGTAGTCCATGAGCATCTGAAGCGCCAGAGTTGGACACCCCTGATCTAGATCTTAAAGGAGGGGTATACAAATATCTATTATCTAAGAACATAAGAACATAAGAACTAGCCTGCTGGATCAGACCAGAGTCCATCTAGTCCAGCATTCTGCTACTCGCAATGGCCCACCAGGTGCCTTTGGGAGCTCACATGCAGGATGTGAAAGCAATGGCCTTCTGCTGCTGCTGCTCCTGAGCACCTGGTGGTCGGGGGGCAATGGAGGTAGGGAAGCCAGATGATATCCGTTGCTACCTCAATCATATGCCAGGAGACAGCTCGATCTTACAGGCCCTGTGGAATTGCACAGACTGCGGTTTTACTGGCGCTTTATGTTAATGTTATAATTCTCCCGCACCTACAGACAGGCATACCATGATGCTAATTACCTTTTAGAGCGCATAATCAGCTGGTGGGGCATGCTACCCACATGCAGCTTTTACAACTTTGCAAGGGACTGTGGGAGTGGCAAGCTAGCACAGCAGCATTCATGGTTCTGAGTAAAGGTGACAAACGGGCACTACCTTTAAAAGTGAACATTCCTTGGCTGGTGGAAGTAGAATTAGATTAAATGGGATCGAGCTGTACTTTCTTAAAGCCTGAGCCATGAATTTTCCTTCCTCGGAGAAGAAATGCCTGAATACTCACCACCAATGGTGCTCTCCTGATACTCGTGAAACTGACCCTTGACGAAACGCAGCACCAGGCTGGACTTGCCCACTGCTGATTCACCCAGCAGTACTAGCTTGAACTGACAGATCTTGCTAGCTTGTGATTGACCATTTGGCCTGGCAGCTCCTCTGCTGGTCATGGCCTGGATTCCAAGAGCAGCCTGTGCCCCAGCCGATGCAAAAACCTGCCAGCCACTGACCAGATGTTGTGAGCAGGGGGATGTTTGGCTTAGAACAGGATGACAACCTCCTCCACCAACAGTTAAGCGGCTCCTTCTGGAACATAAGACGGAAACAGTGGTCAGCCGATTGGACAGGTGAGAGATGCTGTGAAAGCTATGATAGAAATGTGAGGTAAACACACGTGACAGGGTTCGGCAAAACTGAAAAGTCCTTCGTCTTCAACAGAACCTGAACAATGGGCAAACAAGCCAGCCCTAACCTTGGCCTTGGTGGCAAAAATCTAACCATCCCCTACAGTGTCTTCCTTCACAAGTGGCAGGAGCAAAACTCCTTGGGGGGAATGACTGGATCCATACCACGGACCCTGAGGCCAAGGATAAATCTAGGATAAAGGCTTCAAATTAAATGAAGCAGTAGGACCCACTCCTTCACCTCCACCTATGAAATGGGGATGTCCTACCATAAGGGGAAGTGTGACACTTTTCTAACAGATGCCAAGCAAGCAACCTTCCAACAGGGAAGGAGGGCATTTAATAAAAGCAGGATCTTGATGCCCAGAGGCCACAAGGGCCACAGAAAATGTTTCCTGCGACCTCCAGCATTTTTCTTACAGAACCCATTTGAAAACCTGAAAGGTCAAACCCAAGGGAACCCGTGGGTTCCTTTGGAACTCCACTCCAAAAAAGACCGTCCACCAATATTCCCTTTGAGTAGAAGCTCCTCCACGTGCAGTTGAGCTGTGTGAGCAATGAATCAGCAGCACTTATGGACACCTTTCTTGCTCACATCCCTTGGGCTAAAGTAAGCAATTCCTGGACTGTAATGCTTATCATGTGGTACCAAGACTGAACAGGCAAGATCTCTGACCTCACCCAGAACTATCCACCAGGACCGTGAGTAACATTTCAGTTACACTAGCAGGGGTCTGCAACCTGCGGCTCTCCAGATGTTCATGGACTACAAACCCCACCAGCCCCTGCCAGCATGGGAATTGTAGTCCATGAACATCTGGAAAACAGGTGGAAGCACTAAACATCGCTCTTAGCTGAAAAGTCCCACATGAGATGGAATCCCAGCTCTTCTCCCTCCCTATGCTTCTGTGTCACCAGGTGAATTCTCTTTATATCAGGTTCCTACTTTACAGAGGAATCACTCTATCAGATGCAACATCATAAACAAGATCTCAAGAACCCAGAAAATATGATCAAGAACCTTCTCTGTGGCATCATGATTGTCTTTCTCCCCAGGCTGACTTGCTTCCTAACTTGGTCCCAACTTCCACCCACACAATATATGCTTGCCCAGAAAACATAGTTAAACATGAAGCAATGAGTGAACCCACATTTTCAGCCTCTTTTCCCCCTTGTCTCGTTTTGATTATGTTTTTGGTTCACAAATAAGAAGAGGAAGCTGGACGATAATGGGTCATGTAATGCTTTATTTTCAATGAAAGTGCACCTACCAGCAAAAGCTTAGGAAAAGCAGTCTATTTTACTGACTGTCAACATGTGGACGAAAATGACCACAGCACAACTCTTGCAGATGCAGAAAGCAATTGACAGGAGATGCAATTTTTTTTCGAGGCTGATCGAAAATGTTAGCCTGTCCCAAACCAAAGAACCACCGGACCAATGAGATAGAGACAGAACACAAAGGAGTAGTGTGGAAAGTGATCCGTCCACCTTTTGCTTCTAGCGTGAGGTCACATGACATGTGGCACTAAAGCATTCACTACTGGTAGCCAAAAAAATGTGTAAAGTCATCCAGACTGCTGAACAGACTAATCCAAATTTTGAAACCAGTTTTCACTTTCTTGGGAACTTAGTCATGGGTCACACTGGAGATGACATCTGCATGAAGCAACAGAGAAGGAGCTGTGCCAAATGGCTCTGCTCACTACATATCTAGAAACACTACCCAGACCTTTTAAATCTGAACAAGGCCTTTTAAATCTTAACAAGGAATCAGCAACAATCTCTGCTTCCACACTGTGAATCCAAGAACAAGGGTCACTCTTGTGAAATGTTTGCTTGCCAGAGAAAGGTTGGGACTGTCTGTCCAGCATAAGCTTTTCACACATAAGGGTACAATTTTTGATTTGAGCCGCCTTTAGGAATGTAGAGGCATGAGATTTGCGGTGTGTTGCTGGCTTTATTGAGAATCTTCAACCATTGTCAGATTCTAGAAGCATTCATAGCGTCTGTACATAGGGGTGTCGTGGCTGAATGGATGACACCCGCACTCTCTTGTATCAAAGTCAAATAGATACCGGGGGGTTTGCTATCAGATTCATCTCCCCCCACATATTTGAAATATAACTGAACACAAATCCTCAGAAGCACTACCTGGAATTCAACAGATGTTCTACAAGTTGAATACAAAACAGCTGCATGCTAGTGCATGATATAGTGCTTAGAATGTTGGATGAGGATCTGGGAGACCCAGATGTGAATTCCTACTCCACCATGGAAGCTTTCTAGGTGACTGTAAACCAGTCATATACTCTCAGCCTGTCCTACCTCACAAGAGTGTTGTGAGCATTAAAGGAATGAAAGGAGAACCATGTAAGTTGCTTTGGGTATAAACAAAGCAAATAAATACTGAAATCTGCACGGTGAAAAGGCAAGTTCCCAGAAAGTTCTACAGCAGAACTCAGTTTTTGATTTGTATTCCCAGTTTTACTGGGCAGGAAGGCAAAACACTCCACACAGTTCAGGTTCCCTTTAGCTGAGTCTGCTGAATGAGGAAAACACTTCCTTCCTTTTCTGACAGCTTTATGAAGGGAGTTGAGGCGGACAGAGCTTGGCAAAAATAAGCATGCATGCGGTTTGGCGGGGAGAGTCCTGTGCATTTTTAGAAAACAGACCTATGCAGCTGGCGTCTGCCTGTTCAGAGAAGCTTGCTAGAGTGTCACTACGCACATCGTTTTAGGCAGAGATTGCAGCCTGCTCACAACCATTTCTCTTCAAATGCAACCGTAATTTTCAGGTTTCTCCAGCAGTTTTTACACGGCAATACAAACACACACTGGACACACTGTGTAACAGACTTCCCTCTGTGATACACCTCTGAAGATACCAGACCATGGCCACGCAGCCCAGAAAACCCACCACAACCAGACAAAAGCATTTTTATTACCTGCATGCTGACAAGATTTTCCACTCAAAGGACCGCACAGCACTTGAAACCGACTGAACAAGCTGACTTTCTAGAAGAAGATGTATTTTTTTGATGAATATACAAGGAAGCATTTGACAGCTTCAAACCAAACCACATGTACTGACATGCACAAACCTTCATAAAGGAATCCTCACGGAATCTTTCAGGCGGCATGGGCGGGCTGGTATGTCAATCGAGAATGTTCCACTCCTCCCTATTTTGGGAAAGCAAAGGCTGGAAGTTGGAAACAAAGGGTTAAATTCAAAACAAAGGGATATAGCCACAGCATATTCTTTCCTCTCTTTTGGAAATACCCCTCTGGGGTACAACTGAGGAGTCAAAGGAACCTGTCCCCGACACCATCCATCTCCTTCTCATGCCAACTTTTTTGCCAACGGAAGGGGAGACCTCGCACTGATCCTACTGTTTAAAGGAGACAGTCCCCAGGGCAGCAGCCAACAAGACCTTTGCTACAAGGAAAGGGGGACAGACCTCAATTTTTCAAAGAATTTTTTTTCTAGGGAAGGGCCAATCTTTGGGAGAAAAATTTGTGCCATCACACAAAATATAAACTGTAGTTTGTTTGTGTGTGTGTGTGTGTGTGTGTGTGTGTATTTTTTAAAAGAGCCTTATGAATATTGAGACAATGTATTGTCGGAGGCTTTCACGGCTGGAATCACTGGGGTGTTGTGGGGTTTCTGGGCTGTGTGGCCACGTTCCGGTAGCATTCTCTCCTAATGTTTCACCTGCATCTGTGACTGGCCTCTTCAGAGGATACTGAGACACCTGATACAAACCCTGTAGATTTTGTAGTTTGATCCCACGATTACTGCAAATCACAGCAGAAGGGTTCTCTAAACACTGAAGTCAGGGACCTTTGGGGAGTCGAATGACCGACCCTTTTCACAGGGGGGGTCTCCTAAGGCCTACTCTGCATCAGTGTTCTCCATCACTGTAAAATGGATAAATGTTGCAGAAGTTGGAAGTCACCACATAACTTGCAACATGAAGGAACTTGTATTAAGGGTCCACTTGAATTAGGAAGGTTGAGAACCACTGCATTAAAGCAACCACTTGCAGAATGCAAGAGGTTGCAGATGAAGAAGTCTTCTCCCTGAGCCTAGAGTTCATCTAGCCAGGCTAAATTGCCTTTTACCAGAGCCAGAGGAGAGCACGACAAAACCAGAAAATCTAACCATTCCATTTTGCAGGCTGCCTGCAGTTCCTCCTAGACATTTTCATCTTAAGTTACTGCTGCCCAAAAGGATTTTGCAATAACTCTTAGCAACGTGCATTTTCCGGCATTTGTGACAAACTGCTCCATAGGAATCTCAGCAAAACAGACTCACATCCTAAGACTGTTCCCCATCTGACAGCAAAAATAGTAGGAAAGTAATTGTAGGGGGGGAAATGGTAGGTTGAAGGAGTCAAAGATCATTCTCCTGTGCAATCTAATCAAGAACTTTTAGCAGTGTCTTCATTATGATGTACTCTAAAAGAAAGCATTGGCTGTTGGATATATTTTCAAATAGCTTCAAGATTAAGAAGAGAACTGAAAACAACAGGCGTATTAAACAACAGACTTTGAAAAAGAAATCATACAACAAAAACAGTACCTGTTATGAAGAATATACAAGCTCCTATTAAAATATGATACTGAAACAGAACAAGTGAAAGAATGTACAGTGAAATGGATGCAAAACTTTCAAGAAGAAATATTCTTTCAACAGTGGGAATCTTTATGGACGGAAAATATTAAATGTACAACTTGCCAAATGCTGAGAGAAAACTGGTACAAGATGTTTCATAGATGGGACATCACTCAAGAAGACACTGAAAAGGTGAACAAAAATCTCAAAGGGATCTATTGGAAATTTAAAGTAGTACATGGATTGTTTTATCATATGTGGTGAACTTTTAAAAAATTTAAAAATTCTGGAAATACCTGCAAACCTGCAAAAAATATTGAAAATCAATTTTCAGATGGGTGCTAAGACTATGCTATTAGGAATTCCTCTAATAAGTTTATCAGGAAAATTGCAAGAATTATTCTTCTATTGACTAACAGCAGCTAGAGTGATAGTAGCATTTAAACAGAAAGCAGAAAAATTTCTTGAGCAATTGAGGAAGTGAAGAACATAAGAAAGAGCCTGCTGGATCAGACCAGAGTCCATCTAGTCCAGCACTCTGCTACTCGCAGTGGCCCACCAGATGCCTTTGGGAGCTCACCTGCAGGATGGGAAAGCAATGGCCTTCTGCTGCTGATGCTCCTGAGCACCTGGTCTGCTAAGGCATTTGCAATCTCAGGTGGATCAAGATTGGTAGCCATAGATCGACTTCGCCTCCATAAATCTGTCCAAGTTCCTTTTAAAGTTATCCAGGTTAGTGGCCATCACCACCTCCTGTGGCAGCATATTCCAAACACCAATCTGCGTTTAAGGTGACATTCAGAAGTGTTTCCTTTTATTAGTCCTAATTCTTCCCAGCAATGGAATTACCCCTGGTTCTAGTATTGTAAGAGAAAAAATTTCCCTCTGTCAACATTTTCTACCCCATGCATAATTTTATAGACTTCAATCAGACCCCAACCCTAGATAAGAGAATATGCCACCGTGGCAAAGCTTACTAGACTTGTGAATAGGCAGCTGCGAGTTTTATGAGAAGTGGAAGCCACATTTCATGTATTGTTCGGATGCTTTTACTTAATGACGCTGTGATGCTTTGATTCAATGACTAATTGATTAATACTAATATAATGGAATTAATGGGCTGAATGTATAAATAATATTTTGATTTACTATAGAGTCAATATAAATACATACATTTTTGTTGTTTTGATTTAATGTAGATTAGAAGTATTTGCTTAATTAAATATTGTTGTTGATTGATATAGATATAGATTAAAAGATAAGTGCAAATAGTATGATATAAACTCCTCTTCATTATCAGTGTATGTATCATAGTTAGTATGTAGATGTTATGTGAATATATTTTGTTTGTTAGACTGATAATGATATTACTCAAATTTTGAATAGCATCGCTAAGGTCCATCTAATATTCATATATACATTTATTATGTTTACATGTAAAAGCTTTTTCTTTTAATCTGTTATGCTTTGAAATTAATACAAACTTTTTTTGGGGGGGACGGACTTTGCCTTACAAGTACAATAGCTTGATCAATGCAATCTGACTTGTTACTTCTAAAAATACATCTAGGATGGATGGCTTAATACAATCTTCCCCGTTCTAGCAAGTCTAACCACCATTAAAGAGCCAATGCCACATTTAAGAATCCCCTTTATCTGATTCTGGGCCAATAATAGACAAATCTAACTTTGCTAACTGCTAATCCTCTGAATACCTTCTGAATTCAAAAGAAATGAGTGATTTGCTCATTTTCCAACAAGCCTTCTGCCATAGGTAAATCTCTTTGATCTACAGACTAGACCAGGGGTAGGGAACCTGCGGCTCTCCAGATGTTCAGGAACTACAATTCCCATCAGCCTCTGTCAGCATGGCCAATTGGCCATGCTGGTGAAACTGATAGAGGAACCAATTCCCTATTTATCTGGGCTTTCCTACTAGACTAACACTAGGTCGTCAATCAACCAGCGACCCTCTCCAGATGTTATGGACTACACTTCCCATCATCCCCTGCCAGCATGATGCTGGCAGGGGATGACCAGCTCTTGATCCATAACATCTGAGAACTGCGAACTGACTACAATAGTTTCCCAGTATTTGTTACTACTTCATCACAGCAAATTACATTATTTATTTACAGATGAGGTATACTTTATTTGCTTTCACATGCAAGTTTGCACACCAAGTCAGGAATACTATTAGACAGCAATCTACGCCACAGAGAGACAATAAACAAAGAAACTCACATTCCTATTGACTCGTTTCTTCTGTGCGCCAACCTCTATGCTTCATGTCTCTTCCCACCACCGCCTCCCACCATCCTACAGTTTCTTCCCACTCCCCTCAATTATTTCTTTTTTAAAAGAGTACTTGGTTTATGAGATTGCTGTGTGGCCATGTGAAGTGTCATCAAATTGCAACTGGTTTATGGCTACCGGGTAGGCAGGGTTTTCAAGGAAAGAGATTAACAGAGGGGGTCTGCCATTGCCTTCCTCTGCAAAGCAACCCTGGTATTCCTTGGTGGACTTTCATATACCGTACATACTCGTGTATAAGTCGACCCAAATAAAAGTCGAGGCACCTAATTTTACCACAAAAAACTTGGAAAACTTACTGACTCGAGTATACATCTAGGGTGGGAAATGCAGCAGCTACTGGTAAATTTCAAAAATAAAAATAGATACGGTTGGGCACTATTTGGGGGTCTCTGCCACTGACCCCCCATCTCACCAATCCCAAGGTCTCTGCCACCGACCTCTCCATTTTGCAGCTTGTCCACCCAGGTCGACTGACTGTCACCCGCCGAGAGCCAGGAGCTGGCTGCCGCTGAGAAGAAGGTAGAGGCAGTGAAAGCAGCTGAAAGGGGGAAGGCAGAGAAGAAGGTAGAGGAGAACGAAGTAGAGAAGGAGGCTGAGAAAGTGGCTGAAAGGGGGGAGGCAGAGAAGAAGGCAGAGGCAGAGAAAGCGGCTGAAAGGGGGAAGGCAGAGAAGAAGACAGGAGAGAGTGAAGACCGGAGATGAGGAATGCCACACAAGAATTAAGTGGGACTCTTACTCACGTATAATTCGAGGGGGGCTTTTCCAGCACAAAAAAATGTGCTGAAAAAGTAGATTTATACGCGAGCATATAAGGTAAATACTGACCAGGGCCGACCCTGCTTTGTTGCTGAGATCTGAAGAAATCAGACTGGCCTGGGCCATTCTGGTCAGGGCATGAGATAGCTAGGGAATCCAATCCTTTTGACCATGATTTTGTTCAGTTGCAATGCATGCACGAACACACGCATCACTTTTTTAAAAGTTGCAATGCATGCATGAACGCAGGCATCACTTTTCTTTGATTCCGGTTTTTAAAAACTGCATGACGGTTTCATCCCCCCCCAAACAAACCTGGAGTTTCCAAGCACATTCCACCCCCCGCCGGCTGTCCCAGGCCCTACTGTGCTGTTGTTTTTTTTAAATCTGCATTCTGGGATCATGTTCAGAATTGGTGACAAAGATGCTCTCGGAAGGTACCTCTGCTGAGCTCTTGCTGCATAGCATCTGCAGTGACCAGCTGAACGAAACTGCTATATGCCATTCTACTTACACAGGAAAGATATAGAGTCAAATCCATTTCAAAAACATAATTTAATCAATGTGTTTAATCACAGCTTCTTTGTGACATACCCCAAAGTCTTCCAAAGCTTCCTCTGTACATAAGGTTCCCTTCTGCTTCATGTAGGGCAGAGCAAAAAATTAAAAACAGATGCTCTTGGAGCACCTTCCTTTTGAGGAGAGGCTGCAGTGTTTGGGACTCTTTAGTTTGGAGAGGAGACGTCTGAGGGGGGATATGATTGAAGTCAATAAAATTATGCATGGGGTAGAAAATGTTGACAGAGAGACATTTTTCTCTGTTTCTCACAATACTAGAACCAGGGGGCATACATGGAAAATGCTGGGGGGAAGAGTTAGGACTAATAAAAGGAAACATTTTTTCACGCAATGTGTGATTGGTGTGTGGAACATGCTGCCACAGGAGGATAGCTTTAAAAGGGGCTTGGACAGATTTATGGAGAAGTCGATCTGTGGCTACCAATCTTGATCCTCCTTGATCTGAGATTGCAAATGCCTTAGCAGACCAGGTGCTCGGGAGCAGCAGCAGCAGCAGCAGCAGCAGCAGCAGCAGCAGCAGCAGGCCATTGCTTTCCCATCCTGTATGTGAGCTCCCAAAAGCACCTGGTGGGCCGCTGTGAGTAGTAGAGTGCTGGACTAGATGGACTCTGGTCTGATCCAGCTGGCTTGTTCTTTTGTTCTAATCACTGAGGCACCCCTATAACCTATGTATTACCCAGCAGACAACTTTACTAATCTCACTGAAGAAAAAGAGACATTTCCTAGACACTAACCATGCTTCCTACAGTTTTAAATAGGGACAAAGACAGACTAACCGCCGCAATTGCAAACTGACATTTCTGATACACAAGTCAACTACAGAATACAGAAAGAGATGGAACTTTTTTGGGACTACATCAAAGATCAAGGTCTTGGACAATAAGGAGATAAATGATGAAAATTTAAGATGTTGAAAGATGTAAGTAAGCTTCACATGTCACTCTTCTATGTAATCATGTTTTCTCCTCATTTCTTTTTTTAAAGCAGGAGCAAAGAATCCTGGAGACTAAATGAAAGCATCAGGGATACAACGGCAACCTAGGCAGGATGTAACTAATAATGTAGGTACTAAATGGAAAACCCTTGGATGATGGGGATTTGAGAGGATTCAGGTATTTCCGGGGGCAGATCATGACAAGGTGATGACACCTGACTAGAACTGATTAACCAAAATGTGGTGAGTGACCTAATGAGCAGTGTCAGTCGGTCTGCCTCCTTGGAAAGGTAATCAATCTGGTTTGCTAACCGTTCAGCATGAATCCCAGCTATTACCTTGTTAGTTTGGTTGATTTGATTTACTTCTAGGGAATGTAGGCCAGAACTGCCTCCACCTAGATGAAGTCTCTTTTGTTGGAACTCCCATCTGGCAACTCCGAGCAAAAGAGAAAACCACTCCTAGCAGTTCTAATAACCTCCTTTTGGTTTGAGGATAGCTTGTTTTTGTTGTCAAATCACACCTGACTGGTGGTGACTACTGGTGCTGTTTCCAAGGCAAGAGATGTTCACAGGTGATTTGTCACTGCCAGCCTTTGTGTTGCGAACCTGGTGTTCCTTGGAGGTCTCCCATCCAAATACTTGCCAGGGTCAACCTTGCTTAGCTTCTGAGATCTGAAGAGATACTCATATGTAAAATAAGCTATGTACTGTAAAGCATCCTTTCTCACAGAGGAAGACTATAGACATTATAAATACCAATACCTCAACTCAAAGCTACCACTGACCGGCCAGATGTATATGACGCCCCCACCCAGTAGCAAAGCTGCAACGGGACAAGGTGGGGGGCTGTGGTCCAGGAGTGCACCATTGGAGGTAAAAAATTGCACACCAGACCCCCTCTTAGGGGCGGGGCATGGGTGGATCAGGGGCCGCGCACAGGCAGGTCATGCCCCAGGCGCAGTTCCCTCTCCCTCTCCCTCTGTCCCTGCCCCCACCCCATCTGACATGAAGCACCAAATTTCCAGACAAATGAAAATGCTTTCCTTTCAAACCCAAGTTGATTTTACTGCCCTTAATATAAATGCATCGCTTATAACTTAGCATATAAACTGTAATATTTACAAAATATATCAATATAAATACTTAACAGTCCCATCCAATGGGCCAGCAGCCACAATGGCCCACTGCTCACACGGAGGCTTCCCGGCGGCTTGGGGAGGCTTAAATATTGGTAAGATTTTTACACCAAACCCACATGCTCTGGGAGATTAAATAGGCATGTGCTAAGTTAGGTATTTTTGGTAGTGTAGGTAGGATTGTGTAGTTGGGCTGCTGGAGTATGATATTATCAGGAAGTCACCATCTATCTGTATATATTATGTCAGGTTAATGATGTGTTTGTTAGTTTGCTTGATTTGATTTACTTCTAGGGAATGATATTTATTGTGGCTTTAGATTACTGCATTAATCACTGCTAGGACATTATCTTAATATTGTTATTGTATTATTGTTATATTGTTTGGCATATTATGCTAGTATACCTATGTTATTATTATGCTGCTGTTGTATGAAATATTATTATTATTATTACTTTATTATTATTATTATTATTATTATTATTATTATTATTATTATTATTATTATTTAGGCTTGATAGACCGCCCAACCCTTGAAGGGCTCTGGGCGGTGTACAATGAGACATAAAACAAATACAATATAAGATCTCATAAATACAATAGCGATAAAACATTTGGGGGAGGGCAGTATATAAATTAAATATCAAATCAAATACAAAAATCAAAATGCAAAAAAACCCCACCCTCTTTGCCGTGGGGAAGCTTCTGGGGTTAACAGAACTTAAGTCTGAAGGTTGGGGTGCCCGGGAGGGAGCCAGTTGGGACACCAGCGCATCCCTGCCTCAGCCTGAACTTACAGGTATTGCAGAGGCAGGTTGAGGGATGGGAGGCCACTGGTGCACCTGCCACCTCCACCAGGGTAACAGGGGAGCGCAAATGGACCAGAGCAAGGCTGCACTGCTGCTCAGTGCCCTTTTGCCCCACACCAATTGGATGGGGCTGTTAGTTCTCTACAAACAATTGTAAGTCTACTCCATACTAAAGAAAGGAAGCTACAAAGTATTGTTCCCCATATTATCTTAGTACATATATCTTAGTGTTTGCCAACCGGAGAAGTAGGAAGAGAGTACTACACATTTTGTAGTAAACAAAACAACAACAACATTATTTTGGACAGCACCATGTTTCGACATCCAGTTAAAAGTTTGACCCTGAAATATACTATTGAAGAGTTCAATGCTTTCCCCCCCAACATGCAACAGATTAATTGTGGACAAAATTAGTCACTAAGCATAACTTTGAAAATACACATTCAAAGCACACAGAAGAATTCTCTAACTAGGAATGCTGTTTTGCTCAAAAATCTTTCTACCAAGCATTTTGAGCAACTAACGCCTTTCCTTTAAAAGTGTTCTACCCATTCCAACGAAAAAAGCATTTCACAGTCATTTGCTCCTCTGCACCTCAAGTTTTAAACGATTCCATCCGAAAAAAAATGTTTTTTTCCCCTCTAGGCCTTCATATCTCTAGCCAAACCCGAAATGCAACAATTGGCTACCACTGCAGCTGATCGCTACTTCCCAGAATTTTTGCAGCTCTACTTCCAAATATCGGACATTCCCAAGGTCTGTATCAAGCAGCCTTTGGCCAGAAGTTTTTACCCCTTGAATTTTGTGTCCAAGCACATAAATTGTTCAGCATGACAGTTACCAACAGCCTTATCTGAATTGGGACTGCCTTCACCAATTCAAGGACAGGCTTAGGAGATGAGAGATTACAAGTTTACCCCCATCCTATTGTTCTGGACTTGAATGGAAAGTCTTTAATTACTGGTGGAGCAAGCTGGGAAGTTCAGTTTAGCAGGGACCTGGAATCAGGCACAGGGGACACGTGCACTGGCAAACGATCTTCCTTCTGGATTCTGTTCCACTTGGGCACACAACTTGGTTTAATCTTTCAGCCTTGAAAAGCCTTTAGCATTTCAATGGTTAACAAAATGATGACAGAAGGAGACAGTTAACTGAATCACCATACGTTAGAGCTTTAGAGCCTACCATATCAACAACACATTGTTTAAGATTCAGATATGATAGCGTCCAGGATATCCTGACGCCAGATACTACAGCAAGTAACTCTACCGCAAAGTTCGAAGGAATCATTGTCATTTTCCCACCAATATTAAACTGGGTCAAAACATTCTACACTTTCAACGGTTACACGTGGGCAGCCCCATCCAAAGCCAAGAGGGCTTTCCAGAGGCGCAGGAAACAAGAGGAAACTCCAGAACTCCCTGGCCAGTGGAAAGCCCCACAGGGCTTACATCAGCAAAAGGGTGGCATAAATCCAGAGGCCGGGGCACAGCACTCCTAGCCATAACCTTGATGTCAACTCTGTCCTCGGGAATGCCGCCCCCATGGTGGTGTCCGATTCCAGTGCAGCCCAGACTTCCATGTTTTGCAGCCCAGGGCTGAGGGACAGCCAGCTGCTGGCACATCTTCCACCTCTGCCTGGCGAGGGCAAATGCACTAGCGCACAGTTGCACCACTCCCTAAAGCCCTTTTGCCCTCACCCCTGTTGGATGGGCCTGTTAGTCTTCTGGGCATCGACTTTCAGAGGTGACTTGCAATTAAAGTGCAGAGCACACATCAAACCATTCCACTTCGTATGCAAGGCTGCTTTTCTGCTAGCATGTTGTTGTACTTGGGGGCTCATGCAACTAAAGCAAGCCTCAAATTGCACAGAAAAAGGCAGGCAGTCACAAGACTCGATAACTTCAACACTATCAACATATTTTACAACTATATACGCCAAGGGTCTGCAACCTGTGGCTCTCCAGATGTTCATGCTGGCCATGCTGGCAGGGGCTGATGGGAATTGTAGTCCATGAACATCTGAAGAGGCACAGGTTGTAGACCCCTGATTATATGCACAATATACTCTCAAAGGTATCACCAGTACAATGTACAAGAATGTGGGACTTGCCCCTCAGTCTCCGCTGTTACACAATCATACAGGGATAATTCTCCCAAACACCATCCTTTTCAGGTAGGATATTCAACAGCTGCTAGAGAATCTGTTACTTATCACTGTCCTAGAGAGAACTTATGGTTGTAGCGGAGAGACTCATTTAGCACTAACAATATTTCAAGCCTTTGAAGACACAATGAGCTCAGGCACTACCCAGAGCCCACCAAAAAACGGACCATTGGTACTCACCCTGAAGGGGCCTTCTCTTGTAGGCAGAAGACCTTCTCGGTGGGTGATTTCCACCCCCTCTCAGGGAGGCAGGATCAAAACGTCACTTCCTGTTCAGGCTAGGACTCCAATTATCTCCAGTTCGTTCCTGACTGAGCAGTGGTAAAGACGATTATAAACAGAAATAGAACAGGAAGAACAGTAACAAAACATCCATCAACATGCAGCAGACAGGTTTAAGGACCCACAGAGGGACTGGAACTTTAGAGGAAGATTGTTTCCCTAACCAGGACCAACCTTAGAACATTCCGGGCGCTAGCGATGCCATGAGAGGGATGAGAAGGTCTCCTGCCTACAAGAGAAGGCCCCTTCAGGGTGAGTACCAATGGTCCGTTCTCTTGGAGGCGGAGACCTTCTCGGTGGGACCTCCCCAAGCAGTGTCCCCAATCCGTGTGGGCTACGCTAAGCCTCCATTATGTTCTCGAGCACTCTAAAACCAAAACCGGTCTCAGCTGCTCCGCATGACTGCAGTCTGTAATACCTCACCAAGGGCGTGGAACTGGCCCATATGGCAGCTCTACATATTCGCTCTAGAGTAGCCTTGTTGCGCAAGTTTGCATTGGTTGCTGCACTCCTATTGGAGTAGGCCGTGATGCCCCCAGGAACTGGTACGTTGAGGACTTATGTGCTCCCACTATTTCCAGTTGATGGTGGAGTTAGACTGCCATGGACAGAAGTTGTCCCAACTTAGGAGAAGAGATGTTGTTCCGCTGAAGGTGGAAGGTAGAAGCGACCTAAGGTTTGAGGTACGGTAGGATCTGGCGATTATACTACTCTATCTTGATGGAGTACGCAAGGTTTGGGTTGGCTGACCAGGATCTGAGTTCCGAGGCTCTGTGGCCAATGTAATTGCCACCAGGAATATCGTTTACATGCGGAAACAGCGTAAGTGAATGAACCTATTTGAAGAGAAAATTGGTGAGAGCCGTAAGAACCGTGTGAAGGCGCCGAGGTGGGGACCTGTGGTTCACAGGGTGTTGTAGCTGTTGAATCCCCTTAGGAAAACGTAACACCACTGGGTATTGTGTTAAACCAAGAACCTTGGAACTGGGAACGAACTGTGGACAATGCTGCTACCTAGCGTCTGAGAGTGGCACTCCTGAGACCCATTCGGAATCCATCCTGCAGAAATTCTAGGACTGAGATCGATGAGATTACTTGGATTCCGCAGTTGTCCCCTGGACTGGATCAGGAATGACCTCTATGTGGAATTATATAACCTTACAGTGGAAGGTCTGCCAAGAGACCAGCATGGTATCCATGACGTCCTCGGAGGAGCCTTGCGTCTTAATGTTCCCCGCTCAACGGCCAGGTGGTCAGACACGGTCATTATGTGTCGGGATAACGAAGAGGACCCTGGGACCAAAGGCCCTGGAAAATGGGATGAAGGAGATACTGCCATCTCCATTATTGTGGAGAACCACGTTCTCCTTGGCCAGTACAGGGCGACTAGTATTACCTCTTCCTTTTCGGCCCGTTTGTGTCTTAGCAGCCTTGGTATTACCAGCATTGGAGGTAATGCGTAGAGAAGGTACCGAGGCCACGGGCAATCTAAGCATCTACTTCCTGTGCCTGAGGATAGATGAGCCTAGAGAGGAAGGCCGGGGTTTGCACGTTCCCTGCTATGGCAAGGAGGTCCACCATCAGGTTGCCAAAGTGAGAGATGAACTGAAGTAACACTGACCTGTTGGGAAAACACCATCAGGTTGCCAAAGTGAGAGATGAACTGAAGTAACACTGACTCTGCTGGGAAAACAGGTTGCCGACACAGCCAGTCGGCGCTCAGGTTGAGTTTCCCTTGACGTGTTTGGCCTGGATGCTCAGGACGTTCCCCTCTGCCCGGTTAAGAATATACCTTGCTTCCTTGTGGAGGCCAGATGATGGTGACCTCCCTTGATGGTTCAGGTAGATCTCGCTCACTGCAATGTCAGTTCAAACAAGCACCTGTTTGCCATTCACCTTCTGTTGAATGTTGTAGGGACATGAAGACAGCTCGTCTCTCTAGTACGTTGATGGAGGGAGAGGAGGTTGGTTTGGACCACCTGCCCTGCGTGAGTACTTCTACCAATGTGGCTCCCTAGCTCTGAAGGCTCAAGTCTATGAAACCCTGCCCATAGGACTTGTTGGCAAGACCCCACCCAGTGACAAGGCGGTCCTACATTACCTCCATCAGAGCTCTGTTTGAGAGACTGAGGAATGTCGAGGGATCTGTCCAGTTTCTGAAGCGTCCCACTGGTGAGGTCGGCGGAAGGACTGCCGTACTCTGGAATGAAATCTGTTCCCTTGTCTCACGTCGAAGGAGACTGTCATGACTCCTAAAAGTTTGGTCAGGAAGAAGAGGGGTAAGAGCCGCACTTGGATTTAATCACCATGGACACCATCGTGATGACCCTCTGGGTCTTGACCTCTGGCACGAATAGGTGTTCTTGACGGAGTCGATCATTACCCTTAAGTGAATGAACTGTTGAGTAGGTTGCAGATGGATCTTTCCCCGAATCACGAGGAACCGTGGTCTTGTAGGACCTGCATGGTCCGACGTAGGTCCTGAGTGCTGCTGATGCAGATTTTAATCTTATAGTAGGTCACCCAAAAGAGGTGTATGTGTGCTCCCCGTTGGTGCAGGAGTATAATGGGACCTAGGAGCAAATGGGTCGAGAAAAGAAGAATGCATCCCGGGCTGTGTGTGAGAATAGCGATTACGGGATATATGTAGATAAGCCTCCCTGCAGTCCAGTGGAGTGAGGATGTCTCTTGGGCGAGAAGTTTCTGTGATGAGCCTCACGGATTCCATCTTAAACTCTTCAGGTGGATGTACTTGTGCTTGATACGACGATTGAGGAACGCTCTCCAGTCTCCGTTCTCCTTTGACACCATGAGGGTGTGATCTGTGCACTCCCTGATCAGGCAGGAAATAGAACTGGAGACAATTGGAATCCTAGCCTGAACAGGAAGTGATGTTTTTGATCCTGCCTCCCTGAGAGGGGGTGGAAATCACCCACTGAGAAGGTCTCCGCCTCCAAGAGAAGGTAAAGTTTCCCCTTCAGTCGTATTCGACCCTGGGGTACCAGTGCAAGCAGTGATTTTACAGACAAGCCGCTTTTGTGGGGTAGTTTGCTCTTGCTTTCCCCGACTATTCTTTACCCCCTTGCTATGAGCTAGGTACTCATTTACCGACCAAGAAATGGATGGATGGCTGAGTTGACCATGAGCCAGCTGCAAGGATATCTGACCCGCAGGGGGCTCAAACTCTTGACCGTGTGAGTGGCAGTGCAAGCACTTAACTATGACGCCACACGGCTCCTTGGGAGCCCACTAGCTCGATACAATTCATTTCAAAACTAAGAATCTACAGGAAACCAGATAAAGGTTTTGTAAGTTTTGTATTCACATGGAAAGAATGGTATTTGGGATAATTATCCCTGTATGACTGTGTAACAGTAGAGACTGAGGGCACTTTCACACATGCAGAACAATCCACTTTCAATACATTTTCACAACAACCAGTTGAATCCGGCCATGAAAGCCTTCGACAATCCACTTTCACAATTGTCTGCAAGTGGATTGTGCTATTTTGCACAGTAAAATCCAGCTGCATTGAAAGTGGATTGAAAGTGCATTATTCTGCATGTGCAAAAGTGCCCTGTGGCGAGTTCCACATTATTGTACTGATACTTTTGAGAGTATTCTGTGGATATAGTTGTAAAATATATGGTCTCAAAGTGATCTGTCTTGTGACTGCCAGCCTTTTTTGTGCCATTTGTTTGTTTCTGACAAACCAACCAAGGTGATCAATATATTGTTGAAGGCTTTCATGGCCAGATTCAGCTGGTTGCTGTGGGCTTTCTGGGTTGTGTGGTTATGGTAGATCTTCTTCCTAACGTCTTGCCTGCATCTGTGGCTAGCATCTAGTAGTCATTTATCAGACCCTTTTTAATTTGAAGATCTAACTAGCATAAAAAGCTCTTAATAGTAGCAATTCATCTTAGCTAGTACTAGAGAGGCCACAGTGATTTCCTAAAGTGACAAACCTTCACATGGCTTTGGCCCTACATAAGATATTACTTTGTACCCTGTACCCAATGCAATCCCCAAGAGAGAATACATATTATACAATCTGTACACTGTGCTTGAGTTAACATCAAATATACTTAAATGAACATTTTATATCTATAGGGTAAGAAAATCTGAAGCAATATGACTTCCTTTTTTTCGATAGGTGACCTGGGTTAACAAAATATGTTAAAAATGAGTTTACTGTTATGCCCAGAGCATCCAGAATAAGGTAGCATACAAGACTTAAAAAGTCAACATATTTGATCAGCCTTATTCAACTAGTTTTGCTATATTTGCATAGATATGTACATTGCAAATGCGACTGTAAATAAACTCCACCCAGACACACTCAAATGTCCCTCATGCCCCTGTGAGATGGACATATATTCCCACCACACAGTCACTCCACACTGGGTCACTGAGAGAAACACATTTCACTGTGACAAGCTTCAGAAAGATGTCAGCCATAGATGCAGAAGAAACAGCAGGAGCAAAAACTACCAGACCACGGCCACACAGTCCAGAAAATCCACAACAGCCACTCTGCAGCTCACTTTGAGTATTTCTTTTTAAAGCAAAAAGGTGGGATATAAATTCTCCAAAGTATAAATACATTTGTGTTAGTTCTATACAAATGGAAGTCCCCTGGCTGCACCTGAAAGAATCCTGAGAGTCGTCAGTGTGCTCACAATTCTGTTCATAATCACTATGAGATACTCAAAATTACCTTTGCGACTTTTCAGGCAAGAAAGTGACAAGGGACATCTATTCCAAATATCCACAAATGCAAGGCAAAAAGTTCCCTGGCTGGCAGACCTGACTAAAAGTCTATTCTGCTACAAACACACAATAGTGAACAGAAAGGTGCCTCAAGGAAGCTCACAAGCAGGGCTTGAAAATAATATTTCCCCTTTTGCCACATGTTTGAAGGATAAGATTCCGTGAATGGTGCTTGTTTTTCCAGTGTTGAACCTGTTGCTGTCAATTTGTAAGACCACCTGTGGTTTATTTACACATTGCTTTGCTTCCCTGTGGAAACGCAGATATTTTCCCAAGATGATTAAGAAGGACTTTTCCATTTTCCCAAAAGTTTTCCACACTCCACGCTGTTTCACAAATAAGCAAAGTAGCATACAACCAGAAATATAAACCTTTCATATAGCAGGAATGAGATCAGTGACAAGTACAGAACACTTGTTGATGTGAGGCAGCATTACTGCATTTGCAGGAATGTGGATTACTAAAAGTATACATTCTTCAAGCTATCATATATCCACCTTAGACACAATGCCCATAGCAGTAAGCAGAAGTATCGACAGTACACAGAAATACTAATGACACTGAGCAACAAGAACGTAAGTTGTTTTCTTTAAAGAGAAATCGCACTCCAAACGATGAAATAAGGATGAACTTTATATCTAGATCTGCTCCCCCCCACTAAATGCCTGTTAAATAAATACGAGCAAGCAACCTCACAGTGGCGGAACAGGTGAAGCAGCCATAAAATACTTATCTCATCATCACCAAGTTTAACGAAGAATTAAGAGTGTTCCACTAAAATGTACAGATTTCAAACAGAACTGAGCAGTTAAAAAACTAAAAGATTTATTGTAGCATAAGATTTTACACTCACACGCTTCCACACCAGCTGAGAAATAGCTGAACTTTCATTAGTACAGCCGAATTATAATACTATTAATGTTGTGAACGCCTATTCACATTAGCTTTACTGTTAGGAAGAGTTCCTTGAGTTCTGTAATGTTGCTTATTAACCATGGTTTTCAGGGTATAATAACACAATAGGATTTGAAGAGCTTAGCTCTGATGGAGATGACCTGCATGTCATTTAATATACACAACTAATTCTTTTACAACATAAAGTCAGCAGCAGTCTTTTAAAAAGCAGGACAGCACCTCATATAAGTGGTTAGGCATTTTTTTTTTGTAAAATGCCAAACTTAGGAAGAGGTCATTTCCTCTTGAAAATCAGGAAAGATAGTGTCCCATCAGTAAACATTAGAAGGCACATTTCCTTCTTCATATCACTTGGCATATTTCCAGGTGGACCAAAGAGTTTATGATAGGTCTACAGTGAATGACCTCATAACCCTCTGCAACATGATTTCCATGATTCATATCCTCCCCTGTCCTCTCAGTCTCACTAGTGATTTCACAAGTATACAATTTCACAGTGAGAAATACTAAGAGAATTGGGACACCACATTTATTACAAAGCAGAACTCTATAGCCTTGGACTTGGAAACAGACACTCCCTTACCTAACGCGATACACACAACCAGTTTTGTTATATGATGGAAGCATGAAAATATCAAATTCTTATTATACCTTAAAAAAAAAACCTTAGGGTATATGGGACAAATTAAGAATTTCCAACCTGCTGGCTGTGTTTGTGCATCACCGACAGCAGGGGTATCCAACTCTGGCGCCTCAGATGTTCGTGGCCAATTGGCTGATGGGAATCATAGTTCATGAACATCTGGGGCACCAGAGTTGGACACCCCTGTATCACCAAGGAGTACAGCTTGCCGCACATCATTTTAGTCCAATCAGATTGTAAAGAGAACAGATTATTACACCCTTGAAGCAGGGAAATATCTATGACTTTTTAAAAATCACATCTCCAAAACATCTGAAGAACAGTTGCAAGAATTAGTGGAGGAATCATACATGCCCAACCCAAAAACAAACCAAATCCAAGACCCCCTTATGGATGCTGATCACACCATTAGCGGCTTCCCAATAAAAACCAAACCTCTAAAAGAGGCCTGGACAGGCAAAGGGGAAAAATGGAAGATCCAGCATTTTATAACAAGGCATGAGTGCTTAATTGTCCTTTCAAATAGCAAGAGGCAATGACAACCATTTCAACAGGTCAACACTCTGATCTTATGACGATCAGAAACCAGGTCAGTTGCAACTTCATTGAACAAGTACTCAGTGGTGCAAAGTACTACACAAAGGGTGCTTGATACGATTCTCTACCACACTGTCATCAAGCCAAGATTTCACAGCTAATGATAAGAGATTCTGGAAGCACACAAACTGCTCTGCAGGAGCTGATACACTCAAGAGTCAGACTTTAGAATCACGAACACACCACAAATCCACCCAAATATTAATCCAAAAGGAAATTCCAACAAGAAACTTACTGGAGACTTACTGATAGACACCATCAACTTAGATACCTGTCAGGTAGTCCCCAACCACAGCACCACAATACCCCAGGCTCCACAACACTCTCATTTTCACTGGAAAGCCAGAGAGCCTTAATAAACTCCGCTGTCCCCTTCCCCCAAACAAGGAATACACACAATTGATAAGGATATCAGGGACAAACCCCACCCTACTAAAACAGTCCCTGCTGACCCCATTCCACATTCCCAGAAACCTAATTCAAGGCAAAGCAGCACGCACACATGCGTAATCTCACCCTTGAGTTGCCCCAGAGTCAACCTGGACCCTATTTTTGCCTTCACACCTTATGTGGCTGCTCCACACCTCCTTGGCAGCCACGTTCAGCTGTCTGAACAAACACCTCTACTAGGCAAGGGGATCAGGCCCCACCCTACTGAACCAGTCCCTGCTGACTCCATCCCACATTCCCCAGTCACCCAATTCAGGGCAAAGCAGCTCACACTCAGGCCCAACCTCACCCTTTAGTTGCCCCAGGGTCGACCACCACCCTTCTTCTGCTTTCCCACCTTACGGGGCTGCTCCACACCTCCTTAGTACACGTCTACTAGGCAAAGGGGTCACTCCCCACCTCATTTCCCTAGGCCTGTATCCTCCAGGCCTGCAACCCAAACCATGTCAACCCCCCCACCCCCCAGGAGCCACAAGGGAAGACCCACCAAGCCCACTCCCTTCCCCACCTTTTCCTAGACATAAGGGGGCCATCTTTTCTCACCCCCACCCCGGTTACCAGGCAACTGTCCGTCCAGGGAAGCCCCCTCCCCACACCCTCCAAGAGCCCAGCCCAGCCCCTGCCACATAAGGCGGCCCCCTCCCCCGCCAGGTACCTGAGACGACCCCCTTCCCTGCCCCCCTCCTCTCTCACACACAAACAAACTACCTCAACCAAACCCACCTCTCTGCCGGAAGGAGGAGCGGGAATGCGTCCCGAGCCAATGGACGCTGGGCACCTGGAGAGCGTTCACGCCCTCTCGACCAATCGCTTCTCGCGAAGCCGCACCCTGGCCCCGTCTGACTAATTGGAACGCCGAGATGGAAAGGATGGGCTGCGGTTGTTTCACCAATAGAGCGGAGAAGTCGGCCAAGCCAATCAAGAGACGCGTAGCTAAGAAAAGGGGCGGGTGTTTTATGAAACGACGGCTGCGTCCGTCAATAGAAATGTAGACGAGGGAAGAGACTTGATAAACAACAAATAAGGTGACCTAAAAGGGTGAGGCCGCTTGGCCGTCTCTAACCAGTCACAAGTCAGGCTCCAACTATCCAATCCCGGGGCAGATGTCGTCTATGTCTCCCAACAAGAGGCAGGGAATGATTGACAAACGGGTTGGTGGGCGGAGCCCAAACTGTCTCGGCCAATTATCGCTTTGCTGTTGCCGTTGGCCTGTGAGAAGCGAGCGAGCATTTGAAACCGCTGTGACCTTTGACCTCATTAACGTTGGCAGCGGTTGGCGGAGCGGCAGAGGAGGGGCTGCTGCGGGCCTGTGGGAATTCATTGGCGACGGGGCGGGCGGGAGGCGGCTGCTTATTCGGAGCTGTAGGCCTGAAGGGGTATTTAAAGAGAATACGCATGGTGATTTAGCAGCTAGCCCCTCAGACCAGGATCTGGCAGGTCTGGGTTCAAATTCCAACTCAGCCAGGACGCTTGGTGGCCTCAGGTTGACCTTATTTCAAATTAGAGCAACCTACCTCGCAAGGCTGTTGTGAACCACATGAATATCCTTGATTAAAACATAGGACTGAGTTTATTTGGTTGAATCCGTTATCACTGTTTGACAAGAGACAGGGGAGACCATTGAGGTGAATGTTATATTACAGGAAGGGGAAGTTCATTTTTCAAGAAATTAAATACCCATCCAATTTGGCCTATGACATCAGTTTCTCCCTCTTGTATCTGTATTCTGCAGTTTTCTTGTAGTTATTTTGTTCTGTTACCTTAAAATAAATTTCACGTACGTTCATTAAGTCATGTCTCGTGGTCCAAGATGGCAAATTTTGAAGAGAAATTGGAGAGAAAGGGAGGATTCTAGAATAGACAAGGCTGAGAAGTTCACTGATGATGATGAATTTAAATCTTATCAGACATTTCCCTATATTAGTACATCAACATTTCTATACACAGGTCTACACATGAAACTAATATAATTTTGTAGCTTATTTTGAGCCTGAATGTGTAGAGGTTCTCCCAAGGCCTGAAAAATATTTCAAGGATCCCTTCAGGGATAAAGGGCGGATTTAAGATAAAGTGAGGAGGTCCAAATTCAATCTGGATGCTGCTGCTTCTTAACCTCTGAAAGTAAGACCAGACTATTATCTAGACTTTCCTAATCAAACAGCCAGCAACAGATCTACACAGTATTACTGAAGCCCATAGTGACGGTTGAGTGGGTATACGGAGCTGTCCACTGAGGCAAAACACAACACAGGCATTAGAAGAGGCCATCTCAGATTTGATCCCTCAACATTTCACAAAGGGAATGTTACTATAGCGCTAACTGGTTTTCAGTAGTTC
The DNA here is from genome assembly GCF_021028975.2 of Sphaerodactylus townsendi. Classification (NCBI taxonomy): domain Eukaryota; kingdom Metazoa; phylum Chordata; class Lepidosauria; order Squamata; family Sphaerodactylidae; genus Sphaerodactylus; species Sphaerodactylus townsendi. Next base: position 174,425,129 of record NC_059427.1, on the reverse strand, counting down.
TCTGCCTGTTAGCTTTCATGGTTCACAACAGCTTCATCAGTGGTAGTACTATATCTTCGCTACTGAAAAGGTGGCATGTTTTGCTTTCTGGCTTCCTGTTTCAGTTGGGAATTTCCATTTTATGCTGGGAAGCATACAGGATACCTGCATACTAGTGAATGCCATGGAAGAAGAGTTTGGATTTATACCCCGTTTCCCGTAAGGAGACTCAAGACTGCTTCCAAACTCTTTAGTTCTGAAGAACCCAAGGTCACCCAGCAAGAATGTAGAAGTGGGGAAACAAATCGGGTTCACCCGATAAAAGAGTCCACCACTCATATGGAGAAGTGGGGAATCAAGCTCGCGTCTCCAAATTAGAGTCCATCACTCTTAACCACTACATCACACTGGCTTTGCCTTCAACAGAGTACTTAATGTGATGGAGTAGTTAGCATGTCAGACAAGCAACGATTGGGGAGATTCGCCAGGATTCAGCTTCAGTCATGAAACCCACTGGGAGACCTTCTGCCAGTCAATTTCTCTTAGTTTAATCTACTTCACAACATTCTTGGGAGAAGAAAACACAGCTAGAGAAAGCCATGTATACTGTTCTGAGCTCCTTGCCAAAATAAATAAAATGAAAAGGACAAAATAAAATGAAACAGTCCTGGTCCAAACAACAGAATGAGGTGGTAGAACACACTTCTGACTGTAAGAGGGAAGGGCTCTTTTTAAAAACTTGTAGGCATACAGTAAACCAACACCTAGGTAAAAGGCTAGTCTAGGACTTTTCTGCTTTCCTCTATTTGTGGTCCATCTTATAAATTCAGAAGTGGCATCACTCCTAGTCTGAATCACCACCAACCATTCTAGTGCCTCATCCAGCTGCCAAGTTAAACCTAGCCAAAAATAAGCAGGGGTATCAATTCAGCTACCACTTGCAGAAGGAGCAGCAGTGGCGTAGGAGGTTAAGAGCTCGTGTATCTAATCTGGAGGAACCAGGTTTGATTCCCAGCTCTGCCTCTTGAGCTGTGGAGACTTATCTGAGGAATTCAGATTAGCCTGTACACTCCCACACACGCCAGCTGGGTGACCTTGGGCTAGTCACAGCTTCTCGGAGCTCTCAGCCCCACCTACCTCACAGGGTGTTTGTTGTGAGGGGGGAAGGGCAAGGAGATTGTCAGCCCCTTTGAGTCTCCTGCAGGAGAGAAAGGGGGGATATAAATCCAAACTCTTCTTCTTCTTCTTCTGTATATAGGGTATATTTTGTTGTACAACCTGATTTCAACATGGCTGGGTGATTTCAGGTAAAATGAACACATAAATGGACTTGAACTACACTGTACCATGCAATTGTACCAGGTACAGTCATACCTCGGTTTTCGTCGGTAATCCATTTGGATTACCTTGGCAAAAACTGAAACCGACGAAAACTGAGGCAACTTTTGCGTAAGTTGCACCTGTGCAAATGGCGTAGCAACTTACGCAAAAGTCGCCTTGGATTTTGGCGGCGAGGCAACTGACGAAAACCGAAGGCAACAAATGGCTGGATCCCATCGGCGAAAGCAGAGACCAACAATTTCCGAAGGCGACGAAAACCAAGGTATGACTGTATATAGACTGTTTCAGAAAAAGATGTTAGTAGGGTTGTTTATTCCTCCACCACAGAACTCAACATGCCAAACCATTTTTGTTGTAGAATGCTCCACCTGGGTCCTAATGCCTACTTAGCCCTGCACCTCCCCCAACTCTTTGATAGTCGTTTGATAAAACTATAAATGCTTTTGTACCAAACCACCATGTTCACAATAATGCACAAAATAAGTTTTGACAAAAGCAGTGCATAAAAATGAATGAAAATTCTCATATTAATTAGGACTATATTCTAATGGGGAAGCATAAACAATTTTCTCAGCTGCTGCAGCCTCACTTGATCATACGAACATCTTTTTCTGAGGCAGAACATACCTTGCTAACACCTACTGTGTGATAGTACACGTTGTTTAAAATCTCGAATGCATTTTGCAATAAAGCTCAAACGACAGTTTCTAAAGCCACTGCTAGAAGCTGTACAGCCCTATTAAACCAACCTCAGTTCTCATCTGAAATTTTGAGAATGAGTTGACAATCCCAAACGGAGGTATAGGGATATCAACAGCACATGTTACACTGCCCTATTATGTCACTCAGCCTCAGTGCATCTGTCTGCAATGTCTGAATAAAAAGACAGATTGGGTTGCAGGAACCATTCATCCTCCCACCCCAAAGTGCCTCTTATTCTCGTTTCCTCTTCATTTGCAATATAGAGACACTGGATGGTTTTATTCCTCCCCTCCATGCAAAATGCATTCTTAGAATAATCTAAGACTCATAATATTTTCCCCTGCACTAGTTTTGCCTTATACACTTTGGCAAGAAAGAAAGGGATCCACTGGATTGCTACACTGAGCAGCTGGAATCGCTCTATTGGAAGGCAGAGCATCAAACGTTACCAGGGAAACAACTGCAGACAAAATATCTGCCAGGCTAGGACTGTGGACTTGGATCCTCCAAATCATACCCACTTTCTGCATTGTACATGTTACTCCCTCATCCAACTGAAATAATTTGAAATTACTGCATTAAAACCAGAGCAGGAGTGCCAAGTTACAGGCTAACCAAATCAACCTATGTAGGTTTGATGTCAACAGCATCAGGGCTTTCTGGCTAAAGCATCCCAGATTCCATAGCTAGGCTAAGGAACACAACACACAAAACCTTACCCACTGCACTTTGTTCAGGTTATAAAATTTGAATTCCTTCTTGATTGGAAAGTGGGAACAGAAGATTAGCAGTGCATTCCTATGCAGTGCTATTCCAGCCTAAGCCTATTGAAATTCATGGGCATATACTGGAAAACATCTGCACAGGACTTATTGGGCGGAAGCCCAGCCAACTACGTGAATAATGGTTCAGAGGGAGTTTTTTCTTGGCTGGACAACAAGAGTGTTGAAATAGTGCTTAGAATGCTGAACTAGGATTTGGGAGACCCAGGACTGAATCCCTTCTCTGCCTTGGAAAATTGCTGGGTGACCTTGGGCCAGTTACACAAACTCAGCCTCGCCTACCTCGGCATATTGGGGGGAAATGGTGCCCAGGGACAACACCTACTGCGGGCGCCCCCCTGCATCTGGGAGCGGGGCTTGGGCGGGCATTGCAGCAGCAGGTTGGCTCCTGAGCTGGCCTGCTGCCATGGTGCCTGTCCAAGCTGCCACCCCTTGGGAGGGCAGAAGCCGGCCTGCAGGGAGGCGGGGGGATGGCAGGGCACCACGGCAAGCAGCTCAGGAGCTGGCCTGCCACCACGGTAGGCATCCAAGCCATCCCCGAGGGCCTGAGGAGGGAAGGAGGCAGCTTGGATGGGCGGCATGGCAGCAGGCCAGCTGTCTTTAGGCGCCTCCCCCACGCCAAGCCGGGTTGGCGCAGGGGGGTGATTTTGCACGCACACACACCCCGTCATTGCGCCTGGGGTCATTTGACCCCGTCCCCGTCCCCATGGGCAGTTCACCACTGCCTACATCACAGGGTTGTTGTGAGGATAAAATGGAGGACAGGAAAACAAGGTAAGCTGCTTTGGGGAGAAAAATGGGATATCAAATACTGAAATAAATAAAAAATAAATACCTGCATTTGCTACATACGCCCTACGGCCACAGACTGGGCGTGACAAGAATTGTATAGAATTTCCATTTCAAGAGTATGTCACACGTTAAGATTAAAAAACATTTTAATGATTCGTATACTAATTTTGCAATATTTTAGAAATATTTTAAAGAAAAAGGGCTACTGAAAATAGAAAGAAAAAAATATTTTTCCTTTTTTAAAAACTTCCAAGGTGCTTCGACTAACAAATTTTACACAATTTCAGAAATCTGCTTTAAAACTAACAGCCTTATAAATATAGAGCGCTTTTTTCCAGTACAAAAAAGGGAAGAAATGAAAGTCATGAGTCCAAATACTGCATAGAGACAACATGGGTAATAAAACCCTTTCTGCATCTGAAGGCTCTGTGGTGACGTTTTGCTGGTTGATGCTGGCATTTTTAAGCTACTTGAGCTTACTTGGTCCAGATTACTAAGAGACAACCTATACAGATTAGCCATTTTCATATTCTGTCCTGACAACATATTCTGTCCCGACAAGAATTCTTAAACGTATAAGATCAGTACAAGTAAGTTTCCATCCATCCATGAAATCATGGAGACTTCACCCAAGAATAAACATCACTTGGATTATGAAAAGGGGGGGGGGGGTAGGGAACAGCTCCTTCCCTGATCTTCATTTAACTGAGTAGGGGCAATCAGACTTCACACTCTTAGCACCGAGAACATCTTTCCCTGGGGGTGGGGGTGAGAGTGGGGATGAAATATGCCAAAATTCCCCTTTACAATAGTCTTCAATGTTAGACACATCACAGTATTTATCGAAAAGGTGTGCAGTTTGACTCGATTCTATAGCAAGGAATTTGTCAGAAACCATGATTTTCTGTTTCAGAGTTTAGCCTTTGCGCTATGGCTGAATGAATGTCAGGTTGCAAATCAATTCACATTCTGCACTGCATTTCAGCTAAACAACCAGAAGAGTTCAAATGTCCTCCATATGCAAAGAGGTGCAAAGAGAGAGGTGTTGACACTTCAGCTCGTACGGAGACCCTTGCATTTACAATGCAAATTTCCTTTCTGAAAATAGATATTGCATTATTTTGGCAACTTCTACTTACTGGATCTCTCTTGCTTAGGTGGGAGAGAGAAATAGCTTGAAATGTTATGCCTTTATTCTCACGCATCTCGATTTCAAAAGCTAAAATGCAGGTGTTTTTTTTAAAAAAAAAAGAAGGAAAAAAATCTACATTTGAGCAATATTTTGCTTGGAGCTAAAGCACCTGTGTAGGCCTACCCTGGCCAGGAGGTTGATTATTTACTGAAAAAATAGAAAGAAAATATGAGATGGCCAACTGTGAACAGATAGATTTGTAACTAGTATGAAATGGAAAAATATGGCAGCCAATACTGCTGCTTCACTTAATATTAACCAGAAGTCCAAGGAAGGATCTGCCAACTGATTGACAAGCACAAGAACCAGACACTGGTCAGCAAGCTAGTAGAAGTGGATGGCAAGCTGATGGAATCTGTCCATTCTCCTTAGTAAACAAAATGGATAATTTCTTTCAAGCACTTGTTGCGCTTATCAAAAAGGATTTCATGAAGCATCAACTTGACTCGGTTAGAAAGCCAGCTGATAATCTCCAGAGGACGAATTTGGCGGTCAAGGTCTTTTCTGAGGTTCTCTTCCACGCCTCAACCAGTGAGCATCAAAAGCTACCATCTCCAGGAAGACTGCTGAGGCATCCCATCATTGGTGCAAAACGAACACTCCAAAAAAGCCCTTAGCCCTAGAGTAAAATTCCTGCTCATGAACAAGGGGGCAGTTGTGCCTGAATCTCACTGAGGACTTGAACTGGAAGGGAGGCTCCCATTCTATATTTAAAACCCAACGCCTGCTGCCTGAATCAGAAAGTCACTTGCTGGAACCAAGGTAAGTTGATCCTTTTCATACAGGTTTCAGGGTGCTGACTGCCACTAGAAGCTCAGCTCTGCGCCATCCAGATGAAGCAGGAACGAAGAGGTGCTTTGTGATATGCCCAATACAGAAGGCACTGTTATCACCAAAGAGGAGATGGAATTCCCAGGGAATAAAAAGACCTCATGAATACAGCTGTCAGCCCTTCAGCAATCAGAGTAACTGCAGTTGATGGATATGGAGTCTTTTCTCGCCTCACGCAAGATGAGCTGGGAGCACCAACCTCAGCTAGTAGTGTAAAAGGATCCAGGTGTAAAACTCTGAAAAGGTCAAGGCTACGGCAAATGGGACCTCTAGTACTCCATGCAGCTCTAAGCTGGGGAGTTAAGTGCAAGCCACTGGTGTGGTCCTAAGAAAGGGCATGTTGCAGAATCCACAGCAGGTCACGATCTTGTCTCACAAGCGAAGGTGCGGCACAGCTTTGGTAACATCACGGAAGAAAGGGTGGCTGAGCGCAGTCTTGGCGGAGATCCTCTTATTGGGGTCGTAATACAGCATTTGCTGAAGAGAAAAAGGAAGGGAAAGTTACAGGAACGGACAGGAAGCCAAAAGGGACAATCAACCTTTTTTTTGTTCTTAGGGGACCCAAAGGAAGATTTGCGGGAGACAAATATTTGACTCCACCAGGGAACACAAATGTGGTTGGACAAGTTAATTGAGCACCAAAGGCAGAAAGAGTGCACGCCACACAAAAAGTGGCACTGCTGAAGAAAATTGCCAGGCGAAATAATTTCACTAAATAAGAGTGACACCAACAAGTGTTCAGGACAGGCAAAATTGCCACTGCACGGTGGGGACACCCCAGGGCATGATTTTATGTTGCCACCTAAGGACTGCTAAGTTCTGGGAACTCATGGGATGACTCACGCTCAATAACTAACAAAACAACACCAGACTTTATTGCAGAAAAAATACCTTGTGGCAACTGAGGAAAATAGCATGATATGAAATCCAAAATAAATACTTTCGCCTTTGCGCTTCTTTGGCCATAATCAGTTTTTGCACAATAACCGAACCACACTTTAAGTTGCTGTACACAGAATCTGGATGGGGAGAGTGATGCAGTTTACCAAACTTTGGTTATTAGCAACATTGGTTAACCTACCCCGTGTAAGAAATTAAAAGTACACCACCACCAGGTCAGTTACCCCCTGACCACACTACCCCAAACCAGAAACAGTTTTCTTTTAAAGATATAAAATTATAAGCTTCTAGACCAGGGGTCTTCAGCCTATGGCCCTCCAGATGTTCATGGACTGCAATTCCCATCAGCGCTGCCAATTGGTCATCCTGGGCAGGGGCTGATGGGAATCGTAGTCCACGGACATCTGGAGGACCATAGGTTGGAGACCCCAGTTCTAGATCAAAAGCATGCAAAAGGTAAGGATGAAACAATGTATATAATACCTGAAAATATTTCAGAAATCAGAATTCATTCATGTCATTTCAATCTTCCTTTTTTTTCCACACCATGGAACCAAAAGGCATTTTACACAGGAGATCCCCATCCAGGCACTGATTGGCCCCAGACCTGCTTAACTGCAGCAAGAGGGCAGCATTGTGTTCCTCCCAACTTTACTCTAGAACCCAAACAGGAACCAAATTCCCTGTAAGCGGGAAGGAGTTTGGGAACCCTGCACAGCCGACCAAAGGAAATACATGCAAATAATATTATTCATCAATTTTTACCCCTGGCTTATACAAAAGTCTCTAGGTGGCTCAATACTGAAACAATAATAAAAATATGCTTCAGTCATATAATGTAAGCAGAATTCAGCTTTACTTGATGCAGAAAATCCTGGGACCTGAGGATGCTGACATAGTGATCAGCTAATCAGAGGTGGCCAACCTATGGTGCTCCAGATGTTCATGGACTACAATTCCCATCAGCCCCTGCCAGCGTGGCTAGTTGGTCATGCTGACAGGGGATGATGGGAATTGTAGTCTGTGAACATCTGGAGCACTATAGGTTGGCCAACCCTGAACTAGGTCATGCACAAACTTAATAGGCCACTTCCTCAGAGCTGAAGGACTCTTGCCCCCTTCTCCACACTGCCAAAATACTCACTGCCAGAAGTTTCCTGCCCTCCTCATCGAGGGGTGGCACCACCTTACTGAAGTCCTGCCGGGCCCACTTGGGAAAGCTGGGTTTGTAGTCAGGCATGGACGTGACACCGGGCCACACGGTCTCATCTGGGGTGCCCAGCGTGCGGAAGATGCGGAACAGCTGGTCAATTTCGGAGTCACCTGGGAAAAGAGCTCTTCGGGTAATCTGTTCGGAAGAAGGACAGACCGGGGCTGTGGTTTAATGTGCCATATCTGAGAGTATCCCTCCTTACGTTCATGGCAGATACAAAATGGCGGTGTTCCCACAGATCCAAAGGTATCCATTGGTATTTAGCTATGCATATGTCATGATTGTTGTTATTTTGCTGATACTGTTACATTATATGCTAATGGGTTGTGTTATTGATAAATTTTATGTGTTGGTACATTTTGTAATGTACGATACTGACTTTGTAAAGTACGATATTGCTGACTTGTTATTTTGTTGACTTAATTGCCCATGTCTATGAATTTTTCTTGTATATTGTGATGCTTATTGATGTTTGCTAGTATTGATAATGTTGATATTGATATTGTTACTTATACTATTGTTGTGCGCCACCCTGAGCCCTTCGGGGGAGGACGGGATATAAATTGAATAAACTAAACGAACGAAACTAAAGCAGTGCTGGAAGGAATTTTCCCATTATCTGCCAGTTATATAACACTTCCAGTTTGCAAAGGTTGGCTTCCAAGCATCCCTGAACATTTCTGTAAAGGTTGCATTTACAGAGGGGAGACAGATTCAGAAACAATTAGCAACTTGCTCAAGACCACACAATGAAAGAGACAAGACAGTGGGCAGGGAGGGGGCAGCAACCTCAATTACACAGAAGAGATGGCTTATTCTGCAACATGCACACACCCCTCCCTCCAACAAGAATGCTGCTAGGAGGCGGGGGAGGTTCAATGGCACAAAGATATTGCTCGTTCTTGCAGGGCATGCACCCCATTCCGATCAGCCGGAGCTACTGCTAGGAGTTGGGGGAGGGGAGCAAAGAGGAAGGGGAGCTGAAGGTTCTTGAGCTGTTTGAAGATGTCAGATTCTATGCAGCGAGAGACATGCAGGCAACCTTCCCTGGCCTTGCTGATCTCCCTCTTCCCCCTGGCCTAAGCACTCTTTGCTCTTTCACCTGCAAGACCTTCCAGGTCCTTGTCCCCTGCTTCAAGAACCGTGGCAGGCTTTAGGGATGTGAGACTTCGGGTGTGTGGGTGTATGTGCTTAGGGCACATTCTTAACACTCACGGGGGAGACGAGTTTTGGGGGCTGGTGATCCGATTGCACCCCCCCTCCCCCACCGCCACCTTGTGCTCTGCTGAGGTGCTGCAAGCCCTGGTCAAATGGGGCAGAGTGGAAAAGGATGAGCTCTTCTCTCCACGCTGCTTTAAAATGGGAAGCTGTGTTATGTTTGGCTTTGCCAAAGGTCATGAGTAGACCTACCCCCTCATCTGATAGGCTTGGCATTCCCTAGAGAGCCATGTTGAACCCTGAGGTGGGGGAATGGGTAGGCCAGTTCATGTATATGATGTTTCATCAAGTCATTTCTGACTTATGAATCAATAACCTCCAAAAAGTCCTCTTATTAACAGCCATGCTCGGGTCATGCAAACGGAGGACAATGCTTTCTTTTATTCAGTCAGTCCATCTCCTGGGGAACCTTCCTCTTTTCCTACTGCCTTCAATGTTTCCTGGCATTATTGTCTTTTCCAAAGACTAAAGTACAGCATCTTCAATTTAGTCATTTTAGCTTCCAGCTGCATAATTACCGGATAAAGCTTTTCTTGGGACGTATTTTATCAGGCTGCTAAGGCACCTTAGGTGTGTTTGGTGTTTCCCGTTACAAAATTAGGTGTGATGTAAACTAGGCTGCAAAAATTCTCTTCTTGGATTGGGTTTTGGATTGGATTGGCAGCAGTGGCGTAGGAGGTTAAGAGCTCGTGTATCTAATCTGGAGGAACTGGGTTTGATTCCCAGCTCTGCCACCTGAGCTGTGGAGGCTTATCTGGGGAATTCAGATTAGCCTGTACACTCCCACACCTAGCCAGCTGGGTGACCTTGGGTGAGTCACAGCTTCTTGGAACTCTCTCAGCCCCACCTACCTCACAGGGTGTTTGTTGTGAGGGGGGAAGGGCAATGAGATTGTAAGCCCCTTTGAGTCTCCTGCAGGAGAGAAAGGGGGGATATAAATCCAAGCTCTTCTTCTTTTTATGTGTGCAGAGGGCTTGAGGGAATAGTGAAACATTATAGATAGGTAAAATAATGTAAAAAATACAATTGTTAACAGTTCATAAAAATCAACATAATTTATTATATAATTTAAAAGAATCATTGATTATATATGTCGATTATACAGGCATAAATAAATAAAAATAGGACTATACAGTTATCCCTTCCACATCTTTGGGGTTAGGGGCGTGGTGCAAACCGTGATCTGGAAATCCGCAAAAAATAAATTTGGCCCTCCCTTTGTACCAGAGAATAAATCTGATTTTTTAAAATTTTAACATTTGAAAAGAAATTGTGTATACTCACAGTATTAAAAAAAATGTAATATGTTGATATTATAAAATACTATACATATATTTTATGCATCTGAGTTTCTAAATGTTTGCTGTGTCGTCTGCTGGCTTTCGTGCGTCGCCTGTAATATATAAGGGGCATTATCTTGGACTTTTGCTCTCCTTCAAAAAAATAAATAAATAAAGCTCAGCCCTGACTGACTTCAGGGACTAAATTTGAACAGTCCTTTCGTTTTGCTGGTCACTTTGAGCACCTCTCTATAGCAAAACAAGATTCTGTTTTTTGGTTTTTTAAAAATAATAATGATAGAAGTGTTGAAGGCTCAGGCACCTATCCCTGCCAAACAAAGAATTCAGGGTGTTGCAACCCACAAAGTGTTAAGTAGATTTCGGGGAAAGGAATGCTGGGCCAAAAAGCAATGCTTCCACAGGCCCCCTCCTCGACAACTGACGCACAGCCCCGCTGCATGTGACACAACTCTTTGGAATACAAATACACCCACACAGCCCAAGGGGAAGGAAGCAGCCTTCCCAAAGCCTTAGTTCAGGCCTCAAAAGGCCAACCCACAACAAATCTTGTCTGTTTGCCTCTTCCCAGTTCTATCAAGGCTTCTGCCCCAGGGAAAGGTGATGACATAAGCGGCTTCCTCCCACATGAGGTGATGCCAAGTCAACTGATTCTTGTCAGAAGGTCTTCACAAGGGAATGGAGTGGGGAGCGTTTGACCCGGACTGACTCTACTTCACACACACAAACTCATGAATGGAGACGCAAAAGGCAATTCTACAGCCAATGCATGCTACAGCGCCACTGCAGTTTAAAATGTGCTGGATGAGGATGTTTTTGAGGCTCAATCACCCACAATGCACCAGTCATGCAAGCCGGGTATACCTACCTGAATCCATTCAAGTTGCATTCTTTTGAAAAAAGAATTTGTTACACATTCATGGGTAGAATCTGAGATTGTTTGACTGATGGAACTTGTGTAACCAGCATTGTGTAGTGGTTAGGAGCAGGCAGACTCTAATCAGGAGAACTGGGTTTGATTCCCCACTCCGACATGAGTGGGAGATTCTTTTCTGCTGAATCAGATTTGTTTCCCGGGTCCTACATTCCTGCTGGGTGACCTTGGGCTAGTCACAGTTCTTCGGAACTCTGTCAGCCCCACTTACCTCACAATGTGTCTGTTGTGGGGAGAGGAAGGGAAAGGAGTTTGTAAACCACCTTGAGGCTCCTTACAGGAGAGCAGGGCATGGTCAATCCAAACTCTTATTTTTCCCACTGCAGCGATACAAAGCAGGGGAATGGCAAAAACCCTTTCAACTACTGAAGAGACTTTCCAGTTCCAGAGCACAGAAAGGTGTAGTTATCCTTATAATGAGCCAGACCAATGTTCCCTGCACTCCAGATCTTAAACTTAACTCACTTGACCTGGTGGCCTTGAGCAGCACCATACTAATAAAGTTAAAACAATCCTAACAGCCCGACCTACCTACCTACCTACCTACCTACCTACCTACCTACCTACCTACCTACCTACCTACCTACCTACCTACCTACCTACCTACCTACCTACCTACCTACCTACCTACCTACCTACCTACCTACCTCTCTACCGTATTTCCGCGAATATAAGACAGTGTCTTATATTAATTTTTGCTCCCAAAGATGCGCTATGTCTTATTTTCAGGGGATGTCTTATTTTTCTGTGTTCTGTTCGTCGGGCATGCTTCCAAACAAAAACTTTGCTATGTCTTACTTTCGGGGGATGCCTTATATTTCGCACTTCAGCAAAACCTCTACTATGTCTTATTTTTAGAGGATGTCTTATATTAGGGGAAACAGGGTATCTATCTATCCATCCATCCATCTATTCATATCATTATATCTTGCTGTAACTTGGGGGAAAAAACTTTGCAACAGCTGAAGTGGCCTTGTGCTCAATGCCTGCTAGATGCATTCACAATTTCTCTTCAGTAGGTATATCATATATTTGCCTTCTCTTGAAGAAGCAGCAAAATTCATAGTTCTCTTATATCAGAGAGAAATATACAATCTAAAAGACAATGCTCCAATGTTATCAATTCATCCCAATAGGCACAAACATAATCTACTTGAGGAATGAAGCTTCTTATAGCAACCATCCATTACCTGAGAAGATATTACGTGTCACAACCCTAAATAAAGGGGGGGAGCAAACTCTAGATCTGGGTTGCCCAACCTCTTGCCCTCTTGTAGTCCATGGACTACAATTCCCATCAGCCCCTGCCAGCATGGCCAATTGGCAGCAACGATGGGAATCGTAGTCCGTGAACATCTGGAGGGCTACAGGTTGGAGACCCCAGCTCTACAAGCTGTCAAAAGAGCTCAAAAAATCCAGTTCAAATGGCTCAAAATTTAATCTAGGTCAGCCAACCCTGACTGAAATATAGGATATCAGGTAGGCCTTTTCCCTAGATCTGTGATCAGAGGACAAAGCTCTGCTCTGGCCTGTAGTAATTAAGCCTTGAAACCTACACTGACCAGACTGTCTTTGTTGATGGCAGTGTGTGTGTGTGTGTGTGTGTGTGTGTGTGTGTGTGTGTGTGTGTGTGTCCAGCTTTCCCTTATAGCAGCGGTTCTCAACCTGTGGGTCATGACCCCTGTGGGGGTCGAACGACCCTTTCACAGGGGTCGCCTAAGACTCTCTGCATCAGTGTTCTCCATCTGTAAAATGGATAAATGTTAGGGGTGGGGGTCACCACAACATGAGGGGCGCGGCATTAGGAAGGATGAGAACCACTGCCTTATAGTGTATCACATGGCATATTTGCAAGAGTCATCTACACGCCTTGCAAGTATCCTTTTATACAGTGCACTGCACACTACTTGGGTAAAATCTGATTTCTATTGGGAATGGTCTGGTAGATGGTTGCCGGCGTCTGAAGCTGGGGACACTAGACTAGATGGTCCATCGATAGGGTTCCACTGATGCAAAGATGCACTGGTGAATCCTCTCCTCTCCCCGCCCCCCATGTTATATCTAGAAAGTATATGGCTCAGATCACTGTGTCCTTCCATAGCAGTCCCCTGGTTTTTGTTTCTTAGGCGCTTTCCGCACACGCGCAGAAACGCACCTCCACGAATTATGCCGGTGGAGGCTCGGGGACTGTGTGAGCAGCCCCAACTTTCCCCTCAGCCAGGGAGGTGGCTCTGTACGGAGCTGCCTCTGGTCGCCCTTCCTCCACTCACCGTCCTGTCCAGCGTCGCTCTGGAGGGCTGCAGGGACCACCCACACTGCCCTCCGACCTCCAGGGGTCAGAGGGCAGCGTGGGTGGGTCTCTGCAGCCCTCCAGAGCGACGCTGGACGGGATGGTGAGTGGAGGGAGAAAGCGGTGTCTTCCCGCTGGTGCTGTTCGCACCATGCCGATGGGAAGATGATACTTTGCAAAACCCTTGCTCGTTGAGTGAGGTTAAAAGCAGCAGCTTCATGCTGCTCCCGGGCAGGAGCGCCTCCTGCGCAAACAGCAACCCAGGGACGGCGTTTTTGCCGTCCCTGGGCCGCTATATATCACCCGTGCGGAAAGGGCCTTAGTATCAGGGAACCAGATCCTTACAGGAGGTCAACAGGGCATCATCTGCTTCATACTGGCATTTGTACTGCTACTTCTCCTCTCACCTCATTACCAGGATAGTGGATTCACTTTTTCTACTTTTTTCCACCTAGAAGGGCTTTTGTCATTGGTCCAAAGCCAGAACTCTGCTAGAGACTAGAGAACAACAGACCCATGGGTTCTCTGCCCATCACTGTCCTGGTACCAGGGTCAGTCCAGGACCACTTTGCTTCCCAATATTTCTAAAGGGTACGTACCATTTCTGCAAAGATGCAACCCAGGCTCCAGATGTCTACAGCTGTTGAGTAATATTTGCAACCAAGCAAAATTTCTGGAGCCCGATACCAGAGGGTCACCACCTAGGACAAAAGAGAACATAATTCACACTTCTCCTTTCGAGTTCCCAAGCAGAGATTAGATCAGAAATTTTTTCACTGCCACTCTGAAATGTCTTACTAACTAGCCAGATCGTCAACCAGCTCACTGCTTAGACCAGTGGTGGCGAACCTTTGGCACTCTAGATGTTCTGGACTACAATTCCCATCAGCCCCTGCCAACATGGCCAATTGGCCATGCTGGAAGGCTGATGGGAATTGTAGTCCAGAACATCTGGAGTGCCAAAGGTTCGCCACCAAACTAGACTATCACATTGCTAACAAAGAACTGCTACTGTGCACGTAGAGAGTGTAACAAAGAATATATATCTAATGCCTAGTGTGCGACTGCATGTGCCTCGTGTCAGTCGTCTTAACCAATAGGTATCAATTACCTGGTCACTAACTCAGAAGACCTCACTAACTAATTAGCATGCAACAATTAACTCCTTCATTGCTGGATTGTGGGAAAAGGATCTTAACTAGCGTCACAGACCTTTTCCAAGTTGAGGTCACAAGCTGATTAGAGGTCACAAGCTTCCTTCCTCTGCTACCCCAACAAATATTCTTTAAAAATCATTATTTTTCTCCCCAACTATCAACAATGGAAAATGGGATATCAAATCACCAACCGGTAAAAAATAATAAATCTCCAGGTTTAGATGGCTTTACAGGTGAATATTATAAGGAAATGGCGGAATTATTAATTCCGGAATTATAAATATTATTCAATAAAATATTAAAAGGCCAGAAAGTACCGGAGATACGGAAATAATAACTATTCTAAAACCAGGGCGTAAATCAGAACAAGTGGAGTCATACAGACCAATAAGTTTATTAAATCAGGACTATAAAATATTTGCCAAAATAATATCTAACAGAATAAAGACAATATTACCAAAGATAATAGGACAGGATCAATATGGATTTGTAAGAGGAAGAGATATCAGTCACCCTCTGAGGAATGTTCTAAATGTGATGGAACACGGGAAAAAAAATGCTATAATAAAGCTAGATGTGTATAAAGCATTTGATACAGTAAGCCATGATTACTTATTTCAAATAATGGGAAAATTTGGGTTCGGGAATGGTATAATAGAGATAATAAAATAAATGTATAGGAATAGTAAAGCAAAGATCCGAATAAATGATGGCTGGTCAGAGGAAGTAAAGATAGAAGGAGGAGTTAAACAAGGATGCCCTCTATCACCATCATTATTTGTAGTCGCAATGGAATACTTAGCAGATAGGATAAGAAATAATGGAAGAATTAATGGGTATAAAATTAATCAAGAAGAAATAAGGTTAAACTTATTTGCTGATGTTATATTATTAATAACAATTAACCCAGTGGAAATGTTGAACGAATTGAAAATAATATTAAAAGATTTTCAGAAATACTCAGGGTTGCAGGTAAATATAGACAAAACAGAAATTTTGGGAATAAATATAGAAAAGAAAACATTAGGAAAGGAACTGGTGAAGAAGAGAATAAAATATTTAGATATAACTTTAACAAACAGAAAGGAGAAGATGTTCAAATATAATTACGAAACAATGTGGCAGAAAATTGAGAAGCAACTAAAAGAATGGCAAGAGAAGAACTTATCCATCACAAGAAGAATAATGGAATTAAAAATGTGTGTAATTCCAAAAATGTTTTACCTATTCCGCACTTTACCTATAGAGATTAAAAAGAAGCAGTTTGAAGTTTGGGATAACAAAATTAAATCTTGGGTGTTTAATCAAAAAAGGCCAAGAATAATGAATAAAATAGTATATACATCAAAGAAACTTATGGGCTGGGAGATCCTGAAATTACAAGAGTATTATGAGGCTTTCCAAATAAAAAGTTAAATGGGAATTCAAGAAACCAAAAGTGAAAGATGGATCAAATTTGAAAATGAGATAAATGAGATGATAGGCTGTTCTGGGATATATACAAATTATTTAAAAATGGAAAAACAAAAATTAATTGGAGCCAGAAAAGTCATATTAGAAATTTGGGAGAAATGGAAAGGTAAATGGAAGCCAGGAATACTGGACACGGTGCCACTGGGGAGCATGATCGGTAAAGAGGGGAGAAATGCGATAAGATCTCTACAAAGAAAAGGTATAAATATAGTAGCTAATTTGTATAATGAAAGAGGTGAAATAATATTGTTGTCAACACTTACAGAACTGGGAGGTTTAGATAACTGGTTGGTGTGTAATTAAATATAAGATGGCAGGAAGAATTTTGGGAGATATATATATAAATTTATGGTTGACGATAAAGAATTCATAGTAAGAGCCATCTCGGATAAATGGAAACAAGATGGGGTAAAAGATAAAGATACTATCCAAAAAATGATAGATAATATAAACAAGATAAAAATTGAGAAGTATGCAGAATTGGAGAAAAAATTAATGTTAAAATGGTACAGAACCCCAAAACAATTGGCATATATGATAAAAGGACTCAGTCCAAAGTGCTGGCATTGTGGGGATAAAAATGCTAAATATCTTCATATGTGGATGGAATGTGAAGAGGTTAAACAAATGTGGAAACTTCTCTTGCCGTATATAGAAAAATATGTAAAGGTACGATTAAGGATAAATGTACACCTATTACTTCTAGGAATAATTGATAATAAAGAAATAGAACAAAGACAGAGGTCATTGTTTAAAATAATGACAAGAGCAGTTCATGGTGTAATAGTGTTGGGATGGAAAGATAAGAAAATATGGACAAATACCGGTATTTGGAATAATGTCAAGAAACTGGATATGGCAAGAAAAACAAATGGACATGATGATGATTTGGATGGAATTCACAGTCTGGTTGATTGAAGTTGGAATTACAGATGATAAATGGAAAAGAAGAGTTGAAAGAATGAAACTGCTGCTGCACATTTGAAGAAGGGAAGAAAAATATGGAGGGAGGGAGGGAGGGAGGGGAAAAAGGGGGGTAAAATGATATTAAGGACATAATGAACGGTTTTAAAATACATGTAAACATATCGATGCAAAATATCAATAAAAATCCTTAAAAAAATTAAATCACCAACCGGGGCTATTAGATCACTACTTTCCAACTGACAGTTCTCTTATCAAGTTACCACAGCCCATTTTACTGCCATACTTACTTGGAGTTCTAGCCCGCCCAATGCTTGCCTATTTAGAAATTAACTTATTACAAGAAAGAATGAAGAAACCAAGAGAGGGCTGAGCAGAGAGGGCGAAGGGAGGGGGGGATGATTACTTGGAAGTAAATCTCACTGTACTCAATGACATGTGTGCCACAGGACTGTCTCCTTCAGTGAGAAAATCCATGTTTGAGAACAAGCAGGGATCCTCAGTAGAGTTCTACCGTCTCTAGCTAGCACAGCCTATTGAAATAAGTTACTCATGATGTACGAGTCTAATCAGAATTATCCCAAAATTATTCACACAAACGGGCCATTTCCACTGCCATTCCATAGATTATTAAGTTGACTCAAGACACACAAAACAGGAGCTGCTAATACAGCTATTTAACAGGAATTCACTGTTGTTATGCAATGCCCCATCCATTATTTCCATTGGGACTTTCAGTCACTCTTCAGTTACACTCACGTCGTTTCCTGCCCACCACCTGCAAGCACTTCTTAAAAATTCAGGCTCAATGGCCCATAAGTCACATACCAAGAAAATATTCAAGACTTTAAAGCCACAGAAAAGAAGAATTTTGCCACATCAGCCACCAATGCCTCACAACAGCCACTCAGAAACAATTTTAACTGATGGGTATCAGAAGTGACAGAAAATTTTAACAACCATTTTGCAAGAAACTGCTCCCTGGCAAAAGTGCATTTGGAACAATAAAAGAAAACATGTGATAACGAATTAACAAATTGACAAGGAGTGATCACAGAAAACGTTGCTTTGAGGAATCCCAGCAAGACACCCTTTCATCTGGGCTGTAGGCAGAATATTACAGTGCACAAGCTTATATTACCATCTTAATTTAGGTATCGTCAGCATATAAAGACAGGACGGGATCACCACCTTCACGTTCCAGTTCTAAACAAAAACAATACAGTGAAACCTCGGTTTTCATTGCCTTCAGTTTTCACCTGTTTCAGTTTTCATCGATTTTTTTCAGTGAAACATTTGTCTTGGTTTTCATCGATTTGCAGTAAGGTGCAGGGGTTTGTGGAGAAAAATCAACCGGACAAAGCTGTTTCAGGCCGTGTCTACAACTTGTTTAATGCCAATGTCTTGCCCCATTTCAGATAAATCTTAAAGAGACATCAGGAACAAACCTATTTGGACATCTTTCTGGTGCGACATTAATCCACTGGCTCGGAAGCTGGTCCTAGTGTTATTGTTTGTTACTGTTTTCAGCATTAAACACTATATTTATTCACCCAAAAAATGTGTTTTGGGTATGTTTTTTGGAGTGCCTAGAACGGATTAATTGGATTGACATTGATTCCTATGGAAAAGTTTGCCTCTGTTTTCATCGGTTTCGGTTTTCATCGATTCTTTTCAGACGGATTACCAACGACAACTGAGGTTCCACTGTACTTTAAATGTCTACGCTGTTTCACAGGCTTAGCTTGCTTATGTTCCCAGGAATGCTAAACACAGCTTGCTCTCATTTTCTTGTGGGATATTCCCTCAACCGCAGCTTCTCAGCGACGAGTCCTGATGGCTTCTGAATCACATGCTCGTTCAAATTTATGAAAAAAGGCACAGCTTACAGAACTTCACTCTAACCTATAGGTTGAGCACTGATTCTATTTCTCAGAGTGCAGAAAAGAACTTGGACGTCTCAGACTAGTACTGTCAAAGGCTTTCACAGTTGGACTCAACTGGTCGTTGTGGGCTTTCTGGACTGTGTGGCCGTGGTCTGGCAGACCTTGTCCCTAACGTTTTGCCGGCATCTGTGGCCGGCATCTTCAGAGGTGTATCACAGAGAGAAGTGTGCTCTCTATGATACATCTCTGAAGATGCCTACAGGCATCTGAACCAAGATCTGAACCCGACCGACACAACCAACCCTCAACAACCAGTCTCAGACTAGGTGTTTAACTTGTTGTAACCAGTGGTGGGATCAAAAAATTTTAGTAACAGGTTCCCATGGTGGTGGGATTCAAACAGTGGCGTAGCGCCTATGGGGCTGGGCAGGGCACGACGGGGGCGTGGCCAGGCATTCTGGGGCGGGGTATTAATAATTTCTCTGTTACTGTAAAAAACTCTTACTGTAAAAAAAAAGTTCCTACTTTCCAGCTGGTATCTTTCTGCCAATAATATAAACTCATTATAGCAAGTCCTATCGTCTACTGGCAACAAAAACAACTACTTCTCCTCTAATTGACTGCCTGTCAAATACTTAATACTTTCAAATACTTAGTTTTGTTTCTAGAAATCAAAAGAAGGATACTTTCCTTAAACAAGGAACTTTACCATATTTCTAAAACATGTTTTTAAAACAGCCCAACAGGGAGAATTATCCCGTTTTCTACCTTCGCTAACCAGCCACATAGGAAACAACAGGGCTTTATGATTTTTGGACCTAATGGAATTTCTAACAGAAAAGCAGACCCAATTAACAACCGCCTCTCGGCACACACAAATAATTAGTAACCCACTCTCGGGAACTGGTGAGAACCTGCTGGATCCCACCTCTGGTTGTAACCCACCCTGAGCCCTTTGGGAAAGGGCAGGATAAAAATAGGATTAAATGAATGAATGAATGAATGAATAAATAAATAAATAAATAAAATGGCAGGATGGGTTGTGGCAGAGAGTTAAAGTCACCCCATGTGTCATCACATGCATCTTATCAGCTTTGGGGAGATATGGCAATCAACTCGGTACTAAGGATGAGAACATTATGGAACAGGGATGTTCAGGGATGAGGGCCTCTCCAGCCACCTCAACTCACCTGGAGAAGGCCCTCATCAAACTCTAAGGGACAATATGGAAGGCGGGAGAGCTTGAAGAGGCAGGCTGGCTGGGGAAAGGCCAACCAGCCCAGAACCCTTCTGCCATGGCTGAAACCTCTGGTCTTGCCTGATTGTGCTGGAATGCTAACGATGAGCTAGCTCTGTGGTGGCGAACCTTTGGCACTCCAGATGTTATGGACTACAATTCCCATCAGCCCCTGCCAGCATGGCCAATTGGCTATGCTGGCAGGGGCTGATGGGCATTGTAGTCCATAACATCTGGAGTGCCAAAGGTTCGCCACCACTGAGCTAGCTGGAAACGCTGCCCACCACCCCACCTAGTGACTTAAATCTGGAAGCATGCCCATGGGATGGGCGGCTAGTCTGGGACCCAGCTTGGCCTGACTGACGGCGTGCGGGCCAATGGGGGCTTCCAGATGGGGCAAGGCCCCGCTGAGCTGAGCTAGGTTGGCTGGGAGACAGGGTAAGGGTGGGTGAGAAATTGGGGAGGGCACAAAAGAGAGGTGGTTCGAGTGAGAGTGAGCAAGAGAGAGGGAGGCAGAGAGAGGGAAAGCAAATGTAAGAACAAAGCAGAGTTGCTGAGCAAGAAACAAAGCTAACTGGAGAGCTGTCGGGACCTGCAAGTGAATAGGGCCTGTAATGCAAGGTGCCTGCAACAAGGAAGGGTTAAAGACCAGTCGGGGAGGAGGGATGGCTGATAGGTCTGACCCCAGGGGTTATCCCACTGGTTATGATGTCAAAATGCTACAAATCCATGTTTCCTCCATCAGATGACAGACGAAAACTCACATAGGAAGTAATACCTTGAAATGCTCACCTCATGGGTATAGGTTCTCACTGGAACACCAAATGCTCGGGCAAGCCCAAAGTCAGCCAGTTTTATTGCTCCCTCAGCATTGATCAGCAGGTTCTGTGGTTTGAGGTCACGATGGAGCACACGATGCGAGTGGCAGAAGGCGAGGCCTTGAAGAAGCTGGAACAGGTAGCTCTAATGGGAAGAGAGAGAGAGAGAGGCAAAAGGGTTGGGAACACAGCCACACAAATCAGAAGGCTAGCTGTCTTTCAGGCACAGCCTCAACATAAAGAGCTGACAGGTACCAAACCAAGCACCCTCAAGTCACCTCAGTCTTCCACCTGTAGCCACTTAAGGAGATTAATGAAGGTGATTCATTAACCCCGACTCCACTCCCATCATTATCTTCATTTCAACATGGCGTTTTTAAAATTAATGAAATTATGGGAGAGGACTTAGGTCACATGCGTCAGAACTCTGAATCATGCTAAATGGCTTCATACAAAAGTCTCAAGTGGCTAGAGAAAATGTGTTCGCTCAGTGGTGTCCAACTCTGGCGCTTCAGATGTTCATGGACTACAATTCCCATCAGCCCCTGCTGGTATAGCCAAATAACAACAACAACAACAACAACAACTATTATTTTCTAAACTGCCCTCCCCCTAGGGCCGTGGTGGCGAACCTTTGGCACTCCAGATGTTATGGACTACAATGCCCATCAGCCCCTGCCAGCATAGCCAATTGGCCATGCTGGCAGGGGCTGAAGTGTAATCCCATAACATCAGGTAAGAACCGCCCTACAATGCTCATCGTTAGCATTCCAGCACAATCAGGCAAGACCAGAGGTTTCAGCCATGGCAGAAGGGTTCTGGGCTGGTTGGCCTTTCCCCAGCCAGCCTGCCTCTTCAAGCTCTCCCGCCTTCCATATTGTCCCTTAGAGTTTGATGAGGGCCTTCTCCAGGTGAGTTGAGGTGGCTGGAGAGGCCCTCATCCCTGAACATCCCTGTTCCATAATGTTCTCATCCTTAGTAAGCAAATCCATAACATCCACGGAGAGGCCCAATTGGCCATGCTGGCAGGGACTGATGGGAATTGTAGTCCATAACATCTGGAGTGCCAAAGGTTCGCCACCACTGCCCTAGGGGCTCAGGGCAATGGACAACAGTGATAAAAACAGCTTAAAAACATAACATAAAACAACTAATTAACAATAATAAAACCAGGAACCGTATAGCGTCAGATGGCGTTTCAATTGGCCATGATAAGAAGGGCTGACGGGAATCGTAGTCCATGAACATCTGAAGTACCAGAGTTGGACACTCTTGTGTTAAGCTTATTGTCAAATGTTGAGGTTTTTAAATTTTACATTTCCCTTTGGTTTTTGAGCTGTCTGAAAGCATTTTTTTTTCATCACAATCACGAGGACTAGAAACCTGGGGCGCAAGCCCAGCTATTATTGCTATCCAGATCTTCAGCCCATAGGGTCGCACAGATCTCAGTTTGAGAGTGTCCACAAAGGGAGGCCAAGATGAAATAGGTCATAAAGCCGCACGATCCCCACCCTCAGCCACATAAGAATGTTATTCAAAAGCAAGCCAGATCAAGGTTTTATTCATGCCTGCTGATCTATGGGACATATGCATTCATGCGTGGGTGGCCTAAAAGGGCTCACGGTAGCTCTTGCAGAACTTCCTCATTTACTTCAAAGACAGAGTCAGCCCTGCGTGTGCATTCCTTTCAGCACACAAGCCATGCTCAATGCTCAGGGGAAAGGAGAAGCCTTTGCCTGCAAGAGCACATTTGTGCTCTTGCAGCTGGCATTTCCAGGGCCCAAGAAGCATTTTATTTTCCCTCTGCAGTTGGTCACCTTGATAAGGGGCAACTCTACACCACTGATGGAAGTTGAAGAATCCATGAACTTCTTGAGGTCCTGATTCAGAAATTCGAAGACCAAGTAGAGCTTGTTCTCTGTGTGGATCACATCCAGCAATCTGGAACATCAAGGAAAGGGGGCAGAAGAACAAACAGAAGAGAGGTTTGGTAAGGAAACAGCGAAGTGAAATGTGCCGAATGCCCTAAAAACAGAAAAGCCTGAATCATCCAGGAGGAGATTCAGGGGGTTCAAGAAATCCTACTATCTCTGAGAAGAGCATTAATCAAATTAGCGTGAATGGCAACTGGTGCCTTTTTTGATTGTCACAGTTCTTCCTTCATGCATTCGGGGTCGGCAGCTATCAGATATAGGTCTTGAATGGGTAGGGTGACTGCTGTGAAATTAATGAAATGTTGGGCTTTTCTATAAAATGTGCCTAGATTCCCCACTGGCTTTCCATAAGGCATCAGCTGCAAATTCATACTGGGAATTCAAACCAGAATTCAGAATGCAGCAGCCAGGCTGCTTACTGCCAGTTCGAGCAGGGATCGAATTACACCGATCCTATACCATCTGCACTGGCTGCCGATTGAGTTCCGGATTATGTTTAAAGTGTTGGTTTTGACCTTCAAAGCCGTTCGCGGTCTCGGACCTGCATACCTGAGGGACTGCCTCTCCCCCCATAATGTGCTACGTGAAGCCCCTCCCGCTCCTCGGAGGAGGACCTACTGTGATCCCCTGGCCCAAAATGATCAGGCTGGCCACCGGCCGAGGGCAGAGGCCTTTCAGCCCTGGCCCTACCTGGTGGAACAGGCTCCCTAGGGAGATCAGGGCCTGAGGGAGCTTACAGAGTTTCCACTTGGGGCCTGCAGGACGCACCTGTTCGGCCGGGCGTTTGGCCCGCCTGGTTAAAACCATCTCCCATGCCATCTGGCCTCCCGGGGGCACAAAGGGGGAGGAGCCAGGCATGCATCCACATTTTTAAATGGGTTGTTTTTTTATGTAATTAATATTTAAATGATGTTTTACTGTATGTTTTAATCTTGTTGTAAACCGCCCTGAGCCCTCAGGGGGAGGGCGGTATATAAAACTAATAAATGAAATGAAACCCCAAGTTCATGGGACTCCCTATACCAGTGGTTCTCAACCTTCCTAATGCCATGACCTTTTAATACAGTTCCTCTTGTTGTGGTGACCCCCCACCCTAACATTTATCCATTTTACAGATGGAGAACACTGATGCAGAGAGTCTTAGGCGACCCCTGTGAAAGGGCCGTTTGACCCCCAAAGGGGTTGCGACCCACAGGTTGAAAACCGCTGCCCTATACTTTCTAAAACTGTAGCACACAGGGGGAAAAGGCTTCAGCTTTCCCCTTGGTCCTGTTTTCCAACATGAAATGGCCGTGGGAAACGTGTGTAGCGTAATAGTAAACACATAGCTCCCTCTCCGTCCAAGACTAGTATACCTCTAGTATCCTTCACATTATCCCTCTATGGCTGTTTCAGGTAAATGGTACCTGGTGGTACCTTCTCCCCACATCTCAACCCAGATTGGGTCCCCTTTGGGCTTAGGAACCATGTTTCCAGTGAGGAACTTGCAGCTGACATCTGGCTGAAAGTCCTTGGGAGAAACCCAGGGACAAACCATGGGAATATCTAATGTGTAGGCCACCCCTCATTTAGACTGGGCTTTGTTAAGGCGTAGAGAGGTAGAAGCTGAACAGATGGATCTGTGAAAATGGACTTTAACTCGCCGTACCCAATCTCTAAGAAATGAGATTCCCCTAACTACTTTCCCCAGGATCTTTCTCTGCCAACTCTCCTTCTGTCACTTACTTGACAATGTTGGGGTGGTTCAGTTCTTTGAGTAGGGAGATCTCCCTGATAGCTGTGCTTGGAACCCCTTCCGTCTCCCTGTAAGCAAAGAGCAAAGAGAAAATTATGCTACAGGAGTGAATTAACCAAGGCCTTGCTTAGTTGACGCTAAGAGATAAAAAACCAAACAGACAGCTAGTGCAGTTGCTTCATAATATGAAAAGTCATCTAACAAAGGCATACTGTACTGTAGTTTTGTCCAATTCGCACCGGGGCTTCCAAATTAGTCTCTCTCTATAGTTAGGCTGGCTGTTAGAGAGTAAAATTCTTGGCACCTTGGCCTTTTCTGCCAGTAGGGTGGGTTCCATCTGGTACAAGCAGAGTATTGCTTGCAGAAATGAACTTTGCCATCTCCCCATTTGAGTCTGCTGTACCCCTGAAGTTGTGCCAGGCAAGCTGAGTGGGATTTCAGGATTAGTATGGGGAAATTAGCCAAAACCAGACTCACTTCCCACTGAAAGTTAGCTTGTTGTTAGCATTGCTTGTGTGCTTCAACTAGAAACGTAACCAAGACTTTGCATATAAATTGTCTGTATGCTAAACCTTTGGCAGGATTCACAACTACCATCTTGCCCACTCTGATGATCATGAACCCTGGAAATATTAGGTAATGACCCAACAATATTGTTTCTTAAAATCGTTGGACTTGAATGCAGTAGAGGGGAGGGCTCTTGTAATCTGCACTCCAGCTACAGCGGAACCTCGGTTTTCGCCGATTGTCGCCAGCCGTTTCTCACCTTGCTGACAAAATCCAAGGCAACTTTTGCGTAATTTCGCTGCACCGTTTGCGTTGTGCCTGCGCAGGCAGTGTAGCCTCGGTTTTCGCCGATAGTTGCCGGACGGATTACCGGCGAAAACCGAGGTTCCACTGTATAGCCTTTTCCGCCAAAAGATCTAAATCAGGGGTCTGCAACCTGCGGCTCTCCAGATGTTCATGGACTACAAATCCCATCAGCCCCTGCCAGCATGGCCAATTGGCATCTCGGTGCCATGCTGGCAGGAAGGGCTGATGAAATTATGAATCCATGAAGCGTTCGGAAAACCGCGGGTCTGATTTCGCCTAAGTATGTAAAGGCATCTGCCACTATTTCCTGTGTAATGGGAGGTAGACCAGCCCTTTGAGCAGCTGCGAGTCTTAGATGCGAAGATTTCTCATTTAATACATCAGCAACAAAAAGGGGGGAAAAACTACATGTATGCATGATTGCCTGGAAAAACGAACTTTATTCATCAACTTTTTACAGTGAAATGGCCTTCAGATAAGCTGAAAGCAGAGGAAATGCCCGGAAAAATTCTGCAAACGGTGACGGCTGCAGAGGTTCCGGAAGCTGACATAAAATGGCGAAAAAGGGGGGAAAAGAGCTCTAATGTGGTTACGGTGGGGAGACAAGTTTTGCTGATAGTCGTTCGACGCGCTATAAATGCTCTTTTATCAAACTACCATGTTGAAAACTGTACAGAATGCTGGTTTTGATGAAGGCTGCGCTTAAAAACGATTCTTTAATGCTCATAAACAATTGAGACTACTTTCAACAGTGGAAACTCACTAATGTCACTTCCAACAAACCACAACTGACGATGGAAGGGAATAGGGGAAAAAAGAAAAGAAACGTGCCAGGTGTCATGACCCTCTAATGTCTTAGCCTGGGTCCTGCCACATTTCTATCTACTGAAAAATTCCTGCTCTTTCAAGCCTGGGAACATTATCTGGTACAGTGGAACCTCGGTTTTCATTGCCTTCAGTTTTCATCGATTTTTTCAGTGAAAAATTTGTCTCGGTTTTCATCGATTTTGCAGTCAGGTGCAGGGGTTTTGTGGAGAAAAAATCACCCGGACAAAGCTGTTGCAGGCTGTGTCACCGCAGCTTGTTTTAATTTAATGACAATGTCTTGTCCCATTTCACACACAAATCTCCCAAAAGAGGTGTCAGAAACAGACCTCTTTGGACCCAGCTTTCGGTCGCGACATTGGTCCACTGGCTCTGGAAACTGGTCCTAGTGTTATTGTTTGTTACTGTTTTCAGCATTCAACACTATGTTTATTCACCCAAAAATGTGTTTTTGGTATGTTTTTTGTAATAAAGGTAACAAAGATGTAGGTAACGTTTTTTGGAATGCCTAAGGCAGATTAATTGGATTTACATTGATTCCCTATGGAAAAGAAGTTTACGTCTCGGTTTTCATCGTTTTGGTTTTCATAGATTCTTTTTTGGGCCAGTTACCAAGCGAAAATCCCGAGGTTCCACTGTACATTGATTAAGTCTAGATAGGCTGTTAGACAGTTAACTGGGGTGCCAGAGTCAGCAGTGGTGGTCCCACAGTGAGTGCAATGACATTGGAAATGTAGCCCGGGAGGGTTCTGGAAGCTAAATTTAGGCTGCTGAAACAGGTTCAGGACCCCAAAAGGTGGCGCATTCTCCCGAAATGCTACCTGTTCCACGGCGAGCTAGGCAAAGCCGGAGATACAGGGTCTCAATGCGTGGATGAGGAAGGTGGTGTAAGGCAGAGGGTTTCAGCTTTGTCAGGAACTGGGGAACCTTTTGGGATAAGGTGACCTGTACAAAGGGGCCGGGCTTCATCTTAACCAAGAGGAACCAGGCTGCTGGCTCAACATTAAAAAAGGTGGCAGAACAGCTTTTAGAAAGCTGATCCTTGGGGAAAGCTTGACAGGAGCTGAGGTGACTTAGGTTAGGAATACAGAGTCCATGGGGATGCAGACACAGAGAGGTTTTTTTTCTAAATCCAACCACATACAAGCGAGGAGCATAGCAATGCTTGATAAGTGATAGTGTCTACAAAAGGCTAGAGGGCAACACATAGAAATCAGGTTAGGGACAGAGACAGAGTATACAAGTGTCTCTATGCTAATAGTAGAAGCATTCGACCTAAAATGGGGGAGCTGGAGTACAGAGTTTTTGAAGGAGGACATTGATATAGTGGGCATCCACAGAGACATGGTGGAATGAGGGAAGAGAACCAGTGGGATGCTTTGTTATCCCAGGCTCTCTACAGGAAGGATAGGACAGGGAGGCGTATTGGGGTGGGGTGGCCCTCTACATCAAAGAAGGCATAGTGTCATAAAATAGACAATACGGGGGGGAGCTGGATTCCTCTACAGAAGCACTGTGGATATCAATACCAGGGGTGAAGCATGGTTTAACATTAGGAATATATTATGTAGATCCCCTGACCGAAAGTGCACAAGAGAGGGATTCTGAGATGGAAAAAAAAAAATTAGAGGCCAACAAAAGAAGTAAAATGTGCGTGGTAATGGGAGTTTTAACTATCCCCACATAAACTGGAAAAATGCATGTTCAGGGTCACAGTAAAGGAGAACATTCCCTGGATATGCTAAATGACTGTGGCCAACTAGAGCAGATGGTTGTAGAGAACCAACCAGAGGAGATGTGATCCTAGATCTAATTCTATATGTAGGACCCAGGACCTTACAGATGCGGGGAAGTCAGTGTTATTGAGCCGATAGGGAACAGCGACCACAGCCACTGCATCCAGATTCGAGCAACTCTGCATGCGAATGAAAGTAACAACTACTAATGTAGTTACATTAGCCTTCAAGAAGGAATGAGGGGGGATAGTGCGCAGGAAGCTGAAAGGGAAAATCAAGAGAGTCAAAAATGTCCAAGGTGCTTGGAGGTTATTTAAAAACACAGTCTTAAAAAGCTCGGCAGAATGTGTTCCACAGGTTAGGAAAGGCAACCCAGTCCAAAGAAAGCCACCATGGTTAACAAAGGGGAGGTTGAGAGGTAATAGGAAAAAAAGATGTCTTTTAGAAAATGGAAGTCCCAACAGCTGATGAAGAATACCAGAGAGAGAACACAAATGGTGGCAAAAAGAAGCAAGTTAAGCTGTAAGGAGGGCAAAAGTTATGAGGAGGCGCATGGCTCGCGAGGAACATCAAGACTAGCAACAAACAGTTCTTCAAGTACATCAAAAGCAGGAAGCCAGCTAGGGAGGCGGTGGAGTCCGGATTAGATGATGAAGGAACAAAAGTGTACTAAAGATGACAGGGAGATTGCAGAGAAGCTGAATGAATTCTTTGCATCTGTCTTCACCCAGAGGAGAGTGAGAAAAAATTCCTGCACCTGAACCGAGCTTCTTAGGAGGTGAATCTGAGGAACTAGCGAAGTTAGTGGTAGACAAGGAAGAAGTTCCTGGCAGCCATTGATAAATAGAAATGTACCAAATCCCCTGGCCCAGATTGCATTCATCTAAGAGTTCTTAAAGAGCTCAAGCATGAAATTGCTGATGTTCTCATTAATATGCAACTTATCCCTGAAATCAAGGCTCCATCCCTGAAGACTGGAGAAGATGGCCAATGTCACACCAATCTTTTAAGAAAAGTCTAGGGGGACCGAGGGAAATTACAGAGCCAGTCAGTTTGACATGTGTTCCTGGTAAAGTGGTAGAATCTATCATTAAAAGATAAAAATTGTGTAAACATGTAGAAAAGCAAGACCTGCTGAGGAAGAGTCAGCATGAAACTTTTTTTGTAGAGAGCAAGTCCTGTCTTACAAAACTTACTAGAGTTCTTTGAGGGTGTAAACAGACATGTGGATAAGGGGGAACCAGTGGACGTGTCTACTTGGATTTCCAAAAGGCTTTTGACAAAGTTCCTCACCAGAGACTGTTGAAAACTCAGCAATGAAGGAATAGAGGAGAATCCTCCTATGGATTAAAACTGAAAGTTTGAGGAACAGGAAACAAAGGGTGGGTATAAATGGGAGTTCTCACAATGGAGAGATGTCGGGAGTGGTGTCCCCCCAAGGATCCGTTTTGGGACCAGTGCTCTTTAACTTATTCATAAATGACCTGGAAGTAGGGGTGGGTAGTGTGGTGGCCAAGTTTGCAGATGATACCAAATTATGTAGAGATTGGTAAGAACCACAAAAGGATTCTTGAGAGCTCCAAAGCGGACCTTGATAAAATTAGGTGAGTGGGCTAGAAATGGCAAATGCAGTTCAATGTAGCTAAATGTAAGAGTGATGCACATGAGGGCAAAAATCCAAACTTCACATACTGCGCTACAGGGGTCAGTGCTATCAGTCTGAACCAGGAAAGGGATTTAGAAGTCTTAGTTGATAGTTCCATGGGAATGTCAACTCAATGCATGGCAGCTGTAAAAAAAGGCAAAACTCTATGCTGGGGATAAGTAGGAAAGGAGTTGATAATAAAACTGCAAAGGATTGTCATGCATTTATATAAAGCAGTGAATGCGACGCACTTGGAGTACTGTGTTCAGTTCTGGTCACCACATCCTCAAAAAGGATGCTCCCGAGAAGAGATAGAAAAAGAAGTGCAGAAGAAATACGCGAGGGATGATTGAGGGACTGGAGCACCTTCCTTATGAGGAGGCTGCAGCGTTTGGGACTCTTTGGTTGGAGAGGGAGGCGTCTGAGGGGGATATGATTGAAGTCTATAAAAGTATGCATGGGGTAGAAAATGTGGACAGAGAATTTTTCTCTCTTTCTCACAATACTAGAACCAGGGGGGCATTCATTGAAAATGCTGGGGGGAAGAATTAGGACTAATAAAAATTTCCGCATAGCGTGTGATTGGTGTTTGGGGTATGCTGCCTGGGAGGTGGTGATGGCCACTAACCTGGATAGCTTTAAAAGGGCTTGGACAGATTTATGGAGGAGAATCAATCTATGGCCCTGCCAATCATTGATCCTCCTTGATCTCAGATTGCAAATGCCTTAGCAGACCAGGTGCTCAGGAGCAGCAGCAGCAGCAGCAGGCCATTGCTTTCACATCCTGCATGTGAGCTCCCAAAGGCACCTGGTGGGCCACTGCGAGTAGCAGAATGCTGGACTAGAT
Source organism: Sphaerodactylus townsendi (assembly GCF_021028975.2). NCBI lineage: Eukaryota > Metazoa > Chordata > Lepidosauria > Squamata > Sphaerodactylidae > Sphaerodactylus > Sphaerodactylus townsendi. Next base: position 174,394,627 of record NC_059427.1, on the reverse strand, counting down.
GGACTGTGGTCTGATCCAGCAGGCTAGTTCTTATGTTCTTATGTTCTTATGTACTACCGGTAGGTAGTCTTATGTTCCTGCAGCTTCATGGGAGTGGTGAGAGGTGCAAAGTATCGCGAAGGGGTCTCATCCTGTTATCTCATACCAATGGAGATAGTGTGCATGTGAGGGCTTTCCCAAAAGCTTCCCACAGAAGTATGTGCATGTGTGTGCCTGAGAAGGAAGGGGGGTGGGTTTGCCTGACAGATCTAATGCTTTGCCTGTTTCCTTGTATCCAGTTCTAACAATACAAGTCAATAGCTTTCCTATGCTTCTCATTAACACACAAGAGTTCTACTTTCAATGTACTGATTCCTTCGCTGAGCAAGACTGGGGATGTGATTCCAGGCTTTCAAAACCACATTCACAACTTCAAGGTCTCGTGGTTTAAAAAATCAAAAGAAAAAAGCGGGGAGGCATAACACAGCACAAATGGTCTTGCAAAGCTGCGTAATGCCAGCAGACTCAGTTTCCTCTCCTGCAACCAACATAAGCATCAAGCACAACTGAAAAAAAGCTACTGCACATCATGTTGACAATGTCACACAACTCTTTCAATGGGCCAACTTGTTTCTGAAGACACATTTCAGCTAATTAGTCTATTAGCAACACCAGTACCACGTCCTCATTGATTCCAACACTATGAAACAGATCCTGTATTTTTCAACCGCAATCTTTTTTGGCACAAGAGGGCCAATAATTGTGGCGCCAAAGAAAAGGGCGCGAAATTTAAAAACGGCTGGAGTTTCCTTTTCTCCTCCTGAGCCCCGGCTCGGATGGGGGAGGAAAAAAGGAAAGAGACGCTGAAAAGTAGAAGCTAGGAAGGGAAAAAGAAAGGAACAAGGGTGCTCCTGTCCAGGAGCTCGCTGAAAAAGGCTGCTCTCCCTGTTGAGGGGAGGAAAAATACTGGGGAGGAAGATGGCTCCCCAAGCCCACCACAGGAAGTGACAGAATTCAAGATCCTGCCTCCCTGAGGAAGGGTTGGGAAACCACCCAGCAAGATGTTCCCCGCCTCCAGGAGAACAACTTCTTGTTAACAGAAAATACTACCTATTTCTAGATTCACACACTTCCATCCACTACAAACAGCTGTGTAGCTACTTTGTGTTTCTTTGTTTTTGGGATCACATTATACAATATTTTTTTAAAAAAGTAGAATTCACTATACAGTGTAATGTCGAAGGCTTTCACGGCCAGAATCAACTGGCTGTTGTGAGTTTCCAGGGCTGTGGTTGGATAGTTTTTGCTATGGTTGGCTGCTTCAGAAGCATGTCACGGCGAGATGATGATACCAGCCATAGATTGGGTGAAACATTAAGTGCAACAAGTACCAGACTAACATAAAACGGGTGCTTGAACAACTCCAAAATTACGCACATAACTCTAGTGGTGTACCGGGCCTAAATGGCACCCGGGGGCATGACTGGCTCCCCACACCCCACTTTTGGGAGCCAGCAGGGAGGGCGGGGGGCAGTTGCTATGGCACCCGCCTGGGCTGCTGAGCCCCTCCCCCGGCCTGCAGGGAGGCCAGGACTCAGAGGCAGGCAGCCTGGGCAGGTGCTGCAGCAGGAAGGGGGACGTGAGTGGACCTGTGGCCGATGAGTGGCCCCCCCGGTACAGGGGGAGCTGCCAGGTGCTGGCTGGGTCACCATGCTGCAGGAGAGGCCAGGCATGGGGACACAGTCGTTGCCTGGCGGGCCTCCCCCTATGACGAAACGCTGTGTGTCTGGGGATATGGGATATCCCATGTCCCCATTAGTGGCACACCACTATGTAACCCCTAATGGAGCCATTCTGGCCCAGGAAAATGGCATATGGGCTGCAAAAGTCTCCCTTATGTGGTAAGGGCCAAACTGAATCAGTCCCCTGAAGATCTCAACAATGATGTTTCCTGCAGCTTCTGTGTGGCTGCAAGGACAGTGAGCTGGATCCAACTTCCCCAGAGCAAACATATTTTTAAAAATTGTGCAGATTGGCCCTTCAAGTCAACTTATCAATATCAGACTGAGAAATTGGGTGGGTAGATTTTGCCAATACAAATGTTAGTTCCACTACAATATAAGTAGACGTAGGGCTCAGCAGCCTCTAAACTAACTGCGGTGACATGCAATAATGAAGAACAGCTTGCTTCTGGGAATATGCAGAGGGCATTTCCACCACCACACACAAGGAATTCAATAGCTGCAGCTTCTATTTTAGAATGGCATAATGAGCTGCCCATGTACTCCTTATACTTATTTACTTGAGGGTGTGAGAAAGTCTAGCTAGCCCAGACTTCCCAAATATATGCAGCCCTTGCTTTGCTGTGTAATGTCCCAACATCAGGCGACTTTTCCACACCCCATAAAACAACAACAGAGGAGGAAGGCTTTGCTTAGATAACCTACAATGGGCAAATATAATGGGGAGCAGAGCTATCCGATCTTTACAAGGAGGCTATCTCTCGCCAACAGTGCATGCTGAAGTTCACTGGGAAAAGGCTTTGAGCATCCTTGGCTAGACCCTGATTTCAGGTCTATATACAAACTGGCAGTAATGGCCCCGCGACAAAGAGAAAGTCACTCTGCACATGGTTAGAGCTGTTCTCCTCTTCAGCCTACAATCCAAACCACCGAATGACGGAGGAGATTCAAGACGATGCAAGAGGTTCCCAAGCAGCTTGTGATGCCCAGCGCCGGGAAAGCTAAGTTCCAGTCTGGCACCGACCGTGCCCAATTTTCTACTGCAGCCCAACCCACAGCCAGAAAATCAGTTGAGAAGCAAGCCTTTATTGGCATAGACAGCAGTACAACAATAATAAAAACAGATTAAAAAGCATATACAATACAGGATATACATGTTAGGACGAAGGAAATCTACTGGCATTTAGTAATTTCCAGGAGAAAGTCTGCCACTATCATACAGAGAGAAGGATAAGGGTTGTCCAACAAGTAGTGTAATCTAAATAAATCGGGGAGATCGGGTAAATGTAAAGGAGTGAGATTCACATACTTGGATCTGATTTCCTTGAATCTGAGACAGTGAAGTAATTGGTGGGCCAGAGATTCAACTGAGCCATCGTTACATGGGCACAGTCTTTTAGCCTTTTCTTGCTTATTAAATCTGCCATGTAACAAGGCAGAAGGCATAACATTAAACCTGGCGAGCATTATGGCTCTCCTTTGAACAGGGTTTATTAAGCAATACAGATAGTGTGCCAAGTGGCCCCGTTCAAATGGGAGAGAAAAATACAGGGGGGAGCACGTTTTCTTGGCTGTGGTGATTAGGGTAGAGAACTCTCTATCCAAGGAAAATCAGTTGCCTTTCTATGCAGCAAGCATGAAGATAGCCTCTCTTCTTTGCAAGCCAAGCAGCCCTGGGATTCCTTTTTTCAGAGCCCCGCCACAAGGGCCCCATTCTGTTTTTGGTACCGCCTATTCTGGGCAGCTGTCTACGTGCTTAAACTCCTCCAGCACCCTGCCCTGAGGCACCCTGGCATCGCCACTTAAGGAAAATCATCATATTGTAAAAACACAGCATGCAGGCAGATCTAATCTGGACACTTCTGCCTTAAATAGTCCCAGAATGTAAGTGAAGATCTTCACTGGGGCCTTATGATCCCAGAGCCTCCTTTCTTGCAAAGTGTTAGCTCCAGCTTGTCACAGCAGAAATTCCCTATCTTTAAACTGCTTCCAAGGGTGTATGGTGGGTTCATGGGAAAGATCATCTTCCTACTCAACAGCAAAATGTAGCTCCAGTTTTCTTGGAAACTTGAGACTGGCTCATTTTTCACAACTTCAAGAAGTCTTTCAAATAGTTTATTGGAACTGCTTGTTGGACATACTTTTAGTTTAGAGTTTTGGTTTGGTTTTGCATTGGTTTTTTCGGTCTGTATTGCTGTGTTGCCACATCGTGAGGCTGCTAAAATGGGGTCATACTGCTGCTATTTTAATTAATGGATTCCATGGTTTTTAATGATTGTTCGATTGTCTTGTGCATTGGGTTTTATTATATTATTCTTTTTTTTACATGTACACCGCTCTGAGCCCTTCGGGGGTAGAGCGCTTAAGAAATTGAATTATTATTATTATTGTTATTATTATTATTAATAATAATAATCTGACACATTATAACTTCCTAGGCCTCTGGGTGAGGCTCGAATTGTAATGAAGGCCAACAACCAGCTAAAGATCTGGCAGCTGTGAAATCTACCATCATCATCGCAGCCACCAAATCCTTTCCTTAGGATTTCAACAAGGGCTAGAGGGTGGCAGGGAGAGAATGGACCCCCTCTCACAAGTTAACAGAGCTCAAACATACAGTGGATTGGGGAGGGGGAGCACACACTACTGAACAGCAGTGCGTGAGAACAAGATCTTGGGGTACAGGTGAACAGTAAATTAAATATGAGATGCCAATGTGATGCAGCGACAAAAAAGGCTAATGCGATCTTGGGGTATATCAACAGGGGCATAACATCCAAATCGCAAGATGTCATAGTCCCACTGTACATTGGATTGGTCAGGTGAGGTCTGGAGGCCTCATGCCAAAAAGGATGTGGCCAGAATGGAGCAGGGCAGAGGAGAGAGACAAGGATGATTGGGGCTGGGAGATCAAGCCCTACACGGAAAGGCTGAGGGATTTGGGAATGTTCAGTTTGGAGATCAGGAGACTGAAGTGGGACATAACTGCTCTAAGTATTTGAAAAGCTCTCATTTAGGAGAGGACCGGGAGCTGTTCCTGTTAGCAGCAGAGGATAGGACACTCAATAATGAGTCTAAATTATGGGTGGAAAATACGAGCACGGTATTAGGATTTTTTTTTTTACAGTAAGAGTTGTGCAACAGTGGAATCAGCTGCCTGGTGTAAGGGAAGTTGGGCCCCCTTCACTGGCAGTCTTTAAGCAGCAGCTGGACAAACACTGGTTTGGGATGCTTTGATCCTGCATTGAACAGTGGGTTGGACTAGATCAGGGGTGTCCAACTCTGGTGCCCCAGATGTTCATGGACTATGATTCCCACCAGCCCCTGGTTTAGATGGCTTGCACGGCCCCTTCCAACTCTGTGATTCTAAGCCATCACTTGACTGTGCTTGGGATGCAAGGCCACTATAATTCATGTACCATGTTTACACCTTCCCCTTCCTATAAGGAGCTCTGGGTGACCACCCCCCCTCACAAAGTAGCCTGGGCTGAAGGATAATAATGTCCAAGGCAACTGAGCAAGGGATTTGAAAACACACACTTCATGATTTTACACTAGATCAAGCGACAGTGGTCCACTGGAATTAGGGTTGCACGCTCCGACTGGCATCTCCCTGAAGTCTGATGACAAAAACTAAACCTATGGAGCTATGGGGCCAAAGCATGTGCTCTACTAAGGGGCAGCAAACCCCTCCCAGTCCAGTCTTAATATTGCATTACCCCACAGCCAGAGGTGGGATCCAACCAGTTCTCACCTCTTCTCTAGAAGTGGTTACTAATTTTTTCTGAGTGCCGAGAAAGGGTTACTAAAGCAACCTCCCTGCCCAATAGGGACTGGAGGTGCATGTGTGCGTTGCCACCACTGTTTGAATCCCACCACCATCGGAACCTGTTATTAAAATTTTTGGATCCCACCACTGCCCACAGCGGATCACCCAGCCAAAGCAACAGAACAGGAATAGGCTGGTGTGCTAAATATTGTCTGTTGAGTCTCAGCACTGAGCCCGTTGGCACTCCGCCAGCAAAACAGGAGGGAGGACCAAGCTCGGATTACACAGGGACACTTTTCCCAGGTCCCTTTGCTCGTCACCCAGCCATTCATAACAAGCGGGGGGGGGGGGTTATGGAATAATAGCAGCCCCTTCCAAGCAAACTGATTCATTCTTGGAAGAAGTTTCATGGAGCAAAACCACTGGTGCCAATGCATGCAAGGAAACACCCATTTGCAACAACCTAGGAGCAGCACGAATGCAAAAAGAGGCTCTGATTATTCCTTCTAGCAACGAGGCTACCCCCCATCCCGGATTTTCGGAGGGGGGGGGGTGTGATTGGTCGTTGTGTGAGTGTCCACTCACGTGTCCAGGCGGATCTTTTTCAGCGCCACCACCTCGCCCGTGACTTTGTTCTTGGCCTTATAGACCACGCCGTAGGTCCCCTCCCCGATCTTCTCCACTTTCTGGAAGTTCTCCATGGAAGGAGAAGCGGGCGGCGACGGATCCCAGCTTGCCTTCGGGACCCCCGAGAGGTCAGGAAAGGAGAAGGGCGGCAGAAAGAAGGGGCGAGCAAAGTCCGGGCCGGGCACCGATAGCGCTGCAGAGCCAGTCGGTGGACGCTGCGGCCGCAAAAGGGCAGAGTCGCCACGTGGCCGCCCGGCGCGGATGGAACGTTGGGGACCTTCTCCGGCAGTTGCTTTTCCCCCCTCTTCCCCTCCCACTTTTCCCGCGCGCGGCGAGCCCCGATTTGCAACAAAGCTGCCGCCTCCGAGTCCCCGCCTCCTTCCCAACCGCTTCCCGCGTTCCCTAGGCCTCGCCTCCTCTTCAATCCTATTGGTTCCGACGCACGTTACGAAACACGTTGAGGAAAGACGGGAGGGAAAGAAGAACGCGGGAGTTTTCTTAAAGGGCTCCGGAAACTTCCACCAACAAAAGTTGCAAGGGGTGGTGGTGTTGTCGTTATTGTGATTTGTTTACACTTATATATACATTTATAAACACGCACATATACATGCACATATGTGTGTGTCGGAGGGTGATCAATATTGTGGTTTTTAAGATAGATTAAATACACACATACGTATATGTGTGTTTGTGTTGCAAGTGTGGGGGGATCGTTAATACTGTGGTTTTTAATATATATACACATACATACATACACACACGTGTGTGTGTGTGTGTACGTACGTGTGTGTTACAAGAGTTGGAGGATCAGCAATATTGTGGTTTTTAAAATATGTATATACACACACTCACATATATACCCCACAATATTGCCCCCCTCCCCATACAACTCTTGCAAGTTTTGTTGGTGGAAGTTTGGAGCCCTTTAAGAAAAGTCCCACATTCTTCTTTCCCTTCCGCCTTTCCTCAACGTGCTTTGTAACGACTCTTGCAACATAAAAATACAAATAATGAAAAGTATGAACAACATTCAGGGCATATAACCTAAAGCCAGTTTTTCTGTGGGCTGGACAAATGAGAACAATACAACAATGTGTGTAACATATAGATATGTAAAAACCAAGAATCGCGTCACACACTAAGGCGGAAACTAAATAAATGCAAAACCAATAAATCTCTGAAGTTATTACTATAATTCATAAAGTGTTGTATAACAAACAAAAAAATAGACCAAAGTCATGATTCAAATTCATCAAAATAATTATCTTAAGTCTCTGTAAGTATCTAGAGTCTCTCATTCAAATTCTTATAACAATTCATATAGTGTGATATTATATGCAAAAGGCCAAAATAATGGTTCAAAGAGCGTCAAAATAAATATCTCCAGTCTTTATAAATGCTTTAGAGTCTCTCAAACGCCTCACGCGTTTCAAAAAGCGTTTTCGTACATATCTTCCTCAGGAGAAGAAATTCGTAAATTCTCTTTTTCACATTTCTTAATTGCCATATGGATTTTCTTCAAAATAATAATAATAATAATCATAGTTTTTTGTTATACACACTTACTTTTAAACATAAACTTATTAATGTTTTTAAACAATTTTAAACATGACAGCTCTACGGAGAGATAAGTAAGATAGCTAAAATGGTTATTCAAATGTAATGTGTAGTATTAAAGTTATATAATTTGTTAAAATGATGTAAAATTATTAAAAATGTTTAAAAATGTTAAAAACGCTTAAAAATGTTTAAAAATGTTCAAAATTGTTTAAAATAAATACAGCTGACTCGTGTATAAATCGAGGGGGGCTTTTTCAGCACAAAAATTGTGCTGAAAAACTCAACTTATACATGAGTATATACGGTAATTCATAGCAACCCACATAATTGGACTGTACTTTTGAAACGAATGACTATTTAAAGAATTGCTTCTCTTTTATTGGGGGGTGGGTGACACATCAGCTTAAGTTAGGCATTTTCTGAATATTTGACATGCTGAGTCCAAAACGTTCGCCATCTGTGGTCTAGGAAGACCCAGGCACTGTGGGATGAGCTGCAAGCAGAGGAAACTGTCATGGGGAATCTTCACGGAGAATCTGCTGCAGCACACAAAATGGCGGGCATGAGTGGCGGAAACAAAAATAAGAGATTTGGGTGGGAAAAATAAAGTATTGTGTTCACTCAGCAGGCAGGAAACATGTTCAGCCCAAGTGGGGGGGGGGGGAAGGTCGATAGTTCCACGATTTTTGAAAAACCTGCATTGAGAGGAACAAAACGGGCTGAAGTTGTTTTGGGGAAGAGAGCAGTGTGAAGTTCTTCACCCAAATGCTTTTTATAATGTCCTAAAGATGTTATATTTATACTGGGTGAAATCCACCAGAGACAGACAAATCTCTCTGAGAAAGGAGTTCTAAAGTTTTGGTGCCATGGGGGCACTTTCTCAGGTTGCCCCCCATGTAGCTTCAGGTGGTGGGGGCAACCAAAGCAGGGTCTCCGAAAATGACCAGAGTGTCCAGTTTACTTCATACAGGAGGAGGTGGTCCTTAAAGTATGTTCAACCCAACCCAGATAGGACTTTAAAAGTTAATACCAGCACAGAAGCAAATTGGAAGCTAGTGTAGATGAAACAAGACTAGAGCAATATTGTCCCTAGTGCCAACTACCTGTCAATGCTGTAGCCACAGCGTTCTGTACCAACTGTTGCTTCCAGACAGTCTACAAAGGTAGCCCCAAGTAAAGCACATAGCAGTAACCCTAATCTAGATGTTACCAGGGCTTGCACCACAGTGGCAAGATCTTCTCTGCTCACAAAGGGCCAACTGCTGACTCATCAGCCAAAAGTAGTGAAAGACCACCCCCACCCCCTGGCCACCACTGCCACTCTTTTATCCAACAGGAGACCCAGATCCAGGAGATATGGACCTGATCCTTTAGGTCAGTGATGGCGAACCTATGGCACGGGTGCCAGAGGTGGCACTCGGAGACCTCTCTGTGGGCACGCACACACAGAGTTCGTCATGTGGGGGGGCGGAAAATCACACACACACACACACACATCTAGGCTGGCCTGGGCCACTGAGCACGACGTGCACACCGCGGTGATCAGGGAGGAATCGGATGACGGGCCTGGTGCCTGTGCTCTGGGTGGCTGCTGCCCAAGGGGGGGGGTGTGCAGAGGAGGCAGAGATGCTAGAGAGGCACAGAGCGGTGCGTGCAGGACTTGCTGGAGGCTAGAGCAGGCTGGCCCCTTCTCGAGCGGGTGGGGCGGAGAAAGAGGGAGCCAACCGTTTTTTTCTAAACTAAAACCTCAGCATTCAGGTTAAATTGCCTGGTTGGCACTTTGTGATAAATAAGTGGGGTTTGGGTTACAATTTGGGCACTTGGTCTCAAAAAGGTTCGCCATCACTGCTTTAGGTGGACTGCAACCTGATCCAGAACAGTAGAACTCATTTTCTGAGCCAGACTTTCTGCCACCAGCAACACTTCCATTTTGTATTTATTTATTGGTTATATTTATATACCGCCCTCCCCCGGATTCAGTTTAAAGATTCAATTTAAGCTTATTAGCCCTCATCCATGCCCAAACTGCCTCTAGATCAGTGGTTCTCAACCTTCCTAATGCCGCGACCCTTTAATACAGTTCCTCATGTTGTGGTGACCCCCAACCCTAACATTTATCCATTTTACAGATGGAGAACATTGATGCAGAGAGTCTTAGGTGACCCCTGTGAAAGGGTCGTTCGACCCCCAAAGGGGTCGCGACCCACAGGTTGAGAACTGCTGCTCTAGATACCCTGTTTCCCCGAATATAAGACATCCCCGGAAAATAAGACGTAGTAGAGGTTTTGCTGAAGTGCGAAATATAAGGCATCCCCCAAAAGTAAGACGTAGCAAAGTTTTTGTTTGGAAGCATGCCTGACGAACAGAATACAGAAATATAAGACATCCCCTGAAAATAAGACATAGCACATCTTTGGGAGCAAAAATTAATATAAGACACTGTCTTATATTCGGGGAAACATGGTAGCTGTTCACAGTTTTCACTTTCTCTGGGGTCTGCTGATAGCATTAGACAGAGCTAAGTGTCATTTGGATATTGGTGGCAGCTGACTTATCCCAGGAGATGTACATAGGCGTTGAAAAATATGGGGGGAAAGATTGAACCTTGGGGAACAGTGTTGGCCACAGGCCAAGGGGCAGAACAGCAGCAGACTTTGACATTCTACCCTTGTGGTAGGTTTGGAACTATCACAAAACAGTACCTCTCAGTTCCAGAAAGTGATCTATACTCGGTCTCAGTAAAAAAGATGTACGGTCAGTTGAGGCGCGGTGGTCAAGAAAATTGTATGCTTCCACATTAGACTATAGTCCCAAATTAACATGAGATTTATCATTCATTTTTATACACTGCCTTTGTCAAAACTGAGGTGGAGGAATATACAACCCTACTATACCTTGTCTCAGAGACAGGTAGCACCTCAATGTTGAATTAATCCACAGCCACTTCCTGAAACTTCCTTGTAGTGAAAGGAGGTGGTAGCCATCACCGGAGACCAGGAAAAAATGACAAAATTGGAAGGTTTGAGTTTTGAAAAACTGATGGGTGGAGAATCCTTATGTGACCCCAAGCAGAATGCAATTAAAACCGTTGCGATAGCCCAAGGGATTCTAGACATACAGGTGGTCTTATCCCAGGCGACCGTTTTAGTATCAGGAGTCAGAAGCACACTGCTTTCACGACCTTTGAACAAGGCAGAACAGCATTTTTATCTTTTGGTGGGACAGAATATAACATCTTTTTCTGAGAAAGGCTAAAGAAGGCTACAATGATCAATTTACTTTGAGTGACTCATACAGAGCACTTCTTTTGAAAGACGTCGAGCCTGTTGTTGATACTTGTTGATGCCTTGTACGTCTCGCTAGCATAAATGGCTGTCTCGATCACAGTGGAGGTGCATAGGTGTAGTATATATACCTGTGAGTAAAGGGACTCTCAAAAGCTTTCTTGAAGTCGATGAAGTTGATGGCCAGTGGGTGTCCATACTCCACTTGCTTTCCTTTCCTACTATCAGATCCTCTGAAGATGCCAGCCACAGATGCAGGCGAAACGTCAGGAGAGAATGCTGCTAGAACATGGCCATACAGCCCGGAAACAACACAACACCGAGTGATTCCGGCCGTCAAAGCCTTTGACAGTACATGTTCCAGTTCTCTGCAAGAGGTAATCCAGGGCAACAAGGAAGAGATGTGGAGACAGAATGCAGCCTTGTCTGGCCCCAGTGGTGATTTCAAGGAAGTCTGTCTGTGCAGACATTATCTGTCTTGATGCAACAGCTGGATCGTAAGTACAAGAAGATGGTGACGAAGGCTGCTGGTACTCTGTGCCAATGCAGGATCTGCCAGAGGGACTCTTGGCGAATGATTTATACGATCTGAAGAGAAACCAGAGATCATTCCATTCTAAATTTCTGCATAAATTATTTGGCATGCCAAACTGCGTCCCATATGCAGTTCTATGTCTAGAATCTGGCCAATACTCTATAGAGGCCACTATCTGGTTAAACATCATTAAATTATGGCTGCATATTCATTATCAAAGCTCCGACAACTCACTGACGCAACTCACCTTGAGAGAACTCCATCACTCTAAATGGTGCACAACAGTTATAACAAAGATTGGGGAATTGGGCTATGATAGTGACTCTCTGAACATGCTAACCCTTACTGAGACATTTGCCCTCATCAAAGAGCGGCTACTAGCAATGGATTATCAACAACTGCAGAGCTTGGCCAACAAATCCTGCTCGCCAATGAACGTGGCAATTCCATTTGTGCAGGGAAACCCAGCCTACTATATTGCAGCGCTTACCAACCCTATATATAGGAGAGCCTACATGCTGGCTAGATTTAATATTATGCCATCCCCGCTCCATAGAGGAAGACTCAAGGGTCTACCAAACGATAAGAGGCTTTGCCCCTGCAGCCCAGGGCAGTTGGATTCCATTGCGCACATTCTCCTCCACTGCCCACTTTACCAGAATCCAAGATCCAGCTTATTATTACAAATCATTGACTCTATGAAAACCCTGACAGAGCTTGATAAAGTAAATATGCTCTTAAACTGTAATGACCTTGACTGTTGTCTCGCAGTGGCAAAGTTTCTGGCTGAGGTTCGCGAACTGAACTTATGATCCAGTGTGAAGTTTTATCTAGTAATTTTAACTGTATTTATATTGTATGTTCTGTATGCCAATAAAGGCTTATTGAATTGACTCTTGGCGAATGCTGTCAAAAGCTTTCTTGAAATCAATGAAGTTGATGGCCAGTGGGTGATCACATTCAATGCATTGCTCTATGATATTTCAGAGGGTGAAGATTTGTTCACTGCAAAATCCAACTTGTTCTTCTCTCAGGCATGGTGAAGGGCACTCTGCAATCGCCGGAGTAGGATCATGCAGAATGCTTTTCCAGGGACTGAGAGGAGTGTGATGCCCCGCCAATTGGTGCATTTGGAGATACTGCCTTTCTTATAAGAACACCTGTCAATAATACAAACACTCAGCAATTATTATAAAGAACTAGCGGGCCTGACCACACTTTGCTGTGGCTTTGTGTGGTGAGCTCGGAGGGGAAGGGAGGAGGAGGAAGGGGAGAGGCGTTATGGCTGTTTCTTACTGGGTGCCTGGGAACGCTCCTCCTTCCTCTTCCTGTGTGGACGAGTCTGGCAGCCTTCAGTTTAGGCTGGCATGCATGCGCACGCCAAAGTGAAGGTGGGCAAGCCACGCCCGCCCGCACGGCAGCCCCTGATTGGTCCGCCACGGGTTTTGCAGAAACATGCAGTTTACCGAGTTCAGGTATGGACTTTCAGTGATTTGAAGGTCTGATTACCTGCCCGCAACGGGGAGGGACGTAGTGGGGAAATTTGGTAGCATTCGGTCCAGGTGTTTCCACGTTAGGGCGTGAGGAACAAACGCACGGTTAACTTTTTATATAGAGAGATTGATTGAACTGGAAGGCACTAATCTCACTCAAAAAATGAATAAATATGTCAGTCTTTAGGCAGCCTGAAGTACCCACCCTGGTGTTATCAGTGCCATCCTAAAGAGAGTTACACCCTTCTAAATTCAGCATGGTGTAGTGCTTAAGAATGGCAGACTCTAATCTGGAGAACGGGTTTGATTCTCCACTCCTCCACATGAGCGGTGAGCTCTAATATAATGAACCATGTTTGTTTCCCCACTCCTCATTCAGAACTCTCTCACCCCCTCCTACCTCACAAGCAGTGGTGGGATCCAAAAATGTTAATAACAGGTTCCGATGGTGGTGGGATTCAAACAGTGGCGGCACCGCACACACGCACCTCCAGTCCCTATTGGGCAGAGAGGTTGCTTTAGTAACCCCTTCTCGGCACTCAGAAAAAAATTAATAACCACTTCTAGAGAAGTGGAGAGAACTGGTTGGATCCCACCTCTGCTCACAAGGTGTCTGTGGTGGGGAGAGGAAGGGAAAGGAGCTTGTAAGTCACCTTGAGACTCCTTACAGGAGAGAAAGGTGGCATATAAATCCAAACTCCTCCTCCTCCTCCCCCACTGCTACTGCTGCTGCTGCTGCTGCTGCTGCTGCTGCTGCTGCTGCTTCTTCTTCTTCTTCTTCTTCCCTCACTACCTCTGTGAATACCTGTGTGATATCACTTCTTTCACTCCCTTCCTCCTTCAAAATATGACACCCTTACTCCCAGCTTCTTAGACCTCCTTTAGGACATTTTTTAAAAATTGTGGGGGGCAGCAGACAAGTGAACAAGGGTTGCTTTTGCACTGTCAAAATGCAAGGAGTGACATTGTGTGGAGGCTCCCTCCAAACTCACTCTGATTGGGAAGCCAAGCCAGAGCAAAACCTCAGTGTGGCAGGAGCCATTTGTAGCAGGATTCCTTCTGGTGCAAAGCTCTGTGGAACATTTGTGCTGTGTTTTGTTTTTCTCTTAGATTTTTTTAATACGTCTCACTCCAGCTGGAGTGTGAAGCTTAAGCATAACACTGTTCTGCAAATTTTCATTTCTGATGATTTTCTCTCCCTCTAACCGTGCCATCCGAAGCAGAGCTCCACCCTTCTAGGGGCCCAGTTAGAGGCAATGTTGTTGTTGTTGTTGTTGTTGCTGTTGTCGTTTGTTGTTGTTGTTGTTGTTATTTATTGGGGTTATATACCGCCCTCCCCCGGAGGGCTCAGGGCCGTGAACAAATATAAAATAGAGCACATACATCAAATTAACATTCAATAAATATCAGTTAATAGGCTCTAATAGAATAAACCCACCCCATTAAAATGCAGCATTATTAGTTCAACATAAAAGATGGCAACTGCTAACCATTCCCTTAAAAACCAAAAGGAAGGGGCGGCCAACTCCGCTTGATGTTATGAGGAGGAGGAGGGGGCCCATCAGCGGCTGGGCTCCCCAAAGGCCCAGCGGAACAGCTCAGTCTTACAGACCCTGCGGAATTCACTAAGGTCCCGCAGGGTCCGAACAGCTGATGGAAGAGCGTTCCACCAGGCCGGGGCCAGAGCTGTAAAGGCTCTGGCCCGGGTGGAGGCCAGCCGCATCATTGAGGGGCCAGGGATCACCAGTAGATTGGCCTCTGCTGAACGTAGAGACCGATTAGGGACATATGGGGTAAGACGGTCCCCATGTTGGATACAAGGACATCATCACATCTAGTTTGGCCCTAAATAAGGTCATTAATTTTAGTGTACTTCAGAAGGTGTAACCCAGCACTGTAAATAGCATGGATGTGATATTTATTTATTTATTTAGGCTTTTATACCGCCCCATCCCCGAAGGGCTCTGGGCGGTGTACAGCATATAAAAATAGCAGTATAAAACAATCAACATTTAAGGCAGCGGTAAAAGCTAAAAATTTAAATTATGTAATACATCACAATAAATGGCATAGTTGGCGTCCAATATTCCAGATTAAAATTCCCCCTCCCCCGAAAAAGGGAGGCATGGTGAGTCTCGATAGATGGTAAGTGGCCTAGATGACTGGCCACAAAAAGAGGGGGGGCACCATTAGCGGTCGGTTCCTCCAAAGGCCCGGCGGAACAGCTCCGTCTTACAGGCCCTGCGGAACTCATCAAGGTCCCGCAGGGCCCGGACAGCTGGCGGAAGAGCGTTCCACCAGGCCGGGGCCAGGGCTGTAAAGGCCCTGGCCCGCATGGAGGCTAACCGCATCGCTGAGGGGCCAGGGACCACCAGTAAATTGGCCTCCATCGACCGGAGAGGCCGTGTAGGGACATATGGGGTGATGCGGTCTCGAAGATACGATGGTCCCAGGCCGCGTAAGGCCTTAAAGGTCAACACCAACACCTTGAAGGTGATCCGGAACTCTACTGGGAGCCAGTGCAGCTGATGCAGGACAGGTTGGATATGTTCCCAGGTGGCGCTGCCTGTTAATAAGCGCGCCGCTGCATGCTGGACCAGTTTTAATCTCTGGATCAGACGCAAGGGAAGGCCCGCGTAGAGCGAGTTACAATAGTCCAGTCTGGAGATGACCGTTGTGTGGATCACAGTGGCCAAGTCGGCTCGGGAGAGGAAGGGGGCCAGCCGCCGGGCCTGACGAAGATGAAAAAAGGCAGCCCGGGTTGTATGGGCCATCTGGGTCTCCATTGACAGAGACAAATCCAGGTGGACCCCCAGGCTGCGAACGGAGGGGGTCGGCGCCAATATGAAGCAAAAAAAAAAAAGCTATGCAGGGAAAAATGCATGTTGCATTTTTGCAACACATAAAATCACATACTGCCATGCAGGTCCAAATGTTTCTTTCCAAAATGTTTCTTCCCTGCTGAAAGTAAGCGTAAGCACATGCCATAGGGATGAAGACACATCATTTCCCCTGTTTATTGCTGCATCCATTTCCTTCCTTTCCCTTTGTTGTCCCCCCCCTATGGGAAATTCTGAACGACAAACTCCCTGGGGCAAAGGCCCACCGGTCAATTGTGTCCAATGGGTATTTCTTTATTGTATTGTCAAAGGCTTTCACGGCCGGAATCATTAGGGTGCTGTGCGGTTTCCGAGCTGTATGGCCGTGTTCTAGCAGCATTCTCTCCAGACGTTTCGCCTGCATCTGTGGCTGGTATCTTCAGATCCTCTGAAGATGCCAGCCACAGATCTGGCTCTTCTTCATCGGAAACCATAACGAAAAGCCACAACTATTTATTTCTTTTATCTATATTTGCCTTTGACCACTAAGGCATTGTATGTAAAAAAAAGTGCAACAGGGCAGCTTAAGCAGGTGATCTTTACAGTGGGCTACAATCCTACTTCATTGTAAAGATGCTCTCTGGGACCGTTCAATAACTGTAATAATAAAGTGACCGCAAAGAGAGCGATGGGTGTGGCGGGCCACTGAGGCGCCCTGTAATCTCATCCCAGCGCCCTAGTTGCATAACTAGTAATTTCTCTGACTCTTGTAATGACTCTGACGATCCCCCCCTACCTCCTTTAAGGGCTCTAGTGTTTGAACTTGGCCCATCCCTTTCCTTGGAATGCCAGCGGAAGAATGAAAGAACGAGGCCCCATTGTGTCCGAAATACAAACTTGTGACTGGATCATACACCCCATGGCTCTCCTTTCCTAGAAGGAGGGAGGGGGAGGGGGAGGGAAGAAAGAAACGCTTGATGCCTTCATGCCCTAGAAGGGGAGGGTGTACGCAAATGAGGTCCCTTTCATATAGCCCGTGGCTTCCCACTTTACCTTTCTGCTAAAAGACGTTCACAAGGCTACAGAGAACCAGGGCAAAGATGTCAAGGATTTGGTGCCTGTTGGCAGCAACTTGGGTCCTTCTGTCTTTGGCCACAGCCCAGCGCAGTAAGTACTGGCCAGTTTTCCTCTCCGAGTGTATTTGTTTTCAACTAGGTCGTTGGTGCAATTCCAAACAGAGTTACCCCCTTCTAAGCCCGTTGGCTTCAGAGATGCCACTCTGCTTTCCGATTGCCCTGTGTATTGATGCCACCTGCAGAATTGGTCTCCATCACACGTTCATGTTCGTTCCTGAGTGCTGGCATTTATTTCACAGCATAGCATAAAGTGCTACATGTGCTGAAGACCCCCAGCAACCCCCCTCCCCCCCAAAAAAACTTACCACTATTTTGATAATTTCATCACTGTGGGGATTTTGATTGTCCTGCACGTTTGGTGTGATGGACTCCATGCATGTGATGGACTCCAAGTGATTTATGCTATAGGCCAGGGCAACCAAAGTTAGGGCTACGATCCCGTGCACATTTCCTAAAGAGTAAGCCCCACTGAACGCTGTTGTACTTCTGAGAAAGCATGTTTAGGATTGCCCTATTAAGTTTCCAATTGTGCTCCTTGCTGGCATGAAAAGAAACACCTCCACGTTTCTTCTGACATATTTCCTGAATGATGAATGTTTGTAATTTACCCTTCAGAGCCATTAATTATAATAATGTAACATACTTAAGAGGGAGGGAAGGTGGCATATAGCTCGATAAGAATCAGTGTGGTGTGGTGGATAAGAGTGGTTGAGTCTAATCTGGAGAACATGAGCGGCAGACACTTATCTAGTAAACTGGGCTTGTTTCCCTGCTCTACACACGATGCCTGTGGGTGACCTTGGGCTAGTCACAGTTCTTCCGAACCTTCTCAGCCTCACCTTCCTTACAAGGTGTCTGTTGTGGGGAGAGGAAGGGAAGGCGTATGAGTCTCCTTACAGGTGAGAAAGGTAGGGAATACATCCAAACTCCTCCTCCTCCTCTTCTTCTTCCTCTTCCTCTTCCTCTTCTTCTTCTTCTTCTTCTTCTTCTTCTTCTTCTTCTTCTTCTTCTTCTTCTTCTTCTTCTTCTTCTTCTTCTTCTCCTCCTCCTCCTCCTCCTCCTCCTCCTCCTCCTCCTCCTCCTCCTCCTCCTCCTCAACAGAACTAGTTTTATCTATGGCTTAAATATTTATGGGGCAGTAAAAAGGCTATACTGTTGTCTCTTCCTGCAGTCTAGGAATGAGCTGTAATGACTTAATCTTTGCTGACAGCAAGGAGTAAATATAACCTGGACATTCTAGTGGGAAAAACAGGCTTGGTTCGAATGGTAGCCACAGGGGAATGGAAAGCACACTTGAACCTTGTGTAAAGAAAAGCCAGTTGCATATATTGAGTTGCTGTTCTGAAGTTTAATTCAAGTCCGATTCAAGAACAATCAGAGAATACCAGGAGCCCTTTTCCAGGACTCTATTGCCCCCCCTTCAAAAAAAGCCCCCATAGCTTTGTGTTAATTGAGTTGATGGATTAAGGCACAGTCAAGCATATACACACAAGTCCTTTGCCTGCCCTTGTAAATCCAAATCTCGTGGTGATCTGGTTCTGAGCCTGAGCAGGCAAGACCCCATTAATCCCTTTGCGGTGGCGCTTGCTGTCTGGGATGTGGAATGTGTGTGCGTTCATGTGTGCACTTGATACCCAGGAAGACAAAAGGTGGAGGATCTCTGCCCTGGGCGCCAGGTCCAGCCATTGCTTTAGAGAGGACAAAAACTGGCTTGTTTAAATCTGGTGAGGGTGAAACATTGCGCATTCTTCAACCAGATTAAAAACCACTTTTTCTACCCAGAAATATATTCTTTTTGCTAGCCTGAGTCTAGAACTGGTGCAAAATTACTGTCTGGTGCAAAATTTAACATTGACTATATGATAATGTAAAAGAAACCCATGCCATCTGTATATGATTCCAAGATCTGTATATGATTCCAAGATGGTGATGAAGAAGAAGAAGAAGAGTTAGATTTATATCCCCCCTTTCTCTCCTGTAGGAGACTCAAAGGGGCTGACAAACTCCTTTCCTTCCCCCCTCACAACAAACACCCTATGAAGCAGGTGGGGCTGAGAGAGCTCAGAAGAACTGACTAGCCCCAGGTCACCCAGCTGGCATGTGTGGGAGTGCACAGGCTAATCTGAATTCCCCAGATAAGCCTCCACAGCTCAGGCGGCAGAGTGGGAAATCAAACCCGGTTCCTCCAGATACTCTATACACCTGCTCTTAACCTCCTACGCCACAGCTGCTGATACTGTAGTATTCCTTGCTAGTCGCAGCACTATTCCACATCCTAATGATTGTCCCTTCTGCTTCATAATACAGCAAAGCAGACATAACAGAGATGAAGACACAAACTTGTGAACTAGGCCCCCTGCCTCTATAGAAATGTCTAATTCCATCTTGGTTTCCTTACAACCTTTTTTTCTAATGTGATGTTACCATTCTCCAGAATGTAAACTATGCACTTGGATTAGATGTAGGAATGGTTAGTTGGCTTGCCTTATTCTTGAAGATGCTTGGTTAGTAATTAAATTATCCAAATAGAAGTAGTTAATAGGAGCCCCACAGCAAAGAGTGGTAAGCGACAGTACTGCAGTCAAAGGCCCCTTCCGCACACGCAAAATAATGCGTTTTCAAACCACTTTCACAACTGTTTGCAAGTGGATTTTGCTATTCTGCACAGCTTCAAAGAGCATTGAAAGCAGTTTGAAAGTGCATTATTCTGCAAGTGCGGAATGAGCCAAAGTTCTGCTCACAACCTGAGTTAAATCCCAACAGAAGTCACTTCCAGGTAGCCGGCTCAAGGTTGACTCAGCCTTCCATCCTACAGTAATAGGACAATAGGTCAGTAATAGGGGGTAAAGTGTAGATCACTGTAGAAGGCCATGGCAAACCACCCTGTCAACAAGGTCTGCCTAGTAAATATCACAATGTGATGTCACCTCATGGGTCAGTAATGGCCTGGTGCTTGCACAGAGGACTACTTTTACCTTTACACAGGGGTAGTTGAGATGCTGAAGTAATTCTCCATTGTCAAATTTACAGTCCAATCCTAAAGCAAATTACTACAGACTCTAACCCATAGGTGTCAAACTCGCAGCCCTCCAGATGTTATGGACCACAGTTCCCATCATTCCCTGCCAGCATCGTGGTGGCAGGGGATGATGGGAACTGTAGTCCATAACATCTGGAGGGCCGCAAGTTTGACATCTGTGGTGTAACCCATTCACTCCAGTGGGCTTAGACTAGAGTTGCCCCGGCTTGGACAGCCCAGACTAGCCAGCTGGGTGACCCTGGGCTAGTCACTGCTTCTCGGAACTCTCTCAGCCCCATCTAGGAGCAGCAGTGGCGTAGGAGGTTAAGAGCTCGTGTATCTAATCTGGAGGAACCGGGTTTGATTCCCAGCTCTGCCGCCTGAGCTGTGGAGGCTTATCTGGGGAATTCAGATTAGCCTGTACACTCCCACACACGCCAGCTGGGTGACCTTGGGCTAGTCACAGCTTCTCTCTCAGCCCCACCCACCTCACAGGGTGTTTGTTGTGAGGGGGGAAGGGCAAGGAGATTGTCAACCCCTTTGAGTCTCCTGCAGGAGAGAAAGGGGGGATATAAATCCAAACTTCTTCTTCTTCTTCTTCTTCTTCTTCTTCTTCTCCTTCTTCTCCTCCTCCTCCTCCTCCTCCTCCTCCTCCTCCTCCTCCTCCTCCTCCTCCTCCTCCTCCTGGCTAGTACTTGGATAGGGGGCCATCAAGGAATACCAGGGTCACTATGCGGAGGAAGGCAATGGCAAACCACCTCTGTTCGTCTCTTGCCTTGAAAACCCCACTGGGTTGCCATATGCCGGCTGCAACTTGCTGGCACTTTACATGCAGACTGGAGCAACTCTATATAGGATTGGACTGTCAGCCTCTCTATTAGGGAAATGTCATCATTGTAACGGATCTCTCATCCAATCTTGGATAGGTTATGGCATTGTCAACAACAAGGGATGTGAGCAGTGAAAATAGGATGAAGGGCTACTAGGCTAGTGATGGGCCACTAGGCTAGTTAATTGGATTTTTCCCCTAGTGTTATTAAGGGAAGGCTGGGGCAAAACTTCCAGCAGAGACTCTTATGGCATTTGCTTTCCTTGGTCTATTCTTGGTGCTAGCTATTTGATTACAAATTCCTACCCCTTGAAGTCTCCATTCTGGGAGATGCATATTCTCCCATCAATCTTGAAAGGGAGTGTGGTCTAGTGGTTAAGAGTAGTGGACTCTAACCTGGAAAACCGGGTTTGTTTCCCCACTCCCACATTCCTGCTGGGTGACCACAGTTCATTTAGAACTCTCTCAGCCCCACCTACCTCACAATGTTGTGGGGAGAGAGGAAGGGAAAGGTTCTGTAAGCCGTCTTGAGTCTCCTTACGAGAGAAGAAGACTTTATTTACAGTCAATGACCAAATATCCTTACGAGAGAGAAAGGCAAGGTATAAGTCCAAAGTCCTCCTCCTCCTAGCAAGCTGCTTTGAGGTATGGTTGCTTTCAAGCACCCCAGCCTGTCTGGTGAATGTTGCTACTTTGGTTCTTGTTGGAAGATTGTGAGATGTTTCTTCATCAGTGGTAGTTGGGATGAGGATTGGGCCCAGCGGTTTCACACGCAGGATCAGCCTGTACGCAAGTGTCCACTTTGGGAGCTGTCCTTGGACAGGTGACTACCCTGTTTCCGCGAGTGTAAGACATCCCCTGAAAATAAGACGTAGTAGAGGTTTTGCTGAAGTGCGAAATATAAGGCATCCCCCGAAAGTAAGACGTAGCAAAGTTTTTGTTTGGAAGCACACCTGACGAACAGAACACAGAAAAATAAGACACCCCCTGAAAATAAGACATAGCACATCTTTGGGCGCAAAAATTAATATAAGACACTGTCTTATTTTCGGGGAAACACGGTAGTACCATCAAGGCAGTTGACAGTACAATCCCAAGGAAAATTACTCCTTTGCCATTCCTTTCAACGGGATTGCCCTTTTACCGGTAGATATACCAGATGTGGCTTTGACCAGGAGATAGACAGGGATTATTTTTCCGTGTGTTCTTCTCTCCATCATGTCCCCATCAATCTTCCCTGAGTTTGGGTAACTGAGGAAAGATTAAAACAAAACAGAAGTCCCACGGCCTTGTAAGCTAACACAACTTATTCCGGCATTAGCTTTTGGGTGTCAAGAGTGCAGTTCATTAGAGAAGGCAAGCTGGCTGTAAAATTAAGGACTCCCCCCCCCCATTAACCCCCCCCCCTGTTTTATCTACAAAGCCTTGCCAGAAGCTATTGGCTGTCAAAACAACATGCTCTGATATGCTAGACACCGATTCCCTCTTAGGGTCTTGCAGATGTTCCCCTGTTACATCTTCACATACACATTAGCCCTTTTCGCACATGCAGAATAATGCGCTTTCAATCCACTTTCTATTCACTTTAAAGCTGGATTTTACTGTGCGGAATAGCAAAATCCACTTGCAAACAATTGTGGAAATGGATTGAAAGTGCATTATTCTGCATGTGCGGAAGGGGCCATTCTGTAGCTCCCAACTGCATACTAGGTGGTAGATGTTCCTTACAGTTCTCTCTTCTTTGCAGCCCCCCCCCCCCTCCGTCTTTGTGGCAAGCAGCCCAAGATTTTTCCATTCTGCTGCCAGTCTAGGTAGCATGTGATGGCTCCTTCACAGTGCCGTGGGGCTTCTATCACATGGTGCTTGGCTGCCTTTGCCCAAGCTCTTTCATGTGACTCTCAGCTGAAGGCCGGGCTCTGATCTGTGGGTTAAGAAGGCACAGGCTACATGTATCTGGAGTCTTCTGTCTTCTGCCAGAATTTGCGCACATGAAACTGAACCACCAGTGGGGCAAAAAGGGAGCTAGACGTCCGAGGGGTGATGAAGATGAGTAGCTGCTTGCGTCAGTGTCTGGAAATCGGTATGGTGGTAGGCCTGATGAACATGTGGTAGACATGTGGTTGATTTAGAGCTGAGAGGAAGTGATAAGTCAAGGGCTCATTCCGCACATGCAGAATAATGCACTTTCAAACTGCTTTCAGTGCTCTTTGATGCTGTGCGGAATGGCAAAATCCACTTGCAGACAGTTGTGAAAGTGGTTTGAAAACGCATAATTTTGCGTGTGCGGAAGGGGCCAAGGTGACCAGATACCTTTCCAAATAGGACCCCTACATAGGACAAAGCTGCAGAGGCAAGAACTGCTGGGCTTGCCCCAAATTTCCCTTCGACACAAAGGTGCAGGAGTCCCCTTACTATTATATTCCCCCCAAAATGGAAATCAAGAAGCATGAAATGCGGAGGCATAGCTACACTCAAGAAAAGCATATTGAAAAAACCAAGCAAACTCCACTATTATTACTTAATATTTGTTTGGAACAGCAGTGGCGTAGTGGTTAAGAGCAGGTGCACTCTAATCTGGAGAACTGGGTTTGATTCCCTGCTCTGCCACTTGAGCTGTGGAGGCTTAGCTGGGGAACTAGATTAGCCTGTGCACTCCAAACACATGCCAGCTGGGTGACCTTGGGGCTTGTTACAGTTCTTCAGAGCCCTCTCAGCCCCACCTACCTCACAGGGTGTTTGTTGGGGGGGGGGGGAAAGGAGACCCTTTTGAGTCTCCTTACAGGAGAGAAAGGGGGATATAAATCCAAACTCCTCCTCCTCCTCCTCCTCCTCCTCCTCCTTCACTTGGTGTAATAGAGGTTTGAATATGTAGCTAACTTCCAGATGGAGCCTGGAGATGTCCCAGAAATATACTTGATTTCTAGACGACATTGATTAGTTCCTCTAGAGAAAATGGCTGCTTTGAGGGGTGGGGGGTGGACTTTATGGCATTATGACCCGCTGAGGTCACTCCCCTCCTCAAATCCTATTGTTCGCAGGTTTCACCCCCAAAATCTCCAGGAATTTTCCACCCAGACCTGGCCACCCTATAACCTAGAGAGATTTTGGACGTGCCTTTTTAAAAAATACCGAGAGTTGTTATGATTTCAGTTGGACACACACATTTCTTCTGTGGGGAAAAGAGAAGATTCATCTTGAGTTGAACAGAGTCAGCAACTTGGAACCCTGATCTTGTCAGATCTCAGAAACTTAGCAGGGCCAGCCCTTGCTAGTCCTTGGATGGAAGACCACCAAGGAAGACCAGGCAATGGCAAACCACCCCATTAGTCTCTTGCTTTGAAAACCTATTGGGTTGCCATTTCTTGGATTGACTTGTAGAAATGATCGTGTACCAGAAATGTGGTGTGTGTGTGTGAGGGAGAAAGGTTGTATTTGACCAGACACATTGGAAGCAAGATGAGACTCAGTAGCAGCGTTATATCTCAGAGGCTTGCTTAAGCTCTACCCTTGGGTAAAGAACCAGTTAAGTAAAATGGCCTGTTATGTTGCTGTTTACCACACATGCTGGGTTGCCAATTCCTGTTCTAATGGAAGGAAGGAGTTTGTAAGCCGCTTTGAGACTCCTTACAGAAGGGAAAATGGGGTATAAATCCGAGCTCCTCCTCCTCCTCCTCCTCCTCCTCCTCCTCCTACTACTACTACTACTACTACTACCACCACCACCACCACCACCACCACCACCACCACCACCACCACCACCGTGTTTCCCCGAATATAAGACACTGTCTTATATTAATTTTTGCTCCCAAAGATGCGCTATGTCTTATTTTCAGGGGATGTCTTATTTTTCTGTGTACTGTTCGACGGGCATGCTTCCAAACAAAAACTTTGCTATGTCTTACTTTCGGGGGATGCCTTATATTTCGCACTTCAGCAAAACCTCTACTATGTCTTATTTTCCGGGGATGTCTTATATTCGGGGAAACAGGGTCTACTACTACTACTATGTACAGGAAGACAAACTGTGATGGGAGCATTTATCAGGCAGTGACTGTTGGGGTGTTGGTACACAAGACTGATCCATCTTTGCCTGTGAAATATTGACGGCTATGAGGTTCTCTCTTTCCTTCAGGGTCCAGTAGCAGGAACAACCGATGGGAAGAAAATGGGAGCGACAAGCCCGCTGCCTACAAGACTTGGAATTCCCGATTGTACCCCAGGTGGAGAGAGGGAGACCCAAGGCAGAGGAACTGCTGGCGAGGTGTGGGCTCATTTTGAACAGGAAGTGGGGGTTCCACATGAGAAGGGGAAGTTGTGGGTTGAATCTCAGCAGCCTTCAGAGATGTACTGGGGAAAATGGCACTTGGGGCAACACCTGCTTGGGGTGTCGTCCCCAAGCCCCTCCGAGCCCCGGTTATCTTAGCTGGCGGAGGAGAACGGCTGCGGTCCCAGGCAGCCTAACGGGGCCGGGCCGGGCCGGGCCGAGCCGAGGGGCACCTGGTGGAACTGTGGCAGGCTCCCAGTGAAGTCGTTACGGCGACGCAATGAAGAGACGAGACGCAGCAAT
This sequence comes from Sphaerodactylus townsendi, assembly GCF_021028975.2. Lineage (NCBI taxonomy): Eukaryota > Metazoa > Chordata > Lepidosauria > Squamata > Sphaerodactylidae > Sphaerodactylus > Sphaerodactylus townsendi. The sequence continues at coordinate 174,369,268 of NC_059427.1, read as the reverse complement.
ATCAGGAAACTGGTGGAGAGAAGCCAGCGGCTCTGGCTAGTCTGCCTAGTCTGCCGAGCTGGGGTCCCTGGCACCTTTATTAAGGGTTTGGGAAGGCGGGAGAGCGGGACAAAGTTGCGCAATTCATGACTCAGCGGAGGGCTGCGTACGTGCAGGGAGAGACGTTCCTGTTTGGGTCGAATCCACATTCAGGTATCTTGTGACCTGGGCGTCTAGGAGATCTCGTGATGTGCGTACGTGTGAGCCCAGGAGGGGACAGATGGCACAGGCATTCCTGTGCACTTTCTGAGGCTCTACTGGGTTCGCTAACGCACCCCTACATCCCAGCCGGGCTGCTCCTTCAGGAGCCTGCCCTGCCATGCCCTGCCCAGCCTGCCCTGGGGCCACCAGGGACCACCATGATCTAACGGGTGGCGCCCAGGGTCAATCGACCCCCCATGTCCCTCTGGCAGATATGCCACTGGCAGCCTTAACTGGGGTGTTGGGACTCCAGACTTCTGTGGCATTTTTACCCCTTTCCTGTTACTTCCCAGGAGGCCATGTGGCATTTGACATCAGCAACGATGCCCCAACCATAACAGGAGCCAAGGCCACGTTCAGCATCGCTCTGCGATTCCCTCACAATCAGACTGTGCTACCAGATGGGCGCATAGTGTGGAACCAGAACTGCTCTACGAACGGTGAGGAAGGCTCTGCTGTGATGCATCTGTATTTTGCTAAAGGCCCTACAGAACTGAAGTGCCTACAAAAGCATTATGTACTACCTTGATTTCACTGGCTTTTACTTTGCTGACCTCATACTGAATTCTTGTTTTTCAAGTTTTGAGTTGTTTTATCTCTGTCGGTTTCCCTTGTTGTGGCTGATGTTAATGCTGATGTTTTATGAGCTTGGATTTTAAAGCCGTTTCTTTTTTTGACCACTAATTGCTGCTTAATTTTTCCTTACTCCTGTCTGATATATATATATACACATAGTGAATTCCCAGTTGAATTCCAAATCATCTTCAAGGTGTGGATTCTGACCTTTAAGGCCTTGCGCGGCCTGGGACCCTCGTACCTTCGGGACCGTATTACCCCATATGTCCCAACTCGACCTCTGCGCTCAGCAGAGGCCAATTTACTGGAGGTCCCCGGCCCCTCAATGATGCGGCTGGCCTCCACTCGAGCCAGGGCCTTCACGGCTCTGGCGCCAGCCTGGTGGAACACTCTCCCTCCAGCTGTCCAGGCCCTGCGGGACCTTGGGGATTTCCGCAGGGCCTGTAAGACTGAGTTGTTCCACCGGGCCTTTGGAGAGACCGGCCGCTGAGGGTGCCCCTGCCCCCTCCTCTTTACCCCCATGGGCCCTAATACCATCAGGACCCATTATTTTGCATTAGGAGGGTTTCGTAAGGATGCGGGCGATGCTTTAAGATATGACTGTGGTTTTAATTATATGTATGTTTTTAGCTGATGTTTTATCTGTACACCGCCCTGAGCCCTTCGGGGATAGGGCGGTATACTAAATTCAATAAATAATTATATATATATATATATATATACACACACACACACACACACACACACACACACACACACACACACACACATATATATACACATACATATATACATATACATATACATATATACATATGTACACACATATACACACATATATACACACACACACACATAATGCATATGTTAGAACAGGGATGGCCAATCTATGGTGCTCCAGATGTTCATGGACTACAATTCCCACCAGCCCCTGCCAATTCCCACCAGCCCCAATTGGCCATGCTGGCAGAGGCTGGCGGGAATTGTAGTCCATACACATCTGGAGCACCAAAGGTTGGCCATCCCTAGAGGTAAATTTTTTATGACTGCTAAAATGCAGCCTTGAGATTTTTGAATTGTGAGTTCAGGAAATGCATTGACTGAAATGATGAACAATATTGCTTCTTAATTTCCACATTCCCCCCCCCCTTGTTCCTCCCATCACTGCCTTACAGGTAGCCAGGTGAGGCAGGGAGACCCCGTTTTCCCTGATCAAGACATCAACATTTCTGATGGCTTCTTTCCTGATGGGGAGCCCTTTCCGTCACGTAATCAGGGCACACGGGGCAAATTTGTCTATGTCTGGCAGACATGGGGTAAGCGTTTGATTGTTGGCTTCTTAAGAATAATTTAGAGTTTTCAACTCCAAGTTGGGAAATTATTGTAGAATTGGGGGTGGCGCCAGAGGAAGGCAGGGGAGAGAGCTCAGCAGGGTATAATGCTATGTTATGATTTGTGATGTTATGTTTATTGACCCCATGTCATTGATGCATTTATTGATGGTTGTTCTACGACAGTGGTGGCAACCTTTGGCACTCCAGATGGTGTGGACTACAATTCCCATCAGCCCCTGCCAATTGGCCATGCTGGCAGGGGCTGATGGGAATTGTAGTCCATAACATCTGGAGTGCCAAAGGTTCGCCACCACTGTTCTACGATGTTATGTTTATTGATGTTATTATGTTGTTGAGCACCGCGCTGAGCCTTTCGGGGGAGGGCGGTATATAAATTAAATATACCATACCATACCACACCATGATGTTATCCATTCCTCCCTCCAAGCAGAGTTGCCAGGTCCCCCTAACCACCGCTGGGTGACAGAGGGCATCAGGTTGCCAACTCCAGGTTGAAAAATCCTGGAGATTAGGGGATGGCGCTTGGGTAGGACAGGGGTCCCATGAATTCAAAGCTCCCATTACCTCCAGGGGAACTGATCTCTGTAGTGTGGAGATGAGCTGTAATTCCAGGAATTCCCCAGGACCCACCTGGAACCTGGCATCCCTACTTCCAAAGCGGCCATTTTCTCCAGTGAAACTGATGCTTGTAGTCTGGAGATCTAGTGCAATTATGGGAGATCTCTATCAGCAGAGTTTAAAGTGGAGTCACTCTGGTAAGATGAGAAGGTCTGTAGTCTTCTTGCACTCACTGCAACCTTCTACCACTCTTGGAAAAGAATACTCTCCACACAAGATGTTCTTTCCATAGGAAGGTTTTACTTTAGCAGTTGCAAGGTTACACAAGTCTATGCTATACAAGACTATAAGACTATACAGAACTCTTCAGCAAGAACGAAGTTGAACACACACTGAATTTAGACTCAACTCAGACTCTCAACTTAGCATATACAATGCTTTGCTTCTTATATATCCAACAAGGATACTTTCCCCCCGCCCCGGCAACAGTCTCTCATTGGTCTAGAGTCACAGTTGAACTCACCAATCATGTTAAAGGTCAACGGTAGCTTCTTCGCCCTAGACTGGCTGTCTCCGGCCTCTGTGTTGGGCAAACTTCTGCTGACTAGGAGATGACCCTTTTGTGAACCTTTACTCTCTTTTTTTGAATATCATGACAATTTCCAGGCTGCACTTGGGGGTTGGCATGGCTAACCAAAACAGAGAGACATTTCCTGGTTTCCACTTCCTGTTCCTCTTCTCCACACTAGCAGCTTTTTGTTCAAGAATGTTTCTTTCTCACAGGGCGCTACTGGCAGGTAGAGGACGGTCCCTCATCCCTGCTGACCGTGGATACCAACGATATTCCGCTGGGTTCCTACACCATGGAAGTGGAGGTCTTCCACTATCGAGGACGTGAAAAATTCATCCCCATCGGGGGCACCTCTACACAGTTCAGCATCACTGGTAAGAATGAACGGCTGGACTCCATGTTGGGAGAGTCACTGTGGGCCAAAAAGAAGAGGAGGCTGGATGAAGAGGGAGCCAAGCATAATTCCTTTGGCTCGTGTTTATAGCAGCTACTGTCTCTATGCCCAATAAACTTCTTCATCCCTTATTTGCTTCTCTTTCCAGACCAGATCCCGTTCAATGTGGACATTGCGCAGGTGATGGATATAGACGGGACGGACGGCCGCTTTGTGCGAAACCGGGCTATTTCCTTTGGTGTTCGGCTCCACGACCCCAGTAAATACCTGGGTGATGCTGACATCTCCTACTCTTGGGATTTTGGAGACGAGAGCGGGACGCTGATTTCCCGGGTATCCCTGGTTACCCACACTTACCTCTCCGCTGGCACCTTCAGCCCTCGTGTGGTGATTCAGGCCGCCATCCCTTTGGCCTCATGTGGGAGCAGCACTTCAGAAGGGCCAGTCGTCATCCCCACAACAGATTCGAGGGGCAGCACAGTTCAGGCGACCAGTGCCCTCCCCACTGTCAGCAGCATAAGTGGGGCAAGCTCTGAGGGCATCCAGACTGCAGGTATGAGCCAGGGGCCCCGCCCCCTCACTAGTTAACCCAGTCAGCATTCTCGTTGGGGTTTTCCATTCTGGGCAGTTGCGACAAGGGCCTTCCTGGTTTGCCTGGTTCTGGAGCACAAGGGTACTTTCCACACAAGTCCCTGAAAACATTTGTGAAACGTTTTCAAAATGTTTTCAATCCCACTCCCACCCCATCTAAATAAATGTATACCCCGCTTTTCTCAAACAGAAGGAGTGATAAAGCAGTTTACAAACCCCTTTCCCTTCTTCTCCCCACAACACACACCTTGTGGGACAGGTGGGGCTGAGAGAGTTCTGAGGGAACCTTGACTGGCCCAAGGTCACCCAGCAGGCTTCATGTGAAGGAATGGGAAAACAAACCCAGTTCACCGGATTAGAGTCCGTTTCTCATGTGAAGGAATGGGAAGACAAGCCCAGTTCACCAGATTAGAGTCCGCTTCTCATGTGGAGGAGTGGAGAAATCAAACCCGGTTCTCCAGATTAGAGTCCACCACTCTTAACTACCGTACCATGCTAGCTCTCATTGGAACCAAGGCTTGGCCCAAGAGCTCGAGCATGAGCTGCGAACCGGGCACTGTGGTCTGTTTCTGTGCAGGCCCACTGCCTACTAGCCCAGACTAGCAGCAAGGTAGTTATTCCTGCTTCTGGGGTATCTGCTGAGTCTCCTGGTGGCAAGGTGTCCACTGCTGGTTCTTGGCCCATGTCTTAAGAAGCTGGAGACTTCAGGACCTTGCCTGTAGGCTATTGGGATATGGCTTCAGCAGCCATGAGCTCTGGGTCGGAGGGGCCTTTCTGGTGCTGGGGATCCCGTGAGCCTCTAGGTCTGTGGTGGCGAACCTTTGGCACTCCAGATGTTATGGACTACAATTCCCATCAGCCCCTGCCATCATGGCCAATTGGCCATGCTGGCAGGGGTTGATGGGGATTGTAGTTCATAACATCTGGAGTGCCAAAGGTTCGCCACCACGGCTCTAGGTTGACCTCAGACAGGAACCCTGCCTCATCTTGAAGCTCATGTAGGTCCTCCTTTGATGAGTCTGAGCCTGGTTCGATGAGAGTCAGGACAACATCTTTTGGTGCCCAGACTCCCAGCAGAAAAAAATGCTACCAGACCTGACACAGGCTGGCAGATGTGATTCACATTCAGGTGGAACCGAACCTCTGCCCCCTGGCTGCCATTTGGCCCTAGCTTCCACCAACCCATGTTTTGCATAAGACAGTGTGGTTCACAATATTCGATCATATGAAATGTAACACAGAGATGAGGCCTCGGGGTTTTGTTTCAAAGAGGGATGTCCACGTTTGAACTGCCTCTTGAAAGCCATAGACCACGGAGTAAGCTAAGGTGTCCACCTGGGCAGGCGTAGAATGTCTACCGTTGTCTGTTTTCCTGCATTCTCTCTACCTTTATTTTTTGCACATTCAGTCCCAGCTTCTGGAACTCCAGCGCCCCCAACTGAAGAGCAGCCTGAACCAGAAACTACGGAGACCGGATCCTTGGTCACTGCAGGGCCTGGTACAGTAGCCAACCAAGTGCCTGAAGGGGCCGATTTAGCAGCTGCCTCTTTGGACCCTGTGATTGTTGTCTCTGCCACCTCGGCTGAAGTTGCATCGGCCACCTCGGCTGAAGTTGCATCCGCCACCGTAGATCCCCTGTCTGTGTCCACTGCAGTGACTGCATCTCTGACCGGCACTGTGGCACCTGCTTCTTCATCCGTAGTGACCCCTGCGGATGACCCTAACACTACAGAATCCACAGTTTTGTCTCCAGTAGTGCCTACAACTGAGCCTCCGTCAGACACAATCTCTAGTGCAGCCAACACCCCTGCTTCTCCAGGAACAGAAGGTGGGTCTAGCAAGAGATACCAGGTCCCTCTGGAACTCAGCAGGGCAAGGACACATGCTGCCATATGAGATTTATTTTATTTTTTATTTTATGAAATTTAATATCCTGCCCAATCACAGCACAAGGCTGGGCTCAGGCCAGCTAACCAAACAGCAGTGGTGTAGTGGTTAAGAGCAAGTGCACTCTAATCTGGAGGAACCGGGTTTGATTCCCTACTCTGCTGCCTGAGCCATGGAGGCTTATCTGGGGAATTCAGATTAACCTGTGCACTCCAGTGCATGCCAGCTGAGTGACCTTGGGCTAGTCAGTTCTTCTGAGCTCTCTCAGCCCCACCCACCTCACAGGGTGTTTGTTGTGAGGGGGGAAGGAAAGGAGTTTGTAAGCCCCTTTGAGTCTCCTTCTGGAGAGAAAGGGGGGGGGGATATAAATCCAACTCTTCGTCTTCATTCCATGTCAATATCACAAACAGTAAAAATAATTTCATACAAATCTCACAACAATTCTGTAAGTCTGTTACAACTATTCCAAGATGGCGCTCCTCAGACTTTATAAACAAATTATCCCATTCCTATTACCTCCTTTCTAATCTGAGTTTATCTTAAATAAAAGGAAGGGAGGGGGAAAGGCTCAGATGGGGGAAAAGACATGGGAGGCTAGCCATGTTAGAATTAAACCGTGGCTGCCTTTGGTTAAGGCCTGGTGGAACGTCTCCATCTTGCTGGCCCTACAGATTAAATCCCAGGCCTTGGTTGAGGCCCACTGGATACTTTTAGGGCCAGGAAGTAACAGAAGATTACGTTTGGAGGAGAGCAGTTGGGGGGAAAGAGAGGTGGGAAAGCATGTGTGTGTTCAGAACTGGCTCATCACTGTAAACCTCAATTGTTTCTCAACAGATCCTACAGAAGACACCACAACCATTGATCTAACTGCATCCGTTGTGCCTGACATTGATCTAACTGCATCCGTTGTGCCTGACATTGATCTAACTGCATCCATAGTGCCCGATATTGGATCAGTTGCAACCAATGTGGTCCAGGTGTTGGTAAAACGGCAGGCACCATCTGGCTGTCTCCTCTACCGTTATGGGACTTTTGCCACTAATTTGGATGTTGTCCGTGAGTCTTGGAGACGGGGTGGTGAGAGAGGGGTATGGGGGTCACTTGGAGCACTACAAAGTCCACAGAAATGTTTATTATCCGGCTTGGGCTATTTCAGGTTGATTGTAAGAAAGAGTTAATCAGGTGGATTAAATCCACATAGACCTGCAGCTCCACAACTTCTAGGAGAGTTCTGAGGTCATTAGAAAAGGATAGAGAAGTATGACCTTTATGGCTGAACGTAAGGATGACAACTGGGTGTAGGTATAAACCTAATTCAAAACCTAATAATCTGGATATTTGCCCATTTTAAACAAGCCCATTTCTTTCCTTCTTCCAGTGCCTCCTTCAGCTCCTCTTTATTTAGAGATACATTCAAAAGTCTATCTATATATAATAAAGTCTACATAATATAATAAGAACATAAGAACATAAGAACAAGCCAGCTGGATCAGACCAGAGTCCATCTAGTCCATCTCTCTGCTACTCGCAGTGGCCCACCAGGAGCCATTGGGAGCTCACATGCAGGATGTGAAAGCAATGGCCTTCTGCAGCTGTTGCTCCCGAGCACCTGGACTGTTAAGGCATTTGCAATCTCAGATCAAAGAGGATCAAGATTGGTAGCCATAAATCGACTTCTCCTCCATAAATCTGTCCAAGCCCCTTTTAAAGCTATCCAGGTTAGTGGCCATCACCACCTCCTGTGGCAGCATATTCCAAACACCAATCACACGTTGCGTGAAGAAATGTTTCCTTTTATTAGTCCTAATTCTTCCCCCCAGCATTTTCAATGGATGCCCCCTGGTTCTAGTATTGTGAGAAAGAGAGAAAAATGTCTCTCTGTCAACATTTTCTACCCCATGCATAATTTTATAGACTTCGATCATATCCCCCCTCAGACGTCTCCTCTCCAAACTAAAGAGTCCCAAACGCTGCAGCCTCTCCTCATAAGGAAGGTGCTCCAGTCCCTCAATCATCCTCGTTGCCCTTCTCTGCACTTTTTCTATCTCTTCAATATCCTTTTTGAGATGTGGTGACCAGAACTGAACACAGTACTCCAAGTGCGGTCGCACCACGGCTTTATATAAGGGCATGACAATCTTTGCAGTTTCATTATCAATTCCTTTCCTAATTATCCCCAGCATAGAGTTTGCCTTTTTCACAGCTGCCATGCATTGAGTTGACATTCCCAATAAAGATGCATAACATATATGTTATATTACGTATAATATAATAAATATGTGCCAAGCATATGTGCCAATAGAATAGAATAGAATGGCCCTTTCCGCACAAAGCATTTAAAGTTTTGAAAACGTTTTTAAAAGAATCGCTTTTGTCAGTTTGTCCAAATTGCCCATAAAAATAAAGCGTTCCAGGTGAAAACGGTTCATTTTTAAAAACCTCATGCCTGGCTTTGATGCTACAAAGACTTGATATCAGAAGCCCTAAATATTCTGACTTCAAATCCATGTAGCATTGAATCCACAACACACAAAACAAAAGGAAAAATTGCATGTTCGTAGTCAATAATGAATTCATTACTGTACAGCAATGCCAGAAATGGCGGACAGCTGCAATGCCAGATGAGAAAACGTCCATAGGAAACTTCAGCCGGAGAAACAAAAGTAGAAGAGTTGAAGGGGTGTGTGGAAATAAAGCATTTCCTGTTTCTCCACACAGACAAGAAGGAAACATTTTGAAAAAGTTTCCAGAAAAAAGATTAGAGGATCCAAATAAAATATTTTGAGGATGAAATAAAACTTTTCAAAACATTTTTTTTGGGGGAAAAACTGGCCAGAACTCCTTAGAGGAAATGTTTTATTTCTTTCCTTAAAATGTTTTATTTTGGCTGTGCGGAAATGGCTGATATCTATGTAACATAATAAAGTTTGTGCGTGTACATGTATGTATGCATAGGTGTATTCACTTTAATAGGCAGCAGAAGGAATATATCGGGGCTGCGAGTGGGACAAACTAGGAGGCCCATTGTCATTCTCTTTTATTGCAGAGGGAATTGAAAGTGCGGAGATTGTGCAAGTGGTGGCACTGACCCCCAGCATCTCTGAGAACACAGTGGACCTTACGGTGACCTGCCAAGGAAGGTAAGGAAGGCATGCTCCAGGAAGGTTCTTCACCTATCCTAAGTCAGATTTCTGTACATTGCAGCAAGTGGCAATGACAGTGGGAAAACAGGAGCAGCAGCAGTAGATACTATTTACACCAGGGGTTGGTGTAACGAACTAGCAAAGTCCAGGCCAAAGTAACCGTTCTCAGTTCTTTATTGTGCTGGTCTGAGAGCCTCAGACCTTTGATTTTAGATTTTACACAGTGGCACATCACATTCCCGCCAATCCAGAATAAACAAAGCCAATACTCAAAGCAATACAGAATAAACAAAGCATAGTTTCACACAGGCAAGTAAAGATAACCTACAAGCAAAAAAAATCCCCATCTCAAGCAGAAAGCCAGAAGCAGCCGGCAGCCACCTCTCAAGGACAGAACACACACTCACCACATCCTGACAGTCGGCAACCTTTACCACCCAAAGAGCTATTTGGACCCATTTTCCACAGCCCCGAAGATCTACCGAGCTGGAGAGGTGGCTCCGCATGGAGCTGCCTCCAGTTCGGCCCCTCCATTCACCTTTCCTTCCAGTGCTGGGAGGCGTGGGCGCCGGGCAGGGAAATCCCCTCTGCCCGACCAAGCAGGCAGCCGCCTGGTCCATGAGGCAGAGAGGGGATGGCGTCTGAGGCCTGCCCGGTGCTGCTGCCTCTTGCGCTGCGGCGCCCTCACGCATGGAGCCGCCTCCGGTTTGGCCCCTCCACTCACCTTTCATTCCAGCACTGCTCTGGAGGATTGGAGGGACACGCCCATGCTACCCTCCGACCTCCAGGCCACGCGGAACCGCAGTATAAGGCTGAAAGAGCCGCATGTGGCCCCGGAGCCGCGGGTTGCAGACCCCTGATTTACACAGACAGAGCATTCCAGAGGGGCGCCCATGTTAAATCTGTAGCAGCAAACTGAGACAGGAATCCAGTGGCACTTGAAAGACTAAGGCTGTTTTTTCACTTTCGAAATGTCCCAATGGCATATCTGGGGAGAGTACCTGCTACGGGGCTTCTCACCCTGCTTGTAGTGCCCCACGGCTGCCCGCAGTGGTGGGATTTAAATAATTTAACAACCAATTCCAGTGGTGGAATTCAAATAATTTAACAACTGGTTGTTGACAAGCACTATTTTAACAACCAGTTCTGCCGAAGTGGTGCGAACCGGCTGAATCCCACCACTGGCTACCTGGCTCTTTCCTTTGCTCGAGTCAGGGCCGGTGCGGGAAGCCCCATCTGGTTCCCCACGAGTCCGGGGCTTTCCCATAACCAACGCAAGCTCTTCCACGCATGCGTGGGCAGCCTCCGTTTCCTGCGTTTGGATTTGCTGAATCTTGCCCCATTCGTCTCACTCACTTTCAGTACTTAAAAAAAAAATTAAAACCAGAATGCAGGCAGGTACTGAGAATCTATGGATTTCCAGTTTCTCATAAAACGAACAGGGTTGAAGCAGGTGGGAGAATCAAAACAAACTGGTGGAGAGGAATACAAGGAAATCAGAAACTGAGCCAGGAGACCTGCGGGGTGATTTGTGTATCCCCATACACAAAGCTGAGAATACACAAAGCTGAGAAAGGAAATCCGCAATGGAGGACAGAGGCGTAGCTACAGGGGGACCGGGGGTGTGCATTGCACTGGGCGCGCGCCGGGGGGAGGGGCAGCAAAAATTTCAGGTTTATTTTTTGTATTTTTGAATGTTTTTCAGTTTTTGGCCTGTAGGGGGCACAGTTTTTAGGCTAGCAGCACCAAATTTTCAGGGAGTTTTCAGGGGACTCTCCTGATGATGCCACCCAGGTTTGGTGAAGTTTGGTACAGGGGGTCCAAAGTTATGGACTCCCAAAGGGGGTGCCCCATCCCCCATTGTTTCCAATGGGAGCTAATAGGAGATGGGGCTACACCTTTGAGAGTCCATAACTTTGGACCCCCAGAACCAAACTTCACCAAACCTGGCTGGTATCATCAGGATAGTCTCCTAAAGATACCCTGAAATGTATATGCTGCTAGCCTAAAAACTGCACTCCCTGCAGGCCTAAAACTGAAAAAAATACAAAAAAATACAAAAAACACAAACGAACATGGGGAGGGGGGGCGGCAGCAAAACTCAGATTTTGCGCCAGACTCCATTTTCCCTAGCTACGCCTCTGATGGAGGAGAACAAGGCTGACGGCAGTAATGGGAAGTTGGAGAGGTCTTCCCCCAACATTCGGATTTCTGTTCTTGTTGTGTTTGCAGCCTCCCTGAAGAAGTCTGCACGACCATCGCAGATGCTGAGTGTCTGACAGCCCAGCAGACCATCTGTACCCCAGTCCAGCCCAGCCCTGACTGCCAGTTGGTTTTGCGGCAGGTCTTCAACCAGTCTGGCCTTTACTGTGTCAATGTCTCCCTGGCTGATGCCAATAGTCTGGCAGTCGCCAGCACCCAAGTCAATATCCAGGGTAAGGCCAGAACCTCTGGGAGTCAACCTTTCAGTAGTTCAGTTCTATCCTAGCTGTCAAGCCTTAAAGTTTCTTGGAGGAAAGAAAAGTCTCCTTCGGTCCCTTCCTGTAGCATTGTTACAGCTGTACTCTGTCTCACAAAAAGATGCTAGTAAATTGTATATTCCTCCACCACTGAACTCAACATGCTGGACCTTCTTTGTTGTAGAATGCTGTTCCTGGGTCCTAGTGCCTACCTGCTTGCAGCCCCCCCCCCCCCCCGCATCTGTTTGAAAGTTTGATGATAGTTAGTCAACGGACTATAAATGCTCTTGTATTGCTCTTGTATCAAAGTTCAGTAACACACAAAATAATAGTTTTGACAAAGGCAGCACATAAAAATCAATGATAATTCATTGTCATATTCATTTGGGACTGTATTCTAATGCGGATGCATACAATTTTCTTGACTGCTGCTCCTCAACTGACTGTACTAACATCTTTATCTGAGACACAGTATATCGTACTATCACAATAGCCAACATAGTGCAGTGGTTAAAGTGTCAGATTAGAGTCTGGGAGACCCAAGTTGAATGCGCACTCTACCATGGAAGTTTGCTGGGTCACTTGGGCTGGTCACTCGCTGTTAGTCTAATGTACCTCACAGGGCTGTGCAGGTAGGTAGTAAAAGTTTATTGTCTTGACCATAGGCCTTCACAATCTCTTCATACACAGCATCATAAAATGAAAACATGCACAAAAGCACCCCAAAGGACTTAGCTAAAATGGACTACATTAACTCTATATAACTATCCCTATCGAATAATACAACACAACATCATTACCCCATGCTTAGCCTGATTCTTCTTGCATTATTATTATTATTATTATTATTATTATTATTATTATTATTATTATTATTATTATTATTATTATTATTATTATTATTATTATTATTATTATTATTTATTGTATTTATAAACCGCCCTCCCCCGAAGGGCTCAAGGCGGTGAACAAAACATAGAAATAGAGCACACAATAAAATCAGTAATATCAAATTGGATTAAATAAACATTAAACAGTGGCTCTATCAATGTTAAAATCACCCCATTAAAAGCAGCGATCAGTCAAATATATAGATGGCGTCCTACTAACGGATCCCCAAAAAAGAAAAAGAGGAAGGAACGGTAGGATCCACAGATGTTATAGAAAGGAGAAAAGGGGGGGGGGGGTCAGCGGCCGGCCTCCCCAAAGGCCCAGTGGAACAGCTCGGTTTTGCAGGCCCTGCGGAACTCGTTAAGGTCCCACAGGGCCCATGTAGCTGGAGACAGAGCGTTCCACCAGGCTGGGGCCAGAGATGTAAAAGCTCTGGCCCGGGTGGAGGCCAGCCGCATCATTGAGGGGCCAGGGATCACCAGCAGATTGGCCTCTGCTGACCGCAGAGGTCGATTTGGGACATATGGGGCAAGACGGTCCCATAGGTACGGAGAAAAAAGCATGAGGAAAAAGTGCCACTCAATTGGTAATATATGGATCACCATCAGATAATAGACAGATCAATTTCCCAGTGTTATTGGAAGAATTCCTTTAATATATTTGGATCTTACGTTATCATAGAGGGGACACTCCAGAACATAGTGCAGAATGTCCTCATCTGCATCACTACCACAGATACATCTGTAGTTAGGTACTGGTACATTACTACATCGTGCACTATACGCTGCCGTTGGTCTGGCCTGGAATCTCAAGTTGGTAAACGCCATTCTAAAGATATAAGTTGGCAAATTCTTTAAGTTGGGCTGTTGTGAGGAAAGAAGAAGAAGAAGAAGAGTTTGGATTTATATCCCCCCTTTCTCTCCTGCAGGATACTCAAAGGGGCTTACAATCTCCTTCTACTTCCTCCCTCACAACAAACACCCTGTGAGGTAGGTGGGGCTGAGAGAGCTCCGAGAAGCTGTGACTAGCCCAAGGTCACCCAGCTGGCGTGTGTGGGAGTGCACAGGCTAATCTGAATTCCCCAGATAAGCCTCCACAGCTCAGGCGGCAGACCTGGGAATCAAACCCGGTTCCTCCAGATTAGATACACGAGCTCTTAACCTCCTACGCCACTGCTGCTCCTGGAGAGAAGAATGTTTGCAGTTTGGGGTCCACTTTGGGTAGAAAGGCAGGGTGCATATTAAGAAAATAACCTTGAATAGCAAGAAGGCAGACCGTGGCGTCTTCGTTTTCTGTGCACTTAGAAGATACATATTTGGAGGAGGCACAGAGGGGCATTATAAGGCTAGTTTGAAGCACTGACCTTGCATTCATTTCTGGAGGAAATGTATGCGTCCTCTCCAGCCTTACTGGCTGTCTCTGTTACTTTGCTCAGCACTCTGAAACCAAATGGAAACCAACTGTTGCTCCCTCCTCTTTTTCTCCTGCAGCAGGAAGATCTCCAGCCTCAGCCCAAATAACTCTAGTAGTTGGTGTGGTGCTAATTGCTGGTCTCTTAGGTGCCATTGCCTATACCTACAGGTAAGTCTCTGCCTAGCAGTTCTGAGTTCAGTCTGAGTCAGGAGCAAGGGTGTCAACTCAGAAGCTAGTAGCATGACACAGAAGAGGCGGCCTAGAAATCTAAAATATAAATAAATAAAAATAAATAAATAAGAGTCTAATGCAGGAGTGTCCAACTCTGGCACCCCAGATGTTCATGGACTATGATTCCCATCACTCCCTGCCAGCATGGCCAATTGGCCATGCTGGCAGGGGCTGATGGAAATCGTAGTCCATGAACATCTGGGGTGCCAGAGTTGGACACCCCTGGTCTAATGCCTCTGCAACAAGAGACTTCTTTCCTGCTCAGTTGTATTATGACAACAATAACCAAATCTTGCTCCACCTAAATGAGAAGATCCAACGAGTCTGGAGCATTCAGTGACTACCAATATGAATCAAGGCTTTATTGAACGCTGGAAAGACTTGGGTAGGTGAGGCAGTTGATAGATGGATCTTCTGAAGCTGCCTTATACTATCTTTTCATCTTGGACTGGGGCCCCTTCCGGGTTAGATTTACTTTAGAATTATGGATCAGCCCAGTAGTGTGTGTGAGTGCAGTTTATAGAAACTTCTCAAGAGATAAATGTAAAAGGTAAAACTTACATTTATTCAAGCATCTCCAGTTCACAGCTTTGTTCCAGGAAAAAGGTAGATAGAAAGAAACCCTAATCAAAGAATTAGTTTCCTTACGACAAGTGGGCGCTCTAATGCACTGTCACGTGTGTGCAGGTGAGAGACTGCTTCAGTAGGAAAGCCCCACTAACGCAGGTAGCCATTGCGCATGCGCTCAGGACGAAGGCCAGGTCAGAAGAGAAACCAGCATGGGGAAGAAAGGAAGTTAGTGGGCGGCCTCCTAGCCCAGACAAGGAGGGCAAGCAAGAGAGGCAACAACACAGTTAGAATGAGATACACAGCACCGCCCAGTGTCCAGGCATGCAGAAGTCGCTTATTCCAACATTCCGCGCATGCGGAATAATGCTCTTTCAATGTACTTTCATTGCATTTTGCAGCTGGATTTTACTGTGCGGAATATCAAAATCAACTTGGAAACAAATGTGAAAGTGGATTGAAAGTGCATTATTCTGCATGTGCGAAAGGGACCTGGGCCTCTCCCAGCTCTGTTGAGTTTATTTAGCCATTTGACCAGAGGATATAACCCTGAGAAGGTAGTCCATGCACAACTAGCAAGGTTACAAGTTTGTTACATCGATCAGAGATCTCTGCACTGTCCGGGCGCACCCTCCTGCCACCCCCGCGCCCGGAATTGCGCATTCGGGCGGCCAGGCGGGCACCTTGCCGGCCGGTCGAAATGTTGACGTGACCACAGGAGAAGCGGGCGGCGAGGTGAAGCGGGGCCGGGTCGAAGAGGCGACGGGGAAGCAGAACGAAGGCTCGGCGGCATGCAGGGCCATAGCCTCGGCCGCGCGCAGCGCAGCTGAGCCCGATCAGCTCGGCTCGGAGTGGCCTCAGCTCGGGAGAGGGCGGGATTTGAGAGCCGGAAGGGCATTTAAGGCTGGAAGCAACAACGCACGAGAGCTGCTGCTGCAGCGGGGTGCAGGGAAGGGACTGGTTGGTGGCAGTGGGAAAGTTGAGGGAGTGGCCGGGTTGAGCCGGGTGGGCAGGCCAAAGACAGCTCAGCCCGGGGAACTGACTCTAGCCCAGTGAGGTAACTGGAGAGGGCGTGCCGGCCCTTTGGAGCGTGGGTCCAGATGGCAGTGAGGCAACTGCAGCAGGTCCATTTACCGGCACTCACAGGGTTTGCAAGGGAAGGCTGTGAAGCCAGGGACGGGCTGCCTACAACAACAGGCGCCCTGTGGGCTAAACTATTTCTTGGCCCCTCGGGCCAATTAGAAAAAGACACCTCTGGGGAGGCAAGCCCCCAGGAAAGGGAGGGAGGGAAGGAACCACAGCCCGAGAGCCCTGGGCGGGGAGGGGAAGCGCCACAGCACTCTACTGGCTGTATAGCAAAACTTTGCCACTGCTTAAGAGGAATAGTAATCGCCTTATCCTCAAGCAAAAAGTTAACCATAAAATCATCCAAAGGTCTAAAAATTGTGGTCAGCAAGGTGAAATCAATTGATTTCTAACATCCCGATAAAAGACACAATACAATAAAATGTGGGTAGCTGTTTCAATTTCACCAGTTGCAAGGACACAGCCATAAGCATACAATGAAATCTTCCACTAAACAGAGCTGATGGAACGGCATTAAAACGAGCGCTTGAAAAGACCCATGAAAACTTGGCGAAGGTGACGGATTTAAGATAAGGGTCAGTGGAAAATCCTTCCCGACTCTTTAGTAATCTATATGGGCTTAGAAGAAAGGTGATCTCATTCTGCAACTTGATGTCTGTGAGCCGTTGACTAACCCTGTTTTTTTTGTCTACTCAAACTCATTTCTAATAAATTATCAGGAGCTGGACCTATGGAAAGAAGTTTGTTGATTATCTCCAGGCTTCAAGAAGACTGATAGTTGTTGATAGAAAGTAGGGTATAAGACCCACAAGGTCAAGATGGATTTTCAGCTAGTAATTGATGATTATTAACCAAGCCCATGGCCTCTACTTTTAACAGCTTAGCCTTCAGCCGAAGCCCTGCACTGGGCACACATTTTGGAATGTTAAAGAGAGCTCTAAGAACGCCTAATTGTTTTCTCTCTAAAGGAACAAAGTTAGAATAAGGGTCTAATTGGGCACCATTTGTAAGTTGTGCTAAGGATCTGTCTAAAATAGCTTAATTGCAGCTGGAATAAAATCACCTCCTTAATAGGACCTCTGTACTTCTTTGGAGGAGATACCAGGAATTGAAATTGAGACACTGAGCACACGCTTCACTACCAAGTGATTGGTGGGCTTTGCCTCTTTCCCAGCACATATCTATTTCATTTTTTTAGGAAACTACAGTAGAGAAACAAGGCAACCTAAAGCCAGGGAAAATGGAGCCCGGTGCAAAATCTGAGTTATGCTGCCCCCCCCCCCCCAATGTTTGTTTGTGTTTTTTGTATTTTTAGTGCTTTTTCAGTTTTTGGCCAGCAGGGGGTGCAAGGTTTTAGGCTAGCTGCTAGCAGCATAAAAAATTCAGGGTATCTTTAGGAGACTATCCTGATGATACCAGCCAGGTTTGGTTCAGGGACTTTCAAAGGTGTAGCCCCATCTCCTACTAGCTCCCATTGGAAACAATGGGGGATGGGGGCACCCCCTTTGGGAGTCCATAACTTTGGACCCCCTGAACCAAACCTCACCTAACTTGGGTGGTGTCATCAGGAGAGTCCCCTGAAAACTCCCTGAAATTTGGTGCTGCTAGCCTAAAAACTGCCCCCCCCCGCAGGCCAAAAACTTAAAAACACTAAAAAATACAAAAAACAAACCTGGAAATTTTGCTGCCCCCCCTCCAGGTGCAAGCCTGGTTCAATGCGCCCCCCCCCCCCCCCCGGTCCCCTTGTAGCTACGCCTCTGCCAGAGCCTCAATGAACAGTTACATAACTGATGCAGCACTCTGGTCAAATAAATATCATATTGATACATGAAGCTATTTTAAATGGGGTCAGACCATTGGTCAATGTTGCCTACTTGGGCTTACAGAGGCTCTCCAGGGCCTCAAGTGGAGGTCCATTCCGTTATATTAACTTTTTAAGTGGGCATGCCAGGAATTCAGTCTGGGACCTTTTGCAAGCAAATTAGGGGCTCGACCACTAAGCCACTGCTCCACCCGTCGAGGGGGTTAGCTGCATCAATGAAATTGGAAAGCTCCTAATTGAAATGGTGGTTGGAATCAAAAACTTGTGACCTCCTCCCCAAGGCTCTAAGTAAGCAGATTTCCCCTGCCCCCTTTCCCCCTGCCCCAACAGTCCATTTTTACCTTCTCATAATCCCTTTGTTTTTTGGCATGTGATCTCAACCTTAAAATGATCATTGTGGACCAAAAGTTCACTGGTATCGAGTCCTTGACGGTGCAACGTCCGCAGGGCAGAGAAATATCTACCTGTGTTTATTTTATTTACCAAGGTCGGGCTCAGGGTGGCGCACAACATTTAAAAACAGTTTCCCAATACATAAAATGAATAACCAATTCCTCATTAAAAACACACTAAAATCAAGACGGGACCGCATCACCCCTTATGTCCCACATAGACCACTACGCTCGGCGGTGGCGGAACTGCTGGTGACCCCTAGCCCCACAACGATGCGGCTGGCCTCGACCCGGGCCAGGGCCTTTATGGCTCTGGCCCCTGCCTGGTGGAATGCTCTACCTCCACCTGTTCGGGCCCTGCGGGACCTTGGTGAGTTCCGCAGGGCCTGCAAGACAGAGCTATTCCACCGAGCTTTCGGAGAGGTTGGCTGCGGCTTTACTGCCCCCCACTGAAATTGAAACTGAAATTGAGGCTGCCAGTTTCCATCTTTTGTCCTCTTGATTGGGCCTGTTGCTGTTGCTGATTCCATCAGGGCCCTGCCTGTTCCCTTCCTTTCTTCTTTCTTCTTTTGGCCTTTGGATCGGGCGCCTGTTTTTAACTGTTTAATTCTTACTTGTTGTGAGCAACTGCTGCTTAAGTTTTAACGGGTTTAATAAGTTTAAGTTTATGTTGTTTTGAGTTGCTGTTTGGAGAACAGCCATTTTGTGAGCCGCCTCGAGCCCTCCAGGGAAGTAGCGGCCTATAACTTTAACAAACAAACAAACAAACAAATAAATAAAGACGGCGAACAAATAAGCCCCTATTCTTTTTTTTTAATGGATTTCATTTTGACTTCAGAGTCTCAGGTGGGAATGGGAGTCTGTGGGGGTGCTACATGATATTTTTGGTGCTCGGTCCGCCCTCGATTTTTAACAGATTCTTTTTCTCCTTTGCAGACGTGTCCCCCTCCGTACCGTGACTTCTGCCGGCACTTTCCCCAGAAACTGGCTGTCCGGCCGTTCCCGTCTGCGCCACTTCCTACGCCAAGCTTTCGGGAAGGGGGCTAATGGGGAAAGCAGCCCACTGCTGAGTGGGAATGTTATCTAAAGATGGAGACAAATGCTACGGGACCCACCTGAGCCTTGTCCGTTACTGTCCATGAGGCCTGCACAGAGAAAGGAGATGGTGTCTGCCCATGAATACTTCCCCTCTAAATTGCTCTTCCCAGCACTGTTATTCTTTTTTTTTTAAAAAAAATGCCAACTAAGTAAAAGCCAAGACTTCTTGATGCTGCCTTCACAGTGCCTGCCTGGGTGGGAAGAATACAGTCACGGTTGCAGTGTTAATTCAGGCCGGTGGTTCATGATCCTTTCCCCCAACATTTTATTTTATACACTACAGCCAGAGGGGCTGCAATATTAAAGGGGAGGAACGGTGCTGGGAAGAGTATTGTTGCTATCTTCTGTTCCTGTTAAAGAACAAGAGTTCAGATTTGTACCCTACTTTTCCCTCCTGTAAGGAGTCTCAGAGCAACTAACTAACACCTTCCCTTCCTTTCGCTGCTACAGGCACATTGTGAGGTTGGTGGAGCTGAGAGAGTTTGGAGAGAACTATCACTAGCCCACAGTCACCCAGCAGGCTTCATGTGGAGGAGTGGGGAGGTGAACCTGGTTCACCAGATTAGAATCTGCTGCTCCTATGGAGGAGTGGGGAATCAAATCTTTTTCTTCACATTCGAGTCCACTGCTCTGAACCACTACACCAGTGGTGGCGAACCTTTGGCACTCCAGATGTTATGGACTACAATTCCCATCAGCCCCTGCCAGCATGGCCAATTGGCCATGCTGGCAGGGGCTGATGGGAATTGTAGTCCATAACATCTGGAGTGCCAAAGGTTCGCCACCACTGCACTACACCATGCCGGCAGGATAGATACTGTCTTGTCATCTGAAGCATATACACTTTTATTAGCAACTGCAACAAATGGAGATTAGATTTATACCCTGCTTTTCTCTACCTTAAAGAGTCTCAAAGGGTGTCACGAACTCCTTCCCCTCCTCTCCCCACAACAGACACTTTGTGAAGTAGGTGCAGCTGAGAGAGTTCTGAGAGAACTGCTATTAGCCCAGGGTCACCCAGCAGGCTTCATGTGGAGGAGCGGGGAAGCAAATTCAGTTCACCAGATAAGAGTCCGCCACTCATGTGGAGAAGCTAGGAATCAAACCCCATTATCCAGATTAGAAGCTAGGAATCAAACCCCATTATCCAGATTAGAAGCTAGGAATCAAACCCCATTACCCAGATTAGAAGCTAGGAATCAAACCCCATTATCCAGATTAGAGTTCACTGCTGTTAACCATTACACCACATTGTTTTTATGCCTGCTGGGGAAATGCACATATGTATAATTTTTCCTAAAAAACTTTTTTGTGGGGTGGGGGGGGAAGGGACTGATTTTTAATAGGAATATGAAGAATTTCCCACATTAAAATTGCAGCTCTACAGTTTGCATTATATAAATGTATTGTTAAAAAGGAATGTGGAAATACACGATCGTGTATATTTGCCCTCTGTGGTCACATGCCTTGTGGTCAACAGGTCAGAGCTCCTTGTGGTCAACAGGTCAGAGCTCCAGACCTTGATCTGTCCCCTCTGGGATCAACTCTGTCCCAACCATTAGCTGACAATAATCCCAACTCTTTCCCAACCAACGGCTGTTAAAACGCCATCCCTGCAGATAATCTGAGTTTTGCACTGAACTAGGTAGGAGAATTCTGTTCTCCCCTTTCACTTTTCAGGAAAAGCGAATGATTTCTTAGGTCAGGGGCAAAGGTAGGGGTTGCTGGCAGATCTAGCCTCAGATTTCTCCATTCTGCTGACTGACACTGAATTCATCTGTCAAGGTCAGTATTATTTGCTTCAACTCTAAGGTTTTAAGCACAGGTGTTTCACGTTCCATATTATCCGGCCCTTTTAAATGAAGATTCTGAGGGCCGGAACCTCGGGACTTCACAATGTACCACTGATCCAAGCCCCCCCCTCCCCCAATGTGCTAATGTAACACAGGCCCAGAAATGTTTGTTTGGGGAAGGTCACCCCGCTTGAAGTCTGCAATAGCAGAGTACAGAACTCTATAAACAGGTTCCTCAAAGCTTGGGTTTCACAAGTGCTGTTGTCCTACATTTCTGAGCAGATATGAAAGATCCTTCTGAGAGGGATGTGAATGATTTCTTATTATAGAAAACAAATACTTCAGCCTTTTACAGGACAGTTATGCACAAGGTGTCTGCTGCGTGATGGGGGTGAATGTCCACTGTGATAAGATGTCTTTTATAGATCTATTTCCTCAAGCCCTACTTTCACTTTCCACTCTCTCTGCAGCAAGTGAAACCATTTCTAGCATGATTTAATTTGCTTTGCCACCAGAGTGGGACAGAGTTACCAGTGAGCACAGCTTTGCCTTGGACATCTTCCCTCCCCACATGGCCAGCCTTCCCACTCCCTCACACTACCATCCATGCCTCCCCAGCGCCCTTCCCCATTCCATGTCCTGGCTGCTTCAAGTCACAGAAAAGAAGCTCACTCACACAGGCTTAGCCAAAACACACTAATCTCTAATTCTCATATTGATATATTGAGATATTAATATAATAACAACAGAGAGCACTTGGAAATAACAAGCATCTCTGTACTCCTGTGGCGGCGGCGGCAGCATCAAGAAATGTGTGTGTGTGTGGAGGGGAGGAGAGGGGGAGAAAATACTAGCTCTATGATAGTCCCCTTCTTTAATAGCCTGTGGTCCAGGGAATTGCTTTGATTCTTCCATTTATGTGGGCGGATTGTTTTTGGAACAGTAATATTGATACAAGTGTATCTTAAAGGGCTAAGCCAGCCATCTTGAGATCTATAATGAGATATGTGCCTTTAAGGATTAGTTGATGGTTGGGGTTAAGGCAACCAAGCCCAGAAGAGTTCTCTGCACAAAAGCTCTGTGGCAGGAGTGAGTGCCTACTTGCAAGTAAACAGAAATGTAAGGAGGCCCACTACACAGACAAGAGCCCCGAGGTAAGAACTCCATGCATAATGGGGCACAAGGAATAATTCTTGAAGTGAAGGCAGGTCGAATATTAAATTAGAGCTCACCTGGAATTTTGAAGCCGATGAACATATCAACACTGAACAGTGGCACACCTTCTATGTCCTGTTCCCCACCACTATCCTGCTCAAGTGGTCACCCATGGAGAAGTTATGGAGCCTTTTAAAAAGAAAACCACCATGACAAGGCTAGCCATTTTCCACAGCAACACCTGCCAAGTCTAATTATTTTAAGATTCAAGTTTCTTCGGGGACTGCGCACACCACCTCCCCAGCTCTAAAGTGAAAACTGTTCTTAAAAAAATAGGGAGGAAGGAGACAGGAAAATAAACTCCCCCTTATAATAGGGCTGTCCCCTCCACCACCTGCCCTCCTGTTGCAAAGAAGCCCCGCTCCTCCATGTTCCGCTGTAGAAAATGTGGGAGTGACAAGTAACCATCTTCCCTCTTCTGGTGTTGGCCAAAGCAAAACACCCCAACCTCGAAGCTACAACAGGAATGAAAAACGGAGTCTCTCAGTCTAAATCCAGAAGAATGGGTCGCAGCTCTTCTCCAAACAGACACAGTAATTGGAAAGCAAACCTGGCCCTCCCGCACAACCTGAAGCTGTGGGCAGATGATAACTTTTCATGTACCTGATATGGTTAGGAGTGGCCAGTGTGGCGTGCACACCACCTTTGTAGGTATGGGGTAGAAAAAATTTCTCTCTTTCTCACAATACTAGAACCAGGGGGCATATATTGAAAATGCTGGGGAGAAGAATCAGGACTAATAAAAGGAAACACTTCTTCACGCAACGTGTGATTGATGTTTGGAATATGCTGCCACAGAAGGTGGTGATGGCCACTCACCTGGATAGCTTTAAAAAGGGCTTGGACAGATTTATGGAGGAGAAGTCGATCTATGGCTACCAATCTTGATCCTCCTTGATTTGAGATTACAAATGCGTTAGCAGACCAGGTGATTGGGAGCAGCAGCAGCAGCAGAAGGCCATTGCTTTCACATCCTGCCTGTGAGCTCCCAAAGGCACCTGGTGGGCCACTGCGAGTAGCAGAGTGCTGGACTAGATGGACCCTGGTCTGATCCAGCAGGGTCTTTCTTGTGTTCTTAAGTCTCATATGCGTTCAGACTGTATTCTAATCCAGAAGCATACAATTTTCTCGACCACTGCACCTCAACTGACCTTACTAAGATCTTTATGTGGGACAGAGTATAACTGAAACTATTTGGTGTAAGGTCAGTGAGGATTTAAAAAAATCGCTTACACTGCTACCTTGCAGGAGGAGGAACTGAGGCATATCCCTCCAAGCAAGAGTGGTATTCCAGTGGAAGAACCCACACAAATGCATTGTGGCTCCCGGAAAAGCATTAGCCATGAGCTGCAGCAGCAGAGATTCTGATCTGCACTTTGAATCCTTTGCTTGACTACAGTGAAATGCCTAAGGATTCCGTGCATGGAGATGGTGCTGCGCAATTCCGACCTTTATCCAAGCTGAGATGCAAACATCCCAGGGCAACATGTGAGTGCAAATGTGCGAGAGGAAGCAGAAAGACTTTGTTGTATCCCCTAAAGCAGTGGTTCTCAACCTGGCGGTCAGGACCCCTTTGGGGGTTGAACGACCCTTTCACAGGGGTCGCCTAAGACTCTCTGCATCAGTGTTCTCCATCTGTAAAATGGATAAATGTTAGGGATGGGGGCAGTGGTGGGATTCTAATAATTCAACAACCGGTTCTCCCCTCCACACGCACTCCCCTCCGCTGCACCCCTGCTGCCCGCTTACCTGCCACAGAGGAACTTCTTGTGGGGGTGGAGGGGGGGCAACGGGGCCTTTCTGCCGCTGCTCTGAAAGCCCCCTTGCTCCCCAGGGAGAGGGTGCTCTGGAGCTTTTAGCTCTTCAGAGCAGCCAGGCGGCAAGGTGCCTGGCTACTCTGGGGCTCTGAAAGCTGCTTTTAACAACCAGTTCTCCGAATTCAACAAAAAATTAGGCACCGATTCTACCGAACTGGTGCGAACTGGCTGAATCCCACCACTGGTTGGGGGTCACTACAACATGAGGAACTGTATTAAAGGGTCACGGCATTAGGAAGGCTGAGAACCACTGCCCTAAAGTCTAGTGTGAGTATTCCCAATCTTGTTGAACTCCTGAGTGCTTCTGGAATTCTGAGAAGGAAAAACGGGCGCCACCATAAAATGATCCCAGCCCCACAGGCCAGCCAAACACAACATTACGGCTAACTGCAAGTCAAGCACCCTCCTATAAGGGAGATAACGTTGGCCAATTCTGCACAAGCAGTATGGGTTCATGGAACCCGTTTCCACTGCCTCTGCTGCAGTTTGCACGGCCGGTGCAGGGGCCAGCTGGGATCGCGAGGATCCCAGAGGTAGGAGGCAGCACGGTTCGCGCAGAAATGCGAACTGTGTGAGTCACGCAGCCAAGAATCCACCCCACCCAATAATCCATCCCACCCGTCTACCTGCACAGCATGGCAGTCTCCTATTAGAATATCCACTCTTCTGGTGGCCCCCTGGGGGATCTACCATAATGGTGGAGGGAAGGTGGTGGGGATTGAACACTTCCTGTTTGCTGTAGTTTGCACAGGCAAGCAGGAAGCATTTGCAACCAGGGTTAGAGGGTTCTGGCAAATAGAATGTATTAGCAGCGTTTGGGGGCCGAGTTCCATAGGAACTCCCCCCCCCCCACGCTTTTAAAAAGGGTCTCAACCCATTTTACTCAGCCTGTGCAGAATGACCCTTTGAATAAATGCCCTCTGCAAATGCAAAATAACTCTCTTGCAGTGGTGTAGTAGGTTAAGAGCAGGTGCATTCTAATCTGGAGGAACCGGGTTTGATTCCCCGCTCTGCCGCCTGAGCTGTGGAGGCTTATCTGGGGAATTCAGATTAGCCTGCACACTCCCACACATGCCAGCTGGGTGACCTTGGGCTAGTCACAGCTTTTCAGAGCTCTCTCAGCCCCACCTACCTCACAGGGTGTTTGTTGTGAGGGGAGAAGGGCAAGGAGAATGCAAGTCCCTTTGAGTCTTCTGTAGGAGAGAAAGGGAGGATATAAATCCAAACTCTTCTTCTTCTTCTGAAGCTCCAGTGAGGTACAGAAGAGCAGGGATTGGCTCTTTGCTTTCAGGAAGAGGCACTAGGAAATCCATTGGCAGGCACCATGTTAGGCATCGCAGCTCTTCTAGGTGTTTGCACACCCTCCGCACGTTTGCACACATGCTTGAAGCCTGGCCAACAAGATGACCTTAAAGCCCGGGACTCCCGGAGCTTGGTTTTCCCCCTGTACCCCGACGTTTAAAGAAATCAGATACAACAAGAGAAGAAAAACAACCCTATCCTTTATTACTATGCTGAGGCACTTCTGATAACTGTAAGTGGAGGACTCGGAATGGAGATGCAATAAATAAAAAGGGAGGCAGGAGAAGTGCGGAAGAACAGCCAGTGACGCCTCAGTCTCTCAGTAGTTACCTCAAGTGCAGAGGGGTGGAATCTACAAAGGGCAGGATTACAAGGGCGAGAGAGCTGGCCGTTTAGGGGACCGTGTGGCGGGCCGTGAAGGAGGATTTGGCATCCACAAGGGAGAAGAGTGGCGGGAGAGTTGGGCAGCCCAAGGGGCAACACTGGGTACAAGGGCACTGCAAAGCCTAAGGGGCAGAGAGTCTTGAGACCCCCCCACCCCAGGCGAGGGAATTGGCAAGGCCGGTCTGTGCGGCAGAAGCTGCAGCCCATCCCCTTGTCGTGTACGAGGCAGCAAGAAGTGCTCTCTGGCTCGCTGGATTTCGTGTGACGACGACAGAGGAGGATTCCTCCCCCTCAGTGGTGCAGGACACGTGACGTCTCAAGCGCAGGCCCAGAGGTGGAGTTGCTGCAGAGTCTGCTGTTCCCCGATAGACACTGACGCATCTTCAGGACTCCTGCGGTCCCTTCTTGAGGCCAAAGAAGCTGGAGGATCGCGGAGGCGGGGCAATGAGCATCGGAGCCTGGTTCTTGTGGGTTATCTTGATCTGGAAATGGGCAAGAGAAGGCGTGCCTAAAAACCTTTCCCCCGCTCTTCTGTACCATCGAGCACAGCATGGAATCCACACTGGCAATGACTGCCTAGCTTCATATTTTCTACTTCAATCCATCGAAAACTCAGCTTTGAAATCCATGGGTAGCAAGCATGCAATTTTGCACTGTCTCAGACTCGCAGCATGTTACTGTCTACCTTTACAATATATTTATGTGCCTAAACAGTTTACAATCATGGAGTAGCAGGGGCGGAGCACCCAAGGGGACATAATGGGCCACATGTCCCTGGGCGCATGCCATCCTGGTACATGGGACCCCGCGCAAAATTCGCCCCCCTCACCCCTGCTCGGCCACACCGACTCAGCTCCTGGGATGGCGCAGGGGAGGAGGGGGTGTGCCGTGTGGAGGGCGATTTTGTGACTCCCCCACACTTCCCCCATGCCAACTTGGCTAGTCCGAGCTGGCACGGGGGAGGAGAGGATGGCACCCATGGGGGAGGGGTACAAAATCGCCCCCCACACCCCTCCCCCTTCCCCCCTCAGCCAGCCCCAGCTCCGCCAGGCCCCTCCTTCAGCCGGCGGAGGCTGAAGGTGTGGTCTAGTGAGGCCATTGCAGGGTGCCCCTTGGCCTCGCCCCACCAGGCCTAGTGGCCGCAGCCGAGTGCCCCTCGAAGGCAAATGGCTTTAGAATGGCATTTGAACTGCAAGTGTCACAGATTGCCTTTGATCAATGTAAATAAATAAAGTTCATCCAGTTTTTCTCCTAACTAAGGATCTGGTTCTTTTTGGCCCTTTCCACACCACCAAAATAAAATGTTTTGAGGCAGGAAATAAAATGTTTCCTCCAGGGAGTTCTGCATGGTTTTTAGCCCCAAATGTTTATTTCCCAGCCTCAAAATATTTTATATGCAGCCTAGACTTTAACAATTCGTTTTTCTGAAAAGGTTTTCAAAACATTTTCGCTTGATATATATGTCTTTAAATCATTTCCCACACCTCTCTGCAGTCCCTGGATTTCCCTCTTTGGCACCATTTTCTGAGCTCGCTCCATCGTCTTGTCTGTTTATTTTAGTCAGGATTTTTTTTTGCGGGCGGGGGGGCGGCTTGACATATTTGTAGCAAAGACATGACCCAAGGAGAATCACAGCACGAGGCTCTGAAGCGTTGGAGCTACGAATTCATGGCAAAGTCAAAATGAAAAAGAAGAATCACAAAATGGTGGTCAGGAAGCATTTCGAGGGGCCGAGTGCAAATAAACAGAGGGGATTGAAAACGTTTTGCAAATGTTTTCAGTGGCTTGTGCAGAAGTAGCCACTATTCTGCATCTATAGGCAAAAAACCCCTTTCCCTAGCCGCTTCCCACCCCAGCAGTTAACTCTTTGCAGCCCTAACAGAATTCTAACTGAATGTGCATTCATTATCTGGGGGGTGGTGGTGGTGGGCAAGCTCTGGATAAAGCGGTTTTTTGCTGGGTATGATAAGCCTGTAGTAGCAAGGTTTTCACTCTGCAAATGCTAGAGGGGTCCCATTTCAGGTACTCACTGTGCACGGTGCTTGCATCCAAGGTTCTCCATCAATTTGCATGGGTAGGTGCTTCAAGGTCCTGCAAAGGGCAGAAACTCAGTGAAAGGGAGCTGGCATGAAATCATGAAGGCACAGATTTTGAGCAAGCGCCTGCCCCCCTATCTGATGAATGTGTTTTGTGGATTAGAGGTGACTAAACGTAGATTAGGGACGACTAAATTCTGATGCTATAGTACTGACCTGTGCTTCCTGCTATGAAAACCTATACTAATAATACTTAGTATTTACAAAGCAAGTTCAAACGTCATTACAATAATCCTTTCAACAGCCCCTGTGAGTTCGGCCTGTGTTATTATTGTCAGATGGGTGGGGTGTGGTGGGGTGTGGTTGATAGAGTGGTCTGCTGAAAGCTATAATCTATGTCCGTGGTGGCGAACCTTTGGCACTCCAGATGTTATGGACTACAATTCCCACCAGCCTCTTCCAGCATGGCCAATTGGCCATGCTGGCAGGGGCTGATGGGAATTGTAGTCCAAAACATCTGGAGTGCCAAAGTATCTTTGGTAGGTTCAGACTGTGTGTGGATCCCAGGTGGGCAGACTTTACCACCACTGATAAAAGTTCACACTGTAGATGTGCAGAAATACTTTCACAGGCCCTAGAGTTAAGCCACTGGACTGCAAACAGGTGACAAAGTTGCTTCCTGGCAGGGGCAGGGACGGGGGATGTCAAATAACCCTGGGTGTAACAGCAGGGAGAGGGCGCAGAATCGTCCCTACCCCCTCCTCCCTGAGGCGGGAAAAATAAACCAGCCCGTCTCCCGCGGTGTTTGCATGGGAGTGGGTACGGCACGTTTTTAAAAAAGAACCGCCAATTTTATCGTGTTTTGAAAGGCGCAGGGTAAGGGAAATCTCACGGGGCAGGGCCAAGTTACACCCGGAAGCCATGCAGAAGTCATGGCCAAACCGGGATGGTTCACTTCCTTATCCCAAGATATACTGGCCGTGAGGAAAACGCCTAATATGGCCACCTATGCTTTCTTCAAGATATACTGGCCGTGAGGAAAACGCCTAATATGGCCACCTATGCTTTCTTCAGGGAGTAAAAGGCTGGCCCAGAGACTTGCCTCTCCTCATTCTTCCCCTCGGACTGTGTGACATTCCAGGTGGCAACAGAAAGAGGAAGAGAAGTTGCCCTGAGCAGAAGGGCCACTCACCGCAGCGTCATTTCGGAGCACTTTGCAAGACGCTTGCCTGCACTCTTCAGCCCTGTGTAGATCTGTCCCATTTCAATCACGCCTTCCAAGCCGACCACCTCCATGCGCCGGTCACTCAGATCTGCGGAGGGGAACACAGGACAAAGTGGGTTCTTCTTCTCAGTCCTCTCAGGTGGGATGTTTCAGGAATGCCAGCAAGCCTGGCTCATTCGGGCCACTTTGCAACCTGCAAAGCTTCACCCTTTCCCTACTTGCTACTCTTGAGCTAGTCTCGCTTTTCATGAGCCAAGTAGCCCAAAGCCCCCTGTGTCAAAACAGATGCCATTTTGTTGCAGTAAGGCCTAGTAAAAATCCTTGTTCTTTCTCATGAGCTCAGTAGTTTCAGAATGCAGGAAGTCTGCTAATTGGGAGTGAATGTGCTTTTCCTCCAACAATATTGATTGTTAGAAGTATGCAGGCATCTTAATTAATTTTGACCAGCTGAAACTAGTCAACGGAGGAACTGATTGGACAAGTTTCGATTCAGGAGGGGTGCGTATAAATCTACTCTTCATCTAGAACTTTCTGATTAAAGCGGACCCTGATTGGATGATCAGTGTTCACTTGATGTAGCCAGTCTGCATAAATTAGTTTTACCCCGAGGTACTTCCAATAAAAAAATTCAAGAAATAAATAGTTCTATCAGTGTTAGCTGTTACTTGCTTGTGCTTTGCTGTTACTCTGCCTGACATGCTATTGGAACTTTGCACATGTACTGAAGACATCTAGCACTTTTTGCCTCCCAACATCTCCTTCTGGCTTGTAGACTTTAGCTTTTATTGTTTTATTCAGGTAACTGTATTTCACCTTGATTTCTGTGTTCCCTATTAAGTTTTAAATTTATGTTTTACTATGTTTATTTTATTTTACTTATATCCCACCCTTTCCCCGCAGGGCTCAGGGCTGGTCACAACCTAAAACTAACAGTCAATAAAACTTTATAAGTATGACATTCCCATAAAACAGTTAAACACAATCTAAGTTCACATTTATAAGTTTAACTGATGGAATAAATAAATAAACATTTCCACCTTTCCCTCCCCTCCGCCCCCGGAGGCCGAAAGAGATATAGTACCGTGTTTCCCCGAATATAAGACAGTGTCTTATAAGACTGTCTTATAAGACAGTGTCTTATATTAATTTTTGCTCCCAAAGATGCGCTATGTCTTATTTTCAGGGGATGTCTTATTTTTCTGTGTTCTGTTCGTCGGGCATGCTTCCAAACAAAAACTTTGCTATGTCTTACTTTCGGGGAATGCCTTATATTTCGCACTTCAGCAAAACCTGTCTTATATTCGGGGAAACAGGGTATTTAATCTGGCTGGCTAGATGTGGAATAATAAAAAAACATTAAAATCCATTTTGTGTTTGGAGTTCTAGTTCAGAGCCCATGGCTTGGCGTTGCTCCCACCCCAAGGGCTGGGTCAGATCTTTGGCAGCCTGCCATGAGTCAAACTACCTCAGCTCACCTTGCACACAGTTCTTCAGAGTTTCAGCATCAGTAATCACCTGGGGCTGGGCTGCCCCCCCTGCTATGCTTCGGGCCGCTGCCTCCCCCAAGGGTCTTTTGGTCTCGCCCCACAGATTGGAGCCACCGTGCATGCTGGGAATGTTGAGAATAGCCACTCCGGAAAGGGATCCACTGAGGTCAAGGGGCTGTCCGCAGCACTGGGTGACGAGAAATTGAGTGGTTTGGTGAAAAGTTTTTCTAGCACAGTCCCTCATCTAAAACAACACTGAGATGGAAGACCAGCAGGCGACATATAAAATGGGGGTATAAAATGGAAGCTATGGGGAGAAGGATGGTGTTGTCATAGATGGGGGGGGGGATGCTTGTTTTAACATTAAAGACACTGATGCTCAATCGTGTCTGGCATCTATACTGTGAAACTCTGATCCCAAACGTGTGGGGTGGGAGCATAAGCATAAGCATTTTATTGTCATTGTGCACGCACAACGAAATTTACAGCAGCATTCCTCGATGCACACAATTTCAGACTCATACATCATCCTCACTTTCCCCTTCCTCCACAGCCCCAAACACATCAATACGAAGCCGCGGAGTTTAGCAGAGCCACAGCTCTAGAGTAGAAGCTGTCTCTAAGCCTCTTTGTTCTAGTTTTGAGAGACCTGTATCGTCTGCCGGATGAGGGACTCCATGTTGCTTCTGGTTATTCCATGATAAGGGAAAGGCACTCTGCACATGCTCACTATTTTTTACACGGGCTGGTTGGACTTCTGGCATTCACACGGGGTTCCAGCAGCAGAAATTAAGTCACTGCAGTGAATAGGGCGGGTGAGCTGACCCCTGAAGGCAGCTCCCAGTGGTAGCTGCTCAACCCAAAGGCCACACCTGAGAAGCTCACCTCAACAGACACACACTCCTTGAGCTTTTTGCACGTGGCAAAGATGGTCTCAGACGTGGCAAACTCAAAATACCAGAGCTTGTTCTTCATCCTGTTCAGGGCAAGGAGAAAGTAACACGTGAGGAACACGTGGCGGGATCCCGCTGATGCTCGGGAACCTCAGGTAAGCACGCTCACCTGCCAGCCTAGACAGTCCACATTCCTCCCCCGAGGTACTTCCAAAAACTGGGAATGGCCCAAAGAGGCCGGGAACTGAGAAAGGCCCTTTCCAGAAAAAGAGTTTCCTGAAGGGGTCAGTGGCAGGCAGAGGAGGTCTTGTAACCCCAAAGCAGCAAAGCAACCACCAAGAGGCCTCTGGCTGGAAGCCAGCAGAAGGATGAGGGATGATTCCCCCTCCTCGCCTGCTAGTCTCACCTGCTGTTAAATTTCTCTGGATATTTCTCCCTCATGACGTGGAATCGATGTGCAATCGAGGCATCCTGGGGAGAGAAGATGGTGAGAGGTGAAGGGGCGACCCCTGAAAGAGGGGAGGAAAATGAGCACAGCGTAAAGAAGAAGGTTGCAGGGCACGGGCGTGTTTGTTTTCCACATCTCGGCCAGCATCGCTGCAGAGTCCTTCAGCAAAGCGACCTAAACGTCCCTCTCTTTCTTTTGCCTCTTGGCTCCCCTCTCAGCTCTTTGCTCCACTGGTTGCTTTTCTGGTTTTAAGTATCCCAAACCCTGCCAGCATCTCCTTCTCCCTCCACACCTAGGTAGGGTGATTTCTCTTCCGGCTGCCACCAACTTCCGTGACACCACTACGCTTCATACACTCCACTACTCCAGTTTCCCACATTACACAAACACTACAGCCAGCATAGTGTAGTGCAGTGATGGTGAACCTTTTTGAGACCGAGTGCCCAAATTGCAACCCAAAACCCACTTATTTATTGCAAAGTGCCAACACCGCAACTTAACCTGAATACTGAGGTTTTTGTTTAGAAAAAACGGTTGGCTCCTAGGCGCACGTTACTTGGGAGTAAGCTTGGTGAAGCAACCATGCAATGCTTTGAATGGGTGGCTCACGACCCTAGGAGGGTTTACTCAGAAGCAAGCCCCGTTGCCAGCAACCGAGCTTACTCCCAGATAAAGGATCATGCCCAGGCTAGTCTAGATGTGTGTGTGGGGTGGTGGTGGTGATTTTCCGCTTCCCCCCAAATGATGAACTCTGTGCACGTGTGCCCACAGAATGGGCTCTGAGTGCCACCTCTGGCACCCGTGCCAGAGGTTCGCCACCGCTGGTGTAGTGGTTCAGAGCAGCAGACTCTAGTCTGGAGAACCAGGTTTGATTCCCCATTCCTCCACATCAATAGCTGACTCTGATCTGATGGACTGGATTTGTTTCACCACTCCTCCACCTGAAGCTTGCTGGGTGACCTTGGGCTAGTCGCAGTTCTCTCCAAACTCTCTCAGCCGCACCTACCTCACATGTCTGTTGTGAGGAAGGAAAAGGAGTTTTTCAGCAGCCAGAGGCATATCTAGGTAAAATGGAGCCTGGGGCAAAAATCTGAGTTTTCTGCCCCCCATCCCCTCCAACAGACTCCATTTTCCCTAGATACGGGGTGGGGGTGAGAGAGAGATTAAGCTGTCTGCCGATCTCACGAAGGAACGTCCAAGTCTAGTGCTAGGTAGGCTGGAAGGAGTCCAGATCTACTGCTGGGCAGGCAGGCAGGGACCAAGTCTACCTCTGGGTATGCTGAAAGGGGCTGAGTTGGCATGCCGGCATGGGCTCCGGCTTCGGAGGGTCGGTGGCTCATAGGGCCCAGCTGCCGGCCCGTGAGTGCCCCCGCCCCACCTTGCAACCCCCAAGATATGCACGCGGGGATTTTCAGGTTGCTGCTGCCGCCGCTGGCTTGATTGGTACCGTGCATGACCAGAAGGCCTGCACCCGGGGACATGTGATCCCACATGTCCCTCTGGCAGGTATGCCCCTTACAGGAGAGAAAGGCTGGGTATAAATCCAAACTTCCTTCTTCTAGAAACAGAACCTGTTCTCCAAAAATTCAAACCAGAAGGCATTTGCCCCTTCAGTACTTACAACACCAATAGAGAAATAGTTGTTGATGATCTCATAGGGAACAGGATCGCCCTTTTCCTGGGGGTTATCAGGCATCACCTGCACTGACCAGCGATCCATCTGCAGGATGCTGCTGGCCTCAATATCTTTCAGTATCTTCACCAGATTTTCACCGTCATAACCTGGGAAGGAATGGATGCGTTGAACAGGAACAAGGGAGGGTGTGGTTTCCTTATTGGCAGAGGGCAAGGATGTCGGTAAGGGTTTTTTTTCCCGGGTTCAAACACCCGCATTACATATCTGAAGCTCCGCCCCCTGTTTGTGTTTTTTTTGTATTTTTTTGTATTTTTTTTCAGTTTTTGGCCTGTAAGGGGTGCAGTTTGTAGGCGAGCAGCACCAAAATTTCAGAGATTTTGTGGGAGACCCTCCTGATGATATCACCCAGGTTTGGTGAGGTTTGGTTCAGGGGGTCCACAGTTATGGACTCCCAAAAGGGATTCCCCCATCCCCCATCGTTTCCAATGGGAGCTAATAGAAGATGAGGGCTACACATTTGAGGATCCACAACTTTGGACCCCCTGAACCAAACTTCACCAAACCTGGGTGGTATCATCAGGAAAGTCTCCTAAAGATACACTGAAAGTTTGGTGGTGCTAGCTTAACAATTGCACCCTGACAGCAGGCACCCCCCAATTTCCCCCAGATTCTCCTTTTAAATCCACCCCTTCAGCATGGATTTAAAGGGAGAATCTGAGGTCCCCAGTTTAAACATTGAAAGTGATGCTGTTTCAGGGAGGGAATAATCCACCCCAAAACAGCATCACTTTCAATGTTGCTTTAACTGGAGACCTCAAATTCTCCCTTTAAGGTGGATTTAAAAAGAGAATCTGGGCTCCCAAGTTCAAACACCATTGAAAGTGATGCTGTTTGGGGGTGGATTCCAGCATCACAGCGGCTGCCCATGGGGGGGGGGGGGGACTCAGATTTTGCACCAGGCTCCGTTTTCCCTAGCTACGCCTCTGCCCAGAGGGGAGGGCAGAAGGGACTGCCGGCTGCCAGCTGGGAGCCCAGCTGGGGGCAGGGCGGGGCAGGCGGGGCAGTCTGCTGTCCCTGGCCTCGGAGAGCTGCTTTTATAAGCATTGAGGCCAGGGTGGGGCTTGGGGAGGCATGGGGTGGGGGCGTGCCCCCCTGAACCCACCCCATTAAAAATCTATACCTACGTCACTGGCAGAGGGCAAACAGATGTATGAAACTGGAATAGAATTGGAGTGTTGGGGGGGCAACTATCATGTGTTACCTGGGGCTCTATTTCCCCGCCTGGACCAGTCAAACTTAACCTAAGTATAGGTCAAGAGGAGGAAGATGGAACAGCCAACCAAGAACAAGTTCATGTAGTCTGTTCCTCTTAAACTTCTCCAGGAGTTGCGCATCTTGAGAAAAACCAAGAGTGGAGAAGGAATATCAGACAGCCTTCTCTATTGCATGTTGCAGTTATCTTGATCAACCAACCAGTGTGCTAATCAATCTGCAAGAACAGCCGGAGTGGTGTAGTGGTTAAGAGCAGGTGGACTGCAACCTGAAGAACTAGGTTTGATTCCCCACTCCTCCACATGAGTGGCAGACTCTAATCTAGTGAACTGGATTTGTTTCACTGATCATGTGTTCCCAACATGGTGACAGTGGGCACCACAGCAGCAGCCAACAGCTTTACTGGTGCCCACCAAGTGTCTTCAGAAAGTGGGTGGGACCAGGTAGGGCTTTTGCACAGCAAGGCTTCTGATTGGCCACTGGAAGTTTGATTGACTGTACAGATTTTTAAAAACATTGCTTTCACAGCCACCGCCAAGACAGCACATGAATCTGCACTGTGGGACTGAAAGTATGCCGTAGCAGCCATTTTGTGGCAGGCTCCACCTCCTGTAAGAAGAAGAAGAGTTGGATTTATATCCCCCCTTTCTCTCCTGTAGGAGACTCAAAGGGGCTTACAGTCTCCTTGCCCTTCCCCCCTCACAACAAACATCCTGTGAAGTAGGTGGGGCTGAGAGGGCTCCGAGAAGCTGTGACTAGCCCAAGGTCACCCAGCTGGTGTGTGTTGGAGTGTACAGGCTAATCTGAATTCCCCAGATAAACCTCCGCAGCTGGGAATCAAACCCAGTTCCTCCAGATTAGAGTACACCTGATCTTAACCACTATGCCACTGCTGCTCCTTCATCTCCTGCTCCTGTGGCAGATGTCTCACGACAGCCACTTTGTGGCAAAAGGTGGGGGGAAATATTTTAGAAGCATTTGAGGTGTTTCGTGCAGAAAGGGCCACAGATAGATCTGTGGTGGGATTCCAATAATTTAACAACTGCTTGTTTATAAGCACCATTTTAACAACAACCGAAGCGGTGCGAACCTGCTGAATCCCACCACTGAATACACCATGCTGTTATACTGCGATTTGCTTACCGCCTCCCCAGCGAAGACAGCGGGCCAGATCGTTGCCAGTTCCCAGAGGCAGCACAGCCACTGGCGGTCGACTGGGAAGATTCGCTTTATCTGGAGAAAAAAGTAAAACCATGCCAAATCTCAAAAGCCGGGCAAGTGAACGGACGGAGCGGCCACAGCGGTGAGGCTAGCCGAGAGCTGGCTGCCCGAAAGCTGGCCCTTTTGAGCGACCTTTTGAGTTTCTGAACTGACTCTTCTGTCGACACAGTGGAAACTTTAGCGTTTGATGTCTCTTGAGAAACCTACCAATGGCATCCAGGATCCATCCCACGGTGCCATCTCCACCACAAACCAGGATACGGAAATCTGGCACATCTCGGAAAAAATTCAGCCTGGGTGGGAAAAGAAGGTTGGCCAACTGGTGCTGCAGACAACACCTCTCTCCTGAATTGCAATGCCCACCCCCCAGCTATAGTAGAAGAAGAAGAAGAAGAAGAAGAAGAAGAAGAAGAAGAAGAAGAAGAAGAAGAAGAAGAAGAAGAAGAAGAAGAAGAAGAAGAAGAAGAAGAAGAAGAAGAAGAAGAAGAAGAAGAAGAGAAGAGTTTGGATTTATATCCCCCCTTTCTCTCCTGCAGGAGACTCAAAGGGGCTGACAATCTCCTTGCCCTTCCCCCCTCGCAACAAACACCCTGTGAGGTAGGTGGGGCTGAGAGAGCTCCGAAAAACTGTGACTTGCCCAAGGTCACCCAGCTGGCGTGGGTGGGAGTGCACAGGCTAATCTGAATTCCCCAGATGAGCCTCCATAGCTCAGGTAGCAGAGCAGAGAATCAAACCCAGTTCCTCCAGATTAGAATGCACCTGCTCTGAACCAACTACGCCACTGCTGCTCCTTTAAAATCTCAAGATCTCAAAATCTATAGATCTCAAGTTCCCACAAACGGGCCAGTGCTCATCCACCTCCCATCTGTACACTCCTTTAGCTGGTGAAACAGGCTTGGAAACACAGGCAAGAGTACGACTGGGAAAACAGGCTAATACGCCCCCAGTTCCTAGTACTCACCCTGGTCCAGGGCCCCCCTTCAGTAAGTTGTAGACCTGCCGTGGGTTAAGGAGATATTGGAATTTCCGCAACACCCTGCCGGGGGAGAGAGGACAGAGGCAACAAATCAGAAGCTGCCACTGTGAAGTTCTCAGCAGACATTTTATCTCTCTCTCTCTCTCTCTCTCTCTCTCTCTCTCTATCTATCTATCTATCTATCTATCTATCTATCTATCTATCTATCTATCTATCTATCTATCTATCTATCTATCTATCTATCTATCTATCTATCTATCTATCTATCTATCTATCTATCAGTTAGATTTTTATACCACCCCATTGCCACTTTCATTCACTTTCGGACAGGATTACAGATAACTAAATCCCATAGATTTGTGGTGGTTCCCAGATTTCTTTCGCTTGTGTACCCCATGACAACCCATTTCCCTAAAAATGGACACCCCCCTATTAGTGAATCCATTACATCATTTTTTTCGTATACCCCCAAATGCTCTGGCGTGTACCCCTGGAGGGTACGCACACCCCAGGTTGGGAACCCACTGCCAAAGATTAAGGATGGCTATCAAAAAGCCTACAGGGAGCCTGCCCTATTCTTGTGCTACCCTGCACAATTTTATCAGATTCCTGCCAGCCATGATTTAATCCAAGCATGGGAAATATTTGTTCACCACTTTAAGAAAAAAAATCATGTTGTAAGAGACTGAAACAGTCCATACTTGGATTTCATAGATTTGAGCCTCAATGCATGAACTTCCTAACTGTGATGTCTTTATTGCTAGAAGGTACCACCTTGTAAAAGGATGTGTTTGTGCTGCAAAAGACCCTGAATCTCTGGAATGCTGTTGCAGGAGCAACACGGTGCAGAGAATACGGTACTTGCCCCCCTAATTGTCACCAACTCCAGAAGACAGTACTAAAGGCCATACTTGGGAACCTGCTACAAACAATGTATCGCTTTACAGGGCACAAACACAGCTTCACAACCTGGGGCTTTAAAAGATCTCCATCAAGGCCACTTTTGTATGATAAAGCCCAGATAGATTTAATTCTGAAGGCAGGGAAACCTGTTTCCGGGAGGTGTCTCCAAAGACCTTATCACAGAATGGCCCTACAACTCGACATCCAAAAGGAAAGCCAATGTTGGCAGTTGGACACAGGTGTCTAAAAAGAGGGGTTTTCCTCGCCCCCTCCCCTCTCTGCATCAGACGTCATTCCCCTCTCACCTCTCTCCCTGTTTCCCACCACTCTTGGGGTTGACAAAGACAAGCAAGGGGTGAGTGTCAGGCACTGGGATGATCTGTGGAAAGAGCGATGGGAACAAGACAAGGTTTGGAACAGCAGGTAGGCCAAGGGCCAAATTTGGTTGTCTAGGACTGTGACAAGCAAACTGCAGAAGAGTTCAGAAGGATAAACTGGGGTTAACACACATGCTTATAGGCTTAGCAGGGTAGGGCAAAATTTGGAACACTCCCAGACACCCAATTATAGTTCTTCTCTTTCCTGTGGGACTTGTTTTGGACACTCTTTGCATCTGAGGGCTCTTCTGCACATGCAGAATAATGCACCTTCAATCCACTTTCAATGCACTGTGCAGCTGAATTTTACTGTGCAGAATAGCAAGATCCACTTGGAAACAGTCATGAAAGTGGATTGAAAGTGAATGATTCTGCATATGCGGAAGGGGCCCTATGATCGACCAGTGTTATCTAGCACAATTTCTCTCCCCATCCATTAATCTCCACCAAATCATGGAGATTTTAATTTTCCATGGCCCCAGGAATCTCTTCTCATATTTTTGCACACCCCCCCTACACAAAATTATCATTCAAACTATAATGGTCAAAACTAGCTGAAGAAGGTTGTCATGGTGAACAGCAGCACCGAAGGATTTTGTGAGTTTTGCTTCACAAGGCCTGAGTGCCTTTTATGAATTCCTAGAAAAGGCCTGCATTGGCCAAGGAAGAACAGAAAAGAGAGTGGGAAGGGAAAGGTCAAACCCAGAGGCCGGGGGGTGCGCGTCGTACCGGGCTCCCGCCTGGGGGGAGGGGGGGGGAGCAAAATTTTCAGGTTTGTTTTTTGTATTTTTTTGTGTTTTTCAGTTTTTGGCCTGCAGGGGGTGCAGTTTTCAGGCTAGCAGCACCAAAATTTCAGGGAGTTTTTGGGGGGGACTCTCCTGATGATACCACCCAAGTTAGGTGAGGTTTGGTTCATGGGGTCCAAAGTTATGGACTCCCAGAGGGAGTGCCCCACCGCCATTGTTTCCAATGGGAGCTAATAGGAGATGGGGGCTACACTTTTGAGAGTCCATAACTTTGGACCCCCTGAACTAAACTTCACCAAACCTGGCTGGTATCATCAAGATAGTCTTCTAAAGATACCCTGACATTTTTATGCTGCTATCCCAAAAACTGCCCCCTGAAGGCCCAAAACTGAAAAAACACTAAAA
Source organism: Sphaerodactylus townsendi (assembly GCF_021028975.2). Taxonomy (NCBI): domain Eukaryota; kingdom Metazoa; phylum Chordata; class Lepidosauria; order Squamata; family Sphaerodactylidae; genus Sphaerodactylus; species Sphaerodactylus townsendi. The sequence continues at coordinate 174,329,858 of NC_059427.1, read as the reverse complement.
ATACAAAAAACACAACCAAACATGGAGGGGGGGGGGGGCAGCAAAATTCAGATTTTGCACCGGGCTCCATTTTCTCTAGCTACGCCTCTGGTCATACCAAGAAGGCAAAATTTAACAGGATATGCAATTGTGCAATACTTTGGCCACTCAACATTTTTTTTCAATCCAAAAGAAGCTCCGGGAAGCTGAATTTGAATAGGTGGATGGGGAAGCATAGGGCTGATTAAACCTTTTCCTCTAGCTGTTGACCTCCTTAAAAATCTCCCCCATCCCCCCCCCCACACAGAGGTCATATATCTTTGATTCAAGGTGTAAATGTAGCATGTAGGAGTGACATTTTTGAGTGAAGGAACAGTGGGAAAAATTAAAAAATGCCTCGACTTCCCATTCCCCCACTCCACTCACAAACCTCCTTATGATGAATTAGGCTGGGAGGGAGGGGGGTTTATATATAACTGCATGTGAACATCTAGTCCCCATCACAGTAAGCGAGACAAGCTACAGCTTCAGACAGAAGGCTGTCAGCTTCAGACTGGTAGCATTTTCATATGTATGGCCCTTTCCGCACTGCGGAAAGGGCGCCCCTGCACCGGCAGGAATTCTCCCGGTGGAGGGGTGGGGGCCGTTCGCACGGGAGCGTGTGAGCGGCCCCCGCAGAGGCCGGTGCGGGAGAGGCGGCTCCGCACGGGAACGCCGCTTCTCTTCCCCGTCGCTCACTCACCTAAATTAAGCCTTCGTCGCCCTGCTGGACTCCTACGACCCGCCCACGCTGCCCTCCGACCTCCAGGGGTCAGAGGACAGCGAGGGAGGGTCTCAGCAGTCCAGTAGAGCGACGAAGGCGACGAGGTGAGTGGGAGAGGGACGGGGAAAACAGCGTGTTCCCGGCGGTGCCGTTCGCACCGCACTGGCGGGAACACGCTATTTTTCCAAAAACCTCCCTCCAGGAGGGAGGTTTTTGGAGGCAGCCTGACGCCGCCCTGGGGGTGGTGGAGGGGAGCCATGTCGGCGCTGCTGCATTTTAGCAGCGCCGCCTGTGCAAACGGCTCCCTGGGGACGGCGTTTTTGCCGTCCCCAGGGCGCCGTATATGGCCCGTGCAGAAAGGGCCCAAGACTCAAGTGGGTTTGTTGCTAAAATTGAATATGAAACCCATGTTGATGAGAATGGATATTCCACTTCTGGCATTAACAACTTTCACATGTGGTTTACCTTGCATAAAACAGGCTTGAACCTGCTTCGTAGCCTCATGGCTGAAAACAGTCCAACGTTTAGGGAAGTTTAACTATTGGCTAACCTTTTCAGCATGGACAGTCAGTTGGGTGACTATACTCTCTTTCACATAAAGATTATAGCAGATTGTATATTCCTCCACCACAGAGCAAAGCATGCCGGACCCTCTTTGTTGCAGAATGCTCTGCCTGGGTCCTGGTGCCTACCTAGCCCTGATCAACCCAACCTTTTGAAAGTCTGAAAGTAAAAATACATTTTGGCACAAATGCTCTTTATCAAATTACCAAGTTTGATAATGCACAAAATAATGGTTTTGACAAAGGCAGTGTGTGAAAACGAATGATAACTCTCATATTTGTTCGCGGTTATATTCTAATGTGGAAGCATACAAGTTTCTCAACCACTGCGCCTCAACAGACCAAACTATCATCTTTATGTGGAGCAGACTATTCTATTCTATGTCTCACTGCAGATAGCACAGGTCCTCTAAGCTACTGAGGGTTAATAAGGGGTGGGGAAACTTGGTATCACCCCTCCACATGATCCCCAGCTCACTCGTAATGCCTGTCCCTCTGGGGTGGTGAAGGGTTGAGGCGGCTCTTCTGAAGGGGTCCCGCAGACTCCATTCTTCTGACTGTTCTGCCTCTCCTGGAATAGAAAGGGACAAGCTCAGACCAGATCAGACCACAAACACTCCCTAGCCAAGTCAGCGATGCTCCTGAGGAAACTGCAATTGGTCTTGATGGCAGGGCGCAGTTTAGATGCAAAGTCTGCACATTCCTCTGCCCTCTTCTTCGGTTTAATTATGTGTGGAATAACCAAAACTTTTTTTTTTTAAAAAAAAATATTCTAAACATAGTTCCAAAACTGCTTTGGACATCACAGATGAAGAAGAAATAGGATACACATCATGGGTACTTGCCACAGACTGGCATTGAAACACATCTTTTGCAGCAATACCAACTGCATTTTGGGAGGCCTGCTCCACTTTTTCCAGGTTTCAGATTGAAGCGTTCTCAGAATATACTAAATCAAGTGCTTATCTGAGGGACCGTCTCTCCCTATATCGCCCTTCTAGGCCCCTCCGCTCATCAGAGGCAGACCTACTGGTGATCCCTGGCCCCAAGGCGATCCGGCTGGCCTCTACAAGGGCCAGGGCCTTTACGGCTCTGGCCCCTACCTGGTGGAACAGGCTTCCAGGTGAGATCATTTTCCGCAGGGCCTGTAAAACGGACCTGTTCCGCCAGGCGTTTGGCCAGCCGGGGTGATGTCAACTCCGCCATAAGAACATCTGGCCTCCCGTGGGTATATAAAAGGGGGAGGGAGGGGTTGAAGCCATCTGTAGTCTTGCTATTTTATGTATTGTTTTATGTAAATTATATATTATGATGTTTTAAATTGTTTTATTATTGAGGGACATCGCCCTGAGCCTTTGGGGAGGGCGGTATATAAATATAATAAATAAATAAATAAATAAATAAATAAATAAATAAATAAATAAATAAATAAATAAGGGCCAGATTACATGTTGCACCTGCCAAACTATCACCCTGAGGACTTGCAGCCAGAGGCGTACTGACCTAGGGACACTGGAAGACCCATGTCCCCGAGCGCACACCTTTCAGTCACGTGTGGAGCGCCGGAGGGCCCCGCAAGTGACCAAAGACATGTGCCTGCAGCCGGCACCCCACCCCACTCCTGGCAGGCCGGCTTCTGTGGAAGCTGGCCTCCAGGGATGCATGGGGGAGCTCTTCTCCACTCCTCCCCATGCCCCAAGCCCTGCCCCTGGCCTCTGTGCTTTTAAAAGCATCTAGCTGGAGGCCGGCAACTGCTCTCCCCAGGCTCTGGGGAGAGCAGCAGCCGGGATACAGGAAGCCCGGTGGGGGCAGGGCTGGGAGAGGAGCCATGCCCCCTGAGCCCCGCCCTTGAGTGCGGGGGGGGGGGGGGGCGCCCGGAGACCTAGTTGTCTTCGGGCTCCAGTTTCCCTCCGTACATCTCTGCTTGCAGCCATGCAATAGCTGCAAATTCCCCACGGGAACCCAATTGAGCAATGCCACAGGACCCAATTCCGGTTGGGAGAACTGCATGGCTTTACCATGGCCCTGACCCAAATCAGGCCCCTGGAGCATTTCTTAATGACGTTTCCATGGGGAATTCATCACGGTGATCACCTGTCAGACATAATGCTTGCGTATGAAACCACGCGGCTGAAAACATCCCAGTGTGTTGATCAAATGCAGGGGCGAAGTGGGCGTTTGGACTGATTGACCAGTCTTAGTATTTTTTACATTTTTTTTAGCATTAGTATTGATTTATCCATTTATCAATATGGTTATTTAATTTTTTTAAAAAATCTGAAGATCTAAAGATATGCAGGAGCGGGAAGGTCTCGAGTAATAGAAATGATACGGCAGAAGTGGGAAGTGGGTGAGGGGGAAGAAGAAGAAGAGTAGTTTTGGATTTATACACCCCCTTTCTCTCCTGTAAGGAGACTCAAAGGGGCTTACAGTCTCCTTTCCCTCCCCCCCCCCCACAACAAACACCCTGTGAGGTGGGTGGGGCTGAGAGAGCTCCAAAGAACTGTGACTACTAGGCCAAGGTTACTCAGCTGGTGTGTGTTGGAGTGCACAAGCTAATCTGGTTCACCAGATAAGCCTCCACAGCTCAAGTGGCAGAGTGGGAAATCAAACTCAGTTCTACAGATTAGAGTGCACCTGCTCTTAACCACGACACCACGGTGGCTCACATGCAAAGCAGCACGAGGGAGTGGCAGGGGGTAGGGGTAAGATCAGGTGGGCTAGCTGCGGGCGGAGGGAAGAGGTCTGAGGCAAAGCTGTGGCCACTGGCAAATCTGTCCTGCTCTGGCAAGGGCAGCAAAATTAAAATTGTGCTATAAGTGGGTTTGCTTGATTTGGAGAGATTGAAAAGTGAAAGCAGGGCTAGAGGAAATAAGTCCGTACAAGAAACCTTGCTGCGGCAGACATTCACCTCCATCATGCAGCAAACACCTTGTGCATGATCGGCCAATGTATCGTCTGGGTTGAAGAGACCACCGCAGGATGTAAACACTGAACATATATATTATGAGGAAAGACAATTGACAATATTGCCTCCAAACCTCTCAAAAGCCATAGCCTGCGCACACATTTTCAGATAGGTACACACATTCCTGCTGCGAGTGTCTACCCTGTGCAAGTGAGTATGTTTGTTTGTATTTCTGTCTGTGTCTCTTGAGTGTTCTCCCTATATCCCAGTAAGTCCCTTGCTCTCACCAGAACAACAGGGTAGATTGCTGAAGGTGGCAGAATATGGTCCCTGAGGATCCCGCAGTCACACTCTGAAGACATGAGATTCAGGCACTCGTCATGGATCTGTGGAGAATAACAAAGGACAGAGAAGAAATTTACCTCAGAGATTCAGTATCATCTGCCTTTCCTCCTTACCCCCCAAGACAAGAACAGAGACTCTACCCAAATATTCCAGTACAATCCTTTTCCTCCCACAAAACAACAATTCTGGAGCACTGTTTATTATTTTGGCTCTTTAAATCAAGATAAAAATGGATATCAAGTGAGTCATAACACGAACATTGCCCATAAACCAAATTTTCGCAGTAAGGGGAAGAAATGGCATTTTCTTACACTGTGGAAATTTTTGCACATAAAGCAAGGACTGATCATGGTCAGTGTTATATTGTTCCAAATCCAGGTATTATTTTATATAACTACAAATGTTGCTTGTTGCCTCATTGTGTTCCTTGCCTCCACGACTCATGCAGTGTTTAATTGGTGAATATTCCTAGAGTTTTTTCTAACGCTGCTTGTCTCTGTGTTGTAAAGATTACCCACGGTACTTATCTGCCAACCTTCCAGCATATCCACATACCTGATAAATGTATTTTGAAGAAAGGGTCACATTTTGTGAACCCTGACAATCCCAGACACGTTTTGTGACCACCTTAAAGCTACAGTACATTAGTGCATGCTGACATGATGGCCAACATTCATTTGTTTCTGTCTGAACAGTGGGGAAAAAACTTCTCTGTTTTAGGCTGTTCATGAAACTCATCTAGGGTTGCCACTATTCCCCTATGGGTGTCAATGTTCATCAGATACAAAACATATAGAAGCCAGCCCTTTCTCCCTTCTCACTGCTGTCCTTACATATCCTTATTTACTCTTTTCTTGGGGACAGAGCTAGGTAGGCACTAGGACCCAAGCAGAACATTCTAGAACAAAGAAGGTCCAGTATGTGGTGGATTAATACGCAATTCTTCTTTTATCTTTTGGTGGGAAATAGTATAGATCCCTTCAGGCCCACAGCGAGTCCCGGCAAAAAAGCTGGCCCGAAGAGTGAGCGGAACGGCTGCGGTGTGGGTGGGGAAAGGGGGGAAAAGAGCGGGAAAATCCAAAGGAAGTTGACAAGAAGTCTCTTTTTCACTGGTTTTGGAAACCGTGAGAAAGGTCTGATGTGAGAGCGTGGTAAGTTCTGAAGTGTGGGGAATGTGCACATAACCGAAAATCCAACCAAAAAGTGAGGGAAATATACGTGTAACAGAAAATCCAACCTGAAGCGATTGCATACTCAGTGAAAAGGACAGCACAAGTGTGTAAATGGCCAATGACAGCAAAACCTGTCATCTGTTCCTAACAATGTGAGGCCTCACTGATATCCCAGAGTTGTAGTACATCCCTGAAGGGTGCCTGTAATACACAAGCCCCACTCTGTGTAGACCTCCATCTGTCACAGTGATGATGAAGAAGAGTTGGATTTATATCCCCCGTTTCTCTCCTGCAAGGAGACTCAAAGGGGCTTACAAACTCCTGGCTACCAATCTTGATCCTCCTTGATCTCAGATTGCAAATGCCTTAGCAGACCAGGTGCTCGGGAGAAGCAGCAGCAGAAGGCCATTGCTTTCACATCCTGCATGTGAGCTCCCAAAGGCATCTGGTGGGCCACTGCGAGTAGCAGAGTGCTGGACTAGATGGACTCTGGTCTGATCCAGCAGGCTCTTTCTTATGTTCTTATGTTCCTTTCCCTCCCCCCCTCACAACAAACACCCTGTAAGGTAGGTGAGGCTGAGAGAGCTCCGAAGTACTGTGGCTAGCCCAAGGTCACCCAGCTGGCATGTGTGGGAGTGCACAGGCTAATCTGAATTCCCCAGATAAGCCTCCACAGTTCAAGCGGCAGAGCGGGGAATCAAACCCAGTTCCTCCACATTAGAGTGCACCTGCTCTTAACCACTATGCAACTGCTGCTCTCATGTGTGCACCTTATGTGCACCTTACCAGCAGGGGATGGACTCTTAGCAAACTGTCCAACTCTAGAGTTCCCTTCCTTTGAAGGCTTACCAAAATCCTCACCCAAACATATCCCAGAGATGATGTGTGTGTTGGAATTTTCAGCCTTGTTTGTATGCAGCAGCAGCACAAGCAGCAGGGGATTCTGGGAAGCTGCATGAACATTCTAAAGATGACAGTTAAAAAACGTTGGTAGTTCTGTTGTTCCCTGACTGACTGAGAGAAAAGAGGTTTCTCTGTGTACTGCTAACCAATGCTATGTAAAAGTGCCTTTGACTAAGATACTGTATAAGTTTACTATCACAACCAAAACTATAACGAACAATGAGCTGTGAATGTAACGATATATATGTGACACTTTGTTGATATGTATAAACTGTTTATTTTTCTCTCTCAGTTGAAGTAAAGTTCTCTTCATGTTCATGAACTTCTGAGGTAAAACAGCTGGTCTTTTGAGAGATAACTATTCTAACGTGCCACACAATCCAAATTTCTGCTCGTTACTCTGCTTGACAGCATTATGTATTGTAAATATACCTGTTGCCCTTCAATGTGAAGGGTTTTCTACAAAGTAGTCACTTCTGTGTTGGAAACTGTGTGAATTGTACCTTATATACTTGCGTATAAGTCTACTTTCTCAGCACATTTTTTGTGCAGAAAAAAGTCCCCCTCAACTTATATGCGAGTGAACGGGTGGTGAGCAGGTGGGGGGAACGGGTGGCGAGCGAAAAAAGGCTGGGAGCTGAGGGTGTCTTTCTGCACCTGCTCCCTGCTATGTGGACACAAAGGCAGCTCCCAGGTAAGCCTTGGGCTGTTGCTTCGCTGCACTACAGGTGGCCAGTAGCTTCATTCACAGTGAATATTCAGTGAATAGGTGTGAATATTAAATATTAAATTTATATGTTACAGAATTTTTGTTCAGGCCAGGAAGCTCCATGAATGCTAGGTAGCCAAACTCATTGGGAAATCCGCACCATTGGAGCCCATGGTGGCAGGAATCCCCCACACACACAGGGTGCCCTGGGGTGCAGTCACTGCCAGCACCTTTCTCGGCCCCCACCCAGTGTTTTTGGAAAGCAGGTGGGACTTCTGTCCAGTTGAGCTTGCAGACCTGCAAAAAAGACTTGCTTTGGGGCAGCGGCTGCCATCACCACGTGTTGAAGGAGAACCTGTAGGGACTTTTTTAAAGGGGGATCTTGTTGAGCATCTTCCCTCTGAAACTCTGAAGAGATACTGTAAGATACTTTACCACATGTGGAACAGCCACAAGAAGTAAGAACTCACCTTCTGATGGCACCAGGCACAGGTCATGCCTGTCAGGCTTTGAAAACTCTTGATCTTCTTTTGGCATCGGTCACATTTATTGCCATCACAACCACCTCTGACCCAGACATGGGCTTGGGCCTGCAACAAAGGAACAACAAGTGGCCACAGATGAGGGGTCGGAACCCACATTTTCACCCCTGATTTCTAGGACAAATAAAGGTCCAAGGAGCTAGAAAGAGGGAGCGGTCAGCCCTGGCAACTGCTTACATGGGAGATCACCAGAGTCACTATGCAGAGGAAGGCAGAGGCAAATTACCGCTGTTAGCCTCTTGCCTTGAAAATTCTATGATGTCACCATAAGTTGACTACAACTTTTTGGCACTTTCTGGCCACTAAGGTCCGAGAGGTTGCAATTAGCCAGGCACCCTCTATCTACTGAAATAATGCTTTTTGAAATAGAAGATGCTTTTTGAAATAGAAGAAATACTAAAAGAGGGCCAAAAAAATCTGGAGGTCACTAATCAGTAGAGGTGTGAAGAAAAGAAATACAATTGTCCTTTCCACATGGCTGGGATTAGGGGTGCGGCACCCCCCACAATCTGGAAAATTGCCTAATTTTTTTTTGACAAGGTGGCTGCCTTTGGGTGGAAGCGAATGGCGGGTCTGCAGGTTTTTCTAGCAGCCTGTGTGAGGTGGTAGCTATTTGGCTTCTCTGGCTCTGCTCCAGAGGCAGTGAATGGTGGCATGGGTGACGGTGACTGTCAACAGTGTTGGATGTGGGGGACTTTCATTGGCAGCCCCCCTCGTGGCACTGGGGTTCACTTTAGGGGGTGCTAATGTTGGGGGGGGGGGTAGTGTCTGTCGCCAACCTGCAATAAGCCAAAACTGCAATGTGGAAAGTCACGATGTGGAAGGGACAACTGTAATACCTAGAAATGTAGGGCGATGACCACTAAAAACACATAGCCTAGGAATGAAAGGAAGAAATAACAAAGGGCGGGGGGAGGAGGTAAAGCAGTTCCTAAAAGGGAGAAGGGACAGTCTATAGAGGGGACCGGAAGATGAGGCAGGCTCTTCTCTGGCTTTGAAAGAAGTCCCCACAGGATCGGTGAAGAGGGGGGGGGGGGATGGAAAAAGCAAAGACAGACGGAGCCTGCAATAAACCCTGTATAAAGCGTGCAAAAGGACATAAAAGTTGGCTCATGGATACAATACACCCCCCCCCCCCCCCGCCCACGGCACTCACGCTAGTGTCGCGGCGGCTCTTGGCGTAAGTGCTGATACAACTTGGTGGGGCCTTGCGGGCACAGCGCTCATGAACGGTGAACTTGCAGACTGCAGGAACGAGAATGAGAAGGAAGGGTGGATTTGTTGATGTGCCGGAAAAGAGGGACCGAACAAACTCTTCTGTAGCCTGGGCCACAGTTGTCTGTGGCCCTCCCTCCTAGACTCCACCCCCTCCCAACCAACAGTTGACCCTATAAACTCTTTTCCTCCCCTCCCCAGTTCTGCTTGCGCCAGCTCCTTTTCTTTGGTCAATACATATTTTTAGCAGTCGGAACTTCTTGAAGGAGGAGGCGAGACCTCAAGGGTTTATGACTCACAATTTCTGTGCAATAAATGCATCTTTGAGCCTCCATCCTTTATTGCCAGTGAATTTAACAGGCATTCTATCTCTTCTATGGCACACCTAACTAATATTGAAATACCTAAACAGCAGAGGGTTTTCTACTCTGGTGTACTGGAAGGCCGTTACAGGAAGATTCCTTGTTGGGAGAGAAAATGTCTCTGTGGATCTGGGCACACAGAAAAAATGGAACGTCTGCTTCGCCACTGTCACTATTATAAAAATATAAATGGTTGTTTTATTTCACCTCTGCTGTATGAATTCCCAGGCCACACTGAACAATTTTATATTTCCCATGCTGCTCACAGATACCAATCCTATCATAACATATAATGCGGCCAAGTTCTGTGCAGCAGCATTTGAATGACGCTGCAGGATGATCCGTACAATAAAGTAGGCTTAATGTTTTGATTTGATAGTCATAGCCTTCCAACTACTAATTGTATTGTTTATGTCTATCCCTCTTTTATAGTTTTAAAGTTTTTATTCTTTAATATTCATGCTTTTGTTCTGTTCTTTATATTCCCATACCTTTTCTGCCTCTAACTTCCATTTATTTATTTATTTATTTATTTATTTATTTATTTATTTATTTATTTATTTATTTATTTATTTATTTATTTTATTAGATTTTTATACACTTCCCATCGAGGTGACTCTAGGCTGATACAACTTTTATTTAAAATAGTATGAAATTAATAACATTTAAAAGCAGCGAATCCAAGTTTAGATACTCAGTTAAATTAGAGGTAAAATCCAAGATGTAAGATGATCCAGCATTTCAACAGTATAAAATCCCTCCCTCCCGATGAGAGGGAGGCATGGCCAATCACAGTGATGGAGTCGTGGCCCGGGTGTTAAGGGCCACAGGCGGAGACACTATTAGCCGGCTGGGTCCTCCAAAGGCCAGTGAACAGCTCCATCTTACAGGCCCAGCGGAACTCCATAAGGTCCCAGAGGTGGGACAACTGGAGGGAGAGCGTTCCACCAGAGCGGGAGGCCAGGGCTGTAAAAGTCCTGGCCAGCGTGGGAAACCAACCCGCATCCTTGCGAGGGCCAAGGGACCACCAATAAGTAGCCTCTCCGCCCGATGTGGGAGAGGCCGCCCCAGAGGCATATGGGGTGATCACGGTCACCGAGAATCTGATAGTCCCAGGCCGTGAATGGCCTTAAAGGTCAACACCAACACCTTGAAGATGATCCGGAACTCTGCAAACCCAATGCAGCTGCCGCTGGCACTGAGGCTGGATGTGTTGTTCGAAGGAGTGCTGCCTGTAAGCTTGAGACGTGCTGCTACATGGTGAACCAGTTTCGCGCCCGGATCAGGCCTTAAAGGCCAGCGTAGAGCGGGGATTACAATAGTCAAGTCTGGAAAATGACCATTGCATGGATCACTGAGGGGCTAGGTCCGGCTCTGGAGAGGAAGGAGAGCTTCAGCTTGCCGGGCCTGGCAGGAGGTGGAAAGAAGGCAGCCCAGGTTGCTGGAAGCCACCTGGGTCTCCATTGTGAACAAATCCAGGTGGACCCCCAGACTTCTGCCGGGCCGGAGGGAGTCGGTGTCAATGTGATTCCCTCACCGGCTGGAAAGTCCCTCCCCTCACGTCAAGCCAGAGGATCTCATGCTTGGGGTTCAGTTTGGCACCTGCTCTGCCGCAACCAACCAGCAACCGCCTCCAAACAATGCTGGAGAGCCTACAGGCGGCGGCTGCTCTACTCCATCAACAGAATGAGCTGTGTGTCATCAAGCGTACTGATGGCAAATCAGCCCAAAACTCCGTACCAGCTGAGCAAGAGGTGCAGCATATAGATGTTAAATAACAGCGGCGGGACAATAATGCCCCCTGAGGTGCCGCATTGAAGCGGAGTACTTCCGGGAGGCCTGGTCCCGCACCTCGCTTGCTGAGTCCGGCCCACGGGCCGAGGTTATCCACTGAAGGACAAGTGCCCCGCACTCCGGGAGGCTGTGGCAGGCGGTGCCAGGCAAAAGGTCGTCGTCGACCACATCAAACGCTGCGGTGAGATCTAACAACACCAACGCCAGCGCCGATCCGCTCCTGGTCAAGCTGGATCTGGAGTGTGTCTGTAACTGGCCGGCGAGAACAGTCTCCGATCCCATGCCTGCCCCAGCACGGAAGCGGTTGGACTGGAAGGGGTCGAAAGCAGAATGCGTCATCCAGAAAGGCAAAGAGCTGCTCCAACACCACTCTCTCAATTACCTTCCCAGAAGCGAAAGATTCCGAGGCGAGGCGTGGGTGGCCAGATCTCCTGGATCTAGCGGTGGTCTTTTTTAAAGAGTGGGTGGACCACTGCCTCCCCTTCAACCCATCCGGGAAGGTTCCTTGCTCAAAGAGAACCATTGATGATACTCAACAGATGGGAGATTGCGTAGCTCAGCCCGGCGGGTTTTCACAAGCCAAGGCGGGCCCGCGAGATCCAGAGGACAGGTAGTAGGTCTAACAGCAGCTAAAGGCTCTGTATCGACGGCGGCTTCAGAGAGCAGGGAGAAGAACTGGGTCAAACCAAAGAACTTCAGAAGGCTGGCAAGGGAGTCTCCAGTTGGCTAATTGTAGCTAGCGTGGATGGAAGGTCATGGGCGGAGCGGCCAGCGAGTCTTATCCGCGAAAAAGCTCATAAATGCCTCACAGCTAATATCCAATTGGGGGGTTTGAAGATCTCTCCGATAGGGAGGTCAGTGTCCGAATTATCACGGAATAATTGGGCCGAGGCTGAGAGCTGGCGGGCGAGGGAGGAGGAGAAAGTCCTCCATTCGCCTCCTTTATAAAGCCATCTCGCAGGCTTTCATAAAGCGTCCACATATAGGATGTTCAGCACAACTTCGTCGCTGAATTTCCTCCACACTTTCGCTCTAGGCGTCTAAGCCCCCGCTTCATCGCGAGCTGCCCAGCTCCTCTGGCATATACCATGGAGCGTGCGAGAAGCTGAGGGCAGCGTAGAGAACGCCGGGGAACAACAACTTTATCGCGATGGCATCGGAGAGTCGGGAGTTCAGTCCTCCACCTGCTCTATGCCGAGTGTGCGGCGGGTTGAGGTCCCGCAGAGCATTTCCAGGAAACCAAGTGGATCCATAGAGTCTCCAGCGGTAGACATAAATCAGCCCGTCGCCTGAAGGCGAGATTTGGTCGCGGCAAGTCCATCCGAATCTTCAGGGCAAAATGGTCGGACCATGGCACTCTATCAGTAGAGGATCACGACCAGGTCTATCGACCCGAAGACCAAATCAATGTATAATAGGTTGGGGGCCGGAATTTATCAAGGAGAGGCCTAGCGTACATGGATGACACTAGGTCAGCGGCTGCTATACAGGAGGCGTCGGCATGGGGCCGTTGAAATCCCCCAAGACGGCAGAAGTCTGGGGAACCATAGCGCCCAGTCCGCCACCACCTCCAGCGGCAGCAAATCAGTCGCGCTAGGCGACCGGTACACTAAGAGAACAGCCAATCTCTCCGAGGCCAACCACTCCGGAGCCGACACACTCTATACGGTGATCTCCGGAACGGAGGCTACCCTGAAGGGAATAGAATCCGCGGATGAGCAATGCAACACCGCTGAAGCCCTGGAGTTATTGATACGGTGAAGGCGAAACCCGAGCGACTTCGCCGAAGCAGCGGTCTCACCGCCAGCACTGAGGTTTCGGTGATACATGCAAGGTCCACTTGCTGGGCTCCGAGAAAATCCCGGAGCACCATAGTGCTTGGTAATGTGGACCTGGCATTGGTACTTACCAAAGGCCGAAGCAGAGTATCCCTGAACTAAGCCTACGCTGGTTTCACCGAGTAGGCCGGAGGTCCAGGAAGGCAAAGCGAGGCATAATTGCATCTGTCTTCTATCATATGGCCACCACTTCCGCCAGTATCCGATCCCATCAACACACGGGATCCCTGGCCCCGGAATTTGTGCCCTTATGGCTCCACCAGGCTCCCCTCACTCCTAAAAAACCTGGCTAATATTCCCAGAGTGAGTTAACTGGGCCAGTATTAATCAATCCGGCCTTATGCCAGATTAGCTACAATACTGGCTCCAGTACCACATTAATAACTACCACCCCAATAAATACTTACTAATGACTGCCATAGCAATAAATATTAATACGGTTCAAAGCTATCCACAAAATACATCTATATGCAATGGCAGCTAATAACTATGAATAATTATGCCCTCTAACAAATATCTAAAGAGCCTTAAGTTTACCAACAGCAACCGGGTTTTAGAAAAAAAATAAATAAATAAATATAGATATAAAATTGAAGGTTTTAGGTAAGAAAAACAGGAGAGAGCCTCCATTCGGGAAGAGCTCAGAGAGCATTCACAACTATGACTGTTTCCAGAACAGTAAAATCAATATAACATAAAATCTAACTCATTAAAAGATTCAGCAGCAATTAAAACAATAATAAATGCAAGATTAAACAACAAGGTTGTGTAAAGAAACACACACACACAGGCACCGCGGTCCACAAGGAAGGCCAAAGGAGAGGGAGGAGGCAGGGCCCAGGATGGAATCCAGGGGGGCCCTACCAGGGATGGAAAAGGCGAAAGCTTGGATTCAGGGTTTCAGTGGGGGCAATAGAACCACGGCCAGCCCCTCCAAAAGCCCGGTGGAATAGCTCCGTCTTATAGGCCCTGCGGAATTCACCAAGGTCCCGCAGGGCCCGGACAGCTGGAGGTAGAGCATTCCACCAGGCAGGGGCCAGAGCCGTAAAAGCCCTGGCCCGGGTCGAGGACAGCCGCATCGTCGCAGGGCCAGGGATCACCAGCAGTTTTACCAGTAGGTTTGGCTTTTATTCCTTTTAGATATGTATTCACTGTTTTACTATGTTTTAGCCTGCAAAATACGTTTTATCCTTTTCTTTATTTACCTTATGTTGGCCTGTAACCATAATAAATATTGCCTGACTGACTGAGTCTGTTTTGCTGTAAATCCCATACCTTTTATTGTTGAATAGGTAATGTGCTTCCCTGTACACACAAATCATAATACTTTTTACCAGGAAATATTAAGTTCTTTTCCTAGATTGCTGAACGGAATGTGAACGGATAAATGTCAAGGCCACCGCTGGATACGGTCTGTGATATTATTAGCTACAAGAGACACCAATCACAACACAAATTCCCTTTCGGTGGCAGCACCACTTACAAGCCTAGGTTCAGAAAGGCTTCCAGATTCCTTAAAAAGTAGCGTAACAAAAAATCAGGAGATTCTTTGGCGCCTTGGTTTGTTTTTCAACTGGCAAGGTTCTGTGAGAAACATTTTGTAAACAGGGCAAAAACATTTAAAAAGATCCTGAGACTGGAGTAGAATTAGAAGTAGTTTCCTGACTAAATATACCCGTGTGTGCATTTTTCAAAGAAGAAATTACAGGCATCTCTGATCTTGAGAAATCACAAGAAGTTGCTGACTTAGTCAGTTTCCCAAGAACGGAAACTTACAAACTATATTTCCCCTTCCCCCCACATATATTGTGGCAATGCTGGCAAAGCAAAAGGAGCTAACTGGTTGTTGTGGGTTTTCCGGGCTGTGTGGCCCGGAAAACAAGATCTGGTAGATCTTGTTCCTAACGTTTCACCTGCATCTGTGGCCGGCATCTTCTCTCTGTGATACACCTCTGAAGATGCCGGCCACAGATGCAGGCGAAACTTTAGGAACAAGATCTACCAGACCACGGCTGCCCAGCCCAGAAAACCCATAATAACCAGTTGAATCCGTCCGTGAAAGCCTTCGACAATACAAAAGGAGTGAAGCTTTTGATTTATGCTACTAGTTCTTGAAAGAGCAAACTGAAAAAAAAAGTCCAGTTAACTCACAACCAACTTCCAAGATTTGACCATGTGCGGAATTCTGGATTTGGGCCAGCAGTAAAACCAAGGCATGCTACCCGTCTCACGATTCATGTCAATGTTCCTTTACACCAGTGGTTCTCAACCTTCCGAATGCCACAACCCTTTAATACAGCTCCTCATGTTGTGGTGACCCCCAACCCTAACATTTATCCATTTTACAGATGGAGAACACTGATGCAGAGAGTCTTAGGCGACCCCTGTGAAAGGGTCGTTCGACCGCCCAAAGGGGTCGTGACCCACAGGTTGAGAACCGCTGCTTTACACTGTCTGGCCATCAGCATCATGACTGCATTTCATTCTCGGGACAAGCTGTTGCAATGGGCCAAGCACTCCAGCAATGTCCGAAGCGAAATATCATGACATGGCTCCTTCCCATGCCTCCCATTCCCTGCATCCTAGGAAGCATGATGCATGGGAATTGGCTGCATTGCTAGCTTTTTTCATGTCACCTAAGACCAGGGGCATACTGCCCAGGGGGGCATATGGGGTCAAATGTCCCCGGGCTGCAGCCATTTAGTCACATGGGGGGGAGAGAAAAATCACCCCTACACCCCTCCTTCTTCTATGGCTCCCAATCTTGATCCTCCTTGATCTCAGATTGCAAATGCCTTAGCAGACCAGGTGCTCAGGAGCAGCAGCAGCAGCAGCAGCAGCAGGCCGTTGCTTTCACATCCTGCACGTGAGCTCCCAAAGGCACCTGGTGGGCCACTGCGAGTAGCAGAGTGCTGGACTAGATGGACTCTGGTCTGATCCAGCAGGCTCTTTCTTATGTTTTTATGTTCTTATGTTCCCCCCGGGTGAGATGACTTGGTGCAAAAAAAGTTGTTTGGTTGTGGGCGGGGGGAGGGGAGGGCAGAAAACTCAGATTTTGCACCGGCTACATTTTCCCTAGATTCACTTCTGCCTGAGACTGTCAAGGTGCCATGCATCTTCTGCGTCCTTAAAACAGTGGTGGCGAACCTACTGCCAGCAGCGATGCCAGAGGGGTTAGCACTCAGGAAACCCTCTCTGTGGAGCTGCACTTATACAGAGATTCACCATCATGTGGGAGGGGAGCAGAAAATCCCCACACACATCAAGGCTTGTCTGGGCCGCTGGGCACAACGTGCGCGCAGCACAGCGAGCAGGGAGGACTCGTCTGGTGGGCCTGGTGCCTGTGTTCTGGGTGGCTGCTGCCCGAAGTGGGGGCAGAGGCAGAGGAGGCGGAGATGCTAGAGAGGTGCAGAGCAGAGCCAACCATTTTTTTCTAAGCTAAAACCTCAGTATTCAGGTTAAATTGCTGTGTTGGCACTTTGTGATTAATAAGTGGGTTTTGGGTTGAAGTTTGGACACTCAGTCTCGAAAAGGTTCGCTATCACTGTCCTAAAGAGATGTCAGAAGGGACTACTGTGAGCAAGGACGTAGGTAAGGGGGGGGGGGTTTCCCGGGTTCAAAAAAGCCCCATTACATGTCTGAAGTTCTGCCCCCCTTTTGTGGGTTTTTTTGTATTTTTAATGTTTCTTCAGTTTTTGGCCTGTAGGAGGCACAGCTATTAGGCAATTGTTTAGTGTAATTGTTAAGATAGCAGCACCAAAATTTCAGGGATTTTGGGGAGACTCTCCTGATGATACCACCCAGGTTTGGTGAGGTTTGGTTCAGGGGGTCCACAGTTATGGACTCCCAAAGGGGCTGCCCCCATCCCCCATTGTTTCCAATGGTAGCTAATAGAAGATAGGAGCTACACATTTGAGGGTCCATAACTTTGGCCCCCATGAACCAAATTTCACCAAACCTGGGAGATATCATCAGGATTGTCTCCTAAAGATACCCTGAAAGTTTGGCGCTGCTAGCTTAACAATTGCACCCTGACAGCAGGCACCCCTCAAATTTCCCCAGATTCTCCCTTTAAATCCACCCCCTTCGGCATGGAATTAAAGGAGAATCTGAGGTCCCCAGTTAAATGGGGGGAAACTGAGGACCCCAGATTCTCCCTTTAAGGTGGATTTAAAAGGAGAATCTGGGCTCCCTAGTTTAAACACCATTGAAAGTGATGCTGTTCGGGGGTGGATTCCAGCATCACAGCGGCCGCCCATGGGGGGCAACTCAGATTTTGCAGTGGGCTCCATTTTCCCTAGCTATGCCTCTGCCTGGAGGGGAGGGCAGAAGGGACTGCCAGCTGGGAGCCCAGCCGGTGGGGGGGGAGGGGAGTCTGTCGTCCCCGGCCTTGAAGAGCTGCTTTTATAAGCACTGAGGCTGGGGGGGGTTGGTCTTGAGAAGGCGTGGTCATGCCCCCAGGAGCATGGGGCGTGGCCCCACCCCTGAACCCACCCCGTAAAAAATTTATAGCAATGTCACTGCTTGCGAGTGAAACTGACACGATATTGGCTGCCCTCAAGCTATCTTAAAACCACCTTGCTAAGAATCATAAGTAGTACATCTTCACGTCCTTGTTAATAAAACATTACAAGAGATACAGAGCTGCTGTCAGGCTGTACCTCCTTCTCCGCTATTTCTGGTAACATCTAGGATATCACAACATGTGATCTGATGTCACCTTGTTGCGTTACACTAGATGATACCGGGAGGATGGGAGAGAAAGAAGGAGAGGCAGCCCTGAGCTTCTGATGACCTGTAGTGCCCTGAAGTATTCTGAAGACTCCTCCTTTTAACATATATATTTCAAAGGCCAATTACGGGTCGATTCCCCACTTCAAAAATGAAAGTAGCTACAAACAGGTTTGGGAAGATTCGGGACCTTTTGAACATGGGTTCATGGTCCCCACTGCAGCTTCCGCCCCCTTGTTCCCAGAAATGCAGCAGCCATGCAGGAGTTCCCACTGTCGGAGGATCAAATGCGCGATCCGCTCAGGGGCTATCCTGATTGGCTGCTGCATTGTGCTAGGGCAGGAATTTTTTTTTACTTTCAAACTGACGGATCCACATCAGCGCGAGCCTGCGCAGAACGACTCTATGCAGAGACGAAGAAACGGGTGATTGAAACAAACCCCTGTTTCCGCGCACCTCCGTGTACTTGGATCCACGTGGATACGACACGTAGCACTGCTTTGTATTGCCTTCTACTCAGTCAATCAGTCAAAACCGCCGTCATGTTGCTTCATATCCATGCGGATCTCCGGTCTGCGAAATTTTTTAAAAGGGCTGCACGCGCATCACGCACAGCCCACTGCATCCTGATTGGATGGGAGGCTCCACATCACTCGCAAGGGCGGGCAGTTTGAATCTGGATTCACCCCCCCTCCCCGCAACTTCCCCACTGCTCCAGATTGCCCACGCATTTTTCGAACAGGTCTACTTTCTTCCAGGTTCTAAAATAGCACGTGCTGGTGGGGGGGGGGGGGGCAGAAACGGGATGAATGCGCGTTCGGCGGTGAAGTGGGGAGTTCTGCAGGAAACCTGGATATTTGGAGTGACGAGCACGCATCTAATCGTGAGTGGGGAATCGACCACGGATGGGGCTCAAGGAACAGTGTCAGGGCCAGATTCCTTGCCCGGATGTGTTTGCTCCTGCCGCACACCAGGAACAGAAGTACTTTGGGGCAAGATTTCTTGTCCCGCCGTACTTTCTCTTGCCCCAAAGGTGCTTCTCACTTACCCCGCAGAAAGCAAGAGCACTTCTAGCGTGACTTTTCATGCTAGCAGCAGGGCAAGAGCTGGCTGTGGGTAATTGGCCAAATTGAACTTTCCCAAGTCCCTTCTAGGACACAGTGGTGGAAATTGTAATTCGCTCTACGCGGGCCTTCCCTTGCGGTTGATCCGGAAACTGAAGCTGGTCCAAAACGCAGCGGCTCGTCTTCTCACGGGGGTCTCAGTCAGAGATCACATCACCCCCGTGTTGTGCCGCCTGCATTGGCTCCCAGTGGAATTCCGGATCGTCTTCAAGGTGCTGGTTCTGACCTTTAAGGCCCTTTACGGCCTGGGGCCCTCATACCTACGGGACCGTCTCACCCCTTACGTCCCAAGTCGTGCCCTCCGCTCTGCGGAGGTGAATTTACTGGTGGTCCCCGGCCCCTCCATGATGCGGCTGGCCTCCACACGGGCCACGGCGTTTACTGCCCTGGCTCCTGCCTGGTGGAACGCCCTTCCTCCAGCAGTTAGGGCCCTGCGGGACCTTGGAGAGTTCCGCAGGGCCTGCAAAACGTGCTGTTCCACCGGGCTTTTGAGGGAGCCGGCCGCTGAGCCCACCCCTTGTGTTGTCCTGCACACTGGCTATCTATTGGACCATCTGCCAATCCCCTCCCTTCCCAGGGTTTGATCACTGGGGTTGGGTGCCAGACGTCTTCTATTATTAATCAAATTATTTATTGAAGGCTACTACTGCTGTGATAGTTTTATAGTTTTAAGGTTTTGTATTTTAACTGGGGTTATTCGATTTGTTTTATTGTATTGTTGTTTGTTGTGCACTGCCCTGAGCCCTTTGGGGGTAGGGCGGTTTACCAAATCGAATGAATGAATGAATGAATGAATAAATAAATAAATAAATAAATAAATAAATAAATAAATAAATAAATAAATAAATAAAAAAAATATGCTAGAGAACCCCTTGCTGGCAGAAAGATAGAACAAATGCAGCCGTCCTCTTCCTATCTGTCTCCCAAGGACGCAGTGACTCACTCACAGGTGCAGCGCAGTCCCTGCTTGCGCAAGCCCAACAGAAGTGTCTCACACACGTTGCAGTAAACTGGGCGGTTAAAGTGCTTCAGGCGCCATAAGTGCTGTCCATCATCTTTCATGGTCTGAAGGCAACAGAGAAAGGCAGCAGTTGTGAGGACGGCAGGTTCGGTTTGTTTATCTTGCTGAGACATCAGGTCTCAAGAAGGGAAAAGAAGCTCAAAACCGGTCAGAATTTTACACAGAAGTTGCAGTATTTCAAGGGGAGGGATGACATTGTAAGTGTGTAAGTAAGAAACCTGACAACCATTGTGGTGTGGTGGTTAAAAGCAGCGGGTTCTCATCTGGAGAACTGGGTTTGATTTCCCACTCCTTCACATGAACCTGTTGGATGGCTTTTGGGCCAGTCACAGTTCTCTCTGAACTCTCTCAGTCCACATGGAGGCAGGCAATGGCAAACCACCTCTGTACATTTCTTTCCTTGAAAACCCTAGAGCAGGGGTCTGCAACCTGTGGCTCTCCAGACGTTCATGGACTACAATTCCCATCAGCCAATGGGCCATGCTGGCAGGGGCTGATGGGAATTGTAGTCCACGAACATCTGGAGAGCCACAGGTTGCAGACCCCTGCCCTAGAGGGTTGCTGTAAGTAAGCTGTGACTTGACGGCCTTTATATGTGAACAAACATAAGAACCCACACCTTTGGGGCCCCAGAATGTCCTGTTCCGTGAATAAAAGTGCAACATTAAGCTTCTCAAAAGAGAGGAATTTGCACACACAACTACCCAAACAGCCACATCACTGCTACGGGTAAGAACCAGGGGCGGAGCGAGGGGGAACTGCACCCGGGGCATGCATGCACCCCACGCCCCCACCACGCCATGCACCCACACCGGCGCATGCCCAGTGCATCACGCGCGCCCCACCCCTTTGGCGCTATGCCACTGGTAAGAACAGCACTGCGGGAGCGGCATGAGTTTGGCATGCTATTGGGACAATGCAATGGGATAAATGTTGCTGTTCGCTATAGCTCTAAGTGAAATGGGATTTTGGCTTAGTGGGGAAGAACATGCTTCACATGCACAAAGCTTCAAGTTCAACTCCGGGCATCACCCGTGAAAAGGATCTAAGGCAGCAGGCACTTCATCTGAGAGATTCCTGATCAGTTGTTTCCAACTATTTTTTATTTTAAAAGACAATTAGAAACTCAGAGGGACCCTGACTCAGATCAGGGTCATTGCAACAGAGAAGAAGGGGTTTGCCCCTTTTAACCCTACATGGGTGCATCAGCTAATCTGCTTAGTTATTAGCTATTCGCTTGCCCCCCACCCCCACCCCACGTCCAGGATTGGTAACATTCTGAGGATTGGTTGGTTTTGATTTACAAAACCACACAGGGTGGGAAGGGTTAAGTTCTTTTCTCTTCATGCCACATCCTCTGTCCTGGGGATTCCCAAAGTGGGTGGTACTGCCCCCTTGGGGGCAGTGGAAATATCAAGGGGGGGAGGCAGTGAGGAATTTTGGGGAGGTGGGGGGTGGTAGAGAATTTTGGGGCGGTAGCAGGGCAGCACAGGGATTCCTGGGCCATCTGTCAGGAAAAAGGCCTGTCCTCCCATCCTGGTGACTGGTGAATTGTAAAGGAAACGCAGCAGCACTCTCCTTGCTGTGTAGCCCTGGAGTGGGGAGCCAAAGTGAAGGGCCCCATTGCTACTGCTTTGCAAAAGCAAGATTTCTTTCTGCAATGGCACTCTTCCCACTGTGTTGCCCTGGGGGAGAGGAAGTCAAGGAAAAGAGTCTGTTGCTGCTGCTTTGGAAGGCCATATATTTTTTAAGAAACACAAAAGCAGCAGCACTGTCCTCCCTGTGTAGCCCTGAGGAAGAAGAATTAGAAAAAGAAGAAGAGTTAGATTTATATCCCCCCTTTCTCTCCTGTAAGGAGACTCAAAGGGGCTTACAAACTTCTTTCCCTTCCCCCCTCACAACGAACACCCTGTGAGGTAGGTGGGGCTGAGAGAGCTCTGAAGAACTGTGACTAGCCCAAGGTCACCCAGCTGGCGTGTGTGGGCGTACACAGGCTAATCTGAATTCCCCAGATACTCCTCCACAGCTCGGGCGGCAGAGCGGGGAATTCAGCCCGGTTCCTTCAGATTAGAGGAGGAGGAGCCAAGACAAAGAGCCCCGTCACGGCTGCTTGTCAAAGCAAGATTGGGTTTTTTTGCAATAAGCGCTCTCCTTGCTGGGCAGTCCTGCCTGGGGAAGACCCAAGGCAAAGAGCTCCATCGCTACTGCTTTGCAAGGTCTGAGACCAGGGAAGATTGTACCCCTCACACCCACAATATTATGGAGTGGCTCAGGCACCATCTGATCCCTGCCCCTTGCCCCTCTTACACTTACAGCTTCCAGCCCCAGCAGCACCAGAAGGGGGACAGTGGTAGCACCGCCACGGAGCCACTCGGATAGAGACACGGTGCCACTGCCGTCATAGTCAATCTCTCGCATCATCTCCTGCAGGATCTAAACGGAAGGCAGACGGGAGAAGAGAGAAGCATTATCTGCGATGGCTGCATTCTGTTCCGCTCCAGTTAACACGCCGCCCATGTCTTCTCCCTCTGCAGCTTAAGCAGGCAGTCTCCTGGAGGACCAGGCATTCTCTCCCTAAATGTGTGCCAAAGTTTCTGCAGTTATTTGCAGAGTATATCAGCTGCCACCTCTTCTTTCCAATCGGTTTAGTGTCCTCCCACCTTCTACGGTGGAATAAGACCACTAGACTTTATGTGACAGCACAGAAAATACAAAGGAATGAGGAATGGGGTTTGCATAGCTCCATGGTGGTGAACCTTTGGCACTCCAGATGTTATGGACTACAATTCCCATCAGCCCCTGCCAGCATGGCCAATTGGCCATGGTGGCAGGGGCTGATGGGAATTGTAGTCCATAACATCTGGAGTGCCAAAGGTTCGCCACCACTGGCATAGCTACTCTGTCCCAGAAAACTTAGAGCAGTGGTTCTCAACCTGTGGGGCACGACCCCTTTGGGGGTCGAACGACCCTTTCACAGGGGTCACCTAAGACTCTCTGCATTTTAATTTATTTTTATACTTTGGGCTTCTATACCACCCCGTCCCCGAAGGGCTCTGGGCGGTGTACAGCATATAATAAATACAATCATAAAACCATCATAAATTGACTAAAACTTATAAAAGCAGCGAAGACTAACTAAACATTAACGCTTAGGATAAAAGCATGGATATAAACGTAGGTGGCATCAGTGTTCTCCATCTGTAAAATGGATAAATGTTAGGGTTGGGGGTTACCACAACATGAGGAACTGTATTAAAGGGTCGCGGCATTAGGAAGGTTGAGAACCAGTGACTTAGAGCAATGAGAGACTTCCCTCTTGAAGATACTCCCATTCAGCAAGGAAAGGTTTCACGCATCACTGCTTGCCTTAACTCCTTCCTTCCCAGCTCCTTCTCTGTTGATCAGTCCTCCTCTTTGAGGCCACACAGCTTTGGTGCCTCCCCTTCTTGATGCCAGTGTGACATGCCGGAGTTGGACAACAGCTCACCCCCACCCCCGCTTTGGAAGTTCCCCTTAATCCCCACAGATAATCTCAGAGGCATACACATTCCTGACCCTGCAGTTCCTGGTGGTCTGCTACGTTTCTGCCGAACAAGAGATGGACATGTGTGCTCAGTACTTGCCGGTTTAAGCTCAGTGACATCCCATTCCAGATACTCGGCCACGC
The DNA here is from genome assembly GCF_021028975.2 of Sphaerodactylus townsendi. NCBI lineage: Eukaryota > Metazoa > Chordata > Lepidosauria > Squamata > Sphaerodactylidae > Sphaerodactylus > Sphaerodactylus townsendi. The sequence continues at coordinate 174,306,222 of NC_059427.1, read as the reverse complement.
GCATCATCTGCGTGATAATGCGATCCACCTCCTGCCAAAGAACAGAGTTTTGTGCTAGCATTAAAGGAGAGCCTGACACGCCCCCCCTCACCAAAAGGCAGAAGTACAGAATTGAAAGAGAGCACAAGGACCATCCAGTTCAAACCCCTGCCATGGAGGAATAAACAATCAAAGCAATCCTGGCGGGTGGCCCTCCAGCCTCTATTGAAAAACCTCCAAAGAAGGTTTTTCCGAAGCAGCGTATTCCACTGTTGAACAGCCTTTACCATCAGGAAGTTCTTCCTAATGTTTAGGTGGAATCTCTTTTCCTGTATTTTGAATCCATGACTTTTTATCCCTAGTTTCTGGAGCAGCAGAAAACAAGCTTGCTCCATCTTCAACATGACATCCCTTCAAATATTTAAACATGTCACTCCTTAACTTTCTCTCCTCCAGATTAAACATACCTAGCTCCCTAAACTGCTCCTTATAAGACGTGGAAACTAGACCTTTTACCATTTTGGTTTCCCTCCTTTGGACTTGTTCCAGTTTGTGTGTGTGTGTGTGTGTGTGTGTGTGTGTATTATTATTATTATTATTATTATTATTATTATTATTATTATTATTATTATTATTATTATTATTATTGTAGATTTCACAGCTGCCAGATCTTTAGCTGGTTGTTGGCCTTCATTACAATTTGAGCCTCACCCAGAGGCCAAGGAAGTTGTAATGTATCAGTGTAGTATTCGTGCGGATCCCAGCAGGGCTGCCTTCTGAATTTGACAGATGTTAATTTTGTCAATTCGAAGATGTTTCAAGTGCTGCCCTAGTGTTTACTGGGATGAAGCCAAGCGTGCCGATTACCACTGGGACAACCTCAACTGGTTTGTGCCATAGATGCTGGAAATTTCGATTTACCAAATTGCAGTATCTAGTGACCTTCTCGTGTTCTTTTTCAATGACCCTGCTGTCACGGGGGACTGCTATGTCGCCGATGGTCCACTTTCTTGTCCTCGATCAAGTGATGTCTGGTGTGTGTGTTTCCAACACTTTGTCCGTTTGGATTCGAAAGTCCCACAGGATCTTGACCTTCTCATTTTCCATTACTTTCTCTGGACAATGTTCCCACCAGTTCTTAGCTGTTCTTATGTTGCAATCCTTGCATAAATTCCAGTGGATCATCTTGGCCACTGAGTTGTGTCTCTGTTTGTACTCAGTCTGGGCAATCTTTTTGCAGCAGCTGAGGACATGAGCTACAGTTTCATCAGCTTCTTTGGACAATCTGCATTTTGCATCATCTGAGGATTTTTTGATTTTGGCCTTGATCGAATTTGTTCTAATGGGTGTCTAAAATCAGGGATCCAGTGTCCTTTTTCAGAGTTCCAGTTGTTAACCACAGCCAGGTCTTTTCGTTGTCCACCTTGTCTTTGATTTTCTCCAGAAATTGGCCGTGCAGTACTTTGTTGTGCCAGCTTTCAGTCCTCATTTTAATCACAGCTTTCAGTCCTCGTTTTAATCACATTTTTTTCTGTATTCTTGTTTGGTTTTCAGGGTCTGCAGCAAATGTCTGTTCTTCACTTCAATCAATGCCTGTTCTTGACTTTCCTTCACATAATCGGCCCAGTGCATGCTTCTCACCTCTTCCAATGTTTGCTGTACTTGCAGTAAGCCCCTACCTCCAGATCTCCGGGGAAGGAATAATCTATCAGTATCACTGCGTAGGTGTTAGACATCGTGCATCGTCATAAGCTTCCGAGGGTTTCTATCCAATGCTTCCAAGTTGATGATTCCCGCGGTGTACCTGATGGCCAGTTATGGCCCAGGTGTTGATAGCCTTGATGGTATTCCCGCCGTTTAATTTAGATTTCAAAATTTTCCTGACCCTCTGGGTGTACTCTCTGCTGACAACAGTCTTCACTTGCCCGTGCTTGATGTTATCCAGCTGCAAAATGCCCAGAACTGGACATAATATTCCAAATGAGGTCTGGCCAATGCCGAATAGAGTGGTACTGTTAAATCCCTCTATACTCCTGTTGATGCAGCCCAGAATCACACTGGAATGAATAGAAGGCAATGCCATGTGGCTATGCAGAAAAAGACCTGCTCCCCTTTCCAGTTTGAAAAAAGAGGCAAGAGAAAACCTCTATTATTAGGAAACAGTCCACAAAGACAGCTGGTAGAAGGATCTATCCTGTGTGTCAAGTGTCCTTTTCAAATTAATACATTAATGAAAGAGAAGAAGTAGGAAGGGCTGGAATCCTAGCTAGGCTGAGACTGCTCTAGGCCCGTGGTGGCGAACCTTTGGCACTCCAGATGTTATGGACTACAATTCCCATCAGCCCCTGCCAGCACGTTCAATTGGCCATGCTGGCAGGGGCTGATGGGAATTAACAATCCGCTCTTTGTGGAGTGCCAAAGGACTAAACCAGAGGTCGGGGAACCCTTGGCTCCTGAGCCGCATAAGGCTCTTTGCCACTTGTAGTGCGGCTCAGTGGCTGCCCCTTTCTGCAGGGGAGGGGAGAGAAAGAGGCGCCCGGCTCAGGCCAGGTCGCCGCTGCGCGCTCCCCATTTCTACGGGGAGCTTGTGGGATCCCCCCCCCCCTGCAGGGGAGGGGAGAGAAAGAAAGAGGCGTCCAGCTCAGGCCGGGTCGTATAGGTTGGAGGGGAGAGAAAAGTGGTGCTGGCTCATGGATTCTTCAAACAGCTTACACTATAGCTTCTATTTTGTACAAAGTGTAAAGGTAAAAAAACAAAATAAGCACTGTTATCTTCATTTTAAATGTCAAAAAGTATTTGCGGCTCCATGTGTTTTCTTTCCCGTGGAAAATGGGTCCAAATGGCTCTTTGAATGTCAAAGGTTCCCGACCCCTGTTCTAGGCTATGAACCAGAAATCAGGGAAGGATAATAAGAAAGGGGACTTCTGAGAGAATGGTGGTAAGGGTGGGGATCCTTAGGAACATAAAACAGAGGTCAAGATGGCCACTCAGGATCACAGCAAATGTGATAGTGACCTCACGGCCACCCTAAGGCCACCACTATTTTAAAGTCATTCAAAAATACTGTGAGGGCGAGCTGAGGCACTCTTTCCTCCCCAGTGCCTTTTCAAGTACCAAAAATGCTGCACCCCCATCCATGGCTGTTTCAACATTCAAAACGGTGCACGGTGGAGAGGCAGAAGACAAGAGCCCCATACTGTGGCCTTGCCACATTTTAAAATGACTTTAGAATGGTGGCGGCGTCATCACATCTAGTTTGGCTTCCGGGCAGTGCAGCTGAGGGCATCCTCAACAGCTGAAGAGGGGGAGACAGATCTGACCTGCAAGGCATGCTGGGATGCTCTCTTGTACAATCTCACTGAAACAAGGCTTCAGAAGGAGCACGTTCACATTAGTTTGTGTGTGTGTGCAGGTGTGCACATATGCACACGGAGAGGGGGAGAGGATATCATTTTCTACTTCTCCAGCCTTCACATTAAAAAGACTAGTTCCAAAGCTTTGTCAGATGGAGGGGTGGGGAGGTAGGATGAGCAAGAGCAATTCTGACCATGGGTGGGATCAGTGGTGGGATTCAAATAATTTAACAACTGGTTCCGATGGTGGGATTCAAATAATTTAACTGGTTGTTTACAAGCACCATTTTAACAACTGGTTCTGCCGAAGTGGTGCGAACCTGCTGAGTATAAATTTAATAAAGTTAAATTTTTTAAAAAAACAATTCTCTTGTCTGAACAGCGGAGAGGAGAAATAAATAGACGAGCCACACTTCCCAAGAGTTAACCTGTGGTTTCTGAATGCCTCGAGCTACTCACCGAACTGTCAAGCAGGCCGTTGCTGTCTTTGTCGTAGAGCTTGAAGGTGACTTCAAGAGAAGAAAGAGGGGTAAAGAAAGGAAAGAGAGAAATGAGGAATTCTGGACTAGAGATCATCGGGGCCTCTTCTGTTCAGACTCCCTAACAGGGGTGGCCAACCTATGGCACTCCAGATGTTCATGGACTGCAATTCCCATCAGCCCCTGCCAGCATGGTGGCCATGCTGGCAGGGGCTGATGCGAATTGCAGTCCATGAACATCTGGAGTGCCATAGGTTGGCCACCCCTGGCCTAGCACAAAGCTTCCATTCTTTCAGGCCCCAATCGTCCAGCTATGTTCTTTGGAGAAGCAAAACTTTATGGCAGGCTTCACCACAGTTTGGGGACAGAATCATTTCTCTCCCACAAAGCTCCCTAAAGTTCTCTTTTAGGAATAGGGCAGCTCAGACTGAGAGATAATCTCATGCAGGGAGAGAGTTATATGATTGTCCCAGGAATGCTGTAGAGGACTGTTATGCTGGCAGGGGGGGGGGGGGTTTACCCCAAGGGATGCCAGAAAGGCTTTTAATTATGTAACAAAATGGAACTGGTCAGTGTTGTCATGACAGGGATGTTCTAATTCCAGCTAGATGAGGATGAAACGATGGCGGTACTGAGGAACTGATATATCAAGGGATAAACAAGCCCAAAACAGAGGCGTAGCTCCAAGGGGACAGGGGGTGCGCTGCACACCGGGCATGTGCCCCTGCGGGGGCGTGGCAGGGGCATTCTGGAGTGGGATGGGGTGGAGGACGCACCGGCGCACTGGGCACTTTCCCCCCTTGCTACGCCTCTGGCCCAAACCACTATACAATGGCTATAAGTAAAGACATAGCATGTCTGTGCTAACTCATTTATATTTAATATGAGCAAAAAGCAGCCATATAAACATCTGTAGTGCAAATCAGAAAGGTCCCGGTGTTATACATACATATTATAAGTCCATAAATTGGATAGCTAGCAGGACCTCAAGAAACGACAGCAAAGTGCAGTTTCCAAGTCAGGTTCATAAAAACATAGTAACAGGCTCCATGAAGCTGGCAAGGACCTGGAACTTTATGAATGTATGAAAGGGTTACTACCCTTTTGTGAACCTGACCGGGAAAATGCACTTTGCTGTTGTTTCTTGAGGTCCTGCTTGTTATCCAAGTTATGGACTTATAATATGTCTGTACAGTGGAACCTCGGTTTTCGTTGGTAATCCGTCCAAAAAGAATCGATGAAAACCGAAACCGATGGAAACCGAGGCAAACTTTTCCATAGGAATCAATGTAAATCCAATTAATCCATTCTAGGCACTCCAAAAAACATGCATTTTTGGTGAATAAACATAGCGTTTAATGCTGAAAACAGTAACAAACAATAACACTAGGACCAGCTTCAGAGCCAGTGGACCAATGTCGCACCAGGAAGCTGTCCCAAGAGGTCTGTTTCTGATGCCTCTTTAAGATTTGTCTGAAATGGGGCAAGACATTGTCATTAAACAAGTTGCAGACGCGGCCCGCAACAGCTTTGTCCGGGTGATTTTTCTCCACAAACCCCTGCACCTTACTGCAAATCGATGAAAACTGAGGCAAATCGATGAAAACTGAGAAATTTTTCACTGAAAAAGTCAATGAAAACTGAAACCGATGAAAACCGAAGGCAATGAAAACCGAGGTTCCACTGTATAACACCTGGACCTTTACGACACTATAAGTAGACTCATAGAACTGGAAGAGACCACAAGGGCCATCAAGTCGAACCCCCTGCCATGCAGGAATACACAAAGATGCTTATATGGATTTTTTTGGTTACTATGACATCAATATGTTTCTTTAAAATTCATTTTTATTGATCTTAACAAATAAAATCTAAACAATAATGAAACATACTGCAATACAGACATACAAAGAATAACCAAATACACAAAATAACAAAAACTGATTGGATAAAGTATAAACATTTCACAAAGTTCCGTCGAGGATGACTTCCCTCTGCATCATCCATAAAGTATTACTTCTTTCTCTAAGTTGAGGCGGCGCTCTCATATTTGCAGTAATTATAAATTCTATGTCTAATATATCTTTCTTATACTATGACAAGTGAAAATAAGGAAAGAGGAGTGGCTAAATGAAACAGGGATATATATTCCAACACCATTCTTCTATTCTAATTCCAGAACATTCTATTCTATTTTCTACTAATGACACTCTAATTATTTTCCTTTACCATTACTATACAGTTTAGTATTAATTCTTCATATAATCAGGAAAAGGAGTCCATATCTTCTCAATTTTTTCTTCTTTTTTTCTTTAATTAGGTGGGTCAATTTGTCGACTTCATATAAAGCCCTTGGGGATTGGGCGGTCTATCAAATTTAATTAACAACAACAACAACAACCACATCCTCTCCAACCATTCCAACTTTGATGGATATGTTTCTATGGATGCTTTTTGTGAATATTAAATATACACAAGTTAGCACACACATTTATATCTATACTTACATTGTATAGTGGTTTAGACTTGTTTGTCTCTTGATATATTGCTTCTCTGCTACACTGTACCTCTGTTTTGGTTTTTCAGTTGTCCTATGGAACTGCCAGAGACAGATTTCTCCCTGTCAATGTTTGAACCCCGCTCCCTCAAAAAAAAGGTCAGGATTTGAACTAGTCTCATATTCCCTTTCCCTCTTGATTCTTCTGCAGTACTTACATTCAAGTTTGTCCTCTGGCCTCCCACCTTCCAGCAGCGAGAAGTAACAGGAGACGTCATTGACGCAAACAAAACCACAGGCTGAAAAGCAGAGTGAGGGTTGAGGCAAGAGCAATCAGACAATTGAGGGGGTTTTCTTTCTCTCTCTCCCACACACCCCATGCTATTAACTCCACATTCCAAATAAACTTCCAGATTATTTCACTAAGAAGAAGAAGAAGAAGAAGAAGAAGAAGAAGAAGAAGAGTTGGATTTATATCCCCCTTTCTCTCCTATAGGAGACTCAAAGAGGCTTACAAACTCCTTTCCCCTCCCTCCTCCCAACAAACACCCTGTGAGGTAGGTGAGGCTGAGAGAACTCAGAAGAACTGTGACTAGCCCAAGGTCACCCAGCTGGCATGTGTTGGAGTGTACAGGCTAATCTGAATTCCCCAGATAAGCCTCCACAGCTCAGGTGGCAGAGCGAGGAATCAAACTCAGTTCCTCCAGATTAGAGTACACTTGCTCATAACCACTACACCACTGCTGCTCCTCTTAAGCCTCCACAGCTCAGCGGCAGAGCGAGAAATCAAACTCGGTTCCTCCAGATTACAGTACACCTGCTCTTAACCACTACTCCACTAACTGCTTCAGATACGGTGTAGCCTGTGATCCAAAATGTTCAGTATTGCATTCTAGCCCAGTTTACAAGCATTGAGATTTGGTGTTTTTTTTAATTTCATGGAGAGCAGGAGGAGTCCCTGCATTCCTCTGAAAGATCAACCATGCCAGTCTCCTTACCAGACTCCGCCGTTGGTTCTGCTGCATCCTGCCCTGCAGTGGTCTGGAAAGACATGAAGAGGTGGTGGCACAGTTCATCGGAGATCTCCTCTGCCTCCAAGTAGGTTTTTAGGAAGAGCTTGAAACCCTCAAAGTCTATTGACTGGCAACGGCATCATTGAAAAGGGAGTAAACAGAGAAAGGGAGATGAAGGAAGAAAAAAGGTAAATGTAACTAGAACTACTAGTGCAGCACATTGCAAGACCGAGGTGGCAGACCATTGCCTTGATGAACAACCCATAATTCGTTCTGGTGGGTTTTCCGGGCTGTGTGGCCGTGGTCTGGTAGATCTTGTTCCTAACATTTCGCCTGCATCTGTGGCTGGCATCTTCAGAGGCGTATCACAGAGAGAAGTCTATAGTGTGTAGCAGACAGAATATACTCTGGTGATAGCACCTCTTGAAAGAATGCCAGCAGCAGGATAGGCGCAATGTCTTAGGGAAACAAGATCTAGTCAGGACTACGGCCTACAGCCAGGTAAATCCACCACAACCAGTTGAATCCGGCCGGGAAAGCCTTCGACAATACAACCCACAGTTATTTCTGTGCCTGACGGACAGAGCAGAGAGAAGATCCCTCTTTCCAATCTGGTGAGGATAAACTGGGTGTAACAAGAGTGGTGACAGGAAGGGGAGGAGTCAATGGTCGATTCCACACGGGACAAATACCACAGATGCAGGATGCTATTAAACCTGTCGGGGGGGGGGGGATTTCGCATAGGTCCCGCCCCCAAAATGAGCCTTCCTCGTTTTATTTCCCTCAACCCGGACTTTTTGAAAATTGCTGAACCAGCGATCCTTTTGAAAAATCCTGGGTTGAAGCCACTGCCAAACTAATGGCCCGGAAAGCACTTTATTTCCCTCCCTTCCACTGCGCTGTCTATGGCCAGGGAGAGTTCGCCTGCCGTTGCCCGACCGTTGCAGGGAGGCCCCTTTTTCTTTTTCCCCCTTTTTTGCCGGTTGTGTCTGCTTAGCTACGCGGGCGCAGCCAATCGTATTGTGGGATGATTGGCACGGCTGTGGGGGTTCATTTCTGCATTCCTGCCTAGCTATGCATGTGTTGCCGGAAATATTTTTGAAGAAGAAGAAGAAGAAGAAGAAGAAGAAGAAGAAGAAGAAGAAGAAGAAGAAGAAGAAGAAGAAGAAGAAGAAGAAGAAGAAGAAGAAGAAGAAGAGTTTGGATTTATATCCCCCCTTTCTCTCCTGTAGGAGACTCAAAAGGAGGCTTACATAATCTCCTTGTTCCCTTCCCTCACAACAAACACCCTGTGAGGTGGGTGGGGCTGAGGAGGAAGCTCAGGAGAAGCTGTGACTAGCCCAAGGTCACCCAGCTGGCGTGTGTGGGAGTGCACAGGCTAATCTGAATTCCCCAGATAAGCCTCCACAGCTCAGGCGGCAGAGCTGGGAATCAAACCCGGTTCTTCCAGATTAGATACACGAGCTCTTAACCTCCTACGCCACTGCTGCTTTCAAAAGAGAGAAGTCTCTCTGTGCGAAGGCGCAAAAGCAACCCAAAATGTTTCTGTGTGTGCTCCAATCGCTGCCTGCCCGGGACACATGTGAACAGGAAAACGGGTTCCTTTGTCTGTACTGCAACCCATGATACATTTGCTGCTCGGAATCGGCCAGTGTGCGGATTGAACAGGAAACTGAGAGCAGGAAACTGAGATCAGGCAGCAGGGAGCCCTTGGGGCAGGTGAGGCAAGAGAAGAAGACGACTTTGGATTTATACCCCACCTTTCTGTCCCGTCAGGATTCTCAAGGCAGTTCACAAACTCCTTCCCCTCCTCTCCTCTCAACAAGCACCTTGTGAGATAGGTGGGGCTGAGAGAGTTCTGAGAGAACTGTGACAAGCCCAAGGTCACCCAGCAGGAATGTAGGAGGGGGGAAAAACAAATCTGCTCCACCAGATAAGATTCCACCAGCCTTCTACGGTGGGAGGGAGTGGGGAACTTCAAAACCCAGTTCTTCCAGATTAGGAGTCCCCTGCCTCCCAAATCCACTGCACCCTCCCACACTGGCTCTCAAAGTCACTGGACAGCTTTGGGTTGACATAGAAAGGGAAGCGAAAGGGAAGGCCTGACAGACCAAGCAGCAGGCAAGAGAAGTGGGAGAAGTATGCTGCATATTTGTCAGGGAACGGCTGGGATGGGAAGTGATGCACAGAGCTTGAGACAGAAGGCACCTTTGCAAGATCACCTAAAGTGCCTACATGTGTGAGGCAAATTCCTTTCCTGGAACAAGAGAGTCGCCACTCTCCCACCCAGCGAGACAACTGGTTTGAGCGTGGGCTGGTGGGCTGGTGGGCTGGGGGGGGCGGGGGCGGGGAAGGCTCACTCACATCTCCCTGCAGGTGCCTGGACAACATCCCCTCTCCGTAGAATTCCTGAAGCACATCCTGCACTTTCTTGTTGGTATCTGTAGGGCAGAGAAACCAGAGAAAATGGGACATTCCGGGAAAACTGGCACTGCCGTGCCCGTAGGATGGGGAGGGCAGAACAGTGGGGGAGGCTGGCAATCACAGCTCCAAGCTTTGTTCGGAAAGGGGAGCAGGCAAGCGGCGGCGAGATGCCAAATGGCAGGGCGCGAGGATTTCGACGGCCCTGATCGCGGGGCTCGATGAAAGTTTGCGTCTACCCATGCATCAGGCCCGAGTGGCGGGCCGAGATTTCCAGCCCAAGGGAGGAAGAAACCTAGAACCCTGCTGACCTTGCCAAACTTGCCTGAATCCGAGATCTTTCCCCCCACAAGCTCCTCCACTGAACTGATTTCCCCCTTCCTCCCTATTTCCCTGTGGGTCCCCAGCATGACTCTGGTCTCCCACATGCAACACCAACCCGGTTATTATCATGCCGGGGCAGGGGGACAAACAGACCCATCAGCAAGACTGCAAGGACTGGGACAGGGACGGCTAGTTCCCCCTTCCCCAACCTACGCTGCTCAATGACACAGGAGAGTCTGATATGCCACATTTTGGAGATTCGTGTCCCAGAGTGACCTTCGGTTTGGGATACAACGCAAGCTTTCCTCTTACAATGGCTATTCCCACCAGTTCTTCCTGCCCGCAGGGTGGTGGGATCGAACTAGAGCCGCGGAGAGAGAAGGAAAAACAACTTACAATCGATGTACTTCTGCAGCTGGGTGAACTCCTCCGGGCTGAGCGTGGCCCACTCCTTGGTGTCGGACATCGTGTCCTCCTTCTTCCACTTGATGCCTGGAAACAGGGAAGTCAAGGAGATCTTGTAAGGCAGCAAGGGATGGGGAGGACACACACACACACACACACACACACACACACACAGAGGTTGCTTTGGTCTGGGTTTCTCTCGCTCACTCGCTTGCTCTCTCCTCTCTCACACTCTCCAGTTCGGTTCGCTGAGCCGGCACATTCTTCACTGGCACAATTGGTTTCCCGAGCAGCGACTGGGAATTTCGCCACCGTGCAGGCAGCCACAGAGCGGGCAACGCTCCAGCGGCACAGCCGAGGAAAGGGAGAGGTACCACTGGCGGATTTAACCCCTGGTGGAACACAGCGATTTGAACGGCTCTGCTCTTGAGCCAAGCATGATTGGAGCAGAGAGGAAGAGAGTGGCAGGGCATCGCCAAATTGGGAATACACCGATCCTTCCCAGGAACGGCCTCCGCACTCGACACCCCTGGCACCTCGCCCCTGTCATCTGTGACAGGCTCGCACACGCAGCCTCTTAAAGGGACCGTTCCCCATTACCTGCATAAGTGGGTGGACAGCTGTCAGGGCACTTGCTGCATCTTTTACCCCAGAGCAAGCCCATTGCCGAAGACCACCCCGCCTCACATACACACAGGGTTAGAAAGGTCCCCGGTAGAGTGGCTCACAGGCCAGGCAACAGGCTGAGGCCAAGGCCAAGGCCGTCCACACTGGAAGGCGGAGGGAAAAGCCGTTTGGCAATTTATACCCTTTTGCTGTGGAGGGTGCCAGCCCCAATCCCATTAACGTTTAATGGAGGAGAGTCATCGCGCCAACGTTTTGTGCATTATTGCCGGAAATGCCGCACTGTTCGTACACTCGCTGTAAAAAAAGATGCGATTCCACCAGTTACCGCAAAGGCGGGGATTTGCAGGGTGCTGGGTGTGAGGACCCCCTTCACCTGCTCGCTTCCACGAGGAAACTTGTGGAAACTGAGGACAGCACTGCAAGGGTATCAATTAAGAACAAGAATCTCTCTCTCTGACTATGTCAAATTGAGGGTCCATCTCGCCTGATGGCTCGTGGCCAGCAAAAACAACTCTGGATGCTCCAGAAGACACATTCAGCGATGCAGTAATTGTGTCCCTAGACTGTTTCTCACTCACACATTCTAGCAACTTAATGCTTAGGAAGAGGATCCGTGCCGCAAAACGGCCCTCCCCGACCACACGGACAGCTACTGATACTTTTATCCTCCATTAAACTCATTCGGTTCTCTTACTGTTGTTTTAGCCCATTTACACTGTGGGCCTTCACCCGCTCCATGGCAGTCAGCTCCACAAATCAATATGTTGCATGAAAAAGATGCCTTCTGGTTCATTCCAGCAGGTGCCCCTGGGATTTCATAAAAGCTTCGAGAACAATTCCCTTTTTCCTATGATTTGTATTCTTTCCCACCTTCTCAGTTGACTCTCCCCGGTGCCTGACAAACCCCTTTAAAGTTCTTTTCAGTTCTGCCACGGTGCTCCTGAGATGGGCTGATCAGAGCCACGCACCAGAGCCCTACGTGTACAATTGCTTTTAATGCCTTTGACTTGGTAGCACTTCGTGCATTGTTCCTGCAATCCTACCTAAAAACATGGGCAGTTTCTGCTAGGAGGTGTAGGTGGGCGCACAAAAGTCCCCGGCCTTTCAGAATAGCACAACCCACTAAATATGCATGTAAATCAAACCGATTTGCACAATCTGTTCTAAATACAGCACACTCTTGTTAAAGAGTACAGCCCCAAGCAGAGCTCTGCCATTCTGAAACAATTGGATTAAATGGATTTAGAAGAATATAATTCAATTTAGGATTATACTGTCACCATGCGATCCAGTGCATATTCACTCAGAAGTAGGCCCCATTGTGCACAGGATAGAAGAAGAAGAAGAAGAAGAAGAAGAAGAAGAAGAAGAAGAAGAAGAAGAAGAAGAGGAGGAGGAGGAGGAGGAGGAGGAGGAGTTTGGATTTATATCCCCCCTTTCTCTCCTACAGGAGACTCAAAGGGGCTTACAACCTCCTTGCCCTTCCCTCCTCACAACAAACCCTGTGAGGTAGGTGGGGCTGAGAGAGCTCCGAGAAGCTGTGACTAGCCCAAGGTCACCCAGCTGGCGTGAGTGGGAGTGTACAGGCTAATCTGAATTCCCCAGATAAGCCTCCACAGCTCAGGCGGCAGAGCTGGGAATCAAACCCGGTTCCTCCAGATTAGATGCACGAGCTCTTAACCTCCTTCGCCACTGCTGCTCCTGTAAACCCAGGTTTTTGCCTCTGCTATAAGGTCCCTCTGTGGTCTTTGGCAAGCCATCTTGTTCAGCTCGACCTATTCGTTTATATTCCTATTTCTTGAATGAATGCTGGAAGCTACCCTGAACAAACCAGGGAAAGGCCAGCATATAAAACCAAACAAACGAATACAGGGATAACAATCACGATCTATTGCAACAGGGATCAGATACTTTGTTCACTGCAAAGCCCAATCAATTATGCTGCAGTGTTAATATGATATAGCTGGAGTCGTTCTGTGCTCTCCTGTCTTGAGCGGATTCATAGTAACCCTTAATTCAACAATCACACACAAGTTAGAAGAAGAAGAGTTAGATTTATATCCCCCCCTTTCGCTCCTGTAAGGAGACTCAAAGGGGCTTACAAACTCCTTTCCCTTCCCCCCTCACAACAAACACCCTGTGAGGTGGGTGGGGCTCAGAGAGCTCAGAGGAACTGTGACTAGCCCAAGCTCACCCAGCTGGCGTGTGTTGGAGTGCGCAAGCTAATCTGAATTCCCCAGATAAGTCTGCACGACTCAGGCGGCAGAGCGGGGAATCAAACCCAGTTCCTCCAGATTAGAGTACACCTGCTCTTCACCATTATGTCACTGCTGCTCCTAAGTTAGAGAGAATGAACCACAGGGAAAAGAGGCAGGGCTGTGGTGCGATGGCAGGGAATGTACTTTTCATGAAGTAGGTACCTGGTCCTTTTCCCACCACGCTACATTAAAAGAATCTCAGGGTTTTTGTGTACTCGCTGTTTGCAGCATGGCTGTTTGCTCCGCAGTGTGGTTTTGGTTTTCCTGCCGTGAAGCATCCCCAGCCACGCCAATCTGATCCACTATTTTGCCCAGCTGCCACTTACTTACTTACTTACTTACTTACTTACTTACTTATTTATTTATTTATGGGATTTTTATACCGCCCAACCCCCGGAGGGCTCTGGTCGGTTCACAACACAGATTCTACATATAATATATACAACAAAACCCCATTAAGTCAAAATAGTTTAGATTTAAAACACAGCGGTAGATTCAATAAAAATGGCGTCAGCAAACCCAAATGAAACCCTCCCAAGGAGGGGGAATCAGAACAAAAAAGTGGGTCCCCTAGATGGCAAGGGGACTCCGAAATCGGAGGTGTAGAAGGGGCACCTCAATCAGCGGCTGGGCCCTCCAAAAGCCCGGTGGAACATCTCAGTCTTACAGGCCCTGCGGAATTCACCAAGATCCCGCAGGGTCCAGACAGCTGGAGGGAGAGTGTTCCACCAGGCAGGGGCCAAGGCTGAGAAGGCCCTGGCCTGAGTGGAGGCCAGCCGCATCATTGAGGGGCCAGGAAACACCAGTAAATTGGCCTCTGCGTTCATATGGGACATATGGGGTAATGCGGTCCTTGTTGTGTTAATGCAACCTTCATTGGGGATGGGTGCCTGCCGAGTTTTTTTTTTTTGGTGGGGTTGGCTTGGGTCTATCGAACCCAAAGGAGGCGTAACAGATCCGAATTGCTTTCACCTTCCCTGCAAAGGGAAGGAAAAGTTGCCTGGTTTTGGAAACCACAAAGCCTCTTTGATCTGGGACATCCAAAGGGGACAAAAGGGGTGTGTAATCAAGAAGAGGAGGAGGAGGAGGAGTTTGGATTTATACCCCACCTTTCTCTCCTGTAATGAGGCTCAAGCAGTGGTGGGATTCAGCAGCACCACCTTGGCAGAACCGGTTGTTAAAATGGTGCTCGTAAACAACCAGTTGTTAAATTATTTGAATCCCGCCACCGGAACCAGTGGTTAAATTATTTGAATCCCATGCTTGGGCTCAAGGCAGCTTACAAACCCCTTTCCCTTCCTCTCCCCACAACAGACACCTTGTGAGGTAGGTGGGGCTGAGAGAGTTCTGAGAGAACTGTGACTAGCCCAAGGTCACCCAGTAGGAATGTAGGAGTGGGGAAATAAATCAGGTTCACCAGGTGAGAGCAGGTTCACTCAGGTGGAGGAGTGGGGAATCAAGCCCGGTTCTCCAGATTAGAGCCCACCTGCTCTTAACCACCACCATGCTGGCTCTCCAAGCCGAAGGGAACGTGTGCTTAACGTGAGGCAGATCACAAGTGCATAAAAAGTTTCAGTTCGGCTACGCTGATCTCTCTTTGCCCGACAGCCTGCAGTGCTACTGCCAGTCACAGCAGACAGAATTAAAACTAGATGGGCCAGTACTCTGGTTTAATAGATCGTGGTTTGATATGATCATAATCCTAGTTCCTGAGAATGGAGGAGGTAGAAGTCCTGGGGATGGACAAAGAAAATACAAGCATGGATATCTGGTACCAAGGGGAAAAAGAGCTGCAGGGCAGTGGTGTAGCACCAAGGGGACGGTGGGGGGGCGATGCACCGGGCATGTGCCGGTGTGGGGGCATGGCAGGGGGTGTGGTATGGCAGGCGGGGGTGTGGCAGGAGCGCAAGGCGCATGCTCGCCCCGGGTGCAGTTTCCCCTAGCTCCGGCCCTGCTGCAGGGTCTAGTGTCAGTATTAAATGGGAGCAGCAGTGGCATAGGAGGTTAAGAGCTTATGTATCTAATCTGGAGGAACCGGGTTTGATTCCCAGCTCTGCCGCCTGAGCTGTGGAGGCTTATCTGGGGAATTCAGATTAGCCTGTACACTCCCACACACGCCAGCTGGGTGACCTTGGGCTAGTCACAGCTTCTTGGAGCTCTCTCAGCCCCACCTACCTCACAGGGTGTTTGTTGTGAGGATGGAAGGGCAAGGAGATTGTCAGCCCCTTTGAGTCTCCTGCAGGAGAGAAAGGGGGGATATAAATCCAAACTCTTCTTCTTCTTCTTCTATTAGAAGTGTGGTCATTTATGGCAAGTTTGTGCCCTGTTCTATGGGATCTCAACATCCCGATGTCATGAGCCAAGTTGCTTCACCTCATTCAAAATAAAGCCAAGACTTTCCCTTGTCAGATTTTTCCATATCCTTCCTGTCCTCCATCGTGTGTCTGGTTATGTATTGCCCAGCAGCAGGAACCTCCCACCGGCATCATTAATTCATGCTCAGACTGACCCCCACTTTGCTTTTTAGAGCTGAAGAGCTGCAGCACCAAATGCTACCCTACTCCCCACTGGGTGTGGAAAGCCCTGCACTCAGACCCATTAGTGCTAATAGGACTAATTGCAATTAGCTCTGCGGAAAGACTGGGAGAAGGACACATCCCCACAGCCATTTCTAGGCTCATTTTCTTTTTTTAAAAAAACCCTCATCTACTCTTCCCCAGAGCTTGGGGATTAAAGATTTTCGTAAATGTGGGGGAACTTCCTTTGTAATTCATTGTACCTTGTAATAAAACTTAAATCATAATTCACACCAAAAAAAAGGAGCAGCCGTGGCGTAGGAGGTTAAGAGCTCGTGTATCTAATCTGGAGGAACCGGGTTTGATTCCCAGCTCTGCCGCCTGAGCTGTGGAGGCTTATCTGGGGAATTCACACCAGTTGGGTGACCCTGGGCTAGTCACAGCTTCTCGGAGCTCTCTCAGCCCCACCTACCTCACAGGGTGTTTGTTGTGAGGGGGGAAGGGCAAGGAGATTGTAAACCCCTTTGAGTCTTCTGCAGGAGAGAAAGGGGGGATATAAATCCAAACTCCTCCTCCTCCTCCTCCTCCTCCTCCTCCTCCTCTTCTTCTTCTTCTTCTTCTTCTTCTTCTTCTTCTTCTTCTTCTTCTTCTTCTTCTTCTTCTTCTTCTTCTTCTTCTTCTTCTTCTTCTCTGCACTCTCCTGCCCCAGGTTTTCTGAACCCCTTCAGTCTTTTTCTGTTTCTTTTCTCGGCTTGTCAAGTCCAACCCCCTTCATGTAGGCGTACACTTTTGTGAGTCTCATCAACCCAGTGAAACAGGGTGAGGGCCTCGGAAGCACAGGTAAGAAAGTACAGAAGGGAGAATTTTAACACAACGCAATGCCTCCCATGTAAACACCTACGTTGTACTATAGTACTGTATGCAATACTTTATCTATTCAGCTATCATACCGCTTTGTTCCTGGGTACGTGAGAGAGCATATCTGCCCATATATTCCTGCCTAGGTGCTGAGATTGGAGGAGGCCTGCCTCACTGTCCCACCCCCTTGGAGGTGACGAGGGTGGGGTGGCTCAGAGGGCCTTTTTGAGAACCAGCGTGGTGTAGTGGTTAAGAACAGGTTGATTCTAATCTGGAGAACCGGGTTTGATTCCCCACTCCTCCACCTGTCTGGCGGAGGCTTATCTGGTGAATCAGATGTGTTTCCGCACTCCTATATTCCTGCTGGGTGACCTTGGGCTAGTCACAGTTGGCTCAGAGCTCCCTCAGTCCCACCTGCCTCACAAGGTGTCTGTTGTGGGGAGAGGAAGGGAAAGGAGCCTTTAGGCCACCTTGAGTCTCCTCACAGAAGAGAATGGTGGTGTATAAATCCTCCTCCTCCTCTCCAGTAGCTCCTTTGCTGTGGAATGCCCTCCCACCAGGTACCTACTCTCTTGGAGGTTCGCCAGGTACCTACTCTTTTGGAGACCTCTTCATCCAGGTGTTTGGATGACTCTCCCCACGGGAAGGCCTGCCCCCTGAGGTGTCTGTACACCCCTCCCTTTGTTGTGGGTTGCGATTTTAGATTGTTTTAGGGGGTTTTGGGGATGGGATTTTATTGTGATTTTACCATTGTTGGATTTTGTAAGGTTTTTATTGTAATCTGCCCTGAGACTGCAGTAAAGGCCGGGAAACAAACAAACAAATGCTGGAGGCACAAGGGCCCTGGTCCCATACTGGAGCTGACAACCAGTGGTATGGCACCAAGGGGACAGGGGTTGGGGTGCATGACGCGCCAGGCGTGCACCGGTGTAGGGGCGTGGTGGGGGCGTTTCAGGGCGTGGTGGGGCACAGGCCTGGACGCAGTTCCCCCTGGCTCCAGCCCCGCTGACAGCCCCTTCATGCAATTTCTTCTTCTTTCCCCAAATGGTGGGACATTCAGGACAGCCTTTGCGAGTCCTTTTTCTCCATACAAGAGAGAACTATCCTTGTGGACCAAACCTGCTTCAAATGGATTCAGCAGCTGCCGAGAGAACGCCAGCATGAAGGCTGAATCGGCGCAGAGAAAACTGCAAGTAACCCAGAATGCTTTTTCCAGGCCTTACACATATTATGTGGGTGGACAGCTTCATTAAATGTACAGACAATTTCTGCACAACAGATTTCTCCCGTAGCTCTACTGTGGCATTTGCTGCAGATCAGCCCTGTACCAACCATGCCAACATAATGAGGGATTGGGGAGTTTCATCGTTTTAGAAATCCTTTAATACTAGTTTCAAAAGGCACCTTAGGCTTTTGTGGGAAGCGTGTGTGCGCATCACAGACTGGGTTCCAAGAATCTGTGCGGAGGGAAGGGCGGAGATGGGGTGCTTGTCACATTCAGCATGTGCCTCTAATGATCATGTGAAAATGCAAGATGATTACAGCAACTGTGGCTACGATGCTCTACAAAACCTTCACGGCTTGACTTCAGACCACAGCAAGGCACAGCAAATGGGTGTGTGTTTTGACATCAAACACACCACTCCACACCCTTCTGAAAAGTGATCATCTCTAAAAATGATAGGAATGCCAGCTTCCAGGTGGGACCTGGGGGATTCCCCAGAGTTACAGCCAGAGGCGTAGCTACAAGGGGACCGGGGGGGGGGGTGCGCATTGTGTGGGCTCCCGTCGGGGGGGGGGGGGCAAAAATTTCAGTTTAGTTGTATTTTTTAGTGTTTTTCAGTTTGTGGCCTGCAGGGGGTGCAGTTTTTAGGCTAGCAGCACCAAAATTTCAGGGAGTTTTTGGAGGACTCTCCTGATGATACCACCCAAGTTAGGTGAGGTTTGGTTCAGGGGGTCCAATGTTATGGACTCCCAAAGGGGGTGCCCCCATCCCCCATTGTTTCCAATGGGAGCTAATAGGAGATGGGGCTACATATTTGAGAGTCCATAACATTGGACCCCCTGAACCAAACTTCACCAATCCTGGCTAGTATCATCAGGATAGTCTCCTAAAGATACCCTGAAATTTTTATGCTGCTAGCCTAAAAAAATGCTCCCCCTGCTGGCCAAAAACTGAAAAAACACTAAAAAATCCAAAAAACACAAACGAACATGGGGGGGGGGGGGCAGCAAAACTCAGATTTTGCATTGGGCTCCATTTTTACTAGCTATGCCTGTGGTTACAGTTGAATTGTATATTCACTGTAGAGACATCCAGGCATACCGACTTTCCCAGTTCTGGATGTCTATTTCTCTGTTCCTTCCAATGCTTACCTACAGCATCTCCTGTTCCCAAGACCCAAGTGCCTTCTTCTTCACCCTGTAAACCATTGCAGATCTCACACTTGCCTGTATCTCTTCCCTCTCTTATCTGGATACAGGTATGTGGGAGAAATAATAATTCATTCCCAAGCTGATCGCTTTGTGGACTGGTTTGCTGACATTGTTGCCTCATGCAAAATGGCGACTGGTAAAATGAAGCCAGGGTAAGCTGCAACTCCCTGGCCGGTGCATTTTTAAAAACAAATCTCTTGTTCTATGGCCAGGTTTGCTGAGCCAAGAATCCAAAATTCTGTCCCCAACTCTTGAGGGGGAAATGCAGTCTAGTAGACCAGTAGTGACTGGCAGAGGTGAGAGCCCACACAGATTCCTAGATGCATTATTCATTCTCATTGTCAAGCCCTTCAGCCAGACTTTTTGATATGTCTCATTTGCCCTGGTTATGAAGGGATGGCAGAGCTATTGACTGTAACACCTTGGGAGACTGGAGACGGGGAAAAACAACACAGACGTCTTTGACATATCAGATACTATGCCTTAACAGACTGTAATCTCCCAAGTATCTTTCTTGATTATGCATATTCACCCAGGAAGTTAACAGAGTCCATCACTTGAACAATCAAAGTTCAGGTCACTTTGGCTGACTTCTGGTAGAAAATCTCCCACAAAGAAAATTTACTGTGAGGGGAAAACACAGGCCATGTATTAGATAACATATACATGACTTCAGTGTCTCTTGGTCATGTTCCAGCATGACCAAGAGATGCAGAGAGAGACAGCAGAAAGCAAGGGCTCTTTTCTCACGTTGAATATAATGGCTCTGCCATTCTTGCAGCAGAGGCTTAGGCAGTGAAGAAAGAAAACATCCTCTTTTTCTTACGGTGACTGAAACCATAGTTTAGTTGGTCTTGCAGATGGTGAAGGAAACTTCTCTCTCTTTCCCAACCTAGGCCATTTACTCACTTGTGGTCTCCTTTGCATGGCACGTACATATCCTTTGGGTTGGATTTTCAGTTATGCACATGTTTCCTCCTCATCAGAACTCACCCTGCTGCAGATCAGAGAAGCCCCATGGTTTGTGAAAGCAGGCAAATTAAGACACCCCCCCTTGCCTGAGCAGGGAAAGCAAAGCAGATGAGTGTGTGTTTTGCTTCATTTGGGTTTTCCACTCTTCCCTGCCTTCTCATGCCCTTGCAGAAGCAGTTCCGCTGGCATTTCTGGGAATCAATGGGATGCGAAAAAAATGAAGAAACATGTGGTGTACAAAATCAGAAACACATGGTGTACAACAGTGGCGTAGCTACTACGGGACAGGTGGGTGCGCGTCGCACCGGGCACGTGCCGGGGGCGCCAGCAAAAATGTATTTTTGATATTTTTAGTGTTTTTACTTTGTTGGCTGGCAGGGGGCGCAGTTTTTAGGAAAGCGGCACCAACATTTCAGGATATTGTCTGGCGACACTCCTGCTGATACCAGCCAAGTTTGGTGAAGTTTGGTTCAGGGGGTCCAAAGTTATGGACCCCCAAAGAAGGTGCCCCATCCCCCATTGTTTCTAATGGGAGCTAATAGGAGATGGGGCTACCTTTTGAGGTTCCATAACTTTGGGCCCCCTGAATCAAACTTCACTAAACTTAGGTGGTATCATCAGGATAGTCTCCTAAAGATACCCTGACATTTTTATGCTGCCAGCTAGCCTAAAAACTACTCCCCCTGCAGGCCAAAAACTGAAAAACACTAAAAATACAAAAAACACAAACGAACATGGGGGAGGGGAGCAAAACTCTGATTTTGCACCGGGCTCCACTTCCCCTAGCTACGCCTCTGGTGTATAACCTCCCAGTCTGGAAGCAGGGAGCAGGCAAAATAGCAGCTAAGCTCAGGGGAAGCAGCGAGACACCTCCTGTAAAGCACCCAGCTGAGCCACGAACTGTAAGTGAACAAGTTTCAATCCAGGTGAACCGCTTCCTCTGAGACTGGTGACAAGGAGCACAAGGGCTTTTGTTGGCCACTGGCTCTGATTTCAGTGAAAGCCTGTCCATGCCCTAATCAGCCACCAGATCGGCTGCTGGCTGGCAAAAACCCGATGTCTGCCCACCATCCTCCCATTCCAAGCCATGGCGGAGCAGGGCCTCTATGCTAACAGGTGCCTGCCTGGGGACTTACAGAGGGCCTGGGACAAGCCTCATTTGTTGCTTCCTAATTAATGTGCTGGTAAATAAGATCTTTCGATGTCGGGGGTGCTGTGTGGTTTCCTTGGTTATGGACAGAATTCCAGCAGTAGCTCTCTTCTGGATAGTCTGGCTAGTAGGGTTGGTTATATTCTAGAGGATCTGATAGTAGGAAAGCAAGTGGAGTACATATTGCTTTCCTACTATCAGATCCTCTGAAGATGCCAGCCACAGATGCAGGCGAAACGCCAGGAGAGAATGCTAAGCTGTTGAACTACCGCCATCAGTGGCGCTTTCTGCCTAGGGACAGGGGGGTACCTCCTATATTCCCGGGCGCCCCATTTGGTCATCACGTGGGGGGGGCGCCACCATTTCCAGGGTCGCTTTGCGTGTGGGATTTTTAATTTTTTAAGTGTTTTTTACGTTTTACCTGCAGGGGCGTGTTAGTTGGTAGGTTAGCAACACCAAATTTCTTCAGGGTACCATTCAGGAGACAGCCTTGATAGGATACCACCCAAGTTTGGCTTTTAGGATGTTTGGTTCAGGGGAAGCAAAGTTATGGACTCTCAAAGAGGGTGCCCCCCATCCCCATTGTTTTCAATGGGAGCTAACAGGAGATTGGGGCTACCCATTTGAGGGACTCATAACTTTGCTCCCCCCTGAACCTAACTTCACCAAACTCTGGGTGTGGTATCATAAGAATAAAGTTACTTCAGATGATACCCTGAAATTCTTTGGTGTCACTAGCTTCTTTTAAAAAAATGTACACCCCTTTACTGGTAAGGCAAACCCCAGGAAAGTTGCCCAAGATTCTTTTGTTTTGGCAGTGATCTTTGCTCCATTGTAGTTTCTCAATGGGGAATTTCTTGGAGTGTGTAGGGCAGGCTGCACATTTTGAAGACAGAGGCACCAGACTTTCAAGGTGGCTCAGGAGGTCTCCTCCTCCTGGTAATAGCATCCAGGCATAGAGACCTTTGCTTCTGAGGGTTCACACCTTTATGGACCCCCAAAAGGCTTATTTTGTTTCCCCCCATGCTCCAGACATTGGCTCTGTGGTAGAGGTTTCCAATGGGGAGGCACCTGTGGGTTGTGGGTCTTGCTCTGTAAGGGGCATTTCCTGCAGGGCTGCTGGTGTGAGTCTCCTGAAAGGAAACCAACCTAATTTGCTAAAATGCTGCTGGGCACCTCAAGTTGAAGCGTGAACCTGATGCCTCCACAGCATTCAGCCATCCCAGGCAAATGATGCTGACATTTGTTTGGTAAATGTTTTGCTGGGGGTGGTTTGTGAGAGGTTTACATGGTTAAACCCACTTGCACTGGCTTGGAGTTGTTTCTCAGGCTAACAACCTACCTCATAGGGTTGTTGTGATTAGGAAATTAGGAAAAGAGTTGGTGGGGAGAGAGCCATGTATGTTCTGCTGGGAGTGGGAGGTGTTTTGTGAGCTGGTGCAAAAAATAATTGTTTGTTCATGGTGGGGGAGGGTGGCCGCCCATTCGCGGGGGGGGGGCGCCAAACTCAGGTTTTGTCCCCGGGCTCCAGTTTGCCTAGGTTCGCCCCTGACGGCCATACAGCCCGGAAACCACACAGCACCCCAGTGATTCCGGCCGTGAAAGCGTTCGACAATACATCTTTCGGTGATATTTATATTTTTCCCACCATTAGCACCAGAGATCACCCCCCCCCTCAAGTGGGTCTTGTTTTAGGGCAGTGGTTCTCAACCTTCCTAATGCCGCAACCCTTTAATACAGTTCCTCATGTTGCGGTGACCCCCAACCCTAACATTTATCCACTTTACAGATGGAGAACACTGATGCAGAGTCTTAGGTGACCCCTGTGAAAGGGTAATTCGACCCTCAAAGGGGTCCCGACCCCCAGGTTGAGAATCACTGTTTTAGGGTATCAACAGCGCTCTTTGTCGCCTGTTGAAATGGCTTCTCAGCACCCTTAAAGACCAAAAGAGATTCCGTGGCCTAAGAGGGAAAAGGTTCCACATCAATTATCTCAGTGAATCTTTCTGACCTTAAAAAGCATGAAACTCTGGCTGAGGCTCCAGAGTGCACTAACTCAGCTCCCAGAATGCACCAGGTGGGGTACCCTGTGTGTAGCGGTATTGTTATAGCAGCAGGAACTCATGTTCTTATTTCCAGCGGCAAAACTGCTGTAATTTAGTGGCTACAATAACCTTGGCAGATGTTGTTCTGGTTGCTAGGGAAACGTTTCCTTTGTCATAGCCCACGAGCTACCCATGAAATTTATTGTTTTATTTCGTTTTCAGCTCCTGACAAGCAGGTTGTGGTTGTGGTGGAAAAGGTAGTAACGAACTAGCAAAGTCCAGGCCAAAGTAACGAACTAGCAAAGTCCAGGCCAAAGTAACCGTTCTCAGTTCTTTATTGTGCTGGCAGTCATAGTCAGATACAGGCAATGCGAGGTCTGAGAGCCTCAGACCTCTGATAGTAGATTTTACACAGTGGCATTTCACGTTCCTGCCAATACAGAATAAACAAAGCAAATACTCAAAGCAATACAGAATAAACAAAGCATAGTTTCACACAGGCAAGTAGAGATAACCTACAAGCAAAAATCCCCATCCTAGGCAGAAAGACAGAAGCAGCCGGCGGCCACCTCCCAAGGACAGATCACACACTAACCACATCCTGACAATTGTAGCCTAAAAAGGAGGAGCCAAACCCTTGAGAAACGGGGATGTGTGGGCTGAGCAAACCCCATAGTTTAGGTTGGGCCAGCTTTTATGGCCTCTAATCCTTTCCGATACCAGCACAGAAAATTAGGGATTTGGTGCTAAAAGACCCCACAATTCAACCCACAAATTCAAGCCCAGCTGTTAGGAGAAGGCGGGGAAGTGTCACACGTGTGAATATATTTTATTTACTTTGGATGCTGTTGACAAAGTTTACACAGTTGCATAATAAGGTGTTTTTTTTAAATGAAAGTGTGGAATTGGGTTGGTTCTCTTTAATTTTGATTTATTTCAGAGCCTAGAAATAATGGGTAGAACCACAGAGAAAGCAAAGGGATACTTAGAGCTCGAAGTGTATCCATTGAACACAGAGGAGGAGGACTCTCTTTGGTTGTTTCTGCATGACACAATTATACTGGGTTACAATCAGTATCTTACAATCCGAGTCTATTTTATCCCAGTTTCTCCCTTCGCATGGCTGCCCATTTCTGGCCCTTTCCACACGGGCCAAAACCCAGGTGAGAGGTGGGTTACTTGAACCCATCTCCACTCCTGAACCATTTGCATGGCTGGCTGACCCGTGGGCAGGCAGCCATGCGAATGGGGCACATGCCGTTTGCATGGCAGCGCATCCCTTTCCTCCTCCCTGGCTGCCTTTTTGTTCCTCCCCGTCTGCCTGTGTAGCGCAGCTGCTCAGGCAAACAGGAGTGACCCCCGCACCCCGGGCCATGGAATGGCCCATTTCCCCTCCCCAGCTCTGCAGAAGAGAGTTGGGGAGGGGGGGAGAAAGAGAAACACGAATTGTGATTCTTTCGTGTTAATGCACTTCATAGCCGCAGCCGTTTGCTTGGGCCGCAGCCGTGAGGCGCATTAACACATAAGAATCGCAGATAACGCGATTACCAAATAACGGGTTAGACCCATGTTCAGGGCGGAAATCGTGCAAAATTTCCACCCAACACGGATTTTGTCCCACCCCCAAGCCACTTTTATTGGCCCATGCGGAAGGGGCCTCTGTGAAGGAAACAAGTGAAGACCGGGAGGAAATACTCCAGTTTGTTTCGCAAGAGCCTGGGTCTTCTGTATTTACACCGCAAGCATATCCGCAAACATCCCCGGTGTCCCATGTTGTGATTGGCTGTTGTTTTTGGGTGGCAGCTTGAGGTGGCAGCCTGCCACCCCCACAAAAAAGGCTGCGCTTCTGATTGGTTGACCCACAGCGAGCAGGGGGAAATGAAGCCCCCCTTTTCCAGTTCTGGATAAGGCCCAGCGCAGGCCTCAACATGGCAAGCGGCAACAAAAAACAATGTGGCAGAGCATCACATCATATTCTCACTCTTGTTCCCATATTTTTGTGGAAAACGAGAGACTCCCACCCCCACCCCTGTGATATGCCCACTAACATTCGGTCCAAAGTGCACATCTCTCTAGCTATGCACACCGAGTACACGTACAGAAAAAGAAAACAGGGACATTTTGGGACTCCACTCCTGATTAAGTCAGGCAAAATGGCACCTGGTTGGTACCATGAGCAGAAAATGTGCTTGGGGGAACGTTTCAGGAAGGGCGGGCTGCAACAGTCAGCAGCTCAGCAGAGTTAAAAACTGACATGGCATCAGGTGGGGAGATCAGGGGGGCAGGCAGTGGGGCAGGGAGATCAGGTGGCTAAGCGGGAAAAATAAACTGGTTCTGCTCCCGTGGTGTTTGCACAGTAGCCGGTTCAATGCAGGATTTTTGAAAAGAATTGCCAAATTGGCAATTTTTGAAAATCCTGGAATGAGGGGAATATCACGGAACAAACCCACTTTAGGACCAGGAATCGTGCAAACTTCTTAGCCTTCTAGATATTTCCCTTGCTCAACCCGAGATATTTGGACCATACAGAAACGACCTCCAAACATCGTCTTCTCTCCGTCTTTCCCCCTCCTGCTGTTTGAAATTGATTGAGGCCTTTTCGTTCGGAATTATGGCTGAGGGGGCTTTCCTAAGCAATATAGAATGCTATTTATGTATATGACTACTGCAGCAAGGATCTTATATGCACAAAAGTGCAGAGATAATAAGATATCGACAAAAGAGGACTGGACTCTTGAAAGTTATAGAATATTCAGAAATGGCAAAGCTGACGACACTACTAAGGAACAGCAGTTTGGACAATTTTTCAGAAAACTGGAAACTTTTTACAGAATGACAGGTGCCAGAGGAGCTGGTTATCCAGGCGGTTTGCATGCCTCTAGCAGCATTTTTCGACGTTGCCAGACATCTGTGGCTGGCATCTTCAGAGCCTCTGAAGATGCCAGCCACAGATGCAGGCGAAACGTCAGGAGAGAATGCTGCTAGAACACGGCCATACAGCCCGGAAACCACACAGCACCCAAGTGATTCCGGCCATGAAAAGCCTTCGGTTACAATAAGTCATATTTCCACAGGAATAACTTTTGAAAATGTATTCAAACAGAGAAGTTGATAGAAGAACTGAAATTACCCAGTTCCTAGCAGAGTAAAAACACAACACAGTTTTTAAAAGGAATTATCCTTTTTTAGGATTCGAGTTATAAAAAAAGGCTATAAAATATATACAACAAAAAAGAGAGGAAGACAAAAAATAATCATGTGCAATAATGCACAAGCAAGCAAACAAGCTTACATAGTAACAAACAGCAAAACAGCATCAACAACACTGCCTAAGGAGAAAAGAGCAGCAGGAGAATAAGGTAAAGGGGTAAAAAAAGGAGTAGGAGTAAGAAGCATACAAAACTACATCAATATCTGCAAAAAGGAAGATGATCCACAGTTAACCTTTTAGCAACTCACCTGCCCTACATTAACAGAAACAACCAAGTAAATGCAGCTATCCTACTCCTGCAAGGACTTACTGAAAGAATCATATCATGAAACCAAGCCTGGGAGAGCCAAGCTTGTCTCAGTAAAATCTGGGTCCTTTCTCCAATAACTCCAACCAGCTGAGTTCTCAAGGATGTATTGAAAAATAGAAATCAAAGAAATAAAACATAAATGCAGTTACAGAGATCTCTCAGCTGAGTACATTCTTATGGTTCTCTTGGGACCTTTCAGCCCAGAGATGCTTCTCTTAGCTTAGCCCATGATAGTGTCACCTAGGTCTTTGTTCTTAGTCTCCAAGAAAACTTCCCTCCTTGCCATGCGGTCCCCACAGCCTTTGAAGTGCCTTTTTGGGCATCTTCCTGTCCTGGGTACATTCCCATGGCCTTTTGGTTTCTCCATCCTGCAGATCAAAGAGCATTTTAACATGTAGGTGTGATGCTGCTAGTTTTACAGTACAATTCCATCACAAATCACTAGGGCCCTTTCCGCACAGGCCAATAAACCCGGGTGACAGGCAGGTTACATGAACCCGTCCTCACTCTGGGCCGTTCGTATGCCTGGCTGACCCGTAGACAGCCAGCCATACGAATAGGGTGCATGCCTTTGCACAGAGGCGCGTGCAGTTTGCGTCCCTGCCTAACTGCAAAGTACAGTTTTTCAGGGAGCCGAGACTGCCCCCAGGGCCATGTTATATCCTGTTCCCCCTGCGTGGTTGGTGATGTGGGAGCCGGGAACTGCGATTCTCTAGTTTGATTGCAGCTCCCGAACATAGGTCACAGCTGCAGCCGTTCTCTCGGGCGCGGCTGTGAGGTGTGTTAAAATAAAAGAATAGTTGAACATGTGATTCTCAAAAAACGCACCCTGCGGCCAATAGCATGGGTGAGGGGCGGGTTAGACCCATTTTAGGGGCGGGAACCGTGTGAAGTTTTATCCCGCTCTTCACCTATGTTTATTGGCTCATGGGGAAAGGCCTAGGAATGCCAAATATTCTAACAGAAGTAATAGGGTTTGAAAGCGAAAGAAAACTGCAGATTGTAAACACTGGAAAATATTTTTAAATATGGGATGTCAAGCATGGGAGTAAGGGAGGGGAGGGAGGGGTGGCATGCAAGGGAGGGAGAGGGGCCCCGGCATCTGGACATGGCCCACCCACCCTAGCAGAGGGAGAGGGAGGGAGTGGGGGGTGGCATGCAAGGGAGGGAAGGGAGAGGGAGGGGCCCGGCATCTGGATGTGGCCCACCCACCCTAGCAGAGGGAGAGGGAGGGGTGGCATGCAAGGAAAGGGGAGGGAGGGGTTATGTGAGGAAAAAATTATATAAAAAAGAAATTGATATCATAAGCTCCTCAGAGCTTATGGCCCACCTTTGTATGACTCTGAGAAGCACCAGGTAGATACTAGTCCATTAGTGCCTTAGAAACCAACAAGATGTTGGGGGTATAGTTTTTTGAGGATCAAAGCTCCCTTTGTCAGAGGGTACCATGGGACTGATGTCTCTGCTTAAAAAAGGAAATATCCACACCCTCCTCTGGAACTCTTAGGCAATAAGAAAAATCTGTTATCTGAGGACCAAATTACAGGGTATGTTTTCCCCGGGTCTCCAACTCCTGGCTGGGAAATTCCTGGAGATTTGGGGGTAAAACTTGGAGAGGACAGGGTTTGGAAAGGAGTAGGACCTTAGCAGGGTACATTGAGCATTGAGCGTTTATTCGGGTTGGATTCTGTGATACGCACACCTTTCCCCCTCTCCTGAACTCACCACCCCTCAGATCAGGGAAGCTTCACAGTTTCTAGAAGCTCTGAAAACTTGACTTATCTTCTCCCTTTGCTGGGAGAGGAAAGAGAATCAATGTGCATTTCACTGTCTTTGGGTTTTTTTCACTCCTTCTTGCTCTCCTTGCCCACACAGCAGCAATTCTTCCTGCTCTTCTTGGCACCACTTCACAAGGATCAAAAGGACTGGGGTTTTTTCAAGCGGAGGGTCCTGAGTAATAGACCCTTAAACTTGACCTAAAACTTACATGGCCTATACTTTGTCTCACCAAAAGATGAAAGTCAAATTGTAGCTTCATTCGCCACATGCTGGACCGTCTTTGTTTTAGAATGCTCCATTTGGGTCCTGAGTGTACTGAGCAGCAGTGGCGTAGGAGGTTAAGAGCTCGTGTATCTAATCTGGAGGAACCGGGTTTGATTCCCAGCTCTGCCACCTGAGCTGTGGAGGCTTATCTGGGGAATTCAGATTAGCCTGTGCACTCCCACACATGCCAGCTGGGTGACCTTGGGCTAGTCACAGTTCTTCGGAGCTCTCTCAGCCCCACCTACCTCACTGGGTGTTTGTTGTGAGGGGGGAAGGGCAAGGAGTTTGTAAGCCCCTTTGAGTCTCCTGCAGGAGAGAAAGGGGGGATATAAATCCAAACTCTTCTTCTTCTTCTCTTCTTCTTCCTAGTGCCTAGGTAATAGAACTAGGTCTGGAGGAGTCTGGAGGAGTGGGGAATCAAACCCAGTTCTCCCAATTAGGAGGCACCCTTCATAACCACTATACCAGGGATGTCCAACTCTGGCGCTTCAGAAGTTCATGAACTACAATTCCCATCAGCCCCTGCTGGCATGGCCAATTGAGCAGCAAATTATCAATTTTCAACACCATGGCTGGATGACGTTTGGATTTTTACTCTGGAATTCTAAAATGTTTCTGCCTAATATGGCTTCTCAGGCACTGAGGGGATACAGCAGCAGAGAAAGACTGACTGTGGTGCCAGCATTTAACGATGGGCCCCTTTTCTCAAACGTTAAGCAATTAAACCCTCTTATGCATGAAAAAAGACAGTTCAGCTGTTCGATACAATTGAACACTCAGAAAACATTATCCGTAAAGTAAAATCCAATCAAACGGAAAAAGGATTCTTTCTCTCCCCGAGCATCTTTCAGATCAGCAAACATAAATCACAGCCTGTAGACTTGTTTTCCCAATCGTTTTATTGTCAACAAGCCCTCTCCTGCCTCGTGCTTCTGCTTAGCCCTTTTCTGTAACTGTGGGTTGAAAAACCAACGCTCAGCATTTGTGATGTGCAACGATACGACAGACGTCCACGGTTGAACTGTGGAAGCAGTTTTCGTTCCAGCTGCACACTCTTGTAAATTAAAAGATAAAACCATCCTCGCCAAATGGTCGTGCATTTTCAATGGCTTTTTCCATTACTCAGTGAAACTGCCATTCTCCCTTGTTTAAATTAAACTAGATTGGCCAAATGAAAACTTAGAAAATTGCTTTGGGGTGTGTTTCGGGTGCCCACAGCACTGAGAATCTGGAGACTCCACAGGTTAGTTCAGACACCTCCAGCCCAAGTGATGCTGTTTCAACCCAACTTCCAGCTACCACAGCCCCCCTCCCTGACAATACTCTTTTCCACCGAATGATCTAGCTAGAATTGTAACTTCATCTACCACAGACCTAGGCATTATACGGCCCGCGGGCCACATCCGGCCCTCCGGATGACCCTGACTGGCCCCCCTGCCTTGCTGGGGAGCGAGGCGTCTTTGAAAGCCCCACAGAAGCCAGTTGCCTTGGCTGCCTGCTTCTGCGGGTTAAAAGCGCTTGTCACTCTGCCTTGTTGGAGGGAGCCTGAGGCGCTCTTTTGAAACTCGCGAAGCGAATAGCCTATTGCTCAGTTTCTGGGCGGGCTTTGTTGGGAGTTTAGTTTCTTTGAAAGCCCTGCAGAAGCAGGCAACCAAGGCAACCGGCTTCTGTGGGGCTTTCAAAAGCACCAGTCGATGAAAAAAGTAGGTCAAGGGACTTAAGTCTCCCCACTTGCTTGATTGTCACAGTGGACAACTATGCAGGTAGGTTAAGCCTGTGATTCTTTGTGCCAAATAGTGTTGTATGCAGAACTGTTGCCACTGATTCCAAGTTGATCTGTGCACCTGTCTGTCACTTATCAGCCCCTATTATGCAGAATTGAGTTCAGCCTTTTGGCCTGGCCCTCCACAATATTTTCTGTTTCTTATGCGGCCCCATGGAAAAAATAATTGCCCACCCCTGATCTACCATATCTTTGTTTTAGAATACTTCCTTGGGTCCGAGTGCCTACTGAACAGAACTAGGTAGGCACTAGGACCAGTGGTGTATCACTAAGGGGGACATGGGGTTTCCCATATCCCTGGGTGCACGCTGTTTTGTTATGTGAGGGGGGCGCCGGACCCATGCCCAGCCTTTCTTGCAACGCAGCAACCTGGCTGGCGCCTGGCAGCTCCCCCCATGCCAGGCCCCTGCTTGCCAGCTGAGTTGTTTGCTGTGGCCACAGGCCAGCTCCCCCCTGGGAGGCCGAGGAGGGCAGAAACCGGCCTACTGATGTGGTGCCCGCCTGAGCCACCCGCCACCGAGCCCCATCCCTTGACCTCCCTGCAGGCTGGCTCCTGGTGTCATTTAGGCCCGGTACACCACTAACTTTGCGGAGCATTCTAAAATAAACACAGTCCTACAGCTGTGGCCATTCCTTTATCCCTCCTGCCCTCAAATTTTTCAATGCCAAAGTTGCCTCGAGATTGCTTTACAGAGTCCCAATTTGGATTCAAGCTATTAACCACTCCTTGAATTCCCTTCAATCCAATTTTTTTCACAAGATAACTGGACTCCCAAATTGCGTGCCCTATGCAGCCCTTTGTCTGGAGTTAGGTCAAAACTCCTTGGAAATCAGTCACGCTAATGGTTGAGGGCTTTCTAGACTTCTGGCTTCATGTAATCCATTTTCTCTCGGACTGTAAATTCCTTCTGGTCCACATCGCCTGCTCTCCTCTTGACACTCCAGCATTCCTGGGAACCTCCCCTGGTTTTCCATAATCGAAGCAGAAAAATGGCTTCTATTGGACTGTCAGGGTGGATTCACTTTGCCCCTTTGTCCTATTCAGAAGCCTATAGAAAAATTAAAAGGTCAACTACTGGATAGAGAGTTCTCTTACTCCTAATCACCGCATGCCAAGAAAAACATGCTCCCCCCTGTATTTTTTCTCTTCCATTTGAACAGGGCCACTTGGCACACTACTCTGTATTGTTTAATAAACTCCTGGCCTCAAAGGAGAGCCATAATGCTTCGCCAGGGTTTAATGTTATGCCTTTCTGCCTTGTTACATGGGCAGGATTTTAATAAGCAAAGAAAAAGGCCTATAAAGATTGTGCCCTCGGTGGTAATGATGGTGGCTCAGTTGGAATCTCTGGTCTACCACCATTACTACACTGTCTCAGATCTCAAGGAAATCAGATCCAAGCATGTGAATCTTGCTCCTTTACATTTACCCGATCTCCCCGATTTATTTAGATTACACTACTTGCTGGACAACCCTTATCCTTCTCTCTGTATGATAGTGGCAGACTTTCTCCTGGAAATTACTAAATGCCAGTAGATTTCCCTCCACTTAACATTTATTTCCTCTACTGTATATGTTTTTTAATCAATTTTTTACTATTGTTGTACTGTTGTCTAAGTCAATAAAGGCTTGCTTGCAAAATAAATAAACACAGTCCAGCATGTGGAGGATGAAGTTACAATTCTACTTAGATCTTTCAGTGGAAAAGAGTATACCTATTGCTACAGTCAAGGGTGTTTCAGAAATAAAGAACGTAGCAGCAGACTTGCACTAAATATGCAGCGCTGCACACACTGGCATGGATCCAAGCTTCATTTAAGGAGCCTTCCTCCAGCTTAAGGGGCTCTCCTGTTGGAGGAAGAGGTACCTCAGTTGGAGGAAGTCTCCTTAAACTTACAGAAGGCTTCAAATGTTATTCTGGGAGAGGTAAGATATAAATAGGATCCACCACAAAAATTTCTGTGTGTTTTCCTGTATATTTAAATCGATGTGCGGGGAGAATTCTTTTGATAGAGGAAGAACCTTAGGAATCCAAAAGATGGCAATTCATAAGCAATTTGCGATTATCCACCAAAAGATAAATGGGACCGAACCCCTTCAGCAGAGGTGGGATCCAGCAGGTTCTCACAGGTTCCCGAGAGTAGGTTACTAATTATTTGTGTGTGCCAAGAGGGGGTTACTAATTGGTGATTTTGCCACGTGATTTTTGCCTTAGTTACACCCCTCCTCTCAGCAGTAGTGCGCAGAACTTGAAGCAGTCTAGCAGGAGGTGCACCGGCGTGCGAGGCAGTGTTTCTCGGTGCCCAAGGCTTCTCTGCGTGCATTCAAGTTTCTCAGCCTGCTAGGATTCATGCAGCATGGCCAAGGTCCTTGCCACAGCCCCGCCCTGCCCCTAGAATGCCCAGCCACACCCCTGTCGTGCCCCGCCCAGCCCCATTGGCACTACGCCACAGTTTGAATCCCACCACCATGGGAACCTGTTACTAAATTTTTTGGATCCCACCACTGCCCTTCAGGATTTGCTCTGATTCACACATTTCAACTACACTTATTCGAGAGAGGTTCGCAGTAAATTACATGTCTGTTTCCTTCTCTGTTGCTGATTGTATGGTATGGGAACAAACACGGCAGCAGTAACATATATATGCATATTCCTCACAGAGACATGGCCTCTTTGCTCAGGCATGCTCCACACCAAAATGAAATCTGCAGAAACTGCAGTGTGGCCAGTTGTCAACAATTCCAATGAAAGTGGAAATGTACTATCTGGATTTTATATTTTATATCTGATATTTTCTGGTCTTTGACCGAAATAAAATATTGATTGATTCCAATGAGGGAGGCCAGAATTTTGCCATTTGGATGTGGACAATCAGATTCCCAGCTACTGAAACCACAGATTTCAAGCTCCCTTGCAGGCTTCAGGAAGAAGAAGAAGAAGAAGAAGAAGAAGAAGAAGAAGAAGAAGAAGAAGAAGAAGAAGAAGAAGAAGAAGAAGAAGAAGAAGAAGAAGAAGAAGAAGAAGAAGAAGAAGAAGAAGAAGAAGAAGAAGAAGAAGAAGAAGAGGAGGAGGAGGAGGAGGAGGAGGAGGAGGATGGATGGATGGATGGATGGATGGATGGATGGATGGATTTATTCCCCCCCTTCTCTCCTGCAGGAGACTCAAAGGGGCTTACAATCTCCTTGCCCTTTCCCCCTCACAACAAACACCCTGTGAGGTAGGTGGGGCTGAGAGAGCTCCGAGAAGCTGTGACTAGCCCAAGGTCACCCAGCTGGCGTGTGTGGGAGTGCACAGGCTAATCTGAATTCTCCAGATAAGCCTCCACAGCTTAGGCGCCAGAGCAGGGAATCAAACCTGGTTCCTCCAGATTAGAATGCACCTGCTCTTAACCACAACGCCACTGCTGCTCCCTAAATAGCTCCATGGGTTAGAGCAGATGCATCAAGGAAAGAAGACCTTGCAGGGTCAGCGACGAGAGTTGCAGCATTTGAGGCTAGCAAAGGAAACTGTCTTCCCCTACCCCTCCATGCATACACAGAGGGGATGGAGAGTCATACAAACAGGTCTATTTGATTTCATAATGTTAGAAGCATTTGTGATGATACTGAAAAGTCGCCCAGCACCCAGAGCTCTGCTCGAAGAATGCTTCCCCTTGCAGGTCCTCCACCACTCCAGAAAGTGAGGCAATAAAGGGCGCGTATTCAGGCAGCCAAGGAAATGTCAAGAGGGCAGATGTGGTAGGGAGGGGGAGGGGATGAGAAAGGGCAAGCTAGAGGGGGAAATACAGAAGGCTCACATGGGAGAGTGTGCTGGTTGAGGTGCAGCCACGGAGGCGAGGCTTTGAGCTGCAACACAGAGGAGAGCCAGGAGGGTTGATGAAGAAGTCAGCTTGGTACAGAAGCTAATGCTGCTCCTGTTTGACTGCATTTGGCAAACTGGGCTACCTTCCGCACAGAGGGGATTCTCTGTGTCACTTCCATTGCTACTGCAATGTGTTCCCAGTGGCAATGAAACATCTGCACTCAAGTTTTCCCTGAGCCAGCGTGGTTCAGTGATTAAGAGTAGTGCTCTGTAATCTGGAGACCTGGGTTTGATTCCTCACTCCTTCGAATGAGCAGCAGACTCTTATCTGGTGAACCAAATTTGTTTCCCTCTCCTACACATGCAGCCTGCTGGGTGACCTTTGGGTAGTCAAAGTTCTCCCAGAACTCTCTCAACCCCACTGATCTTGCAAGGTCTCTGTTCGGGAGAGAGAAAGGGAAGGAGTTTGCAGGCTGCCTTGAGTCTTCTTACAGGAAAGAAATCCAGGTTATAAATCCAAACTCCTCCTCCTCTTCTTCACTTTCCTGTATTTGTCCCTCTGTTCTCTCCCCCCCCCGCCCCTGCTTTAAATTATAAGCAATAGCTCTATAGAAACATAATCAACTCCAACAACATACTAGTTCCAAGCTTCCTTTGAAAAAGTAACTATCTCTTTGCTTGCAGATTTATAAGTGAAATCCTGGAAAAAGCCCTCCAGTGAAGGTGGGAAATGGCCAATGCAAGGACTGGGGTCAGGAAAATGGTACCCCCATTGATAGGACCCAACAACAACAACAACAACAACAATAATAAAAGCAGGATCATTGAAAAAGAACACGAGAAGGTCACTAGGTACAGTGATTTGAAAATCGAGCTTCAGCGTCTATGACACAAACCACCTGAGGTCGTCCCAGTAGTAATCGGCACGCTGGGCGCCATCCCAAAAACACTAGGGCAGCACTTGAAACATCTTTGAATTGACAAAATTAACATCTGTCAAATTCAGAAGGCAGCTGTGCTGGGATCAGCATGAATATTACACCGATACATTACAACTTCCTAGGCCTCTGGGTGAGGCTCGAATTGTAATGAAGGCCAACAACCAGCTAAAGATCTGGCAGCTGTGAAATCTACAAGAAGAAGAAGAAGAAGAAGAAGAAGAAGAAGAAGAAGAAGAAGAAGAAGAAGAAGAAGAAGAAGAAGAAGAAGAAGAAGAAGAAGAAGAAGAAGAACAGGGGGAGGAGGAGGAGGAAGAGGAGTAGTTTGGATTTATATCCCCCCTTTCTCTCCTGTAGGAGACTCAAAGGGGCTGACAATCTCCTTGCCCTTCCCCCCTCGCAACAAACACCCTGTGAGGTGGGTGGGGCCAAGAGAGTTCCGAAGAACTGTGACTAGCCCAAGGTCACCCAGCTGGCATGTGTGGGAGTGAGACAGGCCTAATCTGAATTCCTCAGATAAGCTCCTCCACAAACTCCCAGCGAATGCAGAGCGCTGGGGAGACTCAAACCCGTTCCTCCAAGGATCAAGGGAGTGCACCTGCTCTTTTAGCCATCGCTCATGCACTGCCGTTGCCTCCTGTGTTTGTGCAAGTTGAAAATTGAAAAAAAGAAGAAGTGAAGCAGCTTGCAATGTCTATGATGTCAGGAGGGGATCCAGCGATGCGATGGGAGAGGCCGGGCCCTTTCTTCCCAGAGCCAGAATTAGTTGATTGTTTAAGTGGGGACTGTGAGGGGAAGGCTGGGCACCAGCCACTTGGGCAGGGTATGAGGAACCATTTTCTTACTGGGCCTGAGCCCAAAGATGGCTGCGTGCCGCAGCACTGTGCACACGGGAACAATCCACAATAGCAACATCTCTTCTCTCCACCCCATCCCAAATACCACAATATGAGTCTGTGGAACTCCTGCTCTACATAAACACCTCAGCCTTGCCAATCGCTATTGAGGCATGCGCCGGCAACGGCTGCAGGACAAGGCAGAGGCCTGCTCTGCAGCAACACCCACTGTTCCCCCAGGGCTGCTCCCGGCATTGAGGCTCAAGTCTGGCAGTCTGCAACAGCCAAGACAGGGCGACATCGCTCAGGCTTGTCTTTGTTTCAGCCACAGCGACCGATCGATAGATGTGCAAACCAAGGGAAAGACAGCGGGTCTGGGAGAGTATCACCGCACAAGCCGTGAATCAGATCCAAGATGCACAGAGGGTTGGGTAGGAGAAGTGACTCATCTCTGGAGCCAGGCCAGGGGCTTGGAGTTACCAAACCCAGTTAACTCGATCAACATCCTGAGCTAATTTTAGCTCAGCGGCAGATGCCCTCAGCTCCGGGGGCCAGGAGTGCACAATGCAAACCAGATGTTGGAGGGAGAGAAGCCAGCGATCAGTGTCTTCCCTACCCGCCCCCCCACAGGATCTCAGACGGCAGAGGAGGAAACCCCTGCATATTCCTCAGTTCAGACTTGGAGGGATTCTCTTAGCTCAGAAATCACAGCGACGTCAACTCAGCAGTGATGTGGGAATAAACGGGAGTGGGATGAATCATGGAAGTCGCTTTACATGCTGCTCAAGGGAGCAGTCATGTCATATTTTCAACCAGCTACGTGCTATCAACAAACTGGGGCACTTTTTAAAAAAAGGAGAAAACAATGTATGCAATAATCTATATGTAGAGTGGAGTGAGCATTTAAATTAAAAGGCTGGAGGAAGTAGCAACCGCAAGCCACATACACTTTTCAGTTTCTCCACCTTATATATGGAAAATCAATTGGTGATTCATAAGAAGGTGGGCCGCTGAAAGATGAGTGTTATCTAGGCCGCATTATACTTCATGCTAGATATTATCAGGCAGGCATTTGGTTCACTCCGCCTGCCACCAGGTTCCACGAGTTCCCAAGGTTTTAAAAAGAAAATTGACAGTCAGTTTTAAAAAGTATGAAACGCGTGCAAGAACAAAGGGACAGAGCAGCAGGGAACACGTTTGAGTCAGACTAAATGGCAGCTTTAAACTCTAGATTTCTTAACTGTTGGCATCTGTCGATTTATATGTGCATAATACATTTCATCCACCCCTAATTTAGCTCGTACCTGACTTCACCCAAGCTTTCAGGAAACTTTTAAAACATAATAAAGCCCTGTGCAATCCTGGATTTCAGGAAGCTTTAAAAACATACTAAGGCCTGTGCTTTTCATAATGGACAATAACCACAAATTGTTCATATGTACACACACACTAACCCCAAAACAGCATGAATAAGCAACCTGCATGCCCAATATATAAAACTTGCACATGAATACAGCACTTCCCCATTTCCCTGTGCATAAAACTGAATTTTCCACTTAATATTCAATGTGAGCAAAATGCACTGAAAACACAGCTTAACTATGCATGCCCTGTGTGGTTGGAAACGAACCTGTAAAGGCTATGTGGTTAGAGGAGGAGGAGGAGGAGGAGAGGAGGAGGAGGAGGAGTTTGGATTTATACCCCCCTTTCTCTCCTGCAGGAGACTCAAAGGGGCTGACAATCTCCTTGCCCTTCCCCCCTCACAACAAAACAACACCCCTGTGAGTGTAGGTAGGGCTGCTGAGAAGGGAGCTCGAGAAGCTGTGACTAGCCTGCAAGGAGTCACCCAGTAGCTAGGCGTGTGTGGGAGTGCAACAGGCTTAATTCTGAGATTCCCCCCAGATAAGCTCTCCACAGCTCAGAGAAGTGCAGAGCTGCTGGGAATCAAACCCGGTTCCTCCAGATTAGATACACGAGCTCTTAACCTCCTACGCCACTGCTGCTCAGGTCAGAGAAGATGCCTGAATTCCTGGTTTCTGCTTGGGATGATGTGACTCTAGCTACAGCCATCGCCAGCCTATCTGGGCACTGCTGCCTGCTGCTATGGTCCAATTCATGAACTGTGCCCTGTAAAACCAGTCAAGTTTTACAATCTAACAGAAGCCTGGGCCAATCCCTTTGTTCTCTGTCTGTCCTTCTCTCCATCCCAGATCTATCAACACCCAGTTGCAGCAGCAAAAGAAGAAGATTTTCTTTGCTCAGCCTCTTTGCTCGAGATTTATGGGACAGTTTAGATTCCCCACTGAGCCTCAGGACAGTTTGTGGTATTTAACCATTTCCCTTATTAAGTAACTTCTTAGGAAAGAAAGAGGAGCTTAACCCTTCATGGTATGTATGTCCGTCCGTCCGTCCGTCCGTATGTACTTGATTTTTATCCCACCCTTTCAGGGGCAGAGCGAGAGAAAAGAGCGCCCAGGGCATGCATGCGCCCTGCACCCCTGCCGCAGTGCCACCTGCCCTGCCCTGGAACACCCCCGCAATGGCCCCGCCACAGCCCCGCCAAGCCTCCGCTACTGCTCCGCCACTACGCGTTACGCCACCGCACCCTTTCCCAGCCACTATTTAGCTCCAGGAGGGCTAATAGCATTTAAAACATACAATTAAAATCAATAACGAAGGGGCAGGGAAGGAAGGAGGACAGAAAAAACGAGGGAGGAAAGATGGGAAGAAGGGAAGGGATGAGAGGCCAGAGGCCAGCTAGAATTGAACCATCTCTGTCCTCAATTGTACGTTCAGGCCCCTTCCGCACATGCAGACTAATGCACTTTTCAATCCACTTTCAATGCACTTTGCAGCTGGATTTTACTGTACAGAATAGCAAAATCCACTTGCAAACAATTTGCATCCAATTATTGGTTTCTATCAAGGTAAGTTTGTTCTGGGGCTAATACGAACCTGCCTTGAACCCAGTCAGATCAATGGTCTACCCTGCGCAGTCTTGTCTGATTCGCAGATGCTTTCCAAGATCTTGGGCAGTTCTTGCTCAACCCCTGCTAAGTGGAGATGAGAGCCACCAAACTTCTTCTTGCAAAGCAAGTGCTCTAACCACGAGCCACAACTCCCTTTCGTAATAGTGGTACTGATGCTTAAAGCACAACAGTGTTTTGAGGCGATATCCCCACTGCCGATTAATCCTGGGATACTCATCCAAAATATCCAGGTTTCATGAAAAATTCCCGACAGCTGAACCGCCGAACACAGATTCATCGCGGTTCTGGTGCTCCCCCCCCCCATCCCGTGTTTTCCCCAAACCTGCTTGAATGTGAACCTTTTAGAAAAACACGTCTCCAATCCAGATCGGTGGGGAGGTTCGGGGGTCTAATGTGGTTTCAAATTTCCCACCGTAGAGAGTGACGCAAATGCCTTCCAGCCAATCAGAGTGCGGCGGGCTGTGCGTGATGTGCGCGCAGCCTTTTTTTTTGTTTCGCGCCAGCTGAGTTTATTGTTGTAACGTGTGCATGAGAGAACATTACTCGGTTAAACGTGTGCATGAGAGAACGTTACTTGCTTAAACGTGTACAAAAAAGAACCGTACTCGCTTCAACGTTAGCAGTTTTTTTGCGCAAAAAAACCAAGATCCCAACACAGCACAACAGCCAATCAAGGCGAGGAAGGAAGAGCCGCTGAGCTGATCATGCGTTCGATTGCGCGGTAGTGGGGAATGCTGCACTGTTTGAAAGTGTGACTGAGATGGATGTCCTCATCACACGCATGCCGCGATGAAACCTCGATGAAAAGGTGACGTTTCTTTTGAAACCTGGTTGTATCTGTATTTATTTTTCAGTGGGGATTCAGCCTGAGTCTGCCTTTCAGGAGAATTTTCCTCACACTTTTAGGTCATTTGAAGAAGCCTAATGCACATTTCTTTGTTTAATTTCTAGGTGCCCATGACCCCCAGGCAAGCTCAGGGCAACTGTACAGATTATATTAAAACAACAAAATATTTATTTGTTTGTTTGTTTGTTTGTTTATTAGGCTTATATACCGCCCAACCCCCAAAGGGCTCTGGGCGGTGAACAACATAAAATTCAGTACAAAAAAACATAAAATCAAATATCATTTAACCACTAAATACATAAGTTAAAAGCAGCAATTCATACATAATACAATAATGCAATATAACAATGCCCGCTAGATTCCTCTTAGACCCTCCCGAGACGGGAGAGAAAAAAGGATGGGTCCTACAGGTGGTAGTGGACCCTATACATAAGATAGGGAGGGAGGGGGGGCAATTTCAGCGGCTGAACACTCCAAAGGCCCGGCGGAACAACTCCGTCTTGATCTGATCGTCTTGATATGTTTAAATGGAGGGGTGAAACAACCACCAACCCCAGCGTATCTCCCCAAACTGTGTCATGGGGGAAGCTAAGGACAGAGGGAAGGGGAAAGGAAGAGGGAAGAGGGAGGTGACATAGATGCTAACCTGTGCTGTTTTCAATCACAGGCCTGCCCTGAAGAACGACAGTAAGTCCCACAGAGTCCTTGTCTCACTCAGCATTCTGCCAGGCCAAAGCCAGGGTTGAAAAAGCCTGGCAGAATGTTCTGGCCAAGGACAGCTGAATAGCTTTAGGGCCAGGGACCACTACTAAGTTGTTATTTGCGCATTGTGGGACGTGGATGAGAGGCCTTCAGAGAGTTGGGTTGATGCCTGTAAGAAGCGGGACCTTTTCTACAGTGACACTTCAATGTAGAACTCTCTCCCTCAGGATGCTCGCATAGGTCAATTCTTGGCCCTTTCTGCACAACCAACATAAAATGTTTTGAGGCAGGAAATGAAAAGTTTCCTTCATGGAGTTCTGCATATTTTTTTCTCAAAAGTTTTATTTTCATCCTGAAAACGTTTTATTTGCATCCTTTTCCTTAGTGATTCTTTTGTGGAAATGTGTATGTCTTTAAATCTTTCTCACGCCTCTCTGTAGTCCCTTGACTTCCCCCTCGGTGCCATTTTCTGAGCTCATGCCAGTTGTCTCACCTGTTTATTTCATTAACACTGTTTTTTTTTAAATTGGTGATATCTCCGAAGTTTTGATTACATGTGCTGTGGTGAATCACAGCATGAAGCACAGTAGCATTGAAGCATCAAATCCCGGAAGACATTAAAAAAACCCAGGAACAAACACACACAAAATGGCAGCGAGGAATCATTCTGAGGAAATGAGTGTGAACAAAGACAGCTGTGAATCACTGCGATTGCCGCTCAGGGTGGGTTAGTGGAGCAGAACTGGCTGCAATTGCCCAGGCCAGGGCGGAGGCCGAGCCCTGGCCTTTAATCGGCAGGGCAGACGTCACTGGAGGAGGGCAGATTCGAGTCTTTAAATGACTAAGCCCTCCTTTGTGCCAGCCATGTGCTTTGGCCGGCTGACAATTTGCCCGCCCACCTCTCCCTAATTTTACAAGTTGTTAATGCATGTTCTTTTTTCACAGCCCTCGGCGGTTGGCGCATGGGTATTGATCTGAAAGGGCCAGGGAAAGGGAGCTAGGGAGCTATCTCATCCCCCACTTTGAGTGGCCGATGGCAGCAAGAGGCAACCGCCTTCCGGACAGGACCAATGGGGAACACCTCACCTCTTGCCAGGAGTGTCCGCCCGGTAGAGCCCCTCAGCGGAGCGGAGCTCCAGTACGAGGCATCCGCCCGCGGGAGCTTCGCCATGACGATCAGATCAAGACCCATGCTTCACCTCACGCTTCTGTCTTTTGTATAATAAATGGCTATGCCCAATTGATTTATCCCAGCCAAGGTGTTGTGTGATTATTGGGAGAGGATCCACGAGAAGGTTCCACCCTCAGACGGCAAACTGGGGAGGGCAGAGTGAAAATGTTTTGCAGACATTATCAATTACTTGTGTGGAAATGGCCCTTGATTACTTTCTAAAAAACAACAAAAGTATCAGGAATGATAATGTGATATTATTTTAAATATGTCCCTCTGAATACTTTAACCTGAGATTATATTTATAGTGTTTTAATTAAGAACATAAGAACATAAGAACAAGCCAGTTGGATCAGACCAGAGTCCATCTAGTCCAGCTCTCTGCTACTCGCAGTGGCCCACCAGGTGCCTTTGGGAGCTCACATGCAGGATGTGAAAGCAATGGCTTTCTGCGGCTGTTGCTCCTGAGCACCTGGTCTGTTAAGGCATCTGCAACCTCAGATCAAAGAGGGTCAAGATTGGTAGCCATAAATTGACTTCTCCTCCATAAATCTATCCAAGCCCCTTTTAAAGCTATCCAGGTTAGTGGCCATCACCACCTCCTGTGGCAGCATATTCCAAACACCAATCACACGTTGCGTGAAGAAGTGTTTCCTTTTATTAGTCCTAATTCTTCCCCCCAGCATTTTCAATGGATGCCCCCTGGTTCTAGTATTGTGAGAAAGAGAGAAAAATGTCTCTCTGTCAACATTTTCTATCCCATGCATAATTGTGTAGACTTCAATCATATCCCCGCTTAGTCGTCTCCTCTCCAAACTAAAGAGTCCCAAACACTGCAATTGGTATCTTTTAATTTGGTTCTGTGTTATTTGAGAAAGACGTGCAAGAAATATACCCAGCAAATAAAACAAATAACTGTCCGCTCTCAGAGAACGTCCAGTTTGCAGTGCTCTAGCCCACACACATTAAACAAACTGATGCTTAGTGACAGTGCCAATTCGAAGCCACAGTAAGCTCTGCTCTCTTTTACTCTTAGAGCAAAATAACCTACAAGGGAGGTTGTATCTGATTAACTGTGAATCCATGGGTCAGTTGTGTACTGGAGATGCCCTGATACCCAACTAATCCTCACCAGCTTATACGACAGATTGATGTTGTTGTAGTGTTGATCTCTGCACTAACACAGGAATGGTACATGATCCTCCACATGTCATCCTTTCAAGGGTGCAAGCAGAGATTTTTCATTCACTTTTGGCTCATGGACCCAAAAGTACAGATCGCAAAGAGCTCAGGGCAATGGTCTTTGAACCTGTTCACTATGATCCACTATA
Source organism: Sphaerodactylus townsendi (assembly GCF_021028975.2). Lineage (NCBI taxonomy): Eukaryota > Metazoa > Chordata > Lepidosauria > Squamata > Sphaerodactylidae > Sphaerodactylus > Sphaerodactylus townsendi. The sequence goes on along the minus strand of NC_059427.1, from coordinate 174,262,924 downwards.
ACCCATCTTTTCTGGTGCTCACCAAGGGTTTTTAGGAGGTGGGCGGGGCCAGATAGGGTTTTTACCTAGCAAGGCTTCTTCTGACTGAGCACAGGAGATTTGATTGACTGTACAGATTTTTTTAAATAAAAAAAGGTTGGGTTTGATAACAGCTACCACCACCACAGCACAAGGATTTACACTGTGTTAAGCAGAAGTTAAGCTGCATGAAGATCTGAAGTTCAGCTGTGGAAAACATTTTGTGGCTGGCTCCGCCTCTTGCGGTAGCCATTTTGGGGCGTGCTGTGTCATAATTCCAAATGTGCTCACAGTTTCAGAAAGGTTGCGGATCCTTGCGATGCTCCTATCACACCGGTCAAACTGCTGGTGTCCAGACTTGCCTTATCTCTGCCTGCACATGGGCCCTTTCCGCACAGACACTTTAAAATGTTATCAGGCAGGAAATAAAATGTTCCATCCAAGGAGTTCCGCATTTTTTAAAATCCCAAAACGTTTTATGTGCAATCTCAAAACATACATTCATTCATTCATTCATTCATTCATTCATTCATTCATTCATTCATTCATTCATTCATTCATTCATTCATTCATTCATTGGTTATATTTATATACCGCCCTCCCCCGGAGGGCTCAGGGCGGTGAACAGTAAAACATAAATAGAGCACATAAAACCAAGACTAAAAACCGTTAAATTAGCTTTCTGGCTCCATAGAAATAAAACCCCATCCCATTGAAACGCAACATACTAAAATCCACCTACTATCAAATCCCCTGAAGAAAAAAGGGAAGGGGACGGCAGGGTCCACTGATGTTATAGAAACAGGGGGGGGGGGGCCGTCAGCGACCAGCCTCCCCAAAGGCCCGGCGGAAAAGCTCCGTCTTACAGGCCCTGCGGAACTAATTGAGATCCCGCAGGGCCCTGACAGCTGGAGGGAGAGCGTTCCACCAGGCCGGGACCAGAGCTGTAAAAACTCTGGCCCGGGTAGAGGCTAGCCGCATCATTTTAAATGAATGCCCTTTAAAAAAATTATTCTTTAGTTGAATTTTTTAATGGCTTCATTTCTTTAAGATGTTTTCTGCGCCTCTCTGCCTTTCCGGCACTTCCTCCTTGTCACCATTTTCTCAACTCACTCCTTGCCCTCTGCCTGTTTTTCCTGCGGGTTTCTTTAATTTTGGGGCGGGGGTTGGGGACTAATAATTGAAGGATGGACTAACAGAAGGCCCGGCAAATTGCAGCACTTTGCTGTGAAACATGGAAGCATCAATTGGGCAACGTACTCAAACAAAAAGGGAGAAATCACAAAATGGCGGCCAGGAATCATTTGGAAGGGGTGAGTGCGGACATACATCACGGTAAAGGATTTGTGCAGAAAGGGCCACGGAACGAAGGCTTCTTAAAAGAGGGACTTCTTATGCTTTTTACTTTGCCCAAGACTGGGTTCATTTGAGAAGCTCCTGCTAAAAACCCCATGCTTCTTTTCCAAGAGCCCACTCTTGTTCAAGTTCCCTTATAACCAGTAGACCAACAACTCCTGAGTGGATCTGTCAATCTCCTGCACCTCCAGAGTCTGTGCTGTGACCCCAGGAATGGAAAAGGCAGATGGCCAGAGCAGAAATCTGGACCAGGTAGAGAAGTGTACACCTAGCAGCTCAAGGGCTCCCATGCTATTCTTTCTCAGGAGGAAGTTGCAACCCCAGTCTATACTTCTTTGCAGGACAAACGGACTTGGCCCTGGCTATAGGAAAAGGTGGGATGCTCAATTCCCAACATAAACATGCTGTTTAGTCTTGATCTTTGCTGGTTCAGCGTCTCCTTTTGAGCAGTTTAGTCTAGAAAATAGCCCATTGCTTAACTCCAGTTTTCTAGTGCCTGCTTGCCTTTTGTAGAAATCTCTAATCCCTTGCTTTAGCCCTTGGATCCCGCCCTGTCGTGTTTATTATCTGTTGTTTCCCTGTGATCTTTGAATCTTGCTGCCAACTTGCCAGAATAAAATAGCTGTTTTTAAAGTTACAAAGCCCTAAACTTCTTAGATCTGACTGCCTTTAACGACTTTCCTTCGGCTCCTTCACAGTCTCTGCTAGTGGTAGAAAGGGCAACTTCTTTTTGGTACCAAATATTGGCTGTCTCTGTTGTGCAAAGAAGATGAACAGAGGGTTCTTTAACAATGGGAGTTTACAAGACCATTTTATGTTTTGTGTGAGCCCGCATGCCAGGGGGTTGGACTTGATGGCCCTTGTGGTCATGTCCAACTCTGTGATTCTATGTTTGGTTTGGGGCTGCTGCTGGTCCTGTCAGTTTACAAGAAGGGAAGACTGTGGCCACCGTGGCACCTGCCAGCACTTTTTCTGGCATCCACCAAGTTATTTTAGTGAGCGAGTGAGGCCAGGTAGAACTGTTGCCCATCAAAGCTTCTGATTGACTATGCAGTTTTTTTTTTAAAAAGTTTTTGCTTTGGCAGCAACTGCCACCACAGCACAAGGATATGCAGCGTTACTGAAGTTAATGTAATAAACTAGTAAAGTCCAGGCAAAAGTAACTGTTTTCAGTTCTTTATTGTACTGGTAGTCATAGTCGAATACAGGCAATGCGAGGTCTGAGAGCCTCAGAACTTTGATAATAGTTTTAACACAGTAGCAAACCTCCTTCCTGCCAAATGAAAATCAACAATGCATAGTTTCACACAGTCACGTCAAGATAATGTGAAAGCAAAACATCCCAGTCCAGACAGAGAGCCAGGGCTGACAGGCGGGAAAAATGCAAGGACAGAACACACATCAACATCATTCTGACATTCTGCCTCTCCTAAGAACCTCCCCCCCCCCCGAGTTTGTCAGGAAATGCCTTGTGGAAAGCAGTAACAAGAATAGGGGTGTGGACATCTGTAGCATAGACCCACTGATTATGACCTGTAGGAATCCCCACCCATGAAATCAGATATTGTAACCGCTGGCGGTGCACGCGGGAATCCAGAATGGCATTGATTTCGTAATGCTTGAGTTCAGGAGGCTGTAATGGGTCTGAGCCCAAAAGAGGAAATGGTGGGGCAGAATGTCCAGAGACGATCTCAAAAGGAGTTTTCTGGGTGCTGGTATGCACAGCATTGTTATACGCATATTCAGCAAAAGGCAGCAAGTCTGCCCAATTATTCTGATGATAGTGTAGCATCGCAAATATTGTTTCAAAGTTTTAGATTAAATGCGATTTCAGATTTGGCTGTCAGATTGCACGTGATAAGGAGAAGATAAAGCCGATTCAACTCCCAAGAGGGTCAGAAACGCCTTCCAAAACTTAGAAAGGCAAATTAGCGAGGAAAAGAACCTAATCAGGAAATTATCTTTGACGGGGCAGAGTGTAATTGATAGATGTGCTGAATGAATAATCTTGCCAACTTGGGGGCAGAGGGAATGGTGGAACAAGGTATGAAATGTGCTTGTTTAGAAAACAGGTCCACCACCACCCACAAGACAGTATTGCCTTGACTTTCCGGGAGGTCTGTGATAAAGTCCATGGAAATAACCTGCCATGGTTGATCTGGAGGAGGAATAGGCTGCAACAACCCATGGGTTTTTCCCGGAATGGATTTGGCTTCAGTGCACATAGGACACCCTTTGACATAAGCCTCAATGTCCTTTTGCATAGTGCGCCACCAAAATTGGTGGCGTAGCAGATGTAACGTTTTCAAAAATCCGAAATGCCCCGCTTGCTTAGCATCATGGCCAGCGAGAAGCACAGTTTTTCTGAGATGCGGCGGCACATATCAACAGTCTCCTTTTTGCCACGCCCCGTCCCGTAGTAACAGTGATGGGCCACCTTCACTCTCCGGAACGGGCTTTTCCCTGCCGTGAGAAAGTCTTGTAAGAGAGAGGAAACCATATCAGGACACCTGGGAGGAGCATCGGCCGGGGCTGGTGAAACCATAGGCGGATCGGACTGCACGCGAGTTTGGGAACGGGTGACTGTGAGACCAATTGCAATGGAGAGAGTACAGTATGTGGAATGGCGTGTAAGGAGGTATCCGCCCCCGAGGAAGGTGGGAGAGTGCGTCCGCTAATCGGTTGGTTTTCCCAGGGGAAAAATGCACTGTAAACTGGAACCGGGAAAAGAAATCAGCCCACCACAATTGCTTAGCTGACATTTTACTGGGGGTGGACAGAGCCGACAGGTTTTTATGATCCGACCAAACTTGGAAAGGATGGGCAGCCTCCTCTAACCAGTGGCGCCAAGTACTGAGAGCTTCTTTAATGGCTGCAGTTTCCTTATCACCTACTGTCCAGTTGAGCTCAGGACCAGAAAATTTCTTCAAAAGATAGGCGCAAGGAGAGTTTTCTATCCGCACCCCGCTGTAACAGGGCTGACCCTAAAGCTTTGTCAGACGTGTCTACATGTACTATAAACGGCAAGGCAGGATCGGTATGGGTCAAAATAGGCTTGGACGTAAAGGCAGTCTTAAGTTGTTGAAATGCCCGCTGGCAATTGTCAGTTCAATTGAGGGGGGCACCCATCTTAGCTACCTGCGGCCCCTTGCCTTTTGTACGTAGTAAATCAGTCAAGGGCAAGGCTATTTGGGCGAATTGCGGAATAAAATCACAATAGAAGTCAGCAAATCCCAAAAATGATTGGAGTTCCCTGCGGGTGGTAGGGATGGGCCAATTTACTACCGCTTCCACCTTAGCAGGGTCCATTTACAACCCCCCCGCCGACACACGGTATGCAAGAAAATCCAACTTTTCCTAATGGAAGGCACACTTGGACAGTTTCACAAATAAAGAGTTGTCTAGAAGCCTCTACAAAACAGTACAAACCAGAGCTACATGCTCCTCCATGGTGCGGGAATATATCAGGACATCATCTAAATACACTACCACTCCTTTGAACAATAAATCTTGCAGAACCTCGTTGATCAAAGACATGAAAGCCCCAGGCGCTCCGTGTAATCTAAAGGGCATTACGAGATATTCATACTGGCCAAACTTAGTGTTGAAGGCTGTGAGATACTCATAGCCCTCTGCAATACGCACTCTATAGTAAGCCTCCCTCAAATCCAACTTGGTGAAAATCCGCCCGACCCCAAAGCATCTAAGAGGTCTATGATCAAGGGTAATGGATATTTGTTGGAGGCCGACACTGCATTCAACCCTCTATAGTCAGTGCACAATCTCAAAGATCCATCCTTTTTCTTGACAAACAGCACAGGCACAGCGTACGTGTTCCTAGTTGCCTTCCGAATAAACCCACGAGCCAGATTCTTGTCCAAAAATGCCCTTAACTTAATCTCCTCACTGGGGCTCATCCTTTGGAAGTTTGGCCCCCAGAATCAACTCAGTCTTACAATCCGTCTTCCTATGGGGGGGTTGCTGGTTGCATTCCTGCTCCTTAAAAACTCTGGAGAGGTCCCAGTAATGCTCAGGAACTCTGGGCAGTGCGGGAAACGAGGAAACGGCAGAAGCCAATGCAGGGGTGCTCGGTTCAGGTGGGTCACCTTCATGCATGTGATCTCCACAGGGTGGGTCAGTAAAATGAACTATGCGGGACACCCATCGAATTGTGGGATTATGTGTCTCTAACCAGGACATTCCAAGAACGATCGGGTGTTTCACCACTGGGGCCAAAATGAAACTGCGTCGTTCCAATGCTCCTCACACTGCAACAGGATGGGTTCAGTTCTAAAACAAGCTGGACCACCCCCCAAAGGGTGGTCCTTTGTATACATCCTTTGTATAAACGGTATGGGTTTGGCCAACAGGATTAGTTGTAATCCAAGTTCCTCCGCTATTTGCAGTCACATAAGGCAATGGGAACCCCCTGAGTCCACAAGCGCCCGAGCCAAAATACGAGTGTGCTTGGCCGGATTAGACAATGTAGTCATTATGGTAATGGGGGCGCCACCATCACTCACCGCATCTTTAGGAGGCTCCATAGTTTCGGGAACTGCTGTAGAGAGGCCAATACCGGTGATGTTTTCATTGTCCTCGGGGAAATCCAAGGAAAGCCTTGGATGTCCTCCGCATCCAAGGCTTTTGACGTGCCCTGAGTTGACTTAGGAGGTGCTGATCTCCTTGCTGTAGACTTCTTGGGAGGGGATCCATCTGCAGATTTGGGGTTTCTTTGGACAGATGGCAGCCACATGACCAGATTCGCCACAGTACAGACAAAGTCCTAAAGGACGACGTTGCTCAGAGACGCTTTCAGTAGTAGACTGTGAGATGGTGGTTGAGGCAGGAGTTTTCTTCACCTGAGGGATAGGGCACTTGGCTGGTTGAATTTTAGTTCCTGCCCCCTTGGAACGGTTGAGTCTGCCCACAATCACACTGCCGATTTCGATTCATTCCGCGACTGTACGAGGCTCATTGTTCATAACAGCCCAGTTCCGAATTTCTGGATCAACAGCCTTATAGAAATATTCGGCTTTCATTCGATCTGGCCAATCAGGAATTTTGCTGGCCACTGCATGGAATTAACGAGCGAACTCCGCGAATGGCTTGTTGCCCTGCCGCATAGTCTTTAGAGGTTTTTTAGCGTTATCACAGGCATCTCGATCCTCGAAACGCAGGCGTAATCCTTGAAAGAAATCAGCCACTGAGGTAAGCTCCTTGGCGTCGAGTTCAAATAGTTCCACAAACCATTCTGCCGCTTCTCTGTCCAAAACCAATCTGATGTCACGAACCTTCTCCCTCTCAGAACAATACATGTCATCGTGTTCCTGCATATGGGCATCCAGTTGCAAAATGAAATACAGTAATTTGGCCACCGTACCATTGAAGTGAGCCGGAATACGTGGACGGGTGAAGCCACGACCCTGAAGTCTGGGGGGAAGGGGCACAGCATGCTGGGCTGGAGCAGGCTGGAGGTGGCATCTTGGTGGCGGCCGGGTGGGTTGAACGTCCACAGGCCGCTGGTGAGCCGTATCTGGTTGTCCATGGAGTTGAGTTGCAGCAACACATTGGCGCTCCGACCGCATCTCCGCCACCTGAGCATTCAGCTCGCGTTGGAGATCCGCCGCTGCAGCACATTCGCGAGCTTCGATGGCTACCAAGTCATGCTACTTCCGAAGTAGTTTGGACCTTTCTTTTTCCAGGGCTGCACGTTCACGCTGGATTTGAAGAAGTTCAGTGTTGTGTGCTGCAGAATCTTCAGATTGTTGTAATTTCAGAGCGCGTAGTTGTACTTCCAGGAGCAATGCTTGTTTGGACTGCTCCACAGCTTGCAAAATATCTCGTTCCTGTTGTTTTCGATTCTTTTGCAGTTGCTGGTATAATGCTTCACATTCCTTGTCATACTTTTCCCTGAGTTGAAACCGCTGGCGAACACATTCGTCAATCAAGGCTTCCCAGGCATCCTGCCATTCACACTTAGCCTGTTGCGCTCATAGGGAATGTAGACTGGAGTAATCTTGGGGTCCTGGCCATCCCGGCATGTCCTCCTCGCACGAAGGGCCTGCACCTGGAGGGTCCATTGGCTCCACCGGTTCATCCTCCCCAAAGGCTCCAAGGGGAAACGAACCTGGATGTGAAACGTCCAGATTCACCAACTGATCCCATTCCACTTCCTCATCGGGCCAAGGGTTTGGAGTCTCCCCTCGGGGGAACTTGGTGTCACCCAAGTCGGGTTGAGGAAGTGCCTTTTGGGGAACTTTGGGTCGAGTGCCAGTGCTCTGCAAGTGTCTGGCAGCCGTAGTCTCCTCAAACCATTGATCAAGGAATCGTTCAAGTGACTCGCAAGTAGTACCATGGATGGTAGACAGACCAATCTCCTCTGTTACCATTCTCATAACGTGTTTGTAATCCATCCGGTGGCGGGTGGTGAAATGCATCGCAACCGGTTCATGGCAACTCCTCCACCCATGTTGCATAGAGACAGGGGAAGGCAGCATGCTGACAGGGTTCTGCGGGTCGCCATCAGAGTTGCCTGTTCAACCTGCTCTTGTAAACCAAGGAAAATAACGCTCCGGCTGAGGTGAGGTCGGGACAGTGCAACCAACAACAGAGGCTCTGGTTCTGGAACCTGCTACAGCTCCGACTCCTCTGCATGAACCAGGGCAGGGGGGGATGGACAGGACCCTCTATGGGGGTCTCCGTCCTAACCTCATATTCAGAGTTAAAAGGACCCCTGAATCCCTGCTTGTCAGGATCCATGGAGGCGTGATCATGGCGAGACATCAGGTAACCTTGTACTTCGTGTCAAAAGTTATACTGAGAGATGAGATCTCGCATAATGTAATGAACTAGTAAAGTCCAGGCAAAAGTAATCATTTTCAGTTCTTTATTGTACTGGTAGTCATAGCCAAATACAGGCAATGCGAGGTCTGAGAGCCTCAGAACTTTGATAATAGTTTTAACACAGTAGCAAACCATCTTCCCGCCAAATGAAAATCAACAGTGCATAGTTTCACACAGTCAAGTCGAGTTAACGTGAAAGCAAAACATCCCCAGTCCAGGCAGAGAGCCAGGGCTGACAGGCAGGAAAAATGCAAGGACAGAACACACATCAACATCATCCTGACAGTTATGCCGTGGCAGTCATTTTGTGTCTGGCTCCACCTCCTGAGGAAGCCATTTTGTGGTAGCCATTTTGTTGCTGTGCCTAACAAGCCATGTCAGAATTCCTGGTGGCAGGCTCAAAAAGGTTGGAAATCCCTGGTCTGTTGCATCCAAAATAACAGAGTTTTGTGGAATCTTGAAAACTAACAAGTGGTGAGAGTCAGCGTTCATGTTGTCAGGTGCAGCGAAGCGGATCCTTGCTTATGCCACAGTATGTTAATCTGCCTTTATAACATAACAAATCTCTTTTATATTTTATAGTTAATTTTTTTTCTGTGACTTATTGCTAAATGGTGGTTAGCATCCCTGAGATAAGATAGGGTTAAAATCCACTTTCCAGCTTGTTTCCCCCCTCTCTGGGAGAGTTTTAACTGGGGTTTTAATGCTGACGCCATCTTTATTAATTACTGCTGTGTTTAATTCATTTTAATTTTAATGGGGTTTTGTTTGTATATGCTGTGTGGAAATTATGTTGTGCACCGCCCAGAGCCCTTCGGGGATAGGGCGGTATACAAAACCCATCAATCAATCAATCAATCAATCAATCAATCAATCAATCAATCAATCAATCAATCAATCAATCAATCAATCAATCAATCAATCAATCAATCAATCAATCAATCGGGTGCTGTGTGGTTTCCGGGCTGTATGGCAGTGTTCTAGCAGCATTCTCTCCTGACGTTTCGCCTGCATCTGTGGCTGGCATCTTCAGAGGATCTGCTAGAACACGGCCATACAGCCCAGAAACCACACAGCACCCAAGTGATTCCGGCCGTGAAAGCCTTCGACAATACAAATCAATCAATCAATCAATCAATAAAGCGAAAATCTGTTTTTGTTTTTTACACTAGACACCTACATCCTATAAAAACGATGTGATGCCAACTTCTCTACCTTACTGTCAGCAACACATCTGAGAAAAGTTGGCCAGGAGCGTGGCAGATTTCTGTGAAAGAATGAGGGTTAACACTCAAATTGTATGCAAGGAAAGTCCTCTGGTTCTTAAATGGCAGTCATCTTGCGAGCAAAGAAAGGAAGGGAGTTGGAGACCATATTTCTTGAACAACCAATTATTCGTTTTGCACTGCACTGGGGTCTGTTTTTAAAACATCTGCTTGAAAACAAGCACACTTGCCAACCCGAATTGGGTCAGAATCCCTTCTCCCAAGGCTTTTTATGTGCCTTTAGGTCTCACGCGGGCATTTGCCAAGCTCTGTGATCTATAGTCCAAGCACGTAAAAAGAGGAGAAAATTAGCCTTTTCAATGCCTCTCCTTTGTCAGGTTTAGCACCTAGTATTTCCCTTGGATGCTGGCTCTTGAGTAAAGGAAGAACAAACACCATCCATTTAAGTGACACTGCCCCCTTTGCCTGGTTGGAAAAGCCAGAGGTTTGCAGCTCTGTCTGCAGGGCCGATGCTTGCATTTCTTAGGACCCGGCTCCCTCTTCTGTGTCCTACCTGAAACAGATTTGTGAACTGTCAGCAAACCCCTGCCGCTCTGCCGGGGAAATTCTGACAGGTGAAAAGGAGATGGAAATCAGAGTGCTTGCTTTTGCATCACAGAAAACCTCTCACCATCAGCTTCGTCACTCACTCTTCACTCCCCACGCCCAAGATGCTCCTTTAGCATAGTCTCACGAGTGAAGGCTGGAGGCAGAGAGAGCTGATGGTTCCCTGTACTGTCCCGCTGCCGTTTTCTGAGACAAAGACCTGAGCAGTTTGTTTACCAAAAGCAAAAATGGGGTGATGACCAGCAGCCATCCCTCATTCAAACAGCCTTTGACGCTCTGAAAAATCCATCACTCTGACGCCAGCCTAATTTTGCAGTGTCTGTGTGCCTTTCCCCCACTCTGCTCCTCCACCACCCTCCCTTCTCCAGCAGCCATTTATTCCCTGCATTGCAATTCTTCCTTATTTCTCCTCCATATCCCAACACGCAGGACAGACCTGATTTAGAAGAGAAGAAGAAGAGTTTGGATTTATATCCCCGCTTTCTCTCCTGTAGGAGACTCAAAGGGGCTTACAATCTCCTTGCCCTTCCCCCCTCACAACAAACACCCTGTGCGGTAAGTGGGGCCGAGAGAGCTCCGAGAAGCTGTGACTAGCCCAAGGTCACCCAGCTGGCGTGTGTGGGAATGCACAGGCTAATCTGAATTCCCCAGATAAGCCTCCACAGCTCAGGCGGCAGAGCTGGGAATCAAACCCGGTTCCTCCAGATTAGATACACGAGCTCTTAACCTCCTACGCCACTGCTGCTCCTGTGTTGATGGCTGCCCATGAATAAACTCAAGCTGAAGCCTAAATATCTATCTTCTGCCCCTCTCTGTTTTTATTTATTGTGGTGGGAAAGAAGAGAAAGGGGGGGGAGGGCCAACACCACAACAAAAGAGGTGCAGATAGTACTGTCAATAGGCGTTGGATCCCATAGAAATTTCTGGAAACCCATTGGATCCATGAGTCTCCACGAGTCGCCTAGGCTGGTGGGGGTGGGGGCGTGGGGGGGGGGGTGATTGACATCCAGCTGTCTCAGGGCTAAGAGGTCTGCCCATGGCATTCTATAGAGGTTGGCACCATATCAGATCTAATGTGTGGCCTGCTTGGTGTGTGGGTTCCATAGCAACCAGGGAGAGTCCCAGGGCTGCCATAGAGGTCACCAGACCCGCTGCTTGTGAAGATGAGGCCACATCTGCATGGATGTTAAAGACCTCTGGAATGATAAGTTTAGGGTACCTGAAGGCAGTGGTGGGATTCAGCAGGTTCGCACCACTTTGGCAGAACTGGTTGTTAAAATGCCTCTTGTAAGGCGACAGTCTCGGCCTCCCTAACTCAGGCCTTGGTCACACGTGCCAGGTCCACAATGCTTGCCACTAGGGAATTCCATAAGGTGGTGGTGTTATGATTTGTGTATCTGGTATTAAACAATGCCCACTTAGAAATCTAGCATTAAGCATCGCCAGTGATGAAGAAGGGCACCCAATCCTAGACCTCCCACACTCATTTATGGGGATGGGACGAAGGTCAGAAGGAGGTCGACCATGCCTGTATCTCCTCCTCCTTCTCTCATACGGCCTTGTCCTATTCCTCCCCCACCCAATCATCACTGGGATCCCCGACCCCTTGCCGCTCCCCCCACCATAAGCTATCATGGGACTTCCTCCTTATTCTTCCCCAAGAATTCCTCATCCAACTTACCCCAGACACTAAAACAATTTTACCATACTCTTGACTAACAATCCAACCCAAGAGTGTGTTCTTATCCACTTACCTACTAATCACACTTCGTACTCCCCTCCAAATTAATGACTGATACAGTACCATAACTAATACTACTGGGCCACTAACACAGTGTACATGCTACCTGGATTCTCATGGGTAGCTAAGGGAACTGAATCCTTCTTAGAGCCCCTGTCCTCTGATTATATAGGTCAACTGAGGTCTTCTGTGAGAGCCTACTTAATCCAGCACAAAGAATCCAGATGTTTTGATTTTTAGGAAACACCTTCAACTTGTGGAATGTTTCTGATGTAACCACTTCAGATCGACCACAGTTGTTGGGCTGAGTCTCCAGTGTGATCTAGGAGGAATCCTGATAACCCCATGCAGGGGAGATAGATAGTCCCCAATTATTTTCTGCACATCGCCTTTTCAAGCATGACCAGGTCTCCCACTGGAGACATCCTGTTGTCATGTAAGAAGAAGAATGGCTTGGCAGTGGGAGAGAGTTTAAAGGGTGCCCGGATCTAGGGGGTGCCAAGGTTGCTAGGATTTTCAAAGGCAGTCCATGGAGCTGATTCAAAAGAATCCCTCTTCTGTGGCTGCTTTCCTGCCCTAGCGCTTATGTGAAGAAAGGGGGTTTGAAGAGGATTCAATGTAGGATAATGCATTTCAAATAGGAGTTATCAAAGCTCTGCAAAATCCTTCACAATTTCTGTCTTCCTGATAAATAAATCTTAGAGATAGAAAACTGCTTCTCAGTCTCACACACAGTGGCGTATCTGCCTAGGGAAAAGGGGTACCCCTTGTCCCCGGGCGCCACTCTTCTGTGAAGATCAAGTAAGAGGCGCCAAATCAATTGCACGTGACCAGGAAGGCTAGGTGACAGGGGGAGTCCTAGGGGGGGAGGTGGAAAGGCACCCTAGAGCCACCCATGGCTCCTTGGTGACATGGGTAGAGATGCGATAGCAGTGTGAGGCCTTGAGTTGAGGTGGGCAGGACAGGAGCAGAGCCTGGGGGGCGTCCTGGAGACAATTTGTCTCCAGGTGCCATTTACCCTGGTACGCCTCTGCTCACACACATTGGTATTAATATCTTGGAAATTTAGAACTAAATAGGAGAAACCTTATACCCCAGGTGACACTTGTATGACTAGAGGCACTGATTGAGTATAGTTTAGAGACAGGGTGCATAGGGAGGAATTAGAGGCAGGGATATACCAGGAAACACATTGTAGGAGCCAAGGCCAAAGTGAATTGAAACTAGGGTAGAGTGTAGCCAAGAAGAGGTGCTGTTAGGAAGCACTTGAATCTCTCACACACACAAAAGTTTCATGCCCTCAATTAGGCAGTGCTATTATTGAACATGTAACAGGTTGCACACAGAAGCTCAACAGTTTTGGGGGCTGATAGGTTACAAACAGGAGCCAAATCATAATAATACATGTTGAGCTTTAGGCCCCTTCCGCACATGCAGAACGATGCACTTTCAATTCACTTTCACAATTGTTTGCAAGTGGATTTTGCTATTCCACACAGTTTAGCATTGAAAATGAATTGAGAGTGCATTATTCTGCATGTGCGGAAGGGGGCCTCAGTTAGGGACCAAACCTGCCTGAACCAGCAAGCATAATCTAAGAGTAAGCATCTGCTTCTTTCTCAGGTCCTTCTAAGGACTTGGCACAATTTGAAAGGGAGAATAAAAGTTCACTTACACAGAGAGGTTTTCCGACCTGTGTGGCCGTGCTCTGGTAGTTTTTGCTCCTAACATTTCACCTGCATGCATGGCTAGCAGCTTCAGACATGTGTCATAGTAAGATGTGTTCTCTCCATGGCACGTGAAGTATATATACCTGTGAGTGAAGGTCAATAGGTGAGGGCATCTCAATAGAAGTGGCCTGCAACTGAGTAACAATGAAGTGTAGCATGTGAGTAACAATGGAGATAGCAAGGTCAATAGAACGTTTCTGCAACAGTTAACATTTACTTGAGGCAGTAACTACCCGAATTTGGGTCCAGCCCGGGTTGTCCACACTGGCACAGATGTCGACCCAAGTCCGACTCTCCTTCGACTTGCCTAAGCCGGGTCTTCTCCGATCCAGCGCTGCTTAAACCTAGTACTTTTCACCGGAAGAAGTCATTATGTCGATTCCTCACGCGCTTCGCGGACTGCTCCTGGGAGTCCCGACTCAGCTTGGCTCAGCACTCCAGCCAATTATGCCGATTTCCTTTTCTGGCCAATCAGGGGCTTACCGTCCCACTATGACCAATCCATGGCTTGCCGTGCTATCAGCCCAGCCAATCATATAACCCAGCCATACAGAGCATGCGTGGAGCGCTGGAAACTCGGGAGTGCCTGGAAAGTTTAAATCTGTAAAGGGGACCATTTGCGTCGTATGTCGCCTCCACTGAAGAGCATTGTCCTGGTGACCAAATGTACCTGCCTATTGTGTCTCAGCCAATCACTAGCACTTGCTGGCTAGATCCCTCCCTCCCCTTACAGGAGGGATGTTCAAAGGGGTTCGTCGCCAAGTCGCCATTTCGCTGTTTCATGCTCCCAGCTTGCGGAACCACAATGGATCCCCTTTTTGAATCCACAGCATGCTCCTCCGACAGTGAGTCAGGTAGCCGAGGGGTGGGGAGAGGTGTGTCGTGGAGGGATTGTAAGACGAAGGACTTGATTGAAATCTGGAGTGAGCTTGAGCTACACAGTAGAATAAAGAAATGCCAGCACAACATCCATCTTTTTGAAATGGTTGCGACGGAGATGCGCGAGAGGGGCCACAAAAGGTCACCTCTTGAGTGCAGAAATAAATTTAAGGCACTCAAAAGGGATTATAAGAGGGTTGTTCAACACAATTCCATTTCTGGGAACAGCCGCAAAACCTGCCCTTACTATGAGGAGCTGGACATGCTCCTGGGGACAAATGCCACCATTAGACCAACGGGTATTGTTCGCAGTCACCATTTCCACATGTCCATGGACACTGCGGAGCGCCCATCCCCTCTTCAGATGATCATGGAGGAAGACATTCGTGAGGATAGTCAACTTTCTGGAATGTCAGGTAATAATGCTGCTGCGCGGAGGAGGGATGAAACGAGGGTTGGCCAAGATGTGAGTGAGCCTTTGGAGCACCCCCTCCCCTTTCTGATCAGAAAACCAACCGTTCTGAAAAATTCTACCTTTACCAACACACACCCCTTTCTAAATACTAATGTGGAAAGTACTGTTCACCTGTACTTTGGGACATTGTGATAGTACAGATCCACAACTGGTTATGCGATGTTACCCCATTGGCCAGTTTTGTAGCCCTAAGCGTTGGGAGGAGAGAGCAGGGATTCTGGGGACGGGAAAGGGATGCTGCCAGCTGCTTCTTGCTTACTGTTTCACTTGATTGCCTACTAACAGGGAACTCGGCCACCCTCTACAGTGATGACGACGAGGGGGGAGAGGGGAGCACCCAACAGGGTGCCAGTTCACTGCAAGGTAAGCCCGAGAATGGCCACACTGGTCAACTTTTCTACAGGAGGGCAACTGAGACAAATGAATTGCCCATTAGCGCCGCGCAATCCACTCTGCATGCACTGTTGCTGGTTGAGGACTGGGATGGCGGTCGTGGGCGTCTTCTGCATAGCAATCATCAATAATGCCTATGCCATGCTGCACCTAGCACTGGCAACTCGCAAAGAATTTTGGACACCTCGAATTGTGTGTAAACCTGATGTGCCCAAAGGCTACGTTCGCCTGCTCCCCTTCTCTCTCACTGCAGGTTCACATGGTTGCTCTACACAGCTGGTGCAGTCTCCAGAGCGGGGAGCTCTGCTCAAAAAGAGGAGTCTACGTCGTGTGGTCGAGCTGTCCAAGATTGGTGAGCGGATGCTGGACACCACCAAAGGTATCCTTGACACAGCGCAGTCAGAGATAAACATCCTCAACCGCCACATGTCAACCATAGCCACTGCTGTCTTAGGCACAACGGCTGCCATAGAAAGTCTGGTCCAGATCTTCCATCAGAAAACCACGATGACAGGGCAGATGTCGACTTCATCCAGCGTGGCCTGCAGTGACAGGGAAAGTGGGGGAGTGGGGGGGGGGATTCCTCTGAGGAGACTGAGGGAGCTCCTGGCAAAAAAAAAGGCAAGGCAGCCACACCGTGGCAATCGGAGGGGTGCTGAGAAACGCACAAAGAAGCCAACAAAAGTGTTGGATCCGTAGACTTTTGGAAGCTCGCAGAACGTGTGGCAACGCGTTTCACCCCCTTTTCCTGTTGGTCATTTATAAATTTTACAGTAGAGGGTGAGAGCTAAGTAGGCCAGCCAGCACTCCTTTAGTAGCTTCCTTGTTTCCCTGAGCTTGGCAACACTGTGTGACGTGAAGGTGGTGTGAGCGGTGGTTTGCAAGACTTTGAACACCCAGACATGCTTACAATAAAAGAACATTGATTTATTCAAATGAGTTAACATATTCACTGAAAGGCTACAGTCATATGACGACCAAGGGGGCCAACTGTCAGATGAATTCCAACAGGGATTTCTTGTGTGCAAAGGGTGGGTATGGGGGTGCAAAACAGGACGCATTGTCCAACATGGAGTCTGTTTCGACATGCACACCTCTCTTGATCCAGACATCAGTCTGTTTCCGACGAGGACACAGGTGGAGAGGGTGTGCTGTAGACCTCCGTGCTGACATCCTCCACATCTCGCGCATGCTTTGTCTTACAGAGTACCTTGCCAGCCCCCATCAGCGTACACAGTCTCTGTTCAAACTGCTGCACCTCCATGCCCTTGATGTGTTCTGTCACTCTGTGGTCCATCCTGTCCATCTGCTGCTGTAGGCCTTGCACTGTAACATTAGAGAGAGCGTGTGGCTTAGGTAAAGAAAGGCACAACTACACGTTGTTATGTCACGGACAATTCAACGCACGATCCACCTGCTCGCAGGACGTTTTCATCACACCCTTAACCATGGATTGCTCGATCTCACGCCTAATCTCTTGCCTCTGTTGGATGCCCGTGAGGACGCATGCCTCAATTGCGTGTGACATGTTGGGAGAAAGATCCATCAGACCGTAGACGCGCAGGCCGACCAACTGCTTGGGACAGGCAAGTGGCAGCTCAAGCAACAGTTGGACAACTTGGACAGTGCATCCCCCCCCCCACCAAATCACCAACAGAGCATCCCAAACCTCAAACCTTACACAATTCCAGGCATCTGTCAAGAGCTTCCTTAGTTTCCCGGTGACAAGCACAACTCGCATTGTGTTGTGAAGAAGGACCTGAGGGCGGAGGTTGGGAATAACAGTTAGGTTTCCCAAAGACATGTGCTCACTGTCTTTTTAGCTGCTTGACCGTGGAAGCTGAAGCTGGGCAGGGACCCCCCCCCCTTTTGCACAGCAGTCACTGCTGTAGCAAAATGATTGCAGCAGGAATTCAACAGAAATGGTCCCACAAGTAAGGTAACCAATCTTTTGCTGCTGAACCAAGGAAGTTGAAGCTGGGCAGGGAAACCCCCCTCCCCTTTTGGCACAGGAGTCACTGCTGTGGCAAAATGATTGCTGCAGAAATTCATTAGAAATGGCCACACTAGTAATGCACCCACCCTAACGTTTGCTGCTGAACTGAGACAGCTGAAGCTGGGCAGGGAAACCCCCTGCCCCCCTTTATCATGGCGGCAGCCAAATGCAGTGGCGCGTTATTGCTGGCGGTGGAAATAAAGAGGAAACGGCCCTTTACTCATCAAATTCCCCACTTCAATACAATCACAGGTGAGCTGTACCAGCGATACTACGGCCCTGCCAGCATAAACTCCGCAATGGCGTCTCTCACCCTTTCACCCTCCGTTCTGTTCCCAGCCTCAGTAGGGTCACAGTCCTCTCCCTCAGTACACTCGAAAATGTTCTCACAACGTGTTTCAGATTACAGTGGCGGAAGACCACCACTCCCCTCTTCCTCTGGCACAAAAGTCCCACGGTTTTCACATATGTTGTGTAGTGCAACGCAGGCACTGACAAGCGTGCTCATGCTGTCCAACTTAACTCTCCAGGGACCCTGGAGACACCTCCACCTTTGCTTCAGACTTCCAAAAGCGGGCTCCACCGCACATTTGGCTTGTGACAACCTCCTGTTGAACCTGCGCTGCAGAGCAGTGGTGTTTGGCCCATATGGCTTGACGAGCCGCTTACGGATGGGGAAAGCACCATCACCCAGGACTAAGGGGGGGACATTGACACCATTCAAAAGTAGAGATGGAGCAGAGGGGAAGAAGACGCCGCCATCCAAGGCCCAAACAAACTCGCACCCGTAGAAAATGTGGGCATCATGGCTTTTCCCTGAATTGCCCATTTCCATGGCATAGAAATGCCCCCTGTGGTCGCAGATGGCAATAAGGACAATGGAGGGAAAACTCTTCCTGTTGACGTACTCCCCTCTGCGGGATTCTGAATGCGAATGTGGCATCCGTCAATGGCACCAACACACTGTGGGAATCCAAGGTTAGCAAAGCCACGCATCACCTGTGCAGGGAGTGGACAGAAAGGGAAAAGTTGCTAGAGTCCAAGCCTGTTGTGCTGCAGGAAGTGTAGGTTCAGTGGTAAGGTGGGCCAAAATGCCTATATTGAGAATAGATGCCTTATGCCTGAACTGGGGCATCCTGGTTTTAGAAATCTCATCTGGATGCGGTTCATCTCTAAACTGCATCCAACACCCAGGGCTAAATTTACCCGGTGTTTCTTGAACAAGCGTTCTGCACAATGTGCAACATGAAATCACACACACACACACCCTGGAAAACCTCCCACCGGTCCACTGCAGAGGAAATGGCGGAACTGTGAAGAGAGGGCCACCGTGTCACCGTGCCCCGAGACATATAAATGGAAGGGGGGGGGGGCGTCTTAGCCTTCACGTACCGTGTGTCAATGGGGTCATTCATTCCGGACTCAACTCTTATTAACATCACCTAAGCTGTACCGCCTCTGCAGAATTCATGAGCCGCGATCTGGCGTAATTGGTTCGTCTAACGTACCGAACCGTTCACACTTCCCAAAATGTGTTTTGACTTCCCAAATACCAGAGAGCCGTGCCAACCCTCGTTTCCACAGGCAAAGCATGGCGCATTTGCGTGTCCTGGTACTGCATGTGTGGCCTCAGGTTTTCGACAAGCCACTTAAAAGTCGGCTTGTCCATTCTGAAGTTCTCCGTCCACTTCTTGTCATCCCAGTGTGGCAAAACGCAGTTTTTCCACCAGTGCGCAGAGCAGTGGGGATACACCCATTGACATGGACGAGGGCGGATCACCGAAAGGGCCACACAATGGGCAAGAGTAACCGATCTCCTGTGGCTAAGCTGCCTGACGATGCGGCAGCAGACTGTTGCCACAGTCTGCAGTAGGCTGCTCAAATGTGCAACCATGATCACAATGGTTGCGAAGAGCTCCTCCAATTCAGGATTCATGACGGTTCACCAGCCTGCTTGTGAGGAAGCCCGTAAAGTCGCACCTTTGTGACTGTGTCGCAAAGTCCATCCGACTTTGTGACATGCACATAAAAGGAGGAATTTCACGTCTCCCACCATGGAAAAGGAAACCAATCGGAGCACAGGGGTGGATGACGCGCAGAGTTGAACCCGCCCAATAAGTGCTGGTAAGGAGAGCCGAGCTTGCCAGCTGTGGAAGAACGGCGAATCGAGCTTGGCACCCCATTTTCTATGTCAGCCAATAGAATGCATGGCAGGACAGATCATCCCACCCTCTGAGCTTGGCTGAGGATGTACTTCAGCCTCGCTTTAGGTGGAACAGTGGAGCGCCGCTGCAGGCGGAATGATACAGCTGTAGTCGAACCTTCACATGAAGAAAAATTTCGCCCGGACTCAAGTCGAGCTCTACAGAATGTCCTAGGTGAGGCATCTGAATAGAAGTAGTCTGGCCTGTCTTTGCCCCTCTTGGATTGTCTATAGTCAACGGAAAAGTCTGTGTAGAGCTGGATTGGGGTCACTGTCTTGACTTCTAGTAAGTTTTTCAAAACTGGCAGCCAAATTCCTGTTCATTTTCATAGTTTCTTCCCTTCTGTTGAAATTGTCCATGTGCTTGTGGATTTCAATGGCTTCTCTGTGTAGTCTGACATAGTGGTTGTCAGAGTGGTCCAGAATTTCTGTGTTTTCAAATAATATTCTGTGTCCAGGTTGGTTTATTATGTGTTCTGCTATTGCTGATTTTTCTGGCTGAAATAGTCTGCAGTGCCTTTCGTGTTCTTTGATTCGTGTCTGAGCTTTCAAGGCGTTTGGTGGTTCCTATGTAGACTTGTCCACAGCTACATGGTATGCAGTAGACTCCTGCAGTAGCTAGAGGATCCCTCTTATCCTTTGCTGAACGTAGTATTTGTTGAATTTGTTGAACTACGCCACTGCTGCTCTCTCTCAAATGGGCTAGCTAAGCTACCCCACTTGATTGGAATTTTATAGTAATGTTTTATTAAGAAATAACTGAAGCCAATGAGAAATGGAGGCACTGAAGATGAGAGGAATTGGCAAGCTCTCTTCTCTGACGCTGATGGCTCAGAAAATGCTTTTAAAAAACAAACACACACACACAAGCTATGATTCTCTCAGGATACCACCCACGGAGTGTTCATAAACTATTTCACATTTCAGGCCTTTGATAATCCTCTCTTCTTATCATGCTTACCCACAGTACTAACCCTCTTATTTGTCACAACTTCGCTATACTTTACCCCCCAATCCCCCGCTTAGAGCACGATTTTCAATATATCCCACAAGTATTGCGGATAGCAAATTTTCCTATATGGAAAATCCAAAGATACACAAAACATTTACAGGCCTTGTTATTTGTGCTGTTTGCTTTGAGATAATTGTCTCTTATGGATGAGTACCAGATTTATTTTTCCGACTTAATTTCTAGACAGGAAGTTCCTTTTATTTCCCTAAATTAAAAAATAACTCCATTGGACGGTGACAAAGTCCTGTGATATTTGCCCAGACACAGGATCCTGATCTCTTGAGTAAATGTGTACTTTGGCATGTGTGTGTATGCTGTCGCTAGACCCTGAAACAAAGGAAAAGCATGGATGAAGCGGGTGCTGCGCTTGTAATGTCAAGGGAACTGAAAGCACAAGTCAGTGCGCCGTATCTAGCAACTGTTTATGCTGATTCTCCTGAAAAAGGCAAGTATCAAATAAAAACGGAAAACGAACTGCTTCAAGGTAAACAAATCAGGTACTTTCACACGTGCCGAGTAAAGCACTTTCGATCAACTCTCAATGCACTTCAGTGATCGTTTGCAAATGGATTTTGTCATTTCACACAGTAAAGTGCATTACTCGGGATATGAGGAAGCGCCGGAAACCAGGATGCTTCTGTTAGAACAAAAACATTCTGCTGAGGGGATGGGTGATACCGAGTCCACAGGTAGCATACAGCGGTACGGTTTTGAGCATCCACTCAAGATGTTAATGTTTATAAAGTTTTCCAGGTCTGATTTTTAAAACATAGTTGGGGGGGAAATACTGAAGCACAGCTAATGGAAGGCAACACTAACTCCAGACTTTGATAGTCAGTATGGCATAGGGGTTAAGACCAGTCGTCTATAATCTGGTGAACCGGGTTTGATTCCCCTCACCTCCGCATGAGTGGCAGACTCTAATCTGGTTTGATTCCCCACTCCTCCATATGAAGCCTGCTGGATGACCTTGGACCTGTCATAATTCTCTCAGAACTTGTTCAGCCCTCACTGCGCCCTTTCCTCATAGATAAGGGGAAATGAGCCTCACCGGGTATAATTTATGCCGGGTGGTGAAGGTTACCAGGGACCGTCAAGTCGCCAGCGCGCGAAAGCAGCCCCCAGTACCCCCAGCCGGAGAGGCGGCTCTGCACAGAGCCGCCTCTCGGTCATCCCCCTCCATCGAACATCATGTCTGAAGCTGCATTTGAGGGTTGCAGTGATTATCCACACTGCCCTCCAACCTCCAGAGGTTTTAGAGGGCAAGCGCGGGTGGTCCTCGCAGCCCTCCATAGTGACGCTGGACATGACGGTCAGTGGAGGTGACGGGGAAAGCAGCGTCTTCCCAGCGGCGTGGTTTGCACCGCGCCAATGGGAAGACGCCACTTTGCAAAACCCTTGCTTCACACTGCTCCCGGGCGGCCAGGACAGTGCTGTGCGAACAGCAGCCCTGGGCCGCTGTATATCGCCCATGCGGAAAGGGCCAAGGTGTCGATTGTGGGGAGGGGGAGGAAAGGAAAGCTGCTTTGAGACTCTTTATGGTACAGAAAAGTGGGGTATAAAAACTAACTTTTCTCCAAAGCCCATCTGTCAAAATAGTCCAGCATCAACACTTTCGATAGTGTAAGTTTCTAAGATTATTTTAAAGTATCCGAATGGGGCTCACCAACAGTAATGCACATCCCTGCTGAGATATTTGCAATGCTGTGGTGATATAAACATATAACTGGCTTGCCCAATAGTTAGGCTTCCCCCAAGATTTGTGACATTATTATCTGCCAACTTCCAGGTAGGTGAATCCACAGAGAATACAAAGGTCGTGCACCTAAAGTCAGAAATATAACAAATGCTCATGCAATGGCTAGCACTGCAGTCAATAGGACTGAATAACTTAATCAATAATGTGCTGCTGAAGGACATTTCGCAGCAAGAGATAGCAGCGCAGAGATAAACGTGGTCCGAACTGAATTGTATGAATTACTTTCTGTGAGACAAATCTTATGTACATTGAAAATACCATGTACGCATAAGCCTCTGAAGATTTATCGAAGCCAGACATTACTGGATACTGGCAGCTTGTTGTGAGTTTTCTAATTAACTCAGAGTAGCTTATACAGGGTTGATGAAATGAGACTGTATAATGTGACAAATGTGTGGATATTGGGGCACTATCTGTGCCACAATCCCATCTGTAGACTTTGTTCACACTATTGGCTAAGTAAAGTTTGAAGTTATTCAATCCTATTGACAGCTAGCCATTGCATGTCCATTTATTATATTTCAAACTTCCAGGTAGGGCCTGGAGATCTCCTGAAATTATAACTGGTAGATTCCATTTGAGCTTCAGATGTTCATGGACTACCCATACCATTGGTCTTTGATGGCCAACTGGCCATACTATAGGGACTGATGGGAATTGTAGGGTCCATGAACATCTCAGCTTCAGAGTTGGGACACTCCTGTTATAATCTGATCTCCAGGATCAGAGATCAACCCCTCGACACAAAATGACAGCTTTTGAGGGGTGGGAGAATAAGGGCTGCAGGCTTCGCAGTTCCTGCTGAGATCCCTCCCCTATTCCCTCCCTCCAGCCCCAAATTTCCATGAATTTTCCAGCAGAGTTGGCCACCCTATATGGTTAACATGGGGTCCTATGAACAAGTCATAAGTGAAAATGTCACCAAACCTGCCTCAGAGGTCAATTGGACACCTAATGGATTTAAGAAAGGAAAGTCAAGACTCTTTGGTCTAGCTCAGTGGTGGCGAACCTATGGCACGCATACCAGAGGTGGCACTCAGAGCCCTTTTTGTGGGCAAGCACGCTGTTGCCCCAATTTGGGCACTCTGCAGTGGCATAGCGCCAAAGAGGTGAGGGGTGCGCAATGCACTGGGTGCACCATGGTGAGGGCATTCCGGGGGTGTGGTGGGTGTTTTGGGGCATTCCAGGGGTGTTCCAGGACAGGGTGGAGGAAGATGGGGCATGGCAGGGGTGCAGGGCGCACACATGCCCTGGACACAGTTTCCCCTTGCTCCGCCCCTGGCACTTGGTCTCTAAAAGGTTCACCATCACTGGTCTAGCTCCACTTTTGACCAGGGAGTTGACTTGTTGAGAGGCAGCTGGTGAGATGCCATATGTCGTTTCCAACGGTTCCCCTTGTTTTTTGAGTCTCAGCTTCTTCACTCAGATTCCATCTCCCACACTGTGTGGTAAACACTTGTTCCAGTCTTTCCTAGCCGCGGCACAGTGATGGTTATCCCTCCCACCGAGAGGAGAAATGTACCCCAGGCCTGGGAAAACGTGTTAAGCTATAGGGCATACTACCGAGTGAAAACCCAAAGCCTATATATATCCTTTTAACGACCAGATGTTAGCGCAATTAAAGATATCGCCTTTCTCATTCTGGAGTGCTTTATATTCTCTGAGCAACAGGGAGTGACAGGCATTCTATATTGGGCTAGATATTGTTCTTGGCATAACACTGACGTGTTAATAGCTAAAAAATCATGCACTTGGCCAGCATGGGAAGATTCTTTAAACAGCACCATTAGCAAAACAGGAGAATAAAGCCTTTGTCAGTTTGAGTCATTGCTTGCCCCTCATCCAGCCACTTCACCCAATCGCAATTTTTAAAAACATGCAGGAAAAATAAATTCTGGAAATTACGCTATTTCCAATAACGAATTGGTCTAAACAAGGTTGCTCTCCAATTTGCCTCCCCAGCAAACCCCAGTGTTTTTTTTTCAGCAACTAGGTTTGCTGAGCATTAACATTTAAAAAGCACAAGTTGTGCGCTGAACTTCTTGTTTATGAGACCAGCTCAACCAAATGTTCAAGAACAGAAGATATCCTTATCTTTATTCACATGCAGAGTCACAGTTACTGGCTTCCCAGATTCACTGCTCGTTTTCAGCAGTGTTTGGAAAAATCCTCAGCCCCCCCCCCCCCCCAGAAAAGACGTGAAAGGTTTTCCCAAGTCCCAAAGCCATAAAGTAGTGATACCTAACCAGAAATCACTTGTCATACTATGAAACAATGCTCTGGAACAGAATGAGAACTTGTGAGCAATGAAACTTAGGCCCTTTCCGCACGGAAGCTGTAAAATAATTGCTCTGGGATACGGCAAAAAACGCCGCCCCTGGGGAGCCGTTTCAAGATAGGGTGCAGCTGTTTTGCAGCTGCGCCGCCCTCGCTCCTCCCAAGTGGCGCGAAGCCGCCATTTTCTGACCTTGCTTCCCTAGCGAGGTTTTCGGGAAATATGCTTCGAGTTACCGTCGCGGCGCAACGGCATGCTCAAAAGCATTCCTCCCCTCGTCATCAGTCTCATTTCCATATATACGTGGTCGTCTGATGTTAGAGGTTTCGCTGGGATTTCCCGCGACGGCGATTTCGTCGCCAAGAGGGTAGGGCGGTCCCCTTAGGTCTCGCCCACGCGACGGCTCGACGGCCACAGACACGGGGCGTGGAGTCGAATTGGCTTATGACGGTGCTCATGCGCGCTCGCCTTCCCGGGCTGTTCTTGGCTGTTCGCGCGTAACGGTCCCAGGGTGTTGGTTACATCGGCACCCAATCCCAGCCCCCATCGTCGCCGTGCGGAAACAGCCTTAGTGGGAGGTTTGCTTGGGTTTCTCTTTCCTCAAAAGATCACAACATGGCTAATTGGGCAGCCCTCAATTTGATCACTGGAGACAGGACGCTGTTAGCCCAGAGGCCGCCATCAGACAAGATACTAGAAAATCCAAAACAGAACCTTTACAACATGTGTGCGTGCGTTGTCAAGTCACGGACGCACTTTACATGGCAACCCCCCGTGATGCTTTCATGGTGAGAGAGAATTCCCTCAGAGGTGGTTTGCCACCGCCTCGCTCCTCTGCATGGCCGAGAGAGTTACTAGAGACAACTCGACCGGGCTCCACAGTCACCCAGCAGGGCTTCATACATGGGAGGAGTGGGGAATCAAACCCAATTCTCCAGATCAGGAGTCCCAGCTCTGAACCACTATGCTTGTGCTCATTATAACATCTGCAGTGCTAAAAAATAGCACCTGCAAGGGCTCCTAATTCAGGGATAATGCAGTGGAGGGGGATGAAGATTCCCATTCAAAGCATGTCATCACCGAACTGACACCTACCCCATGGTCTGCAGATGGTAACAGACGGGCATACAATTTGGGAGTGGTTTTAATTGATTAAGCCATGCTGGGAGGAACAGCTTAACCCTTTTCCTCCTCTCCTATGCTGTCTCGGGCCTATTATTCACTTGTGGTCTGCCCTGTGGTTGGCATACGTTCCCTTCGGGTCAGATTTTCCATTGCAACGTGCAGAGGCGTAGCTACAAGGGGACCGGGGTGCGCCAGTTTGACCGGGCGCGGCCTGTTTCAAGCAAGCGAAGCTTCTCAGGTTTGTATTTAGGCTAGTAAAGATTTTTTATACCACGGTATGAAGGAAATGGCTTCAGCGGAGCTTGGCGTTCCCTCAGCTTTGTGTATTTTAGAAGTAGTGTTTTTCCGATTTCTTGGCTCCGTAGGGGTGCCTTTTAGGCCAGTAGCACCAACATTTTTAGGAGTTTATCGGGACTCTCCCGATGACATCACCCAAGTTAGGTGAGGTTTGGCTTAGGGGCTCCAAAGCCGCGGACTCCCAAAGTGCCACCATCCCCCCATTGTTTCCAAATGGGAGTTACTAGAGATGGGGTTTAAGCCAATTTTGAGAGTCCATAACCTTTGGACCCTTGAACTAAACTTCAGCAACCTTGGCTGGTATCACCGGTATCGTCTCCTAAAGATACCTCCTGAATTTTTTTATTGCCAGTTAAGCCTCCAAAAACTGCGCCCCTCTGCAGGTCGCGAAACTGAAAAAAACACTAAAAATACAAAAAAAGCATAAATGAAAAGGGAAACCCCCACTTTTGGTAAAACTGGCTCCATTTTCCTTAGCTGCTTCTGGCAACGGGATTCTTTTAAAAATCTTTACACTCCAACATTCTGGATTTCATGTAGCCAGAATGATAAAAGCCCCCCCCTCCCCAAATTCCAAAAAAGGCAGCTGGGGAGTTGCAACCGGCTGGGAGAGAGCTAGCAGGGCATACAGTGGTTGGCAGCATTGGACTCTAATCGGAGAACTGGCGCTGGATCTTATGTCTCCTTCAAATCGAGTGGCAGACTCTTTATTACCTCGCGCAAAACCATTTTGTTTCCCACTCCTGGCTACATTCCTGCTGGGGAACCCGCCGGAGCCAGAGTTCTCAACCCCCCAAGTTCCATCGTGAGTTCCTTCAAACCCCAATCATATCGCTAGAGTTCTCTCAACCCCACCTAATTTTAGCAGAGTTCTCTCAAGCAACTCAACCGAATCGCAAAGTCTGTTGCGGAACCCCAGGACCGGAAGGGTTCTCTCAATCCCAACGCATGAAACAAGTATCTTTGAGTATCCTTATTTACAGAAGTATAAATCCAAACCCCTTCTGTGAGCTCTTACCTAGGAATGACCTGGAAGTATGGCAGCTGTAAAAAAGGCAAAGTCTATGCTGGGGATCATTAGAAAAGTACTTGATAATA
This sequence comes from Sphaerodactylus townsendi, assembly GCF_021028975.2. Classification (NCBI taxonomy): domain Eukaryota; kingdom Metazoa; phylum Chordata; class Lepidosauria; order Squamata; family Sphaerodactylidae; genus Sphaerodactylus; species Sphaerodactylus townsendi. The sequence continues at coordinate 174,235,892 of NC_059427.1, read as the reverse complement.
AAACCGTAAGCATTGTCGTACGCCCTTATATAAAGCAGAAAAGCTGACTGCACTTGGAGGTACTGTGTCCAGCGCCTCTGGTCACGATCTCAAAAAAGGATATTGAGGAGATAGAAAAGTGCAGAGAAGGGCAAACAAGTATTATTTAGGTAATCGAGCACCTTCCTATGAGGAGAGGCTGCAGCAGTTTGGGGACTCTTTAGTTTGGAGAGGAGGCGGCTGAGGGGGGATATGATTGAAGTCTGCTAAAAAATTATGTATGGGTGAAAAATGTTGACAGAGAGAATTTTTCTCTCTTCTCAGCATACCAGAACCAGGGGGGGGCATTCATTGAAAATGCTGGGGAAGAATTAGGACTAATAAAGCTGGAAACACTTCTTCAATGCTAACGTGTGACTGGTGTTTGGAATAATATGCCGTCACAGGAGGACGTGGTAAGCATGGGCTACTAACCCGGATAGCTTTAAAAGTAGCTTCTGGTTAGATTTATGGAGGAGAAGTCAGATTTATGGCTACCACTCTTAACGATCCCTCCTTGATCTGAGATTGCAAATGCCTTACCAGACCACCGTGCTCGAGCTAAATGAGAAGGCCATTATTGCTTTCACATCCCATACATGATTCTCTAATGGCTCCTGGTGGGCCACCGCGAGTAAAGCAGAGAGCTTTCACTAGATGGATTCTTAACCGATCCAGCCGCTGGCTTGTTCTTATGTTCTGGCAAGTGGCTATAGAAAATGGGTGGACTTGGAGTTATCAGTGGGCACTTCAGTGTGTTTAAACAGAGAAACCAGGGAGACCCCATTGCAGAGCAAACTGCCTCAGGGAAAGCATATGGTTGTCATGGCTGCGCCTAAAAAAACAACAATTGCAAAGATCTGATCACATTTCCTAAATTTCAGACCTAAACGGTACCATGGAAGGGCCAAAACTGGACTGGCGCCATTTAGGTATCGCCAATACACAGAGAACTCCTCACGTCCCTTCCAGCATTTCTGCAGCATTTGAGTAGTGCTGGATTCTACTGGTTATTTCCTAAGCACTTCTGCTAGCATTCCAAAATGTTTTATGATTATTTTCAGTACAGCAAAACCCCCCACTTAAGTAGGTGGGTTATATGGAGGGAAAAGCAAGCTACCTGGGGTGCCACCATGAGGAGTCACAAGCGTCAAAGTGCAGGAAATTTCCGAAACATGGTCTTTGGCCACTCACTGCACACCCCGTGGCAATTCTTTTGGAAAGTGTAACGCAATAAAAATTCCACAAAATGAGCTGGAGAAAATTTTGCATTTGTATCACCGGAGCCCTAACACAGGGTCTCCTGTTCAACTATGCGCACTCTAGAGTGGACGATGGGATTTGCCACCCCTTCAGCCCCCCCGCCATGGCATGCCAGCAGGGGGCTTACGGATGCAACGGAGTCCATGAAGTCTGAGGTGCAATTGCACCCGCATAACCTAACCAAACCGTCCGGTTCCTCTCACTGCCCAGTTAAAACTCCCGTTATCGCCGTTTCATTTATTGAGATAACTTCCCATCTCCTGGCTACAGGAGGATATATACTCTTTAGGGCACACTTCCAGAATGCCACCACCGTTATCGGATTTCTACCCGGCCTTTCTTCTGTAAGGAGTCGCATGGCTTATAAACTCCCTTTCCTCGGTGCCACAGTCCGCTTTGTCGAAACAGGTGCGCCTGAGTAGTCTCTGAGCAGAAATTAGACTAGTCCAAGATCATCCGGCAGGCTTTTGTGTGGAGGAGCAGGAAAACAAATCCAATTCCCCAGAAAAGAGTCTGCCACTCAATGTGGAGGTAAGGGGAATCAAACCTGGTTCTCCAGATTGGATTCCACTCCTAGGAGCAGCAGGAAGTGAGGGGAGGTTAAGCAAGTCAGGTGTATCTAATCTGGAGGAACGTGGTTTTATTCCCAGCTCTGCCGCCTGGAGCTGTGGGAGGTTTATCTGGGGAATTCAGGATTAGCCTGTACACTCCCACACACACACGCCAGCTGCGTGACCTTGGGCTAGTCACAGCTTCTCAGAGCTCTCTTTAGCCCCACTCCACGTCTCACAGGGTGCTTGTTGTGGTGGGAAAGGGCAAGGACATTGCCCGCCCCTTTGAGTCTCCAACAGGAGAGAAAGGGGGGGATATAAATCCAAACTCTTCTTCTTCTTCTTTTTAACCACTACAGGTGAAACACCATGGTATCTTACAGCCAAACTGGATGCGATGGCATTCCGGTGGCCACCACAAAGGTGCCACAACCGTTTTGGAGTCATTTAAAAATCCTGCCCGGGTCAGCAACGTGGTGCTCTGGTGCCCCAGACATCTCCAAGGACTGAAACAGCTGCAGGGGTGTACGCAGCTGTTTTAGCACTGGATAAGGGGTGGGAGGGGCTCTCACGGCATTTCTCTTCAGTTCAACCACCTCTGGCTTCAGGGTTAGGAAGAATCGGCTCGGTGGTGCGCTGGAAAACTCACTGCTGGAAAAGTCACCCACTCATATGCCTTTAACTATACCAAGCAGTGCACCGCAATTTCCACCCAGATGCTTGATGTTTTGAAGTCATTTCAAAAATGCCGCCAGGGACATAATGGTGTTCTGTGCCCTATTCTCCTGCAGCAGCAGCTTTAGCACTGGACGGCATTTTAATGATTTTAAATGGCGGCAAATATCTTCATGGTGGCCGGAGGTGCCTCACCATCACTCCCAGCTTGGTCCTTAGAACCTCCACCAGCATGGGTTGCCTTAGGCGAAGTGGCTAAGAGCAGTGGCTAACAGCAGGTGCACTTTGATCTGGAGGAACCCCGGGTTTGACCTCCTGCCTCTGCCATTCTTGAGTTGTGGAGGCTTACCTGGGAATTCAGATTATCCTGTGCACTCCCACACATGCCAGACCTTTGGGTTAGTCACAGCTTTCTGGAGCCTCTCAGCCCCACCCAATCTCCTCACAGGTGGTGTTTGTTGTAGGGCGCAAGAGATTGTCAGCCCCTTTGAATTCCAACAGGAGGGGATATAAACCAAACCTCCTCCTCCCTCCCCTTCTCCTTCCCCTTCCCTTCCCTCCCTTCCTCCTTCTTCTTCTTCTTCTTCTTCTTCCTTCTCTTCTTCTTCTTCTTCTCTCTCTCTCACTCTTCTTCTTCTCTCTCTCTCTTCTTCTCTTCTTCTTCTAATATCTGCTTAATCCAACACAAAGATATCCCTTCCTCATATTATACAGTGCTTTTTTCAGGTACCGTCAAAGTAAGGCAGACTTTGCAGTGTTATGATTATTCTTACCACGTAGAGGTTATGTCATCCTTGATGGATCAAGGTCAGTAGGGCATGCATGAGGCCCTACCCGCCACTTCAACCACACCCCTTGACGTAGGCGAGCAGTCCCAACACCTGGGACAATGGGAATGCTGCAACTCACTGCAACTATATGCTTAAGCCATACCACAGGCAACGGCATCTGCAGAAAGGGACCACCCGGAACATAGATGAGAGATATTTACCAAGCACTTATCCAAGAATTCACTTTTTTTTTAACAAACCCAACTAATTAAATGGAACCTCACCGCTTACAATTTTGCCCTTCGCTGCAGACACGCAGAAACAGGAATACGCTCCAGTTTCGCGATGCGGACGATGTGCCACTCAAATTGGGATATCTACCCGGCATCTCTGCCAAATCGAGTAAATCTAACACCTCCTTCCATTATGGAAACGAGATCGGGCAGCCCCCCCCAGGGCCAGATGTGGAGAGAGCCCTCAGCGAACGCGCACCGGATAACATTCAACGAATCGGCGCTTATGGTATGAAACGCACTCTCGCCACCCACCCCTCGCCCCAGGCCCACCAAATATGCAGGACTGAAAGGGCCTTCCTGCCTCTCGGTGGGGAGGCAGACACAAAAGGAAGTTTGCGACTTGCTTTGTTTCTCAATGCAACTGATGTGCCCCATTTTGGCAAGGCAGAGGTGATTCATCAGAGGCGCTGAGAAGTTTCTTTATCCATTCTTTTTTTTTTGCCTCCCCCACTCCTGAAAAGCACACAAAGTCCTCCCTCCCTCTCTCCCCCAGTCGCTGCTAAAATAAGATGTCAGCCGGCTCCCCCGGACGCGCCTTGGAGTCATATAAGCCTGGAAGAAAACCCATTTTTCAAGCCCTCCAAGATTGTGGCTCTCCCGAGCAGTCGGAGTCCACCATGACCCCCTCCTCCGGCCCGTGCAATTGGAATGCAATTCCGATCCACACCATTTGTGCACATTTCAGTGCTCACAGCCCCCAGCAGCTCCGATCACAAACAACCTTCCTATTGCTTTGGAATCTGTCCCTTCCAGCCCTGCTTGCCAGAGAAGCTGACATTTCTAAATCACACCGGCCCTGAAACTGAGTATTTGCTGCCTCTCTCCAACTTCTGCCCCCAGTCCTGTTGGGATTCCTTCATCCATGTGTGCACCCGTGCACAGTCTTCCTTCCTCCCACCCACCTCCTCCCAAAGCGTCACTGTAAGGTGGTGCCGGAGGTTTCCTTTACCTGCCTGCAGCCTCGGTCTCTAACACTGGAAGTTGGAAAGATTGAAGCTCAGCCAAACTCAAACACACCCTCCTTTGAGCCGGCCCCACTCTTGACCAGCAATACCCAGCGATTCTTCCTTAAGTTGACCGTTCCTCTCAGCGTTCTTCGTATACACGGTAGCTACGGGGAAAGTAACATCAGAGGGCAGGACAGCCTGGCAAAAAAGACAGAAGCTGCTTCCTCAAGATGAGAGGCAGCCAACCACAGAGAGGGTGGCTCTTCGGCTCGGATTAGCATAAGGGCTGTTCAAGGGTACACCTCTCTCGCCAAACCTCTTCCTCTGCACCTGGCTGCCGAGCGCTCTCTTCCTTGGGTTCCCCTTGTTCTTTTCCATCCTCCCCCACGGCCAAGCCTTAAACATTGCAACTGTTTATTTCATGCTACGCAAGAACAAGTTTGCGCAGCGGACCTACAGAAACCCCTGCAGAAGACACAAACAAGTACAAACACATCCATCACAGTTTCCTTTGGAGACACGGTTTCCATGCTCAAGAAGCAACCCGCTTGCAAAGAGCAGGATGTCCTGTATGTGGCAGGATATCTGAGGGGTGTATTCTGGGGTACAAACCAGTTAAGTGCAGGAGTTCTAGTTCAATGCTTAGCACGCACAAGCTCCTATGTTCAGTCCCACTGTCCCAGGCATCTCCAGTTTAAAGGATCGTTGCTAGAAGGCATGGGGAAAGAAGAGGTGGAGAAGCAGAGTTTGATTTCTCCTGCAAGGAGCCTCAAATGGTCGCAACCTTTCCTCTCCCACGACATTTTGTTGAGGTCAGTGGGGCGAGAGAGTTCAGAGAGGACTGTCACTAGCCCAAGGTCAACCAGCAGGCTTCATGTGCAGGAGCGGGTAAACAAATCCAGTTCACCAGATAAGTGTCCACAGCTTGTTTGGAGAAGCAAGGAAATGAACACCGTTCACCAGCTCACTACCATTCTTGTGGAGGAGTGGGGAATCAGACCTGGTTCTCCAGATTAAAGTCCACTTTCTCAACTCATCACCGCGACCGCAAAGGTGACATCTTCCGTCTGAGCAGTATGGTGGGTACTACATTTTGCATGGTTTCTGACAGCTCTAGATAGAACATGCACAGCTGGGTCTAGAGAAATGACTCTTAACCCAAACAGTATCACCGTACATGTAGTCGGGTTACTAACATGAAGATATCTTCTACCATAATACCGCCACATGTATTAATTGGGCCATGCTGGCAGGCCGATGGGATTTGTATCCATGCAACATCTGGAGAGCCGAGGTTGCAGACCCCTCGGATCTAAGACATCCCAGGACTAATAAGTGTCAGTCTCCTATGTCAGTTCGCGGTTTCAGATGTTTGGCTATTGTGGCCAATGGAAAGGATTCAGCATAAATCTCAGCCTGCAATGTTCACATCCTACAAACTTCTAGCTGACCGGTAATAAAATGATTGTCCTACTCAGTTTTACTGCATGTGCACAAACTCAGTTCTGCACACTATTCAGTGGCACATTTCATACGCATGTCCCTGCAAAATAATGGGACTCCAACACTAAAACCAGGTTTTGATTGTCGTAAGAATTCAGCTCCCTGTTCCTCTTAAGCAGAAGCTCTCTAGGAATTTGTTCTTGTGGACAAAAAACAGGAACTTCAAGCAGGTAACTGAAAATGTAAAGGAGTGCTGAATCTACCACTGGGTGCTTGAGGAAATCCGGCTAAACAACTGCATTCCATATGCCAGGCTCACTCCTTGGCTTGGGCAACAGATACACCCATCACTGTTATTTGTTTATTCTTCAGCAAGGTTTTCCTTCTTGGCAGAAATATTAAGTCCGTATTGTGGGATGGCTGCTCAGCTTCGCCAGCGAATCTGCCTGATGCGGGAGGGTAAATTATGAGCAAAACAAGGTGAGAGCAATGCCAGCTGCGATTTCTCCACCTCAAACCAAATATAGCGATCTTGAAGGGGTTGCGCATAGAGCACTTCCTAAATAAATAGCGCGTGAAGGATATTTCTGGCATTCACTTGCATTTTTGTCGGCATACTCCTTATTCACCTCCATTTTATTCCAGTAGACAGACAGACAGGCACTCTGGTTTTCTCCCCAGTGAGTATCCAGAACAACTGACAATATTCTACCCTCCTCCATTTTATCTTCACAATAAATAACCCACCTATTACTGCTCCACAGTCACCCAGCAGAGTCCCGTGGCAAAGGAATTTACAAGGCACAATCAGAGAAGAGTCTACTACACCTCTGCTACAAAGTATGGTATCTGTAAATCTTAAAGCGTGTTTATTTCGCGCAAGCAATCGTGGCACGATAGTCAGTATCTTGCAGAAAGGCACATACAGACAACAACAGAGTGCAAAAATCCACATCCCAACCACTAGTAACACAAATCCATTTAACATCCAGACAATGTTGAATGGTCTTATTGCAAAATCCACACTCAAAGTTAATAATATGTAACTCAAGTCCATATAACAGCAGAGACATACTCCCCAGTAAATGTTATAGGTTTCGTGGGGACCAATCCACTTCATCAGTATAGTTATTCATACTGACCTGGGTGTTGTGCGTTCGCTATTTCCATGGTATCTAGCATAAAACAAAAATTAGATACTCTTCACAGCATTTGCAATCTATTCTGCAAGCTTATACAATATGTCCTATATGTAAATAAATATATACAGGTACATAAATAGTTGCAATATGAGAACTGTGTAGAAAATTATTACTTCAGCCAATAAATAAATAAATAAATAAATAAATAAATAAATAAATAAATAAATAAATACATGATCATATTAAAAATATGTGCCGATATACTATTTACAAGAAATAGCTAATAAATACAATGCAAGTATAGTAACTAGATATATTTTTTAAACTTGATAGAAAACTATTTACTTCAGCCAATAAAAATATGATCATATTAAAAAATCATGTACAAATCTCGTATAACCCTGCCCATAATTTAAATAACATGAAAAATACAACAGCCAAAATCTTGTTACAGGTATGGCAATTCACCACATTAGCATATGTAGATGAGGAAAGCTGCCCAGGGTAGAGAGCTCAGTAGTGATTGGCAGCCATTATTGCATGTTCCAAGCATGTTTTGCCTCTATTTATAGTCCCGACTGTTTAATTGAGGTTTCTTCCGCGACATGTAAAAATACCGCGCTTTCAAACCACTTTCTCAACTGTTTGCAAGTGGATTCCCGGCATTCAGCAGCTTCAAAAGAGCATTTCAGCAATTTGAAGAAGTGCGGAAATTCTTATTCTGCATGTTGCAGAATGAGCCTGGTATTCAAAGCAGTTATATAATAATGTAAACGAGGGGTCCATTCCGCTGACAGGTCATTGAAAAATGTTTGGCGTTTGCAAAACGCTAACAGCATCAATAATAACATCACTCCCATTTGTTCTCACTCACCCCTTGAAATGATTTCTAGCTGCCATTTTCTGCTTGTTCCATTTTTGAAAAACCTCAGTGGACCCGATGCTACGAGGCTTCGAAGCCTCGCGCTGCGATTCTCTAGGGGTCACGTCTTTGTAGCTTCGAAGACACAACCCCCGGCCTGGAATTAAAAAAAACTGATGGAAATACTGCACGGGGGCTGGCGTGAGTTCAGAAAATGGCACCGATGAGGAAATCTGGGAGGCATGGGAAATGTCATTCTACACATCATTCACACAGCAAGTGAATATGTTTTCAGAAAAAGAATCGCTAGGGAACAGCCTGCAAATAAAAGCTTCTGAGGCTGAAAATAAAATGTTTGGGGCTAAATAAGTTCTAGGACTCTGTGGAGGAAATGTTTTATTTCCTGCCTCAAAACATTTTATTTGGGTTGTAGGGAATGGACCAGTAACAGTCCATACAAAGAGATACCTAATAAGCACAGAGTAGATCAAAACAATCTATATCAGGGGACACTGAATGTGCGACGTACTAGGACTAGGATTACAAAAATCTGAGTGACCATATCATATGAGGCAAAATACAGTATATAGATATAATGAAGAAAATGGTATTACAACAGAAGAAAACAGAGGAAACGACAACAATACATGCCGCAAACTGATCATACATCCTTTCTATACATTGTAGTATAATCCACGGGCCCTTTCCCTTCAGGAAGTGCCTTCCCAAGCTATTATATTGTTGTATAGCCCCACTACCTTTAATTTACATTATGTGTAGAATGACAGGAGCATAGTAGCTTTCTGAACATCTTCAGGCAAGTGACTCCACAAGATGAGGGCCACAACAGAGAAAGTGTGTGTGTGTGTGTGTGTGTGTGTGTGTGTGTGTAGGGGTGGGTGGGTGGGTGGGAGATAATTGTTGATCTTGCCAGTTGCAAAGTGGACCCTGCAGAGGGCCTGGAACTGATAAGCAGACTTGTCATGATGGAATATAGGAGAAGCGATGATCCTGCAGGTACGAGGGTCCACGACTATTCAGAGCTTTGTGAGTTTCTGTGAAAAATGTACATAATTCCAGGCTTCTCTTTACTCTGTCTCACAAAAAGATGTTAGTATATTGTAAATTCCTTCACCACAGGACTCAACATGCCGGACCTTTTTCGTTGCGGAATGTTTCGCCTGGGTCTTTGTGCCTACCTAGCCCTGATTCCCCGCCCCCCCCCCAAAAAAAATCTGTTTGAAGGTTTGAAGCTAGTCTTTGAATGAACGATACATGCTGTTGTATCAAAGTACCATGTTCAGTAACACACAAAATTATGGTTTTGACAAAGTCAGCATGTGAAAATGAATAATAATTCTCGTAGTCATTTGAGACTATATTCTAATATGCAGAAGCATACAATTTTCTCAATCACTGCACCTCAACTGACTGTACTAACATCTTTATCTGAGAGAAAGAGTAAAGGATTATATGCACTAACCTTGATGGCTCAGGTTAGCCAGATCTAATCAGATCTCAGAAGTTAAGCAGGGTTGATTCTGGTAAGTACCAGGATGGAAACCACCAAGCCATGCGGAGGAAGGCAGTGGCAAAATGCCTCTGTAAATTTCTTGCCTTGAAAACCCTATGGAGTTACTATAAGTCAGCTAAGACTTGGTGGTACTTTACACATTCATGTGTAGGATTGTGTATTTGTCCATTCTTAGTGTGTGCGTGTGTGCGCGCGTGCGTGTGTGCGTGTGTGCGTGTGTAGGTAGGATGACCTGAGTTTAATAAAATCAGTCCATTGATGTGTCAAGATGAGCATGTCAGCGTCTACAACTGTGATGATGACGTGTAGGAACGTGAATCTATGTATCTGCGTTCCTGACTCAGTGAGTCTGTGTGCTTTTGAATAAACATTGTGTGCATGAATCAATTCGTCCGTGTGGGCGGATCAAACAGTGGCATTTTTCTGCAACTGAGCACATAGGTAGTCACTGATATACTGGTAGGGTTTTTTAAAATGTTTTTTTTTAAAAAAAAACCACATATATCGGATTTCATCAAACTCGGTGACAACAGCGGGAAAGATTGTAAAACATTTTTTAAAAAAAACCTGCTGCAGCCCAGAACGACAAAATAAAACCTGAAATGCTTTTAAAAAAAATCATTATCTATCCTCTGCCATACAATGCTTGTCTTCTACAGTTTCTAGGACAGTGGCTGGCTGAGACCTATGGCAGCGCGAGGGTGCCAGAGGTGGCACTCAGAGCCTTCTCTGTCGGCACGCGCAAACAGAGTGCCCCCCCCCCCATCTAGGCTGGCCTGGGCCACTGGGCTCAATTATTAGCATTAAACCTAAGATCTAGTTTTGGGGAAGCAGTGTAGGTAACCCTGTTAAAGCCGCCAAGCAACTCCCACCCGATTCTCATGCGTTAAGGAACTAAAAGCGCCGCATCCCTTTAACTGGGGGGGTAAAGCCTCGGCTGCTGCCAATGGGGCTTAATTCCCCTGAGTAAAACCTCCTAGGGTCATGATTCACCCGCTGGAAGAGCTGTACGCCGTTGCTTCAAAGCAAAAGCCATTGACCATCACTCGCTTTCACTCCTCTGCAGCATTCACGCTTACCGGAGCTACAATCCATTTTTCTAGAAATCCAAACCCCTCAGTATTCAGGATAAATTGCCATGTGGGCAATAAATAAGTGGGTTTTGGGTTGCAATTTGGGCACTTGGTCTCGAAAAGGTTTGCCATCGCTGTTCTAGGGTATAACCAAACTCATATTGTGGCAATTTTTTACAATTTCGACATACAGAACAGCAGATTTCAGAAGTAGAGATAGCATTCTTTCAGTTTTGATTTTGCTTTTCTCACCACAAAATGTCTTTGGCCCTGGAGGAAAGGGCATCTGCCCATATATTCCAGCCCAGGTACTGAGATTGGGGGGGGAGGACACCCAACCCCCACCCCAGAGGTCCGCCAGGCACCTAATCTCTCAGAGTTTCAGTGCCTGGGGAAGACCAACTTCTTCACCTGGACGTTTGGCTGATCCTCCTCCCCCCACCCCCATACTGGGATGGAGGGCAGGCCTTGAGAAGTCCTGTACACTCCTACTTTTTGGGGGGGGGCTGACGGTGGAAGTTTTAGGGCCTTTCTCCACTTTTCCCTCGGCCGCCACGCTGCGGCGCCATGCGCCACGCCTTTGCACGGCATCTCATGCAAAATGCGCCTCGGCGTCCCTTCACGACACCTAAGCTCCGCGCTGGGTCATCAAAAGGCGCCCTTTGCAAAAGCGCCAGGGATGCCTCCTCAAGGCTGGGCGCGCGTGACAAGCGTGGCAGCGCCGCCGGACGGGTTGCTGTCACGCCGCCTCCTCGTGGGGAGTGCCGGGGGACCCCGCGCTACTCTCCTCAAGTAGCGTGGGGCTTAAGGTAAGTGGGGAAAGGTCCTTATAGATTTGAATGTTTATATCCCTACCAGCAGTGGTGTAGTGGTTAAGAGCAGGTGCACTCTAATCTGGAGAACTGGGTTTGATTCCCCACTCAGCCACTTGAGCTGTGGAGGCTTACCGGGGGAACTAGATTAGCCTGTGCACTTCAACAAATGTCAGCTGTGTGACCTTGGGCTATTCACAGTTCTTTGGAGCTCTCTCAGCCCCACCCACCTCACAGGGTGTTTGTTGTGGCAGGGAGGGAAAGGCGATTGTAAGTCCCTTTGAGTCTCCTTACAGGAGAGAAAGGGGGGGATATAAATCCAAACTCCTCCTCCTCTTCCTTCTTTATGGTTTTAGGATTGGCTGCATGGTATTGTATGGGATTTTAGTATGGCTTTTTTCATAACTTACTCTGAGATTGTTGTAAAGGGCAGGGAGCAAATCAAAATAACAACTACGACAATAATAACTTGAGTCAGCTCGTGAAAAAGGAACACAATTACAAAGTTATAAACACATCATCAGGAAAACAGAAAAATAAGAACCCCGGCAATCCTCATTACTATTGTTAAAAAGGCCTAAAGAGAGGAAATCAGAAATGTCTGCACAGAAATGTTTTCCATGTCTTCCTGCAAGGAGGACCAAACTGTGGAGGGTTTCAGTTGCCAACGGAGACAACATAATTAGCATGTCTTGCTCCCATCCCTGAATTTTGAGGCCACGGCCTGAGAAAATGCTGTAAGCTTGCCAAAGTGAAGCAGGTGTAAATCTGGTCAGTACCTGGCTGGAAGCAGCAGAGAATGCGACCTGAAATGCCCCAGGCCTAAACATTCAGCAGCTTCTTGTGCAAAGTCCCAATAGCTCTTCACGAACAGGAAGGAGGATCCAATAGGTTGAGGGCTGCCCTCAGATTTGCTTGCCTCGAATCTCTTTACATATCAATGCCACACCTATTTAAATAATGTCGTTGAACAATCAAAGGACTGAAGGTGCCCGATGTAGTCCATTGCAAGTCTGGGCTGGCAAATATGTGGTTGCAGAACCATCTTGGAACACTCTATATGCCTTTCAGAGCCCTTTAAAGCAGTGGTTTTCAACCTGTGGGCCGGGACCCCTTTGGGGGTCGAACGGCCCTTTCACAAGGGTCGCCTAAGACTCTCTGCATTAGTGTTCTCCATCTGTAAAATGGATCAATGTTAGGGTTGGGGGTCACCACAACATGAGGAACTGTATTAAAGGGTCGCAGAATTAGGAAGGTTGAGAACCACTGCTTTAAAGGAAGGGCAAGATTAGAGTCCAGTAGTACCTCAGAGAGATTCCAAAGGTGTATGGCTTTCAAGAGTTAAAGCTCTCTTCCTATCGTATCTGCCAAAGCAAGCTGAGGATATTGAAAGCTTATATCCTGGAAATCTTGTTTGTCTTTAAGGTGTGACTAGTCTCAAATCTTGCTCTGCTAACAGCAAACTCACACACCTGTCCAACTGAAACTATCTTAGAGGAATACTGGGCTAGGGTATTGTAGAGAAGAAGAAGAAGAAGGAGGAGGAGGAGGAGGAGGAGGAGGAGGAGGAGTTTGGATTTATATCCCCCCTTTCCCTACTGCGGGAGACTCAAAGGGGCTGACAATCTCCTTGCCCTTCCCCCCTCACAACAAACACCCTGTGAGGTGGGTGGGGCTGAGAGAGCTCTGAGAACCTGTGACTCGCCCAAGGTCACCCAGCTGGCGTGTGTGGGAGTGTACAGGCTAATCTGAATTCCCCAGATAAGCCTCCACAGCTCAGGTGGCAGAGAAGAGAATCAAACCCGGTTCCTCCAGATTAGATACACAAGCTCTTAACCTCCTACGCCACTGCTGCTCCTAGGTTAGTGTGCTGGCTTAGGATCTGGGAAACCCGTGTTCAGATACCTGCTACCCCTTGGAGCTTGTTGGGTGAGCTGGGGCCCAGCATTTTCTGCTGCCTGAGTCTGACCAACCTCACATGATTGTTGTGAGGATAAAATGGAGGAGGGAAGAATGGTGTACACTGCCCGGAGCTCCATGGAAGGAGGACAGGACCACACAAAAAAGTACTACACAAATAAATGCAACCAGGATGTACCAAAATGAGCCAAACCATGCATGAGGATGATGGGAAGAGGAGAAGAAGAGTTGGATTTATATTCCCCCTTTCTATCCTGTAAGGAAACTCAAAGGGGCTTACAATCTCCTTTCCCTCCCCCCCCCCAACAAACACCCTGTGAAGTAGGTGGGGCTGAGAGAGCTGAGAAGAACAGTGACTAGCCCAAGGTCACCCAGCTGGCATGTGTTGGAGTGCACCGGCTATTCAGAATTTTCCAGATAAGCCTCCACAGCTCAAGCGGCAGAGCAGGGAATCAAACCCGGTTCCTCCAGATTAGAGTGAACCTGCTCTTAACCACGACGCCACTGATGCTCAAAGAGAGTTAGGGCATTCACTCACAGGGAGAATCCACAACTCCACAGCAGTTCCCAGTCCCTTAACTATGGTTAACAGACAGCTTGTATATTACAGCTGTACAAGAGCAGATACATACATATTGTAACGAACTAGCAAAGTCCAGGCAAAAGTAACTGTTATGAGTTCTTTATTGAGCTGGCATTCTTAGTCAGAAACAGGCAATGCGAGAACTGAAACCCAGATTACATCCCACAGCTTTTAGCAGACAGGCTCCCACCAAAAAGGAATAAACAAGGCGGAGTTTCACATGGAGTTTCACACAGGCGGAGTTTCACAAGGCGGAGTTTCACACGGAGTTTCACACAGACTGGCAAGCAAGTAAAAGATAACCAAAACAGCTAAATTCCCCTTCCCGGGTGTTGAGCCAAGAGTGTCCAGCAGGAACCTCGTCAAGGTCAGAATGCGCATGCATGCACGCACGCACGCACGCACGCACGCACGCACGCACGCACGCACACACACACTTTACACATATGAAGCACTGGCCTGCTGTTTAGCTCCTCTGAAAGCCAGCATGGTGTAGTAGTTAAGAGCAATGGACTCTAATCTGGAGAATCAGGTTTGATTCCCCACTCTTCCACATGAGTGGTGGACTCTAAACTGGATTGGTTCCCCTGCTCCTCCACATGAAGCCTGCTGAATGACCTTGGGCTAGTAGTCACAGTTCTCTCAGAACATTCTCAGCCTCACCTACCTCCCAAAGAGCCTGTTGTGGGGAGAGGAGTGTTTGTAAGCCCCCTTGAGACTCCTTATGGTTGAAAAAAGCAGAATATAAATCTGAACTTTTCTCCTCCTCCTCCTCCTCCTCCTCCTCCTCCTCCTCCTCCTCCTCCTCCTCTCGGCATAGCCTACTGAACAGACTGGTTGTAAATAACAGATCTTTTTAAGCCCTTTTTTGGTGTAACCCTATTTATGTCTCAAGAAACCGCACGCTGCTTCCATGACACTGTTGACAACTGAGCTTGTAACGGAAAAGTGTAAGGCTTGAAAAAAAAAAGACTAGAGAAGCAGCACTTTTCATTCCACCCGCCCACTCCTGATGCCTCTGAGGGCAGGTTATTCAATTTCCGTTACTATCTCGGAGGCGCCAGGATTTCAACAGCCACATATACACACACAGAACAAGGGATGCTTGGATGCTTGGACCCTCCCCCAGCTGACTGTGTAACGAACGCTGCATCTGGAATTTCCCTTCTCGAGGCTGCTTTCTCCGCCAGCTAAATGTGCGTGGGCGGGAGGTGTTTGGTGCTGCGGTTTTTGCAGAGTCTCTCTCGCACACTTCCCTGCCTACCCTCCAGTTGCATCTCTAGATTCAATTACAATCATTAGCTAATTAATCCTTCCTGCCCAGTATCTCAGAGACAGGAAAATGTCCCTGGTTTACCCTCTCTCTCCCCCACCCAATCTGGCACCAGCAGAACGCGTGGTGTAAAGCAAATGATGCTCCAATTGCGAACCAGGCTGTGAAAACACCAGGGGCAGAGAACAGAATGTTCAGTTTGGACATGGGAGACCCCGAAACAAAATAGCTGCCCAGCTAAGCAGCCTCTCGGGCAAGCCACAGTCTTGCAGCCTAATGTGCCTTGCAGGGCTGTTGTGAGAATAAATGTGACTCAGTGCAACCCAGGGGCTTCTCAACAAGGAAGGAAGCCAATTCCAACAACAACAACACAAGCCTTTATTGGCATATAAAACAGGACAAAATTTTAAAACAAAACAAGGTTAAGAAATACAGTTAAAATTATGAATTTCCAGTATAAAATTTGCAACAGTTTCACAAAAGAGCACATCAGAGCTGTTCAGGAGATTGGGTATCTTATAACACTCATGCCACTGAGAACATTGCAAGAAAATGGAATTCATGTATTTCATGCGTATCTTTGAAGATGCCAGTATATAGGGCATAGAAACAAAGAATACCAAGTGTTTCAACCGCCAGTCAGCGTATCACATGAACAAACTCTTTTAGAACGCTCCATATTCTTAAATCTTCCCTCCAGCAGAGCTGATGGCAGTTATTACACATTACATCTTGCAGGTGGAGCCAAGGCTCTCCTCTGGGTGGGATTTCAATCTCAGCAGATCAAGATATGCTGCCATAATTCCTACTCGTATGGGATTTCAATAACAGTCGGAGAACAGGTTGTCTTGGCAGCACTAGTCAAATTATGAAAATCAAGATCCAAGAGCCTATTCTTAACTAGTCTGAAGGCTTCCACCTTTGTGAGCATAAGGAGAGGAAGCCAGTTCCAAAGGCTGGAAGATTTTTGCAGCCAGTACGACAGAGGAAAGATTGTGAAGGGTTTCCTAAAGGCATTCTAATCAGGGGCATCGATAGGTGTAGAAATATTGCAAATCTCCTACTCAAGTCAAAGAGAGAGAAGTCGCAAACGAAGCTTTATTGCACCTTTAGACCAGGAGATAACTGTCAGCTAGACTGGGATCAGGATGCCAAATCTGAAGCATCCAATTTAATCCCAATATTTACTTCTAGCACCTCATCTATTTGCTTGTTTTGTGGTTTTGTTTTCCGTTGGCCCTGCATGCTCTCTGGTTTATGTTCTGGTGTATGTTTGTATATGTCACTCTAAACAGTCCTTGAGAGCCAGCATGATATAGCAGTTAAGATGTCAAATCAGGCCCTGGGAAACCCAGCTCAGATCCCCACCTGCCGCATGGAAGTTGGCTGGGTAACCTTGGGCCATTCGCATACTCTCAGTCCTGGCCCTGGCTAACATTTGGATAGGAGACCTCCAAGAAATACCAGGGTTATGAGGTGGAGGCAGCAATAGCACATCGCTTCTGAAGTCTTGGGCACTCTCGCACATGCAGAATAATGCAATTTCAATCCACTTTCACAATTGTTTGCAAGTGGATTTTGCTATTCCGCACAGTACAATCCAGCTGCAAAGTGCATTGAAAGTGGATTGAAAGTGCATTATTCTGCATGTGCGAAAGTGTCCCTTGAGGAAAGGGGGGATATAAATCCAACTCTTCTTCTCCTTCTCCTCCAATTCAAGGGGAGAAAGTACAGAAGTTGCATGGACTGTATTTGGAATGAGCATGACATTGTGTGGAAACTCCTCCCAGAAGCATGGGGATTCAGGTAGCCACGTAGGGCAAAATCCTGCATGGAAATGGATCTAGATTAAATGACTACAACAGGCTCTAAGTACGGCTGTCCTTGAAGATAGCTCAGAAACTTCAGTTGGTCCAACCTGTGACAGCAAGACCCCTTCGGTACTTTCAGAATAATGCACTTTCAACAAGTGGATTTTGCTATTCTGCACAGTAAAATCCCACTTCAAAGTGCATTGGAAGTGGATTGAAAATGCATTATTCTGCATGTGCGGAAGGGGCCTAGGAGACTCAAAGGGGCTTACAAACTCCTTTCCCTTCCCCACCCACAACGAACACCCTGAGGTAGGTGGGGCTGAGAGAGCTCCAAAGAGCTGTTACTAGACCAAGGTCACCCAGCTGGCACGTTTTGGAGTGTACAGGCTAATCTGAATTCCCCAGATAAGCCTCCACAGCTCAGGCGGCAGAGCGGGGAATAAATCCCGGTTCTCCAGATTAGAGTGCACCTGCTCTGAACCACTACACCACTGCGAGTTTGGATTTATACCCCACTTTTCTCAACAGTAAGGAGTCTCAAAGCAGCTTACAAACTCCATTTCCCTTCCTCTCCCCATGACATACACCTTGTGAGGTAGGCGGGGCTGAGAGAGTTTGGAGAAATCAGTGACTACTAGCCCAAGGCCACCCAGCAAGCTTCATGTGGAAGAGCAGGAAAAACAAATCCAGTTCACCAGATTAGCATCCGCCCACTCATATGGAGGAGCGGGGAATCAAATCGGCTTCTCTAAATTAGAGTCCACCTGCTCTTAACCACTATACCACACTGGTTCCCTTTCATCTGGGCAAACCTTTCATCTGCAGGGTGGCTGTAGGAATGCTCTGCCCATAACTGATTCGTGCAGCAGGCAATGCAATGTCCCTCATTCCCTTGCCTTTTAGCCATTTAAGTGATCCCCCGCCCCCCAGCAGAACCATTGTGCCTAAGCACTTCAGTTCAGCTGTGGGGGTTATTGTTTGACAGAAGAAGAAGAAGAAGAAGAAGAAGAAGAAGAAGAAGAAGAAGAAGAAGAAGGAAGAAGAGGTGGTAGTGGTGGTGGTGGTGGAGGAGGAGGAGGAGGAGGAGAAGGAGGAGTTTGGATTTATATCCCCCCCTTTGTCTCCTGCAGGAGACTCAAAGGGGCTCACAATCTCCTTGCCCTTCCCCCCTCACAACAAACACCCTGTGAGGTAGGTGGGGCTGAGAGAGCTCCAAGAAGCTGTGACTAGCCCAAGGTCACCCAGCCACCGTGGAGTGTAATATACTGGCCAATCTTGAATTTCAGATAAGCCTCCACAGCTCAGGTGGCAAAGCTGGGAATCAAACCTGGTTCCTCCAGATTAGATACACGAGCTCTTAACCTCCTACGTCACTGCTGCTCCTACGCCACTGCTGAAGCACAAAAGGTGTTAAGGATCACAGCATGAAGCTGTGAAGCATAGAACTAATCAAGGCTGGAATTGACCACGTGCAGCAAAAATAAAAAATGGCAGCCAGGATTTGTTTTGAGTCGGTGAGTACGGACAAAAATCCTGGGGGGAGCGGGGGTTGAGAACATTTCAGAAATGTTTTCAGGATTTTGTGCAAAAAAAGGGCCTCAATTTTGCTGGAAAGGGAGACCAAGCTTTCTGTGATCCAGATCCCTGGATAATCTCTCCCAGTGGCTTCATGTAGAGATTTAAAAGCATGGAGGACAAGACAGATGTCTGCCAAACCTCACATAGGATCAAGCAGCAGTCTCCAACTGTCACCTTCTGGGACCAGGTCTAAATGGGGCCAGGACGAAATGGAGCCAGGACAACACTGATGCGTCCAGACCCATCTCTGCCAGGCAGTCCAGAAGAATACAGTGGTTGAAAGTATGAAAGTTCACAGAGAACTGTCAGCTTCCTGTCAGCTGACCAGCAATGAATACTGAATACTGCAATCAAGGCAATTTCTAGATCTGAATTCAGAATGATCAGGGTTTCATGTTTCATGGAACAAAATGGAATTGCCTGGCAATCATCCTTTCCAAAACTTCCCGGAATAGGTAGGTTTGACCCCTCTCTATTATTTTTTAGATCAGTGCTCTCCAAAGAAAGCTTTTTCAATAAAAGTTTAATAATAGCCTCCTTTAAGGCTGATGGAATTTCCCCTTCCTTCCAAGGAACTGTTTATAATCGGCATCATCCATTGTGCCAAGACCGTTGTGGCCAATCCCTATTGTGAGAGCAGGTGGCAAGCAGAACTTCTCCAAGAATATTGTCTGTTTCCTCAGGAACAATGAATGGAAAAGCATCCCTATGAATTTTGACAAGCTGGAATCTTGTGAAGATCTTCTGTTTCTGTTGTTAAAATGGAGTCCTAGTCAAAATGGGTGAGATTTACTTGTGAAGTTCCTAGCAAGCAGGTCACAGAAAAGCTGTTGCAAGTTCTACAATTCCTCCCAAAGGTCCAGAAGTAACAAGCCCCCCAGCTGTCTTAAACAGGATCACTGGATGACACTGTTCAAACACCATGGTAGCCAGAGTATTTCTTTTTCCATTCTGTAGAGCAGGTTTTCAAAGGAACCGTGTGTGAGCAGCAGTTTGAGAGCTGGAATATAGTCTAGGGCCCTTTCCCCACTTACCTTAAGCCCCGCGCTACTCTCCGCAAGGAGCGCGGGGTCCCACTGCACTCCCCACGTCAGGGGCGGCAACAGCACAGCTGCCCCGATGCTGCCGCTCTTGCGCCCCCTCAGCGCGCGGCATCCCTGGCGCTGGCGAAAACGACGCCTTTGGATGACTCAAGAGAGCGACATGCGCTCGCGTGCTCAGAGTAGCGCCAAGAGCGGCAGCAGCAGGAAAAGTGGGGAAAGGCCCTAGGACAGCAAAGTTCAAGGTCTTCAGTCTGCCATGAAGCTTGCTGGGTGGCTTGGGCCAGTCATTCTCCTCTAGCTTGATCTACCTCATAGGGTTGTTGTGAAAGTAACATGGAGGGGCACAAAATAATGTATGCTGCCCTGGGCTCTCTGGAGGAAAATCAGGATATAAATCTATTCAATAAACACATAAATTATCTGCATTCACTTGGATTCTGCCCAAATTTCCATCCACCGTGGCTCTACTCACCATCTGCTTCAAATCTCTGTTGTGGTCCAAACCAAAGGGACAAATGTGAAGAAAGGAGTGGAGAGAATGCCCAATGAAGGAACTCAAATGAGGTGCCAAAGGGCTTCTATATTCCAGAGGTCTAACTCTCTGGCCCAGCAGCTAACCATCCTGGAAGAAATATCTCCAAACGGTGACAGGAAAACATCTGGATCCATTTTTCTCTAGGAGCAAGTTATCCTAATTGGCTTCCCACTCCCAAGGAGCTGAGCCCAACCTGAGTCTAAACGCTACCAGGCAAATGGAGTTATTCTAACTCACCCCTCCCCAGATCAGATTACTCCAATTCTGCCTCAAACGTCCCAATCAGGAATATGATGAACTATCTGATTGGGGTCAAAAATCACCTGAGAGAGACCCATGGTTGTTAGGAAGCATGAAACCTTGAGCCGCTCCTATCAGTGACCCCTCAGTTGTAGATGTTGATGCCGCTCAAAACTAACATCCTCTGGGTCCCACACACTGAGATCTGCCTGGGTAGCTCAAGGCGGTAGACTTTTTCCACACAATCCTTTTGAAACTTTGTGAGGCAGAAAATAAAATCTTTCGTTCATGGAGTTCCACCTTGTTTTTAGCCCCAAATGTTTTATTTGCTGCTTCAAAATGTTTTAAATTAATCCCCCTTTTAAAACAATTCTGTGGCTGAAACATTTGGAAAACATCTCCAGTTGCTGTGCGATCTATTGATGGTGTTTCCGACACTTCTCTGCTTCCCTGAACTTTCTCCTCAGTGCTGTTTTCTGAGGAAGAAGAAGAAGAAGAAGAGTTTGGATTTATATCCCCCCTTTCTCTCCTATAGGAGACTCAAAGGGGCTCACAATCTCCTTGCCCTTCCCCCCTCACAACAAACACCCTGTGAGGTAGGTGGGGCTGAGAGAGCTCCAAGAAGCTGTGACTAGCCCAAGGTCACCCAGCTGGCATGTGTGGGAGTGTACAGGCTAATCTGAATTCCCCAGATAAGCCTTCATTGCTTCAGGGCGCGCAGAGCTGGGAATCAAACCCGGTTCCTCCAGATTAGATACACAAGCCCCCCCCCCCCCCCCACCCCCTCCCCCCCACACCCCCCCCCGCCCCCACCACCACGCCCCCCCCCCCCCCCGCCCCCCCCCCCCCCCCCCCCCCCACCCCCCCCCCCCCCCCCCCCCCCCCCCCCCCACCCCCCTCCCCCCCCCCCCCCTGCCCCCCCACCCCACCCCCCCTCCCCCCCACCCCCCCCCCCCCCCCCCCCCCCCCCCCCCCACCCCCCCCCCCCCCCACCCCCCCCCCCCCCCACCCCCCCCCCCCCCCACCCCCCCCCCCCCCCACCCCCCCCCCCCCCCACCCCCCCCCCCCCCCACCCCCCCCCCCCCCCACCCCCCCCCCCCCCCACCCCCCCCCCCCCCCACCCCCCCCCCCCCCCACCCCCCCCCCCCCCCACCCCCCCCCCCCCCCACCCCCCCCCCCCCCCACCCCCCCCCCCCCCCACCCCCCCCCCCCCCCACCCCCCCCCCCCCCCACCCCCCCCCCCCCCCACCCCCCCCCCCCCCCACCCCCCCCCCCCCCCACCCCCCCCCCCCCCCACCCCCCCCCCCCCCCACCCCCCCCCCCCCCCACCCCCCCCCCCCCCCACCCCCCCCCCCCCCCACCCCCCCCCCCCCCCACCCCCCCCCCCCCCCACCCCCCCCCCCCCCCACCCCCCCCCCCCCCCACCCCCCCCCCCCCCCACCCCCCCCCCCCCCCACCCCCCCCCCCCCCCACCCCCCCCCCCCCCCACCCCCCCCCCCCCCCACCCCCCCCCCCCCCCACCCCCCCCCCCCCCCACCCCCCCCCCCCCCCACCCCCCCCCCCCCCCACCCCCCCCCCCCCCCACCCCCCCCCCCCCCCACCCCCCCCCCCCCCCACCCCCCCCCCCCCCCACCCCCCCCCCCCCCCACCCCCCCCCCCCCCCACCCCCCCCCCCCCCCACCCCCCCCCCCCCCCACCCCCCCCCCCCCCCACCCCCCCCCCCCCCCACCCCCCCCCCCCCCCACCCCCCCCCCCCCCCACCCCCCCCCCCCCCCACCCCCCCCCCCCCCCACCCCCCCCCCCCCCCACCCCCCCCCCCCCCCACCCCCCCCCCCCCCCACCCCCCCCCCCCCCCACCCCCCCCCCCCCCCACCCCCCCCCCCCCCCACCCCCCCCCCCCCCCACCCCCCCCCCCCCCCACCCCCCCCCCCCCCCACCCCCCCCCCCCCCCACCCCCCCCCCCCCCCACCCCCCCCCCCCCCCACCCCCCCCCCCCCCCACCCCCCCCCCCCCCCACCCCCCCCCCCCCCCACCCCCCCCCCCCCCCACCCCCCCCCCCCCCCACCCCCCCCCCCCCCCACCCCCCCCCCCCCCCACCCCCCCCCCCCCCCACCCCCCCCCCCCCCCACCCCCCCCCCCCCCCACCCCCCCCCCCCCCCACCCCCCCCCCCCCCCACCCCCCCCCCCCCCCACCCCCCCCCCCCCCCACCCCCCCCCCCCCCCACCCCCCCCCCCCCCCACCCCCCCCCCCCCCCACCCCCCCCCCCCCCCACCCCCCCCCCCCCCCACCCCCCCCCCCCCCCACCCCCCCCCCCCCCCACCCCCCCCCCCCCCCACCCCCCCCCCCCCCCACCCCCCCCCCCCCCCACCCCCCCCCCCCCCCACCCCCCCCCCCCCCCACCCCCCCCCCCCCCCACCCCCCCCCCCCCCCACCCCCCCCCCCCCCCACCCCCCCCCCCCCCCACCCCCCCCCCCCCCCACCCCCCCCCCCCCCCACCCCCCCCCCCCCCCACCCCCCCCCCCCCCCACCCCCCCCCCCCCCCACCCCCCCCCCCCCCCACCCCCCCCCCCCCCCACCCCCCCCCCCCCCCACCCCCCCCCCCCCCCACCCCCCCCCCCCCCCACCCCCCCCCCCCCCCACCCCCCCCCCCCCCCACCCCCCCCCCCCCCCACCCCCCCCCCCCCCCACCCCCCCCCCCCCCCACCCCCCCCCCCCCCCACCCCCCCCCCCCCCCACCCCCCCCCCCCCCCACCCCCCCCCCCCCCCACCCCCCCCCCCCCCCACCCCCCCCCCCCCCCACCCCCCCCCCCCCCCACCCCCCCCCCCCCCCACCCCCCCCCCCCCCCACCCCCCCCCCCCCCCACCCCCCCCCCCCCCCACCCCCCCCCCCCCCCACCCCCCCCCCCCCCCACCCCCCCCCCCCCCCACCCCCCCCCCCCCCCACCCCCCCCCCCCCCCACCCCCCCCCCCCCCCACCCCCCCCCCCCCCCACCCCCCCCCCCCCCCACCCCCCCCCCCCCCCACCCCCCCCCCCCCCCACCCCCCCCCCCCCCCACCCCCCCCCCCCCCCACCCCCCCCCCCCCCCACCCCCCCCCCCCCCCACCCCCCCCCCCCCCCACCCCCCCCCCCCCCCACCCCCCCCCCCCCCCACCCCCCCCCCCCCCCACCCCCCCCCCCCCCCACCCCCCCCCCCCCCCACCCCCCCCCCCCCCCACCCCCCCCCCCCCCCACCCCCCCCCCCCCCCACCCCCCCCCCCCCCCACCCCCCCCCCCCCCCACCCCCCCCCCCCCCCACCCCCCCCCCCCCCCACCCCCCCCCCCCCCCACCCCCCCCCCCCCCCACCCCCCCCCCCCCCCACCCCCCCCCCCCCCCACCCCCCCCCCCCCCCACCCCCCCCCCCCCCCACCCCCCCCCCCCCCCACCCCCCCCCCCCCCCACCCCCCCCCCCCCCCACCCCCCCCCCCCCCCACCCCCCCCCCCCCCCACCCCCCCCCCCCCCCACCCCCCCCCCCCCCCACCCCCCCCCCCCCCCACCCCCCCCCCCCCCCACCCCCCCCCCCCCCCACCCCCCCCCCCCCCCACCCCCCCCCCCCCCCACCCCCCCCCCCCCCCACCCCCCCCCCCCCCCACCCCCCCCCCCCCCCACCCCCCCCCCCCCCCACCCCCCCCCCCCCCCACCCCCCCCCCCCCCCACCCCCCCCCCCCCCCACCCCCCCCCCCCCCCACCCCCCCCCCCCCCCACCCCCCCCCCCCCCCACCCCCCCCCCCCCCCACCCCCCCCCCCCCCCACCCCCCCCCCCCCCCACCCCCCCCCCCCCCCACCCCCCCCCCCCCCCACCCCCCCCCCCCCCCACCCCCCCCCCCCCCCACCCCCCCCCCCCCCCACCCCCCCCCCCCCCCACCCCCCCCCCCCCCCACCCCCCCCCCCCCCCACCCCCCCCCCCCCCCACCCCCCCCCCCCCCCACCCCCCCCCCCCCCCACCCCCCCCCCCCCCCACCCCCCCCCCCCCCCACCCCCCCCCCCCCCCACCCCCCCCCCCCCCCACCCCCCCCCCCCCCCACCCCCCCCCCCCCCCACCCCCCCCCCCCCCCACCCCCCCCCCCCCCCACCCCCCCCCCCCCCCACCCCCCCCCCCCCCCACCCCCCCCCCCCCCCACCCCCCCCCCCCCCCACCCCCCCCCCCCCCCACCCCCCCCCCCCCCCACCCCCCCCCCCCCCCACCCCCCCCCCCCCCCACCCCCCCCCCCCCCCACCCCCCCCCCCCCCCACCCCCCCCCCCCCCCACCCCCCCCCCCCCCCACCCCCCCCCCCCCCCACCCCCCCCCCCCCCCACCCCCCCCCCCCCCCACCCCCCCCCCCCCCCACCCCCCCCCCCCCCCACCCCCCCCCCCCCCCACCCCCCCCCCCCCCCACCCCCCCCCCCCCCCACCCCCCCCCCCCCCCACCCCCCCCCCCCCCCACCCCCCCCCCCCCCCACCCCCCCCCCCCCCCACCCCCCCCCCCCCCCACCCCCCCCCCCCCCCACCCCCCCCCCCCCCCACCCCCCCCCCCCCCCACCCCCCCCCCCCCCCACCCCCCCCCCCCCCCACCCCCCCCCCCCCCCACCCCCCCCCCCCCCCACCCCCCCCCCCCCCCACCCCCCCCCCCCCCCACCCCCCCCCCCCCCCACCCCCCCCCCCCCCCACCCCCCCCCCCCCCCACCCCCCCCCCCCCCCACCCCCCCCCCCCCCCACCCCCCCCCCCCCCCACCCCCCCCCCCCCCCACCCCCCCCCCCCCCCACCCCCCCCCCCCCCCACCCCCCCCCCCCCCCACCCCCCCCCCCCCCCACCCCCCCCCCCCCCCACCCCCCCCCCCCCCCACCCCCCCCCCCCCCCACCCCCCCCCCCCCCCACCCCCCCCCCCCCCCACCCCCCCCCCCCCCCACCCCCCCCCCCCCCCACCCCCCCCCCCCCCCACCCCCCCCCCCCCCCACCCCCCCCCCCCCCCACCCCCCCCCCCCCCCACCCCCCCCCCCCCCCACCCCCCCCCCCCCCCACCCCCCCCCCCCCCCACCCCCCCCCCCCCCCACCCCCCCCCCCCCCCACCCCCCCCCCCCCCCACCCCCCCCCCCCCCCACCCCCCCCCCCCCCCACCCCCCCCCCCCCCCACCCCCCCCCCCCCCCACCCCCCCCCCCCCCCACCCCCCCCCCCCCCCACCCCCCCCCCCCCCCACCCCCCCCCCCCCCCACCCCCCCCCCCCCCCACCCCCCCCCCCCCCCACCCCCCCCCCCCCCCACCCCCCCCCCCCCCCACCCCCCCCCCCCCCCACCCCCCCCCCCCCCCACCCCCCCCCCCCCCCACCCCCCCCCCCCCCCACCCCCCCCCCCCCCCACCCCCCCCCCCCCCCACCCCCCCCCCCCCCCACCCCCCCCCCCCCCCACCCCCCCCCCCCCCCACCCCCCCCCCCCCCCACCCCCCCCCCCCCCCACCCCCCCCCCCCCCCACCCCCCCCCCCCCCCACCCCCCCCCCCCCCCACCCCCCCCCCCCCCCACCCCCCCCCCCCCCCACCCCCCCCCCCCCCCACCCCCCCCCCCCCCCACCCCCCCCCCCCCCCACCCCCCCCCCCCCCCACCCCCCCCCCCCCCCACCCCCCCCCCCCCCCACCCCCCCCCCCCCCCACCCCCCCCCCCCCCCACCCCCCCCCCCCCCCACCCCCCCCCCCCCCCACCCCCCCCCCCCCCCACCCCCCCCCCCCCCCACCCCCCCCCCCCCCCACCCCCCCTACATTCTACCTAATACAACTTGTTCCTATCTAACTTATAAAGAAATCAAACATAATTTCACCTTTATTAACAGCAAGATCAGAAATGGAATAATTTATTCCTGACTCCGCTATCAGATGCTTGCTAAATGTCCAATCATATGGAGACCCCAATTCACAGCATCCTGAAAAAGGCGAAGATATGGTGGAAGAAATTGAATTGATCCGGCCAGGGGGAAAATGGTTAAACAGTTCACCCTCTTTCCAGTTCTTGATCCACCCAGGGAACATTACTTGCCATGTCGATTAACCGTTAAATCTGAAGGTACTATTAAACACATACAACAACTTCCATCTACAATTTACCCGGGAAGTTGGGCTGACTTACCAAGATGTAGGGTTGGATGAAATGAGTGGCATGTGCCCTTCACAGATATGTCCGGTTGGATTATGGGTACAGCACCAGCATAGGATGTGGAATTCCAACCATATTTATTATTCCATATCATTTTCCTGTTGTCCTATCTAGCAGAGTTGAAATGTTTGTGCCAGGTAATGGAACATTATGTATGGAACATTTTCCTTGGGGTTCTTTGCTACTCAGTGGGGTTGTAGTGGGGTCTCCTCACATTTCTCTATTTACACATGAGGAGACTCCCCGCTGCCTGCTGCGCAGCTTGCCTGCTGAACTCTCCTGGATCTCAGTTCTAACTGCTTTTCCTGGTTCTCTTAACTGCACCCATCAACTCACTCTTAAAGGCACACATCTCATCACAGTCAGTAGTCGCAAAGATTGCTAGCTTTGTTAAAGATTGCTGTTATATCGGTATTGTAGCCCCTTTCCAAAAATAATTCCCTCCGCCCTCCAAAAATCCCCCCCCAATGAAAGAATCAAAGCAATTCACTGAACCACACTCTGCTGAAGAAGGGGACTGTGCCCTAGAACTGATATTCTCTCTCCCCCCCGCCCCACTTCACACACACACTGCCTGCTGCTGCTGCCACAGGGTGAGAGAAAGGCTTGTTATTTTGATATTCCTTGGTATTTCAATATCCCTGCATTAGATCTATCATTACTTCAAAAGATCTAATACGATACAAATGCTTGAGGTTGAAATAAAGTTTTTAAAAGCTCTCCAAATCATCAGGGAGGGAAGAAGGAGAGCGGGGGAGGTAGGGTGTAGCAAAAAAGCCCAAAGCTAAGAATAATGTGGGGCCATTTGTTTCATTTTCCCTGTGAAGCGGGGGGGGGGGGAGTTGCTCTTTGCTCACTCTCAGAAATAACAGAGATTATGGGCTGCGCAGTGATTTTGAGAGGGGGGAAAGGTGTCCAGAACAGAACCTCTGCCCTGAAGAGAATCTCCCTTCAGAGCAGAGCAGAGAACCAGTGTATAATTAGCCTGAGAGCAGCGATTCTGGGCTCAGTTGATCTGGAAGGTGGTCAGCCCCTCACCGAAAGAGGCAATTTAAAGAGATGGCTGTGAGACGACCCTCCTAAAAAATTATTCTCTAAAGTCAAATTATTTGCCTGATAATCAGCAGCTAATCTTCCATTTTAGAACAAGGAAAGAGGGAACTGCTCAGTTCTAGACATTCTCTGATGATATGGATTATCTAGGCTCATTTTAAGCTGTTTTGTGGTTTATCTGGATTCATTTCACTGTGTTTTGACCTAGTCAGGGGGCTGAAACGTCTTTGATCCTCTGGTAAAACTTCTGGAGAGTGAGTGTAGTATTGTGGGTAACAGCAGGTGGACTCTAATCTGGAGAACCAGGTTTGGTCCCCCACTCCTCCATATGAGTGGCAGACTCTAATCTGGGAAACCAGATTTGTTTCCCCACTCCTACATTCCTGCCAAGTGACCTTGGGCTAGTCCAGAGCCGTAGCGAGGGGGAACTGCGTCTGGGGCACACGTGCGCTCTGCACAGCCACCACACCCCCGCCCGCCCCTGCCAATGCCCTCGCCATGCCCCGAAACGCCCCCACCACACCCCCGCACCAGCACTTGCCTGGTGCATCACAAGTCCCCGCCCCTTTGGTGCTGTGCCACTGGGCTAGTCACAGTTCTCTCAGAACTCTCTCAGCCCCACCTACCTCACAAAGTGTCTGTTGTGGGGAGAGGAAGGGAAAGGAGCTTGTAAACTGCGTTGAGTCTCCTTTCAGGAAAGAAGGGGGGGTGGTTCAAATCCAAACTCTTCTTCTGAACCACCTTAGGTTTCGCTGAGAGACAGACAGGGCGTACAACTCTGCTGATTCCCCTGGACTTCTTAATGGCTTTTGATACTCTCAACCAACATATCCTTCTGCATCTCTTCGCAGGGATGGGTGAGAGGCACGGCATGCCAGTGATTAAGAACATAAGAACATAAGAACAAGCCAGCTGGATCAGACCAGAGTCCATCTAGTCCAGCTCTCTGCTACTCGCAGTGGCCCACCAGGTGCCTTTGGGAGCTCACAGGCAGGAGGTGAAAGCAATGGCCTTCTGCTGCTGCTGCTCCTGAGCACCTGGTCTGCAAAGGCATTTGCAATCTGAGATCAAGGAGGATCAAGATTGGTAGCCATAGATCGACTTCTCCTCCATTAATCTGTCCAAGCCCTTTTTAAAGCTGTCCAGGTTAGTGGCCATCACCACCTCCTGTGGCAGCATATTCCAAACACCAATCACACGTTGCGTGAAGAAGTGTTTCCTTTTATTGGTCCTAATTCTTCCCCCCAGCATTTTCAATGGATGCCCCCTGGTTCTAGTATTGTGAGAAAGAGAGAAAAATTTCCCTCTGTCAACATTTTCTACCCCATGCATAATTTTAATTTCTTTCTCTCTGCTGCACCTGACATCATTTCCAAAAAGTGGCACAGCAGGAATTTTTTGTTCTGTTGGCATGTTTGTTAAAAGAAAATAACATTTAAATAGCGTATACCTCAAGGCTTTTTAAAATGTTGGTCCACTGGCTTGGTTTGTTTTTGTAGATGTTTTATTTAAAAAAAATTTGTAAACCATCTTGAATAGAACTTTTGCAGAAAAGTAGCATTGATCCTATAAGAATTGCACAGGCTCCTTTTATTTTTATGTGCTAATTTTAGGGCTTATATATGTTATTGTTCTAAATTTTGTAATTTTCTATTGCTGTTTATCTGCATATGTCTTGATTTTAATTCAAGATTTTTATAATGTTATAATGATGCATTGGTTTATGCTCCAGACCTTTGGTCAATAATAAATAAATAAATAAATAAATAAATAAATAAATAAATAAATAAATAAATAAATGATGGCACAGGAATATCTGAAATAAATCAAAATATATGCTAGAAATAACCAGACGTTGTTATACTTTGATGGGGGTGAAGAGCCAGTTTGGCAATTCAAGCTTAGGCTGATTCCGCATGGGCCAAAAACAGTGGGGTGAAAACAGTGTGAAAACAGTATAAACCCTTTCACACCGTTTTAAACCCTTTCACACCGTTTTCACACCGCTGTTTTTGGCCCATGCGGAATGACCCCCTTAGTCAACAAAAGGGAGAAAAGAGTTTTTGGAATTGTCTGGCAATGGAAAGCCACAGTTGGGAGTGGGAAAGCATCTTCAAGGGTATGCTGGGTTTTTTCCCCCAATAGAGCCAAAAGACCAGTGCCATTCATTTAGATTTCTGTTTTCCTCATATATGTCTGTTGTGAACATCTGTAACTTGTACACCCTGGCCTTGTTTAAAAAACGACGTCACACACACACACCCTTAAAAGAAAATTAGCCTCGTCAAAGGCTACACCTAAAATTTTCTGTTGCTTAGTGAGACAATGGGGCTTTCCCCACCTACCATTTGCTGCGCGCTACTCCAGGAAAGTAGTGTGGGGTCCAGCGGCGCTCCCCACTTGCAAGGGTGGCAACCACGAAGCCGACCCAACGCTGCCGCTCTCCCGCCCCTTCAGCGCGTGTCATTTTTGGCGCTGAAGGAACGGCACCTTCTGACTGCCCCGTGCCGGGAGCGCGCTGGGAGTAGCACACCGCAAATGGTAAGTGGGGAAAGCCCCAATATTGATCTTCTTTAAGCCTCTCTCCATTTTGATTGATTCTGACCAGCTGACGGTTTCTGATGCAGCCCCTGTCCTCCCCGGTACCGTTTTGCTCCCTTTTACCTGTTTAGGTACAATATTTCATTCGCTTCCCAAGGAGAATGAACACACATCTCCTTGCGCACTACAAGAAACCACTTTTAGACACACTTGTATTCAGCAAGAGTCTGGTTTCGTTCTGCACGTGTGATGACCTGGTTGAATGGGAGCATTCATTTTGTGGAAGGATCCGTAACAGCCTGAAGGCACTCAAACACCATGGTAACTGGGTGCGGGGGCAGACCGGAGAATTAATGATATTATTTCTAATGACAAAAAAGTGCTTGTTCAGATGAATCAGCGCAACCCTAATGACATTTTTTTTTTATGTCCTATCATTGCCATAGCTAATTAAGTCGGAGGTGGCTGGCAGTTGTCAGACTTCTGTGGAGGAGCTATTTTGGCAGGCAGAAGGATCGAAGTGATGGCCATGAGAAAAGGGGGAGGTGCCCCCACATACTTCCTCGAAAGGGAAACCTCAAGAACATTTCTAATCTGTGGCAATGGGTCCAAGTGAAGCTGTTACCACTTTGCTCTGGTGCTGCCAATTTTTTTTGAGAAGATCCTGTTCGATTCCAACACAGAGGATGGGAAAAAGGATTTCAGACCTATGGTTAGCCAATATCGAATAGGGTCATGATTGATTCTGAAATAGACGCCTGAAACAACTATGTTCAAGAGCCCAGGATTTCCCAGCATTGAATTTAGGATACGATGACATTTAAGGAGCCAGAGAAAGGCAGAGAGACTTTTCAAGTTGGACCATCTAGACCAAAGGTGTCCAACTCTGGTGTTTCAGATGTTCATGGACTACAATTCCCATCAGCCCCTACTGGCATGGCCAATTGGCATGGCCAATTGATGGGAATTGTAGTTCATGAACATCTGCAGCACCAGAGCTAGACACCCTTTATGTAGACTATTTGAAGCTTGATATTGTCAGGATGTGGAGAGTGTGTAGTTTGTCCTTGAGAGGTGGCTGTCGGCTGCTTCTGGCTTTCTGCCTGGGTTGGGGATTTTTGCTTGTAGGTTTATCTTTACTTGCCTGTGGGAAACTATGGCTGTTTCTGCACAGCCAAGGGAGAGAGCCTGCATCGACATTAATCATGCCGATGCAGGCTCTGGGGCCGTTTGCACAAACGGCCCCATGGGATGCGCAGCTGTTGGAGCAAGCTCTGCACAGCCACGTATTCCCCTCCCCTCCCCAGCCCCAAACACCTCCTTACTTTCTGTTGGCAGCCACAGTCAGCTCTATCGATGCGGCTCTGAGGGAGAGGAAGGGGACACGCTCCCATGGGCCAGCTGTGCAATGGGTGAAGCACACAGAGGAGACTCAGGGGGGCGTGTCCCCTTCCACTCCTCAGGGCGCACGATAGAGCCGGATGTGGAACTGCTGGCGCAGAAGGTAAGTGCGGAGGCGTTTGGGGCCGAGAGGAGGAGGGGGAAACTACCGGCTTCCACCTGCTGCCGTTTGCGTATTGCGGTGCAGATGGAAGCCAGCGCTTGCAGGCACCGGCCCCTCTGGGCGGAGTTTTGAATACACCGTTTTGGCGGGCACAGAGCGCTGCTGTATCGATTTGGCAGCGGCGCCTGTGCGAAGGGTCCCCGCCCAAACGGTGTTTTCCGCCCATGCAGAAACCGCCTATGCTTTGTTTATTCTGTATTGCTTTGAGTATTGGTTTTGTTTATTCTGGATTGGCGGGAATGTGATGTGCCGCTGTGTAAAATCTACAACCAAAGGTCTGAGGCTCTCAGACCTCGCATCGCGTGTATCTGACTACGATTGCCAGCACAATAAAGAACTGAGAACGGTTACTTTGGCCTGGACTTTGCTACCGGAAATGGAAAATAAGACAGTAGTTCAGAGTATTAATTTCTTTTTGCTCCCAAAGATGAGCTAAGGTCTTATTTTTCAGAGGATGTCTTGGCCTTTTTCTGTTCTCTGATTCGCTTTAGGGCATGCTTCCAAACAAAAACTTTGCTATGTCTTACGTTCGGGGGATGCCTTATATTTCGCACTTCAGCAAAACCTCTACTACGTCTTATTTTCCGGGGATGTCTTATATTCGGGGAAACAGGGTAGTTCGTTACAGATATGCAGCGGCATAACTAGGGGAGCTCAGGGGGGCTAGAGCCCCAGGCATCGCTTTATGGGGTCATCTGGAGGGGCTGCCCCCTCCCTTTCAACTGTGCCCCATTGAGTTTGGCAGGAGGCAGCTGTGGGGGGGAGCAGTACCCAGGGTGAGCTGTTGAGCTTGCCCTGGTGCTATTGTACACAGCTATGCCTCTGCCGATATGTCAGTGCCACACATGTCCTATCAGGTTGGGAGGGAAAGAACAGGAGCATGCTGTTTTGTCATAGCTGACATGCCGATCCACAGGAGTTTCAAGGTAAGAGGCGTTCAAAGGTGGTTTGCCATTGCCTGCCTCTGCACAGCAACCCTGATATTCTTTGGAGGAGTCCAAAGAGGTTGAAAATGTGTCACTGACCCAGGGTCACACAGCAAGTTTCCATGGCAGACTGGGGATTCGAACCTGGGTTTCCGAGATCCTAGTCCAAAACCTTAACCACTACTCTCTGTTTTTAGATTGCAGGCCACATAAAACTAAGCCACCTTCCTTTCCCGAGTACCTGCCTCTGTATGCCCCGCTTGCTTCCCTCTTTATCTGCCAAGCCAATGCCAGCCAAAATATTCCTGATTTTATGAAAAGAAATGCAGGTGAAGTATTACATCCAGACTGAGCTGACTATTGCTATTGCAGTGGTGGCGAACCTATGGCACGGGTGCCAGAGGTGGCACTCAGAGCCCTCTCTGGGGGCACGCACAGAGTTCCCCCCCACACACACATCTAGGCTGTCCTGGGCCGCTGGGCTCGATTATTAGCATTAAACCTAAGACCTAGTTTTGGGGAAGCAGTGTAGCACTGTTAAACCCCACTGATTTTCATGCGAAGTACTAAAGCGCGATCCTTTACCTGGGAGTAAGCTCGGTTGCTGGCAATGGGGCTTGCTTCTGAGTAAACCCTCCTAGGGTCGTGATTCACCCGTTGGAAGAGTTGCACGGTTGCTTCAAATCAAAGCCACCGACTGCCACCAAGCTTACTCCTGAGTAATGCACGCCTCGGACCCAACCGTTTTTTCTAAACTAAAACCTCAAT
Organism: Sphaerodactylus townsendi; assembly: GCF_021028975.2. Taxonomy (NCBI): domain Eukaryota; kingdom Metazoa; phylum Chordata; class Lepidosauria; order Squamata; family Sphaerodactylidae; genus Sphaerodactylus; species Sphaerodactylus townsendi. The sequence continues at coordinate 174,202,507 of NC_059427.1, read as the reverse complement.
ATTCAGGTTAAATTGCCGTGTTGGAACTTTACAATAAATAAGTGGGTTTTGGGTTGCAATTTGGGCACACGGTCTCAAAAAGGTTCGCCATCACTGGTCTACGAACTCCCAGAAATAAGGGCACAAGCAATAGGTTCAGCAACAAGCATCAACGTAACCACTCCCATGCCATCCCTGGAAACATCTCAACCAATCATGATATTGCCCACGAGTGATGTCCTCTTATCACCCTGCAGGGAAAGCGCCCACCAACATGCAGCAATGACAGGAACACTGTGATCAGAACAAAAAAAGTGTGTACCAAGCAATCCTAAGAACCACCTTGTGACAGAACAATAATATTTGATACAACAACAAAAAATCACATGTCAAGCACTTTCCACTGCTCGCATGTATGGAACAAGTTTCTAGGTAAAGACCCATTTGAGAGAGAAAAACCTCCCTCACCAAAATCTACACTGATACTGTCCTTATGCATTTTCATCACAGTCTGAAAGACAGAACACTTTGTAATCAGATGGTGAATGACAATGATGTTGTCTAGAAGAAGAGGAGGAGGAGGAGGAGCAGAAGAAGAAGAGTTGGATTTATATCCCCCCTTTCTCTCCTGTAAGGAAACTCAAAAGGGCTTACAAATTCCTTTCCCTTCCCCCCTCCCCACAACAAACACCCTGTGAGGTAGGTGGGGCTCCATTCAGCTCCAGGGCTCCTCTGCCAATGACTATCCTATTGTCAGGGAGGAAGGAAACATACAGTCTTTCCTGTTGCAGCAGTGTGAAAAGCTGCTTAACTCAATGGCCCTTTCCGCACGGGCGTATATGGCGCCCAGGGAGCTGTTCGCACAGGGGGCGCAGCTGCTTCGCAGCCACGCTGCCCGAGCGGCGCGAAGCCGCCGTTTTCCAACCTCGCTTCTCCAAGGCGTCTTCCCTCCCCCCCTGTCCGGTAGACCTACCTGCCCTGCGGCCCTCCGGCATGTTGCCAAGGCCTGGGGACACGCCCCCCCTGCCCTGTGACTCCGGAGCGGTCGCGCAGAGCACGGGGCTGTCCCCTGGCCTCGGCGATGTGCCAGAGGTCCGCAGGGCAGGTAGGTTGACCTGACGACGGCGCAGCGCTGCGCCGTCGTCCCGGGAGGTTCTGGGACCGTTCATGCGAAGGTTGCTGGATGATGTACCTTGTGATGGTACCCTGGGGTCAAGGAGATTGGCTTCTCAGACCAAGAGTCTGGAGGAAACCTGCACATAAAATATGTCCCTCGGAGAAAAACTGCTGCATGAATAATGCCTCCATAAGCCTCACCACATTGGCAAGAGTACCAAAGCTGAAATTTAATTTGGGGCACACTTTCAATACCTCTGTAGAAAGGCAGTGATTCTAAAACTAGGTAGTTTATTCTTAGATCCTATTCTGACACCAACTGCTACACCACACTGGCAACAGCATCACAGCTGAAATTTAATCTGGGGCACACTTTCAATACCTCTGCAGAAAGGCAGTTATCTCAAAACTAATCATTTTTAATTGTACAGATTGGGGTACCTTATTGCACAGGGGGAGTTATCTTTGCAGGAAAGCAGTGAGTGTCCTTGGTGCTTGGGTCTAGTAATAAAGGGCAGTGCAGTATGTACATATAAAGAAGTTATTGCTGGGGGGGGGGGGAATTATTTATTTTCCGATGTTATCTGCAGCGCTTTCCCCTCACACACCAACACAAACCCTTAAATAAATGTCAGCCAAAGATCTGGAGATCAGATAGAGCTGTCAGAGCTCTCTGCTGAAGGGAAATAAAAACATGGGAATTGGAAAACAGACCAACAAGGGGGAAGGGACGTGATGGTAATCTGGAACAGAGATTTCAAATCCTTTTGGAGCCTATTTTGAGATAGGGCTCCCTTGAAAGAAAAGAAGAAAAAGACCCAGATCTGCATGCTGTTCTCTGGCATTTTGTGACCTTTACCCTCTCCTCCCTACTCTACTTTTGCCAAGGTTTGCACCATCTCAGCATCCCGATTCTCTTCAGGGGCCAGGTTGGCTATTGTGGGTGTGTGTTTTCATCTTACCTACAATGACTCACTCATTTTGTGTCATCTGGAGCTGTCTGCTTGGCAGTTTAATGTGATGCATTTTGTTTGTGTTCCATGGTCAGGAGGATCTTGGGAAGGCTGAGGGGTGGAAGAAGGTTGCGGTGTTGAGTATTATAAGAACAGGAAAATAGCCTGAATATTATATTTGATATAGAAGAATCAGGGATCTATATAAACTGAAAATCAAGGAGTCTCTCTCTGGCCCCTTCCGCACACGCAAAATAATGTGTTTTCAAACCACTTTCACAACTGTTTGCAAGTGGATTTTGCCATTCTGCACAGCTTCAAAGAGCATTGAAAGCAGTTTGAAAGTGCATTATTCTGCATGTGCTGAATGCCTCTCAGTAGTAAAAAGTAATTTGTTAGCAAAGGTACAAAGTAGGAAGACCTTATCATATCACTAAGGCATTGATAACATCCTGAAACAGGACAGGACTCTAAAAACAGCATCTCCTAGAGTCCAAAATACATCCTCAGCTAGGTAGAGGAACTTAGTTAATAAATACAGATGTCAAATAAATGGTTAAAGGTTAGAAGACAGGTAAAATCTAATGAGATAATTAAAATGTGTTTTTCTATATTTTAATGAACTCGGAAATGATAGTGAAATATATGAAAAGGATAGATGTATTTTATTTGAATTACATTATAAGAACGACTATAATCATTTTAACTGTTTTTAGTGAATGACATGTATGTGAAATCATTTAATCATGGAAGAGGTTGCTTTGCACCATAGTCCTCTTCAGGAATGTTGGAAAGTGGATAACTTGGTTAAAAGGCTGAAAATAGTTTTATTGCCTGACCTATGGAGAGGAACTAGCATAGCGGAAATTTATGTTTGTGTTAAGCTAGCAAAATTTGTGTTTGTGTTAAATTGTTGGACTAGCAAAAATTAGATTTTATGGTAGAAGGTATGTACACAAGAAGATCATGACGTATGCATTTTGAAAGTATAAGAATCAAGATTTGTGACTCGAAAATTGCGTCTCAATCTTGGAGCACCCTGTTTCAGAGACAAAGGCCGTTTCCGCATGGCCATGCTGGGCGGTGCGTTTGTAACCTCTATCTGTGGGTTCTGTGGGATAGAACTTGGAATGAGTTTGCAACAACAAGTTTTAAAAACAAAATGGTTTACTTTCTTAACATATAACATATAACATCAACATTTAACATCACACTTCAAGGTCTTGTTCAGGTTGCATTTTCAAGTCCTTATATTTACAGTCTACTGATACTGCCAAGTCCAATTCTTCTTTGCAAGTGGGTTGGCTCCTGAAGACTCCAAGGGCTTGATGAACAGGATTCAACATGATGAAGGTTTCCAGGAGAACTCTCACCCATTACAACCACAAAAAACCCTGAAACAATAAACTCCAACATTTACAACATAGCAAAAATAAACAACTACCTTCCCACTTGTCCTGCGCCCTGGGCGGGGTCCCCGCCGGGACCCCGGTTGCCAACCCGCCTTCCCCTGCCCGGATGCTGGAACTCCCGGCCTCACTCCCGTTGTCCGGGGAGTGGACTAAGTGGGACAGCCGCTTTAGCCACAGCTTGAGCCGGCTGCCCACAGCTGACCCAGGGCGCGTAGGAACTGCGGGTGGGGGAGTGGGGACGTTCCCCGGCCAGCCGCTGGACTGCTGGCTGCTTCTCCCCTCTCAGCTCCTGCCCCCTCTATCCAACCACCAACTCTACCCTTCTCCAAGTCCTCCTTCCCCAACGACCGGTCCTCCCTTGACCCAGGACTTTCCCGCTGTTGCCTCCCCTGTCTCCTCACGCTTTCTTTTTCCCCTTCTTCTTTCCACACACCCACCCTCCTTCCCTCCTCCTCCTCTGTTCTCTCCCTCTTCGTTCATCCCCTTCCTCCTTTTATCCCCGCCGCCGGCTGCCTGCTGGATAAGAACCCCGCCCCCGTACTCAGCCCACCCGGGCTCAGCTGGCCCGCCAGGCTCAGCTGCAGCTCAGCCCCGTCGGCGCTGGGCTCCCGGCCGCCAAGGCTCCCGCGCGCCTCGCCAGCTGGCGAGAGCCCGGGGGAACGTTCCCGTCCCCCGTCGCCCTGGCAGCCGGCCCCGGAGCGCTCCCGCATCTTGCCGGTGTCGCGACGGGGTTCCCCCGCCGTCACGCCGCCCTGAGGCGTGGGGGAAGCGTCGGCCGACCGCGGGCGGGCGCGCAAGTCCGGGGAGGGGGTGGGGGCTTTCCCCGCTCCCGGACAGGGTTCCCCCGCCGTCACGCCGTCCTGAGGCGTGGGGGAAGCGCCAGCCGGCCGCGGGCGGGCGCATGAGTCCGGGGAGGGGGTGGGGGCTTCCCCCGCTCCCGGACACCACTAGTTCCCAACAACATTGCAGTTACCTTAACAAAGTGTTAAGGGCTTATACCAATCAAGATCCGAGTCTGGTAGCCTTGTCTTCTCCAAACTACATGAGCTCTGCAGCCTCCTCCTGCTTTGGGTCTCCACCCCTTTCTGGGTCAACCCATTCTGAGCATGGGGGTTACACGTTGGTGTATACAACGCCGACACACACACATCCCGGTAAAGGCAGAGAAGACGGCGCAGCGCTGCGCCGTCGCCCGATCAACGTACCTTCCCTGCGACCTTCCGGCGCGTCGCCCAGGCCAGGGGACATGCCCCCCTGCCCTGCGCGACAGCTCTGGAGTTGCAGGGCAGGGGGGGGCGTGTCCCCAGGCCTGGGTGACGCGTCGGAAGGTCGCAGGGAAGGTACGTCGATCGGGAAAGGAGGGGGGATGGCGCCTTCCAGAAAACCTCGCTCAGGGAGCAAGGTTTAGAAACAGCAGCTTCGCGCCACTGGGGGGAGCGAGGGCAGCACAGCTGCGATGCAGCTGCGCCCCCCATGCAAACAGCTCCCTAGGGACAGTGTTTTTGCTGTCCCTAGGGCGCTGTAAACGGCCTGTGCGGAAAGGGCCAGAATCTGAACAGTAAAAATCCTCTCTTTAAAACCTAAGTCTGTGGAAATGTCCTTTCTGTCTTTTAAAATGTGACTGATCTGGACCAGGAATATACTGGTCCAACAGTATATTGATTAAAATAGCAGAGTTTGCCCACTCATGGAAGCATGATATTGAGTGCAGTAAAATCAGTCCTCCCAAGATGTAAAAACGAAAAGGTAAAACTTACATTCATTCAAGTAGGTTCTGTTCTTGTTGCAGTTGAAAGAAAGATAGAAATCTTAATCAAGAGAATGCATTTCCCTATGTAAGTGACCAGCTATTTCGGCATCACTTGAGTGCAAGTATGGAATATTTGCTTCTACAGGAGAGACCCCTTTTAAAAATCTGACAACATGCAGGTCCATGTGGGTCAGAGGGTAACGCCCAGGTACAGACAAAGAGAGGAACATCCCATCCAGAGATAGCACTTATACACTTAGGCCCCTTCTGCGCATGCAAAATAATCCACTTTTAATCCACTTTGCATCTGGATTTTACTGTGCGGAATAGCAAAATCCAGTTGCAAACAACTGTGAAAGTAAATTGAAAGTGCATTATTCTGCATGTGCAGAAGGGGCCTTAGAGAGATTTTGCACCCCACAATGTCCAGGCATGCTAAATCACTCTCACTCCAACATGTAGTGGATAGACTCTTGTTTTCTTCCAGTCCTGGGGTTCCATGTTGGAAAGGAAAAGGAAACAGTGGTCATTATACCCCCTCTCCTATTTACATTTCCAGCATAGTTATCAACAAATGGGGTGCTGTGTGGTTTCCGGGCTGTATGGCCGTGTTCTAGCAGCATTCTCTCCTGATGTTTTGCCTGCATCTGTGGCTGGCATCTTCAGAGGATCAGATCCTCTGAAGATGCCAGCCACAGATGCAGGCGAAACGTCAGGAGAGAATGCTGCTAGAACACGGCCATACAGCCTGGAAACCACACAGCACCCCAGTGATTCCGGCCGTGAAAGCCTTCGACAATACATTATCAACAAATGGTCAGGAATGGTCATGAAACAGATAGCAGTCAAGGCACCTGAATTTGGGAAGCCAACTGCATTTACTCAGAGCAACCTGAATGGTACTTAATTTGTCGAATATATTCTAATTGCAAAACTGGACTTTCGCTGATTCAGATTTAAATATCTGAGAGGGACGGGAGGGGCCGATTGCATGCTGCTTGGTTATAAGCTAATATATGATGGCATAAAAACAGGGCAATGTACTTCATGGGTAAGGACTGCTACTCTATGTTATATGTTTTCTACACAGAAAGGACTCCAGTGTAGGGAATGGCATAGAATCCACATAGACATTCACAGGAGAACACTGTGTGTAAACACAAGACGCCATAGCTATTGGCATTCTCATGCTTCAAAATGCACTCCTGTGAAACCATAATTTGCATGCTATTTCCCACCGTTCATGTTAGAGGATGGTGGTATATGATAATGAACTCACTCCAAATAGCGTTTTTTAAAAGGGACAAAAAGTCTTATTGCACCTTTTGGAGATTTTTCATTGTTCTGCTGAACCCAGGCTTGCTGTGTGACTATAGGAGCAGCAGTGGCATAGGAGGTTAAGAGCTTGTGTATCTAATCTGGAGGAACCGGGTTTGATTCCCAGCTCTGCTGCCTGAGCTGTGGAGGCTTATCTGGGGAATCCAGATTAGCCTGTGCACTCCCACACACGCCAGCTGGGTGACCTTGGGCTAGTCACAGCTTCTCAGAGCTCTCTCAGCCCCACCCACCTCACAGGGTGTTTGTTGTGAGGGGGGGAAGGGCAAGGAGATTGTCAGCCCCTTTGAGCCTCCTGCAGGAGAGAAAGGGGGGATATAAATCCAAACACTTCTTCTTCTTCTCTTCTTCTACTATACAAGAAACATTTGCTGCTCTGCGTGAGTTGATCAGCCCGTTCCGTTTCAGGGTTCTTGAAAGCAGGTGGCGATGCACAGAGACGTTGTTGAGAATGCGCTGGTACCAACGGAGCAGGCAGATTCTTTGCAGTGGATGAGTCAGAGTTCTCATACGTGGCTTCAGTTCTTAGTGCTTCTCACGGCAGCTACATCACCCACGTCTGAGCCAGCGAGTCAGAAACCACCAAATGCCACAGAGGATGAAAGAACTGTGTTTGGAAACAACACAGCTGTGCAAATGTACGCCCAAAGGCCCTGTGAGCTCAGGGGTCAGGCCTTTAGTACAGAAAATGCCACAGCATGATCGATTAAGCAAGGCCATCACGGGAAACAAAAGGCAGGTATCCTTGCTTTCTCTTCTTGCTACAGCCAGCCACACTCTGTATTGATGCCCGAAGCAGCACGTGGATGCCTGTCTGGTGTCAGACCTCCTGGCTTCTCCGGACCTTCCCCGGCATATCCCAACACTTACCAGGCTGCTGGGTCAGGCAGCAGAGCACTGGTTGGGATGCCTCTGGTAGGGGGACTGCCAACAACCCCACCCTTACATGCTGTGCCCAAGGAGGTCTTGGCCAAGCAGAGCCAGCCGACCTGCAGCACAAGGGCACCCGGAAGCCAGCTACCAGGGCCTGAAGCACAGAAGTGGCAGTCCCCCTGGGACCAGTCAGTGGTGTGACTCAAGCAGCAGAGGAGGATGCAACGGGACAGGCCTCCCCGCCCCGAAGAACAATGGCAATGGGGTGGGGGGTGGGGAATCACAGGCAAAGGGAAGGAAGGGAGAGAGAGAAAAGGAAAAAGATACAATGGGGGTAAGGTGGAGATTCTAGCCGGCTGACATGAATCAGAGGAAGAGACACAAGATGGCTGGGGAGGAAGACAGCTAATGGGACAGAGCTGCTCAGCCGAACCCTATAGCCAAGTGTGTCAGGACCTCCAATTGAAGAGGCCAACCCTCATTCTGAGGCCAGGCAAGGACTCCCAAGACCAAGGCAGAAGGAAAGGGTGCAGGGGCATGGGCCATGACCAGGTGCAGGGGCATGACCATAGTCTTGTTCCTCACTGCTGACAGAAGTATAAGGATCTCCACTGAACTGGGTTTCTCCTGATTTCCCCACTTACCTTAAGCCCCGCGCCACTTGAGGAGAGTAGCGCGGGGTCCCCCGGCACTCCCCACGAGAGGGGCGGCGACAGCACAGCTGCCCCGACGCTGCCGCTGTCGCGCCCCCTCAGCGCGCAGCATCCCTGGCGCTCTTGCAAAGGGCGCCTTTTGATGACCCCGCGCAGACCGCGGGGTCGTGGGGACGCCCGGGCGCACGGCATATGGGGGATCAGGGTGAGTGGGGAAACGCCCTATGTTCACACCCTCCAAGACTTTCCACATGGAAATGAGACACTCCAGGTCAAGTGTACCTAAGGGGGCCAGGGGTGAAGGTCATGGAGGAGAATGCCAGTGCCTAAAGTTGGCATGAGCTAGGCAGAAGGGCATGAATTGGGCATGGGGTCAAAACAATCCAGCCCGCAAAACACATCGTAAGCAAAAAGCAGGAACTAATGAAGTGTATACAGAGCAAAATGGCATTCAGCGTTTGCGATCTGTCATTTGAATGTTTATTTGATCCAACTATTTTTATATTATTGTTACCCAACTTGGGTCCTGAGGTGCTCAGAAGAAAGGCAGGCATATACACATTTTAAACAAATAAATAACTCCAGATGACACAACCCAGAGGACATCACATACCAGACATGGTCTGAAGACATATAAAACAGCAGTCTTGCTGAAGCAGAGTGTGTCAGGATCCGGTCAGAACCTGGGTAGAACAATTGAGTCCCTGAGAAAAAGGCAAGAGAGAAATGTAATAAATGCATTTTAAAAAATAAAAATAGCATGATAGCACCCCGAGGACTAGTAGATTTCTTGTAGGATAATTTTTGGTCGACTAGAAGGCATTAGGGAAAGAGGAAGAGCAAACATGGGATGGATTGACTGAGTAATGGAAGCCGTGGCCTTCAGTTTGCAAGACCTGAGCAAGGTTGTTAATGACAGGACGTTCTAGAGGGCAGAAATTCAGCAACTAGTGTGATGCAGTAGCAAAAAGGTCAATCTGGTGTTGGGTTGTATCAACAGGGGCATAACTGTAGGATATATAAAAGTGGGGTGCTGATTCTAGCAAGACACCCCAATCATATATACCAGTGATGGCGAACCTATGGCACGGGTGCCAGAGGTGGCACTCAGAGCCCTCTCTGTGGGCACACACAGAGTTCATCATGTGGGGGGGAAATCGCCCCCCCCTCCCACACATCTAGGCTGGCCTGGGCTGCTGGGCTAAATTATTAGTCCTAAATCTAAGACCTAGTTTTGGGGAAGCAGTGTCCGTAACCCTGTTAAGCGCTGTTAAACCCCACTGATTTTCATGCAAAGAACTAAAGCACGATCCTTTACCTGGGAGTAAGCTCGGTTGCAGAGCTTGCTTCTGAGTAAACCCTCCTAGGGTCGTGATTCACCGGCTCAAAGAGTGGCATGGTTGCTTCAAAGCAAGCTACCACCAAGCTTACTCCCAAGTAACGCATGCCTCAGAGCCAACCGTTTTTTCTAAACTAAAACCTCAGTATTCAGGTTAAATTGCCGTGTTGGCACTTTGCGATAAATAAGTGGGTTTGGGGTTGCAGTTTGGGCACTCGGTCTCGAAAAGGTTCACCATCACTGATATATACTTAACAGAGTAGAACAGAAGAGACAGATTCTCAGTTGATTTTTACATATAACTTCACTAACTGTAAGGAAAGGTTACATGGAGATAAAATAAGAAATCCTTTCTCTCCTGTTACACATCTACATTACTATACATTTAATGACATCTTGCTAATTATGCGCTGTCCTCCATGTCCTCGTGTCTCCATTCTCTCTTCAAAGAAACCAAGTTTATAATTTCTGATGTACGTGCTCACTAACATTTAAGCAATGGCTGTCTGACTGACCAATAGCTAATCAATAGATCAGGTCATAAACAGTGACTTCAGCGACTTGTTTACATACAAACAAACAAGTTAATCCTAATAATAGGAGCAGCAGTGGCGAAGGAGGTTAAGAGCTCATGTATCTAATCTGGAGGAACCGGGTTTGATTCCCATCTTATTGTTTATATGATTTAGCCATCTTAGAGATGTTTATCCCAAAACCTGGGTGGTATCAATAAGAGACTCTCCTGATAATACATCCCATGTTTGGTGAAGTTTGGTTCAGGGGGTCCAAAGTTATGGACCCTCAAAATGTCGCCCCCATCTTCTATTAGCTCCCATTTGGGAGTCCATAGCTTTGGTCCCCCTTGACCAAACTCCACAAAACCTGGGTGGTATCAGTAGGAGACTCTCCTGATGATACCACCCAGGTTTGGGGAAGTTTGGTATATAAGGTCCAAAGTTATCGACCCTCAAATGTGTAGCCCCCATTTCCTATTAGCTCCCATCAGCAACAATGGGGGTTGGGTCACTCCCTTTGGGAGTCCATAGCTTTGGACCCTCTTGACCAAACTTCAGAAAACCTGGGTGGTATTGTTACTGCCAGGAAAATAAACAAAATATTTTCCTAAAGTCTGGTTGCCTGGCTACACTGGCTCCATGCCCGGACACGGAGACTTGTGTGTTTCAGAAACCTCCATAAGGTTCACAAAGAACATATATGTATGTTTGTGCCATGCTATATGGTTTCCCTCTTGTTTATTGCACCCCCTTTTCTTATGTGAGTTCCCTCTTGTTTATGCCATTCTAGGATGTAATAAAAGCCCTCTTTAGTTGAATGTATGATGTGCCTGCTATTTAGGATTTTAGCTTAATAAGGTTCCTCCAGTTAAGTTTAAGGTTTTGTTATTGTTAGGTTTAGGAAAGCTTGCCTATAAGTATATGTGTTTACCCTTTTAAGGTTTCCCTAACGTTTAAGTTTAGAAATGTTATTTTTGAAATTTGTGTCTGATGGCCAAAGCAGTGGCCAGAAAGGTTTGATATTAAAGGACAAGAACGTTGACTCTGGAATGCAGCTTAGACCAACGTCCAGCCAACCCTTTGACAAAGACAAAGACCCTCTTTGGACTTGCAAATCGGATCTGTTGCCAGCACCCAAAGGTCCCCAGCCGTTAGGAGACGTGCAGGGACCACCACTGGACAGTTTGAACTTTTCTTTGTTACAGCAATGCGAGGCGGGAGCCCCAGGGCATTACTAAAGGGTACAGCCATCTGATAGCAGAGATAGCTGGGCGCAGTAGTGAACCCACCTGGAGTTTTCTGAATGAACGTTATCTGCTTTTCGTTCAGCACCTGTGCGAGGTCTCTCGGGAAGACGCTTGACAGCAAGATTTGTAATCTTTTCAGAAGTTGTAAATGCATCCTGTTTTCGTGTTGTTTGTTTTGATTGGTGTTTGGGTGAGGGACTTGCCCCCTCACCTCCCATTTCCTGCCCCTTTGCCCCCTTTGAAGTTTGGGAATAAAAGTTCTTGCACTGCATTGCAAAGCGCGATTCTCTCCTGACCGAGCTGTGACCGCCACTTGCAATAAAAATCCTGTTGCTTTGAAGAACGCCTGCTTCCTGCGCCTCATTAAGTTGCTGAGCTGAAATCACTTATTGTTACCTGGCAAACAGCGGTAACAGTATCAGTAGGAGACTCTCCTGATGATACCACCCAGGTTTGGAGAAGTTTGGTTCAATGGGGGCCAAAGTTATGTACCCTCAAATGTGTAGCCCCCATCTCCTATAAGCTCCCATTGGAAACAATGGGGGATGGGGCACCCCCTTTGGGAGTCCATAACTTTGGACCCCTTGAACCAAACCTCACCAAATTCGGGTGGTATCATCAGGAGTGTCTCCCAACAAATCCCTGAAATTTTGGTGCTGCTAGCCTGAAAACCGCACCCCCTGCATGCCAAAAACCGAAAAAACACTAAAAAATTCAAAAAAAAACCACAACCGGGGTGAGGAGCTTTGGACATGTAATGGGGGGGTTTGAACCCGAGAAGCCCCCCCCCCTTACCTACGTCCTTGCCACCCATTCACTGTGCCACTACAAATGACATGATGGTGAGACCCAGGAGTTGTAGACTCTGTGACTGTGATGCATAAGTATCTGTAGTGCAGAGTTTCAAAATCAAGTATTCATCTTTCTAAAGATATTGTGTCAACGTTAAGTGCCATCGAGCAATTTCCAACTTACGGAGACCCTATGACTTAATGACCTCACAAGCATTCCATTGTTAACAGCCTTGCTCCAGTCTTGCAAACTGAGAACCATGATGATATTGGAGGGGCAAAAACCATCCTTCAAGAACACTCTTCTATAAAAAAGATGGGAAACAACCATTGCTTCAGCTTTTACAACTGGTCATCTACAACAAACACAGGAATTTCAAGACGAGACTAAGGAACAGTAACTAGTGTCTGGTCAGGAGAGAGTTCAGAGAGGGTTCAGTTTTTTTGTTTTGCCCAAGTATCTTTAAGGAACTTAAATTGCTGTCTACTGAATACCCAGTATTTCTGTTTTAGATTATGTGCACTGGCAAGTAAAAATAATCCCATTAACGTCGGAAAATATGGAATAACCCAGGAAGTTGAACTAATGCTCCACAAAGGCAGAGATAGTTAATTACCATGGGCGAAACCATACACACTGTAACAAATGCCACTAACACTGGGCTTTTCAACAAGAGTTGTTTACAACATATCTTGCTGCCAAATGCTTTTTTTCTTTTTAGTTCTGCACATTTTTTTCCTTCTATTTGGTTCCAGAAATGTTTTCCCATTCACTTTTCCTCCATGTTTTCCTGAGCATTTTTACTACAATGTCTTTGGTCGATTCCCCACGGTCAATTAATCGCATGATACTCATGCAAAATATCAAGGTTTCAGCAAGAACTCCCCACTGCTTGAGCGATGAACAGGGATTCATCCCATTTCTGGCACTCATTCTCCACCTTATCCCACGTCCCGGCAGAACCTGCTTGCAAGTACAACTTTTTCTTTTGGCACGCTTTCGATCTGTTTTGAGGGGAGGAACGGGGGTCCAATCTGTGTTTAAAATTCCCGCCGTGGAGCGTGATGCAACCAATCAGTTCTCGGCAGGCACTGAGCAATGCACGTGCAGCCTCTTCCGGGGTTCGATTTCACTGTTGGTCTCGGCAAGAGACGTTAGCATAACGAAAAATTGCTTAAACGATTAACCGTTCACCCTTCCAAACGAGCGAAAACCCGCTTACGCGTCTAAACGCTTAAACGTTCATCCTTGCAAACGTTTTCCCGCCCCAAAAAGGTCCCGCCCCAACACGGCACGCCTGCCAATCAGGAGAGACCCACAAAGGAGATTGAGTGGTAGTGGGGATTGCTACATTTCTGGGATCCAAGATAGGCCTGAATACATGTTGCGGTGGGGAGGTTGAAACCCTGATGAAAAGGTGCGGTTTCTTTACAAACTTGGTTTGATCTCGATAGAATTTCTCCGTGGGGAATCGACCTTTTTTTCCTATCCATTTTTGAGCCAGCTTCCCTTAAGCATGCAATCATGTTGAAAAGATCTTTATTTCTCCACCTCACCAAACACCCAACCCTCATCCATGCCCCATGCAGTATCTCAACCTCCCCTTCAGTCAGTTTCTCCTCCCTCTCATCCTCTGTTTTTGAAACTAATTTTTAAAAATTCTTTGTCATATCCTGAGACTGTGGTATAGATCAGGTAATAAATGTAAATAGAACAGAATATTCACATTAGTAATGTAACCAAAGGGCACAGACAGGAGCCAGGATGATTGTATGAGCGTCAATTTTATCCCAAAAGAGTGAGTTCACATTCAGACAAAGTTACAGTGTGTCTACGGGTGGGGGTGGGGGCTGAAATTGACAAGGAAAGTTGCTTTTTCAGGAGGTTATCAATAAGGGACTGCAGCAGCAACTTGCCATCGTTACTACAGAAATCCCTTATTCCCCCACAAAAATAACTTCCCTTGTCAATTTCACTTGCGCCAAACTACCTGTAATCCCCATCAGTCTCACTCCCTTTCTGTACTGCTTATGTTTGCTGCTTGTGCTTACTGCTAGGAACAATTGAGGCAATACACAGAGCAAGTATATGTCCTGGGGATGGGGGGATGGCAAAACAGTTCAGCAGTCACAGTTAGAAGCACAGACCCCCCAACCCCCACCCCTACCCCTCCGCTTGCTTACCTGGGTGGGGCACAATTGCCTATACATGCCAACTGGAGAACCGGAGTCCTCCCTTTGTTATCTGTGCTCTGAGGCAGAAGACAGGGATGTGAGCAGAGCAGTGACTTAGATGACAACGTTCTCCCCTCACCCTATTTCTGCCAGGCATTCATTGTGTAGAATACCCATCACCAAAATCTTCCGCATGGGCTTGGTGTAGATGGCAGGAGGCTGAAGAAACAGAACCCGTGCCACACTCGGTCGCCTGCATGACAGGCATCCTGGTTACACAGATCTTAAGGGTGCAGCGGCTTTGGATGCTGACTAAGCCCTACTCTTTCCCTGACACTGAGTGGAAACTACCCAATCCTGCACTGGTGCTGGGACAACCTGACACCACATATTTTCAGCTTAATCCATCTTGTATTATGTGGAGGCTTAGATTTGTGCCCTAGCGCAGTTGTCTCCTCCATCCAGCAAGGTTCTAATAAAATAATAACAATAACAATCATCATCATCATCTTCTCCCAAAGCAGAGACCACCACAAGTGTGAGGCAACAAATATGCATACAACATTAAAAAAAACCCTATTCTTGTTCAATATTTTCCACTGCTATTATAACCCTCCCAGCCCCACCTTTCATTCGCTAATGCCCCTGTCTTCCATCTACGGTGGGTACGATAACTACAATTTCATTCAGTGGATGGTAATGATTATCAATTATTTTTACTGTACAAATTATATACTCCACTTGTCTGTCCTCATTAGGGCCAAGTTAGCTAACAAATTAAAAATATACAATAATAACATCGCATCTTGAAAATCTTTCAAACCGACAAAAAGCACATTGTTGAAATAATTAAAATCGGAGCTAAAATGTCAGCATTGGGCAGTCCCATGTAAAGCTCACTGGCAGTAATCTAGATGTAATCAGGGCATGCATCACAGTAGCAAGACTTTTTATGCCCAGGAAAAGCCGCAGCTGGCTAAACAGTCACCGATGGTAAAAGGAACTCCTGCTACAACTGCCACCTGCTTATCTAGCAGTAGGTCTGAGTCTGAAAGAGCCAGCATGGTATAATAGTTAAGAGTAGGCGGACTCTAATCTGGTGAACTGGATTGGTTTCCTCACTCCTCCACATGAAGCCTCCTGGGTGACCCTGGGCCAACCACAGTTCTCTCAGAACTCTCTCAGCCCCTCCTACCTCACAAGGTGTCTGTTGTGGGGAGAGGGATGGAAGGAGTTTGTAAGCTGCCTTGAGTCTCCTTACAGGAGAGAGAGGTGGGGTATAAATCCAAACTCCTCCTCCTCCTCTTCTTCTTCTTCAAAGCACCCCAAAACTGTGAAGGAGCATAAAGATACATCGGTTTCCTCTTTGCCAATACAGTGGAACCTGGGTTTTCATTGCCTTCGGTTTTCATCAGTTTCGGTTTTCATCGATTTTTTCAGTGAAACATTTGTCTCGGTTTTCATCGATTTGCCTCTGGGTTTTCATCGATTTGCAGTAAGGTGCAGGGATTTGTGGAGAAAAATCACCCGGACAAAGCTGTTGCAGGCCGTGTCTGCAACTTGTTTAATGATGATGTCTTGCCCCATTTCAGGCAAATCTTAAAGAGGAATCAGAAACAGACCTCTTTGGACAGCTTTCTGGTGCGACATTGGTCCACTGGCTCAGAAGCTGGTCCTAGTGTTATTATTTGTTACTGTTTTCAGCATTAAACACTATGTTTATTTACCAAAAATGTGTTTTTGGTATGTTTTTGGAGTGCCTAGAACGGATTAATTGGATTGACATTGATTCCTATGGAAAAGTTTGCCTGTTTTCATCGGTTTCAGTTTTCATCGATTCTTTTCAGATGGATTACCAACGAAAACCAAGGTTCCACTGTACATGTCTACATCATTGTTCTTTATGTACATGTCTAGTGTAAAGTCTTGTGAGCCTTTACAAACAAAATAAATTAAAAGCTTTACAAAATAATTTTTCTTATAGACACATCTATACAGAGGTAGTTGGCACAAGTCCATTTATGTCATTGGGGCTGAGTTAAGAACATAAGAACATAAGAACTAGCCTGCTGGATCAGACCAGAGTCCATCTAGTCCAGCACTCTGCTACTCGCAGTGGCCCACCAGGTGTCTTTGGGAGCTCACATGCAGGATGTGAAAGCAATGGCCTTCTGCTGCTGCTCCTGAGCACCTGGTCTGCTAAGGTATTTGCAATCTGAGATCAAGGAGGATCAAGATTGGTAGCCATAGATCGACTTCTCCTCCATAAATCTGTCCAAGCCTTTTTTAAAGCTATCCAGGTGAGTGGCCATCACCACCTCCTGTGGCAGCATATTCCAAACACCAATCACACGTTGTGTGAAGAAGTGTTTCCTTTTATTAGTCCTAATTCTTCCCCCCAGCATTTTCAATGAATGCCCCATGCATAATTTTATAGACTTCAATCATATCCCCCCTCAGATGTCTCCTCTCCAAACTAAAGAGTCCCAAACGCTGCAGCCTCTCTTCATAAGGAAGATGCTCCAATCCTTCAATCATCCTCGTTGCCCTTCTCTGCACCTTTTCTATCTCTTCGATATCCTTTTTGAGATGTGGCAACCAGAACTGAACACAGTAAAATCTAACTGTTAAATCTAACTGCGCAGAGTCCAGCTGATGTCAGCTTGTCCTAACTTGCTATCTACAGCAAGTGATGAATTTTTCCCCAACCTTGCTAAAAATGCTAATTGGTATGACAAACATGGCAACAGGGTCAGATTCAATTTGAGAGAATGGGGGATTTATAGGGAGGCAGAACTACAGCTTTACTGATGAAGTTCCTGATGGAAGTGATGATACATTTAGTGAGAATGCATCTGGCTGTGGAATTTGCATTTCAATTATTCATTTATGTCCTGCTTTTCTCCCTAGTTTAGACTCCAAGAAGTTGAAAACCTCATCCTCCTCTCTGCCATCTTTTCAAAACAATCCTGTGATGTAGGTCAGGCTGAGAATTTGAGGCAGGCCTGCAGTTACCCGTCACGCTTTCATGGTGGAAGTGAGGAATTTAACACGGGTCCCGCTCACCTGGGTCATGTGGGGGCCCTATTTGGCTGCCTGCTCAGCACTGTTCGCCCTGTGGATTTAAAAGGTACTGACCCAAACAGTACAGCGGATTAGTTCCACCCTTCTGTGCTCTTCCTTATCGTCCCGGGCATCTCCCTGAATTGCGACTATTGATTCCCCCGCAGGCCCCTCTAGCTTGCAAGTCCTTACGTCCACCCCTACCCCAAGTCGGAAGAAGTACATGTACATGTATATCCCACCAGGGAACACCGCCCGCTGGATAGGCTCCAGGTGGGCATAGAACCAACCACCCAAGGAGCCAGAGCTGGCATGTTTCCGCTTCGCACCCAGATGGTGATGGGCGCAAACGGGCTCCAATCAGTTTGTGTGCATGTTCCCTTTACAGCTTCTGACTTGTATAACTGGAGGCGGGAGGTTGGCCCATACTCTGCACAGCAGACATCAAGACCCGCCAGCTCACTTGGACTCCTCTGGCTGGATTCTTGCGCTTTGCCAGCATGAGCGTTTTTGCTGTGACAAGCTGCCACCAGCAGATGACCGCCTCCGCACCTTCACCTTTCCAGCAGCCGCAGCTCCCCTCCCAAGTTCCCATTGAATCTGTTTTCCCTCTGCCTCATCCTCTTCTTTGGATTTTCTGAAACCCTGCACTCTTCCCCAGCCTCAGAGCACCCCGACTACTGCCCCAACCTCAATCCCCAGTGGTCGAATCAAATTAAAGCGCCTTGCCTACCTCCCTCCTTCTGTCACAGAGCCGATCGATATTTCGTTTAAACTATTGCCTGTTACTGTATGCATTGCATCTCTCCTGTGTTTGCTTGAAAGTCCGGACCCTAATTGTTTTGGTTCTGGACATCCATGCCCTGGACCCGTCCATGGCCTGGATGCCCAGAAAAGAGGGAACTGTTACTGCCAGGAAAATAGGAAAAATATTTTCCTGAACCTGCCACTGAACTACACTGGCTAAGGATCAAAACAAAGAGACCAGTGTTGTTCAAAAGCCTCCACAAGGCTTGGAAAGAATGTGTATATACAAATGTGCTGATATTTCACATGGTTTTCTTCTTACCTTTGTCCCTTTTAAGGTTTAATGTAAGCCCCCTCAATGTTGAATTTATTAGCTGCCCAATGTTTAGGATTACACTTTAGTTAATTTAAGGTTTTGTTACTGTTAATTTAGGATATTCTTGCTTATAGGTATATGTGGTTGTACTGTATTGAAGGTTCTTTTAAGGTTTCCTCTAATGTTTAAGTTTAGAAATGTTATTTTAAATATTTGTATCTATGTGTAAAAGCTATAGCTTGTAACAGCTGATATTAAGAGTCAAGGAAGCTAGCCTTGGAGTTCAGTTTGGGCCACACCCAGTAGATCTCATTAGCGGAAACAAAGACCCCTTTGGATTTACAAATTGAATCTGATAATGGCACCCCAGATATCCCAACCGTTGAAGAACATGCCAAGATCACCATTGGACCATTTGAACTTTCTTTTGTTGCTGGACTGAGGCGCGGGAGCCTCAGGTTATAACTCAAGGAAGCAGCCCATCTGATAATCAGATTACTGGGTGCGTTAAATAGGCTCACCCAGTTTTATGAATGAACACTCTCCGCTATCCATTTCAGCACTAGCGTAAAGTCTCACGGGAAGACTCCTGACAGCGAGATTTCATGGTCCCATTCACAAAGTTGCAATTGTATCTTTCTTTTATGTGTTGATGTTTCTGTATTGTTGTACGGTAAGGAACCTGCCCCCTTACCTGCCCCCTTGCCCCATTTAATGTTTGTGTATAAAAGTTCTAGCACTTGGCTATGAGGGCGCATTTTCCCCTACCCGAGCTGTAGCAATCACTTCCGAATAAAATACTTTGCTTTCGAAGAACACCGGCTTCCTGCGCCTCACTAAGTTGCCTGAGCTGAAATCACTTAACGTTACCCGAGCAGCAGTGGTAACAGGGAGAGGAATGGAAAGAATTGGTAAGATGTTTGAGATTCCTTATAGCTGAGAAAGGTAGGATATAAATCCAAACTACTACTACTACTACTACTACTACTACTACTACTACTACTACTTAGTAGTAGTAAATTTCGTAAATTTTGTAAATTTCGTTGTGCGTGCACAATGACAATAAAATGCTTATGCTTACTATGCCACACTTTGGGTTGCCAATGGAGCGTGTTGTTCTATGAGGTTATGCCAATTACACAAAGTTACAGAACTGCAAGGCAACACCAAAAACATAAGTGGTGAATTGGCATGATTGATTATGTTGTCAGAGATTCTGGGAAACAGCATGCTTGTAATGTTCTTGGACAGATGTAGCAGATTCTGTAGCAGAGGTATAGAATATAACAACGATGTCAGGGGATTTGGGCCATTCCATAAGAACATAAGAACATAAGAAAGAGCCTGCTGGATCAGACCAGAGTCCATCTAGTCCAGCACTCTGCTACTCGCAGTGGCCCACCAGGTGCCTTTGGGAGCTCACATGTAGGATGTGAAAGCAAGGGCCTTCTGCTGCTGCTGCTGCTCCCGAGCACCTGGTCTCCTAAGGCATTTGCAATCTCAGATCAAGGAGGATCAAAATCGGTAGCCATAGATTGACTTCTCCTCCATAAATCTGTCCAAGCCCCTTTTTTTACCCATGAAGCTTTCTTACACTGAATCAAACCCTTGGTCCATCAAAGCCGATATCATCTACTCATCCTGGTAGTAGCTCTTGAAGGCTTCAGGGAGAGGTCTATCCCATTATCCACTCCCTGATCCTTAACCAAAGACACCTGTTCAGATTTGCTTTGACTTCCCTGCAAGTCAAAGCAAATCTGGGCTGGATTAACCACTAGGTCAGTGGTGGCGAACCTTTGGCACTCCAGATGTTATGGACTACAGTTCCCATCAGCCACTGCCAGCATGGCACTAGGTTAAGTATGCTGTAGTTTTAAGATAAATAAAATCCTTGCTGCAGCGTAACAATCTGAAGATGCCCATGTACGGAACATGCATGGTTTCATTTCTCACACTGAAATCCTTTTCCTTTGCTCACATTCAGAAGTTATTCCGCACTCCTAGTTTGGGGGAAATTGAAATGGGGGACAGACTGCCCAGAGTGAGAAGCAGAATTGTAGGGACAGGAAGAAAAAAAATGCTTGCAAGAGTTGTTTTTCCGTGCTTGGTCTGAATGCAAGCAGAGGAGAGAGTATGATATATGGGTCAGAGAAGAGGGGGGCACCACAGCACAGAGTGTCCACAAGTATAAATGATGCAGTGCCAAGAGGCTGCTTTTTCAGGCCACAAATTAGATGGGAGAAATAAACCAGACTTATGTTTCTTGGTCCAGTGTTCCCCCAATGCAAACAAGCCACAGTGACACCTACTGGACAACATATTCACTGCCAACACTGAACTGAGTTGTCTGGGATGTGGGGGGGGGGGGGGCAACCCTAGCTTTCTAGTTGTTCAAGGTCATCATTGCAAGTGCTGGTTTCCTTCTTCCACATGGTAGTTAGAAGAAGAAGAAGAGTTTGGATTTATATCCCCCCTTTCTCTCCTGCAGGAGACTCAAAGGGGCTGACAATCTCCTTGCCCTTCCCCCCTCACAACAAACACCCTGTGAGGTAGGTGGGGCTGAGAGAGCTCCGAGAAGCTGTGATTAGCCCAAGGTCACCCAGCTGGCGTATGTGGGAGTGTACAGGCTAATCTGAATTCCCCAGATAAGCCTCCACAGCTCAGGCGGCAGAGCTGGGAATCAAACCCGGTTCCTCCAGATTAGATACATGAGTTCTTAACCTCCTACGCCACTGCTGCTCCTGGTTACTGGTACAATCTCCACATGCAGAATTTGCCCATATAAGCAGGAGCTGAAACATGGCAGCAGAACTCCACAGCTAGCAATGGAGTCAAATCAACTGACATGCTGGTTCACGCGTGACGTTCCTTAAAAACCCTGAGTCATCTCTATGATGGGAAAGATAGAGTGTTGCTCAGACAGCAAGACAAAAACCTTTAAAAAATCATTGTGAGGTTGTTCCTCTCTCGTTGAAATCCTGTGACAGAAAAAGAGGCTCAGATGCAGAGGGGGAAACCTGCCTTTAATTCACCACCCCCAACTTTAGCAACCCAAAAGCATGCTTCAGCCCCTCCCATCATTATCCATTCACTTCTGTAAAAGCTCCTGAGATTGTTATTCATTGTGCTCCTGCCAGTACGCACAAAAGAACATCATCACTGCGCAGTCACTTTCTCCCATGTTTCGAAATAGACAAGATGTTATCTTTAAATGGGCCAATTTTTTTTTCAGGGATGTTTTTAAAAAGTGTACAAGCTTTTCAGTTACACAGAATTTTTCATCAGGCTGCATGGAACGGAAACAAATGTTCTGCTGTAGAGAATACAAGGTTGGATTAGTCAGTGGTGGCGAACCTTTGGCACTCCAGATGTTATGGACTACAATTCCCATCAGCCCTTGCCAGCATAGACAATTGGCCATGCTGGCAGGGGCTGATGGGAATTGTAGTCCATAACATCTGGAGTGCCAAAGGTTCGCCACCACGGGATTAGGTCTTCACTGCATCGTCTTCCAGCCACAGCCTTTTGAGACCTCTTTTGGTTTTACAAAAAAGCTAGAGGAAAAATGAATGTCACTACATCTCATATTTAAGACACGTTGACTTCACTGAGGTTGGCCCAAATGATATGTCATTCCCAAGCCAAGAGGAAGTGAGGGGAAAAACCAGTGAAGTTCCTGACTCCTGAGCAAACGAGGAGAACTACCCAGCGAGATGCCCTCCGCCTCCAGGAAAAATGTAACTACATCTCATATTTAAGACACGTTTACTTCACTGAGGTTGGCCCAAATGACATGTCAATCCCTCTTTTTTTTTGCATCCTATTTCTATACTTCTCAGAAAAGCACAAAACACATCCTGCTTAGCCTCAGAAGCAAGTCCCCGTGAACAAACCGGCACTTCCGAGAAATCATACACAGGGATTTAGTGTTCTCTAATTGTAAAGACTGGTTCCCTTTGCCTTTTAATCTATTAACCACACCCATTAATCTTTCAAAAAAGGTTAAAACTTTCCCTCTCTTTCCAGCATAACTGCCACTATAAAAAGAAATGCAATAGATAAAGAGTAAAGCATACTTGGTCAAACCTTTCCAGGTTAATGTATTATCAAAGGCTTTCACGGCCGGATTCAACTGGTTCTGGTGGGTTTTCCGGGCTGTGTGGCCGTGGTCTGGTGGATCTTGTTCCTAACGTTTCGCCCGCATCTGTGGCTGGCATCTTCAGAGGTGCATCACTTCCCTCTGTGATGCACCTCTGAAGATGCCAGCCACAGATGCGGGCGAAACGTTAGGAACAAGATCCACCAGACCACGGCCACACAGCCCGGAAAACCCACCAGAACCAGCTTTCCAGGTTAGTTTCCCCCTTTTTTGATCAACAGAATGATCTACAGTGGAACCTCGGTTTTCGCCACTAATCCGTCCGGCGACGGGCAGCAAAACCCGAAAACGGCGTACTCTGAGGTACGCCGTTTGTGCATGCGCACCGGAGATATTCAAAAGTCGCCTTGGAAGCCGACGGAAGCCGAGGTGACCGCCGATATCCGAGGCGACCAAACGGCCGGGGCCAACCGGCAAAGACCGAAACCATCGATCTCCAAGGACAATAAAGACGGAGGTTTGACTGTACAACCAGCTCCATAGGCTCTTTCTTGGGAGCTATTATTGGTGGCTATTATTTCGGAAGAGTGGGGGAATAAAACATACTAGGTTGTGGCTGAATCTTTGTGAGCACTTATTTAAAGTTTATTGTACCTTTATGATGTCTGTATAACAAAGAATCCCTATTATTCACAGTAAGCTGATCCTGCATCTTCTCCCCTACTGGGGAAAATACATCCTTCCTCCATTATTTATCTAGCTGTCAGTCTTAACTGTTGACATCTGAACTGTTTTTATATATAGGCCACAACAGAAATCTCATAGTGTAGCTGTCAGATTGATAAACTGAAATACACTTGTCACTGTTTCAAAGTTTCCCACTGTGCAACTAGCTATCTAAATGATGGCAACTGGTCATTTTGGACCATTTACAGCTCAGTGCTATGTAAATTTGCCTGAGCCCTACTAACAAAATGTCTAATTGAGCTTCCTCCCAGGTAAATGGTGCATAAGGACTGCAGTTTGTTTTTTAATGTCATACCATGGCAACTTCCCACAAATCCTGACCCTTACATGCAAGCACTGCTGCGAAGGTGCATCTTGGTCATCGTCTTTCTTGCAGGTACCCAATAATCAGCATATTTATTTATTTATTTATTTATTTATTTATTTATTTATTGCATTTATATACCGCCCTCCCCCGAAGGGCTCAGGAGGCACTCGTGACAAGTACAGGTGAAACCTGAAAGGTAGGTAGCCTCCTATGAATCAGAGCACTCCATTTCTTGTGGGTTCTTTCTAATTGTATGACACTGTCAAATGCCCTGTATTTTTACTTATTTATTATATACTGCCTTTTCCCCATAATGGAACATATATAACATCTCTCCTCTTAAGGCTTTGATCCTGACTTGAGGTTAGCAGTGCCAGTATTTGTTGCAATTGACTCTCAATGCTGATGTATAAGACATGCGACTTGTATTCTGCACAGTAATTTATGCATAACTTCCCACTTGAGGAACATTTCTGAATAGCCTAACTACACTACATTTGACTCCACTTGACATTATCACTTGTAACGAAATAAACAAGCTAGTCTGCTTACAGTGAGCTCAGTTACCACATGGAGATAATTACTTAACAACCCTCGGATTGTAAATCAGTGGAGGGGGCCTTTCTTGTGGTATGCCTGACAAGCTTTTCATAACCAGTATGCAGCCTTCCTTTGGTTTCTTGAGTCTGTGAACACACATCTGCCAAAATTTGCAAATTAGGGTCCTGCAAGTTTTTTTTAAATTGGCTTCCAAAAATGATTTGTTGGTGTGGTTAGTTTTACAACGGGGCCTTAACACCATCCAGCTTCCAAGTCTCTGGGATTACAATTAATAAATTATCAAAAGCTACCACGGTAGTTAAGAGGCAGAAGTTCAAGCCCAGTTAAGTATAAGTCATACATCACCCCTCAATTGCCCACAATGTCATTTTAATGGCCATTTTGGAAACCAGTTCAGAGGGACTGGATTCTCATGTTACGTATGTGCTTAGGATACGTAAGACTTACCCTCTTTGCCCCACCGTCATTCTACACTTGCAGCGTATAACCATGTGAGATGTTCTTCATTTCCCTCATTTGGTCTCTGTGCGTGGAATTTGTGTTGGATTTGAGAAGTCAGCGGACAGATTTAACCCAAGTGGATGAGAAATACTTCCCCCACTGAAGGAATACAGGAAAAGTATCATCTTCCTCCCAGTGGCACAATGGCCCTTTCTGCACAGTCTGTCTGTCTGTCTGTCTGTCTGTCTGTCTGTCTGTCTATCTATCTATCTAATTTATATACCTTGAAACCTTTTGAAGCAGGAAATAAAACATTTCTTCCATGGAGTTCTGCATTGTTTTTGTCTCCTTTGGTTCGCAAAATGTTTTATTTTAAGACACGTTTACTTCACTGTATTGTCCGATACATTTTCAAACCAGCTTCCAGGCTGTGCGTAATATCTTCTACGCTTCTCTCTGCTGTCCCTGAATATCCTCCTTGGCGCCCTTTTGGGGGCTCACTTTTAGTTCCCCCTCACCTGTATTTTAATCATTTCTATTTCTATTTAATCATTTTCTTATTTTGAGGGTGGGGGGCTAATCTTTGAGGCAAAGTGTGGAGAATCACAGCACAAAGCTGTGAAGCATGGAAACATTGTTTGGAGGCGGTCGCTGGTTGGTTGCAACAGAGTAGGTTAAAACTGAACCCATCGAAGACGGAGATCCTCTGGCTAGGCCGTGAGGGGGAGGGGGGGATGTTTCAGCCGCCGGTGTGGGAGGGGGTCATATTGGCACCGACCCCCTCAGTACGCAACCTGGGGGTCTACCTGGATTCGTCTCTATCAATGGAGACCCAGGTGGCCCATATAACCCGGGTTGCTTTTTTCCATCTTCGCCAGGCCCGGCGGTTGGCCCCCTTCCTCTCCCAGACCGACCTGGCCACAGTGATCCACGCAACGGTCATCTCCAGGCTAGACTATTGTAACTCGCTCTACGCGGGCCTTCCCTTGCGTTTGATTCGGAGGCTAAAACTGGTCCAAAATGCAGCTGCACGCCTGCTTACAGGCAGTGCCACCTGGGATCATATCCAGCCTGTGCTGCGCCAGCTGCATTGGCTCCCAGTAGAGTTCCGAATCATCTTCAAGGTGTTGGTGTTGACCTTTAAGGCCTTACGCGGCCTGGGACCTTCGTATCTTCAGGACCGCATCGCCCCATATGTCCCTATACGGCCTCTCCGCTCTGCGGAGGCCAATTTACTGGTGGTCCCTGGCCCCTCGATGATACGGCTGGCCTCCACACGGGCCAGGGCTTTTACAGCTCTGGCCCCAGCCTGGTGGAACACTCTCCCACCAGCTGTCCGGGCCCTGCGGGACCTTACTGAGTTCCGCAGGGCCTGTAAGACGGAGTTGTTCCGCCGGGCTTTTGGAGGTTCCAGCCGTTGATGGTGCCCCCCCCCCTCGTGGCCTTTACATCTATGCCTCTGCCATCTGGGGTTTGCTGATCTTCCCTCTGAAAGAGGGTTTGGAAATAGATCTGTCGGACGCCATTGCGTATTGCGTGTTGGTTTTAACCTTTATATTAGTTTTAAATTACGGCTGCTTTTAATGGTTTTAGTACGTGCATTTTTATTTGTATATGTGCATTGTATTGTACACCGCCCAGAGCCCTACGGGGATGGGGCGGTATAATAAATGGAAAAATAAAATAAAAAATAAAAATAAAACAAACTCAAAAAAGGGAAAAACCACATAATGGAGGCCATGAATGGTTTCCAGGGGGTGAGCACAGGTATTCATCCTAGTAAAGGGGGGGGGGGGGTTGACAACATTTTCAAAATGTTTTAGGCAGTTTGTGTAGAAAGGGCCAGAGTCTATTTGTCCCTTCTTGAGAGGGAACGGGCTGAACATTCAGAATGATAATTGAGGGAGACTTTTAAAAAAGCTCTATGTTGTGGTGCCCAATATTTCATTACCAAATATCAAGCCAACAGAAGAGTTTTAAGCAGCTTTATTTGCAAAGAAAGTGGAGTCGTCCCCACATGGGCAGACTCCGCCGAAACAGTATATCCACAGCACATTTATTCCCTTCTCCCAAACACCCTCTCTGTTCCCCCATTGGCTAAGGGTACTTAGAGTCACAACTTTCTGGTCTTCCTAGGCCAGTGATGGCAAACCTTTTCGAGACCGAGTGCCCAAATTGCAACCCAAAACCCACTTATTTATCGCAAAGTGCCAACATGGCCATTTAACCTGAATGCTGAGGTTTTAGTTTAGAAAAAAACAGTTGGCTCTGAGGGGTGCGTTACTTGGGAGTAAGCTTGGTGGTAGTCGGTGGCTTTGCTCTGAAGCAACCATGCAACTCTTCCAACAGGTGAATCACGACTCAGAAGTAAGCCCCATTGCCAGCAACCGAGCTTACTCCCAGGTAAAGGATTGCGCTTTAGTTCTTCGCATGAAAATCAGTGGGGTTTAACAGCGTTTAACAGGGTTACCTACACTGCTTCCCCAAAACCAGGTCTTAGGTTTAATGCTAATAATTGAGCGCAGAGGCCCAGGCCAGCCTAGATGTGTGTGTGTGGGGGGGGGGGTGCACGTGCCCACAGAGTGGGCTCTGAGTGCCACCACTGGCCTAGGCCCTATTTACATGTTCCTCTTTAATATGTGGGCCCCTCCCATATTCTTCCTGTATGTTCAGTTTGTTGTCAAGGCAGTAGTAGTTAATATGCATTAGCCTATTAAGTATGCTCAATATGTACAATCTGATACAAGAATTGCCCTTCAGCTTAGTCATCTCGCAGTCTTATCTTGTCCTGCCACAAGCATCCTCCCTTATGATTCATTTTATTTATTTATTTATTATTTGGATTTGTAGACTGCCCCATTCCCAAGGACTCTGGGCGGTGCACAACAGCGTCAGCAGATATACAATATATAACAAAGGATCACAATAGTGACCACATAAACAATTGCTACAGTTACTAAAATCCATTAAAATCCATTAAAACAGCAGTCAAAACAATAATAACTATTTATTATTATTATTATTATTAATTAGGTTTATAGACCTCCCTCCCCCGAAGGGCTTAGGGCGGTGAACAGTATAAAGAGCACAATCAGATTAAAATACAGTATAAATATAAATTAAGATGGTTCTAATAAAAATAAACCTTACCCCATTAAAATGCAGCATCAATTAATGAATTAATTAACTCAAGATGGCGCCTGCTATCAATTCCTAAAGAAAATCCCAGAGGGGGATCTTCGCATTCCTAATAGAAAACACATTTCTTATTGGTTCTGGTGGGTTTTCCGGGCTGTGTGGCCAAGGTCTGGTGGATCTTGTTCCTAACGTTTCGCCTGCATCTGTGGCTGGCATCTTCAGAGGTGTATCACAGAGGGAAGTATTACACACGAAACGTTAGGAACAAGATCCACCAGACCACGGCCACACAGCCTGGAAAACCCACCAGAACCAGTTGAATCTGACCGTGAAAGCCTTTGACAATATATTTATTTATCACAATGATGGCAAACCTACACCTGTGTCAAAAGTGACACCCCAGCATTCACCAACACCCGACAAGAATTCTGTCTGTGAAGTAATTTTTGTGATTATTTGACAATTGTTTATACAATACATAGCACCACACATGATTGGACTGTATTTTTTAAAGTGAATATGAATAGCAGGAGCCTCCAACCTATGGCTCTCCAGATGTCCCATCAGCCCCTACCAACATGGCCAATTGGCAGCACTGATGGGAATCGTAGTTCATTAACATCTGGAGGGCGAGAGGTTGGAAACCCTTCAGCAAAGAATTGCTTCTCGGGGCGGTGGGGGGGTGACACCCCAGCAAAGTCAAGATATGCATTTTCTGAACTTTGGACATCCCAAGCCCCAAAGGTATGCCATCAATGCTCTATGATCTGGCCTCTTTATGAGGCTGCTGGAGCAGTTTCGGAGAGGAGGCCGTTAGCCCACAAGCTATTAACATGCAGGACCCTAACACGACACTAGCCAACGGCTACTCCGCCCTAAACAGTAAAATGGCCGCTTTTTCTCCGCCCAGTCATGCCACATCCGGAGGTGGAGGCGACGGGACCGGAAGCAGGTCGCGTTTCCAAGATGGCGACTCCCTATGTGACTGATGAGACCGGTGAGTCGGGGAGACGCGGCTGAGACGGCGAGGGGGAAATCCGCGTTCCTGGCCACCACCCTTGATTTCTCTCCTCCCAGCCCTACGGAGGCGTCTCTTCTCTGCCCGTCGCCATGTCCTGCTCCTCCCGAAATCCCGCCCTTCCCTTTCCCATCCTTTCTCCATCTCGCCCCTCTTTCTGCGGCCATCCTCGTTGGGGGCCACGCCCCCTTTTCCACCGTCCGGTTGCGGATCCGCACTAGCCACGCCCTCTGCACTACCACGCCCCCTTCTGGGCACTCCCCGTTTAGCCCCTCCCCTTGCGCTAGGGGACCAACCTCTGGCCCCGCCTTCTGTACCTGTGCTGGCTGACCTGATCTTCCCTACCTGGTCTGCAATGGGGGACTTTGGGGGTTGATCTGGAGGCTTTTGGGGAGCTTGTTTGTAAAAATGACATGTTGTGGAAATAGCCTGAGGCACAGGGGTTGCTAATTTGGGGAGATGGGGATAGTGCCTGGAAGGGGAGAGTTTTGTTGGGGAGGGCGTTTAAAGGTGTGATGTAGGTTTGTCTGATTGGGCAAGATTTGGACATTTTGGGATTGGAACCTGAGGAGGGTGGGATTTGGGGAGAGATTTCAGTGGGGTGCCATGCCATAGTGACCACCTTCCAAAGCTTCTACTTTGTCTAGGTGAAGTGGTCTCTGTCACATGGAGATCAGATGTAATGGTGGGAAATCTCCAGCCACCACCTGTAGATTGGCAACCCTAAAATGAGTCTAGCCGCCAAAACAGCTATTTCCTCCAGAAGAACTGATCTCTGGAGATCAGTTGTAATTCCAGGAGGACTCCAGGCACCACCTGGAGGTTGGTAACCCTAGGCACCAGCAGGTAGGACTGTCCTGAGTTCACAGCACAGACAGATGAACAAACAGGCACACTTCATGAAAACGATTGTCATAAAAAAGTGTGCAGGAAGCTGCTTAAGTGTTCCTTGCTATTTAGAATCTAAAAAACTGACATGTTTTTGTTGTAGTGTGAACTTTTGGGGACCATGTGGTGGAGCTGTGGCTCAGTGCTAAGAGCATCTCCTTGGCATGTGGAAGGTCCTAGGTCAGGGGTGTCCAATGCTGACCCTCTTGATGTTCATGGACTACAATTCCCATCAGCCCCTGCAAGCATAGGCAATTGGTTTTCCCACCTGTGGCCCTCCAGAAGTTCATGGACTGTAATTCCCATCAGTGCTGCCAATTGGCCATGCTGGCAAGACCTGATGGGAATCCATGGACATCTGGAGGGCTAGAGTTGGACACCCCTGCCCTAGATTCAGTCCCAAGCATCTTCAGTTTAAATTATACCATGTGATTTGATTCCACGCTATTTTGTCAGATGCTGGTACTAGATCAGTGATGGCGAACCTATGGCACGGGTGCCAGAGGTGGCACTCAGAGCCCTCTCTGTGGGCACGCGCAAACAGAGTGCCCCCCCCCCACCACACATCTAGGCTGGCCTGGGTTTCTGGGCTCGATTAAACCTAAGACCTAGTTTTGGGGAAGCAGTGTAGGTAACCCTGTTAAGCACTGTTAAACCCCACTGATTTTCATGCAAAGAACTACAGCGTGATCCTTTATCTGGGAGTAAGCTCAGTTGCTGGCAATGGGGCTTGCTTCTGAGTAAACCCTCCTAGGGTCATGATTCTCCCGTTCGAATAGTTGCTTGGTTGCTTCAAAGCAAAGCCACCTTCTACCACCAAGCTTACTCCCGAGTAACGCACGCCTCAGTGCCAACCATTTTTTCTATACTAAAACCTCAGTATTCAGGTTAAATTGCCATGTTGGAACTTTGCGATAAATAAGTGGGTTTTGGGTTGCAGTTTGGGCACTCGGTCTTGAAAAGATTCGCCATCACTGTACTAGATCCTCGAATCTGATACATAAATGTCTGCCTAGCCTAGTGAAATCTTAAGATGCACAAGTTTTTATTCTGACGTGAGGTTCTGTAGGCCGCATGCCAAATTGTCCGATACATTCAGTCTGACCTCTTTAGGCAGAAATTTAAACATGAAGACATGATTACCAGTCCGATGCGTCTAAATAGGATGTAATCCACCAAACTCATGCTGGCAAAACATGGGAGAGCCATCGTGGTGTATTGTTTAAGAGCAGGTGGACTCTAATCTGGAGAACCAGGTTTGATGCCCCACTCCTATACATGAGCAGCGGACGCTTATCTGGTGAACTGGATTTGTTTCCCCACTCCTACATTCCTGCTGGATGATCTTGGGCTTGTCACAGTTCTCTCAGAACTCTCTCAGCCCCACCTACCTCACAAGGGGTCTGTTGTGGGGAGAGGAAGAGAAAGGAGTTCATAAGCACCCTTGAGACTCCTTGCAGGAGAGAAAGGTGTGATATAAATCCAAATTCCTCCTCCTCTTCTTCTTAAGCTGCCCAAGATTCCTGTTAATTTTTTTTTTTTTGCTGTAACGGATTTAACATGGCTACTTCCTCCAGTGTGATTACTGTATGATGGCGTCATCTCTCTAGATGCTCTGTGGCTGATATGAAAAGCATAAGTCTTCAACAAAAAATGTCAAAGGGAGACTCCTCCAACGTGATAGTTCTGAATTGGTATTTAAACTGAACTATTTCCTCTCCTCCTCCTCCCCCCCCCCCAGCCCTCCATGTTGAATAGGGACTTGGAGTTTCTCAGTCAAGTGTTAGGCTCTGTATTGTTCTTGATTTTAAATTTCACGTAATTGAATTTCACCCATTTTTTTTCCAGTTTCCTTTTTTATATCCCTGCATCCCTGCGGTTGGTTTCCTTTTTTATATCCCTGCATAAAATGAATGCATCACAAGACCTCTTTCATTATGGTCTTCAGGGTCCCCTCTGTGGAAGTCCCCAGTGACTGACACCTGTTTTCTAAATACGGTGATACGTTTGAGGCTGGGTCTGTGTAGTCCGTGTCTCAAGTATCAGGTGCGATTTTCCAGCCCGTGTGGCCTGAACAGCTTCAGGGTTCTTTACATGGCGAATGCCCACTCTAAGTGTCTTCTCTTCCCACTCTCTCTTAAGGTGATCAGCTACAAAGGGGCATATTTCATTGTTAACACCTACAGTGGCATTTCAGCAGAAGCTGTTTGTCAGGGGGATATAAGAAAGGTGGCCCCTGCTGATAATTCCTGTTCTGCAGCTGCTGAAGATTCAGAAACCTCTTGCCTGTTTTGTTCCAATGCCTACGCAGTGGCGTAGGAGGTTAAGAGCTCGTGTATCTAATCTGGAGGAACCGGGTTTGATTCCCAGCTCTGCCGCCTGAGCTGTGGAGGCTTATCTGGGGAATTCGGATTAGCCTGTACACTCCCACACATGCCAGCTGGGTGACCTTGGGCTAGTCACAGCTTCTCGGAGCTCTCTCAGCCCCACCCACCTCACAGGGTGTTTGTTGTGAGGGGGGAAGGGCAAGGAGGTTGTAAGCCCCTTTGAGTCTCCTGCAGGAGAGAAAGGGGGGATATAAATCCAAACTCCTCCTCCTCCTCCTCCTTCTTCTTCTAATAGTGCTGGTATAATGATACCACTCAAGTAAGAGATGCAGACACACCCTCTTTAAGTGCAGTAGGTACAAGTATTTTCACAGGTGTAATAAGATGTCTTGCCATACTGTTTGTGAATCAGCGTGCTTCTTAAGTTACCTTATTGTATTGTATTGTATTTATTAGATTTAGCTTTTATTGTTTTATCGCTGCTTTTAAAGGTCTAGCCATCTTATGTTATACTATGTTTGTTGTTGTACACCGCCCGGAGCCCCCTGGGGATGGGGCGGTATAAAAATCTAATAAATAAATAAAAATAAATATTCCTCCCTGATAGACATTTGCTTTTTCCATCTGCAATGTGAGGATAATGATACTGATCAACCTTATTTGTTTACTTTGTCACCCTCCTTTTTCACTGAGACTCCAGGCAGGTAAAGGTTGCAAGCACCAAGCAGGTAAAGGTTGCAAGCAGACTCCAGGCAGGTAAAGGTTGCAAGCATGTGCAAACACCAAGTCATTATAGACCCATGGGGTGATGTCACTTCATGGCATTTACTAGACCAGGGGTCTGCAACCTCCGGGGGTCTCCAGATGTTCATGGACTACAAATCCCATCAGCCCCTGCCAGCATGACCGATTGGCCATGCTGGCAGGGGCTGATGGGAATTGTAGTCCACGAACCATCTGGAGAGCCGCAGGTTGGAGACCCCTGTACTTGACAGACTATGTTTACGGGGTGGTTTGCCGTTGTCTTCCCCAGTCATCTGCCATTTATCGCAGGAACGCTGAGCCCTCATTTTATCAACCTTGGAAAAATGGAAGGCTGAGTCAACCTTGAGCTGGCTATGTGAAACCAACTTTCGTCGGGATCAAACTCAGTTTGTGAGCAGAGCTTTGACTGTGGTGTGGCGGCTTACCACTCTGTGCCGCGAAGCTCTGACAAGACAGATTGCATGGTGCACAACGATACAGTCCAATAACATGAGACAATGGAATCCAGTTCCATTATGCAGTACACAACCATTAGGAGGGCATCTGTGAAAGCATTGGAAAGTTTTATAGAAATAAATATTGTTAAATACTGCCGGGGTCATCAGATGTGTGAAGCTGCCTGTGATTTTCAATCTCCTTGAAATTTCAAAATTCCAAAAATGCATGTCTAAAAGAGGTTTGCGTGCATCCTTTGCTTCAAAACCTTCACAGGATCTGAGGGGGAACACAGAGAAGCCCTCGTGATGTGTATGAATAAAACTGGGCGACGTTCACCTGTAAACTAAAATGGTTGTAATGTTTCAGGAAAATACATCGCTTCCACACAACGTCCGGATGGAACTTGGAGGAAGCAGAGGAAAGTGAAGGAAGGCTATATCCCCCAAGAAGAGGTGCCTGTGTAAGTCAAACCATCATATTTGACATTTGCTGACATCCATAAGAAGCTTGCTCCAAATCATGTACAGTGTTGCCATCTTTCGGTGCTGGTAGATGGACCGCACCTTGTCCTCTCTTTGATGGTACAAAGAAATGAATGGATGAAGAAGAAGAAGAGTTTGGATTTAAATCCCCCCTTTCTCTCCTGCAGGAGACTCAAAGGGGCTGACAATCTCCTTGCCCTTCCCCCCTCACAACAAACACCCTGTGAGGTAGGTAAGGCTGAGAGAGCTCCGAGAAGCTGTGACTAGCCCAAGGTCATCCAGCTGGCGTGTGTGGGCGTGCACAGGCTAATCTGAATTCCCCAGCTAAGCCTCCACAGCTCAAGCGGCAGAGCGGGGAATCAAACCTGGTTCCTCCAGATTAGAATGCACCTGCTCTTAACCACTACGCCACTGCTGCTGGCGTATAAGTTTTTCATTTGGAAGGCAGGGTGCTGCCATATCTGTTTCAGTGTGGTGCAGTGGTTAAGAGCGGTGGATTCTAATCTGGAGAACCGGATTTGATTCCCCACTCCTCCGCATGAGTGGTGAACTCTTATCTGGATTGGTTTCCCTGCTCCTATGCATGAAGCCTGCTGGGTAACCTCCAGCTAGTCACAATTCTCTCTGAACTCTCTCAGCCCCACCTACCTCACGAGGCGTCTGTTGTGGGAGGAGGAAGGGAAAGGAGTTTGTAAGCAGCTTTGAGACTCCTTATTGTTGAGAGAAACGGGGTATAAATCTGAACCCTTCTTCTTCCAAGGCACATCATATATTCATCCCACCAACTTGATAGCAACAATGCTACCTATTCATTCCTTCTTAAGAACATAAGAACTAGCCTGCTGGATCAGACCAGGGTCCATCTAGTCCAGCACTCTGCTACTCGCAGTGGGCCACCAGGTGCCTTTGGGAGCTCACCTGCAGGAGGTGAAAGCAATGGCCTGCTGCTGCTGCTGCTCCCGAGCACCTGGTCTGCTAAGGCATCTGCAATCTGAGATCAAGGAGGATCAAGATTGGTAGCCATAGATCGACTTCTCCATAAATCTGTCCAAGCCCTTTTTAAAGCTATCCAGGTTAGTGGCCATCACCACCTCCTGTGGCAGCATATTCCAAATTTATTCCAAACTATTCCATATTCCTCCTGTGGCAGCATATTCTTCCTTAATTCAGCCTCACAGCAGTTGGAGAGTAAGATAGGGAGGGAAAGGCAGCAATGCTGTTGAAATTCTCGTGGTCCAGGGATTGCCCATGGGCGAAAATCCTTTTTGTGTGATCGCTTAGGGTTGAATTTGCTGTTGAATTTCAAACACGTGCTGGGAATACAACCCCCACCCCCCCACCCCCGGCTGCCATTATAGGAGCTTTCCTGAAGCTATGGGCATGTTTTATAAAGCATCACAATGGGCTTGCTTACACCTTTCATGCAGCCAAGCGACGCCTGCAATTATTGTGACATAAATAGAATTTGTAAATTCCTGACCATAGAGCCTCCACAGGTGACATGCAGATGTTTAGCAGGAGTGGCAGATGCACAACACAACACAAGCCTTTATTGGCATATAAAACAGGACAAAATGTTAAAACAAGACAAGGTTAAGAAATGCAGTTAAAACTACTAATTTCCAGTATAAAATTTGCAACAGTTTCACAAAAGAGCACATCAGAGCTGTTCAGGAGATTGGGTATCTTATAACACTCATGCCACTGAGAACATTGCAAGAAAATGGAATTCATGTATTTCATGCGTATCTTATTGTATTTAGGAGTGGCAGATGCAATTGTGCTTGGCTTTTCCATTCATTTTTTTTTCATTGTGTGGGATCCAAAGAATCACATATTAGTTCTGGGCACTCAA
This sequence comes from Sphaerodactylus townsendi, assembly GCF_021028975.2. NCBI lineage: Eukaryota > Metazoa > Chordata > Lepidosauria > Squamata > Sphaerodactylidae > Sphaerodactylus > Sphaerodactylus townsendi. The sequence continues at coordinate 174,167,177 of NC_059427.1, read as the reverse complement.
GAAGTCTCTGGGCTTGTGTTGTTCCATCATCTCTCCATGCCACATGACGGGCCGCTTCAGAAGCTGACTTGAAAAAGTGGGCGATGTACATTTGCTGTTTAAAGGAAAATTTCCACTCGGTCCTTGGGCCTGCCTAAATTATTCTTTGGAGTCCAGCTTTTGACATTTTGGAAAATACAATCGCTTTGGACAGATGAGTGTTGATAATTCCTTCCATTTCAATTACACCTTTGCACCGGCAGATTATATCTAATGAAAAGCTGTTAGCGACGGTAGCTAAATGAAGCGTCAGTGTTTCGCAGCTGGGTGCCTTTGGGCAAGAGTTGCTGGGCTGTGTGTGTTTTTCCATAGCTGCAAGATCTGATAGATTTGTAGTCTGTTGTTCTATTTTAGGCATAGACTGCTTTGCAGTTCCACAAAATGCTGGGCCACAAGTCCTGTTCTTAAAAGGGGGGGGATTTTATTTGTATTTAGATTTATACCCCCCCCGCCCAATGTTCTCTATAAGCTTTGCATGACTGCGTGGCCCCCGTGTTGGTGCTGTGCAAATAAGGAGCTGCCCAGCAGGGGGAGCTGTCCTGGATGGCTCCGTTCCGCGCAGTGTTTTGGAACTTTCTCACAGTACGGAGGCAGAATTAGAGGGTAAGCTGCCCCCGCCCCGCTACAACTGGGCTTCGGGCAGGCCACAATAACTCAAGTATACTTTTAATACCAGGAACAATTAAAACTGAATAATGTATTGTGGAAGACTTTCACGGCCGGAATCAACTGGCTGTTGTGAGTTTTCCGGACTGTGTGGCCGTGGTCTGGTAGTTTTTGCTCCTAACGCCTTGCCCCCATCTATGACTGCCAGACCACGGCCACGTAGCCCGGAAAACCCACAATAGCCAAAACAGATTATGCTGCATAAAATATTAATAAAAATGGTGTTGTAAGCACTCAGCATAGCTGACTGATTTATTTATATTATTTATAATTGAATTTATATGCTGCCCACCCCTGGGCGGTGTACAGCAGAAACAACATAACAAACAAAAGGAGCCCGATCAGAAAAAATAAATATAAAATATAAAACGGCTCTATACATTAAAATAACTAAACCCAGTTAAAAATGCAGCATACGAGATATCATAGATAGTGTCCAACAATCTAAAAACCCACCCCTGGAGAGGGGAACGGCGGGTCCCATAGATGTAATAGAGACCACCTGAAGCAGGAGGGGAAGGGGCGCCCTCAGCGGCCAGCCTCTCCAAAAGCCCGGCGGAACAACTCAGTCTTACAGGCCCTGCGGAACACACCAAGGTCCCGCAGGGCCCGGACAGATGGAGAAAGAGTGTTCCACCAGGCAGGGGCCAGGGCCATAAAGGCCCTGGCCCTAGTGGAGGCCAGCCGCATCATTGAGGGGCCGGGCACCACCAGGAGATTGGCCTCTGCCAAACGCAGGGGCCGATTTGGGACACGTGGGGTCTAACAGACCATCCTTCTGAGTCTAACAGACCATCCACAAAGAAAGTAAGGAGCGGGGGACCAAGGGAGGCATATAGAAGAATTCCTGTAGCTGGAATGCACCCTAGAATCACTTGCCTAAATGTGGAGGCTAGCTTGGTAAACCAACATGGCCCACGTCATTCTAGCTTGAGGGGTGGTGTGAAAGCCAATGTGGTGTGGTTCATAAAGTGCTGGACTGCAACTGGGGAGACCCAAGATTCAAATCTTCCCTTGCCGTGCAATACGCTAGGGCAGCGGTTCTCAACCTGTGGGTCGTGACCCCTTTGGGGGTTGAACGACCCTTTCACAGGGGTCGCCTGAGACCTTTGGAAAACACATATTTCCGATGGTCTTAGGAACCGAGACACCGCTCCTCTATGGTTGGGGGTCACCACCACATGAGGAACTGTATTAAAGGGTCGCGGCATTAGGAAGGTTGAGAACCACTGTGCTAGGGGATCATGGGCCGGTCCTTTTCTCTCTCTGCCTAATTTGTCTCATTGAATTGCTGCGTGGATGGAACAGAGGCAGGAAGAACCTTGTCATTGCCCTGAGCTCTTTAAAGAGAAGAAGAGCAAGATGAAAATGTACCCTCTGCATAAAACCTCTGATTCATGAGGAAACGGTGTCCACATCCCAGCAGCTCAGCTGCTGACTAAAACCCCTGGCCATGCACAAATAACACCATCACTGAAGGATCTGCACGCACCCAGTTTGCTGTCGGGCTCAAGTTAAGGTGTTGTTTATGACCTGTAAAGCCCTAAACAGCCTGGGACCAGACTGCCATATAGACGGCCTGGGTGCTGAGGTCACAGAGCGCCCTGCTGGCGGACCTTTCCCCCTCTGAGGTGAGGGGAGTGGGGGCTGCATGGAGGACTTTCTCTGTGATAGCCCCGACCTTATGGAATGCCCTCCCACTGGAGGTCTGAGAGGTGCAGGTATTATACATCTTTCAGTGCCTGGCTAAGACCTCCATTTTCGCCCAGGCATTTGACTGACTGACTGACTGACTGACTGACTGACTGACTGACTGACTGACTGACTGACTGACTGACTGACTGACTGACTGACTGACTGACTGACTGACTGACTGACTGACTGACGATGATGATGATGATGATGATGATGATGATGGTAGATTTCACAGCTGCCAGATCTTTAGCTGGTTGTTGGCCTTCATTACAATTCGAGCCTCACCCAGAGGCCTAGGAAGTTGTAATGTATCGGCGTAGTATTCGTGCGGATCCCAGCAGGGCTGCCTTCTGAATTTGACAGATGCTAATTTTGCCGATTCGAAGATGTTTCAGAATTATGCTGGCCCTGAGTGTTTTCGGGATGGCGCCTTAGCAAGCCGCATTGCCGATTACCACTTTCGGGACCTAACCTCAGCTGGTTTATTGTGCCATAGGCAGCTGAAGCTCCTCGATTTTCCAATCGCTGTGTATTTAGTGACCTTCTCGTGTTCTTTTTTCAATGACCCTGCGTTTGTCACCGGGCGCACTACTGTATGTCGATGATGGTCACTTTCTTGTCCTTGATCACGGTGATGTCTGGTGTATTGTGTTTCAACACTTTGTCCGTTTGGATTCGAAAGTCTGCCAGGATCTTGACCTTCTCATTTTCCATTACTTTCTCTGGACAATGTTCCCACCAGTTCTTAGCTGTTCTTATGTTGTAATTCTTGCATAAATTCCAGCGGCCACTGAGTTGTGTCTTGGCCACTGAGTTGTGTCTCTGTTTGTACTCAGTCTGGGCAATCTTTGTGCAGCAGCTGAGGACATGATCTTCAGTTTCATCAGCTTCTTTGCACAATCTGCATTTTGCATCATCTGAGGATTTTTTGATTTTGGCCTTGATCGAATTTGTTCTAATGGCTTGCTCTTAGGTGGCTAAAATCAGGGATTCAGTTTCCTTTTTCAGAGTTCCAGTTGTTAACCACAGCCAGGTCTTTTCGTTGTCCACCTTGTCTTTGATTTTCTCCAGAAATTGGCCGTGCAGTGCTTTGTTGTGCCAGCTTTCAGTCCTCATTTTAATCACATTTTTTCTGTATTCTTGTTTGGTTTTCTGGGTTTGCAGCAAATGTCTGTTCTTCACTTCAATCAATGCCTGTTCTTGACTTTCCTTCACATAATCGGCCAGTGCATGCTTCTCCTCTTCCACTGTTTTCTGTACTTGCAGTGAGCCCCTGCCTCCAGATCTCCGGGGAAGGTATAATCTATCAGTATCACTGCGTGGGTGTAAGGCATGGTACATTGTCATAAACTTCCGAGTATTTCTATCCAATGCTTCCAACTCAGCCTGTGTCCAGTTGATGATTCCCGCAGTGTACCTGATGACGGTGTTGATGGCCTTGATGGTATTCCCGCTGTTTAGTTTAGATTTCAAAATTTTCCTGACCCTCTGGGTGTACTCTCTGCTGACATCAGTCTTCACTTGCCCATGCTTGATGTTATCCAGCTGCAAAATGCCCAGGTGGCCTCTTGGTTGCACTTGTTGAGTTGGCCATCAGGCATTTCAATCTTATCACTCTCGGTGATCTTGCCCCTCTTTATTGCCACAGTAGCGCACTTTTCCAGGCCAAACTCCATCGAAATGTCTGTGCTGAATATTCGGACTGTGTTTACTAGTGACTGGATTTCTGTGTCTGATTTCCCCATACAGCTTCAATCATCCATGTATAGCCAGTTTTAATGTGAGTATTTTTTCTGGAGTCTTTGGCCGATTTTAATAGCCCAACTTTGTTTTTTCTTTAAAATTACTGTTACAGCGGTATCATGGCAATGATAAACAGTAAAGGTGATAGTGAATCACCTTGGAAAATTCCTTGCTTAATGTTGACTGTTCAAAGTTTTCATTTCCGATTGTCAGTTCCAGTTTTCCACTGTCTCATGCGGCTTTTCAGTGAATACTCGAATGTTTTGCTGATGCCAATTGTTTCCAAGCATTTCATGATCCTTCAACTATAATGGGGCAGTGGAGTCAAATGCCTTCTTATCAATCGATCCAGACCATACATCACGCGAAATTCGCTTCTTCGATTCTTGCAGTTCTCCATTATCATTTTATCCATCAGGATTTGATCTTTTGTACCCCTGCTCCTTTTTTTGTTCCCTTTTTGCTCCACTGGCAGGATGCTATTTTGCTTCCAAGTAGTCCATGATGTTATCTGCTATTATGCCAGTGAGCAGTTTGCGAACTATCGTGGGTAAACATGTTTATTGGCCTGTAGTTTCCAGGTGTTGCTACTTTTGGCTTGGATCTTTTCTGAAACAAAAGTATGTCTTCCTTTACAGTTGTTGCTAGCCACTGGTGATCGATTTCACCATTTTGCATGGCTTCGATTTGAACTGCTTGGCCATTGCCGGGTGCAAACTGGTTAGGTATTTGAGCCAGAAGCTACATGCAATTGATCATGTCCTGGTGCCGTCCAGTTTTTCACAAGAATACATTCTTGCTTTGAGTTTGTTATCATATCAGTTGTTATTTCCGAGCTCTTTAGCATTTTGTTTTTTTGGCCAACATCTTTCTCAAAATCTTTTATCCACTGTGCCTCTACTGTTGTAATCTTTATCGCTTTTCCCACAGATCTTTCCAAAGAGCTGAAGTGTTGCATTTTCTCTCTGGCTTTTTGCTTCTTCAACAATGATCTTTTATTGTTGAGTCTTTGGTGAGAAATGCCTTTGGTCTAAACAGAAATTGCTGATTTTGTGTCCTGTACCTGGATAGTTTTCTTGCTTCATATCTTTCAATTTTTTCGTCACTGTGGAAACTGTTATTTGTTGTTTTGTGGTCTCCAGTGCTTCTTCAATTGTTCTAGAGTCTAGCCAATACCCATTTCTAATTACTTCTTTCATGATCTTGCCATTCTTTTATCTTTGTTCCTTCATATTTTCAGGTAACTTTGGCATCTGATCTTGGTTTTCTCTGATCTTCTGTTCCAGTCCTAATTTTTTCCACTTTGGTTTTACTTCTGGTTGATTTCGATCCTGGGTTTAGGTATTTCAATGCGGATTCTCTTAGCGGTGACCACTAGTGCGCACTGTACGCAGGCTGATGAGTTTTGTTTTGATGGATGTTGTTTTCAGTTGTCATCAATGCCATGTTTACATCCCTCGTTATGGTTGCAGGTCTTTTGAGCTTTAAATCATAGCCGTTTGTCTTTCCTCATTTGATTATCCATACTGGATGATCTTGGTTCCCTTGGATTCTTTTGTCTTTCTGTCCAGTCCTATCAGTTTTTTTTTTTCTATCATGGGGACTTTCTGGTAACATACTATTATTTTTTCTTCTATTGCTGGCGTTTTCATCTAGCAGTTCTATTATGATCTCTCCTGTTGTTTCTAGGTTAATATACTGTTCTTTCTTTTGATGTTACAGTTGCTTTCTTTCACTGAATTTTCCTGGACTTCTTCCAGTTCTATCTCTGTAAACCACTTTATTCCATTATAATGGAATGCATGCCTTTGATCTGCCAGTCTTTTGCTCGATTGATATTTGAATCTGATGGTAGATTGTTTCCACCAATTCAGTACATCCGGCTTCAAAGTATCTCTCTTTCTGGCTCTGAGTTGTACTAACAAGAAAGCCATGATGCTTACGATTTTGCCTTAACTATAGCTCTTTCTTTTGGATGGATTTAGTCCACTTGTACGCTGCACTTATGGCCTTAAGCCCAGGACCCCAGCATGCAGCCTTGACCCTTCAGGTAACCCAGCAGCGGCGACCGATGCGGTATGGAATAATTTTTCGTTTGTATCACCTTGTTGTATGGGTTGGTGGACATTCTTAGACTGGTTTCTCAGTTGAGACCTGTCTGGCATGGGAGACCCTTCTAATTGGCATACCCTACCTCCAGCATATAGCTCTCAGCGATCATCGAAACGCCACAAGCCCTTCCCACGACAAGGGGTGCGTATTATTATGTGTTGTTGTTATTTGTTGTTGTTGTTGTTGTTATTGTTATCGTAGATTGCACAGCTGCCAGATCTTTACCTGGGTGTTGGCCTTCATTACAATTCGAGCCTCACCCAGAGGCCTAGGAAGTTGTAATGTATCGGCATAGTATTCATGCGGATCACAGCAGGGCTGCTTTCTGAATTTGACAGATGCTAATTTTGTCAATTCGAAGATGTTTCAAGTGCTGCCCTAGTGTTGATGATGATGATGATGATGATGATGATGATGATTCTTGTTCTTGTTGTTATTATTGTTGCTATTGTTATTGTTATTGTTATTGTTAATTCGACTTATTAGACCGCCCTACCCCCGAAGGGCTCAGGGCAGTTTACAGGCAACCAAACACAATACATTGCAGCTAAAACAATTGAATAATCCAAATTAAAACAATAAAAACAGTAGCAGCAGTAACCTTTCCATAATTAATTAATTAGGTGGATGACGTCTGGTACTAAACTATATTTATGCCATCTACCCCCAGACCACTGGCTTTTTAGAACTTGCCCTCTACCTGTGTCAGGGGGATTGCATCTAGGTCCGTGGTGGCGAACCTTTGGCACTCCAGATGTTATGGACTACAATTCCCATCAGCCCCTGCCAGCATGGCCAATTAGCCATGCTGGCAGGGGCTGATGAAAATAATGAATCCATAGCATCTAGAGTGTACAGGTCGCCACCATGAATCTAGATGATTGAGATACATTCCTACCGACATTGCTTATATGCTACTAATCCAGAGTGCTACCTAAAAGATATATATAACCACCCTGCTATATGTTACCACTGCACCATCTGGGGCATTGCTTATTGATCTTCACTTTATGGCTACTTTTACTTTGCTCGATAACTGAACTTGTTACCCTGATTCCATGCGAAGCGAGTGCAGCACCTGTTATCTCCATAGGGGCAGAAAGCCAGGTGGCTTTCTCTTACTAGCTGCCACCGACCTTGGGTGTCTGCTTTTCACAATTTCTTGGGATTCAGGAGGGGATTTACGGAGACAAGGGGGGTGGCAAAGTCCAGGTTCATGCCAAGAACCGGCTGTACTACTGCCAATTGACATATGGCCGGCTTCTCAATAAACGCTACTGATCAACTATACAGAGTCCATTTATTTGACTTAGGGTTTCAGAACCTGCAGCAACCTGCACCTGAGAATTAAATCCGGGATATCGGTTTTAATTGCCTGTAGGTATGTTTTTAGAAGATACTTCACATGTCAATGTCTATATTGTAATGTTTAGATGCATTGGTGTATTGTTAACCCGCCCTGGGATGTACCCTGTTTCCCTGAAAATTAGCCCTACCTTGAAAATAAGCCCTAGCATGATTTTTCGGGATTTTTGGAGGATGCTTGAAATATAAGCCCTACTCCAAAAAATAAGCCCCTGACTGAATTCCAGTGAGAGCTGATCTCTGAAGATGTGTGAGGCATGAAATCATGGGAAAAAATAAGATATCCCCTGAAAGCCAAGCCCTCAGCATCTTTTGGAAAAAGCCAATTTAATACTCGGACCCTGTCTTGTTTAAGGCTTCCATTTGCCCAGATAACATCGCCTACAAGCTGTTGGAGTACAATGTTCCATTCAGTTTATTAGTCTTAATAGGCCACCCCTTCCCCTGCAGGCTTGGGGGTGGGGGGGCAGCTTCCATCACGCTGATAAAATACACATAAATAAAACATCTAAACTTTAGAATGTTCCAGTAATCCAATCAGCTCAGCTGCTAGTCATCTAAGAGGCAATATCACAGCCCTGTAGGGGGTGTTAATGGATCTTCTGAGCAGTCCCAATAATGAAAAAACTAAAGAAGGAAGGACGAAGAGAGAAAAGGGAAGGAAAGAAAGAAAGGGAGAAGGCAGGCGGGGAAAAGAAGCAGAGGAAGGAGAGGGAATCCAGATGGCATACCGAGTCACCCTCCAGCCCGTATGTCCAGATGGAACAGCTCCATCTTACAGGCCCTGCGAACTGTAATTACGTAAGAGCTGTTCTCACCAGCTTCTCTTGCCTGAAGTCTGGTGTGGTAGGAGGCCTCCGGGTGCCATGCTCAATGGGGCAGTGGCTTCTCAAAGAATTCAGTGCTGTAAATAATTTGATCTGCAGTGACTTGCCCGAGAAATACCTGTCAGGGTACTGATCACAACCAACTTGCTATAAAGCACAAGGTTAATACCTGTGTGAAGTCCACTGCACTGAGAGCCAGCATGGTGTAGTGATTAAGAGCAGGTGCACTCTCATCTGGAAAACCGTATTTGAGTCCCCTTGAGGTGTGGAGACTTATCTGGGGAACCGGATTAGCTTGCGCACTCCAACACTGGGTGACCTTGGGCTAGTCACAGTTCTTTGGAGCTCTCTCAGCCCCACCCACCTCACAGGGTGTTTGTTGTGGGGGCGGGGGGGGGGAGGAGCTTGTAAGCCAGCTTGAGTCTCCTTACAGGAGAGAAAGTAGTGAGTAGCAAAATTCTGTCTATTCATTATGAAAAAGAAAAAATGATCTGAATATGGCATCCCCCTTAGATATTTTTGTTTTGTCTAGTTATTTTATGCTGTTTGGTGTGTCTACAAAGTATAATGATATATAGATGGATAGTGCTGGAATACGGGAGGGAGATCTGTATTCTTGTTTTGTTGTAGATATTTTGGAGATTTGTACTATATTGGTCATTGACTGTAAATAAAGTCGTCTTCTACAGGAGAGAAAGGGGGGATATAAATCCAAATGTTTCTTCTTCTCTTTGAAGAGGGAAAACCGCAGCTGTAATTACGGCTGGAATATTTATAATCTGTCCTTCACTCTCTTTTCTTTTAGACGTGCCAAAGAAATCATTCCTGTTCAGTCTCTCTTCTCTCTCCCACGCTTCAAATATTGTGAGATCTGATATCTTTTTGTTCCACGCAGGTACGAGAATAAATACGTGAAATTCTTCAAAAGTAAACCAGAACTACCTCCAGGCCTGAATGCAGAGGTCAGTGCCCCAGTGGCCAAGCAACCTGCAAAAGGACCAGAGGCGTGAGGCCGAGGACTCTCCAAGGCGGTGACCAAGAGGAACCTAAAAGCGCCAAGGAGAGGAAGCAACAGCAGAGAAAAAAGGAGCCTTGATGCCGGTGGCCTCATCAGTCAATGAGAGAAGATACCCTGTCGGCGATGGCGGGCAGCAGCAGAGACGGCCCGCTGGCTGGGCAGGCTGGCCGTGCCAGGCCCCCGGCTAGCAGCGGCGGCAGCCTGACGTCTATAGATGCACCCTCACAGAGAACCAAGAAGGTAAAAAACCTGAAAAAAATTGCGGCAGGTGGAGGAGGTTGCAGGTGCGGATTGACTCTGGGGAAGATCAAGCAGCCGACCAAAGAGCAGTTGGACAAGCTGGCTCGAAGGAAAGCTTTGGAAGAGGAACTCGAGGACCTGGAGTTGGATTTGTAACGGTGACTGGACATTAAGCGTGCGTAGGAACAAACCGTCCCCAGGGGACCATGTTCTGAGAACTGTGTCGCACAGACCAGAAGATGCTGTCTTCAGGCTCTCCTCGCTTTGCCACACCTGTTTTATTTTTTATGTTGGGTGCTGTGGAATTTTTTTGAAAGCCATAGCTCCCAGCTGTCGATGTGTTAGATACTCAAGGACTACTCTGCCTCCTCCTGACTCCTCTTCTCTTCCCCCTCCCTCCAGTGGTGTGAGTGGCTGTCTGGGAGCATCCCAGTGTAAGGTGCGGGGAGAGGGGGACGGCTTTCGAAGGCACCAGAGCGGGTGGAGTGTCCCATGTCTTCTCCCCGCTCCCATGTAGGTTTTTGGACACCATATTTCTCTGTAACTGACACTCCACCCTTACACCCATCCTTCCACTCCTCATTTTAAAAAAGATGCAATAAAAAATTGCAGTAGTGATCTCTCTGAATTAGGGATTTTTTTTTCCCACTTTGCCTTTAGCTGACCTTCCTCTTGGGATCAATGCAGGAAAGCTCTGTCCACCTCTCCATTCTTTAGGGCAGGGGTGTCCAACTCTGGCGCTTCAGAAGTTCATAGACTACAGTTCCCATCACCCCACTGGCCATGCCGTGAACATCTGAAGCGCCAGAGTTGGGCACCTCTGCTTTAGGGGCTTATCTAAGCACAGCTGCTCAGGAAAAACAAACCAGCTATACTCTTGAGTCAAGTTATCAGTTTGAGTCAAGACATTCTTTCCTTTTTTTTGGTTTAACTAGCTTTGTCTGTTGAATCAGTTTCTTTAGCACTCAACTGGAGGATTCTGGGAATGCTAAGAAGGAGCCCCTGGAGGGTTCCCCCCCTTATTATTTATTTATTTATATTTATTTCTTCAATTTTTATACCGCCCGATCCCCAAAGGGCTCTGGGCAGTGAACAACATAAGAAGAGGAAGAGTTTGGATTTATATCCCCCCTTTCTCTCCTGCAGGAGACTCAAAGGGGCTTACAATCTCCTTGCCCTTCCCCCCTCACAACAAACACCCTGTGAGGTAGGTGGGGCTTAGAGAGCTCCGAGAAGCTGTGACTAGCCCAAGGTCACCCAGCTGGCTTGTGTGGGACTGTACAGGCTAATCTTAATTCCCCAGATAAGCCTCCACAGCTCAGGTGGCAGAGCTGGGAATCAAACCCGGTTCCTCCAGATTAGATACCGCAGGCTCTGTAACCTCCCCTCGCCTGCTGCTCCTAATTCAAACAACGTAATTCAAACAACAAGCAGGAGCAGGTAATACACAAAATATAAATACATAGGCTCCATCCCATAATCATCGATAAAATAACCTAAAAACTCATATAAAACAGCGAGTAACAGTTAATACATAAATAAACAGGCGTCAAAAGAGCTGAATTTAAAACCTACCCCAGAAGGGATTGTGCAGACCCCCCTCAATATGGGGACCCTGATGTAATACCAACTTACCAAGGCAAAGAGCAGTAGGGGGGCACCATATCCAGCTGGACTGGTTTCCAAGGCCGGTGGAGACAGCTGCAGTCTTACAGGCCCTGCGGAACTTCGCCAAAGGTCCACTTGGGGGGGCCGGACAGCTCAGGAAGGGTGTTCCACCAGGCCGGGGCCAGTGCCCGGTGGTGGTGGGGGGGCTCTGTTCTATACTGGGGTGCTATGTAGTGTGAGTTAAGCTCCACATCCCTTTAGCATCTGAAACAGCCCTGGGATACTAGTAGCCCTGTGTTTGTTGCAAAGGGCCTTTCGCCTTATAGAAAAATTGTCTGGGACAGCTTCCCCCCTTGAGTCATACTCTCTCTGTTGAAATCCACTCTCTCATGATTTCAAAGGGGGGAAAAGTCCCCTTCTAGGGACTCCGTTTCTAGAACTCCTAGAAATTCCATCTCGATCTTCTTTTAGTATTTCTGAACTAATTATACTTTATTCCATCTGAGCAGGAACAACGCAGCCATGGAAGAAGTCTGAGGAAGAACAATTGGGATGTAGGACATTAACATTCTTGTTTGCCTTTAACACCTTTTAAAAGTTAAAAACTTATCACAGAATAGTGAGCAAGCTTCTGGGTTCTCCAGAACTCTTAAATAGGGTAAATATTTAGTACAAACCCCCTCAAAAAAGGGGAAAGAACAGTATATTTCAGGATGTGATGGAGAAGTCCACAATCTGTAGACTGTCCATCATTTCCAGAAACATCTGCCCCTTCTCCTGAACTTTTGCTTTTGGTCTACTGAGCATCCAGTTTGCTGAAAAGTTCTGGAGAACTCAGAACTTGCTTCTTGTTTCATTATTATTTTTGTAGTTCCTAGCAAAAAGCTATTATTTTTTATTGTTGTTTTTGGAGTCTTTCTGGCATTACCCGCCTTCTTCCTCATCCAGCAGGTGGCCGCTAGAAGTTACTCATTGGTAGAACTGCAAAAAAAACCCCATGTTTGACGCTCTCCCTGTTCCGTTGTTGGCAACATTTGGAGCCGCTATTTGCGGTCGGAGGGTGTGTTACTAGCAGCCAGAGCTGTCTGGTACTTTCAGAGGGAGAGACCGGCACTAGTGAATAGACTTGCAGCTGCTCTTTTTAGGTCAGTGTGGCTGGCAGTGGATTTGGGTGGTTGAAGCTGACCGGCTGGTTCACGGCTTGATCTGGTTTTTTCCACATGCAGCGTGCCACCCGTTCGCTTCAAGAGGCCGGCGGTTGCTCCATGTTCCTCGGGGATTATTTTGGCCAACCAAGGCCCTGGGGATGCTTCCCGTGAATAAAAACTGTAATTGCAGCACTGTGGAAAAAGCAAGCCTGTCAGTTTTGCACCCGTTTCACCCAAGGACGCCTGCAGCGGTTGCGGAAGAAAAGCGACACCGAATCCCCTTTCTTAACGCTTGCCATTAGCGCTGGCGTAGTGGCTGACAACTTGAGCTCGTGGAGTTGCTTTTGTTTTGTGTCAAGACCTTGGACTATCAAAGTCAATAGTGGTTCTTTCCACTGAATCCCCTAAAGAACTTATTTCCTAAAGTGAACCAACCCGCCCCGAAGTTTACGAAAGCAATGTCACGTGCATTTCACCTCAAAAAGAGGATTCCTGGCTGCCATTCGTGATCCCCCTCCCTTTTTTGAGCTCTGTATTTGCGCGGTACTAATTGGCTGCTTCACAACCTCATGCTGCATTCTCTACTCATATTCTGCGGCTTAGGCTTAAGAACGCTAAGCGCTAAAGCCAGCTGGATCGGACCAGAGTCCATCTGGTCCAGCTCTCTACTACTCGCAGTGGCCCACCAAGTGCAACTTTGGGAGTTCACATGTAGGATGTGAAAGCAATGGCCTTCTGTGGCTGTTGCTCGAGCACCCTGGAACTGTTAAGGCATTTTACGATCTCCAGATCAAAGAGGATCGAGATTGGTAGCCATAATCGACCTTCTCCTCCATAAATCTGTCCCAAGCGCCTTTTAAAGAAGCTTCTCCAGGTTCGTAATGCCATCACCCGCCACCTCCATAAATGGCAGTACATATTCCAAACACCAATCACCGCGTTGGCATTGAAGAAGTGTTTTCAGCACAGTAGTTCTAATTCTTCCCCAGCATTTTTCAATGAATGCCCCTGGTTTCTAATATTTGGCGTGAGAAAGAAAAATTTCTCTCTGTCAGCATTCTCTACCCATGCATAATTTTATGGAGCTTCAATCATATCCCCTCAAGCGTCTCACTCTCCAAAACTAAAGAGTCCCAAAGGCTCTAGCTGCAGCCTTTCCTCGCCAAGGAAGGTGCTGCAATCCCTCAATCATCCTATATTAAGCCCTTCTCTGCACTTTTTCTATCTCTTCAATATCCTTTTTTTAGCAGTATGGCGACCAGAGACTGAATTACAGTACTCCAGGGTCGCGATTCTGCACCACAGCTTTATATAAGGTGCATGACAATGATCTTTGCAGTTTTAATTCTCGTTCCTTTCCTGGTATCCCCAGCACTTAAGAGTTTGCCTTTTTCACAGCTGCCATACATTGAGTTGACATTCCCATGGAGCTATCAGCTAGGCAGCCCAAATCACTTTCCTGGTCTGTGACTGATAGCACCAGCCCTACCGCCTCATACAGGGTGCGGTTTGGATTTTGCCCCATCCACTTTGCATTTTGCTACATTGAACTGCATTTGCCATTTCTTGGCCCTTCACCTAATTTGCTCAAGCTAAGCTTGGGCTCCTCGCCAATCCTTTGTGGTTCTCACCACCCTACATAATTTGGTATCATCTTTTGCAAACTTAGCCTGCAGCTACCCACCCTGCTTCCGGGTCATTTATGAATAGGTTAAAGAGCACTGGTCCCTGTCTGGATCCTTGGGGGACACCACTCCCTACATCTCTCTCCATTGTGAGAATTTCCCATTTACACCCACTCTTTGCTTCCTGTTTCTCAACCAGTTTTTTAATCCATGCGGAGGACTTCCCTCTTATTCCTTGTTACTGAGTTTCCTCAATAGCGTCTGGTGAGGAACTTTGTCGAAATATGCAAATCAAGTGAATAATGTCCGCTGGTTCCCCGCTTATCACATGCCTGTTTACATCCTCAAGAACTCTGTAATTTAGTTTGTAGAAGATTGAGTTGCCTCTGCAAAAACCATGCTTGTTGACTCTTTCTCAGCTGGAGTCTTGCTTTTCTACATGTTTTATAATTTATCTTTAATGACTGATTCTGCTAATTTACCAGGAACGGATGTCAAACTGACTGGCCTGTAATTTCCGGGTCCCCCAGATCCTCTCTTAAAGATTGATTGTGACATTAATACCATCTTCCAGTCTTCAGGGATGGAGCCTGATTTCAGGATAAGTTGCATATTAAAGAGTGAGAGAAGATCAACGCAATTTCATGCTTGAGCTCTTTAAAGAGCTTCTTAGGTGGATACAATCTGGGCCAGGGGATTTGGTAACATTAGTTTATCAATGGCTGCCAGAACTTCAACTTCCTTGTCTACCACTATATCTTTGTTGATTTCCTCGGATTAAGCCTCCTAAGAAGCTTGGTTCCAGGTTTGCAGAATTTTCCTCACACTCACTCTTGGGTGAAGACAGATGCAAAATTCATTCAGCTTTCTTGCAATCTCTCATCATGCTTGTTAGCACCTTTGTTCCTTTGTCATCTAACTTGGGCTTACCTTCCTGCACAGCTTCTTTTTGATGCGCTTGAAGAACTGTTTGTTGCTGGTTTTTGATGTTCCTGTCATGTGTTCCTCATAATCCTTTTGCCTCACTTACAGCTAACTTGCTTCTCTTTTGCCACCGTTTGTGTTCTCCTCTGGTATTCGTGTATCAGTTAAGTTGGACTTCACTTTTCCTAAAAAGACATGCGCCTAATAATAATAATTTCCTCAAGCGTCCCTTGTTAACCGCATGGTACGGCTTTCTTTTAGGACTGGGCTCTGCCTTTCACCACAACCCTCACGGAACACATTCAAGCTCGCGACTTTTGCGTGACTGTGTTTTTTTAAATAACCTTCAAGCATCATGGACATTTTTTGACTCTCTTGATTTTCCCTTTTCAGCTTCCCTGTACTATCCCCCTCATCTTTGAAAATTTCCCTTTCTGAAGGAAGGCTGAATGTAACTACATTAGTAGTTATCACTTGCCATCGCATGCCGGAATGCTGAAAATCTGACAGTATTTCGCGAATTGCAGCTGTTCCCTAACAAATCAACAACTTACTGACTTCCCGCTCCAGGTCCTGGGTCCACATAGAATTAGATCTAGGATCACATCTCCCTAGGTTGGTTCTACAACCATCTGCTCATAAGCCACAGTCGATTTAGCGTATCAGGAATGTTATCTCTCCACTATGGCTGAACATGCATTTTCCACCGGTTATATGGGGGATGGATTAAAATCTAGCCCATTACCACGACGTGTTTTGCTTTTGTTTAGCCTCCTCTAATTTCTTTTTTTCCATCTCAGAATCACTCTTGGCTTTGGTCGGGGGGGCGATAGCCATATATCCCCTAATGATAGAAATATGGCTTCACCCCTGGTATTGTTGATATCCACAGATTAGCTTACCAGCCAGGAATCAGCTCCCCTGCATTGTCTATTTTATGTAACGACACTATGCTCTCTTTGATGTAGAACCACTCCACCCCATCGCCCTGTCCTATCCCTTCCCTGTAGAGCCTGTAACTTATAGGACAACAGCATCCCACTAGTTCTCCTCATTCCACCATGTCTCTGTGATGCCCACTACTTACCATCAATGTCCTCCTTCAAAACTCTGCTACTCCAGCTCTCCCATTTTAGGTCGAATGCAACTGCAATTTAGCATAGAGACACTTGTATACTCTGTCTCTGGCCCTAACCTGGGATTTCTGTGTTTTTGCCCTCTAGCCTTTTGTAGACACTATCACTTATCACTTCGCTGTAACTTCACTTGTATGTGGTTGATTTAAAAACCTCCTTCTCTGTCTGCATCCCCATGGACTCCTGTACTCCAGACGAGAAGTCACCTCAGCTCCTCGCGGCTTTCCCAGGGATCAGTTTAAAAGCATTTCTGCCTTACCTTTTTTTAATATTTGACGCCGCCAGCCTGGGTTCCTCTTTGGTTGGAATGAAACCCGTCCGTCCCGCTTTTACATACCGACCTGCCTTATCCCAAAAGGTTCCCCTGATTCTAACAAATCTGAAACCCTCTGCGCGCCGCACCACCTTCTCATCCGCGCATTTGAGACCCTGTATCTCCGGCCACCCTGCTTTCGCCCTCGCGTGGAACAGAGTAGCATTTCAGAGAATGCCACCTTGGGGGGTCTAGTTTTAACCTTTTTTCCTAGCAGCCTAGAGATTTAGCTTCAGAACCTCGGCTACATTTCCCAATGTCATTGGTACCAATGTGGACCACAACTGCTGACTCCACCCCAGCACTGTCTAACAGCCTATCTAGACGTTTCAAAGAGTTTCCGCCAATAAAAGAACAAACAGAGAAATGCTGCAGATAAATAGGTGAGGGAGAAACAGAGGCCCCTTCCGCACACGCAAAATAATGCATTTTCAAACCACTTTCACAACTGTTTGCAAGTGGATTTTGCTATTCCGCACAGCTTCAAAGAGCACTGAAAGCAGTTTGAAAATGCATTATTCTGCATGTGCGGAATGAGCCAGAGTGACCTCAGAAAATGGCGCCGAAGAGGAAGCAGAGAATCGTGGGAAACGTCAATAGATTGCACAGCAACTGAAGACGTTTTCAAGACATTTCAGCCAGAGAATGCGCATTCATTAAAAACATTTTGAGGTTGGAAATAAAAGGTTTGTGAGTAAAAACAATGCGGAACTCCACAGAGGAAATGTTTTATTTTCTGCCTCAAAATGTTTTAAAAGGTTTGGGCGGAAAGAGCCACTGTCCATGCTGACTGCCAGCCCTTCTCCAAGGTCTTGGGTCTTCCACATTGTGTCCAGCGTATAACAGTATAACAGACTTTTCTTTGTGGTGCACCTCTGAAAATGAAATAAACGCGTTGCAACCACCGCCTTTCAGTGCTCAGTTTAGTGTATTAAATCATAAAGTGCATGTGTATATTCGACATACAATACGATTACAATACTCTAAACTATATACTCTAATATTGAGAACCGTAGCCTTCCGCTACAACCGTAGCAATAAAGTATCCGTTCAATTTCGTCGCGCCATCAGTTCTTTGTTGACTTGGTTTCTCCTATGCCGATATAATAGTCTCCTGGTTCGGTCTCTGAAGATTCCAAAATTCAAGCAACTCCGTATATAACAATAAACGGACGGCGCTATTCCTTAACCGTTTTCGAAAAGATCTTCATCCATCATAGCAGCCATAATCGGGGTAAATATCTACTGGTGAAATTTTCACATACATCAACTTCCCCGTCTGGCTTTCTAGAGTATTGTGAACCGATACTTTATTGCTACGGTTGTAGCGGAAGGCTACGGTTCTCAATATTAGAGTGTATAGTTTATAGTATTGTAATTGTATTGTCAATATATCTATGCACTTTATGATTTAATAAACTGAACACTGAAATGATGAATTCTATGGGTGCTTATTACATCTGAAAATGCCAGCCACAGATGCAGGCAAAACGTAAGGAACAAGATCTACCAGACCACGGCCACACAGCCCAGAAAACCCACAACAACCAGTCACTTCTTAGTGTTTTAAAACATTTGCTTTAGAGCAGGGGTTTCTAATATGGCCCTCCAGATGTTCATGGACTGCAATTCCCATCAGTGCTGCCAATTTGTCATGCTGGCAGGGGCTGATGGGATGAACATGAATATCTGGAGGGCCATAGGCTGGAGACACCCGTTTTAAAGCAATGTTCTGCCTTGTGTTATGCTTACTTGCAGTTTGCCTGAAAGCATGCTCATCTGTCTGTATTTTTAGCCCACCCTATACCCGAAGGTCTCAGGGCAGGTTACAACACAAGACAAAAATATTAAAATATCGATACACCTAAGAACAATCACAGTATACAATACTATAACAATAACACTTATTTAAAATGCTTAAAACCTAGTAAAACCTACCAAAATTCACAAAACTTATTCAAATTCATAAAAACCCATTTAAAAATTCATAAAACCTACTGAAAAAAAATCATGTTGCCAGAAGGGAGAAACAATCTGTTCATCCGAAGTCCCAGGAAAATACAAACATCTTCACTAGCTTTCTACATGCATATAAAGAAGATGCTTGACGTACCTCAGGGTCAAACAATGAAGAAGAAGAATTTGGATTTATACCCCACCTTTCTCTCCTGTAAAGAGACCCAAGGTGGCTTACAATCTCCTTTCCCTTCCTCTTCCCACAACAGACACCTTCAGAGGTAGGTGGGGCTGAGAGAGTTCCGAAGAAACTGAAAAACATGTTGGGTGCTGTGTGGTTTCCGGGCTGTATTTTCAGAGGCGTAACAACTGAAAAACAGACCCCCAAGAGCTGTGACCAGCCCAAGGTGACCCAGCAGAAATGTAGGAGTGCGGAAACACATCTGGTTCACCAGATAAGCCTCCACCACTCATGTGGAGACATAAGGAATCAAACCCGGTTCTCCAGATTAGAATCCACCTGCTCTTAACCAATACACCACGCTAGAGGGATCCAGTGCCCCATAAGCTCCAAGGTGTGTGAGAGCTTTCTCCTTCATACACTAAGCAATTTCCTTCACTATTCATGAGCAAAGAAGATGGATCCAATCATTTGTATGAATCTAAAAGTGAGCACGTGCTACCAGAGGCGTTCCTCCCATTGGGCAAAGTGGGCAGTTGCCCTGGGCGCAGCCCTGTGGGGGGTGCAGGTTTGTTTGTGGGATTTTTTTGTATTTTCAGTGTTTTTCCATTTTTGGCCTGCAGAGGGCACAGTTTTTTAGGCTAGCAGCACCAAAATTTCAGGGATGTTTCGGGAATGTCCTGAGGCTATCACCTGGTTTGGTGAGGTTTGGTTCAGGGAGTCCAGAGTTATGGACTCCCCCAAAGGGGTGCCCCATCCCCATTGTTTCCAATGGAATAGGAGATGAGGCTACACCTTTGAGGGGTCGATAACTGGACCCTGAACCAAACTTCACCAAACCTGGGAAGTATCATCAGGAGAATCATTTACTGATACCACCCAGGTTTTGTGAACGGTCCAGGGGTCCCAAAGCCAAAGGGGTGCCATCATCCATTGTTTCCAATGGGAGCTAACAGAAGATGGGGCTACGCACCTTTGAGGGGTCCATAACTTTGAACCCTAGACAAACTTCACCAAACCTGGGTGGTATCATGAGGAAGTCTCCTAAAGATACCCTGAAAGTTTGGTGCTGCTAATAACTAAATGCACCTCTGCCAGCAGGCACACCTCAAATTTCCAATTTTCCTTTTTTAAATCGTGTGCCTTTGACATGGATTTAAAGGAGAATCTGAGGTCCCCTTCAATTTAAACATTGCAAGTGATGCTGTTTCAGCAGGGTGGGGGAGAATCAGCCCCAAAATAGCATCACTTCCAATGTTGTTTAAACTGAACCCCAGATTCTCCCTTTAAGGTGGATTTAAAAGGAGAATCTGGGCTCCCTAGTTTAAACACCATTGAAAATGATGCTGTTTGGGGGTGGATTCCAGCATCACTTGTTTAAACTAGGGAGCCCAGATTCTCCTTTGAAACATTGAAAGTGATGCTGTTTCCCCCAATTGGGGGTATTGGATACAACACCATAAAATGTTTTCATATCAGTAATAAAACATTTTGAAAGCATTTTAAAAATGTTTTCAAAAATTATTTCTGCTGTGTGGCGTGGCTTATTGCTGTGCTCAGATTTGTGAGTTGGGGCATGTTCTATAATGTGATGGTGACTTTGAAACAACCTGGTGTAAAAAATCATTGCTTGGTCACAGTGGGGGAGGGTGGCTGCCCATGGGGGGCGCCAAACTCCAGTTTGCCTAGATACGCCACTGGGCGTAGCTGTAAGGAATTCCGAAAGAAGCAGAAATAAAAGGCATTGGTTCAAAGTCCGTTTATTCAGACACTTCAGAAAGCACACATACACGGGATGGCAAGACTGCCCGCTCCCGCCTAAACTACAGATTATAAACGTTGAGGAATCCTTCCCCCCCTTACCACCCAGTCCCATTCTCATGGGAACGGAATGCTAGTTTCAAACAGCTAAGATAAGGCCACTAGCAAGGTTACTATAGCAGAATCTGGCTTCTCGCCCGGCCGAAGGAATTCCGTCAAGGCCGGACGGCAGTCAGGAGGGCGAATTCAACCGGCATCTTTACAGTAGCTACAAATGGAGGGTGCGCGTTGCATTGGGCATGCGCCTGGGGGGGCATCAAACTCAGGTTTTGCCCAGGGCTCCAGTTTGCCTAGTTACGCCACTGCGTGCTACTCATGTTAATGGCATGACAGTAACTAGTCTGTAGAGCAGACCTGGGCATTATACGGCCCGCGGGCCACATCCAGCCCGCCAGATGACCCTAACTGGCCCCCCTGCCGTACTGGGGAGCGAGGCGTCTTTGAAAGCCCCGCAGAAGCCGGTTGCCTTGGCTGCCGGCTTCTGCGGGGCTTTCAAAAGCACCTCGCCCCCCTGCCTTGCTGGGGAGCGAGGCGCCTTTGAAAGCTCAGCAGAAGCCGGTTGCCTTGGCTGCTGGCTTCTGCTGGGCTTTCAAAAGCGCCTTGCCCCCCTGCCTTTTGGCCCGGCCCTCCACAATATTTTCTGTTTCTTATGCGGCCCCATGGAAAAAATAATTGCCCACCCCTGCTGTAGAGATGGCCTGTGGCAAGTAATCAGAATTTGTAAACTGGAATAAAGCGCTCTAGTTTCCTTTCAAGCCAACACAGTATCACAAGGTGCTAACGAATGTACATGGTAAGTAAGTAGGCTAATGTATTTGTATGCGAGTCTCTTGCAAAGACTGATTTGCAAGACTGTGTTTGGGAATGAATGCATTATGTTAGGTTATGCAGCCCTTCTAAGTGTCCCAGAATTCCTTAGTGTTCTTGAAGACATAATCTTGGTCCTCTTTAGAGGTTTTGATTAATTCCAGATTATGATGAAAGCAAGCCTGGGAGAGCCAATGTTTGTTTCAGTAAAGACCTGGGTCCTTTTCTCCAATAACTCCATCAGGGGTTTGTCCAGAAAGGATCTCTCTACCAGAAGAAGAAGAAGAAAAGTTTGGATTTATATCCCCCCTTTCTCTCCTGCAGGAGACTCAAAGGGGCTGACAATCTCCTTGCCCTTCCCCCCTCACAACAAACACCCTGTGAGGTAGGTGGGGCTGAGAGAGCTCCGAGAAGCTGCGACTAGCCCAAGGTCACCCAGCTGGCATGTGTGGGAGTGCACAGGATAATCTGAATTCCCCAGATAAGCCTTCACAGCTCAGGCGGCAGAGCTGGGAATCAAACCCGGTTCCTCCAGATTAGATACACGAGCTCTTAACCTCCTACGCCACTGCTGCTCCTGGTGAGAGAGGACAATTAACCTCTAAAAGGAACCTTCTGCTAAGGGAACTGTACTAAGATTTTATTATTTTCGCTTGAAATAAAAAACCTTGTGAAACTTAGCAGGCTGCAGTGCTGGATGGGAAAAGAACTCACAAGCGATTGCAAGATTGCACCCCACAATCAAGGGAAAGGTCACGACACAGATGTGAGAAGAGCCAGCTGCGAAAGCACAACAGTTAATGACCTGCAGCTCATAGCCACGTCCTTGAAGAGGGTTTTTGTTTTAGTTCTTCTGTAGCAACAGTACCATTTAGGAATAATGTTTGTGACTAATTAGAAAGTCCATACTGGCGGAACGGAAGGAGGATTGGGAACGAGTGGTGAGTATCTTCGGGGATACTGCATGGTGACTAGTGTATGACTAACCCATCATATGCCAAAAGGAGACGCGGTTCTGATATGGTTGAGGCAATGCTTCAAAACCAGGAAGAGGCGGGGGTTTGATAAGACAAAGGGGTATCTGACTGAGCCGTAGCAGCCAGTTTCTGCAAATGAAACAGTGAAGCATTCATTTCTGTGTGTCACATTTCTGAATATGACTCCTGACACATGCAGAGACACAACGGGTGTCCTCTTCTCATTGAAAACTTCTCAGCCTCCAGAATGCATAGTTCATACACAAGTATGGCAGAGTAAGCTACCCCCAGCAGAAGTTCAGTGGAAGGAGACAAAATTTTAATCAGTAAATCACTGAGATATGTAGCAGGCGGCCTCTTCAATAGACAGGGTTCATAAAAGCCTTTAATTATTCAGTTCATTCAGTTCTTATCATGCCCTGGTACCCTGGCACAGTTTGGGAATCAGGGGCCAACTTTTAACTCTGTCCTCTGGCAACCTCAGATAAAAAATGAAAAATAAATTGAAGGCACATAACTTTAAAGGCGGACAGACCTTAACAGTTGTCAAAAGCAAGGAAATTTCAGAAAATACAATTTATCTCACCCCCTCCATAGCAAACACCAGCTGCTAAAATTTCTTGTATACTAATATTAAGTGCACAGAGGGCTCGCTCTCCTTTCCAGCTGGTAGTCCTATAAATCAGGAGTGTCCAACTCTGGTGCCCCAGATGTTTATGGACTACGATTCCCATCAGTCCCTGCCAGCAAGGCCAATTGGCTATGTTGGCAGGGGCTGATGGGAATCATAGTCCATGAACATCTGGGGCGCCAGAGTTGGACAACCCTGCTATATTTCAACTTTCCAAAATCTCCCAACAGTTTCCACATGCAATAATTCAATAACATGGGGGGGGGGGGGGAGATCACCAAATAAATACAATTCTGGCTGGGCTAGTGAAAATGCCAGTTTTTAATATAAATTTAGACAGAAGTTTGGGTTCTCTAAAATCATTTGCTGAAGCAAATAAAAAGGTTTCGTTATTCATATATACCCACCCAGGGGAGGGGGGGGGGGGGGGAAATAAAAAGTTCAGAATTTCTAGTGTTTGCTGCCCTGCAGATTTCTATTTGACCCTGGATGAGTCACTTGCCGGATGTTTCGCTGCTTCATGCTCTGTAACAATAGAATTCTGATGAGTGGGCTGCAATTTTTTTTAACAATGTAGGCGAATGTCCACTTTTACTCAGCAAGAGATCTGCATGCATAATACTTCCCAGCATACCCGTGCAGCAGGCCATGAACATACTTACAAAGAAAAAGCCTCTCAGAGCGGGGGGAAGTGGGCTGGAGCCGGAAAGAGACCCTGCTTGTGCTGTTCCTTTGCAAAAGTGAACTCTGGCCCCTTCCACACATGCAGAATAATTAATTTATATTCTGTACTTTGTCCCTTCACAGCCCCTGCGTTCGGCAGAGGCCAATTTGTTGGTGGTCCCCGGCCCTTTGATGATGCGGCGGGCCTCCACCCGGGCCAGGGCCTTTATGGCCCTGGCCCCTGCCTGGTGGAACTCTCTTCCTCCATCTGTCCAGGCCCTGCAGGATCTTGGTGAGTTCCGCAGGGCCTGTAAGATAGGCTGACCAGACGTCCCGCTTTTGGCGGGAAAGTCCCGCCTTGAAACAGCTTGTCCCGCATCCTGCGGGTTTTTTCAAATGTCCCGAGTTTTGGAAGGCTGCCGCACTGCCTTCTGGGGCGCAAGGCAGTGCGGCAGCCTCCCACGCAGCCGAAGGAGCGCACGGCCTTCTGGGGCGCTGCTGTTTCCCGCCCTATCACAAGGCAGTGCGCTTCTGCGGCTGTGCGTGCGCGGCTGCCCACGCGCCCGCCTGTCCCGGTTCGCGAAGTCACCTTACTGTAAGACTGAGTTGTTCCACCGGGCTTTTGGAGGGGCCAGCTGCTGATTGGTGCCCCCTTCTTCTTTCTGCTTTATCCTCTTTTACATCTTGGGTCCCTAACATCTTGGGACCCACCAATCCCCCCTCTTTGGGAGGGTTTTATTGTGGATTTTAATGGACGCCAATAATTCTGTACTGTACGCTGTATTTTAAAGGGTTTTAATTTATAGTTAATATTTAATTTATATTCTGTATTTTGTGTGTTTTTATTGTTTGTTGTTTTGTTGTGCACCGCCCAGAGCCCTTTGGGGGAGGGGCGGTATATAAATTTAATAATAAATAAATAAAATTTTCCAATCCATTTTCAATGCACTTTTCAGCTGGACTTTACTGTGCAGAATAGCAAACTCCATTTTCAAACAATTGTGAAAGTGGACTGAAAGTGCATTATTCTGCATGTGCGGAAGGGGCCTCTCTGTCATTACTATATTGATGTATTGATACAAGTATTTAGAGAAGTGGGAAGCAGTCAGCAACAGGGAGGAGGGTGAGGGGGGAACATGCGATGGAGTGGGGGGGGTGAGATTAAGACAGGCTAGCTGTGACTGGAGGGAAGAGGTCTGGGGCAAAGCTGGGCCCACTGGCAAATCTGCCTGCTCCGGCTGTGAAGCAAAATTAAATTAGTGCTAGGAGTGGTCTCACTTGCTGTGGGGAGAATAGAAAGTCAAAGCGAGGCTTGAGGAAATATGTCAATACAAGGAATCTTGCAACGACGCACATTTGCCCCCATTGTGCAGCAGATGCCTTGTTTTCGTAATTGTCTCAGGGTTTATTAATTAGGAGATAGAAAGTTTCCAGTAGAGGCTTGGAATTTATGTAGATTTGTTCCTATATATATGTGGGGAATTCCATCATCAGTTTACTTCCTTCTGGTATTCCTCAATGGGGTCTAAAAACAGTAGCACGTTTAAAAAATGATATTAGAGCACTTTCTCTTGTCCTCCTGTTATGTAGTCCAAATTGTTCATAATGACAACATAGTTTGTCATCCTTTTTTAATACATTAGGATTGTTTTTTAAGGTGTGTATTGCATCACAGCTGTTTAATAGCCCAGACTAGCCTGATCTTATCAGTGTGGAAGTTGAGCAGAGTTGGCCCCGGTTGGTACTTTGAGGGGGGAATCACCAAACAAGACAACTTGCTATGAACAAAATGGCAACGGCAAACCACATCTGCTTGTCTCTTGCCCTAAAAAACCATCATCCTGGTGTTGTCATGAGTTGGTTAGGACTTGACAACACACATTTTTAAATTGTTTAGCATTGCACATTACGTTGTGATACTATGTCTGCTGATAATTTCCGCTTGGGCATGGGTAATTAAGGCATTCTGTGCACTATTTGAAGCTGAATCGATTATGTAAAAATAATAATAACTGGAAGGTGATTAACTCGCGAATGATTATGATTGGAGAGATTGTTTAGTAATGAGGCTGGCAGAGCCAGTGGATAGAAGGTAGTGAATTTAAAGACTTCGTAATAGTTTCTCTGATAATACTTACTAGATTTGTTATTTTAAAATCCAACATGTTATAGCTACCAGCTTTTGGGTAGATATATTACTTTTTTTCTGTTTGGTCTCTGTTTTGACATTTTTCGTTGTTTTCTTCCAGTTTCATATTTTTCTTTTTTGACTGTCAATTATACTGTGAAAATAAATTGAAAAAATATTTTTAAAGGCATTCTATTTTTTTTTAAGTCTTCTGGCTAGGCTGGCCAATCTTATGAGATCTCAGAAGCCAGTCGGGGTTGGCTCTCATCAGTATTTGGATGGGAGACCACCTAGGCCAGTGATGGCGAACCTTTTGGAGGCCAAGTGCCCAAATTGCAACCCAAAACCCACTTATTTATCACAAAGTGCCAACACAGCAATTTAACCTGAATACTGAGGTTTTAGTTTAGAAAAAATGGTTGACTCCAAGGTGTGCGTTACTCGGGAGTAAACTTGGTGGTCGTCAGTAGCTTTGCTTTGAAGCAACCATGCAACTCTTCCAACGGGCAAATCACGACCCTAGGAGGGTTTAATCAGAAGCAAGCCCCATTGCCAGCAACTGAGCTTACTCCCAGGTAAAGGATCGCACTTTAGTTCAACGCATGAAAATCAGTGGAGTTAACAGCGCTTAACAGGGTTACCTACACTGCTTCCTGAAAACTAGGTCTTAGGTTTAATGCTAATAATCGAGCCCAGTGGCCCAGGCCAGCCTAGATGTGTGGGGGAACACTCTGCGTGTGCCAACAGAGAGGGCTCTGAGTGCCACCTCTGGCACCCATGCCATAGGTTCGCCACCACGGACCTAGGCATACTAGAGTCACTACACAGAGGCAGGCAACGGCAAAACGCCTCTGAGCGTCTCTTGCTTTGAAAATCCCATAAGAAAAAAATAGTAAAAATCTAGCATCAGAAGGGACCCATGAGGAATTCTTCTTTACACAGAATTGAGGGAAAGTTTGCTGTTTTTCAATGCCCTGTTCACTGGAATGCAAAGTGGATGATGACCTTCAGTCAATTATCTACTACTGTTCTCTGATGTGAAGGAAGTATTCATTGAGTCAAATATCAGAAATAAGTTTCCTCGTAATCATATTATTCACCTGGCTCCAAGTGAATTAATTCTATGTTTTTATAGTTAGTTTAAAAAAAACCCTCAGTCTCTGTAGTTAAGAACATAAGAACTAGCCTGCTGGATCAGACCACAGTCCATCTAGTCCAGCACTCTGCTACTCGCAGTGGCCCACCAGGTGCCTTTGGGAGCTCACATGCAGGATGTGAAAGCAATGGCCTTCTGCTGCTGCTGCTCTTGAGCACCTGGTCTGCTAAGGCATTTGCAATCTGAGATCAAGGAGGATCAAGATTGGTAGCCATAGATCGACTTCTCCATAAATCTGTCCAAGCCCTTTTTAAAGCTATCCAGGTTAGTGGCCATCACCACCTCCTGTGGCAGCATATTCCAGTTCTAGTGAAGGGAAAAGATAATGCAAAACAAAAAATCCTTCTTCATGGCTCAGGGCACAGTTAATATTATTAATGCTGCTCAGTTCTTTGAGGACCTGCAATGGACACATCTGCTTTCTACTAATATGTCTTTGGAGGGAAAGTGGCATGGTATATTGCCCGATCTCATCAGATCTTGGAAGCTAAGCAGGGTGAATAGTTGGGAAGGGAAACCACCAAAGAGGATTCTGCTGAGGAAAGCAATAGCTTCTCATTAGCCTTGAAAGTCCCTTGGGGGGGTTGCCGTAAGTTGGCTGCAACTTGACGGCACTTCACACACACAATATGCCCCCCTTCCAAAAAAAGGCTGTATGTTTTCCCAGTTGATTTAGTTGTTATGCATGGGAAGGCGCTGAAGTTGCCAGCTTTTTCAACCACTGTCCATAACTGAACCTTTAGTAGCAGCTTTATCTGCCACGATTAATCAGTCCGCAAAAATTCTCTCCATGCAGTGAAAAGCTTCATCGGCTAAGTTGTGTTGTAATTTGGAGGTTTGGAAGCATTAAAAACGTTAGCGGTTCCCAAAAGCTCAAAATGATTGGTTTTTTAGTTCGGCTTTGTGGCCACTCATCCGGACTTTGGAGACATCTAGAAGATAACTCAGTGGTGGCGAACCTATGGCACTCCAGATGTTCATGGACTACAATTCCCATCAGCCACAGCCCAAATTGGCCATACTGGCAGGGGTTGATGGGAATCGTAATCCATGAGCATCTGGGGTGCCAGAGTTGGATACCCCTGTTCTATCATGTATCGTATCATATATTTAATTTATACACCGCTCTTCCCCAAAAGGCTGGCAGGGCTGATGGGAATAGTAGTCCATGAACATCTGGAGTGCCATAGGTTCACCACCACTGAATAGCCTCTTGAGATCCCTTCCAATCCATACATTCTATAATTAGAAACTAGGAGTGATGGTTGCCAGGTTCCGTGCTGGAATTATCAGACGTCATCACTTTTCCAGCACAAGAACAATACAGGAAAGGCTGAAATAGATCACTGCTGGGAGCCTAAAATGTTCTCAACTGAAAGTGGTGTTGTGGTGGGTGATTTGCCCAAGTGACAAATCCAGCTGTTGCTTGGCTATAAATAGGATAGCCTTGCTTTCCCCTCTTGATGAAGTTGGCACTTTTAATACTTTCGTTGGCACTGTCAGAGCCGTGATTCAGTTCCTTGCCTGCCATCATGTTGGTTAGCATTTCCGGACTGTTGGGCTACACAACAGCATCGCTCCGCTTCTATGCCACCTGCCCCAGTTTCACTCAGCAAGATTCATGTGGGATTCTTGCCACTGTCTGCTGAATCATTTTGGAAAGCAGCTGAAAGCCGTAAAGAGAATATGAGAGAATATTAAGCTGCCTTGCAGTGGTAAAATTAAAGTGCTCTCTTTTCTCCAGGTCAGCCTTAGCTCTGGTCTACGTTATTTGTGATCATTATTTGTAAGGTTTATCATATGTTAAATGCTCTGAGCACCTGAAGGTGCTAATATAAATGCTAAATATTGATCTCATGATGGAAAGGTAAGTACTGAGTAAGGCTCTGGCTTGTGATATTTTGGTCCTTCAAATCCCAGTAATCTCCTCTGTTCCCCAAACTGGACTGAACAGGCTTCCTTGAGCAATCAGCTAGGCATCAAGTGTTAGAAAGTGCAAGTATTAGCAGGGTTGCCATCCTCCAGATGATGCCTGGAGATCTCCTGGAATTATGTCTGATCTCCAGACAACAGAAATCTTGACTCCTAAAAAAAATAGCTGCTGGGAGTGGTGTGTGTGTTTCTATTGCAGGGTTCCCACTATGATTCCCATCATAACATAAACATCAATTAGGCGTAGTCAATCAACATTATGAATAGCAAGACATCAAAAAACATAAATAATGGTTTACATATTTTCAATTGAGAGAATTCTTTTTTAAAGATAGAGCAAATTGGGGAATAGCAGTAATCATAACATTACACATTATAAAAATATCACAAGCATACTTTCACGAAATGGGAAAACAATAATAAACAGAGCACATTAGCATATAATGTAACAATGTAAACAACAAGGTAACAATAATCATAACAGTTCACATAGCAAAGAATAGCAGTACACATACCAGCATAATAATACCACCATTTAACAAAAATATGGTATTATACCTCCCAAGTCCCTCCCCTCCCCAAACCTTGCCCTCTCCAGGCTTCACCTTTGGTCAGGTGGAGCTTGGGGCCAGGGCAGAGGCAACAGTATAAAGGTAGAACTGACCAGCCCCCAGTGCTCAGTTTGATCCTGGCCTCAGCAAGGTTTGGATCAAGTTTTATACTGCAGACTGGACGCAGGCAAGTTGAGGTGAGCATCAAACAGGCCCACGTCACTCCCAAAGTCCACATGGAGATTGGGGGCATGACAAACCAACTCCTGCACTTCACATGGAGATTGTCAGGACCATGCCTGTCAGTACCTAGATGTCTTGCTGTGTCTGTGTGGGAATTTGCAAATGTTTCCCTGTAAATGCTTTCCTGTTTCCCTCTTCCCTTCCTGGCAACCTCCTGGCGCCAGCTCATCTACAAGAAGGTGTGAACGGTTCCCAGGTTCTTTGAAGCTCTGTAGTGCAAATGTTGTAGAAACTGTAGTGGACATTTGGTGTGGGGCGAAACGGGGGGGTTGAAGGATATAGGTCCTGGATCTGAGCTCTCTAGCTCAGATCCTGCTTTCTATTGTTACTCTACACGTTGCAAGAAATAAACTGCTTTAGGACTTTCCTACGGTCTCTGTCGAGAGTCTGACAGAGATCAGGGGTGGGGTGAGCCCCACTCACCGGTGTTCAGCCACACCCCTGCCCCAAACGCCACAAGACATCCAGGGGCGGGGCACAGGTGAGCCCCGGGTGCCATTTTATAAAGCTACATCCATGTATGCATCCCAATGCTTGTCCCATTGAAAGCGATTCCATGCAGTGGAATGACTTCTGCATTCAGACATTGTGGACATACATACATTCAGATATGGTTACGCTCATACCACTTAATGCTGCTCCTCAGCTTTGCATTTCTTGAAGTGGTACACACACCCAAATGCAAGAGACCGTCAGCCTGGTCGCCTTGGCAACAAAGATGCCCCAAGAACCCCCTTCCAAGTAACACCACACCAGATGGTTGAGGTCAGGGCTGAAAAGAATCCATGAAAGTGTAAAAAGTAGCAATGGTTTCCACAGAAATAATTTGGGGGGGGGAGGCAGGACAAAGTCTAGGGATGCCAGCCTCCAGAGGACCTGGGGACCCCCTGGGACTAAGGTTCATCTCCAGACTATATTATTATTATTATTATTATTATTATTATTATTATTATTATTATTATTATTATTATTATTATTATTATTTATTTATTTATTTATTTATTTATTTATTTATTTATTATGTGATTTATAAGCCTCACCCGAAGAACTCGAGTGACTCACAAAATAACTGCGTTCAACAACAATCAACAAAACATATCAATTACAAGGGTGCAGCTTAATTAATTAAAACTAACTTAAAACTTTAAAACTTAATAACAGTTACAATTACATACCGGTTAAAACATCAAGCGCCCGATCTACAGGCCAGCGGAGGGAGGGGATAGGTCGGGCCCAAGATGGAAACCAGGGCCCGGCCAGATAGAAAACGGCAGCTTCAATGGGGGGTAATAAAACCGCAGCCAGCCCCCCCAAAGGCCCGGTGGAATAGCTCAGTCTTACAGGCCCTGCGGAACTCACCAAGGTCCCGCAGGGCCCGGACTGCTGGAGGTAGAGCATTCCACCAGGCAGGGGCCAGGGCTGTAAAGGCCCTGGCCTGGGTCGAGGCCAGCTGCACCATCGCAGGGCCAGGGATCTCCAGTAGCTCTGTCGCCGCCGAACGCAGCGGCCTGTTTGGGACATAAGGGGTGATGCGGTCCCGCAGGTATGAGGGCCCCATGCCGCGTAAGGCCTTAAAGGTCATCACCAACACCTTGAAAATGATCCGGAACTCCACTGGGAGCCAGTGCAGGCAGCGCAGCACAGGGGTGATGTGATCTGAATAACCACCACCTGTCAGAAGCCGGGCTGCCGCATTCTGGACCAGCTTCAACTTCCGGATCAGTCGCAAGGGAAGGCCCGCGTAGAGCGAGTTACAGTAATCCAACCTCGAGGTGACTGTCGCATGGATCACAGTGGCCAAGTCGGACTGGGAGAGATAGGGAGCCAGCCGCCGAGCCTGGCGGAGGTGAAAGAACGCAACCCGGGTGACATGGGCCACCTGGCCCTCCATCGATAGTGAAGAGTCCAGGCGGACCCCCAGGCTGCAGGCCAAAGATACCAGGGCCAACTCAACCCCCTCCAAGACCGGCGGCCGAAATTCCCCTGGTCTCTCCCCCCGGCCCAGCCAAAGGACCTCCGTCTTCGTTGGATTAAGTTTTAACCTGCTCTGCCTCAACCAACCAGCAACCGACTCCAAACAGTGCTGTAGAGCTACAGGGGCAGAGGCCGCCCCCCCTCCATCAACAGAATGAGCTGGGTGTCATCCGCATATTGGTGACAGACCAGCCCAAAACTCCGCACTAGCTGAGCGAGGGGTCGCATGTAGATGTTAAATAAGAGCGGGGAAAGCAAGGCCCCCTGAGGGACCCCACAACTAAGTGGGGCCCTATGGGAGGCCTCATCCCCGCACCATACCTGCTGACCCCGACCCTGGAGGAACGAGGCAATCCACTGAAGGACAGTGCCCCGCACTCCAGAGGTAGCCAGGCAGTGGATCAAAAGGTCATGATCGACCATATCAAACGCTGCTGTAAGATCTAATAGGATCAGCAGCGCCGATCCGCCTCGGTCTAGCTGCATGCGGAGTATATCTGTGATGGCGACGAGGACGGTCTCTGTCCCATGTCCAGCACGGAAGCCGGACTGGAAGGGATCGAGCGCCGATGTGTCCTCCAGGAAACCCTGAAGCTGCTCCAACACCACTCTCTCAATTACCTTCCCCAGAAACGAAAGATTCAAAACAGGGCGGTAATTGGCCAGATCACCAGGATCTAAGGATGGTCTTTTCAAGAGTGGGCGGACCACTGCCTCCTTCAACCCACCCGGAAACACTCCTTGCTCAAGGGAGCAGTTGACTATATTCAACAGGTGGGGTCGTAACTCCTCCCGGCAGGCTTTTATTAGCCAGGAGGGGCACGGATCCAGAGGACAGGTAGTAGGTCTAACAGCAGCTAGGACCCTGTCAACATCGGACTCAGCGGGCAGGGAAAACCGGTCCAAGCTTGGACCTGAAGACGGCGAAGGAGCCTCGAGTTCCCTTACTGTATCAAATGTGGCTGGAAGGTCCCGGCGGAGTGACATGACTTTGTCTACAAAAAAGCTCTGAAATGCCTCACAGCCAATAGCCAATTGAGAATTTGTGGATCCCTCCACCAAAGAGGTGAGGGACCGAACAGTCCGAAATAATTGTGCCGGGCGAGAGCTAGCAGATGCGAGGGAGGATGAAAAATAAGCACTCTTCACCCTCCTTATCGCCAACTCATAGGCCTTCATAAACGTCCTATAAGTTGTTCGTGCCACTTCGTCGCGAGACTTTTATTATTATTATTATTATTATTATTATTATTATTATTATTATTATTATTATTATTATTGTTGTTGTTGTTGTTGTTGTTGTTGTTGTTGTTGTTGTTGTGTTTGTTTGTTTGTTTGTTTGTTTGTTTGTTTGACTTTTGTGCCGCCCACCCCCGGAGGGCTCTGGGCGGTGTGCAACATTTCAATATAACATAAATAAGCAAAAGGAGCCTTCTCAATAAATTAAATACAATATAAAATAAAATAAAGGCTCTAAGCATCGAATTAAAACCATTTAAAATACAGCATACAAAATGTAAATGTAAAAATATAGCGTCCCGTCATCTAAAAAACCCCTCTTAAGATGGAACGGAAGGCCCAAGATGGAAAAGGGCAACAGATGATAAAGGGAGGAAGGGGCGCCATCAGCGGCCGGCATCTCCAAAGGCCTGGTGGAACAGCTCAGTCTTACAGGCCCTGCGGAACTCTCCAAGATCCCGCAAGGCCCGGACAGTTGGAGGAAGAGCGTTCCACCAGGCAGGGGCCAGGGCTGTAAAAGCCCTGGCCCTAGTGGAGGCCAGCCGCATCATTGAGGGGCCGGGGACTACCAGAAGATTGGCCTCCACCGAACGCAGGGGCCGAACTGGGACATGCGGGGTCAGACAGTCCCGAAGGTACGAGGGTCCCAGGCCGTGTAAGGCCTTAAAGGTTAGAACCAACACCTTGAAGATGATTCGGAACTCAACTGGGAGCCTATGCAGACGACGCAACACTGGCAAAATGTGATCTCTAGCGGCACCACCAGTGAGCAGCCGAGCTGCTGCATTTTGGACCAGTTTCAACTTCTGAATCAGACGCAAGGGCAGGCCCACGTAAAGCGAGTTACAATAGTCTAACCTGGAGGTGACCGTTGCATGGATCACAGTGGCTAGGTCCGCTTGGGAGAGGTAGAGATCAGTTTCCCTGCAGAAATTAGATGCTTTGGATGAGGCTGAAGTTGGTTCCCAGTTCCTAGTTGATTCCTAGCTTCCAGTTCCTTATCCGCATTTCTTAGTTCCTAAATACTGATTTGGAAATTTGAACATTCTACACATGGAAAACAATTGAAAACATACATTTAAAACACAGATGGCTTCCTATACAAATGACCCTCCATGGACTTCACAAAGATCTTTCACAATCCCTCTGCTTTCGCTGAATTGGGGGGGTGGGGAGGCCAGGACCCAATTTACAAAGTTATTTCACAAGATGCTTTAAAACGGGCCTTTTACAAAATGAGTCAAAGCACACTTTCAACTTCTCAACTGTTTGCAGACTGATTAAACTGCAACATAGCCCTTTGTCAAATATTTGTTTGGAAAGAGAAGAGGAAAGGACAATGAAGCCGGAAAAGCGTAGGCCCATTGAAAGATACACCTTGGAGTTTCACTGGCATAGAGCACACCAGGAGATTATGTGGCTGGCGAAAACACGTACACAACTGGCTACATTCATTAAACCAGGTTCGCTAGTAGACATATAGGAAGCTGAACCAATGGCGTATCTACCTTCCTTGTCCCCGGGCGCCACTCTTCTGGTCACGTGGGGGGAGCAAAATCGGCCCCCCACGTGACCAGGAAGTTCTGCTGCCTGTCAGGATGATGTTGATCTGTGTTCTGTTCTTGACTTTTTCCCGCCTGTCAGCCCTGGCTTTCTGCCTGGACTGGGGCTGTTTTGCTTTCACGTTATCTCGGCTTGACTGTGTGAAACTATGCACTGTTGAATTTAATTTGGTGGGAAGGGGGCTTGCTACTGTGTTAAAACTATTATCAAAGTTCTGAGGCTCTCAGAACTCGCATCGCCTGTATTCGACTATGACTGCCAGTACAATAAAGAACTGAAAATGGTTACTTTTGCCTGGACTTTTGCCTGTTTATTATGGGGTTTGCTTTCTGGTTGTTGAGGGTGGTGGAATGGGTTAATTGCATTTCTAACTGACTTTTCTCTGTCTTCTGTGTGATGCTATACGGTACAAGGAAAGAGCAGGGTGAGCCAACCCCCCAAGAAAAAACTTGCCAAACCACAAGGAAGCAATAAAGAATGATGAGCTATATTAAAAGGTGCTAATTAGACTAGTCAGCAATAAAAGAACAGATAATAAACATATCATGAGTCCATGAAAGACTTCTAATCGACTATACACATCTATTCATTCATAGTTCATTGAGAAAAAACACATCGCAATGTAATGGAGCCGCAATCCACTTGCCGCACCGCCAATAAACATCGATTACTGGAATGGTATCCCCAGCTGAGCGGAATTAGAGCAGCGCAGCATTGAAACGGCGATGATAATCCAAGGATGCGGCGTAAAGGGGTGACAAGAACAACAAACAGCAAAATGCCTATGCCCGTGGTGGCGAACCTTTGGCACTCCAGATGTTATGGACTACAATTCCCATCAGCCCCTTCCAGTATGGCCAATTGGCCATGCTGGCAGGGGCTGATGGGAATTGTAGCCCATAACTTCTGGAGTGCCAAGGGTTCGCCACCACTGGCCTATGTGCTAAAGTGCGTTTTTGCAGGTCTTCTTCAGTGCAAATATGTTGCAGTAATGTTTGTTTCCAACCAGTCATTCATTATTGCTACTAGCTACCAGTCTGTGCTACGAATCCTTCACTGGATGTTACCTCTTGAATTCGTAGCAGCCAGTCAACCCCGTCCGAGGCACACAAAAACGACGAGGCAGCAGTACTTCCTGCTGCCTCCAAGCGCCCTCAACCCCACCCTGGACTCCCCGGAGGGGAGGTCAGAAGAGACTGCAGGCTGCCGGCTGGGAGTCCAGCCGGCAGGGGAGGTCTGGGGGGGGTCGAGGGCAGTGGGGGGTGGAGCCTGGGGCATCAGGGGGTGGGGTGAGGGGGCAGAGCCTGGGGGGTGTCCTGGAGACAATTTGTCTCTGGGCGCCATTTACCTCGGTACGCCTCTGCTTGGAGGACAGAGTTTTCTGAATGTTGGAATGTATTTTGGGGTGTAGGGCTTTTAAACTGTCCAAATCAGTCTTTTGGAACAAGGAAATGCGAATAACGAACTGGGAACTAGCAACCAACTGGGAATGAACTTCAGCCTTGTTTGCTTTGGAGGGTGAACTCTACGACATTTTACCATGCTGAGGTCCCTAACCCAACCTGGATTTAGCACAACCCCACCTCGCTACCCCTTGCTGATGACCAGGGAGTATGTGGCAACCTGAAATTTGAATTTTGAGCTCCTTCTAGCAAGGCCTATAAATTATAACGGCAAATTATCTGATTCTCATCAGTAAATTTAGGATTGGGGGCACTTGCTCCCTTCCAGAACCCATGAAAAATAGGATGTTTTCTTGGGTGCTGTGTGGTTTCCGGGCTGTATGGCCGTGTTCTAGCAGCATTCTCTCCTGACGTCTCGCCTACATCTGTGGCTGGCATCTTCAGAGGATGTTTTCTGTTTGCTTGCATATTTGGGCACAGCACCTCTCCCTGCTGGCAACTATAGGTTGAAGTCTATAAAATTATGCATGGGGTAGAAAATGTTGACAGAGATAAATTTTTCTCTCTTTCTCACAATACTAGAACCAGGGGGCATTCACTGAAAATGCTGGGGGGAAGAATTAGGACTAATAAAAGGAAACACTTCTTCACGCAACGTGTGATTGGTGTTTGGAATATGCTGCCACAGGAGGTGGTGATGGCCACTAACCTGGATAGCTTTAAAAAGGGCTTGGACAGATTTATGGAGGAGAAGTCGATCTATGGCTACCAATCTTGATCCTCCTTGATCTCAGATTGCAAATGCCTTAGCAGACCAGGTGCTCAGGTGCAGCAGCAGCAGCAGGCCGTTGCTTTCACGTCCTGCATGTGGGCTCCCAAAGGCACCTGGTGGGCCATTGCGAGTAGCAGAGTGCTGGACTAGATGGACTCTGGTCTGATCCAGCAGGCTAGTTCATATGTTCTTATGTTCTTATGTTCCAGCAAAATCAGATCTCTGGACCATTTGACACAATGCCCGTTTAGCTTGTACAAAAGGGATATCCTTGTGACTCATGATGAGTCACCGCGTATGACTAGGCAACGAATTGTGTAAACTCTGTTCTCTGGCTTGTGTCAATCGCTGTCTGAAATATATAACGAGACCAATAGGTGAGAAAAAACTACAAAGATGCAAGCAGATTCTTGGCATGAAGGATGGGAATAAGGGATGAGTTGCTCTTTCCTGACCTATGCCTTTCGTTTGTTGTTGTTGCTATTGCAAACATTGTGGAAAAAGGGATGGAGTCTGGCAGAATGGCCTGCTCTTGACATGAGATTAAAGCTGAAACATGGCCCCTGGGACATGGGAGGAACCCTCTGTTTGGAAACTGGAATCTGTGTTATATAGGAACCATTGCTAGTAAAACTGTTCACTGCTAGATTAAACAGATTGCTGCCAAGGAGGGGAGATCAGCCGCCTGCCCCAGGGGCGTATCTGCCATGGGGACACGGGGAGTCAAATGTCCCCAGGCACCCCCATTTGGTCACACAGGGGGTGCAAACATTTCAGGTTTGCTTGCATGTTTTTTTGTGTTTTTTAGTGTTTTTTCAGTTTTTGGCCTGCAGGGGGTGCAGTTTTTAGGCTAGCAGCACCAAAATTTCAGGGCTTTGTTGGGAGACTCTCCTGATGATATCACCCAGGATTGGTGAGGTTTGGTTTAGGGGGTCCAAAGTTATGGACTCCCAAAAGGAGTTTCCAATGGGAGCTAATAGAAGATGGGGGTACACCTTTGAGGGTCCATAACTTTGGACCCCCTGAACCAAACTTTACCAAACCTGGGTGGTATCATCAGGAGAGTCTCCTAAAGATATCGTGAAAGTTTGGTGCTTCTAGCTTAACAATTGCACCCCTGACAGCAGGCATCCCCCGATTTAAAAGGAGAATCTGGGTTCCCTAGTTTAAATACCATTGAAAGTGATGCTGTTTGGGGGTGGATTCCACTGGAGGTATTTTGTGAGAGATGATGCTGATATTTGTTTGGTAAATGTTTTGCTGGGGGTGATTTGTGAGAGATTTACATGCTTAATACCCACTTGCTTGGAGCTGTTACTCAGGCTAACGACCTACCTCATAGGGTTGGTGTGAGGACAAAATTAGGAAAGAGAGTTGGTGGGGAGAGAGCCATATATGTTTTGCTGTGGGTGGGAGGTGTTTTGTGAGCTGGTGCAAAAAAAATTGTTTGGTCGTGGTGGGGGAGGGTGGCCACCCATACCAGGGAGGGGGGCGCCAAACTCAGGTTTTGTCCCTGGGCTCCAGTTTGCCTAGATACACCTCTGGCCTGCCCCCCAATAAAATACGAAGGACACCGAATATGAGGTAATAAAATTGGCCACAGCTTGTTTAATGATTGCATTGATTGTAGGATAGGATGTGAGGGCGATCTGGCTGCGACATCTGTCACCCCATTGATCGCCAGGGTTGATTTGGCTGATCTGGCTGGCTAGACGGGTTTCCCCTACCTCCCTCGCCGCTCCATGTGCATCCCTCGCGAAGCTGCGTGCTCGGTGGAAGAGGACAACCATCTCAGATAGGAGTGTACCATTCTTCGGTCAAGGGTATACAGTTGTATGGAAAGGAAGCAAAGGTGCCACCTAGGGGCAGGGGTGGATCCCTGCACCAGGCAGCTTGACTGCTGAACGCAGTGCCAATCTTCCTGCACCCCAAGTGCTGGAGGAACCAGGAGCAGCCAATCGATGGGAGCTATCTGGCCGCTCTCTTGCTGCCAGGGGGTGTGGGCCAACCAGCAGCCCCCATTGGGCATGTGGCAGCAAGGCCTAACCCACTCCCTAGACCTCTTAAAGGGACCCCCACTAATTTAGGGGGGGTGGAGGTATGCAGGCTCTGACCCCCATTCAAAAGGGATCAGCCCCCGTGTGTAAGGTGACCAGATGGTCACCTTGTGAACCCGGGACGGGGGTAGGCGGCTGCGTGTACATGTGCGCGTGTGCGCAGCCGCAGGAACACACTGCCTTCTGGGGCGCTGCCGTTTCCCGCCGAAACGGCAGCCCAGAAAATCTCAACTGAACCGTCGCATCTTGTGGCCCAGGGCCTCCTCGGGCGCGGCGGTTTCCCACCCTCTGACAGGGCAGGCGACGGCAGCACCCCTGAGGCCGTGCTCCCTGGTGTTCTTGCGGGCTGTCGCACTGCCTTGCGCCCCAGAAGGCAGTGCGGCAGCCTCCCAAAAATCGGGACAATGGAAGGAACCCGCGGGACACGGGACAAATGTTGCAAAGGCAAAATTTGTCCCGCCAAAAGCAGGACGGCTGATCAGCCTACCCATGTGCAACCAGCCAAGCTGTGACAAAATAAAATAATAACAAAGCCAAACTCATAACAACAAAACCATGCTAAACCATGCACTAGAGGGAGGGCAGATGGGAAGGGCTGAGGAGAACAGCGCCTAGAAGTTGCAGTCCTCCTCACCTGGCTGTTTTAAAGCCACATACCCCTCCTCCACCTCTCAGCCATGCTGGGAGAACTCTTACGGCCTGACCAATTAGCTGCACGTGGCCAGTGCAGGAAGGGGAAGTAATGT
Source organism: Sphaerodactylus townsendi (assembly GCF_021028975.2). Lineage (NCBI taxonomy): Eukaryota > Metazoa > Chordata > Lepidosauria > Squamata > Sphaerodactylidae > Sphaerodactylus > Sphaerodactylus townsendi. The sequence continues at coordinate 174,127,918 of NC_059427.1, read as the reverse complement.
CTGAACTTCTCCCCCTCCGAGGCAGCAACGAAGGCACAGATAAGTCCGTCACTATGCTGCTGGCAGGTGTCAGCTATGCCATAGTCAGGCAGTCTGAGGTCAGGGCAGGCAGAGACCAGGGCAGGCAGGTCCAAAGTCAGGTAGTCCAGGAGCAGACAGGCAGGAACTGAGCAGGAAGCCAGGTGTATGGAACTTCCCTGTCAAACACACATGTTGCACCCAGACAGAGCCAAGCCCAAGGCAGGGTTTATATAGGAGACCAGGATCCTGCAAAGACTCAGTTCTCCTCTGATGTTGCTGTTCCTAGCTCACAGAGCCTTTTGCCACATTGAACTGCAGTGTAGGCACTTGCAGGCCCAGCAATTAAGGAAGGGAGGGAAGAACAAGGAGGCAGAGCTGTGGTGGAGCGCCAAGGGGACAGGGGGTGCATCGTGCACCAGGCCCACACCTGGGGTGGAAAATTGCCCCTGGCTCCTCCTCCTGTTCCCCGCACCCCCCGCAGCCCTCCCCCATTGCGCCCCCCCCCCCCGGCGGCACACACACATATTGCCCCTCTTCCCACACTTACCTACATTTCCTTTTCTTTTTTAGTACTTTTTGAGGCTGAAAAAAGCGGCCTCTTTACAGTTCAGGCTAAAAACTGCCTGAGGAACTACAGTTCCCAGGAGACCTTGGGGCTCACAAGGTCTCCTGGGAAGTATAGTTCGTCAGGCAGTTTTTTCCCTGAACTGTGAAACTTTTTTCAGCCTCAAAAAGTACTAGAAATAGAAAAGGAACTTAGGTAAGTATGAGAAGGGGGATGGGGGGCACTGCAGGGGGGGCCATGGGGGGTGGAAAAAAACACACTGTGCACCGGGTGCAGTTTGGCCCAGCTATGCCTCTGAGGCTCTCCTGGCTGCCCTGCATCTGGCTCAGCCTTAGCTGGCAGAGAAGGGCTTGACACACTAATGCAGATCATATATATTTAAACATCATTTCATCAGGTGGTAACGATAACTTTTCAAGTTTTTGTTTAATTTTATTAAATTACATCAATTTAATGTTGAATTGTTTAATGTTAAATTACATCAATTTAATGTTGAATTGTTTAATTTAAACTATTTAATGTTTAATGTAGGTCTGCTTTGTGGGGGTGAGGGTGGGGAGGTTGCATTGCTTTACGATGTCTCCACGAACAGTTCATACTAAATTTCCCCCCCAATAGTGCTATGAGCCCATTTATGGAAGAAATTTGTGTTCCGGGCTCTTTCTGCTTGGATAGATTATTAAACCTGACTTGAGTAACTTCTCTCTCTAGAAACCTGAGTTTCTTTTCTTTCTCAAGCAGAGGTTAATAAGAATTTTTTAAAAAAACTTCAGAGGCTTGACGGGAATTTCTGTCTTTGAAACTGTGACTTTTGACCTGGGATGCCTTTTCTCCCAATCCACATTGCTCAACAATACTGTGGTCTACGCTACCACCAGTGGTTTGGCTCCTCAGTGTGAGTCACCTTAAACTATTTGCCCAATCAGCATCTTTGTGCACTACTCTAGACTTTCTGAGCTTATGGAAGTCTGTAATCTGGTCTGCCTTAGATCTGAGGTATTGTTGGCATTTTGGTCTTTCACCTCTACAGTGTAGAGACCATTATTATTCAGTCATATGGCAAATGCACTCTGCACATGTTCTGTGGTTCACATGCTTCAATTATTACGTGACCTCTTTTTCAGCTCTGACACAGGCCCGGTGGAATGTGAGATCTGTCATAATTCTGCAGAGCTTGCTAGATGGGTCCTGTGAGATCTGTCATAATTCTGCAGAGCTTGCTAGATGGAGCTATTTTTCAGGTCAGTGGTTAGCAACAGTGTTGGACACAGCTGGCCTTTCTTTTCCCCCTCCCTTCCATCTTCCTCTTCCCTTTCTCTTCCTTCACCTTCAATTCATTCCCCTTAGTTAGAGACTGTTTACTGAGGCACCAGAGCAAATTGGGGAACTGGCAGTTTTAACTGTAAATTTATTGTTGAAGGCTTTCACGGCAGGAATCATTGGGGTGCTGTGTGGTTTCCGGGCTATATGGCCGTGTTCGAGTAGCATTCTCTCCTGTCGTTTCACCTGCATCTGTGGCTGACGTCTTCAGAGGATCTGATGATCAGATCCTCTGAAGATGCCCCAACCACAGATCGCAAGCGCTTTATCAAGGAGAGGCCAATGCTCTGATCCTAAGCTACCTTCTACAGGCTCTAACAACAACTATCTCATTGTTGTAAGCCACTTTGATCCATTTACGATATAATGCATCTAATTACACATAAACAAATAAATAGAAACCTAATATTCAGAATAGTCCTGGCTCATAAGGTAGCCAATATCAAGGGGGGCAGGGGGGCGGGCGGGCGGGCTGGAGATCTCCCACAATTACAGCGGATTGTCACACTACAGAGACCAGTTTCCCTGAAGAAAATGGCTTCTTTGGAGAGTGAACTCTATGGCATTATATTCCTCTGAGATCCCTCAAACCTTGTCCTCAGGATCCATCCCCAAATTCTCCAGGAACGTCTCAGCCTGGAGTTAGGCACCTGAGGCCTTCTCTGATAAAGTAAAGGTAAAGTTTCCCCTTCAGTCATGTCCAACCCTGGGGTACCACTGCAAGCAGTGATTTTATAGGCAAGCTGTTTTTGTGGGGTAGTTTGCCATTGCTTTCCCCGGCTATTCTTTACCCCCTAGCTATGAGCTAGGTACCCATTTACCGACCAAGAAATGGATTATCCATCTGAGTTGACCATGAGCCAGCTGCCAGGATATCTGACCCCCAGGGGGCTCGAACTCCTGACCGTGTGAGTGGCAGTGCAAGCACTTAACCACTACACCACGCGGCTCCTCTTCCCTGATAGTGTAGTCCAAACTGTCTACTAAGGAAGAAGGAACTGACAAACAAAAATCTGAGTACTTTAACCACGTGACAGCGGCTACACCGAGGAGGCAGCATTTGACTGCAGATTTTGTTCATGCAAGCTGGAGCACAGAGCACTGAAGGTGCGGCTGTGCTTGAAGCGCAGCTGCCATTGCAGAGGGGAGGGTTTGAGCAAGGGCCGCATTGTATGAGTGAAGGCCGGGTCCTGATTGGTCGAGCTCATCCGGCGATGCTTGCCCAAGAGTTTGTGCATCATCAGGGGAGTGGAGCCAGATGGGAACCTATATAAAGGCCCTGCCCGCCGTGAGTCTAGGGCCCACTCTGATCTGAGATGCTGGAGAGTGAACCCACCCGCTGGGTCCCGGTATTGCAGTTAAAAAAATGGTTTGTTTGCATGCTTTGTCATAGCCTGTTGGTGGGTTGCACATGGGGGGGTGATACGCTGGGAAAGAGGAGCTGGAGGAGCTCCCCTGTTATGATGCCTCCTTAAGAGGTAGGGGTGGACTCAGCCAGCGGTTGGAACGGCCAGCGGGGCTAAGGTGGCTTGCGCCCCTAGTGGCAGTTAGGGACAGGCACCAGACAGGATTGCCCTGGATTGCCCTACTCTAATCTCCAGCAGGTGGGCTCGAGGAATTCGGTTGACTCTGTGGGACATCACTCTGGCTGCCCAGAGGCTTGGATCACCCCTCCCATGCCGCGCCATTTGCTTCCTTCTACTCTGTGTCAATAAACACCTCTGGCTATGTACATACATAAAACCTTTATTAGGCATAAAACCAATATAACAACCAGCATTATCCAGACAGATGTTCCATACATAAAACCACCACAGGTATTATTCCAAAGTTCCTGAAAGGAACCTAGCTACAGAATTTAAAATCACAGAAGAAGAGTTGTTTAGTAGGAATGCAACCTTCCCAGCAACAGAGTATTCCTTAAACTTAGCAGGAAGAAGAGTCAAAAGCCTGGTCCTAGATTTCCCTTTGATAAACCCAATTTGTTCCTGTCCAATGATCTTATTCTCGTTGGCCCATAAGGTCAGTTTGTTCGATAGATATTTAGCATATAATTTACCTGCAATAGATAACAAACTAATGGGCCTATAATTAGAGGGAATGGTTGGGTCACCCTTTTTATAAATAGGGACAAGGATGGCATTAGTCCAAGCATCAGGTATTTTAACTATATTATTCACAGTAGTGAAAAGCAAAGCTAATAGGGGCGGCCACCATTCAGCGAAGCCAATTTTTTACCCACACAAAGTTGTTCTGTGTTTGTCTTTACGGTTTATATGAGCTAGCCTGAGCGGAAGGGTCCACACTTCAACCCGCAATGGGTTTCTCTGAAAGAAGTTGTGCTACTGTGGGAGCAAAAACTTGCAGCGACAGAAATTTCCTTTGTCGGCCTAATATGATTCGAGTTGCCAATTTTTTATCTCTCTATTTTTCGCCTGGACCAGCTCCAGTACTACAACAGCCTTTCTGTTCTTTAGGGGCCTGCATGAAGGCCGGTGAGAAGAAGTTTTTGGGGATGGGCTGTCCCTTGAGAGAATCTTTATTCCGCAAAGGGTTAACACTTCCAAAAGGGGCTCCGGGCTTGGGGTTGCAACATGTTTGGGTTGGAAATGACTCACTTCTGCTGTTGGGAGATTTATAAACTTGGGAAACGGGGAGGAAAAGGCTGGATGGCTTGAGGGAACAAAGAGGGCAGAGCAAAGCGTGAGCCAGCGGAAGAAGAGAAACAGATCCCGAACTGCTTGATCAAGCTACAAAAAAGAGAGGAGGGAAGATCAGTAAAGCATTCAGGGTTTCCTAAGGAACTGTTCAAGCCGGCAAAGACATTAGATATGAAAATGCCATGGCCAAAGCTGCTCTTTTTAGTTTCTGCTTCTTTCTTGTCTGCCAAAGGTGTTGCTGTCAGTCGGGTGGAAGAGAAAGAAGCTCTGGTATGTAGACCTCTGACGACCTCTTTTCCTTGCAGGACCCAGGCTGCGGTGGGGTTGATTTTGTGTGCAATGATGGGGCCAAACAAAAGTCTGTGGGCAAGCCTAATAGGGTTTTCTGACTTGCTACCCTAACCCCGAACTTTTCTGACCTTGGACTTTCTCCCAGGCTTCAGCACTGACACTTTACTTAAGCTTTCTCCTCTAACCTGGAACTTTCCTTTGTTTGTCAATCGCTGTCTGTTTGAAGGGAGGTTTTCCTTGGTTCCAGTGGAAACAAGATGCCCTGGGCAAATATCCTTAACCAAGGGAAACCCTGGTTGTCTGGGCCTTTCTATAACATCAAAAAAATCAAGCTGATCGTTCTGTGTGCATGAGCAGTAATAGCGTAGCTCTGACAGACAGGGCCCCTGGTAATTTTGTGGTTTGGGTGGGAACAGAAGATTGGTGGAGCTGCTGAAAGACCAATTTGTGAGCTAGATTAACAAGCCACTCTGGGCTCTTTTGAGGTCTCTTGCAATGAAGGACAAGTGAAGGAGTTGGAGCTATGGAGGAAAAAATAAAAATAAAAATAGACAGACACTATTTTCTTTCTCTAGCTACCTGTACCACTGCACTGCTTAGAGCAGGGGTGGGCAATTATTTTTTCCATGGGGCCGCATAAGAAACAGAAAATATTGTGGAAGACCAGGCCAAAAGGCAGGGGGGCGAGGCGCTTTTGAAAGCCCCGCAGAAGCCGGCAGCCAAAGACGCCTCGCTCCCCAGCACGGCAGGGGGGCCAGTCAGAGTCATCCGGCGGGTCGGATGTGGCCCGCGGGCCATATAATGCCCAGGTCTGGCTTAGAAAGACCTCTTTTTTTTTCTCCTTCTGCCCTTGGGGCCCCCTTGCTTGTGGCAATCTGACCATCCAGATGATTCATAATTATAAAACTTGAAATTTTCCACCTATTGAGATCACAGCGAAGGAGATCCAAGTTTGGTATGAGCAAGGAGAGATGGGGAGCAGGGGGTCGCATACAGTTACCCTTGCCAGCCCTGACTGCTAAACAAATGGTGCAGTGAATTCCTGCAAAGCAGGTGTTTTACTAAATAAGAACATATTTTAAGGGATAGTAGAAGGTATAGAAACCTTAAGAGGGAGGCACTAATTAAAATCAGTATTTGAATATCTAAACAAAATTAGATATGAAGGCAGGAAGCCAGCAGGGGGAGGGGGGCTTTCCAGTGTTTTGCACTGACTGTCACATGTATGACTATCTGCCACTAGGACAGAAGTTGTGGGTGTGCCCTCACTGCAACGAGCTCCTGGCACTCAAGGAACGTGTGCGTTCTCTTGAAGCCAAGGTGGCAGACCTGGAGAAGCTGAGAGAGGCAGAGAGGGTGACAGACGAGGCTTTCAAGGGACCCTGCTTGGCAGCCGGGTCCCACTCCCAAGGTGACATCTCTTCAGATGTCATGGAGAATAGAGAGTCTAGGGGGCCAGGAGGGGTGCCAGTCTGAGGTTGTGGAAGATGCTCCCTTAGATGGGACCCCTTCCTTAGCTGGTGATCAGATATCCTCTCGCACTGAGGATACCCCTCAGGGAGGTGGGGGGCTCCTTGTAGTGGGTGATTCGATCATTAGGAATATAGAGAGTTGGGTTTGTGAGAGGCATGATGACCTCATGGTGACTTGCCAGCCTGGTGCGAAGGTTGCTGATGTCACGCTTCATCTAGATAGGCTGTTAGACAGTGCTGGGGTGGAATCAGCAGTTGTGGTCCACATTGGCACCAATGACATTGGGAAATGTAACCAGGAGGTTCTGGAAGTTAAATTTAGGCTGCTAAGAAACAGGTTAAAATCCAGGACCCCCAAGGTGGCATTCTCCAAAATGCTACCTGTTCCACGCGCAGGGTGAGCTAGGCAAGCGGAGATACAGGGTCTCAATGTGTGGATGAGAAGGTGGTGTAAGGCAGAGGGTTTCAGATTTGTCAAGAACTGGGGAACCTTTTGGGATAAGGCAGGCCTGTACAAAAGAATTTGGCGGGCTTCATCTGCTAACCAAAGAAGGAACCAGGCTGCTGAGCTCTCAACATTAAAAAAGTGTGAAAGAACAGCTTTTAAACTGATCCTTGGGGAAAGCCGACTGGCAGAGCTGGGGTGACTTTTGGTTGAGCGAATACACAGTGTAATCATGGGGATGCAGACAGAGAGGGAGGAGGTTTCTAAATCAACCACATACAAGCGAGGAGCATAGCAATGTGATAAGTGATAGTGTCTACAAAAGGCTAGAGGGCAAAACACATAAACCCCAGGTTAGGGACAGAGACAGAGTATATACAAAGTGTCTCTATGCTAATAGTAGAAACCTTTGACCCTAAAATGGGGGGAGCTAGGAGAGTACAGAGTTTTGAAGGAGGGACATTGATATAGTGGGCATCACAGAGACATGGTGGAATGAGGGAGGAACCAGTGGGATGCTTTGTTATCCCAGGTTTCCAGGCTCTACAGGAAGGATAGGACAGAGGCGTATTGAGGGTGGGGTGTGCCATCTACATCAAAAAGATCATGAGTGTCACATAAGAATAGACAATGCAGGGGAGCTGATTCCTCTACAGAAGCACTGTGGATATCAATGCCACCAGAAGGTGAAGGATAGTTTAACAGTGGAATATATTATCGATCCCCTATGACCAAAAGTGCACAAGAGGATTCTGAGATGGAAAAAAAAAAGAAATTAAGAGAAGGCCAACAAAAGCAAAAACATAGTGGTAATGGGTGATTTAACTATATGCCCATATAAAGCTGGAAAAAATGCATGTTCAGGTCATAGTAAGGAGAGAACATTCCCTGGATATGCTTCTAAATGACTGTAGCTAAGAGCAGATGGTTTGTAGAACCAACGAGGGAGAAAGGTGATCCCAGATCCTAATTCTATGTGGGACTCAGGACCTGGTGCCAGGAAGTCCAGTGTTGTTGAGCGATGGGGAACAGCACGACCACAATTCCTGTCCAGTTTCAAGAATCTCTGCATCGCGAACAAATGAAGCAACTACTAATGTAGTTATATTAAGCCCTTCCAGAAAGGGAAATTTCTCAAAGATGAGGGGGGATAGTGCTTTTCCAGGAAAGAGAAAATCAAAAGAGAGAGCTGAAAGGGAAAATCAAGGAGAGTCAAAACTGTCACAAGATGCTTGGAGGTTATTTAAAAAAAACACAGTTATACAAAAGCTCAGCTGGAATGTGTCCCACTTGGGTTAGGAAAGGCAGTGCCCAGTCCAAAAAGAAAGCCACCATGAGATTTAACAAGGAAGGTTGAGAAATTATTAGGAAAAAAAAAAAGATGTCTTTTAGAAAATGGAAGTCCAACTTAACTGATAAGAAGAATACCAGAGAGAACACAAATGGTGGCAAAAGAGAAGCAAGTTAGCTGTAAGGGAGGCAAAAAAGGATTATGAGGAATGCATGGCTGCAAACATCAAGACCAGCAACAAACAGTTCTTCAAGTACATCAAAAGCAGGAAGCCAGCTAGGGAAGCAGTAGGCCCATTAGATGACGAAGGAACAAAAGGTGTGCTAAAAGATGACAGGGAGATTGCAGAGAAGCTGAATGAATTCTTTGCATCTGTCTTCACCCAAGAGTAGGTGAGGAAAATTTCTGCACCTGAACCAAGCTTCTTAGGAGGTGAATCCGAGGAACGAGCGAAGATAGTGGTAGACAAGGAAGAAGTTCTGGCAGCCATTGATAAACTAAATGCTACCAAATCCCCTGGCCCAGATTGCATTCACCCAAGAGTTTTTAAAGAGCTCAAGCATGAAATTGCTGATCTTCTCACTTTAATATACACCTTATCCCTGAAATCAGCCTCCATCCCTGAAGACTGGAAGATGGCCAATGTAACACCAATCTTTAAGAAAGGATCTAGGGGGGGACCCAGGAAATTACAGGCCAGTCAGTTTGACATCTGTGCCTGGTAAATTAGTAGAATCTATCATTAAAGATAAAATTATAAAACATGTAGAAAAGCAAGACCTGCTGAGAAGGAGTCAGCATGGCTTTTGCAGAGGCAAGTCCCTGTCTTACAAACTTACTAGAGTTCTTTGAGGGTGTAAACAGGCATGTGGACAGGGGTGAACCGGTGGACATTGTCTACTTGGATTTCCAAAAGGCTTTTGACAGAGTTCCTCACCAGAGACTGTTGAGAAAACTCAGCAATGAAGGAATAAGAGGGGAAGTCCTCCTATGGATTAAAAACTGGTTGAGGAACAGGAAACAAAGGGTGGAGTATAAATGGGAAGTTCTCACAATGGAGATGCTGTAGGGAAGTGGTGTCCCCGAGGGATCCGTCTTGGGACCAGTGCTCTTTAACATATTCATAAATGACCTGGAAGTGCACGGGAATTGGAGTAGCGTGGTGGCCAAGATTTGCAGAGTGATATCAAATTATGTGGTGAGTGAGAACCACAAAAGGATTCTGAATGAAGAGCTCCAAGCGGACCTTGATAAATTAGGTGAGTGGGAGCAGAAATGGCAAATGCAGTTCAATGTAGCAAAATGTAAAGTGATGCACATAGGGGCAAAAAAAAATCCAAACTTCACATACACGCTACAGGGGTCAGTGCTATCAGTCACAGACCAGGAAAGGGATTTGGGCATCTTAGTTGATAGTTCCATGGGAATGTCAACTCAATGCATGGCAGCTGTGAAAAAAGGCAAACTCTATGCTGGGGATAATTAGGAAAGGAGTTGATAATAAAGAGCTGCAACAGGAGTTGTCATGCCCTTATATAAAAGCAGAGTGGTGCGACCACACTTGGAATACTGTGTTCAGTTCTGAATTGCATACATCTCAAAAAGGATATCGAAGAGATAGAAAAAGAGGTGCAGAGAAGGGCAATGAGGATGATTGAAGGAGGAAGTTGGAGGCACCTTCCTTATGAGGAGAGGCTGCAGTGTTTGGGACTCTTTAGTTGGAGAGGAAGAGCGTCTGAGGGGGGATATGATTGGAGTCTATAAAAAATTATGCATGGGGTAGAAAATGTTGACAAGAGAGAAATTTTTCTCTCTTTCTCACAATACTAGAACCAGGGGCATTCATTGAAAATGCTGGGGAAAATTAGGACTAATAAAGGAAAGCGTTTCTTCAACATATAGCGTGTGATTGGTGTTTGGAATATGCTGCCACAGGAGGTGGTGATGGCCACTAACCTGGATAGCTTTAAAAGGGGCTTGGACAGATTTATGGAGGAGAAGTCGATCTATGGCTACCAATCTTGATCCTCCTTGATCTCAGATTGCAAATGCCTTAGCAGACCAGGTGCTCAGGTGCAGCAGCAGCAGAAGGCCATTGCTTTCACATCCTGCATGTGAGCTCCCAACTTGACACCTGGTGGAGCCCACTCTTGCTTGAGTAGCAGAGTGCTGGACTAGATGGACTCTGGTCTGATCCAGCAGGCTAGTTCTTATGTTCTGTATGTATAACGACATTCAGCCTATAAAATACTGTATTTAAAAACACCCTATTCTGTTTATTCAAACAGCATTATAAAATTAGGGGGAATCCTGTAATTGTCAAATGTACAATTAAACAGAGAAACAAAAAAGACAGCTTTAGAAATAATTTCTATGAAATGCCTGAAGCTAAACATCTTGTCAACATGAAACCAATGGTTATGTTGTTAAACTGTTAATTAAAATAAAATGTAATTTTGTCTCCATACAGATTTTATAGTAAGTGGCAATTAAACTGAGATTGAGCATGAATACAGGTTGTTTGCCGGTCTTCTGCACTCTACTCTTTCATCTCCTTTCAAGAGGGAGCTTTGATTCAAACACTTTCTGAGCTTAGATAAAACACTTTATCAGTCTCCAGCTCAAACTGACTTCTGAACATGGGCACCTCAATGAAAAGTGATTTGTTTACACCCAGCAAAGAGAGATTCTGAAGTGGGGCTAAGGTTTAGAATCCAACATTTGTTAGGAGCAATCAGCCTCTAGTTCATCACTGAACTTGCATTTAGATGTCACGGCAGCTGTGAACCGGATCAAACCAGTGAATCTTGAATGGAGCTCGACCCAAAGAGGGAGGGGAAAGAGCAGACATAGCAACGGGCTGTGTTTCTGCTTGATCTCAGTTTAACTGCAGTTTATGGCATCTGAACGCAGCCCTAATAAAATGAAATCATTATCTATTTTGAAAAATCACATATGGGAAAAATGTCCAGAACTCTTTTTGCTGGCTAAGCTAGATGATATTGGGAATTTTCCAATGCATGGCTAGAAATAAAGAGCCCATGGAAAGTGAAGAAATGTGGCTTTTATTAATAAAAAGTGGAGGACTGCAGAACTTGGGGAGGCATATCCTTTCCCATAAGCTCCAAGGGTTCCTGGATGATGCAAACGTACTGGATCCCCTTTCAGTCCGAAACTTCAGCTGGTCATGGAACAGAGACGGTGTTGGTTGCCGTTGTGAGAGCGATCTCCAGCTGCACTTGAATAGAGGCGGGTCAGCGCTGCTGGTGTTGTTAGATCCTCACCGCAGCATGTCGTACGTAGTAGATCATGACCTTCTGGTCCACCACCTCACTGGTATTGGGATTCGGGGAGTTCAGCCTTGCAGTTGGCTGACCTCATTTCTCCCAAGACCGGGGACAGCAAATAGCGTCGAGAGTGTGAGATCTCTGGACGATGCCCCATCATGTGTGGGGTGCCACAAGGAAGCGATATTCTCTCACCGATGCTTTTTAATATCTATATGCACCCCCTGGCAAGATTGGTCCGGAGTTTTGGGCTGCGGTGTCACCAATATGCTGATGACACCCAGCTTTTGTTCACAATGGAGGGCCACCCGACCTGAAATCCTGATGCTCTCCAGTGTTGTTTAGATGCATTAGCTACGGTTGGTTGAGTCGCGAATTAGGCTGAAGTTGAATCCTACAAAGGCCGGAGGTCATGTGGCTAGGTCGAGGGGAGTGTCCGGTGGCCTTTAGTCTCCCTACGCTGCACGGCGAGGCATTAACATTAGCCTCGTCTGCCAAAAACCTCGGGGTGATACTGGACCCATCACTATCGTTGGTTGCCCAGGTCACGCAGGCCGGCTAAGGTGGCGTTCTACCATCTGCGGCAGGCTAGACAACTGGCCCCCTACCTCTGGCTCTGATCTGGCCACTGTGATCCATGCCACAGTCACCTCTAGGTTTGACTTCTGTAACTTCGGCTCTGGCGGGGCTGCCTTTAGCCATGATCCGGAAAGTGAAGCTCATGCAAAATGCGGCAGCGTGGACGCTGGCGGGAACATCTATTAGGGACCGAATTACTCCGGTCCTGTACCAACTACACTGGCTGCCAATCGAGTACCGGGTCATGTTTAAGGTTCTGGTTTTGACCTTTAAAGCTATTAGGCGCTTGGACCAGCATACCTCTGGGACTCTCCCTATATCGCCCTGCTAGGCCCCTCCGCTCCTCGGAGGTGGACCTTCCTGGTGATCCCTGGCCCTAAAGTGATCCGGCTGGCCTCCACAAAGGGCCAGGGCACTACGGAGGTGGAACAGGCTCCCAAGTGAGATCAGGGCCCTGCGATTTTTGTAGAGTTTCCGCCGGAAGGGCCTGTACTTCGGACCTGTTCTGCCGGAGCGTTTGGCCTGGCAGGATAACATCTCACTTCTGTGGAAAAAACTGGCCTCCTGTGGGGGGTAGGAATGGGGAAGGGGAAACAATTTTAATCGCCATCTCAACTTTGAATTTTATAATTTGTATATGGTTTTAACTGGGATTGGGGTGAAATGGATTTTAATTGTTTATATGAATGATGGACACCGCCCTGAACCCTTCGGGGAAGGGCGGTATAGAAATTTAATAAAATAAATAAACAAACAAACAAACAAACAAATAAATATTTCCTCTTTCCCTTTCCCGAAAGTCCCTATAGCCGCTCACCTTTTCCTGCTTTATTCCTGCCTACAAGCCAATCTACTTTTATTTGCCTCCCTGCCTTAAGCTTTCTCTTGGTCCGTCACCCCAGCAGCTTCTGGGAGAATTTTGGCCAAACTGTGCCCTTTCAGCTGCTGGACCAGGCTCAGATGTGCATCTGCTGAGTGCTGGGCTGAGTGGCACCTCCCCATGCTACTTCCTGTTTCCTTACTTCTGGCAATCACCATATCCTCACCCATCCTGCTTTCTTCTCTTTTTCCCACCTTCAACCAACCTAGCTTTTATCTGCCCCTGAAATCTGACCGTTCACAGGATCCTAGGGTTGACAACCTCTAGGTGGGACTTAAAGATCTTCCAGAATTACAACTGAACTCCAAATTACAAAAAACTGCGCCCCCCCCCCCCCGGAGAAAATGGCTGCTATGGCATTGTATTTGGCTAAGGCCTCTCCCTTCCCCAAATCCTGCCCTCCTCAGACTCCATCATAAATCTTCAGGAATTTCACAACCTGGAAGTGGAAACCGTACCCCAGGCCACAATGAGTCCTCCCTTAGAAGCTAAAATAGACCTGGAATGGGCCCTGTCTTCACTATAGCCCATCCTTAAACTGGCAGAAGCAAACCAGAACTCTGTGATTGCTTTCCAGAGGCCACTGATGGAATCAGGTGCTTAAAACTATAGACACTCCATTTATTATTTTGTGGGGTTTTTCACCACTTTATATGTCTCTGTATAAGATTTTGCATTTTTAGAACATTAGAACATAAGATGACATTGGAAAATAAGGCCTAACAGGAGAGAAACTGGAATGATAAGTATTTGTTGTTTCCACATTAGGCTATTGTTGGGAAAAGGGGACAAGGAATTTGAAGGGGTTTTTTTTTACAATGGGACTCCATTGCTGTTCGATTACCTCCATAAATTTCTCTATAAAAGAAAAAAAACACAATAGTCAAGAGATAGCAAACACTGTAAAAAAAAAGTCAAGTCTGACTGTGGTCTACCCACCAAGCTCTCATTACCACAGAGATAGATCTCTTCACAGGAAGGGCCAGAACACTCATGTTTACCTATCAGTCAAGTTCTTTCGGACTATGCTGATAAATTTTATCACTCGATGGTGACTTATAGGTGACTTGACGGAGTGTTTTTTGGTTTGTTTGTTTTTGCTGTTCCAGGAGTACCTGATGCAGTTTGGTTACCTTCATAAGCCTCTGGAACAAGTCACAGGTTATTTTACAAAAGAAGAGATTGCAAATGCTGTGAGGTAAGTTAGAGCCAAAAGAATTCAAAGTCCAGTGCAATTGTAACCTCTAACTGTGGGTTCTGTGGGGCAGAACCTGGAATGAGTTTGCAACAACAATTTTTTTAAAAACAATACAGTTTACTTTCTTAACATATAACATGTAACATCAACATTTAACATCACATTTCAAGGTCCTGTTCAGGTTGCATTTTTAAGTCCTTATATTTACAGTCCACTGATACTGCCAAGTCCAATTCTTCTTTGCAAGTGGGTTGGCTCCTAAAGACTCCAAGGGCTTGATGAACAGGATTCAACATGATGAAGGTTTCCAGGAGAACTCTCACCCATTACAACCACAAAATAACCCCTGAAACAATAAACTCCAACATTTACAACATAGCAAAAACAACTACCTTCCCAGTAGTTCCCAACAACATTGCAGTTACCTTGACAAGGTGTTGGGGCTTATACAATAAGGTCCGAGTCATTAGCCTTGTCTCCTCCAGCTACATGAGGTCTGCTGCAGCCTCTTGCTGCTTTGAGTCTCCACCCCTTACTGGGTCAACCCATTCTGAGCATGGGGGTTACATTATCACACCATATATCTCCTGTAGAGGGTCAATTCCCCACAGGCAAATTATGCCGTGATACTCACGGCAAAAATCACAGTTTCAGCAAGGACGTCCCATGGCTTAACACAGCTTCATCCCAGTTCTGGCGCACGCTGTCCCCCTTATCACGTGATTCTTCGGAACCTGCATTGAAGCGCATCTTTTTTTGAATCACACGCTGAAGCCAGTTTGGTGGGGAGAACAGGGGACAGACGCGGCTTATTGTTCCTGTCCTTCGAACCTTCCAGCCAATCAGAGCGCAGTGGGCTAGCCTAATCTCATCAGATTTCAGAAGGTAAGCAGGGTCAGCCCTGGTAAGTATTTGGATGGAAGACCACCATGGAACTGGTTACACAGAGAAAGACAATGGCAAGCAACCTCGGAAAGTCTCTTGCCTTGAAAACTCTATAGGATTGCCCAGGGGCACAATGTGAGTGGGCAGGGCAGGGCTCTTGCCTGGGTCACCAGTTGCCTGGGGGCACACTGGTCACTGTTCCCCACCACCACCACAGTCGAAGACTGCTGCAAAACCTGTAACTGTCTTTAACTTCGTTCCCCTACCCTTTGAAAAGCCAGGATCCAGCTTTGCAAATGGAGGAGGGGCGCTATGGAGATGGGGAGAGCCTTTCCCATCTTCCCAGACATCCTACTGCAAAACCAGGATGCTTGGGTAGCGCAGTTTCAGTGTTTACCCTGGGCACCATTTCCTGTAATATGCTTGAAGTCGGCCCGCGGGGGTCGCAAGGAAGAGGCGAGACACGGTGATATCATCCGGTGGAGAGAGCCAGCGGCAGGAAAGCGCCCGATCCGATGGATCTGGCTTAACTCTGCTGTGTGCTGAATCCCTGGCACCTTTTATTAGGGTTTACAATAGGGGGGGGTGTGTATGGGAGGCGGGGAGAGGCCGGAAGTGAGGAGAATATTATATGATACATGACATCCTGGGGTGGTCTACGTGCTTGGGAGAGAAGCGTTACGTCTGGAGTCCTAATCCATACCTGGGGGGCAAGAGCCCCTTTGTCCCTTTGTCTGGGACACCTGGTGACCATGAGTCCAGGTAGTTCATGACCTGTGACTCACGGGGGGGTCTGGAGGATGGGTGAGCGTGATGCGCCCAAGAAGAACCCCTGAATGCTGGGCATTCCATGCGCTCTTTCTGAGGTTCTGCTGGGTTCGCGGGGCTCATCCCTACAATGCTCTTGGGAGCAGCAGTGGCATAGTGGCTAAGAGCAGGTGCACTCTGATCTGGAGGAACCGGGTTTGATTCCCAGCTCTGCCGCTTGAGTTGTGGAGGCTTATCTGGGAGTTCAGATTAGCCTGTGCACTCCCACACACACAAGCTGGGTGACCTTGGGCTAGTCACAGCTTTTCGGAGTTCTCTCAGCCCCACCCACCTCACAGGGTGTTTGTTGTGAGGGGGGACGGCAAGGAGATTGTAAGCCCCTTTGAGTCTCCTATAGGAGAGAAAGGGGGGATATAAATCCAAACACGTGCAGCCTTTTTTGGTGCCACGCTGGGCGTCGCTACGAAGAAACGTAAATACAAAGCTACAGGACAATGATTTTGATAAAATTGTTTATGCATGACTATGTTCGAACATTAAAATGAGAATAAGAATACCATGAACTTTCAATCAGGGCTGGAGTAGTGTTCCTGCTCTAACACAATAGTCAATCAGAAGAAGCCTGCTCAAATGCAGAGGCGGGGAAATTCTGCCTACAATCTACGTAGCAACATAGCTGCATACCAAAAAAAAGTTTTTAAAAAACTTCCTGCCCCAACACAACAGCCAATCAGGACGAGGAAGAACAGACCCCCCCGAGCAGATCACGTGTTCGTGGGGAGTGTTACATTGTTTGTAACTGCGATAGACATCAAGGTCTTCACTAGACACACACTGCAGTGGGGAGGGAGAAACTGCTATAAAAAGGTGCAGTTTCTTTTGAAACTGGGGTGTATCCCGCTTAATTTCTCAGTGGGGAATCCACCAAAGTTTACCAGAAGTGAGCCTTTTGAGTGAACAACTGTTCCATAGTGAAGATATGGGTTTAAATGTTGCTAAACTTTTCAATATTTACCTCAGTCATTTATCAGACATTTTTGTCAATATTGTTACATGTTGTCAGATTGTAATATTTTGAAACATTATTTTTGACCACTGAAGGCCAATGGACCAAAACAGTGGTGGAGCGGCAAGGGGAAGGGGGGTGCGTCACGCACCGGGCGCACGCTTGAGGGTGGAAAATCGCCCCCAGCCCCTCCCATCTTTTCAGTGACTTCCTCACAAGAGCTCCCCTCCCCATCGACAGCCTTCCTCCTCTCTCACTTCCCATCTTCTCTTTCATGCTTAGTACTTTTTCAGGTTGTGCAGTTTATTTACAGTTCAGGCTCAAAAACAGTCTGAGGGACTACAGTTCCCAGGAGACCTTGGGGCTCACAAGGTCTCCTGGGAAGTATAGTTCCTCAGGCAGTTTTTAGCCTGAACTGTGAAGAGGCTGCTTTTTTCAGCCTAAAAAAGTACTAGAAAAAGAAAAGGAACTAAGGTAAGTGTGAGAAGGGGAGCGGGAAGGGGGGGCACCGCAGGGGGCGTTGCGGGGGGCCATGGGGGGTGGAAAAAACACACTGCGCACCGGGTGCAGTTTGGCCCAGCTACGCCTCTGGACCAAAATGCATTTGGATCTAAATGTGTTGCATAAGATTTTTTGTGTTACAATTTTCATTGATGTATATTTGGAAACCTATATGGGGCCTTTTACTAGGATATTCTGCTTTTAATTTAAATAAACATATTTGCATTTTTGCTACGTAGCAGTTTCTCTTTTTAAAGCACCAATTTCATCTTCAAAACCAAGTGTTACATCACCCACTGCAAAATTGAAAATAGAGTTCCTAGCAAAAGTTGGTTGCTCATCAAGGACGTACCCTTTCCAAGCAAGGATGTTGTGCTTCTGACTGGCATGGCATGTGCCTAGTGACTCATTTATACTTCTAATCCTTTAAAAACTCCATCTGTGTTCCTGACTGTTATGACCTTCTGCGGAACTGATTTCTGAAGGCTAATTATTGTATTGGGTGAAGGGGATGAGTGGTTTGGTTGGTCCTCCTCCATCCCTGAAAACTACAAAACCCTTCACAGCAGTGGCATAGTAGTTAAGAGCAGGTGCACTCTAATCTGGAGGAAATGGGTTTGATTCCCAGCTCTGCCGCCTGAGCTGTGGAGGCTTATCTGGGGAATTCAGATTAGGTTGTGCACTCCCACACATGCCAGCTGGGTGACCTTGGGCTAGTCACAGTTCTTCTGAGCTCTCTCAGCCCCACCTACCTCACAGGGTGCTTGTTGTGGAGGGGGGGAGGGAAAGGAGTTTGTAAGCCCCTTTGAGTCTCCTATAGGAGAGAAAGGGGGATATAAATCCAACTCTCCTCCTCCTCCTCCTCTTCTTCTTCTTCAGGCTCCCCCAGGATTTTGTCTTGTATGGAAGCGAGGAACCTAGCACCAAGATTAGAACTCACTCCCCTCCTCTCCCCTCTTCACCTCTCCTAGGTCCTTCCAGATGGCCTCAGGGCTGCCTGTGACTGGTCAAGTGGATTCAGCAACCCTCACCCAGATACGGCAGCCCCGCTGTGGGGTTGAGGATCCCTTCAATGAGAGAACCTTCAAATATCAACTTTTGGGTAAGCAGTCCTCAAACCACTGTTCTGAAGCAAAAGAGAGAGTCTGGTCAATGTATTGTCGAAGGCTTTCACGGCATGGTCCTGAGATTAGGATCATCAGGTCAGAAACAACTTAACCACACCTAATACATACATTTGGGCTCATCACAAAAGCACTAATGAATGTTTACAAAGACAAGGCAGAGACTAACTAGCTGGTGCTGCTTTCCCAAATCTGGACAGAGAAATTTCTGGAGATTTTATGGTGGAACTTGGGGATGGGAAGGAAGCTCAGCAGGAATTTGATGCTATAGACTCTACCCTCCAGAACTGTTCTTTTCTCCAAGGAAACTGATCTCTGTGGTCTAGACATCAATTGTAACTCTGGGAGAACTCTGGACCTCACCTGGTGGTGGCAGCCATAACCCTGGTAGCTTCCCACCCCCATCAGCTAAGGATAGTGAGGACTAGCAATAGACACTAGGAGGAAAGTTTGAGTTGGTGGGATACTGCCCCATTTCCCTTAATGGACATCATCCACTGTCCTGCAAGTTGACTGCATTATGAACCCTCCTTGAGTCTTGAATTGAGATGAGGAGACAGTGACTACAGTTGTGATAGCTTGGGTTGATCATAGACTAGAAGGCAGAGGACATTCGTCCAATGCTCTGCCAGCTGTGTTGGCTACTGGTGAAATATCGAGTCAGATTCAAGGTTCTGGTTTTAATCGTTAAACCTTGAAAGACCTAAGTGGTCTGGGGCCATCATATCTATGAGACTGCCTCTCCAGGTACACCCCCCAGGCTTCGCCTGTTGGGGATCCCTGTCCTGAAAGATGACCAGCTGTCTTTACTTTATATTTACTTTAATTCAATTTCTACCCCACCCTATTCCAGCCAGAGGCCGGGCTCAGGGCGGCTCACAACATATGCGATAAAATGCAATATTCAACACACAATATACA
Organism: Sphaerodactylus townsendi; assembly: GCF_021028975.2. Taxonomy (NCBI): domain Eukaryota; kingdom Metazoa; phylum Chordata; class Lepidosauria; order Squamata; family Sphaerodactylidae; genus Sphaerodactylus; species Sphaerodactylus townsendi. The sequence continues at coordinate 174,108,704 of NC_059427.1, read as the reverse complement.
TCATTAATAGCATAAATCAACAGAAAACAGCAAAAATACATTGTCTATTAGACAACTGTCATAATACAAAATTTTTGTGCCACCCTATTCTATTTTGCACATTTCAAACGGGTCTTGTCTTCAACCAGGACCAGAACATTTTCGGCTCTGGCCTGGCCTGGTGGAATGTCCTGTCGGATGAGACCCAAGCCCCGTGGGACCTGTCTAATTTCCACAGGGCCTGTAAGACAGAGCTATTCCACCAGGCCTATGACTGAGGACAGCAACAGCATGTTCCATCGTATCTAGCCTCCCTTTCCCTGCCCCTGTTTGATTTTTCTTGCCTTTCGCTTTCCCCATTTCGTTTCCCAAGCCCTTAGGTTAACCCGGGACGGGGGTCGAACCCGAGGGTAGACAGGTTAGTAAGCGCACATTTATCGCCAAGATGTTTCTGCAAGTAATACGCACAGCCGGCAAGCGCACTGCCTTCTGGGGTGCTGCTGTTTCCCGCTGAAACGGCAGCACCCCAGAAGGCAGTGCTCCTGAGGCTGCGTGTGCATGCCCTGTGACAGGGCGGGAAACGGCAGCACCCTCTTAGAAGGTCGCGCAGCGCATGCGTCACAAGATGGATAGCTGGCCGCGACTGCCTTGCCCCAGAAGGTAAAAAAGCGGCAGCCTCCCAAAAATCGGGACAATGGAAAGAACCCGCAGGACGCGGGACAAATTGTGCGAAGGCGGGACTGTCCCGCCAAAAACGGGACGGCTGGTCAGCTAACCTTAGGTAGATTATTTTAGGATGCCACTGAAGTTTGAATACCGTATTACTGGGTTTTAAATTGGGGTTGTTTTTTTTTTGGTAAGCTGCCCTGAGCCAATTGTTGGGGAAGTGTGGCGTATAAATAAATAATAAACAAGCAAACAAACTCATCCTCTCCCTATAACCAAGGACGACCTCTTGAACCCTGCAGAGCTTCTGTCCAGAACAAGCGGGTCCATTTCTGTCACCTCTTGGCCTGGTGTCTTCCCCTGCAGGTCGCTGGCGCAAGAAGCATCTAACGTACCGGGTCCACAGCTACAGTGAGGACTTGGGGGCTGCAGCTACACGCACAGCCATCCAGGCTGCTTTCAAGTACTGGAGCGACGTGGCACAACTGACCTTTCAGGAGGTGCGGGCCGGCCGTGCTGACATCCGCCTCTCCTTCCATGGTTCAACTCCTTGGGGCTGCTCGCGGCCCTTCGATGGGAATGGTATGAATCCTAGGCATGTTGGGGGGAGTTACTTGGGGTTTGGGAGGGGGCTGGTGGGGAGAGAGATTGGGCAGTATTGTGGAAAGGTTTGGAATTCCAGAGGCTATAAATTTTGATAACGGAGCAGCCTTCATTGGTCAGGTGGTTCAGTAATTTGTCTCACAATTCCACAATTATTCCACAGTATGTTGCAGGAACCACAGTATGTTGTGTTCAGTTCTGGTCGCCACATCTCAAAAAGGATATCGAAGAGATAGAAAACGTGCAGAGAAGGGCAGCGAGGATGATTGAGGGACTGGAGCACCTTCCTTATGAGGAGAGGCTGCAGCGTTTGGGACTCTTTCGTTTGGAGAGGAGATGTCTGAGGGGGGATATGATCGAAGTCTATAAAATTATGCATGGGATAGAAAATGTTGACAGAAAGAAATTTTTCTCTCTTTCTCACAATACTAGAACCAGGGGGCATTCATTGAAAATGCTGGGGGGAAGAATTAGGACTAATAAAAGGAAACACTTCTTCACGCAACGTGTGATTGGTGTTTGGAATATGCTGCCACAGGAGGTGGTGATGGCCACTAACCTGGATAGCTTTAAAAGGGGCTTGGACAGATTTATGGAGGAGAAGTCGATTTATGGCTACCAATCTTGATCCTCTTTGATCTGAGATTGCAAATGCCTTAACAGACCAGGTGCTCATGAGCAGCAGCAGCAGAAGGCCATTGCTTTCACATCCTGCATGTGAGATCCCAGTGGCACCTGGTGGGCCACTGCGAGTAGCAGAGAGCTGGACTAGATGGACTCTGGTCTGATCCAGCTGGCTTGTTCTTATGTTCTTAACTGCAGAGGATAGTTTAGTGTATGGTTTGGATACAGTGGCTGTCAAGGAGATGTTGTAGAGAGAGAAACTGGAGGGAGAATGTATTGCAGGTGCATATCATTATACTCTGTTTCACATGAAGATGTCAATAGATTATATATACCTCCGCTACAAAACAAAGCATGCCAGATCTTTGTTGTAGAATGCTCCGCCTGGGTCCTAGTACCTACCTAGCCCTGCTCCTCCCATCCGTTTGAAAGTAAAAATACATTTTGGCATAAATGCTCACGTCAAAGTACCAGATTCAAGAATGCACAAATAATGGTTTTGACAAAGGCAGTGTGCAAAAATGAATGATAATTCTGTTATTCATTCGGGACTATATTCTAAAGCGGAAGCGTACAATTTTCTCAACTGCTGTTCCTCAACTGAATGGACTAACATCTTTATGTGCAACATAGTAAGATGTGAAATGGGAATTCCTAGCAGGCCTTGTGCCAGGATGGATTGGCTTTCAATCAAGATGTTTTCAATCGGGACTTTAAATCAAGGAAGACCTAGCCTAAATAATTGACTCTAACCTGGTCATCGTTTGCAATGGATTTCCCATACTGTCTCATTTAATGTTATCATTCACCTGTGTCAAGACACAGTATACATGGAACCCTCTGTATGGATGCAACATTCCAGTTTTAGTATGTAAATATCAAAGAGTTAGAACAAAGCTTTGCCTTTAAACTGCCCCCACAACACCCTTCAAGTGGTGGAACAAATTGCTGATTGGTTTAAGTTTAAGAGCCCTCCGGGGATGGGGGCGGTATAAAAGTCTGATAGATAGATAGATAGATAGATAGATAGATAGATAGATAGATAGATAGATAGATAGATAGATAGATAGATAGATAGATAGATAGATAGATAGATAGATAGATAGATAGATAGATAGATAGATAGATAGATAGATAGATAGATAGATAGATAGATAGATAGATAGATAGATAGATAGATAGATAGATAGATAGATAGCAAATTTTCTGGGTGGATCCTCAATATTTCCAATGGAACCATATAAGCCAATAAGAAAGGAATAAGGTAGAACTCAAGAAGCCCTCTGCATGGCACAGGCCTGCAATAACTTTGCTCAGCTCTTCTCTGTGGCTAGCAGAATTAAGAGCCCATCCAAAGCGGGGGTCAACCTGCTCATGGGAGCGGTGAGTCACCGCACCGGTGGTCTCACCCTCTCCAGGGCACTTACTCTGGCGGAGGGGCTTAGCATTGGTTGTGTTAAGTTTGAACTGTATGGATGCAGTTATCTGCTTGAAATCAAGCTAATTTAATTGATAAATGGACATTCAGCCTAACTGTTAAATCACAATGAAATTGTGCCATATTGCATGAGATAGGAAACTGTATGCTGTGGAGACGTTTAGCAGAAACAGCCTGACTCATTGCCTGATAAGATGCTATGCCCTAGGGCAGGGGTGTCCAATTGTGGCGCTTCAGATGTTCATGGACTACATTTCCCATCAGCTCTGTGGTATAAGCACACTAAAACCAAGTAAGTCTTCACGAGGAATTTTCTCCTGCAAAAATAACCCAGATATCTCAAAAGATGGCACCTGTCAAGTAATATGATATCCAAGTGTGAAATCACTTACTGGTACATTTTAAGTGCCAGAGCCAGTTTGTGGATGTGGCATATAAACATCTCCTCAGATAATGTCCTGTGATGTCTGTACACTGATACATTTCACATTCATGGAGAGTTTTGCAAATTGGAACCTGCTGTTTTAGTGTTTAGTGAGTTTAGGCATTTTAGTTCTCCAACTCATTCCAACTCATTCAAAGCTGGCACATGTATTTTCCTCTTACTGGAGCATAATATTTTGTGTTCAAATAATATCATAAGAGTCAGGAATATAGTATTAGAAATGTCATTTTTGCCCTTACATGTAAGGATATCTTCAGTTTCTCATGCCTATTATTGCAAACTGAGTTGCCCTATTTTGAGTTTTCAACTGTGCTTCTTACTTAAGTTAATCAAAGCTGTGATTCTTTTTCTGCACCATTTTCAATTGGCCATGCCAACAGGGGCTGATGAGAATTGTAGTCCATGAACATCTGAAGCGCCAGAGTTGGACACTTCTGCCCTAAGGAAAGCAACGAGTAAAAAACCTCTGTAGTGTACATGGCACTGTTATTCACGAGACAGTCGCCTTTTCTGCACAAATCTCTTAAAACGTTTCTAAAACATTTTCATTCCCCCTCCCCCCACTTTACAACAATGTATGTATGTCTGCACTCATCCCCTCAAAACAATTCCTGGTCCCCATTATATGTTTTTTTAATGAGTTTCTATGTTGAATTGATGCTTCAATGCTTCACAGCCTTGTGCTGAATTCTATACTCTTTGTATACTCGATGTTTCATAGATTGGCTCCCCAAAAATAAAAGAACAAACAGAGAAATACTGCAAATAAACAGGAAAGTGGGAACGAAGTGAGCTCAGAAAATACAGAGTTCAGGGAAGCAGAGAAGCCTGGGAAATGTAGTCAATAGATCACACAGCAACTGAAGACACTTTCAAAACATTTCAGCCAGAGAATAGTTTTAAAAGGGATTCATTTAAAACAGGGGTCAGCAACCCGCGGCTCCGGAGCCACATGCGGCTCTTTCATCCTTGTACTGCGGTTCTAGGTTTAGGGGAGCGACGCTATCGATGAGTTGCACTTGGGAGGTAGATCGGTCTTCACCCCCTCCTTTCTTCCTTCCTCCCTCCGGCGTCCTTTCCCCTGCTTCCCTCGTCTAGCGCCTGGGAAGGAGAGGAAAGGACACTGGAGGGAGGGAGGAAGGAAGGAAGGAGGGGGTGGGGAAGGAGGCGTGCTCGCCACGTCCCAAGTGCAACTTGCCATCATTGGCGTCGCTGCCGCTGTCTATACCGCCCTCTTGACTGAAGGCAGGGCTTGGGGGGGCTGGGGGGGGCTTGGGGAGGTGGGGCCAAATGGCTCTTTCGGTGCTAAAGGTTGCCGATCCCTGATTTAGAACATTTTGAGGCTGGAAATAAAACATTTGGAGCAAAAACAATGTGGAACTCCATGGAGGAGACATTTTATTTCCTGCCTCAAACTGTTTTAAAAAGTTTGTGTGGAAATATTACAGCGAGCCAGGCAGTTGTTTAGAACAGGGCTCCACCGTAACAAGATTTTTGTGTGTACCTCTAATCCCTCCCTTCCTCTTCCTCAGGACATGTGCTGGCCCATGCCGACATCCCCGAATTAGGCACAGTTCACTTTGATTCCGATGAGGACTGGACTGAGGGGACCCCACGCGGGGTCAACCTGCGCATCATTGCTGCCCACGAAATCGGCCACGCGCTGGGACTAGGTCATTCTCGGCACCCGGCTGCACTGATGGCACCCACCTACACCGGGTATCAGACACGCTTCCGCCTGCACCCTGATGACATCAAAGGCATTCAGGCCCTCTACGGTATGGGTTGAAAGGGATGGAAGAAGGCACAGGAGGCACTCAATTCAACAACAACAGCAGCAACCTTTATTTGGCATTTAAAATAGATTCTAGAGCGTTGCCAGACATTTTTGAAATACAAATCAAGAGTACATTCAAAACGCAGACAGGAAGACTGTATATAGCAGTATACATTACTTAGAAAGTTCTGTCACTTGTAAAAGAAATTTTGCTACTTTTTCCAAGAGCATGACATCTGTGTTGTTTAACAGAAACTCCACAACAGAACAGTCAGAGTCACTTTCAGATTTGTCTAGGGCCAGCCTGGGAGAGAAATTCCTGATGCCCACATATCTCGGACAGTCAAGAATAATGTGAGAAAGAGTCTCCACTTGATTTTTACAGTGTGGACAAACCCGATCCTGGAGAGGTATGGATAAGTAACGACCCTTTGTAATGGCCGATGGGAAGGTATTGGATCTGGCCCTTGTGATAATCCATCTCTGTTGGGGTTCAGTTAATAATTCAAGATATTTGGCTATGTGCCCCCTGTTCGCATTATTCATTGCAGAAAGGGGTGTGAGCATGATTTATTTGCTTGCCCCAACAAGATAATGACATTCTGTTCTAAAAATTCTGCTTTTTAAGGTTCGGAAAGCATCTCTCTGGGTGTCAAAGCATACGGAGATCTTCAAAATAATAAACCTATTGAGTAAATTTTTGATTTGAGAAGTTGATACCATTCGGAGGCAAATAGGCCTGGGCGCGCAGTGTATATTAAACTGCACACATCAGAGTTAAAACATAATTTGATCCAATACTTGAATGTATTCAGCCATGCTCTTGTTTCAAGTAGGTTCTGACCAGTTTCTAAGCATAATACAGCATATGGTACAGAGTGTGGTAATCCGAGTATTTTATAGAGGAAATCAGATTGTATTCTTTCAACGGAATTGTTCCATGCAGTTATCCATAAAGGAACTTCCTAGAGAAGTTGCTGAACTACCTTGGAGTTGAAAACCTTTAGAGCTGCTGGGACATATCCCCTTCCCCTGGTGTGAAAAAACTGTTGTTGTTGTGAGTAGAGAGGGAACCTCATATTGCCCTAGTCCTAATCCAGTGGTCTAACCTTCATGCCACCATGCTTCTCTAAGCCAGGGATCCTGACCCTTGTTAGCCCATGGGCGCTTTTGGGATTTTGAGATGTATTAGAACAAAATGGTGGCCACAGGGGCTGAGTCTAATCACAAAATGTAGGCAGGAACTGAGGGCATCACATCCAAATCACAAGATGTCACAGGTTGTTCCGGCAGCACCTGAGGCATTGTGTGCTGTTTTGGAGGCCTCACTTCAAAAAGGATGTGGACGGAATGGAGCAGGTGCAGAGGAGAATGACAAGAATGATCAGGGGTGTTGGGGAAATTGCTTCCCTGTTTGAATAATTAGCAGAGTGAATAAGAGACCAAGAGACTATTGCTGTGATTATGTACAAAGAAGAAAACTTTACTTAACTAAATCAGGGTAGGGTATACATGGAGTTTAAAACAATAAATCCTTACTATCCTAGTACAAACCTAGTTACAGAACTTAGGCCCACGTGAGCCCACATGTGGCCTAGGCATTCACCTCTTAAGGTGAATCCATGTTACAGGTACAAAAGAAAAACCTTGTGTGCTCTCTCTGCTGTGAGACAAAGAACACAGTTAACTTTTATAACCCCTGACCCACATGCTCTGTCTCACATAGGTGATGTAGGATTAACTGCCCAATGGCCTAATCAATGAACTGGTCACAAGACACTGACCTCACTAGCTAATTAACATGCACACAGTTAACCCCTTCTTGTCAGGATTGTGACAGACACTTGCAATTCCTAACAAGGGGCCTGGAGACCAAGCCCTATGAAGGAAGGCTGAAGGACGTGGGAATGAAGATGCGGTGATTGAGGGGGGAAATGATGGCGCTCTTCAAATATTTGAAAGACTGTCACATAGAGGAGAGCAAGGATCTGTTCCTGTTGGCAGCAGAGGACAGGACTCGCAATAATGGGTATAAATTACAGGCCGGAAGAGACCAGCTAGATATTTGGGGGGGGGGGGGGTCACAGTATGGGTAGTTCAGCAGTGAAATGGGCTGGAGAGTTGGTAAGCTGTGCATTTATTCTTGACCTTTGGGTACTTAATGCTGTTGTTTTAGGGCTAAGTTTTTTGTTTGTTTGACTCGTTATTGTTGCCGATAGTGGACACAAGTTAGCCTTTCATGCATATCATTTACAGAAGGGTGGATGACTCAGTAGGAAAGATGTAGAGTTCTCGTGACAAACTGTACATAATAATCCTACACCTTTCAAAAAGAGTTCTTGCTTTTCTCCCTCCCTTATTCCTTTTCCCAGCTCTTGTGTTTCTTTTTTCCACTTGTCTGCCTTCATGCTCTGCCTTGGTTCGTGAATCCCCTAGCAACAGGAAGGCCTGTTTCTCATTATGAGAAGCATAGGTCTGGGCCGGTGGTTTTCAAATCATGAGGAAGGCCTCTGCTTCCTCAGATCAGTTACTAGGCAAGGTTTGAGCAGCTTCTTCCGGATGCCTGTCAGTGGTTGGGCAGTAAAACGGAATACCAAGACATCAATGCCATATTGGTTGTTGACCAAATATTTTTTCCACTTCCCTCATTTCCTTTATTTTTCTCTGCCTCTACCCTTCCCCCACCAGCTTGACCCATAACGAGAGTCTCTGTTCTTCCATGCAGGCAAAAGAACTATGCCAACAACAACAACAGCAACAGTGACCTCTGCTCTCACCACTCATCCTGCCACCTCCTTGCGGCCCAGTAAAGTCCCTGATCCATGTAAAGATGGGCTAGATGCCATTATGCTGGGTAAGTCTCGCCTGCCCCAACCTCTAAATCCAAACGTAAACTGAGAAGAAGACCGCAGGCACAACCGGACAGAGGATTTGGACGGGCAAGGGTCTGTTCTGCATATCACTTTAGCCTCTGTCATTTTCTCATGTGGAATATTTAATTTGCCTGAAGGATTTTTGAGAAAGCAAAATATAGGGGGAGAGGAGCAATTCAGAACTGTTGGCAACATGAGGGATCCCCCACCCTTGAAGCCTGCAGGAAAGCTTGCCAAACATGGCGGCTGCTGCAGAGAGCTTTCTGAAGATGGAGTTGAGAATATTTATGGTTGAGTGGAAGTTGGCAGGGATATTTGGTTTGGATCCTTTAATGAAGTGATTATGGGATACTTTTCTGTATGTGTCCCCACCCTACTCATAATTCTTTGAAGAATATTGTTTCTCTTCGCTTTTTCACAAGCTGCCCTGAGCTTGTTGTATGGATGGGATGTAAATATTTTTGTTACATTTAAATTCATAGCTGAGTTGGGAAAGGAACAGAAAGTTCTGAAGATAATATGATAATGGGGGAGCAGTGTGGTACAATGCAGAGTGCAGCCATATGTATTGACAGAAGAAGAATTTATGCTAAGAGTGAAGATTAACAGGAATATGTGTATAATCATGTAAGCACAATAACAAGCAGAATGTAGCTTGTGTGCCACTTTAAATAAGAACAGTTAAGACCAGCCTTTTTACCTCAGAAATCATAAACAAAAGAACTTTCCTTATACTGAGAGAAAAATATATATAAACAAAGTAACACTTATATTTTGATATGTTTACAGTTCATCATTTGGTTACAATTTAATCATTTGGTTACAGTTTGGTTACCAATAATAAGCATAGTTTACAGTATTAGACTTTTAGTCAGAGGCTTTTACATAGCTTGAGTTAACAGAACACTGAACAACATCTTTCCTCAGTCAGAGTCAGAGAGCTATAGTCTCCAACTGTCACTTTTAGAATGTTTGCTGAACGCTTCCAGAATTCCTTGCCTGCTGCATGCAGGACTGTCAAAACCAACAAAGAGATCTATTATGATACATCTCCCAAGAATCTTGTGAGGTAGACTTTTCCATGTAATGAACTTGACCCTGAGAACTGCTAACTTGTCTCATGCAGTTTCATGTACTCATGTGGCTGAACAAAGATTGAAATCGGATCTTCTTAAGGCTCTTTCAAACATGTTGAATAATGCACTTTCAGTTGACTTCCAGTACACTTTACAGCTGGATTTTTCTGCGTGAAAGGGCACTTTCACACGTGCAGAATAATGCACTTTCAATCCACTTTCACAATTGTTTGTAAGTGGATTTTGCTATTTTGCACAGTAAAATCCAGCTGCAAAGTGCATCGAAAGTCTCAATATTCACAAGTTGACAAACACTACCAAGTGGATTGAAAGTGCATTGTTCTGCACGTGCAAAAGGGTCTGATTGGCAAAAAAAATCTACTTGCAAACAATTGTTGAAGTATGTTGAAAGTGAATTAAAAGTGCATTGAAAGTAGATTTTATTCAGCATGTGTGAAAACCCCCTTAGTCTTAAATCAGTCGTTGGTTGCGGAACAAAGTGCCATGCCCACTTTATAGAACTGAGGGAATCCAAGTGCGTTAAGTTTTCACCATTTAACTTTATTTATTTGTTAGTTAGTTAGTTAGTTAGTTAGTTAGTTAGTTAGTTAGTTAGTTAGTTAGTTAGTTAGTTAGTTAGTTAGTTAGTTAGTTAGTTAGATTTTTATACCGCCCCATCCCCAAGGGGCTCTGGGCGGTGTCCAACATAAATCTCGATACAATTATTTATATTTATTTATTTATTATTTGATTTAGTATACCGCCCTATCCCCAAAGGGCTCAGGGCGGTAAACAATATAAAAGCATATATAAACATAAACATATAAAAGTTTAAAATTTTCATTCTAAAACAGTATCCCACTTAACTCCATATGCAACCCCTCTCCCAAGAAGAATTTGGGATGGGTCCCGGCGATGTTAGGGGACCCCTATACAGCAGGAGGATGAAAGTAGGGCACCCCTCAGCTGCTGGTCTCTCCGAAGGCGTCCGGTGTGGAACACCTCTGTCTTGCAGGCCCTACGGAACTCTCCAAGGTCCCGCAGGGCCCAGACAGCTGGTGGTAGAGTGTTCCACCAGGCAGGGGCCAGAGCCGTAAAGGCCCTGGCCCGAGTGGAGGCCAGCCACATCATTGAGGGGCCAGGGATCTCCAGTAAATTGGCCTCTGCTGAGCGCAGAGGTCGACTCGGGACATATGGGGTAATGCGGTCCCGAAGGTTATAATTATAAATATCATTTCTAAAACCTTTAAAAACAGCAATAAAATAATATAATTTTAACCCTTTTCTAGGACCATATGACAAGACTTATGCCTTCCGTGGGGATTATGTGTGGACAGTGACAGACTTTGGTGCCAACCCACCTTTGAAGATCCAATCTCTATGGAAGGGGTTGCCCGGATGGCTGGACGCTGCTGTGCATTCTCCCCGTACTGGGCGCACCTATTTCTTCAAAGGTATGCATTCTGTTCCCCAAGTGATCTAATAACAGGTGCCTTGCATTCAGCCAGAACAGAATGTGAGACCCATAGACTAATGAGTAACAGTTCAAAAACGGTTTAATAGTATTGAAAGTTTAGGATTCTGACTCCTCCCATGAAGTCTAATTAATAAGGAATACTTGCAATGCTGGAAACAACTGGAGACTATTGAAGAGCTTGCAGACACCAGCTCTTCCTTGCTTGCTTCCAAGAAAGTTTTGCTCTGCTTCTTGCTGCTTCTGAGTTCTCCATGTGTCCTCCCTCCCACAGAATACTGCACAAAAACAATTAAGCCCATTCTAACTAAAGGTATAACTAAGATTTAAATAAACAAAATAGCAAGGGTGTCTCTAGCCATGGTGGCGAACCTTTGGCACTCCAGATGTTATGGACTACAATTCCCATCAGCCCCTGCCAGCATGGCCAATTGTAGCCCATAACATCTGGAGTGCCAAAGGTTCGCCACCACAGTCTAGGGGCGTGACAGTATGTAAATTCAAGAATGGGGCTGAGGAGTAAGCTTTCCCCAGACTGCTTACTCTGTTTTAGAAAATAAGAAAATACACTCAAAATGAACATTATACCACAGTTTAAATATGTTTTACATACAATTCTTATACATAAAGCTAGTCTATATATTTATCAAATTCATACTTTGCTTCAGAAATGTGTTTGGCGTCCATGGTGCATTCAGCCATTGGATTTTTAAAAAATGCATTTCATGGAGGATTTGGGTTTCCTAATCTTAATTTATATCATCAGGCATAGCTGTTAATCTCTATCAATTCTTGAGATTGCTCCTTTCAGTTTGACTATCCATCCTGGGCTATTTGGGAGGCTTTTTGTCTGGTATCCCTCTTTAACTGGAATGCATTAGGCCTGGTCTATTAATGCCAAAATATATACTGCTCTTTCAGCATTTTCTACAGTTGGGAATTATGGTGTACTATGTCACGACAGTATCAATTCGACCCATTGTCACATGCTAAATTAGCGCTGTGGTCCAATCCAGATTTAAAAATTGGGAAGAAATATTTTTATGGGAGGCTTAGAAAGATAGGGTTTTTTAAACTTTGAACTAATTAATGGACTATGATGATGCATTGTTATTTTCTCAGCTTAGGTATAGATATGATCTGTCAACCTCTGCTGATTGGCAGTATAGCCCTGCAGCACTAACAGCCCAATCTGGATGGGGGGGGGGGGGAAACGACCACAGGAGGCAATGTGGGCTTGCACCAACACCCCTGCCCACCTGGCCAGTGTTAAGTGGCTCTTACACTGGCTGGGGTGGAAGATGGTGCCCCTTTCTGCACATATCTCCTAAAACATTTTAAATGAATTGTGCAGAAAAGGCCACAAAAGCAACTCCTTAGAAAAGGACTAAGTAAAGTCTAATTGATTGGGCTGTAACTTACAAGACATGTCTCTTAAAAAACAGCTTAGCAGCTGATTGTTAATAAAGTTTTCGGTCATTTCAAACGCAAATGTTCGGACTCCGGGCGACTAACAGATTTTCTTTTAACCTTTTCTTACAAAGCTGTTTGTGTCCTGTTTGCAAAGTGGGGCAGAGCTGTTTTTGAAAAGACTCCTTTCTTTTGTTTTCAAGTCCTCTTTGTGTTTCCAAACTGCTGTAGCATGTCTGCGGCATTTCTGAAAGTGCTTCTTTTCGCTCCACTTTTTCATAGTGCGTTCTTTTTGTCTTTTTAAAAAAATGTTCTAACTTTTGCGCTTTCAGCACTATACCCATGTATCAATGGCTGAATGCACCAAAGCTGGAATGTTAAAAATAAAAGATGAAAAAGAATGTGCCGCGAAAGAGCCGTGAAAAAGAAGCAGTGCTGTGAAACGTGTCACAAAAGAGCCGGTGAAAAAAGGCCCGTGTTCTTCAGATGTGGCTCATTGACAGATTTAAGCACACTGTATAAAATCCCCATGTAAACCTAATAGGAATCTGGCCAACAATAGATAATTGTTGAATCCTCTCCCTTGCATGCCACCCCTCCCCTCACTCCACTAGGGTGAATGGGCCATGTCCAGATGACGGGCTCCTTTCCCCTCCCTCCCCTCCCTTGCATGCCACCCCTCCCTCCCCTTCCCTTGCATGCCACCCCTCCCCCTTCCTCTCCTCCCTCTGCTAGGGTGGGTGGGTCATGTCCAGATGCTGGGTCCCCTCCATCCTCTCCCTTGCATGCCACCACTCACTCTCTCCCCTCCCTCCCCTTCCCCTCCCTCCGCTAGGGTGGGTGGGCCATGTCCAGATGCCGGCCCCTCCTTCCCCTCCCTTGCACGCCACCTCTCACTCACTCCCCTCCCTCACTCCCCTTCCCTTGCATGGCACCCCTCCCGCTCCCTTCCCTCAACAACAATAGATAATAACAGGTTTAGAATGGCAAAGAGAAAGGGGCCATGTGCTTTTGGCCTGTCCAGCTAATAGGTCCCTTGGGGAGGAAGTAATATTTGATTATACTTTTTATTTCTTTCTGTTTGGGATAATTAAAGTTTTACAGATAATTAAAAATACTTTCTCTTAAGGGACCTTTTCCTGCAAAGGGCATTATTCTCTGTAGAAGCGTTTAAAGATTATTGTTTCTTGTCCCTCTCTTGTCCTTTACTTCCAGGTACCCTAAATAGTCAAAATTTAAACCAGTCACTAGAGTTGAATATAAAGTGCATTTATGTTATCAGTTATTAGTAATCTAGAGGCTTACTTTGCCTTACTTCCTCTTTCATTCATTCTGGCTACTAAGGTTCTAAACTGTGGCGTTACCGGGGTTTCAAAATGGATCCGGGCTATCCAAAACTCCTCACCCGTATCCCACCCAAGATAGATGCTGCTGTTTACTGGGCAAGAAACAAGAAGCTCTTCTTCTTTAAGGTATCCCTTCCACATATGCTCAAGTGCATATCCTCATGCATAATTATATATCTTATCTTATAGCCTCCATTACCCCAGTGACCTACAGTTTTTCCATATCACTGAAACAGGAAATCAAAAATGATTTGAGAAAAAGATGGTGAGTAGTTTGGACAATGAAGTTTGGACGGTGGTGGTGGTGGTGGTGGTGGTGGCGGCGGCGGCGGCAGCGGCGGAGGCGGAGGTGGAGCAGCAGCAGCAGCAGCAGCATTCTGGGCACTTTTTAATAGGCATCACAGAAGTTTTCTAAATACTTGACAGGTTGGGAGGATGAGAGCGAGGCAAATAATGTTACCGCTGCTGCTCGGGTAACATTAAAGTGATTTCAGCTCAGGCAACGTAGTGAGGCGCAGGAAGCCGGTGTTCTTCAAAAGCAAAGCATTTTATTCGGAAGTGGTTGCCACAGCTCAGACAGGGGAATCGCGCTCTTGTAACTAAGGGCAAGAACTTTTATACACCCAGATCAAAAGGGGGCAAAGGGCCAGGTAAGGGGGCAGGTCCCTTACCGTACAACAATAAAGAAACATCAACACATAAAAGAAAACATACAATTACAACTTTGTGAATGGGACCATGAGATCTCGCTGTCAGGCGTCTTCGTGCGAGACTTTACAATAGTGCTGAAATGGAGAGCAGAGAGTGTCCATTCATAAAACTGGGTGAGCCTGTTTAACGCACCCAGGAATCTGGTTATCAGATGGGCTGTTTCTTTGAGTTATGACCTGAGGCTCCCACGCCTCAGTCTCGCAACAAAAGAAAGTTCAAATGGTCCAATGGTGATCTTGTCACATTCTTCAACGTCTGGAATATCTGGGGTGCCGTCATCAGATTCAATTTGTAAATCCAAAGGGGTCTTTGTTTCTGCTAAAGAGATCTACCGGGTGTTGACCCAAACTGAATTCCAAGGCTAGCTTCCTTGGCTCTTAATATCAGCTGCTACAAGCTGCTGCTTTTTCCAACAGATACAAATATCTAAAATAACATTTCTAAACTTAAACATTAGAGGAAATAACCTCCAATACAGTACAAGCACATATACATATAAGCAAGAGTATCCTAAATTAACTGTATCAAAACTTTAAATCAACTGGAGAACCTAGCTAAAGTATAATCCTAGACATTGGGCAAATAATAATTCCAACGCTAAGGGGCTTATATTAAACCTTAAAAGGGATAAAAGGAAGAAGGAAACCATGTAAAACATTGGCACAGTCACCTATATACGTCCTTTCCAGGCCCTATGGAGACTTTTGGACAACACTGGTCTCTTTGCTCTGCTCCTTAGCCAGTGTAGTTCAGCGATGGGCTCAGGAAAATATTTTTCCTATTTTCCTTTTGGTAACAATAACATCCAATTGGATTAAACACCAAAATATGTAAGGCACCGGCTGAGGGGTGGGGGTTTCTAGGGTGAATGGAATGTCATGCCATTATCTTGTGGCAAGCAGGATGACCTTCAAGATGTTAGCAGATTTACAGTTGGCATCATCTAGGCCAGTGGTGGCGAACCTATGGCACAGGTGCCAGAGGTGGCACTCAGAGCCCGCTCTGTGGGCACGCACAAACAGAGTCCCCCCCCACACAGCTAGGCTGGCCTGGGCCACTGGGCTCGATTATTAGCATTAAACCTAAGACCTAGTTTTGGGGAAGCAGTGTAGGTTACCTGTTAAGCTCTGTTAAACACCACTGATTTTCATGCGAAGAACTAAAGCGTGATCCTTTACCTGGGAGTAAGATCGGTTGCTGGCAATGGGGCTTGCTTCTGAGTAAACCCTCCTAGGGTTGTGATTCACCCATTGGGAGAGTTGCACGGTTGCTTCAAAGCCAAGCCACTGACTACCACCAAGCTTACTCCCGAGTAACTACCACCAAGCTTACTTGTTTTTTCTAAAGTAAAACCTCAGTGCGATCTGGTTATAAGAACGGTTGTTGTATACCTTTAAGCGACAAATAAGTGGGTTTGGGGTTGCAATTTGGGCATTCGGTCTCAAAAAGGTTCGCCACCACTGATCTAGGCTTAAACTGGCCGGTTTTAAAAATATCCTTTCTTAAAACATGCTGTTGGCTCCTTTAAATGCAATTAATTAATGTATGTAATGTATATTCTTTATTGGACTGGGAAAGGGGATAGCCCCCAAGCTGAGAGCACCAGGGGGTCAAATCCTACAGCAGTTTTTATTGTCACTTCCAGGGCTCTGTGGAACTGGTTGCCAACACAAGGCATGTTATACCCTGTATCAGAAAAAGATGTTAGTATGGTCAGTCGAGGTGCAGCGGTTGAAAAAATTGTATGCTTCTGCATTTGAATATAGCCCTGAATGAATTTGAGAATTAAAAATTGTATGCACTGCCTTTGTCAAAACCATTATTTTGTGCATTATTGAACATGGTACTTTGATACAAGAGCGTTTATAATTCATTGAACAGCTCTCAAACATGAGGAGAGACCAGGATTAGGTCGGCACTAGGACTCAGCTAGAGCATTCTACAACAAAGAAGGTCCAGCATGTTGAGTTCTGTGGTGGAGAAATATACAACCTTACTAACACCTTTTCTAGGCTTTGCCCCCCAAAGATGCCAGTCCTGGCTGTGGCTTTTGATGTAATTCCAGAAGTTCAAGCTCTGCCTTTCCCCCTCTTTTTCCTCTATTGAGATAATACAGAAGGAACTAAACTAGGGCTCTGACCAGAAGTGCATTTATACTTCCTCTGTCTTTTACCTTAGGGTACCGAATACTGGCAATGGGATGAACTGGGCTGGAGTCCTTTCACCTCCCACGCAAGGAAGATCTCCAGCCTTTTCAGTGGGGCCCCATCTCACCTGGACGCTGCATTCACCTGGGAAAACGGCAAGATGTACCTTTTCAAGGGACAGAAATACTGGCGGCTCAACGACCAGCTGCGAGTGGAGAGGGGCTACCCACTGAGTACAACTGAACGCTGGATGAACTGCTAACACCACCCACCAATGGCCAAGAATGTTCTCTGGGACTTGGAGCAAGTGGCAACTAAGCGTACACTAAAGCAGTGGAGGTTTTTTAAAAAACAGACCCAACAGCTACCCCTAGAGGTGGCTTGTATGAACTACATCTGCTCTGGAAAGGACCGAGTGGAAGATGCGGAGACGGAAAATAATTCGATCTTTTCTCTCCTCTTTTTTTGTAATGCCAGCGTCTGTAATGCCAGCGTCTGTAAGCACCCCATTTCCTTTGGCATCAGCATGAATGGCAGCAGGGGCTAGCTGGTTTCAGCAAGAAACAAGGGTGCATGGGTGATAGGGAAACTCGTTTAAGAGTCCGTTGTTCTTAAGAGCAATGAACGGGATGTGATAGAAGCACCATGTGTGTGCTCATCTCTCATCAGAAAACAGTGCAGGTTTTTGGAGCAACACATTAACAGCCCCCCCCCCCCTTTATATACCATAAAGGGCTAGGCATTTTTAAGGCAGGCTAAAACTTCACCAAAAGGCACCGGAATCCACAGGCTCCTGCAAAACATACGGACACCTTTTCTCCCCATGTTTGCAGATAGTAGTACAGAACCAGCAGGATATTACATATTGAGTAGCATGGAACACCATTGTACGGACTTATGGATCTGGCCATATGTGAAGATGCCAGCACACAGGATTTTGGTATATGTATCTGTGTGGTGGCCTCATGCCACATATCTTTTCAATAAAAAGTTGTGATCTTTGAAATGTGGTTTTAAGGTTGGGGGAAGCAGAATTCAGTACCCTGACTCTTGTCTATTGTTCTTCTCCATTCTGCCTTGCTTATGCAAGCTTCTATTTATTTATCTATTGTCATTTTGTTAGATTTCTATCCTGTCCTTTCCCAGCCAAAGTTGGGTTCAAGGCAGTGTGCAGAAATTAAAACACAATAATTTGTGCGGAAATGGTTATAGCAAGGGGGTTTCAGCAAAGCAGAGAACAATACCACAAGGACTCTGTCAAGAAGCTAAACTCTTAGCAGTAGCGTAGTGGCTAAGAGCAGTGGCTAAGAGCAGGTGCACTCTGATCTGGAGGAACCGGGTTTGATTCCCAGCTCTGCCGCTTGAGTTGTGGAGGCTTATCTGGGAGTTCAGATTAGCCTGTGCACTCCCACACACACCAGCTGGGTGACCTTGGGCTAGTCACAGCTTCTCGGAGCTCTCTCAGCCCCACCCACCTCATAGGGTGTTTGTTGTGAGGGGGGAAGGGCAAGGAGATTGTAAGCCCCTTTGAGTCTCCTACAGGAGAGAAAGGGGGGATATAAATCCAACTCTTCTTCTATTACTACTTCCTCCTCCTCCTCCTCCCCTCTTGAAAACCCTATAATAAAACTCCTCTGAGGCTCGGAAATTCTACCACCTTTCTGCACCAGGATCCTTCAGTCCCAATTGCCTACAAACAGTCAACAGAATCGCATCCTTGGAGTGGTAATTATTTTAATACTCCTTGCCCACTGTCAAATGACCCATCAGCCCCCTAAGTTCTGGAAAAGCTGGGGCAAAGATATGTGCCCAAGAGCTTGAATGTTGTGCTTCTTTGGCCTCAAAAAGGATGAGGTTACACACATAAAATCTGCTTAGAACACAAAGGATCACACGTATAATGATGACAGAAATACAAAGTGTGCTAAGACTGAACATGTTTATATGTCTACAATTACACACCACCAACACCAAAAAGCCTCGGTAAAACATAACTTGATCAACAGAGAGTGTTAGCAAAGATAAGGAACCCACATAGCATATATAATTATTACAGGAATCTGGTATCCATCCTGTTTTGAAACAGATTTCTTCTTCAGATATTTGATAAAGAAGAATAAATCTGCATGTGACCAGAAGAAAAAAATCTATTTCAAAACAGGATGGACGCTTGTGTTAGTACTATGTTGATGAACCCATGTTTACCAGGGTTTTTTGTCATTGTCAATGTTTCATAATTGTCATGGAAGACGCTACAGTAAAGGGAAGTCACATATGACTGTGAAAAGCATCTTTGCCTTTTGATCTCCTGAAGGGAGGACAGGAAACTATGCAGAGGTGCCAGGATGAAACTTCAAAGGCCTAAGTTACCTCATGGCCTGAACAGAGTTTTCCTGAGAGGGGGAAAACAAAGGTTTTTGAATTCCATCTTGAGATGTGGTCAGAGAAGCATCTCTGGGCCATGGGTTCCCGGAATGGGGACAAAGAACCAAAAGGAATATAAGCAGCTGAGCAAGCTCCGTGCATTTAAATTTTATTTCTTTGATTTCTGTTTTTCAATAAAAATCGTTGAGACCTCAGCTGGTTGGAGTTATTGGAGAAAAGAACCCAAGTTTTACTGAAACAAGCGTGGCTCTCCCAGGCTTGCTTTCATCATACGGTGGTAGCGGATTCTCCTATACTCCAGGGTGAATACCTTCTTGGCTTTGCAGCCGGCTTGCAATAATGTAGCAAATTACTGGCAGCTGTTGCAGGGAAGAAGGGGAGGTGCAGATTGAGGACCATACAGTGGAGGT
The DNA here is from genome assembly GCF_021028975.2 of Sphaerodactylus townsendi. Taxonomy (NCBI): domain Eukaryota; kingdom Metazoa; phylum Chordata; class Lepidosauria; order Squamata; family Sphaerodactylidae; genus Sphaerodactylus; species Sphaerodactylus townsendi. The sequence continues at coordinate 174,089,340 of NC_059427.1, read as the reverse complement.
CACACTGCATGAGTCTCATCTGGCCTGTGAAGTCCAAGAGGACGAGCTGGTGACCACTGGGTCTGATGCAGAGTCAGACGCCGAGGGGATCTACCGGGACAGCTATGGCAGCTGGGCAGCAAGTCAATCAACATCTGGTAAGGAAAAGCAGAGGGGTGGAGGCTCACAGACGGAGCGGGCAAACCCCAGGGCGATTCCGGCACCCGAGGACAACTGGAAAGACTTCATGAAAAGCTTCGCCCTGAGGCAACAAGCGACTCTTGACTTACTAGTATCGCAACAACAAAAGCAGAATGAAAACTCGTGGCAGAGAAAGCCATTCCCGAAGTTTGAACAAGGATCAGAGGTAACTGATTTTTTACATCTTTTTGAATCTGCTTGTAAAACGTACCAAGTGCCGACCACAGAATACCTAACTGCGCTTTGGTCCCAAGTGTCAGGAGACTTTGCGAAGTTGCTCTGTCAATTTACTATGGACGGCGGCACAAGCTATACTCACTTCAAGGACATTGCATTGAAGAGATTTGGGAAATCTGTGCATGAACTTAACTTGCAGTTCAGGAGAGCTTATCCCAGAAGGGAGGAAAGCATGATGGCCTATGTTGCTCGTTGCAAGCAAATAGTTTCTGATTGGTTTCACTGTGAAGGAGTGACTACTGTGCAGGAAGCCATAGATATCATGGTTAAGGAGCAATTTTTGCAGCGATTGCCTGAAGGCGTGTCTGAGATGACGCAGGCAAAAGACTGTAAGTCTTTGGAAGGAATTGCTCATTTTGCTGACCAGATTATAACTCTTCGGAAGAAAGAAACTAGGGCAGGGTGTCCAACTCTGGCATCCCAGATGTCCGTGTACTACTATTCCCTTCAGCTCCAATTGGCTATGGTGGCAGGGGCTGATGGGAATTGTAGTCCATAACATCTGGAGTGCCAAAGGTTCACCACCACGGAACTAGGCTATTTCATCCAGTGGCGTAACTAGGGAAACTGGAGCCCTGGGCAAAACCTGAGTTTGATGCCCCCCCAGGCGCGTGCCCAATGCAACGCGCACCCCCCCCCTTGTAGCTATGCCCAGTGGCGTATCTAGGCAAACTGGAGTTTGGCACCCCCCATGGGCAGCCACCCTCCCCCACTGTGACCAAGCAATGATTTTTTACACCAGGTTGTTTCAAAGTCACCATCACATTATAGAACATGCCCCAACTCACAAATCTGAGCACAGCAATAAGCCATGCCACACAGCAGAAATAATTTTTGAAAACATTTTTAAAATGCTTTCAAAATGTTTTATTACTGCCATGAAAACATTTTATGGTGTTGTATCCAGTCCTTCCGATTGGGGAAATATATCACTTTCAATGTTTCAAAGGAGGTTCACAGGCTCCTTAGTTTAAACAAAGTGATGCTGGAATCCACCCCAAAACAGCATCATTTTTTTCAATGGTGTTTAAACCACGGAGCCTAGATTACTCAGCTTTTAATATCTACTAAAGGAGAATCTGGGATTCCTATAGTTTAAGAAAAACAACATTGGAAGTAATTCTATTTTGGGGTTGATTCTCCCCCACCCCGAAACAGCATCACTTGCAATGTTTAAACCTGGGACCTCAGATTCTCCTCCCTTTAAATCCATGTCAAAGGCGGGGGGATTTAAAAGGAAAATCTGGGGAAATTTGGGAAGTGCCTGCTGGCAGGGGTGCAATTGTTAAGCTAGAAGCACCAAACGTTCAGGGTATCTTTAGGAGACTTTCTATCGATACCACTTACCTAGGTTTAGTGAGAAAAAAGCACTAGGTTGGTCCAAAGCGGGACCCTCAAAGGTGTAGCCCCCATCTTCTGTTAGTCTCCTATTGGAAACAATGGATGATGGGGGCACCTCCCCTTTGGGAGTCCACAGCTTTTGGGACCCCTGGAACCAAACTTCGCCAAACCTGGGTGGTATCAGTAAAAGACTTTCCTGATGATATTTTCCTAGGTTTGGTGAAGTTTGGTTCAGGGGGTCCAAAGTTATCGACCCTCAAAGGTGTAGCCTCATCTCCTATTAGCTCCCATTGGAAACAATGGGGGATGGGGCACCCCCTTTGGGAGTCCATAACTCTGGACTCCCTGAACCAAACCTCACCAAACTCAAGTGATAATTTCAGGAGAAAGCCCCCCCCCCGAAACATCCCTGAAATTTTGGTGCTGCTAGCCTAAAAACTGTGCCCTCTGCAGGCCAAGAATGGAAAAACACTGAAAATACAAAAAATCCCACAAACAAACCTGCGCCCCCCACAGGGCTGCGCCCAGGGCAACTGCCCACTTTGCCCAATGGGAGGAACGCCTCTGATTTCATCAGCCTGCACCAAAATTTCCCCAAGCGCACAACACTCCAAAGGAAAGGCAGCCCCAAACTGACAAGCCACAAGTTCCCAGGAAGGACTCGAGTCTTAAGGTGGAACGGGCAACCCTTGCTCCCGCCTCAAAAGGACTCGTTACTTATGTGGTTCCTCAGACCACCTTAAGAAAGACTGTTTAAAGAACCCCAGCAAACCTTTCATAGTTCAAACTGATGCCTCAGAAAGAGGGATTGTGGGTGTTCTGATGCAAAGGTCAGATGACCAAGAATTACACCCCATAGTGTACTTGAGTAGAAAACTTCTTCCTCGTGAATGCAATTATAGCACGGTGGAGAAAGAATGTTTAGCACTAGTATGGTGTCTCAACAAGCTCAAGCCTTATTTGATGGGCACAATGTTTTTTGTCCAGTCTGATCACAATCCTCTAGTATTCCTAGATAGGATGAAAGGTAACAATGCAAGATTCATGCGGCGGGCTGTAGGCCTCCAAGATTTCCACTTTGAAATTTCTCCTATCAAAGGCTCTGAGAACGTAGTGGCTGATGCTCTCAGCCGCTGCAACCTGTAAAGAGTGCTTGAGTACTTGTGCTAAATGCTCAAGAGTATTGCATTGCTTATTAGTCTGAAAGTATGTATTAGTCTGAAATTCTGTTTTGTATTAACATGATTTTCTTCATTCTGTATTGTTATGCTATCGTAAGGACTATGGCATGCAGGCGAAAGGAATTCAGTAGTTAGCAGATCTCTGTTCAACCCATTAGTTAGAGATGACTGATGTGGAAGTAACACATGTAATCTTTTTTTCTATATGGATAGATGAAATATGTGCCATTAGACTGACAGATTTCCTCTCCCAAAGGACGTGGTCATGGAAAGATGCTATGCAGCTACAGTAAAGGGAAGTCACATATGACTGTGAAAAGCATCTTTGCCTACTTTGATCTCTCCTGAAGGGAGGACAGGAAACTATGCAGAGGTGCTAGGATGAAACTTCAAAGGCCTAAGTTACCTCGTGGCCTGAACAGAGTTTTCCTGAGAGGGGGAAAACAAAGGTTTTTTAATTCCATCTTGAGATGTGGTCAGAGAAGCATCTCTGGGCCATGGGTTCCCAGAATGGGGACAAAGAACCAAAAGGAATATAAGCAAGCTCCGTGCATTTAAGTTTTATTTCTTTGATTTCTGTTTTTCAATAAAAATCGTTGAGACCTCAGCTGGTTGGAGTTACTGGAGAAAAGAACCCAGGTTTTACTGAAACATGTGTGGCTCTCCCAGGCTTGCTTTCATCAAAATAATGCACACATAAAATTTTTCAATTTTAACACAGTGTGAGCTTCAATGGGTATGCAATGTGCTGCCAAGTTGCAGCCAACCTCTGGCAATCCCTGTTGGGAGTTTCAAGACAAGAGACTAACAAGAAGATGGATTTATATCCCGCTTTTCTCAACCATAAGGAGTCTCAAAACGGCTTACAAACTCCTGCTCTTCCTGTCCCCGCAACAAGCACCTTGCAAGGTAGGTGAGGCTGAGAGAGTTTAGGGAGAACTGTCACTAGCCCAGGCCACCCGGCAGGCTTCATGTGTAGGAGTGGAGAATCAAACCTGGTTCTCCAGATTGGAGTACACTGCTCTTAACTACTACACCAACAGTTTGCCATTGTCTCCCATCCAAATACTAACCAAAACTGACCCTGCTTAGCAGCTGAGATCTGACCACATCAGGCTAGCCGGGGCCATCCAGGTCAGGGCTGTGAGCTACAATGGCACTCGTATTTCTGTCTAAAATTAAATATCAAGCACACTTTTTGGGCAAGGAAAAATAGCTGGCTATTGACCAGATCCTGTAGCATTAGAACAGAAAACCCAGCAAATGGGAGTTGGTTTGGAAAGGAGACCAAGGCACTAGGCTGGTAACTGGTCTGTTTTTTTGCAAACTAGACATCAGAACCACTGTCACTTCAGGGAGGAAATTCCTGTCTCTTGTCCACAGGCAAGGTTTGTTACACACATTCCTATACTTGCAGCTGTGACCACCAAGATGAAGGAGTTGGTAAGAGTACGAATAAGCCACCGCAACAAAAGCATGATTCAAGCTCTGATAAAGAATAGGGGGGGGGGGGTTTTAAGTCACACTATTTAAACATGGGCTTCTCTTCAAAATATGTGATCTTGAATTGCGAATGGGTCAAAGTTTTCTAATACATATGGATGTCCTCTAACTTCCATATCCCTGCCCACCTTCAGTAGGTCAAGAATTTAGTCTTGCTTTCAGAGGAGCATTTTAAAATGGTCTTTCTCTGTGTTCAGTTTTTTCTGTTTTTTCTTTCCTTTTTTTTCTTTTTGACTGCAAAATATCTCACAATGGATATTTATCAGGAGAAAGGGGCAATGAAATTGTGTTTCCAACTTCCGTAGTGGATATGGAGAAACAGGACGAACTGCCTGAGGAATGAGGTTTGCAAGTTAGGGGGACCTTGTAAAACAATTAATCTCATGGAGGTAAAAAATTACAGTTACCGTATATACTCGCGTATAAGTCGACCCGCATATAAGTCGAGGCACCTAATTTTACCACAAAAAACTGGGAAAATTTATTGACTCGCGTATAAGTCGAGGGTGGGAAATGCAGCAGCTGCTGGTAAATTTCAAAAATAAAAATAGATGCCAATAAAATTACATCAATTGAGGCATCAGTAGGTTAAATGTTTTTGAATATTTATTTCAAAGAAAAACAGTAAACTGGCTCTGTAAGTGGAAAAGAGGGTCAACAAGAACAATATGGTATCAACAATAACTTTAAAAGTACAAAAACCTTAGCTCAACCAGCAACCAAGCTAAAACATAAGAGTTAAAATCCTCCAAAACTGGATTCCTCATCATCATCTGTATGTCCAAATGTAACCCAACTTAGATTTTAAGAGGGATATTATCAGAAATGGAAAATCTACTATTAGCTTCCATTGTAAACAATGGGGGATGGGGCATCCCCTTTGGGGGACAATAACTTTGGATCCCCTGACCCAAACTTCACCAAACCTGGCTAGTATCATAAAGAGACTCTCCTGATGAGACCAGCCAGGTTTGGTGAAGTTTGGTTCAGAGGGTCCAAAGTTATGGACCCGCAAAAGGGTACCCCATCTACTAATAGCTCCCATTGAAAACAATGGGGAATGGGGGCACCTCATTTGGGGGTCCCTAACTTTGGACCCCCTGAACAAAACTTTACCAAACTTGGCTGGTATCATCAGAAGTGTCCTCTGAGGGTACCCTGAAATTTTGGTGCTGCTAGCATAAAAACTGCACCCCCTGCTGGCCGGCAAAGTAAAAACACACAAAAAATTTAATGACCCACATATAAGTCGAGGGGAGCTTTTTCAGCATTAAAAATGTGCTGAAAAATTCGACTTATACATGAGTATATACGGTATTAAGAAACAGATGTTCTGTTTGGTTGAGGTCAAACTATAAGGTGCTGAAAGCCATTTTCCGCTATGCCCCAAGCAGTGGATCTGTCGCCACTAAAGGGGTGAGGAACAGAGAAAGGTTGGTCAATTGCTAGGATGTCCCACTCTAAATGCACGTGGCCCAACTTTTCCAGTTCTTCTCATTCACCCCTGTTTGAGGCCTCTCTGTTTGAGGCACCTCTCCTGAAACCTGAGGAACACTCGCTTGTGCATCAAAACAGCTTCAGAAGCTGAAGGGTCAGTGACATTATGCTGCAAAATATCTCTACTGTATCGCTTTCAACTCCGTGGAAAAATCAAGGGTGCACCCAACATTTGGCGCTTCAGGAAATATCAAAACAACCCAAATTTCTTGTTGTGCTAGGATAGCTCTGCCCAAAATGGGGGTTAGAGCTCAATGATAGAACTCACGATGTGTATGCACCAATGGCTTCAATCAAAATGGAGGTCATATAATAGGAAAGGTCTTCACTTCAGACCTTGGAAAGCTAGTTCTTTTCAGACTAGACTAGACCAATGATCCTTAATGAGAAGTTCAACAATGGGTTTCCTAGCATCCATTTTTGGATAATTCTCCTTTCCCCCCAAATAACAGGCAACTCCTGGCTTTCCTTCACCTCAGATGGCAACAGGAAACATCACATTTGTGTTTGCAGGAAGTATCCATTCAGAAACAACTTTCTCCATTGTAGGAAGATGCTTCTTGGCTTGTAACCTCCCAACATTGTGACTGGTCCCAACAACTCATGGCAGCCATTTTCTGGTGGCAACCAAGCCCCATTCTCAAAATTCTAAAAGTGCTCAACAATATTGAGGATCACTAGCATCACCTTTCACTAGCTTCGCCTTCCCACACAAACATTTTAAAATGTTTTGTGGCAGGAAATAAAATGTTTCCTCTGTGGAGTTCCGTATTGCCTTTTCCCCCTTTGGTTCTGAAAACATTTTATTTCCAGCCTACGCATATTTTCAGTGAATTCTCTTTAAAAACAATTCTTTGGGCTGAAATGTTTTCACTCGCATGTGGTCACTTCAAGACGTTTTCCACGCTTCTCTGTCTTCCCTGCATTTTCTCCTCAGAACCATTTTCTCAGCTCACTCTCAATTCCCTCCAGAGGTGGGATCCAGCAGGTTCTCACCAGTTCCTGAGAGTGGGTTACTAATTATTTGTGTGTGCCGAGAGTGGGTTACTAATCGGGTCTGCTTTTCCGTTAGAAATTCCATTAGGTCCAAAAATCATAAAGCCCTGTTGTTTCCTATGTGGCTGGTTAGCGAAGGTAGAAAACGGGATAATTCTCCCTCTTGGGCTGTTTTAAAAACATGTTTTAGAAATATGGTAAAGTTCCTTGTTTAAGGAAAGTATCCTTCTTTTGATTCTAGAAACAAAATTAAGTATTTGAAAGTATTAAGTATTTGTCAGGCAGTCAATTAGAGGAGAAGCAGTTGTTTCTGTTGGCGGTAGACGATAGGACTTGCTATAATGAGTTTAAATTATGGACAGAAAGATACCAGTTGGAAATTAGGAACTTTTTTTTACAGTAAGAGTTTTTTACTGTAACAGAGAAATTATTAATGCCCCGCCCCTGGAATGCCCAGCCACCCCCCCGTCGTGTCCCACCCAGTCCCATTGGCGCTACGCCACTGTTTGAATCCCACCACCATGGGAACCTGTTACTAAAATTTTTGGATCCCACCAGTGATTCCCCCTCACCTGTTTTCTTAATCCTTGCTAAGAGTTTTTGTTATTTTGGGGAGTTAATCTTTGAGGCATTGATTATACAAGCTACAGAGAATTGCACCATGAGACTGTGGAGAACTGAAGCATCAGTTCTCCAATGAACTCAAAAAAAGGAGGGAACAATCACAAAATGGTGGCCAGAAATTATTTCCAGGGGTTGAGGGAAGACAAACATCATATTAAAGGGGGGGACTGAAAATGTTTTAGAAACGTTTTAGGTGTTTTGTGTGGAAAGGGACACAAAGAAACCTGGACTCAATGGATTAACAATCAGACTCGGTGTTTTCAGAATGAGCATGGAAAATGCAAGGCTGGCTGTTTTTTCACAAAGCAAAGTCACCTTTTAAAAAGCTCCGGAGTTATCAGTTCAATTATGTATATAGACTGCACAGCACACATGCATCTGTTGTCAGTTTTATAAACAAGAATTATAAACAGTGGTAACAAAAAAATGTCCACAGGAAACCAACTGGTATAATAAAGAGGTCTCTTGAACAAGATTCCAACACAGAACATACTTGCCACATTTAGATTAATAGTCCAGGATTTTGGATAGTTAGCTTACAGGTAAAAAAAAAAATGTAAGTAAAAACCAAAAAGGATTTGTTTAAATCCTTGTTTAGATTTTCTTAAAAGCACCAGATGTCAAGTTAAACCAAAAAAACCACTTTAGTTCAGGTAAGGCTGTGTTTAGACAGAAAAAGGCACTGCACAGACTGGGATTCAATCTGGATTAAGAAAAATAGAAGAAGCTCCCTTCTAAGTATAGACAAATCAAATTGCCAGCTGTTGTGGATTTTCCAGGCTGTGTGGTCCGGAAATGCCACAATAACCTGTTGATTCTGGCCATGAACGTCTTCAACGATAAAACAATTTGCCCTGTGGGAGTGATAATCACAAATATTCTCACGTGATTCTTTTATCCCCACTGCAAAATGGCAAAGTATTGTAAAAGTCCCACAGATCAGACCATTTTGCCCCATCCGTTTGCAGTGCAAAGAACAATTTCAAGTTACCACCTAGCTGCCGCACCCCTGAGATAAAGGTTCTACAAGGGCAGTTTAAAAAATCTAGGTCAAAAGATACTCAAGACCACGTTCTACACCTGCTGCAGACTAGGACAAATGACCCCTTCATTGCAAAGGAAGGGGACGGGTGTCTATGGCTCATTTCAACCAGGGTTAACTGCTGGCACTACACCAGCTTCAAAGTTCAGGACAGTCACCGAAGAAAAGGCACTTTTTTTGTGGCAGCATTGCCCGGAAGGCAGCTGTGACTGCCCTGCAGAAGAAGGCTGGCTTTCTTCCTTCACTTGCCTTCATTGGCAGTAAATTAATGTGCTTTTTAAAGAAAAAAATCCCTTCTCTCCTACTGGTTTGATCTAATAACATGCGAGATCTTGAGTGAATCTACCCAATTCGAACAACTGAAAACATCAAAAACGAGAGAGGGGATCCGTGTGTGCAGGCTAGCAAGGGTGGTCCGTGTACAGAGGTCTAAAAGGGACAAAAAACGTTCACAGTCCAGGAATGAGTTGTGCATCCCCAGTTAAGGCACAAGCAGAAGTAGAAATCACCCCTTTCAGAGGCAGCTCCGGGGAATGGTGAGGGGCACAGTAGATCCACAGTCATAATCCAGATCCACAGCGGTGTGCGCACTGGTACTCAGATTACTCAGTGATGTACCAGTTCCCAGCTGCTGGCGGTCACGCAGGCTCTGGATATAACTCTTCAGCATGCGGAATGGAAGAAGAGAGAAACATTAGTTTATGCACTGGGAATGGGATAATTGTCTTTCCTTTCAATAAGCTGCTGTGTGTAGTTTCTCTCACATTAAACATGAACTGGCTCTCAAAACTCAGCAATGAAGGAATAAGAGGGGAAGTCCTCCTATGGATTAAAAACTGGTTGAGAAACAGGAAGCAAAGAGTGGGTGTAAATGGGAAATTCTCACAATGGAGAGATGTGGGGAGTGGTGTCCCCCAAGGATCCGTATTGGGACCAGTGCTCTTTAACCTATTCATAAATGACCTGGAAGTAGGGGTGGGTAGCGTGGTGGCCAAGTTTGCAGATGATACCAAATTATGTAGGGTGGTGAGAACCACAAAGGATTGCGAAGAGCTCCAAGCGGACCTTGATAAATTAGGTGAGTGGGCTAAGAAATGGCAAATGCAGTTCAATGTAGCAAAATGTAAAGTGATGCACATAGGGGCAAAAAATCCAAACTTCACATACACGCTACAGGGGTCAGTGCTATCAGTCACAGACCAGGAAAGGGATTTGGGCGTCTTAATTGATAGTTCCATGGGAATGTCAACTCAATGTATGGCAGCTGTGAAAAAGGCAAACTCTATGCTGGGGATAATCAGGAAAGGAATTGATAATAAAACTGCAAAGATTGTCATGCCCTTATATAAAGCCGTGGTGCGACCACACTTGGAGTACTGTGTTCAGTTCTGGTCACCACATCTCAAAAAGGATATTGAAGAGATAGAAAAAGTGCAGAGAAGGGCAACGAGGATGATTGAGGGACTGGAGCACCTTCCTTATGAGGAAAGGCTGCAGCGTTTGGGACTCTTTAGTTTGGAGAGGAGACGTCTGAGGGGGGATATGATTGAAGTCTATAAAATTATGCATGGGGTAGAAAATGTTGACAGAGAGAAATTTTTCTCTCTTTCTCACAATACTAGAACCAGGGGGCATTCATTGAAAATGCTGGGGGGAAGAATTAGAACTAATAAAAGGAAACACTTCTTCACGCAACGTGTGATTGGTGTTTGGAATCTGCTGCCAGAGGAGGTGGTGATGGCCACTAACCTGGATAGCTTTAAAAGGGGCTTGGACAGATTTATGGAGGAGAAGTCAATTTATGGCTACCAATCTTGATCCTCTTTGATCTGAGATTGCAAATGCCTTAACAGTCCAGGTGCTCGGGAGCAACAGCCGCAGCAGGCCGTTGCTTTCACGTCCTGCATGTGGGCTCCCAAAGGCACCTGGTGGGCCACTGCGAGTAGCAGAGAGCTGGACTAGATGGACTCTGGTCTGATCCAGCTGGCTTGTTCTTATGTTCTTATGTTCTTTATCTCCTAAACTTTCCTGGCCTCCCAGAAAAATTCAGGAGATGCATGATTACAACAGCACATCACGTGTGGATCTTAATTCAGCTTTCAAAAATATTGTCAATCAATCCATATCTGGAAAATCTTCCCCAAACTCAGACCATCTTGCGCCCTTCATGTTATTTTTGCCTTCCATCCTGGCTACAAAAATGAGGGCCCTTTCCACACGGGCCAATAATGACGCCCTAGGGACGGCAAAAACACCGTCCCCAGGGAGCCGTTCGCACAGGCGGTGCTGCCAAATCGCAGCAGCGCCGACCTGGCTCCCTTCCCCCTCCCCCAGGGCGGCCTCAGGCCGCCTCCAAAAACCTCCCTCCTGGAGGGAGGTTTTTGGAATACAGCGCATTCCTGGCGGCGCGGTGCGAACGGCACCGCCGGGAATGCACTGTTGTCCCCGTCCTTCCCCACTCACCTCGTCGCCGTCATCGCCCTGCTGGCCTCCGAACCCCTGGAGGTCGGAGGGCAGCGTGGGCGGGTCTACGGAGGCCAGCAGGGCGACGACGGCAACGAGGTGAGTGGGGAAGGACGGGGAAGAGGCGGGTCAGCCGGGCAACGGCGCTCCGCGGCGCCGTCGTCCCAGCCGGTTCTGGGATCGTCCATGCGGACGGTCCCAGCGGCGTCGGGTCGGCGTTTATTATGCTGACCCAAGCCCTTCCGCCTCCGTGCGGAAAGGGCCGAGGTTTTATTTTAAGCTCTGGAACTTAATTTGTGGCATGGCACAGCCCAAATTTCTAGCACTTAACACTGGGGCATAAGAACAGGTGCAGGGTACATTTGTTGGGCAATCCTAAATAGAGTCATACCCATTAAAGTCAATGGGTTTAGAAGGGTATCATTCTATCGAGGATTGGTCTATAGCTTCACTACTGAGCAATTATAATTGCCATAAGCTGAAGATAATGGTGAACAGATCAGTGGGCATAATTTAAACTGTTTTCGCTGTGACTGGAGCCGTTTACGTAAGCAAAACAAACCACATTGCAAAAACAAAAATAATTGAAATGATTAGCACAACAGAAAAATATCAGCCAAACATGCTCATTAACACGGCTTCGGCAAAAGGTTAAAATTAAAACAGCGTTTCCAAACAACTGGCTGCATGAAAAACCGCAGCACCGTAACTTTTACATGCAATTAAAAAGGCAAAGTAGAGGTGCATCAGCAGAAGCGGCCCTAAACTTTATGATACTCAGCAAATAACATGAAGATGTTCAATCGGACTGTGAGATCGAGAGACGATATTTTGAACAGGACACTAGGACAGTGGTGGTGAATCTATGGCACGAGTGCCAGAGGTGGCACTCAGAGCCCTCTCTGTGGGCACGCACAGAGTCCCCCCCCCCTCTAGGCTGGCCTGGGCCACTGGGCTCGATTATTAGCATTAAACCTAAGACCTAGTTTTGGGGAAGCAGTGTAGGTAATCCTGTTAAGTGCTGTTAAAACCCCACTGATTTTCATGTAAAGAACTAAAGCGCCATCCTTTACCTGGAAGTAAGCTCGGTTGCTGGCAATGGGGCTTGCTTCTGAGTAAACCCTCCTAGGGTTGTGATTCACCCATTGGAAGAGTTGCACGGTTGCTTCAAAGCCAAGCCACTGACTACCACCAAGCTTACTCCCGAGTAACACAGGCCTCGGAGCCAACTGTTTTTTCTGAACTAAAACCTCAGTATTCAGGTTAAATTGGGGTTGCAATTTGGGCACTCGGTCTCAAAAAGGTTCGCCGTCACTGCACTAGGATGTGAAGTGTAAGAGGCATGCAGGTTGGAATCAGGAATATTGGCAGCAGAAACAACGAACATCTTGTCCACTCACCGGGGCGAGGACATCTCCTGCGCAGCGCTTGACAACATTGGCCTTAGGCCGGTAGGAGCCCTCTTGCGCAGTTTGGTTTTGCCTCTTCTTGGCTTCGCGCTGCCGAATTCGCAAGAGCTGCAGCTGCTTCTGTCGCCGATTAAGGACCACTGCGGGAGAGAACTGAGGTGTCAGAACAGAGGATGCTAGCCCTACTAAAGCCATTCGTGTTACCAAAATTTATGGTCTCCAACCAAGTAAATCATTGTGGGGTGTGTGTGTTAATTTATGCAAGAGGTGGGGAACAGCAAAATTCCTCCACCACTGTATACCAAGATCCTTCTAAAGGAGTTTAGACCTTTGAATAATGACAACTGTTTTGACAACAGAGTTTTTATTGAGTCTCAGAAAAATAATAGAAATTACTATCATCATCTTAGAGTGATTCATTCATACAGAGGATAAGAAAATGAAGCATTAAATGGGTTTGCAGAAAAGACATAGGGTAGCATTATATATTATCAATCCTGGTCGTAAAGCAAGAGAGTTTTGCACGACCAGCACGTTATAGGGTCAAAGGGGATAGGGAGGCGAAGTCAGGGTGAGAGCTGATGCAGCATCTATCACTAGCTTGCTACTTTATAGAAAAGGTAACTCAGTAATGCTGAATGATACTTAGTTTTCATGAGAACAATAGTTGAGTGTCTTCCTGAAAACAGTATGTTCCCCCAATTGTTGCTTGTTTGTTTATTAGGAGATGCCGGCGGCCAGAGTCTTTAACCTTGATAAAAGGCACATTCGGCATCTGAGTGAAACCTCCCCTGAGAAGAATGCTGATGGTCTTCTATATTTAAGAGTAGGTGTTTATTAGGGGGTGCTAGTGATTCCATTTGTGGGGAAATATCTCATAGGAAAAACCTGTCATCAATATTGATGAGATTGTTATAGCGCAGGGGTGTCCAACTCTGGCACTTCAATCGGCCATGCCAGTAGAGGCTGATGGGAACTGTAGTCCATGAACATCTGAAGAGCCAGAGTTGGACATTATAGTGTAACAGGAAACTCAAGAGACAGACAGCAATGTATACCATTAAAAGTGCGGATGGGGGAGCTAGGGTTAGTGTCAGCCCTCCTCAGGTGTCTATTCAGATGCCATTTCTCTCTGATGTTGCCACGTGCGACCACACCTATGTTTGTGGAGGGGAGCAGCAGTGGTGTAGCGGTTAAGAGCAGGTGTATTCTAATCTGGAGGAACCGGGTTTGATTCCCTGCTCTGCTGCTTGAGCTGTGGAGGCTCATTTGGGGAATTCAGATTGCCTGTGCACTCCAATACATGCCAGCTGGGTGACCTTGGGCTAGTCACAGTTCTTCTGAGCTCTCTCAGCCCCACCCACCTCACAGGGTGTATGTTGTGTGGGGGGAAGGGAAGGGAAAGGAGATTGTCAGCCCCTTTGAGTCTCCTCCAGGACAGAAAGGGGGATATAAATCCAAACTCTTCTTCTTCTTATAGTCTTCATAACTGCCCTTAAGGATTACGGGAGTAGTCTGACCACTAACGCTCAAGGAAGCAGCCCAGGGCAATTCTAGGGGATGGGGAGATACTTTTATACCACAGACTGTATGGGAAAGAACCCCTCCTGGTTGGGGAGATACTTTTATACCACAGACTGTATGGGAAAGGGGCACGTAACTCAGCCTGGTCTCTTGGCTTTTCAGCCCTTTGGTGATTCCTGACAGAGTTCTGCATAGCTGCTATACCATGGATGCATTCCATCCTTCAGAAACCTGTATGTTTATTCTTTTCATTAAATCAAGGTCTCTAGTTAACATTTTTTTAAAGAAGAAAGCGATATTTTCTACAGATCAAAAAAAGAAGAAGAAAATTATCTGCAAGATTAGGTATAATCTGCATAATTAGGTACAATATAGATAATCTTAATTTGAAAGATTAGGGATATTTGCACCATTTCTGCAATCATGTTGTGCATGGAGGGAAAAGATTAGTGAATGACACCACGCTACGGAAGTGAGGTACACTGCGATTACAGAGTTGTGATCATAAGCCCTGGGATCTTTCTCGAGAAGAATTCCAGCACTTAATCAAACTCAAGGAGAACAAATGAACGGCTACTGGCAATGAAAGGCTGTTTCAGCCTCTTTGTTCAGTTGCAGCATACCTCCTTGCCAGTGGTGGGGTTCTAATAATTTAAAAACCGGGTCACCACCCCCCACCCCCTGCCCCCCACTTAACTGCTGTGGAGGAACTTCTTGTGGGAGTGGAGATGGGGGGACAAGGCCTTGCCGCTGCTGCTCTGAAAGCCCCCTCGCTCCTTCTCCCCTGAGAGGGGACGACAGGGCTTTTAGCACCTTGGAGCAGCTGGGTGGCAAGGTGCCCGGCTGTTCCAGGGCTTTGAAAGCAGTGGCAGAGTGCCAAGGGGACGGGGGGGTGCGTCGTGCACTGGGCACACGCCTGGGGGGAGGAAAATTGACCCCGGCCCCTCCCCCTTTCCCCCGCAGCCCCCCTGCACCCCCCCCTGCAGCACACCCCCCCATCCCCCTTTCCACACTTACCTACGTTCCTTTTCTTTTTTAGTACTTTTTGAGGCTGAAAAAAGCGGCCTCTTTACAGTTCAGGCTAAAAACTGCCTGAGGAACTACAGTTCCCAGGAGACCTTGGGGCTCACAAGGTCTCCTGGGAAGTATAGTTCGTCAGGCAGTTTTTTCCTCATGCATTAAATCACCTGAATATAAGCCACGTGTTGAATAACAGTTTCTAAAATAGCAAAAATAAATATATAACACTCGTAATGTACCTTGTGAAGCTATTTAACTTCCAAGCCTCAGGTTCAAATCTCCACTCATGCTGTTCACTAACCAAACCCAAGTGGACTAGCGGTATCAGTTATGTCAGTGGCTAGCTACACAGGCAGCCTTTATGATTTCACTGCACATATAGTACTAATGTTATATTATACTAATGTTATGCATACACACACACACACACACATTATTTAGAAACAGATCTTTCAGAATTATGGCAACTTGGGTAAGCTAAGCCTCAATTAAATTTAATATTGTCTTAGCGTTCTCTCATATTATTTTAAACGAATGACTTTCCTTGTAGTAGGTTGTTATTTTTTATAACAATATACTTTGAATTTTGTTTCTGTGATTATTTGGCAAAATAGAGTTGCAGGAGAAAAACTGGCTGGAAAATGGCCTCCTTAGCATTGGCTCCAGGAATTTCACCAATAACTTTATGATATGACATAGGGATCGGGGAAATTCTAGAGTGTCACTTTCTTCTCAAGCACCACCGTCAAAAATCCCAACATTTGACTAAACAATACTGTCAATATTAGGTTCTTTCCTGCTGCCTTGTCCCTTCTCTTAACCCTGACTCCCCGATGTTCCCCTCTTCCTCTCATATGTGCAATTTAAAAAGGGGGAAGACAGGAACTAAACTATAAGGCAGAAGGGGACAGACAAGTTCAATCTCCTCCCCTTCCTGCCTTTCTCTCATTATAAGGCATCAGCACAACCAACACCACCCCCAATAGCCTTCCACTCACCATCTGTGTGGGAGAAACCTTCAGCTGTTACTTTCCATTGTAGTAACACTCCCATCAAAGCCATGACAGGCCAGGTGGCCAGCACGGCCCAGCCGCACCAGCAGAGCGGGGAAGAAGGTGCCAGACGGAGGTGGTCATAGATGTGGCGGCCCAAAGCCAGGTTCTCCACGGCATAGTCCAAGCAAAGGGTGAGCACGGCGCCCCCGAACACCGCTGTGGACAGCACCGTGAAAGCTTTCTGCCAGCGCAAGGCCAAAACAGCACCCAAGAGGGCAAAGCCCAGAAGAGATCCAGCAGGGACCCATGCATTGGGCAGCTCATACAATGGCTGTGTGGCCACCAGCCCAGCAGTGGCTAACAGCAAACCAAGCAAAAGTCCAGTCAGGAACAACCCGACTGAATGCACCAACATAGTAACTAAGCCACACAGGACTCCAATGCCCAGGGCGATGCCCGCGCTGACCTCCAGGCTCAACTGTGTGTCCAAGATGCGCTCCTTGTAGCAAAGCAGGAAGATCACAGCTGAGCCGAAGAGCAGGCCTGAGAGAAACATGATGGCTTTGAAACAGCGGTAACCTATAGACAGCAAAAGCAGAGACATTAGCAGAAGGTATTTAATATTGGACCTATTTTTCCAGGGGAAGACAGGGGCTGCTGACAAATCACGGGTTATTCTCATTAATGGGTTATTAAACACAGAGAATACGGCATGAGAAGATGATGATGATGATGATGATGATGATGATGATGATGAAGAGTTCAGATTTATACCCTGCCTTTCTTTCCTGTAAGGAATCTCAAAGTGGCTTACAAAGTCCTTCCCTTTCCCCTCAGAGGAGAATTGAGAGTTTTGATATTTTGAGAGTATTGATATTTTGGATTGTTACATATTTATATTATACATCTTTATGTTTCATCCTCCATATCCTTTTACCCCCTTTTCCCTCCCTCCCTCCCTCCCTCCCTCCCCCCTTCTTTCTTTCTTTCTTTCTTTCTTTCTTTCTTTCTTTCTTTCTTTCTTTCTTTCTTTCTTTCTTTCTTCTTTACATGTGCAGCAGCAGGTCCATTCTTTCTAATCTTCTTTTCCAGTTTTCTTGGATGATGAAATAGACGTTACGCTAATCAAATTTGTAGATGACATCAAATTAGGAGGAGTAGCCCAGCAAACAGAGTCAGGATTCAAAATGACTTGGACAGGTTAGAGAATTCAGATAAATAGGAACTACATCATCAGCTCTACCAGCATGGCCAATTGGCCATGCTGACAGAGGCTCTCAGATGTTCAGGAATTGTAGTTCCCATCAGCCCCTACCAGCATGGCCAATTGGCCATGCTGACAGAAGAGCCGCGAGGTTCCTGGGCTATCTGGAAAACCCTGCTAGAGAGATGGGCCAAAGCTAACAAAATGAACTTCAACAGAGATAAATGTAAGATACTCCACTTAGGCAGAAAAAAGGAAATGCACAGATATAGGGTGGGTGACACTTGGCTTGATGACAATACACGTGAAAGGGATCTGGGAGTCTTAGTAGACCACAAACTGAGCATGAGTCAGCAGTGTGATGCGGCAGCCAAGAAAGCCAATGCAATTCTGGGCTTCATCAACAGGAGTATAGTGTCTAGATCGAGGGACATAATAGTACCTCTCTATTCTGCATTGGTCAGACCTCACCTGGAACACTGTGTTCAGTCCTGGGCACCACAATTCAAGAAAGATATTGACAAGCTGGAACGGGTCCAGAGGAGAGTGACCAAAATGGTAAAAGGTCTGGAATTCATGCCCTATGAAGAGAGACTTAGGCCGTTTCTGCACGGGCATTAAATGGCGGCCTGGAGACGGTAAAAACGCCGTCTCCAGGCCGCCATTCGCACGGGGGGTGCAGCTGCAACGCAGCCACGCCGCCCTCGCGCCGCCCGCCCAGCCTGAAGCCGGCGTTTCCCCAGAGCGCTTCCCAGCACTCTTTTTGGGGAAACGCCACCGTGAAGCCGCTGCCGAGCGAACGGCAGCAGCTTCACGGCGCCTCCCCCACCCGGCACTTACCTTGTCCCCGGGCCTCCGGCGCGGAGGCCCGGGGACATGCTGGGTCGGCCGGGCACCAGCGCTCCGTGGCGCCGGCTGCCCGGCTGTTCCCAGGACCGTCCGTGCGGACGGTCCCAGCGTCATCGGGTCAGCGTCAGAAACGCCGACCCGGCCGTTTCCGCCTTTGTGCGGAAACGGCCTTAGGCAGCTGGGTATGTTTAGTTTGACAAAGAGAAAGTTAAACATGATAGCTATGTTTAGATATTTGAAGGGATGTCATGTTGGTGAGGGAGCAAACTTGTTTTATGCTGCTGCAGAGACTAGGACCAGGAATAATAGATTCAAGGTGCAGGAAAAGAGATTCTATCTCAAACTGAAAAAGAGATGGTAAAAGAAGTAATGATTAAATGGGCACAAGACCTAAATAGTAATTTTCAATATCAAGACTGGGAGGACTCATTTAAATTACATAGTAAAATTTTGGCCAACTTAGAGCTTAGGGAAAACTTCTTAAAAATATTACATAGATGGTATTTTAACACCATACCAGCTGGCAAAAATTTTACCCAAATCACTCACCGAAATGCTGGAAATGCAAGAAAGAATTAGGAACATTATTACATATGTGGTGGAGATTTCCAAAATTACAAAATATTGGAAAGAAATACATGAACTGATAGAAACCATAACTAAATCTAAATTTGAGATGACTCCCAAAATATATTTACTAGGCTTGGGAATAAAGAGAATATCAAATCTGAACGCTAATCTATTTCTTTATCTATCCACTGCAGCCAAAATTATCATTGCACGGGAATGGAAGTCAGAGAAGCAACCTCTTAGAGAAAACTGGACACAACTGGTATCGGACTATCTTCATTAGACAAGCTGTCCACACAAATAAAAAAAACTACTGCAGGAATCGTTTAAGAAGACATGGAAAGAACATATTAGCTATGTTGAAAAAGACTGGAGAACAAAATTGATAAATATATAATATGAATATATATTATGGAAAAGAATAGTAAAATAGACATATTTGAAGAATGGTAACATGACAATATGTAAAAATTTAATAATTATAAGTTACAAAAACAAAAAAGTTTAACTGACAATAATGAAAGACACCTTGTAAATGATAAATTTATACCAGGAATAGTTACATGATAGAGGAAGTTCATAGGGAAAATAGGGATAAAGGTGGCGGGAAGTGATTGTTTGAGAAGAAACATTAAATCTGTAATAAGGGTAGGCTGGGAAAATTAGGTAAAAGGGGGGGAGATACCGGTAATAATTTGACATTAATAGTTAGTAACACACAGTCTGTTTAGATAGTTAGGATAAATGTCATGCCTTCTCTGCCTGGTCTGTCTATTTCTGGAATTGTTAGAAGTCTGAAATGTATTGACAATTGTTAGGTGTTCGTTGTTTATTTCTTATCGTTATAATAGTGATTATAATAAAATATTTTTAAAAAGAAAAAAAAGAAAAGAGATTCCATCAGAACATTAGGAGGAACTTCCTGACAGGGCTGTTTGACAGTGGAATATATTTCCTTTGAGTGTAGTGTGTAGTAGTGCACTGCCGACCCAGCAGTGCCGTAGTAGAGCGCTTGGGGCCAAGGACCTCGCGACCTTGCCCGGTGCAGCACCGCTTGCTCCCCACTCCTCATCCCCCCCCATGAGTCCACGGGTCATGAACTTTGTCTTCGGCCTTTCAATCACCGGGCGCGCATGGGGACAATGGTCTTGCCCCCCAGGTGAGGGATTGAGGCGCTCAGGCAGCGTCAGCGGCTCCTTCCTCCATGACGTGAGCGCCAGATGAGATCATGCATCACATGATGATCTCCCGACCTCCCGCTCTCCCGAACTCCCCAGTCCTCCCTCCCTACACGCCCCGATAGAGCAATAACAATAAAAGGTGCCAGGAACCGGCCAGGCGGGAGGAGACTTCGCTTAGGAACACGGACCTCCCGGGTTCTCCAGCTGGCCTGGCGATCTCCACCAGATGTTATCTCGGCTGTCTCGTCTTCGTTCTTCTGCAGCTGGCTGACGCGTGGAGTGACTGTAAGCTGGTGCAAGAGCCGGGAATCCTCGAACCCTCCCGCCCTGCTCACCGTGCAAAGCCTGGGGAAGGGCGGCGATACGAAGTCCAGCTGGTCCGCTGATCGGCGATCCAGGGGACCACCGTTTGAACTTCGGTATCACTGTCCTCTCTGGATGTCGAGGCGATCCAGAGACAATGCAGCGTCCTAGGACACTCTCTCGTCCAGGCGGAACACCGGGGAGGTGAGTATGGGAGCTTGCAAAAAAAGCAGGAGCTTATGACAAGCAAGCTGTTGAGCCGAATCTGAAAGCTGTTAGCGAAAATGCGGCAGGAGTCCCCAGTAAAGAAGGGAGCTCGCGCAAATTGGTTGAGGAGATTGAAGCTCGAGTGTCCATGGTACCCAGAGGGGGGACATTGAATCATAAGGACTGGGGAGACATCGGGCGCGACTCTTAGCGACAGAGCCGCTGCAGCCTGTAGCGCCGATCTGTCGCTGCGCTACAGGACGATGGAGACAATGTTTTGTAAGCCATCCAGCCTGCAGACCCTCACGGCTCCCGCGCCCATAGGCAGCCCTCCTTCGATCTTTCACCTTCGAATTTCAACCCGAAGATTTTCTCTGTATCCACTAAAGCTGGACGCCTCGTCCTCCTTCTGCCCCCCCTTAACTCGCCTTCTCAGCCGTATTTTCAAACTTCTCCCAGCGGCTCAGCCGCCTCCCCCTCTACTGCTCCGCCTTCATTTTCCGAAGCCACTGCACCCTCCGTCAGCGTTATCGTGAATGGCGGAGTTTTCAAAACTCTTGAGCCAAACGTGATATTATGCCAATGACGATCTGCAGAAGAAAAAAACCCTGACGAGCGATCACGACCACCGATATTCTTGCGGTATGCCCCATCCACTTTGGCACAGATACTCGAGAGGGAGAATAAGTCATCCGGCCCGGGTTATTAAATTACGCCCCCCCTGGCTATCACTCTTTATCCTTACCCGAGCTCCGCCATAAGCAATGCGGGGCCGTAGGGAGTCACTAGCCCCTACACATTGAGAGGCATGCTGGAGGCCGCCGCAGTTGGAACCACACTAATCGGTCCCCAGATGACTGGAAGACCACTCCTTTCGCATGCTCCTGGGCCCTGCACACCCATTTGTGGTCTGGGAAAGTGAGTTCCGCCAGCAGTGCTCTTCCGGGAACAGAGCAACACCTGGCTGGCCTACACCGCCCAGCCTTCAACTTTTACCGGTTCGATGCTTTTGCCAATCCCAACGTATCAGATTGTCCTGCCTGAGGCCACCCGCTACGATGCAAGCTCTCTGAGTCGCCTCTATAAGGCATTTATCAAAGTCCCCAATGCGGCCAGCCAACCCAGAGTTTCCTCCTCCATCCGGCAAAACCCCAAGAGCCCTATGCTGAATTTGCTGAACAGGTCTCAGGGAAGGCTCAAGAGGGCAGGGTAGATGAAGCGGGGAGTGCCCAAAGCGAGGCTCCTCATGCTACCGCCAAGGGAGAGAGCAGCTTCCATGGGAGTGCCGCCAGGGCAATCAGACAAACTAAGGCAAAAATCCTGAACTAGGCCGACATGCTTAAGGCTTCTGCCAGGACATTGGGTCCTCCGCCCACCAAGCTAGCCTCCTACGCGCCAAGCAGCACTCTCCACCGGGCGGGAGAGACAGTCTCAGGATGACTGCTTTAACTGCGGCAGACCCGGACGCACTTCCCGAGAAGGGGAGTGTAGGCAGCCAGTGGGGGGCCTGGCCCGATGGAGGAGGGTCCTCCCCCAGGAGTGAGAAAGGCCACCCCTAAAACCGGTGCCTGACGTTGCCAGAAGGGCTTCCCATTGGAGAGACTTGACTGCCCGTCCCGGAAACTCCCGCTACGAGGCGTCTCCCCAGCCCCAGGACCAAGGGAGGAGAGTACTCCAGAGGCAGACCCAAGCGCCAAGGCCCCTGCCAAAACCACCCCCCTCTGTGGCATCTGGCTGCATGCACTCCAGCCCATCTCCTTTAAAGTTCCCTACGAGGGTTCTTGTAAGCTTCAACCCAGTATGGCGAGTTTCTCCATCCCTACCGGGACAATTGGGCTTAGTGCTGCCAAAGAGCCTCTGCAGCTGAACGAGGATCACTGTTCATGCCGTCCCGGGAGTGATCGACTCCCACGCGCTAAGGACCCATCCACCTCCCAGGTCTGGACAAACATCCCACAGGAGCTGCCGCCCGGGAGGAGCCAGCTCGCGGCTCAGTTGATTCTTTCTTGCCCCATAAGCTGCCCGGCTGCTTCGGCCAATAAAGGCTGGGCTAATGAGCCCCAGCAGCCAACATGAAGCGCCAGCCTCTACACTCACCGCTGTCGCGGTGGAGACATCATTCCATCGAGAGCTCCCGTCCATATCTGGAGCTTCGCCATGAAGGATGTAAGTTCAAGGGGCCTGGTGGACACCGCAGCTGATGTTACCGATCATCCAGAGCAGCCGAGTGGCCCGACCAGTGGCCGACCGAGGCTTGCTCCGCAGCATCTGGGGGGGGTGGGGGGGAGACAGAACTGCTGAGCCGGAGCATCCGCCGGCCATTTCACGCAGTCCAACAGCCTAGGACTTCGGCGGCAGCTCACAGTCCGCCCATCGATTCCTAGGACATCCATGTCAATCTCTGGGAAGAGGGACCTCATGAGTCCAGGTTAAAACGCTTGACTCTGGTCTGGGATGGGTAAAGCCCGTCACCGGATCATTGATTCCAATCGTGCCTTCGAAGTTGCCTCCTAATTCCCACAGGAAATCTGTTTCCCTCTCCCTCCTTTTCCTTCTGTTTTTCAACCGAGTAAAAGGCGGGAGGGCCAATTGGCTGACTGGCCCCTCCCTGGATTAAAATCTGGGCCCGATCCTGATACGCAGCACTGTCAGGACAGGCCCCAGTTTAAGGGGCTGCCGCCATTATCGCCCTATGCCCAAACCCGTTTGAGTTACCCGGCTGCTTAGCGCCACAACGGCTTTATCAATACCATGTTGTTAAGGCCAGGCTCAGCGGTATAGGAAGCGGTCTCGTGAGGGCGAGCTATTCCCAAGATAATTCGATCACAAAATTTAGCACCATCCGCTTCCTGCATTAGCCACCAAGGTCACGGTAAGTGCAACTCCCTTTACCAAAGAAAC
This sequence comes from Sphaerodactylus townsendi, assembly GCF_021028975.2. Classification (NCBI taxonomy): domain Eukaryota; kingdom Metazoa; phylum Chordata; class Lepidosauria; order Squamata; family Sphaerodactylidae; genus Sphaerodactylus; species Sphaerodactylus townsendi. The sequence goes on along the minus strand of NC_059427.1, from coordinate 174,066,113 downwards.
CCCCCCCCTTCCTTTTCCTTTGTGTGTGAGAAATTTGCCTCTAATTGCGGATTGCTTCATTCCCGGATGCACCCATCCCCCAAAAGGTGCTTCAAAGCCCCCCCCTTTATTGTTGCTGATTAAGCATGCATACCCTAATCCCCAGGACCGCCTGTTCCCTCCCCTCGAGGCTCGGACCCTGTATGGCGCGCGATGGCGGCTCTGAAGCCAATTCCCACCAGAATTAAGCCTGCCTCCTGCCCTCCCTGTCAAACAACTAAAGAAAGAGGAGTGTAAGGCATTTGGGAGGAGTTGCATTAAAAGCAACCTTCACAGGCTGCAAAACAAGCCTTCTTCCTTCCCATATTAAATCTAAACACTAACTTCGATCCCAATCTCCATCGGCTCTAGAACTGAGCCTGGCGGGGACCAGCCCGTAACCTGGGAAGGGGGTGTGTTTCAATCCCTCTTCCTACAGGTTCCGGTGGACTCGATTAGCCATGACAGGCCAGCCATGGAATGGCAGGGAGAAGAAACCAACCCCATCGGAGATGGAGCATCTCTCTAGAGGATCCAGCCCAGCCTTGATCAGCAAGACGCCCGGTCATGCTTCGCCGGAGCCGAATGACCTGGGGAGGCGTCAAGGCGACCACCAGCCGAGGTGGCCCTAAGCGTGCTTTCAAGTTTCAGCAAAGACCACCCGAGACACCCGAGGGAACCCTCTTGTGCGCTCTGCTTTGCGATCATCACCCACCAACTCAGGCGACCACCATCCTTTGCACCCTGCTTCCTGCTGCGTTCTCCTGCCCGATGGCGATCGGCCCACCTGTAGCAAGCTCGCAGACCAGCATCTGGGAGACAGTTTGCTGCGGCTGCCAAGCGTCTCATCTTCTTCTGCCTGGGCCGAGTACCTACCAGGAGTGAGGAGCCTGCTGAGCTCCCTGCTCTGCTCCCTGTCTGCAAAAGCACTCCTGGAGACTTCCCTAGCGGAGTCTGGGCTGAGCCCCCTTTATGAATGCCTCATCCATCAGATATTCTATGGTACTCACCAGCTGAGGGACCCGCCGTCCAAACCCTCCGGCTGGCTTCTTTCCCTTGTCACCAAGGCGGTCGGGCGTAACCACGGAGTCCAACACCTGCGCCCGCATCACCGGGCGAGTCAGCTTGGCGAGAGAACCGACTCGGGCCCGATAAAATCGTCGGCTACGGCCAGTTGGAACTTCACACACACTATGGAGGACATTTCCCCCCCGTGTTCCGGAAACATCCTGCTCCCCAGTGGGCTGGTTCTTGGACCTCTTGAGGGGAGAGGGACGCTTTTAACTACATTCCCGCCTCAGAGCTCCTGCCGGAACTCTTTGCTGCCTCAATTAAGCCCTCACCATTTGTCTGCACTACCCCAGGCTCCACCGCCCGGGGAGCTCAGTGAGGCCTTGCTGCGCCGCTCATGCGCGCCTGCCTTTTCGACCCTCTCACCAGCCGAGACGGTCGCCTCTCTCCGAAGCCCTGGAGTTAAGTCTCCCTCGCACTTCCCTGAGTGGGAGTCCCCCCTGGACTCGCTTCCTACAATGCTAAGACTGATTGGCGGCTGGCTCTGTGTGCCCTTCGCTGCGAAGTCCATCAACTCTACTCCTCCACGGCCCATCTCTGGATGCCCTGGCCTCCCGAGCAGCAGGAATCTTTCTGGCCGATCAGCGACCCTAGGTAATCGTGCAGCTATTGATTGTTATTTGTTGTTGTTACATCACCAAGGCTTGTGAGAATGTACATAATATGTGTTGTTTTAAATCTTTCTGATAATTCCCAGTTGATCCACATGAAAGTGCGTGAGCTGCAAGAAGTTGTATCTAATCCTGAAGTATGATATGTTTTGCCCCATTGGTGGTCCAGCCCTCTGGAGCTGGCTGCCGGAGGATGGTTGGAGTGCTATTGTACAGCTCTGCATTGGAGTCTAAGGTGGTAATGTGCCTTTGTTATCGGATCTTGTTTTACGTTCAATGCGTGTCTAATATTGCCTGTATAGCGTGTGTAAGAAACCCTCGCGCATTTCCCTTACCCGCAGCCAACTGTTCTAATGTTGCGCGAAGCAGCTTGGTCCAGCTTGACCAAACGTGGCGGAGGAGACAAGCGTCCCTTTAAATCGCCTCTTAGGCGTTTTGGACCCCGTTTTCTAAAATGTAAAAAAAGGAGGGAGATGTAGTAGTGCACTTGCCGCACCCAGCAGTGCCGTAGTGAGTAGAACGATTGGGACGCCAGCGGACTCTGCGGCCTTGCCGGTCGCGACCGCACCCTCCCCACTCCTCATCCCCCCCCCATGAGTCACGCAGGTCATGAACTGATCTGAAACTCAATCACCGGGCGCGCCCAGGGACAATGGTCTTTGCCTCTCAGGTGAGGATTAAGGAGCTCAGACAGCGTGTATCAGCTCCTCTCCGCCAAGACGTAGCCAGATGAGATCATGCATCACATGATGATCTCCCGACCTTCCCAGCTCTCCGGAACTCCCCAGTCCTCCCTCCTACACGCCCCCGATAGAGTAACAATAAAAGGTGCCAGGAACCGGCAGACGGGAGACTCGCTAGGAACACGGACCTCCGGTCTCCCGCTGCTGGCGATCTCCACCAGATGTTATCTCCGCGTCTCGTCTCGTTCTTACGCTGACCGCGTGGGTCGACTACAGTAGTGGAGTATCCTTCTTTGGAGGTTTTTAAACAGAGACTGGATGGCCATCTGTCAGAGGTGCTTTGATTGTGTGTTCCTGCATGGCAGGGGGCTGGACTGGATGGCCCTTGTGGTCTCTTCCAACTCTATGATTCTATGATTTTAGAACTGTGACTAGCCCAAGATCACCCAGCAAACTTCATGTGGAAGAAGGGGATTAGCTTTCTTATGCCCTGCTTTTTCCAAGCGCATAAGGAGGCTAAAAGCAACTTACAAACTCCTTCCCTTCCTCTCCCCACAACAGACACCTTGGGAGGTTAGCAGGGCTGAGAAGAGTTCTGAGACAGCTGTGACTAGCCCAGGATCACCCAGCAGGGAACAGGGAAACAAATTCAGTTCATCAGATAAGGGTCCGCTGCTCATGTGGAGGAGTGGAGAATCAAACCCGGTTCTCCAGATTAGAGTCCATCACTCTTAACCACTACACCAGTGGTGGCGAACCTATGGCACAGGTGCCAGAGGTGGCACTCAGAGCCCTCTCTGTGGGCACATGCACACAGAGTGCGTCATGTGGGGGGGGGAGCACTGTTAAACCCTACTGATTTTTATGGGTAGAACTAAAAAGCCGCGATCCTTTAACTGAGGAATAAACTCCAGTTGCTTTGATGATGGGGATTAGCTACCGAAAGTAAACCCTCCTAGGGTTGTGATTCCACATCATGTTCAAAAGAGAGTTGCCGCGGTTTGGCTTCAGAAGCAAAGAAGCCACTTGGAAATTACCACCAAGCTTACTCCTAAGTAACGCATGCCTTGGAGCCAACCGTTTTTTCTAAACTAAAACCCCAGTATTCAGGTTAAATTGCCGGGTTGGCACTTTGCGATAAATAAGTGGGTTTGGGGTTGTAATTTGGGCACCCGGTCTCGAAAAGGTTCGCCATCACTGCACTACACCACACTGATAAAATACCTCATAGAAAACTGGTTCTCTTTGGGGAACAGAAGGTTTTATATAACTTCAGACGCAGATTCATTATCATCGTCATTACTGTGAAACAACTTGCTACTTGATCTTGTTATCTGAAACAGACCCAGCATGAACACCCTGTTCTTGTTATCATTACTGGAGCTCAGCTGTTTAATATGCCTTAAGTGTATGCTGAAAGATGGGGGTGGACAGAGTATAATGAGATTTTTTGTGACTTGGTTCTTAAGGCCTTAAATGACATTAAGGACCCCAGGAGGATTTTTCAGGAAGACGAGACTCAGAATCTCTCTCTTTTTGTCTAAGCGCTGCGCCAAGTTCATCAATAGATGTAATGTTCTGCTTCCGTGATAGGAAGTAGTACTCTTGTCGCTGGTGAACGCAATACAAGCTCAAAAGAGGCACCGTTCCAAAATTCCATACAGCGGAAAAAAGAATCTTTCTGTCCCAACTTCTCTCCCTGGTCACCTCTTCTTTGGCTTTTTGAAAAAAGCTATTGCTTTCCTATAAGCAGGGGCCCATTTCGTGTTATTTCAGTATAGCACAGTGATGGTGAACCTTTTTGAGACCGAGTGCCCAAATTGCAACCCAAACCCCAGTTATTTATCGCAAAGTGCCAACCCAGCAATTTAACCTGATTGCTGAGGTTTTAGTTTAGAAAAAAACGGTTGGCTCCCTCTTTCTCCGCCCCACCCGCTCGAGCAGGGGCCAGCCTGCTCTAGCTTCCAGCAAGTCCTGCGTGCACCGCTCTGTGCCTCTCTAGCATCTCTGCCTCCTCTGCACCCTCCCCCCCTCGGGCAGAAGCCACCCAGAGCACAGGCACCAGGCCTGCCAGCAGAGACCTCCCTGCTCACCACGGTGCGCACATGTCGTACTCAGTGGCCCAGGCCAGCCTAGATGTGTGTGTGTGGGGGTGATTTTCTGCCCCCCACATGACGAACTCTGTGTGTGTGTGCCCACAGAGAGGGCTCCGAGTGCCACCTCTGGCACCCGTGCCACAGGTTCGCCATCACTGGTATAGCACCTAGGTCCCCAGCATTGTGCCCTGGGACCCCATCGTATTCAACTCCTTCTTTGCCAAAGCAAAGTGCCAATCCAGCATTCTTCCATCTCACTAAAGCACGAAGTGTTTACAGGGAGAACCCATTTGGAAGCCGCTGCCTTCATCCATACAACGCATGGCTTTATATTTTTGCTTGGGGATCCAAAGCGGCTTACAGCGCTGTTTTCCCCCTCCTTCATATTATCCTCAACAACTCTGTAAGGTAGATGAGGATGAGAGACAGTGACCAGCCAAGTTCATCCAGGGAGGTTCCAGGGCAAAGTAGGAATTTGAACCCAGGTTTTCCCAACCCTAGTCCAAGACTGCTACATCACACTGGGCAGCTTGGAACTTGCCATTATTTTGTAGTTGGCCATAGCTCTTAAGGCAGCCATTTTGTGGTCACTCTGTCAGAGTAGTTATTTTTTACTGATACTTGCTATCTGTTGGCACCTGCTACCAACATTCCCAAAGTACCCATAGCTTCAACAAGGAACTGCCAGACAAGAAAATATGTGTTCTGTTACTTATAACAAAAGATGCTTCCCTGCTATATAAGTTTTCCTCTGCAGATTTATTTGTAAAACATGTGGTGCTTATTTTCTGTATATGATCTAATGTATAAATAAATAGGATCTTGGAAAACCCAACAGTTTACACAGGGAAAGCATCAGCTTGAAAACAGGAGAGCCATAATCCTAAGAGATTGTGGTGTAGTGGTTAAAAGCAGGTGGATTCTAATCTGGAGAACTGGGTTTGACTCCCAACTCCTCCACCTGAGTGATAGAGGCTTTCTCTGGTGAACCAGATGTGTTTCAGCACTCATACATTCCTGCTGGGTGACCTTGGGCTAGTCACAGTTTTTCAGAACTCTCTCAGCCCCACCTCCCTCACAAGGTGTCTGTTGTGGGAAGAGGAAGAGAAAGGAGCTTGTAAGCCACCTTGAGTCTCCTTACAGGAGAGAAAGGTGGGATATAAATCCAAACTCTTCTTCTTCCAAAAATTATTCTGGCTGTTGCCAGGAAAGTTGCTTCTTCTCATATACATACAAATAATTTTAGAAATGTACAATCTTCACCATGCAATCCAGAGGAGGGAAAAAACAGGGTTGGAGTGATACTTTATGCAGAGCTCATCAATTGAATTAATTTTATAGATCTGTTCCTATTTGCTGTGCCTGAATCACAAGGATATACAAGATTTCTTTAAAAGGCTACTTAGAAATGTAGTATTAACCACCATGATTTTCCCTTCCTTGGGAAATTTCACACCCAACAGGGATATCATCAGGTGTATCTAGTGCCAACATCTCTCTAAGTAGCCTTTTCTTCAATAGAAAGCAATACATAGAGCCAAGATTAAACTGTGGTATGTAATTACTACTTCAAACATTCAAATTGTACCTATAAAATGAGTAGGCTAGCAAAGAACTATGCTCCTTTCTGCCTGCACGTATTCTATCATTTGCTGGTTTACCAAATATCCCCACAACCACCACTGAATTACTGGAGCATATCCAAAAATGACAAAAATATACATTGAAGTACTTGGAATAAACGTTCATTATACAGTAATGGGGGAGAGAAGTGAGTTATAGCCAATCTCATCAGATCTCAGGAGCTAAGCAGGGTTAGTGCTCAGAAGGCTCTGCACCAAGAAAGCTCTGCAGAGAAAGGCAATGGGACCGCCCCCCTCTACTTCTCACTTGCCCTGAAAGCCCCTTGCTGGGGTCATCATAAGTGGCTTGACAACACTTTACACACAAACACACACACACACACACACACACAAGTAAGGGATGTGTATTTTGAAGACAGGGCTTTGGAACATGGCTGTCTTCAGACCCCATGCCGAAATTTTTGCTAAGGCCACTGAGACTCTGCCAATTTTTAAAAATTAAAATATTTATATCTTGCTTTTCCATGTACAGCTCAAGATAACTTGCAATACATAACAGCAGCAGCATAACTCAATCGTCATTCAGAATGACAGAGAAAGCTGGCAAATCATATAATATTGAATATCTTTGCAAATCCAATGGCTTTACTATACTTCCTAAAAAACTCCAAAAGTAGCAGTCCCCCCTCCCGCCCCCATCACCTCTGCAGGGAGACCATTTCAGAAAGTGGGAGATTACAATTGAAAAATAAGGGGCTCTAGAAGATGCCTATCAGCAGCCTTAAAGGGGGGGCAGGGCTGGTAAAAGCCTACATACGACAGAATGGAGACTTATAACATATAAAGCAAGAACATACCAAGTTGATATAGAGCAAGAACAAAAGGCTAGCCTGCTCTTGTCAGAAATCAGAAGCTAAACAGGTTTGCCTGGTAAACACTTGGATGGGAGACCACTGTGAAGAAAGCATATATATCTCTTTAAATTTGCTCAGAGATCATCCATCTTGTATATTAGACCGTTTACAATGCAACCATTTGGCCTCGCTAAAGTTGTAAACTGTGGCCCTTTCCGCACAGCAGAAAGGGCACTCCTCCACCGGCAGGAATTAGGCCAGTGGAGGGGAGGGGGCCGTTCACCGCGGGGTCGCGAGCGGCCCCACTTGAGGCCAGCTCCCCACTCACCCTCGTCCTCCAGCGTCGGGGTCTGGGGAGGGGCTGCGGGAACTCCCGCCCATGCTGCCCTCCGACCTCCAGGGGTCGGAGGGTCTAATATTGCCTGTAACGTGTGTAAGAAAACCCCGCGCATTTCCCTTACCCCAACCAAGTTCTAATGTTGCACAAGAAGCTTACCAGCCTGACCAAACGTATGAGGAGGAGACAAGCGCCCCTTTAAATCGCCTCTTAAGCGCTTTCGCCCCCGCTTTCTAAAATGTAAAAAGGGAGGAGATGTAGTAGTGCACTTGTCAATCTAGCAGTGCCCGTGGTAGAACGCTAAGGGACGCCATAGCGGACCTGCGGCCTTGCCGGGTCGCATCTCCACTCCCCACTCCTCATCCCCCCCCCCATGAGTCAATGGTCATGAACTGATCTGGCTCCACCACCGGCTTAGGGACAATGGTCTTTGCCCCAGGTGAGATTAAGAGCTCAGACAGCTGCACGCCTCGCCAAGATCACATGAGATCATGTATCACATGATGATCTCCTCACTTCCAGCTCTCGGAACTCCCCAGTCCCTCCCTCCTACACGCCCCGATAGAGTAACAATAAAAGGTGCACTAGGAACCGCAGGACGGGAGACTCTCGCTAGGGGAACACGGACCTCCTCGGGTCTCCAGCTACATGGCGATCTCCACCAGATGTTATCTCCAAGGCGTCTGCTCGTTTCTTTGGCTGACCACAAGGTCCGACCTACAGTAGTGGAGTATCCTTCTTTGGAGGTTTTTAAACAGAGACTGGATGGCCATCTGTCAGAGGTGCTTTGATTGTGTGTTCCTGCATGGCAGGGGGCTGGACTGGATGGCCCTTGTGGTCTCTTCCAACTCTATGATTCTATGATTTTAGAACTGTGACTAGCCCAAGATCACCCAGCAAACTTCATGTGGAAGAAGAGTTCGTTTTTATGCCCTGCTTTTTCCCAAGCATAAGGAGGCTAAAAGCAACTTACAAACTCCTTCCCTTCCTCTCCCCACAACAGACACCTTGGGAGGTTAGCAGGGCTGAGAAGAGTTCTGAGACAGCTGTGACTAGCCCAGGATCACCCAGCAGGGAACAGGGAAACAAATTCAGTTCATCAGATAAGGGTCCGCTGCTCATGTGGAGGAGTGGAGAATCAAACCCGGTTCTCCAGATTAGAGTCCATCACTCTTAACCACTACACCAGTGGTGGCGAACCTATGGCACAGGTGCCAGAGGTGGCACTCAGAGCCCTCTCTGTGGGCACATGCACACAGAGTGCGTCATGTGGGGGGGGGAGCACTGTTAAACCCTACTGATTTTTATGGGTAGAACTAAAGCACGATCCTTTAACTGAGAATAAACTCAGTTGCTGATGATGGGGATTGCTTCCGAGTAAACCCTCCTAGGGTTGTGATTCACATGTTCAAAGAGTTGCACGGTTGCTTCAAAGCAAAGCCACTGAGTACCACCAAGCTTACTCCTAAGTAACGCATGCCTTGGAGCCAACCGTTTTTTCTAAACTAAAACCCCAGTATTCAGGTTAAATTGCCGGGTTGGCACTTTGCGATAAATAAGTGGGTTTGGGGTTGTAATTTGGGCACCCGGTCTCGAAAAGGTTCGCCATCACTGCACTACACCACACTGATAAAATACCTCATAGAAAACTGGTTCTCTTTGGGGAACAGAAGGTTTTATATAACTTCAGACGCAGATTCATTATCATCGTCATTACTGTGAAACAACTTGCTACTTGATCTTGTTATCTGAAACAGACCCAGCATGAACACCCTGTTCTTGTTATCATTACTGGAGCTCAGCTGTTTAATATGCCTTAAGTGTATGCTGAAAGATGGGGGTGGACAGAGTATAATGAGATTTTTTGTGACTTGGTTCTTAAGGCCTTAAATGACATTAAGGACCCCAGGAGGATTTTTCAGGAAGACGAGACTCAGAATCTCTCTCTTTTTGTCTAAGCGCTGCGCCAAGTTCATCAATAGATGTAATGTTCTGCTTCCGTGATAGGAAGTAGTACTCTTGTCGCTGGTGAACGCAATACAAGCTCAAAAGAGGCACCGTTCCAAAATTCCATACAGCGGAAAAAAGAATCTTTCTGTCCCAACTTCTCTCCCTGGTCACCTCTTCTTTGGCTTTTGAAAAAAGCTATTGCTTTCCTATAAGCAGGGGCCCATTTTCAAAGAGCTAGGTAAAGCACAGTTGTGGAGGACCTTTTGAGACCGAAAGTGCCCAAATTGCAACCCAAAACCCCAGATTATTTATGCGTAAGTAGTGCCAAACTCCAGCAATTTAACCTGATTGTTGAGGTTTTTAGTTTAGAAAAAAAACGTTGGACAACTCCCTCTTTCTCCGGGCCTCCAGCCCGAGGCCGGTAGGCCAGCCTGCTCTAGTTTCCAGCAAGTCCCATGCACCGCTCTGTGCCTCTCTAGTATCTCTGCCTCCTCTGCTGCCCTACCCTCGGGCAGAAGCCACCCAGAGCACAGGCTCAGGTCTGCCAGCAGAGACCTCCCTGCTCGCCACCACGGCAGCGCATGTACGTCGTGACTCAGTGGCCCAGGCCAGCCTAGATGTGTGTGTGTGCAAGGGATTTTCTGCCCCCCCACATGGTTTTAATCCCCTGTGTGTGTGCCCGCTGAGAGGGTTCAGTGCTGCCCCTCTGGCACCCGTGCCACAGGTTCGCCATCACTGGTATAGCACCTAGGTCCCCAGCATTGTGCCCTGGGACCCCATCGTATTCAACTCCTTCTTTGCCAAAGCAAAGTGCCAATCCAGCATTCTTCCATCTCACTAAAGCACGAAGTGTTTACAGGGAGAACCCATTTGGAAGCCGCTGCCTTCATCCATACAAATGATGGTTTTATATTTTGCTTAGCGGGGATCCCAAAGCGGCTTACAGCGCTGTTTTCCCCCTCCTTCATATTATCCTCAACAACTCTGTAAAGGTAGATGAGGGATGTGAGAGACAGCACCAGCTGTTCATCCAGGGAGGTCCCAGGGCAAATTAGGAATTTGAACCCTGTGGTTCTCCCAACCCTAGTCCAAGACTGCTACATCACACTGGGCAGCTTGGAACTTGCCATTATTTTGTAGTTGGCCATAGCTCTTAAGGCAGCCATTTTGTGGTCACTCTGTCAGAGTAGTTATTTTTTACTGATACTTGCTATCTGTTGGCACCTGCTACCAACATTCCCAAAAGTAAATCTATAGCTTCAACAAGGAACTGCCAGACAAGAAAATATGTGTTCTGTTACTTATAACAAAAGATGCTTCCCTGCTATATAAGTTTTCCTCTGCAGATTTATTTGTAAAACATGTGGTGCTTATTTTCTGTATATGATCTAATGTATAAATAAATAGGATCTTGGAAAACCCAACAGTTTACACAGGGAAAGCATCAGCTTGAAAACAGGAGAGCCATAATCCTAAGAGATTGTGGTGTAGTGGTTAAAAGCAGGTGGATTCTAATCTGGAGAACTGGGTTTGACTCCCAACTCCTCCACCTGAGTGATAGAGGCTTTCTCTGGTGAACCAGATGTGTTTCAGCACTCATACATTCCTGCTGGGTGACCTTGGGCTAGTCACAGTTCTTCAGAACTCTCTCAGCCCCACCTCCCTCACAAGGTGTCTGTTGTGGGAAGAGGAAGAGAAAGGAGCTTGTAAGCCACCTTGAGTCTCCCACAGGGGAGAGAAAGGTGGGATATAAATCCAAACTCTTCTTCTTCCAAAAATTATTCTGGCTGTTGCCAGGAAAGTTGCTTCTTCTCATATACATACAAATAATTTTAGAAATGTACAATCTTCACCATGCAATCCAGAGGAGGGAAAAAACAGGGTTGGAGTGATACTTTATGCAGAGCTCATCAATTGAATTAATTTTATAGATCTGTTCCTATTTGCTGTGCCTGAATCACAAGGATATACAAGATTTCTTTAAAAGGCTACTTAGAAATGTAGTATTAACCACCATGATTTTCCCTTCCTTGGGAAATTTCACACCCAACAGGGATATCATCAGGTGTATCTAGTGCCAACATCTCTCTAAGTAGCCTTTTCTTCAATAGAAAGCAATACATAGAGCCAAGATTAAACTGTGGTATGTAATTACTACTTCAAACATTCAAATTGTACCTATAAAATGAGTAGGCTAGCAAAGAACTATGCTCCTTTCTGCCTGCACGTATTCTATCATTTGCTGGTTTACCAAATATCCCCACAACCACCACTGAATTACTGGAGCATATCCAAAAATGACAAAAATATACATTGAAGTACTTGGAATAAACGTTCATTATACAGTAATGGGGGAGAGAAGTGAGTTATAGCCAATCTCATCAGATCTCAGGAGCTAAGCAGGGTTAGTGCTCCGAAGTTGCTCTGCACCAAGAAAGCTCTGCAGAGAAAGTTGCAATAGATCCGCCCCCTCTACTTCTTCACTGTCTCTGAAAGCCCCTTGCTGGGGTCATCATAAGGGTTTGACAACACTTTTACACACAAACACACACATACATACATAATAATATCACGTAAAGGGATGTGTGTATTTTGAAGACAGGGTTTTGGAACATACTGTCTTCAGACCCCATGTCCGAACTTTATATAAGGCAATTGAGACTCTGCTAGATTTAAAAATTAAAATATTTATATCTTGCTTTTCCATGTACAGCTCAAGATAACTTGCAATACATAACAGCAGCAGCATAACTCAATCGTCATTCAGAATGACAGAGAAAGCTGGCAAATCATATAATATTGAATATCTTTGCAAATCCAATGGCTTTACTATACTTCCTAAAAAACTCCAAAAGTAGCAGTCCCCCCTCCCGCCCCCATCACCTCTGCAGGGAGACCATTTCAGAAAGTGGGAGATTACAATTGAAAAATAAGGGGCTCTAGAAGATGCCTATCAGCAGCCTTAAAGGGGGGGCAGGGCTGGTAAAAGCCTCGCGGCAGATAGGAACATAACATATAAAGCAAGAACATACCAAGTTGATATAGAGCAAGAACAAAAGGCTAGCCTGCTCTTGTCAGAAATCAGAAGCTAAACAGGTTTGCCTGGTAAACACTTGGATGGGAGACCACTGTGAAGAAAGCATATATATCTCTTTAAATTTGCTCAGAGATCATCCATCTTGTATATTAGACCGTTTACAATGCAACCATTTGGCCTCGCTAAAGTTGTAAACTGTGGCCCTTTCCGCACAGCAGAAAGGGCACTCCTCCACCGGCAGGAATTAGGCCAGTGGAGGGGAGGGGGCCGCTTCACCACGGAGCGCAAGTGGCGGCACTGCAGAATTTCATCTCCCCACTCACCCTCGCCCTCCAGCTGCCGGGTCTCGAGGGCTGCAGGACCTCGCGCCCATGTTGCTCTCCCACCTCCAGGGAGTCGAGGAGAGCCAGCGCATGAGGTCTTTCAGCAGCCCTCCAGACCGACGCTGGAGGATGAGGTGAGTGGGGGGGGACGGGAAAGCGGCGCCTTCAGCGCGGTGCGGTTCGCACCGTGCCAATGGGAAGGCGCCGCTTTCCAAAAACCTCCCTTGGGAAGGGAGGTGGAAAGCGGCGCCTTCACGCCGCTCGGGGCTGCACAGGACCGGTGTTTTTCCACAGCTGCCCAGGGACCGGTGTTTTTCCATCCCTGGGCCGCTGTTTTTGGCTCCCTGCGGAAAGGGCCTGTGTTTGTGTTTAGTTTAAGTGGTGTTATTCTTTAGATAACGGAATTGGCTTTTACAAGGTCATATTCTAAACCAGACAGATAGGGCCTAATTGCCAAAAATGCTCAGGTGGGGGCAGGGGGGAAGTGAGGGGGAACTACGCCCAGGGCATACCACGATGCCACCCGCGCCCACCCTGGAACACCCCTGCCATGCCCCTCTCTTTCACGGCACGGCCACTCCCCACTGTTACCGCCTGGGTGTCAGCCACCCCACCCTACTGGCAATTCCATGCCATTGGTCATCTCTCTCATCATTTGAAGCGTGGTGAGGGATGCAGTTTTGCACTTCCAGATAAGGTGGACTACAATTCCCATACTGCTCCTGCCAGCATGGCCCAATTGGCCACAGCTGGTGAGGCTGATGGGAATTGTAGTCCATAACATCTGGAGTGTCAAAGGTTCGCCACCACTGATCTAGAAGATTCAACTCTATTCGACACCCAATTGGTTAATTACTGATCAAATGGTCTAGATGAACCAATTCTATAAAAAAACCCTGGCACCATTTTAAATAGAGAGATTAATTCATAAAGTATTCTTAAAATTTTCTCATCATTGTTCTTGTCTTTATTCTTGCTATTCTTCTGCCTTGGGCTGAATAGCCTTGTATTGTATTCTTTTTTTATACTTGGAACTGCCTAGAACTGAGAGAGAACTGATTTTATTATTTCTTTTCCTTTCCAGTTAATAAATTTTTTAAATCTCAGCTGCTTGAGAGTATCTGGATAAAGAACCTTGGTTTCTTCCTCACTATGCAGAGGAAGTTAATGACAAACCACCTCTGTTTATGCATGCAGTGCTTACCCTCTGTCTGTCAGCTTTGCCATGAGATTTCCCACGCTGTTTTGTTTAAACAGGATTCTCCTGCAGCAAGGTGTCCCCAGTCGAGCTGATATGTCATTTTGCCCACCGGTTCTATCTATGCAACCTTCAACTGGGGAGGCTGCTGTTTTATGTGTGGGCTGGCTGGGATCTGGTATTACTTTGCAAGACAATTCAAATTTCACGTCAATTTCAACGGTCTGTTGCCCCAGTGGGAGACCGTCAATTTTTTTAAAAAAAGAAAGTTCTTCTGATTGCTCTGAATTGCTGGCCCAAAGAGTGGAAGGAACTGCTATTGTGTGAGCAGGGAGGAGCAAGAAAAACCCAAAGAAAGCCAAACACATGCTGACTACCATTGCTTTCCCTGCGAAGAGAGAGGAAATGTTGTGCTTTCAGGGTGGTTGGAAACTGGAGAGATTCTCTGATCTGAGGAACGGTGAGAGGGTAAAACGTGTGCATGCCAGAGAATCCAACCTGAAGGAAATGTACTCTCAATGTAAAGGAGACCAGAGGTGCATAAATAGCCTTAGTCTCTTGCCTTGAAAACCATACTGGGCTACCATAACTTGGCTGCAACTTGATGGTAGTTTACATACACACACACACACACACACACACAGAGAGAGAAAGAGAGAGAGAGAGAGAGAGAGAGAGAGAGAGCAAACAAGTTGTCCTTCTGTTACATTTGAATGAAATGGTTTTTGCTTTTACAGTGAATATGAGCCAACCAGAGGATGCATAAGAATGGACGGTACAATAGATATATGGCAAAGTTATTACATAGCCTTTAAAAGACATGTTGTGTGTATATGCAGGAAAGCGGTATGGTGTAGGGCTCACAGGGTTGGACTAGGATCTGAAAGACCCAGGCTCAAATCCCCACTTGGCCATGGAAGCACCCCGGATAATGTTGAGCCAGTAAGCCCCTTTCAGTACCTCTTTTTATAGGGTTGTTGTGAGGATAAAATGGGTCCCCACAGGATAAAGCTGAAGTAAATAAATATAAGATCTCTATTTAGAAATAAAGCAGACTGGCCAACTGTACATTATTATTATTGTTGTTGTTGCTGTTTGTTGTTGTTGTTGTTGTTGTTGTTGTTGTTGTTGTTGTTGTTATAACTGCCCACCCCCAAAGGTCTTTGGGCGGTGCACAATCTAAAACATCAAATAAAATACATCATAACACAAATTTGTTAAAATACAGCAATGGCTAATGGTTGATAAAAGTACCAACTTCCTTGCTTGGATACAAAGCTAATCACACTGCTGGCATAGGTTTTGCAAAGAGCCATGAGCTTCTTGCCCTGGGCCAAGCAAGACTCACCTCCAGACAATTAGAAGAGAAACTTCGGTCAACTGGAAGACGTTTTTCCCCCGTTCCCTTTCAGTCCGTTGGTGTGCAACACATAATTAACACAGGTAAGTGTAAGCTGGGTGGCTAGCAAAAAATCCTGAGCTACCTCACAAGACTGTGCTGACAAATCCTAATATTTTTAAATGCAGAATACTATAGTATCTGGAAGCAACGTGTTGTGTAGTGGCTAAGGGCAGTGAGTTCTAATCTGGAGAACCAGTTTAATCCCCCACTCCTCCAACTGGGTTGTGGACTCTTATCAGGTGAACCACATTTGTTTCCCCACTCCTACATTCCTGCTGGGTGACCGTGGGCTACTCACAGTTCTTTGGAAGTCTCTTAGCCACACCTACCTCACAAGGTGTCTGCTGTAGGGAGAGGAAGGGAAAAGGAATTTGTAAGCCCCTTTGAGTCTCCTTACAGGAAAGAAAGGCAGGGTATAAAACCAAAATGTTCTCTTCTACTCCTCTTGTTACATAGAACTATTCTCCATGGTGTTTCTTGCAAGTAGAGAACCTTGACGTGCAGGAAAATGTAAGTGTAGAGTTCACGTTTTGGAAGTATTGAATTGACTCTGCCAAGCGTTTCAGTGCTGGCGGAGAGGCAGGTTTGCACCACAAGGAGTTACTTGTCACTTAAAGAAAGAACAATAAGGAACTGTTGGGATCTTGTGGAGAATAGCGGGGTAGGGGAGAGATGAGGCTGAGGAGAGGTCACAGAAAGAAACGCCCCTTCCCCTTTTTCTTTTACTTACCAAAGCAGCAATAGACGACTCCAAAAACACAGCAGAGGGTGCATATCACGCAGGGAATCACTTCATAGTGTCTTTCAGACAGGGGGCTACAGGGATCCGGGGCAGGGTCACTGGGCTCTGCTCCCCCCTGATTAAAACCTCGAGGGTCAGGAGTCAAGACTAGTGGAAGCGGAGAGGCAGGGTCCATGATCAGCAGCCAGCGTGCAACTCAGCTCTCAGGAGCCATCCAAGCGGGAGGGATCATCTGGCAAGGAGTATTATTTGTGCATTAGCAGGGGTTGTACAAAAACAAATACCTGTTGTTCCTCCCACTATTCTTCGGCTTCGGCCTAGTCTGACACTTAACTAGGAGTGGAAGTGACAAGACCGCCTTGCCTCTGCACCCCCCACCACCACCCCACAGTCTCCTTGTTTCTCCCCTACCCAAATTCTTAACAGCTGAATTCCCATCCAACTCCCCAAGGTTTAAGCTCTTCATATATCCGAAGTGGTGGAAAGCATGATTAATCTCACCCCCCCACACACAACAAAACAGCTGGAATGGGCAATATTCATCATCTCCCCCCCCCCCAAAAAAAAATCTGGCAGCTATTGTACCAAACCCAAGCCAAGACTTATACATACAACTAATAATTGCTTCCTTTACGTTCGTGTGGGATGCAGCGGGAATCTTCAGGAGGTAACAAGGGAAGATAGAAGTAGAAGTTCGTAATTACATCTGAATTCAACAACTGTTTAAACTTGGTCCCCAGCCAGGACTCCTGGGTCCTGTTCCCAGCTCTGGAGGGGAAGGGGAAGCCTAGTAAATTGGACCAGGAGGTACAACTAGGAGCCAGAACTTCTGGGCTCTCTTCCCAGCTTCCAGGGGGGAAAGAAGCCCTCGTTTTCCATATGGGTCCTGTTTCAAGTTGGGTGAGGGGAAGGCAGTACGATCAGCCCCCACTCTTCCCTCAAAAGGTTTGCTGTGTCCTGCTCTTAAAAGATTCCTGCAAACGCCCCTTATCTCTGCGGAGCGTTGCTTTTACTTTCAAAGTTCCAATCTGTCAGAGAACCACCATTTATTTTCTAGTACTTTTCAAGGGGACGGCTCTAAAATAACAAGCAAAGTTTGAAAAGAGGCTGATGATCAGTAGGAGCCCTGGGAACGTCAGACTGACCCTCGTACCAAGTTAATGCCCTCCAATACAAGGGTACCCAACCCTTTTGAGTATGCAGGCACATTTGGAATTCTGACCAGATACTGGGCACAACAACAAAATGGCTGCCACAAAATGGCTGTTGCAGGTGGCAAAACCAGCCACAAAATGATAGCCACAACGTTTCAGTAACACAATGTGGATCCTTGTGCTGTGATGGCAGCAACTGCCCAAGCAATATTTTTTTAAAATCTGCACAGACAATCTAATCTCCAATAGTCAATCAGAATCCTTGCTGGGAAAAAGCCCTACCTGGGCCTTCTAAGTATAGCAAGAAGGAATAATGCACTTTCATTGCACTTTGCAGCTGTGCAGAATAGCAAAATCCATTTGCAAACAATTGTGAAAGTGGATTGAAAGTGCATTATTCTGCATGTGTGGAAGGGGGCCCTGGTCTCTCCCATTTCCTAAAAACACTTAGTAGTGCCAGAAAAGAAAAGAAAAGAAAAGAAGAACTCTATAATTCCCAAAGCCTAAAGAAAGCCCAAAATATTTTGAGAGACCCGTCTCATCAGCAGCACTCTCTTTTGAACTGTTTACCATCCAGCACAGGCGATACAGGTCTTATCAAAACCCTAGGGACAAAGGAGGCTTAGAGACAGCTTCTACTCTAGGAGTTGTGGCTCACGCTTTAAACTCTGCAAACTAGAGTGTTGATGTGTTTTGGGGCTGTGTAGGGATGGAGTGAAGGAAGGGGAAAGTGAGGATGGGGTATGAGTCTGAAATTGTGTGCATCGAGGAATGCTGCTGTAAATTTCGTTGTGCGTGCACAATGACAATAAATGCTTATGCTTAAAAGGTTCCAAAGGGTGCCATGACAGGCACCACATTGGAGACCCCCTAATGCTCTAATGGGCAAGCAAGGCATATGTTCCAAGTACCAGCCGATGAAAGGCAATGATTGAATAGGCAGCCATCAAACTACCCTATGAGATTCTGATGCTAGTTCACGTGTGTTTCCCCTAGGGCTGGACAAGAGGAGCTCTTTACAATAGGGCAGTGAAACATTTGGGGGGGGGGGGGAGTGTCTGAACTATATAAATTATTTAGTTTTTAAAGGCAGAGAAAATATCAGCTGCACTGATTGGAAAGAAAAACCAGGACATAATACACAGAATACTTCTATTAGAAATAACCCTAATAAAAGGTGGTGTTATGTGGATTGTGTCCTGGGTTTCGGATACTCATATTTTTTTTGCCTCTCTTGTGATCCTCAGCAATGCATTTTAAAGTTCAACTAGCGTGGTGTATTGGTTAAGAGCGGTGGTCTCTACTCTGGAGTACCAGGTTTGATTCCCTGCTCCTCGTCCACATGAGCAGCAGACTCTTCCGGTGAATTGGATTTGTTTTCCCACTCCTGCACATGAAGCCTGCTGGGGCACATGAAGCCTGCTGGGGGACCTTGGGACAGTCACAGGTCTCTCTGTACTCTGCTATCTACCTCACAGGGTGCCTGTTGTGGGGAGAGGAAGGAAAAAGGAGTTTGTAAGCTGCCTCCGAGTCTCCTTACAGAAGAGAAAGGCAGGGTATAAATCTAAACTTTTTTCTTCTTAAAAAATCCCAGTTTTTTTCCCCCATGATGAATATTTTCCTCATTGTAAATTTTTTTTTTCCCAAAAGAGTCTCTTTGCCAATGTCCTTCTCAGGGCTCCAAGGCAGGCTTGAAATCTCTCCGCTAAATAAAACAGAAGCAAAAGAGACACATCTTCTGGAGGAAGTCTCACTGTCCAAGGTAAGAGAAAAGCAAAAGCCAAGCCTGCCATTATTCCCTGCCACAGTCCCAAGATTATTTTCAGAGGAGGGGGAGAGAGAACCAGGAGGGGAAATCATAGCTACGTGGGCGCAAAGCCACAAGTCCACAGAGCAAAGCTACGCATCCATTGCGATAAGGTCAATTCCGTTCCAGAGCTCAGTTTTCAACGGACGGTCTGAGCCCAGGTTTGCAAGGAGTCACAAGCCGTTACTTTCGAAGCCCTATTCCTTGGTGTCTGTGGGAGGCACTCTGCACATGGCCAAGGGCACTTTTCGTTCTCACACCTTGACCCAGCTTCAACTCCTACAAATGAGCGCTGGCAAAAAGTGAGCCCTATAACTTATGATTTATGCATGCCCCTTTCACTTCTTTCCTTGCTCCAAAGCATCTTCAGGTACAAAACCCAGTTCCAATGCGCACATGTGCCACATTTCAGTCTGCAGCTGAATCAGCCAGCCACCAAGCTTTGGCTGTTCATGCATATTCACAGTGTTGGACACGGGGACACTGCTTGCTCCCCCTCCCCACCCCCACCACCAAGCTATGGCTTGGATCCTAGACAGGAAAATGGTGCTGAATGGAATCGAAATATTCCCTTTGGAATCAGAGAACCAGAGGCTCATTCCGCACATGCAGGATAATGCACTTTCAAACTGCTTTCAGTGCTCTTTGAAGCACAATGTGCGATGGCAAAAATCCACTTTACGCAAACAATGTTGTGAAAGTGGTTTTGAAACACGCGATTATTTTATGATGTCGTGCGGAAGGGGCCAAAATCAGTTTAGAATACAGTTCACATTAGGGAAGGGATGATGAGACACAAGTGAGAATTGGGGGGTGGGGGAGGTGTGGAATGATAAGCAAGCAACCCCTGACACTAGAAGTTTGCAACCTAAGACCCCTTCCGCACATGCAGAATAATGCACTTTCAATCTACTCTCAATGCACTTTGGAGCTGGATTTTACTGTGCTAAAATCCACTTGCAAACAATTGTGAAAGTGGATTGAAAGCGCAGATGTGTTTAAGGGAGAGAATCACTTTTAAACAAACCCAAAAAGTTAACTTTGCTATAGACAGGCAGGGAGAGATGGGAGGATGATTCGAGTTGATCGTTCCTAGTTCTTGGCCTCTACCCCATCTCCGGTTCACCAAAGTTCAGAGGCACATGGTATAACCGAGATCCGGGCAATCTCAAAAATCTTGCAGATCCACCTTCCAATCTTCCTCCGCTGCCAGATTCCCAGAGATCACGCCCAGGTCCCACCCCACCCCACCCCCAGATCCAAACGCACTTCTCCAAGTGCTGGCAAACTACGACTGGATCATGCTGCCAGATTCCCAGAGATCACCCCCCCCCCCCAGAAAGATCCAAACTCACTTCTTCAAGTGTTGGCAAAGTACGAATGGATTATGCAAAAATTTGCGCACAAACCCAATTTTCCTTGCCTTTTGCAATCAAAAGTATCAGGGGCCCCCCCGTTGAAAGCCAGCAATAGCGGCAATCGGAGCCCCTTGCCACAGTGCCCGGAAACCCACTAGAAAAGAAATCAGCTTGGAGGAGTCGCTTACCAGTTTGGGAGGAAGGGGCTCCCACCAACGCACACTCAAAGGGCCGATCTGCAAAAGCAACATCCCCAGCCGCCTTCAGAGGGGGACTATTCCAACCACCCTGCGAAAGAGCTGCCTCGATCGAAGCTCAGCCCCCGACCCGGCCTCGGCAGAACCTGCCCACCCCCGCCAGCCCCCCTTTCCTCCCATTCAAAACTCAGCAAAATAATCTTTTCCTACAACAACTGGAGAGGGACCACATCCAGCGGTGGGCGGGACCAGCACAGAAATGGGGCGCCCGGATGACGAAGAGGGGGACCAGATCCAGAGACCGAAAGGATCCTCCTTTTTTTTTTGTTCCAGCATCCTCTCCAGATTGGGGGGGAAAGGAGTGGGGTAAGGCAAAGGGACAGGGGGCCAGGCTGCCGAGTTTCCCTGCATTCCTGTTTGCAAGGGTCTGGAAGCGAGGGTTGCACTTTCTTCCCCTCCCCGAGTGAGGGGAGTTGGAATCTTCCAGTTATAGATAATTGTTTTATTGTCTTGCGCTGAAAGAGGCGGTGTAGTCTGCAGAGCCTGCCCGCCCGGTGGAGTTGCGGGGGTTATGCGTCTGGGGGGAAAGGAGAAAGTGTTTGTTTGTTTGTTTGTTTATTAGTAGCCGCCAAGTTCTCTTCTCCTTGTAGGATTGGGGGGGTGGGGAGTTAAGACATGATGACCCCCCTGGCCCCTGCCTCCCTGCCTTTGCCTGCTGCCAAAAGGTGGAGGACTGGGAAGAGAACCCAGGAGTCTTGCCTGAGCTCAGACTGATGCATTTCTTACAGATGAAGTCTCAACCTGTAACTCAAAGTATTCCTGGCGTTCCCTCTGCAATCCCTTTGCTCCTGGAATGTATGGCCTCTTTCCTCAGCATCCCAAGCAGCTCCAGCTCTCTTTGCAGGCTTGTTAGCCGGCCAGCTGTCGGAGCAGGTGTCCGAGGCTCAACCAGCGTCCCAGGAACTGCCCAAACACCAGCTGGTGCTTCATGGGAAAGCAGGAGTACCCAGGAACTAGACTGCTTTCTGGGCCACACATTTCTATTCCTATTTGTTTACATTTATTTCCCCCGTCCTTTACAGCGGTCTCAGGACAGATTCGATAAAAACCGTGCAGCAGTAAAATCACAACAATAAAAATCCAACGACAGTACAATCACAATAAAACGCCATCCTAAAAACACAAATGCAATCTACAATCTCCCACACCTACCCCACCCACCCACAAAAAGGGAGGGGTGTACATACATCTTGGGAGGGCTCCCTCCCAGTAGGAGGAGTCGGCCAAAATGCCCAGGTGAGGAGGTCAGACTTCAGGCTCCAAAACTGCAAGAGAGTAGGTGCCCAGCAAACGTGTGGAGGAAAGGCATTCCACAGTGTAGGGGCCACTGTAGAAAAGGCCCTCCGGACTGTCCCTACCCCCTTTACCTCCAAAGGGAGCATGACAACCAGATGGACCTCCCTCTCCAATCTCAGTGCCTGGGCAGGAATATATAGGTGGATGCTCTCCCTCAGACACCCAGGATCAAAGCCATATAGATAGGTTAGCACCAGCACTTTGCATGGAGCCTGGTAGCACACCGGCAGCCAGCGCAGACTCCTCAGAATAGGAGTGATGTGATCCCAGTGCAAAGCACCGGTCATCAGACTGGTTTTATTCCATAGAATAGAGCATGGGTCTGCAACCTGTGGCTCTCCAGATGTTCATGGACTACAATTCCCATCAGCCCCTGCCAGCATGGCCAATTGGCCATGCTGGCAGGGGCTGAGGGGAATTGTAGTTCATGAACATCTGGAGAGCCACAGGTTGCAGACCCCTGGAATAGAGCCATATGGAAAGAAAGAGCAAAGCCTTCCATCGAATAGAACCATAGAATAGAATAGCTGGAAGGAGCCATACAAGCCCCTTTAGCCCAACTTGCTCAATGTAGGCTCAGCCTAGAGCATCCCAGACTTTCAAATACTTGCCCACCCGCTGCAAGGGATGTATAGAGGGAGGGGCAGAGGAACTGTGTTTTATCTCTCGTTTCCTCTGCGATCCCTTGCTCAATCCGGTGCTGTGCTAAAAGTATGCTTGTCATACACTTTCTTTTTAATAAACACTTTTTAACGTTGGATGCTGGTCGCAGTTCCCTGTGCCACATAAGACTTCCCTCTTCTCCCTGCTTAACGATTGCCAGTGAGGAGGAACTCACCACCTCCCCAATTCTACTGTTGCACAACTCTTACTGTACAAAATTTTTGGAACCAGGTTTGATTCCCCGCTCTGCCGCCTGAGCTGTGGAGGCTTATCTGGGGAATTCAGATTAGCCTGTGCACTCCCACACACGCCAGCTGGGTGACCTTGGGCTAGTCACAGCTTCTCGGAGCTCTCTCAGCCCCACCCACCTCACAGGGTGTTTGTTGTGAGGGGGGAAGGGCAAGGAGATTGTAAGCCCCTAAACCCGTTATTGCGAGTCCTCTGCTAATAATATGAACCGCTCCCTGCCCTCCACTATGTAACAGCCTTTCAAATACTTGGAAGACTGCAATTATGTCCCCTCCTCAACCTTATCTCCAGACAGAACATTCCCGTGCCCCTCAGCCTTTCCTCGTAGGGCTTCGTTTCCAGGCGCTGATCATCATCATCCCTCTCCTCTGCACCTGCTCTGTCCACATCCTTTTCAAAGCAAGGCCTGCAGAATGGCACACAGTACCCCAGATGAGGGCTGACCAATACAGTGTACAGTTGGTCTATGACATCTTGCGATTTGGATGTTATGCCTCTGTTGATACACCCCAAGATCTGTTGATATACATACCTGCTTTCTTCTGCAAGCTCCTGAAACCCCAGTGCCCCTGCCCAAACCAAAAATGCAGCCTCTCAAGGCCTCTTCACGCAGGATGCTAAAGGCACAGCCTGCCACTGCAAATATTTAAAAAGCACATTGGCCAGAATGAATGTTTGATTCTCTGACATTGCGAGAAGCATAAGAAAAAACTAATTGCAGAGCGCTGTCCTCCTTGATTATAAGCACTAAAGTTACAATAGTGCTTATAAACAAGGAGGGCAGAGCTCTGCAATTAGTCCCTATATACTTCATAACGATCGAGAATCAAGCATTCGATTGAACTTTCTGTAATCTGCCTTTAGCCCAGCCTTGAAGTATTACGAGGCCAGTTACCTATCCAGAACCTGGCTATAAGATTATACTGCTGTGCCGTTCTAAACTGTATACAAATTGCTTTTTTCATTACTCCAGTGGGAGAGATGTAATATTTTTTTCCAAAACATCTGATTATTGTGCTGTAACATTATTTTGGTTACTTATAAGTAAATTGCTACTCCAGTGGGAGACACAATTTTTGAAGTACAGTTATTGTAGCCTGGTTGGTATTGTAGCCTTTTCACCTTGATTCTCTGATCTGGCATGAACATTTCACAGAGATGTGCAAACAGCCTCCATCCCAGTAAAGTGCTTTAGGCCAGACTGCTAGATATAATTCAGTAGATCTTACTCTGAGCCAGAAATTACCCAGGGGAAGCTGGAGCGTGAGTCCTGGGTCCCATTCCCCCACTCTGCCATTCTTCCAGCGTGGTGTAGTGGTTAAGAATTGGTGGGCTCTTGTCTGAAGAACCAGGTTTGTTTCCCTTCCCCCCCCCCCCCCCCGAAGCTTGCTTGGACTCATCACAGTTCTCTCCAAACTCTCACAGCCTCACCTACCTCACAATGTGTCTGTTGTGGGGAGAAAAGGGGAAAGGACTTTTTAAGCCACTTTGAGACTCCTTACGGTTGAGAAAAGCAGGGTACAAATCCAAACTCTTCCTCCTTGTAAATTCTTGGAAGTGCCATTTCTGCTCCATATTATAGTCACCCATATGGATTACTAAATGGCTGGGGGCGGGGGGGGGGCAGGATTTTTGAATTACCCTTTACCTAACATGCATTACCTTCTCCAAGGCCCTTTCCGCACTGCGAAAAGGGCGCCCCTGCACCGGCAGGAATTCTGCCGGTGGAGGGGGGGCGTTCGCACGGGAGGCGTGCAAGCGGCCCCTGCAGAGGCCGGCGCGGGAGAGGCGGCTCCACACGGAGCCGCCTCTTCCCCGTCCCCCCCACTCACCTCGTTGTCCTGCGTCGCTCTGCTGGACTCCTAAGACTTGCCCAGCGAGGGAGGGTCTCAGCAGTCCAGTAGAGCGGCCTTGGGGCAGCCCGAGGTGAGTGGTAGAGAACCAGAGGAAAACAAGCGTGTTCGGCGGTGCCGATTAAGCACCCGCACCGGTGGGAACACACTGTTTTCCAAAAATCTCCCTCCAGGAGGGAGGTTTTTGGAGGCGGCCTGACGCCGCTCTGAGGGAGGTGGAGGGGAGCCAGGTCGGCGCTGCTGCGTTTTTGCCGTCCCCAGGGCGCTGTATTTGGCCCGTGCGGAAAGGGCCCAAGTTTCTGTGGGTCTTTTCAAGAGCTCGTTTTAATGCCTTTCCATTGGCTCTGCTTAGTGGGAGCTTTCATCCCGTACCTATGCAGGATCCCAACAGTGCCCTTGCAACGGCTGTGTATGGAACAACTATCCACATCTTATTGTACTGTACATTTTATCTGGATGTTAGAAATTGGTTGATTTCACCCTTGTGAAACACCCCTTAGGCATTCGGATGATTTTATTGGAGGATAAGGATATTACTATCCCTTATGCAGTGTGTGGAGTGTGGAGATCTCTGGTTGATGTAATCAAATTGTAACCGTGCTGGTTGCATTTTTATCTGCTGACCAAATTACTGTAAATAAACTCAACTGAGTTGAGCTGAATCCAGTCACACACACACACACACACACACACACACACACACACACACACACACACACACACACACACACACACACACACACACACACACACACACACACACACACACACACACACACACACACACACACACACACACACACACACACACACACACACACACACACACGGCAATAAGCAATGCAGGGACGTTAGTACAACACCCTTCCACCAGCGTCGAGGGAGAGCTGCCGGACCAGATGGCTCACAGTCAAGTAGGCTTTGGTCTTGGCGTCACTGTCAGAGGTCCCTAATGAGTGGCGATGGCTTGAACACTTTCTATGCCACCTGTCAGCAATCTGATGGGTTTCCTGGAAACAGACCCCTCAACTGTCCATCCATCTGTCTCTTGTATGCCTGGCTCCTTCCTCTCTCCTCCCAGCACAGGGACAGGTTGGTAACGTTGCTGCCACCCGTGGGACTCTGAGACCTTGCCAATGGCCCGCTGCCTCTTGCCAGCGAGATTTTCTCACCCTCTGCAAGAACCAGGCTCTTTGCCACTTTTTCTGGCCGTTGAGTCCTGCCAAGACAGGGCCTTCCCTTTGCTCTTGCACTGAATGCTGCTGTTATGAGTTTGGGCAGTCTTCCGTACAGCGTCGGGGCAATTGATGAGTGGCCAGTGAAATTTGACAAAAGGCCAGTAACATCCTTTAGTAACTGGGAATCTCTCCCTGCCTGTGGAATGCACACCCATCCACCCCGGCTAATGGGAAAGGGCAAGGAAAGAGGCTAGAGCCAATTTTGCAGCTTGAATTTTTAGATGAAATGGCAGGCAGAGAGCAAAAATTTTAGTTGATGGTAGCTAATACTGAAAAAGGCAGCGCCAAATTTAACTATAGGCTTGGCTGGCTAAAGTTTAGGGCAGTGATAGCGAACCTTTTCGAGACCGAGTGCCCCAACTGCAACCCAAAACCCACTTATTTATCGCAAAGTGCCAACACAGCAATTTAACCTGAATAATGAGATTTCAGTTTAGAAAAAATGGTTGGCTCTGCTCTGCACCTCTCTAGCATCTCCGCCTCCTCTGCCCCCACTTCGGGCAGCAGCCACCCAGAACACAGGCACCAGGCCCACCAGACGAGTCCTCCCTGCTCGCCGTGCTGCGCGCAGGTTGTGCCCAGTGGCCCAGACAAGCCTTGATGTGTGTGGGGGGGGGGGGCGATTGTCTGCCCCCCACACGATGAACTCTGTGCGTGCATGCCCACAGAGAGGGCTCTGAGTGCCACTTCTGGCACACGTGTCATAGGTTCGCCACCACTGGTTTCGGGCCTCAAAATCTAGGCAGCCTCCAGGTTCATGAACAATGGTCTCCACCCAAACACAGGATTTGCATTCATCAATACTACTGCTGCTGCAGGGCATGAAAATGTGAATCACTCCCTGGACTGATAAGCTAGACTGACCAGACGTCCCACTTTTGGCGGGACAGTCCCGCCTTTAAACAATTTGCCCCGCGTCCCGCGGTTTCTTCAAATTGTCCCGATTTTGGGGAGGCTGCCGCACTGCCTTCTGGGGCACAAGGCAGTAGCGGGTAGTTCCTCCCCAGCGCCCAGTCGCGGGAGGCGCCACGACGCTTCTGGGGCTTTGCCATTTCCCGCCCTGTATGACAGGGTGGGGAAACAGCAAGCCCCAGAAGGTACAATATTAACTCCTATGACTTTCTGCTGATCTTCACCAGCGCACGCGGCCGCCTCCCCTTCCGTCCCGGATCACAAAGGTGACCATCTGGTCACCTTATGATGAGCCCCACCTGCAATACAATAATATCAACCACATCTTTGCATAACAAGTTCCACCAAAAACACTTACTGATTGGTTCCCCACCCTGGGACATGGACAATATATACCCCATATATTTCCTTCTCTCTGGACACAGTGTGTAACAGACTTCCCTCTGTGATACACCTGACACCTCTGAAGATGCCAGCCACAGATGCAGGCGAAACATTAGGAACAAGATCCACCAGACCACGGCCACACAGCCTGGAAAACCCACCAGAACCAACATAATAATTGTTTCAGAACATTAGATAGAACAGAACACTATGTTTCATCTTTGGTTAAGAAGACCGTGGTAAACTATGCCACCAACAAGTAAAAGCATTGTATGTAACATGAATATGACAACTAATTATAATCTGTTTGTTTATAGGCATAGCAATGAAAAGTGTGACTATGGCATGAGTTTGGGAAAAGTCTTGAAGAAGGACTGTAAGGCTCATTCCGCACATGCAGAATAATGCACTTTCAAACTGCTTTCAGTGCTCTTTGAAGTTGTGCAGAATAGCAAAACCCACTTGCAAACAGTTGTGAAAGTGGTTTGAAAACGCATTATTTTGCATGTGCGGAAGGGGCCTAAGAGTGGAACGGATTTACAGCATTTTCCATTTGTAGTCATCCCCGCAGGGTCGTCGCTAAGGAAGAGGCGAGGCAGCTTGGAGAGTTTCCTACATCTGCTGGTGGAGAGTGCCAGCAGCGGGAGGCCGCAGAGGTGTCCGTAGTTCCTAGCGACTCTCAGCCGCTGTGCTGGTTCCTGGCACTGCCTTTTATTATGATTCTAAGCGGGCGTGTAGAAGAGGGCGGAAACGAGGGGAAATCCAGGAGAAGGCGGGAGGATGGAGACTGAGAGATCATCCATGTGCTGCATGATCTCACCTGGCATACCCTACGTCTATGAGAGAGGAGCATCAAGCGTCTGGGCCTAATCCTCACCTGGGGGGCAAGACCATTGTCCCTTTGTCTACCGGGACACCTGGTGGTTTGGGTAGAGCCAGGTAGTTCATGACCCGTGATGACTCATCCGGGGGGGTGAGGAGTGGGGGAGCTGGTCGCGACCAGAAGATCGTGAGGAAGCGCCCGGTGTGCCAGCGCTCTACTTCTACGGTGCTGCTGGGTCAGCAGCTCATCCCTACATCTCCTCCTCCTTTACATTTAGAAGGGAGGCCGAGGTGTTAGGGGGCGATTTAAAGCGGAGACGCTCACCTCCCCTCCGCCCGTTTGGCCAAGCTGGCCGAGCTGCTTGCAATGCAACATTAGGAACTTGGTTATGCGATGTAAAGGGAAAGTCAAAGGGTTTCTTGCACACGTTACAGGGCAAAGAGTAGATATGCATCGAAAGCAAGGCAAACTCCAATAATAAAGCTATATACAAATCAAACCAATGCAGAATTGAACAGGAAAGTACAGTATCTGGCAACTCATGCACTTTCATATGAATCAACAATGACAAAACAATCAAATGAAGCGACACGATTAGAATTGGTGGTGGACTTCGCAAGGGCACAGGCCAGAGCGGCCGGGATAGTCTTGGTGTTACAGGAAATAAGTCCGGGGATTCCCATAAAGGGAAGTCGCGAGGGGAAACATACACTCCGCCTTGGCTAGAGCCGCCAGCGTCGCTCCGGCAAAAGAAGGGGGGGCTGAAGAAGGGAAGGGGGGGCGGTGGCGGCGCGTGCGGCTTCCGGGGTGGAGCCTGAGGCAGGACGTAGATGGTGAGGCTGGCAGCAGAAGAGTTCCAGCAGACGGATGCAACAACAACAAATAACATAACTTCTAAATTTAAGCATGCAATAACTTCCATGACTTCAGCTGGGTTTACAGTACTCAATAATTCCTTTGGAATTAGGCTCCCAAAAGGGCATCATGTAGATGGAAACAATAAACATAGCTAAAACAATACAAAGGCTAGGTGATGAAGAGGGAAAAGGGGGGCAGCCCATGGCTGCATAATTAACCAATGCACGGCTCTTGCTGTTTGGCCACCAAAGCCTTTAGAGCTTATGTGGTGGTAGAGTCCATGGATTTCTCAAAGAACGTAGAGAGTAGAGCTACTGATAGTCTTTAGCATTGCAAGTTCAGTGAATCTCCACGAGCAAGGCTGCGATGAGAAGGCATGTTCCGATAATAACAACTCAGGTGTGGCTGGAAACAGCGGAGAGTCTCCATAGGTTAACCTATCAGGAATGTTCCACTGGCTGCAACTTCAAACTCCAGCCAGGGGGCGGGCAGAGAAGGGAGAGAGAATGGCGGCTGTAGATGAGGAGAGCGAAAGCGACACACAGCGTCAACCTCTGAGCCATAGCTGGCCCAGGCAGGAAGGATCGAAAAGCGTTGGCTGGCGGCAGCCGTGCTCCCAGATGTTGGTCTGGGTCAAAGCTCATCAGGGGGGTGGCCGACTGCCACCCGGCAGGAGGCAGCAGAGCAGGCAGAGAATGGTGACTGCCGAAAGTTTGGCCCGGTGATGATGCGCCAAAGATGGCAGCACAGAGACCCTCAGAGTGTCACAGGGATAGCCTTCTGCTAGGCGCCCAGCAGCTCTGCGAGGGAAACTTGGCTGGTGGTTGCCTTGGACATCCCCACAGGTCATCCGGGTCTTTGGACCATCCGGTTGCGTCGGCGTCGGCGTGCGTCTCCCGTTGGAACGCGGGGCCCGAAGGGATCACTCCAGGAGAGATCTGTTCCATCTCTGGGATGGGATTGGTTTCCTCCTGGCGCCATTCCATGGGCTGGCCGGTCATGGCGAGTCGGAGTCCACAGGGGACCTGTAGGAAGAAGGACTGAAACACACCCCTTCCCAGGTTATGGGAGGGGGCCGGGTCCCGCCAGGCTTTCGGTTCTAGGCGGATGGCGGGAGGTCAAGATCGAGTTTTTGTTTGAGTTAGAGTTTAATATAAGAAGGCTTATTTTGCAGCCTGCGTGAAGGTTGCTTTTAATGCAATCTACTGGGGGCCGCCTACTCCTCTTTCTTTACATTGTTTGACAGGAAGGGCAGAGGGTAGGCGATCCTGATGGAAGCTGGCTTCAGAGCGTCATCAGGGTGCGTCAAAGCGAGGGTCCGAGCCTCGAGGGAGGAGGGGGCTAGCGGACCCTGAGGGAATTGTGGGTGTGCATGCTTAATTTGCAACACAAAAGAGGGCTTGGATGCGCTTTTGGGTGATGGATGCATCCGGGAGACAAAGCAATTAGGCGATTAGGGGTAAATTTCACACACAAAGGGGGAGGGGGTCTTTCTTTGCAGGGAAAATGTACTTACCGTGACCTTGGTGGTTAACGCCGAGAGGCTGGAATGGTGCTGAATTTGTAATCGCCTTTGCTGGTTGAAAAATAGAAGGAAGGAAGGAGGGAGGGGGAACAGCTCCTGGGCGGAATTTAGGGAGTGAATTCAGGAGACAATACAAAGGGTACGCAGAAGAAAGAAAAGGGGGGGGGGAGGTTTTGGAACTTCACCTTCCCCTCCCCCTCCTGTAAGGAGACCTTGGGCGGTTTGAACTCGCTTCCTACCTTCACAGCGGAGGCTGTGTAAGGTAGGTGTGGCTGAGAGAGCCCCCAGGCATTGTGACTAGCCAGGTGTTCCCAGCGGAAAATGTGGGAGCACGGAAATAATTCTGGCTCCATATATAAACTTGTGCTACGCCAATGTGGTAATGTAGGCTCAGACAGCCAAAGAAAAGGGTTCTCAAGGAAAAGCTTTAAAGAAGAATTTGAGGGTTTAACTAAGATGGAGGCGGCTCGAAGCAGGCTCCACAGGCATCCTAGGGAACATGCACGAGCTGTGTCCTGCTCAAGGCTGATGCTGTAATGGGTGAAACCTTTCAGGGCACTGGCACACATAATCAAAAGGAGAAAAACTTTAATTGAGGCACAAGAGCATAGCTTAGAAGCAATGGAAAAATCCCTCTTATGAGGGGAAAACTTTAGGGGTCTCTGAGAAGGGGGCAAGACATACAGAACATATATAGGCATACAGAGCACATATAAAGTAATGAGGAGGATTGCATCTCTGATTTGAAGTCTTGCTCTCTGGATCTTGCAGGGCGATTCCTTTGCAGGCTGTGATCCTGCTTTCCCTGAGGTACTGACGATTTTGCTGCCACTGGGAGCTTTGAGCTTAGGGCTTTGCACAGGCTCAGAGGCTATGAGATCTGGTTTGAACCTTACAGCTGGAGTGGGCCAAGGGGGCTTCTTCTTCATGAAGGATTTTGGGCTTAAGGCCATTGTGCGAGCATCTTCCCCTTTCCATGCCTCATTGCCCTGTAGATTGGCTATGGGGCATTCTGAGGAGGGTTCAAAACGGCAGTCCTCTTGGTTAATGAGACGGACTGGGCATAGTGCCAGAATGTTGGCGTTCTCTTCCGTCAGCATTTCTTTCTGTTGCAATTCAGTGACTGTGGACTCTGCAGAGATTTTGAAATGCGCGCCACTCTGGGGCACTGGCGGAGGCATGGTGACTTTGGAAGTGGAAGGGGCTAGCAGAGCAGGAAGTATAGACGTAGGGGGGGAGCAAGCAACGAGATTTAGATTAGCTGAACTTGGATCAGACTCGAGTGAAAGCATAGAGGCAGGATGATCAGATGAACTTGGCAGTTCCGGCGGGATGTTTGTCCACACCTGGATGTGGATGGCTCCCTGGTGCGTGGAGTCGATGACCCCTGGGATGATGAACAATCCCTGTTCAGCGGCAGAAGCTTTTGGAAAGACCAGCCCAATGGTCTCCGTGGGGATGGGATCACTACACTGACCTGGAGCAGCGAAGATCTCATGGGGGAGCTCCGGGGGAAGGGTTTGAGGTGCGGATCTTGGTTCCGGGCTGGGGAGATGCCCGGGCGTGGGCCTCCCCAGCGGGCATTGGGAGCACCTGGTCTTAGACCTCCCTGGGGGTCTTCGCCCTCTGGGGGGAGACCCCCCTCCGTACGGGCTGTAGGCCCCCCCACCGGGCAGCCTACAATCCTTACGGAAGTGTCCTGGCTTGTTGCAATTGAAACACTCGTCTCGGGGCTGTCTCATGGCAGCGGAGAGGGCTGCGGCTAGAAGGCTGGCTTGATGGGCGAAAGACCCGATATCCTGGCAAGCCTTAAGCATGTCGGCCAGTTCGGGGTTCCTACCTAGACCTGTGACTGCTTTGCGGCACTCAGCGGAGGCGTTCTCTTTGGCAAGGCGCTTAAGGAGTTCGCCCTGGGCCTCCTCGTTGTCGACCTGCCTTTTGAGGGCCTCTTGGAGCCTGTTCACGAATTCGGCATAGGGCTCCTGAGGCTTCTGCCGGACGTTAGAAAAGCTTTGGGCTGGCCGTCCGGTGCTGGGGACTTTCAAAAACGCCTTGTAGGCGCATTCAGAGGCGACCGTAAGGGTGGCCTCCGGCAGGACAATTTGTGCGTTGGGGTTAGTGAAAGCTTCGCAGCCATAAAGCTGCGCGGCGGTGTAGGCGCCGCCAGAGGCTTATGCATTGCTGCTTATGCATTGCTGGCGGTACTTGCTTTCCCAGATCACATACTGTGCGGGGTTTAAAAGCATGCGAAAGGTGGTTTTCCAGTCCTCCGGAACCATTAGGTGGTTCCTGGCGACTGCTTCCAACATGCCTCTCACATAGGGGCTGGTGATTCCTACGTCCCGCATTGCCTTGCGGAGTTCAGTGAGAATGTTGTAACCTAGGGGGCGGTACTCGACAACTCGCCGAATGATGCCATCCTCCCCCTCGTTATCTGTGTAGTGGACGGGGCACATGGCAAGGATGTCGGCATCGTCTTCCGTCAGGGTTTCCTTCTTTTGCAGATCGTGGCTAATACGCTCTGTTAGAGTTTTGAAACCCGCGCCATTGCGTGGCGCCCGGCCTTGGAGTCGCGGTGGCTTTAGAAAATGAAGGCGGAGCGAAGGGAGGAGGCGGCCGAGCAGCTATGGAGAATTTGAAGGAGGCGGGGAAGCAAGGGAGGCAGAGGGAGGACAGGCGTCCAATTTAGTGGATAGAGAAAATTCCGGGGGTGAAACTAAAGCTGAAGGGTCGAAAGGAGGGCGATCTACAGCAAGGGAGCCATAGACCTGCAGGCTGATGGCGACATAACATTGCCTCCACGTCCAGTAGCAGTGACATCGGCGCGCGGGCTCTGTGTGAAGAAGTCGCCCGATGTTTTCCCAATCCTTAAGATTCAATGGCCCCCTTTCTGGGTACCATGGACATTGAGCTTCAATCTCCTCAACCAATTTGCGCAGCTCCCCTCTCTTTATGGAGACCCTGCCGCATTTCGCTAGCGCTTTCAGTTCGCTAACGTGCTTGTCATAAGCCCTGCTTTTGCAAGCTCCCATACTTACCGTTGGTTCGTCAGACGAGAGAGAGTGTCCTAGAACTCGAGTCCCTGGATGCGCCGATCCAGCGGACGGGCGGTACCGAGAGGTGGGTCCCTGGATGCGCCGATCCAGCGGACGTCGGTACCGCGGCCCTTTCCCAGGTGACGGTAAGCAGGGTGGAGGTTTGAGGATTCCCGGGTTTCAGGCACCAGCTTGTAGTCATCCCCGCAGGGTCGTCGCTAAGGAAGAGGCGAGACGCGGAGGTTTCATCTGGTGGAGAGTGCCAGCAGCGGGAGCGCAGGTGTCCGTGTTCCTAGCGACTCTCCCGCGTGCTGGTT
The DNA here is from genome assembly GCF_021028975.2 of Sphaerodactylus townsendi. Lineage (NCBI taxonomy): Eukaryota > Metazoa > Chordata > Lepidosauria > Squamata > Sphaerodactylidae > Sphaerodactylus > Sphaerodactylus townsendi. The sequence goes on along the minus strand of NC_059427.1, from coordinate 174,032,479 downwards.
CCTGGCACCTTTTATTATGATTCTAGCGGGGGCGTGTAGAAGGGCGGAACGGGGGGAAATCCAGGAGAGCGGGAGAGTGGGAGACTGAGAGATCATCATGTGCTGCATGATCTCACCTGGCTGCTACGTGCGGAGAGGAGCATCAGCGTCTGGGCCTAATCCTCACCTGGGGGCAAGACCATTGTCCCTTTGTCTGGGACACCCGGTGGTTGTGAGCCAGGTAGTTCATGACCCGTGACTCATCGGGGGGTGAGGAGTGGGGGAGCGGTGCGACCAGAAGACCGTAGGAGCGCCGGTGTGCCAGCGCTCTACTTACGGTGCTGCTGGGTCAGCAGCTCATCCCTACACCATTGACTCTTCCTGAAGGCAGACCCTTTTCCTTCTTGACTCAGGCTCACACCATTAGGCATTTTTGTCTTGGAAGAATTTGTCTGTAACATTGTTTTAGCTGCAATAGGTTTCTTTCTTGTTACAAGACCTCTATTTTGGAATTCATGTTCTGATCTCATCTATACTACTTTGCAGTTATGGTTTAAATATGATTATGTATGTTTGTTATTCATAACACATTTTGCATGTTTGTAATAGCTGGTTTTATATGTGACTAACTATGTAAATTATATTAATTTGAAACATGATATTTTTTTAATTGTTGCTTATCTCCCCTTGTGTTGCCAGCAAGTGGGTGAAAACTTCTGATTTCCTTTGGCATTCCCTTAGTGACCCCTATTTCTTGGCCAATGCTTTAATTGTTGTTTTTATCACTTTGCCAGTATTTTAGCTCTAATTTTAACCATTTTAATGATGTGTGTATGTGTTTGAGGGAGGTTGATTTTAGATGGTTTTATTATATTTGTTAGCTGCCTCAGTGGCTTCTGAGGGCAGAAAGGTGGGATATTAATGTTGTAACTTAACAAATTATGAATGCCGCAGGCTTCTAAGCAGCACAGAATTCTTCTTGCGCTCGATGAAAGGTGTCCTCTGAACCATGTTGCATTCAAATAGTACTGGGGCCCAGGTTCTGTCCTCCTAGTGAGTTTCCAACAATCCTATCCATCTACTTATCTCTAGATCTCTCTAAGAGCTGCAGGCTCACAGCTCCCCCCGCCTCTGCGCTTTCAACCCTATTCCCTTACCAGGGAAAGAACCAGGAGCTCCTAATTCCCAGCTTCCATTGTGCTCTACACACCATTAGCAGGGCACCTTCCTATCCCACAGCCTCCCTTGGGACATTGGTAATCACATCTAACTGTTGGAATCCCCTGCAATTCTCCAAACAATGTGCCCTCTGCCCCCGCCTTCCTCCAAAGCACACTGGATTCTCTCAAGCACGGGCTCTTGCAAACAGAAGGGGCCTTGTGTCAGAGGCAATTCTCAGCACCCAAGGCGTAGAGTCATAATACTAAGCACATGATTGCTGGAGAAGAGGGGAGGGAGTCCCACAGAGATTGGGTCACCCATGCCCAAATCTCTCTTGCAGTTCTATTCCCCGTTCATGAGTTGGAGTGGGTAGCAGGCTGGTAGCCAGGCCCCCAGCCCTGTGAGGGGGGAGAAAGAGAAGCCTATTGAATCATCACAAAGAAAGGAGCAATAGAATACAGAATGAACTATGTCGTTTCCATTCTCAGATCCGGGATCAGGCAGGGGAAGGGGGTGATTGTGGGTCTGCATAAAGGACTAGGTTTTTGAGGCAGGGTTTATTTTAATTTTTATTCATTTGGCTTATATACCGCTCTCCCCACGCACAGGCTCAGAGTGTGAACAACCATAAGTATTTTATTTTTATTTATTTATTAATTAAACTTATAGGCCGCCTCATCCCCGAAGAAAACAGTTTCTAAAATGGCAGACTTCTAAATACATCTTGATAAGGGTTTGGATGAGAGCATTCATTCCAAAACCCTAATACAAAATTGAGTAAGGGATGGAATGTGACGACGACTCACCTCTCACCAATGAGCATGTAGGACTGAGTCCTGCGCACCCATTGGTGGGATGTTTGTCTTCCCAACCACTCCCCCATCTGCCTTCCCCTGACCCAGGAGCAAGCCATGCCCCCAGGAAAGCTGCCCTCTCTGCAGGGCCAGGCGGCAGCCTCCCCATTTCCCCAGCCATCCTCCCCTACCCCAAACACCAACACAGCTCTGGCAGAGAAGTGGCACCCTCCCGCCAGGCCTCCCACTTGCTTCCCCATTCCCCCAGCCACCCTCACCACCCCACCTCCAAAACCAACCCGGTGTCAGGACCATGCCTGTCAGTACCTAGATGTCTTGCTGTGTCTGTGTGGGAATTACAAATGTTTTCCTGTAAATGCTTTCCTGTTTCCCTCTTCCCTTCTTGGCAACTTCCTGGCGCCAGCTCATCTACAAGAAGGTGTGAACAGTTCCCAGGTTCTTTGAAGCTCTGTAGTGCAAATGTTGTAGAAACTGTAGTGGACATTTGGTGTGGGGCGAAACCGGGGGGGGGGGGGGGGTGAAGGATAGAGGTCCTGGATCTGAGCTCTCTAGCTCAGATCCTGCTTTCTGTTGTTACTCTACGCGTTGCAAGAAATAAACTGCTTTAGGACTTTCCTACGGTCTCTGCTATTTCCACGTTCGAGAGTCTGACACCCGGGCCTGACAGAGAACCACCCTTTTAATATATCTTAGGAACTGTGTGTAAGCTTCTCCATATCTCACTCCATATCTCTGTATTTCACCAAAAACGTATAAAAGTATTTAAATTCAATTTGGTCTCTTTTGTATTCTCTGTGGAACGTTCCAAGCCATTTTCTGGTATAGTTCTAAAGATCCCACTGCTGGCCTACCTCTGCCAAGCCGAGTTATTCCCCCATCGCCATTTTAAAACGTTTCTTACTGTTGAGCTAGCATAACAGAAGCCACACAAAATAGCCCTCCTGCCAGGCCTGGCACCTGGCTCACTATTTCCCTAGCCACCCTCCCCCACCCCCACCCCAAACAATCCAGGCCCTCCTGTCCAGAGCCCTGCCCTCTGGACTCCCATCCTAGCCTCAGCAACCTAACTATGAGGTCCAAAGGGCTGCAGCAGCACAGAACAACTGCAGAGCGGCAGTGGGCCCAATTACAAGCAGTCAACCAAGCTCAGCCAGGGTGACCTCAGAGTGAGGGGGGGCAGGAGAAGTGGCAGAAAAAGCACCGAGGGAGGGGGCAAAGGCGGCGGGAAGGCAGAAAAACCTCCCACCAGACACATACCCCGCCCGCCCGCCCGCCCGCCCCGCTCTGTTTAGAGCTCATTTTATTGCATTTTAAAATGGGCTTTACCATGTCATAAGTAAGAAGAGAAGAAGAAGAGTTTGGATTTATATCCCCCCTTTCTCTCCTGCAGGAGAATCAAAGGGGCTTCCAATCTCCTTGCCCTTCCCCCCTCACAACAAACACCCTGTGAGGTAGGTGGGGCTGAGAGAGCTCCGAGAAGCTGTGACTAGCCCAAGGTCACCCAGCTGGCATGTGTGGGAGTGTACAGGCTAATCTGAATTCCCCAGATAAGCCTCCACAGCTCAGGCGGCAGAGCGGAGAATCAAACCCGGTTCCTCCAGATTAGATACACGAGCTCTTAACCTCCTACGCCACTGCTGCTCCCATCAAATCCATCAAATCGGAACAAAACCAAAAAACAACCCAACAAATCAGAACAAAACCAAAAAACACCAAACAAGGATTAATAGTCACAAGTAAACTATACGTAGACAAAATACAAACCTGGGTCAACATATACCAGACAGTGTCTTGTATGAAAATAATGTAAATATTGTCCATGAATCTTCAAACAATGAGAATTCTTCAACAAATCTGTGGCAGAGAATAGGTGTGCTTTAACTGTGGGCCCTGTTCCACCCAGCCCTCTACCAATACAATACAATATTTATTACGGTCGTAGACCAAAAGTTGTCAAATATAAAATATAAGGTCCACATTATACATTTCCATACTAAAACGGCAGAAGGGAAGTTTGCAATGCAGATGAGCCCTCTACCGGGAGTTCCCAGCTTCTTCTGGAAAGGGCTTTCTCTCTCTTGAGCTTTCTCCTGCAGGCTTCTCTGTCTTTCTTACATTTCTTACAGGAGCAGCAGTGGCGTAGGAGGTTAAGAGCTCGTGTATCTAATCTGGAGGAACCGGGTTTGATTCCCCGCTCTGCTGCCTGAGCTGTGGAGGCTTATCTGGGGAATTCAGATTAGCCTGTGCACTCCCACACACGCCAGCTGGGTGACCTTGGGCTAGTCGCAGCTTCTCGGAGCTCTCTCAGCCCCACCTACCTCACAGGGTGTTTGTTGTGAGGGGGGAAGGGCAAGGAGGTTGTAAGCCCCTTTGAGTCTCCTGCAGGAGAGAAAGGGGGGATATAAATCCAAACTCTTCTTCTTCTTCTTCTTCTTCTTCTTCTTCTTCTTCTTCTTCTTCTTCTTCTTCTTCTTCTTCTTCTTCTTCTTCTTCTTCTTCTTCTTTCTGATATATAAACAATCCTTCCGTTTCTCCTTCTGCATTCTCAGTCTCCTCCTGCATTTTCTGTCTCTGGATCTCCATCTCCTTCTCTGCTTGCAATCGCAACTTTTCCACACCTAATTCCTTGAGGCAGACCTTGTCCTTTGGGTTTGAGCTCCTGAATAATACAACCAACCCACCTATAAATGAGACAGGCCTTTTCACTCTTTACTAATCCAGTTTCAGACTCAGTTAATGTTTTAGAGGCTTTCATGGGCAATGTACCAGCAGATCAGCACTACAACTCAACGTGGCATAATTTATATTCCCCAGGGAATTAGAAATCCTCATCATGTAGAGTTACAACAGAGCATTTCAGCATCGTAATCAAAATACAATTCCAAGGATTCCTCAGGGGAAGTCCTGACAGTTTAAAACCCAGGTAAGCTTGTGTGTTATGAGTCTAAAGTTGATAGGCAGCAACTAACTATATTGATTCTAGTAAAAAATCTCAGTGGCATCATAAACCATCAAATTATTTTGAACCATGGGGGAGGACATGCTGGGAATTACAGCTAGGCTTTGATCGGGTTCTACATCTGCCTTTTTGGGTCAGTCTCGGGTGGTTGTAAAAAGAGTTTCCCCTTTGGGGTAAGGCATCTATAACACTGCAAAGATTGCTTGAACATTTGAAATGAAGCATCCTTGTGATGTTGATGACATTCAACTCTTACCATGGTGATGTGAAGTCAGTATGTTCCCAGTCAACACCTCACTGGAATCATACCCGTTTGTAAATGTATTGTAAATGCCAGATCAGATTTCTACAAGAAGAGTTTGGATTTATACCCTGCTTCTCTCAACCCCTAGGGGATGGGGCGGTCTACAAATCTAAACAATAGATAGATAGATAGATAGATAGATAGATAGATAGATAGATAGATAGATAGATAGATAGATAGATAGATAGATAGATAGATAGATAGATAGATAGATAGATAGATAGATAGATAGATAGATACATACATACATACATACATACATACATACATACATACATACATACATACATACATACATACATACATACATACATACATACATACATACATAAACCAACCATAAGGGGTCTCAGGGCGGCTCACAAACTCCTTCTCTTGGGGCGTTAACTGCTCTGAGGTCTAGGATTCACTACTCCCCTGCAGTAGTGAAAAGCAAAAGAGCATACCGTATATACTCGTGTATAAGTCGACCCGCATATAAGTCGAGGCACCTAATTTTACCACAAAAAACTGGGAAAACTTATTGACTCGGCCAAGCATTATGAAGTCGAGGGAGTGGGAAATGCAGCATCCAATTAGCAAGGGCATCCAGTAGGTTAAAATGTTTTTTGAATATTTATTTCAAAGAAAAACAGTAAACTGGCTCTGTAGAAGTGGAAAAGAGGGTCAACAAAAGAAACAATATGGTATCAGAACAATAACTTTAAAAGTACAAAAACCTTAGCTCAACCAGCAACCAAGCTAAAACAAAAGAGTTAAAATCCTTCAAAACTGGATTCCTCATCATCATCTGTATGTCCAAATGTAACCCAACTTAGATTTTAAGAGGGATATTATCAGAAATGAAAAATCTACTGTTAGCTTCCATTGTAAACAATGGGGGATGGGGCATCCCCTTTCGGGGTCAATAACTTTGGATCCCCTGACCCAAACTTCACCAAACCTGGCTGGTATCATAAAGAGACTCTCCTGATGAGACCAACCAGGTTTGGTGAAGTTTGGTTCAGAGGGTCCAAAGTTATGGACCCTCAAAAGGGAAGCCCCATCTACTAATAGCTCCCATTGAAAACAATGGGGAATGGGGGCACCTCCTTTGGGGGTCCATATAACTTTTGGACCGCCTGAACCAAACTTCACCAAACCTGGCTGGTATCATCAGGAGAGTCTTCTGAGGGTACCCTGAAATTTTGGTGCCTCTAGCATAAAAACTGCGCCCCCTGCTGGCCGGCAAAGTAAAAACACACAAAAAATGTTAATGACCCGCATATAAGTCGAGGGGAGCTTTTTCAGCATTAAAAATGTGCTGAAAAATTCGACTTATACATGAGTATATACGGTACTTAGAAGATACAGGAAAGATCTGTGCTCAGCCTCAGGGGGAGCATTTAGAGTGAGAAAATGATGAGGGATTTAAATCTCTCTCTCCCGCTATTACTTACTCTATACAATTCATCCCCTCTGCACAGCTGCTACGAGTAGTAAAAAAAAGAGTGAGATTTAATGAATCCCACAATATATATTATCTAGTTTGGTCATTCGATGAAAACTAAGCAGACAAAATTGTGTTTATATTTTGCTCCACTGCACACATTTCTTCCATATTCCTTTAATCCTACCCAGATGTTCTTTCTTGTCTTAAACCTTTTTGGTACTCTACCATTGGACCAGTTGTACAATTCTTGGGTGGAGTTCCAAAGCCAACTGGCCAACTTTAGGGCTCCGATCCTATGGCTCCCTCAAGTATTCTGGATCGATGCCATACACAGCTTTAAAGCCTGTACTTTGAATTTAGTCCAGAGACAACAATCACTTCTTATTGCATGTTTTTAAAGGGCAGCAGTTTCAATGTAGGTCATTTGGAGGTTACTGAAAGAAAAGAGAAGATAGCAAAATGATACACTGAGTTGAGTACCCTGATATCAGAGGGGCAAATGTGGTATTTGTGCCAGTTAGATGGAAAAGGAGGACGACAGTTACCACAAAACCTCAGATTAGAAGAAGAAGAGGAGGAGGAGTTTGTATTTACACCCTGTCTTTTTCTCTGTAAGGAGTCTCAAGGGGATTTACAAACTGCTTTCTCTTCCTTTCCCCAAAGTAGACACTTTGGTGGGGCTGAGAGAGTTCTCTCAGAACTGTGGTCCAAGGTCACCCCGATGGCTTCAAGTGTAGGAGCAGGGAAACAAATCCAGTTCACCAGATATGAGTCATGTGGAGGAGTGGGGAATCAAACCCAGGTCTCCAGGTTAGAATTCGCCACTCTTAACCACTACTAAGTTACTGTTTTAACTGCATGTATCTCTGTGTTGTTATAGCCAATGGCTCAAACAATAAATACTTGACTGACTGACTGACACTACACCACACTTTTATGTCAAACAAAAGTTGCTTCAGGAAATGTACTGGCCTGCATGAGAGGTACATTAATACCCACTTCTTAACAAATGAAGAATGTCATGTTTACAGCATGCTGTCAGGACTCCCCTGTATAAGACAATGAACCAGTCAAACTTCAAAAGTTGCAGAGTTTATTGCAAGTGACAAGAAAGCAACAGAAGACTGTTCTGAAGCTCAAGCTCTCAGACCAGTGCTATTATACATTGTATGTTTCATTCCCCCCCCCCACATGTGAAACACACGAGAGAACAGTTCCCCAGTACATCTTCAGACACTCAAGGTGACTTGATAAACCAGCTGTGGGAAAAAGGCAGAGTAGCAAAAGCAGAGCATAGTTGAAAGGCACAGTTCCCCTGACACACGCAGTGTAAAACCAACTTGAGAAAACTGAAATAGGGGTGATTCCCCACAGTACATTCTGTAGGGCTCGACTTGCGTCTGCCGGAATTTTTCTTCATGAAGTCGACTCGCTGTCGTTCCGCACAGCGGCTGAGCTCGTTCTTCCTTAGCCGAGCTCAGAGGGCCGGATGAGCTGTGCTCGCCTCTTCCTGCTTCGCATTCTGTTGGCTGCCACGAAAAGTTGGCACCTGAGCTCCATTCGCCGTTAATCCGCACATTGCCGAGTTCGTCTCTCCTTACCCGAGCTCAGTGGGCGGGGCCGACTCTGTGCGTCATCCATCCCTCTGCCCCGATTGGTTCCCTTTCCCATGGTGGGAAATGTGAAATTCCTTTTTTTCTGTGCATGTCGCAAGGTGGGAGGAACTTTGTGACACCGTCGCTAAGTTGCAACTTGACATGCTTCCACACAAACTGGCTGGTGAACCATCATGGATCCTGAATTGGAGGAGCTCTTTGCAGCCATTGTGGCACTGCTTGCACATCTGAGCAACCTACTGGAGACAGCGGCGACGGTTTGCTGCCACATCGTCCGGTTGCTGAGCCACAGCTGCTCTGTTCCTCTTGCCCATTGTATGGCCCTTTCAGCGATTCCCCAGCGTCCACGTCAATGCCCTTCTTTCGACATCCCCTCCCTCCTTTCCTTGGTCCCTTTCCAGCTGCATTTCTGTCCTTTATGTGTTTGTAGTCGACCCACGCGGTCAGCGTAAGAACGAGACGAGACGCGGCCCACCCCCCCCCCCCCCCACCCCCCCCACCGCCCCAAACCCCCCCCCCCCCCCACCCCCCACCCCCGACCCCCCCCCCCCCCCCCCCCCCCCCCCCCCGCCCCCCACCCCCCCACCCCCCCCACCCCCCCCTCCCCCCCCCCACCCCCCTCCTCCCCCCTCCCCCCCCCCCCCCTCCCCCCCCCCCCCCCACCGCCTCCCCCCCCAACCCCCCCGCCCCCCCACCCCCCCCCCCCCCCACCCCCCCCCGCCCCCACCCCCCCCCCCCCCCGCCCCCCCCCCCCCCCAAAAACCCCCCCTTCTTTCCCCCCCCCCCAACCCCCCCCCTCCCCCACCCCCCCACTCTCCCCCCCACACCCCCCCCCCCCCCCACCCCCCCCCCCCCCCACCCCCCCCCCCCCCCACCCCCCCCCCCCCCCACCCCCCCCCCCCCCCACCCCCCCCCCCCCCCACCCCCCCCCCCCCCCACCCCCCCCCCCCCCCACCCCCCCCCCCCCCCACCCCCCCCCCCCCCCACCCCCCCCCCCCCCCACCCCCCCCCCCCCCCACCCCCCCCCCCCCCCACCCCCCCCCCCCCCCACCCCCCCCCCCCCCCACCCCCCCCCCCCCCCACCCCCCCCCCCCCCCACCCCCCCCCCCCCCCACCCCCCCCCCCCCCCACCCCCCCCCCCCCCCACCCCCCCCCCCCCCCACCCCCCCCCCCCCCCACCCCCCCCCCCCCCCACCCCCCCCCCCCCCCACCCCCCCCCCCCCCCACCCCCCCCCCCCCCCACCCCCCCCCCCCCCCACCCCCCCCCCCCCCCACCCCCCCCCCCCCCCACCCCCCCCCCCCCCCACCCCCCCCCCCCCCCACCCCCCCCCCCCCCCACCCCCCCCCCCCCCCACCCCCCCCCCCCCCCACCCCCCCCCCCCCCCACCCCCCCCCCCCCCCACCCCCCCCCCCCCCCACCCCCCCCCCCCCCCACCCCCCCCCCCCCCCACCCCCCCCCCCCCCCACCCCCCCCCCCCCCCACCCCCCCCCCCCCCCACCCCCCCCCCCCCCCACCCCCCCCCCCCCCCACCCCCCCCCCCCCCCACCCCCCCCCCCCCCCACCCCCCCCCCCCCCCACCCCCCCCCCCCCCCACCCCCCCCCCCCCCCACCCCCCCCCCCCCCCACCCCCCCCCCCCCCCACCCCCCCCCCCCCCCACCCCCCCCCCCCCCCACCCCCCCCCCCCCCCACCCCCCCCCCCCCCCACCCCCCCCCCCCCCCACCCCCCCCCCCCCCCACCCCCCCCCCCCCCCACCCCCCCCCCCCCCCACCCCCCCCCCCCCCCACCCCCCCCCCCCCCCACCCCCCCCCCCCCCCACCCCCCCCCCCCCCCACCCCCCCCCCCCCCCACCCCCCCCCCCCCCCACCCCCCCCCCCCCCCACCCCCCCCCCCCCCCACCCCCCCCCCCCCCCACCCCCCCCCCCCCCCACCCCCCCCCCCCCCCACCCCCCCCCCCCCCCACCCCCCCCCCCCCCCACCCCCCCCCCCCCCCACCCCCCCCCCCCCCCACCCCCCCCCCCCCCCACCCCCCCCCCCCCCCACCCCCCCCCCCCCCCACCCCCCCCCCCCCCCACCCCCCCCCCCCCCCACCCCCCCCCCCCCCCACCCCCCCCCCCCCCCACCCCCCCCCCCCCCCACCCCCCCCCCCCCCCACCCCCCCCCCCCCCCACCCCCCCCCCCCCCCACCCCCCCCCCCCCCCACCCCCCCCCCCCCCCACCCCCCCCCCCCCCCACCCCCCCCCCCCCCCACCCCCCCCCCCCCCCACCCCCCCCCCCCCCCACCCCCCCCCCCCCCCACCCCCCCCCCCCCCCACCCCCCCCCCCCCCCACCCCCCCCCCCCCCCACCCCCCCCCCCCCCCACCCCCCCCCCCCCCCACCCCCCCCCCCCCCCACCCCCCCCCCCCCCCACCCCCCCCCCCCCCCACCCCCCCCCCCCCCCACCCCCCCCCCCCCCCACCCCCCCCCCCCCCCACCCCCCCCCCCCCCCACCCCCCCCCCCCCCCACCCCCCCCCCCCCCCACCCCCCCCCCCCCCCACCCCCCCCCCCCCCCACCCCCCCCCCCCCCCACCCCCCCCCCCCCCCACCCCCCCCCCCCCCCACCCCCCCCCCCCCCCACCCCCCCCCCCCCCCACCCCCCCCCCCCCCCACCCCCCCCCCCCCCCACCCCCCCCCCCCCCCACCCCCCCCCCCCCCCACCCCCCCCCCCCCCCACCCCCCCCCCCCCCCACCCCCCCCCCCCCCCACCCCCCCCCCCCCCCACCCCCCCCCCCCCCCACCCCCCCCCCCCCCCACCCCCCCCCCCCCCCACCCCCCCCCCCCCCCACCCCCCCCCCCCCCCACCCCCCCCCCCCCCCACCCCCCCCCCCCCCCACCCCCCCCCCCCCCCACCCCCCCCCCCCCCCACCCCCCCCCCCCCCCACCCCCCCCCCCCCCCACCCCCCCCCCCCCCCACCCCCCCCCCCCCCCACCCCCCCCCCCCCCCACCCCCCCCCCCCCCCACCCCCCCCCCCCCCCACCCCCCCCCCCCCCCACCCCCCCCCCCCCCCACCCCCCCCCCCCCCCACCCCCCCCCCCCCCCACCCCCCCCCCCCCCCACCCCCCCCCCCCCCCACCCCCCCCCCCCCCCACCCCCCCCCCCCCCCACCCCCCCCCCCCCCCACCCCCCCCCCCCCCCACCCCCCCCCCCCCCCACCCCCCCCCCCCCCCACCCCCCCCCCCCCCCACCCCCCCCCCCCCCCACCCCCCCCCCCCCCCACCCCCCCCCCCCCCCACCCCCCCCCCCCCCCACCCCCCCCCCCCCCCACCCCCCCCCCCCCCCACCCCCCCCCCCCCCCACCCCCCCCCCCCCCCACCCCCCCCCCCCCCCACCCCCCCCCCCCCCCACCCCCCCCCCCCCCCACCCCCCCCCCCCCCCACCCCCCCCCCCCCCCACCCCCCCCCCCCCCCACCCCCCCCCCCCCCCACCCCCCCCCCCCCCCACCCCCCCCCCCCCCCACCCCCCCCCCCCCCCACCCCCCCCCCCCCCCACCCCCCCCCCCCCCCACCCCCCCCCCCCCCCACCCCCCCCCCCCCCCACCCCCCCCCCCCCCCACCCCCCCCCCCCCCCACCCCCCCCCCCCCCCACCCCCCCCCCCCCCCACCCCCCCCCCCCCCCACCCCCCCCCCCCCCCACCCCCCCCCCCCCCCACCCCCCCCCCCCCCCACCCCCCCCCCCCCCCACCCCCCCCCCCCCCCACCCCCCCCCCCCCCCACCCCCCCCCCCCCCCACCCCCCCCCCCCCCCACCCCCCCCCCCCCCCACCCCCCCCCCCCCCCACCCCCCCCCCCCCCCACCCCCCCCCCCCCCCACCCCCCCCCCCCCCCACCCCCCCCCCCCCCCACCCCCCCCCCCCCCCACCCCCCCCCCCCCCCACCCCCCCCCCCCCCCACCCCCCCCCCCCCCCACCCCCCCCCCCCCCCACCCCCCCCCCCCCCCACCCCCCCCCCCCCCCACCCCCCCCCCCCCCCACCCCCCCCCCCCCCCACCCCCCCCCCCCCCCACCCCCCCCCCCCCCCACCCCCCCCCCCCCCCACCCCCCCCCCCCCCCACCCCCCCCCCCCCCCACCCCCCCCCCCCCCCACCCCCCCCCCCCCCCACCCCCCCCCCCCCCCACCCCCCCCCCCCCCCACCCCCCCCCCCCCCCACCCCCCCCCCCCCCCACCCCCCCCCCCCCCCACCCCCCCCCCCCCCCACCCCCCCCCCCCCCCACCCCCCCCCCCCCCCACCCCCCCCCCCCCCCACCCCCCCCCCCCCCCACCCCCCCCCCCCCCCACCCCCCCCCCCCCCCACCCCCCCCCCCCCCCACCCCCCCCCCCCCCCACCCCCCCCCCCCCCCACCCCCCCCCCCCCCCACCCCCCCCCCCCCCCACCCCCCCCCCCCCCCACCCCCCCCCCCCCCCACCCCCCCCCCCCCCCACCCCCCCCCCCCCCCACCCCCCCCCCCCCCCACCCCCCCCCCCCCCCACCCCCCCCCCCCCCCACCCCCCCCCCCCCCCACCCCCCCCCCCCCCCACCCCCCCCCCCCCCCACCCCCCCCCCCCCCCACCCCCCCCCCCCCCCACCCCCCCCCCCCCCCACCCCCCCCCCCCCCCACCCCCCCCCCCCCCCACCCCCCCCCCCCCCCACCCCCCCCCCCCCCCACCCCCCCCCCCCCCCACCCCCCCCCCCCCCCACCCCCCCCCCCCCCCACCCCCCCCCCCCCCCACCCCCCCCCCCCCCCACCCCCCCCCCCCCCCACCCCCCCCCCCCCCCACCCCCCCCCCCCCCCACCCCCCCCCCCCCCCACCCCCCCCCCCCCCCACCCCCCCCCCCCCCCACCCCCCCCCCCCCCCACCCCCCCCCCCCCCCACCCCCCCCCCCCCCCACCCCCCCCCCCCCCCACCCCCCCCCCCCCCCACCCCCCCCCCCCCCCACCCCCCCCCCCCCCCACCCCCCCCCCCCCCCACCCCCCCCCCCCCCCACCCCCCCCCCCCCCCACCCCCCCCCCCCCCCACCCCCCCCCCCCCCCACCCCCCCCCCCCCCCACCCCCCCCCCCCCCCACCCCCCCCCCCCCCCACCCCCCCCCCCCCCCACCCCCCCCCCCCCCCACCCCCCCCCCCCCCCACCCCCCCCCCCCCCCACCCCCCCCCCCCCCCACCCCCCCCCCCCCCCACCCCCCCCCCCCCCCACCCCCCCCCCCCCCCACCCCCCCCCCCCCCCACCCCCCCCCCCCCCCACCCCCCCCCCCCCCCACCCCCCCCCCCCCCCCCCCCCCCCCCCCAGCACCCCCCCCCCCCCCCACCCCCCCCCCCCCCCCACCCCCCACCCTCCCCCCCCCCCAGCCCCCCCCCGCCCCACCCCTCCAACCTTTGCCCCCCCCCGCCCCCCCCCCCCACCCCCTCCCCCCCCCTCCCCCCCCCCCCCCCTCCCCCCAACCCCCACCCACCCCCCCCCCCCCCCACCCCACATTGTCCCTGCGCCCGGTGATTGAGCCAGACAGTTCACGACCCGTGACTCATGGGGGGATGAGGAGTGGGGGTGCGATGCGACCGGCAAGGCCGCAGGTCCGTTGGCGTCCCAACGTTCTACTACGGCACTGCTGGGTCGGCAGTGCACTACTACATGTGTTGCCTTGCCGGAAAAGATACGCCAGGGCTCTGTTATGTCTTTTTCTTGCTCAGTCTGGGATAGAAAGCAGTTTGTGATGTGGTGCAGAAAGTTTATGATGACAAACCGCAGTGGCTGGGAGAACGGTCAGCTGGTGTGGGTAGTGGACACAGCCACATCACACGGCACTGACTTCTAAACTGTTTGCTTTTTTAAATGGTTGGTTTGAAAAGGATCTGAGTCAGGGGCTGATCTTTCCTAGGTGGTCACTGCTCATGCGGTCCGTGTGGCTGTCACTGGCAACCTGAGCGCCAACATCACCAGATTTCTGCCCATCCATTGCATCTACCAGCTTCTCAGGAGCCGATCTTTCACCAAGTACAAAGTCTCCATCAAGGTGGGCTGCTGCAGAACATTTGGATGAAAGGAAGAAGAAGAGTTTGGATTTATAACCCCCCCCCCTTTTTCTCCTGTAAGGAGACTCAAAGGGGCTTACAAACTCCGGCTCTACACATGCTCCGAATGGTTGATTATGATTGGCTGGCCAAAAACGCACCGTGATTGGTTAAAGGGAAACTAAGCCCTGATTGGGCAGAGACAGGAATGACGTGATTGGCTGGAGGGGCGAGTCGAGTGCAACAGACAGTCTGCACAAGCATGAGCTTGACACGAGTTCACCAAAAAGTACTCCCTCCGAGCAAGGATCGAGAAGATCCAGCTCAGGCGGTTTGAAGGAGAGTTGGACTTGTGTCGAAATCTGCAGCTGTGCAGACTACCCGAGCCGAACACAAGTCGAGCCCTGCTGGTAATGTACTGTGCGGAATCACTCTAGGACAGTGGTGGCGAACCTATGGCACAGGTGCCAGAGGTGGCACTCAGAGCCCTCTCTGTGGTCACGCGCAGAGTCATCCCCACCCCCCTTCTCACACATCTAGGCTGGCCTGGGCCACTGGGCTCGATTATTAGCATTGAACTTAAGACCTAGTTTTGGGGAAGCAGTGTAGGTAACCCTGTTAAGCGCTGTTAAACCCCACTGATTTTCATGCGAAGAACTAAAACGCAATCCTTTACCAGGGTGTAAGCTCAGTTGCTGGCAATGGGGCTTGCTTCTGAGTAAACCCTCCTAGGGTCATGATTCACCTGTTGGAAGAGTTGCACAGTTGCTTCAAAGCAAAGCCACTGACTACCACCAAGCTTACTCCCAAGTAACACACGCCTCCGAGCCAACCGTTTTTCCTAAACTAAAACCTCAGTATTCAGTGTTGGCACTTTGTGATAAATATGTGGGTTTTGGGTTGCAATTTGGGCACTCAATCTCGAAAAGGTTCGCCATCACTGCTCTAGGAGATAATTAAGGCTATGGCTGAGTTTTGACAGGTGTCCTGGCTGTGAAATTCTCTTCCACACTTCTGTACAAAACAGATATTATGTGGTATAAACACAGCAAACAAAACTGGCACTGAGCCTATTTGGGGTGTTCATAGGAACATATTTTGAAAGCATTGTCACAGATGAAGACAACACTTCGTAGTGTTTCTCAGCTTGTGAACATTGTCGCTTTCAATTCACTTTGCAGCTGGATTTGACTGTGTGGAATAGCAAAATCCACTTTCAAACAATTGTGAAAATGAACTGCAAGTGCATTATTCTGCATGGGCAGACGGGGCCTAAGAGTCCTCCCCTCCCCAAGATCCCCTCTCAAATCTTGATAAATTTCTCAGCCTGGTGTTAGCAGCCCCACCCGACAGAAAGGCTATGGCCTCTTCCAGGCAAATGTTCAGGCCCTATGGCTGACAATGAGCACATGCACTGATATCGTACCAACCACTGGGAGCAGCCAGTTTACATGTATACATATTATCCCAGTATCAGTATGGGTATGTAGGTAAGCATGCGCCTATTGCAGCTAGATCTAGTAGGCTAAGGCGTGTGTGTGTGTGTGTGTGTGTGTGTGTGTGTGTGTGTGTGTGTGTGTGTGTGTGTGTGTGTGTGTGTGTAATCCATATACATGTGTGTGTACACATGTATTCCCATTTCTTAACAGACAGGCAGGCAGGCAGGCAGGCAGGCAGGCAGGCAGGCAGATAGGCAGATAGATAGATAGATAGATAGATAGATAGATAGATAGATAGATAGATAGATAGATAGATAGATAGATAGATATTGAGTAACTTAACGCATGGTCTTCTTATTCTGTTATTCTAGTGGGAAGCCTTTATTTAAGCTAAATACAATTTGCGAAATCTGGTCAGACTGGCCTGCAAATAAGCTGAATTATGAATCTTGCAAATGGAAGGGCCCAGACACCGTGGTTGGTCTGTGCTTATGGCATCAGTCGGACTTAATCTGGAGGAAAAAACCTATGATGACATCAGACCATTAAAAAGTGTAGGAAACCGTGATTTAAATCAAGTCTTACTGACAAGTGATTTAAATCATGATTTGAATGTATTTGATTTGTAGTGGTTAAGAGCAGGTGCACTCTAATCTGGAGAACCAGATTTGATTCCCTGCTCTGCCACTTGAGCTGTGGAAGCTTATCTGGTGAACCAGATTAGCCTGCACATTCCAACACATGCCAGCTGAATGACCTTGGGCTAGTCACAGTTTTTCAGAGCTCTCTCAGCCCCACCCAACTCACAGAGTGTTTGTGGTGAGGGGGGAAGGGAAAGGAGCTTGTAAGCCACCTTGAGTCTCCTTACAGGAGAGAAAGGGGGGATATAAATCCAAACTCTTCTTCTTCTACAACTCAAGAAGGGGTGCTGCATATTTCTGGCTCTTCCCCTCACTAGATGTCCCAGCACAAGGTTTACTCCATGTTATACAAAGCTCAGTTGCTTTGCTAAACTGTTTACAGGCTGTTCCTCCAGCTGTGTCTGAAACTCTGTTGTGCATCACCAATATATGGGATGCTGGAGGATAGAGTAGAGGAACACACCTGGGTGCATATGGTGAGGCTCCACCAAGCCGTGGCAGAGTTGGTGGGAGGATTTGTATCCAAACAGGAGGATCTGTATCCAAAAGAGCAGGAATATTCATTGTTGACTGACACAGGCCTCCAAATTTCTATCTGAATCTCAGCAAGTGTCTGCTTTCTCGTGTTGCAGGACATATCACCACCTTTGAAGGACTCATTCCCCAGATGCCACAGTTTGCCAGACACAGCGCTTTCTTGGCAACAATGCCTATCTAGCAGCTGTAGCCTTAATTGAGCAAGAACGCAAAGGGAACTGGGAGGAACCATATTTTCTTCTGCTGATTGAAACTCACACTTTGTTGAAAGAGCTTGGTATGAAAGCATTTGTAGTTCTGAATTAGATGTGCTTTCTTTTTTCCTGAAACAGCAATTTCCCTCTGCTTGGTCTTTAGGAATCAGGTTTGGATAAAAGTCAGCCCAAATGAACAGGTCTTCCAGCCAAGCACTGGGCAAGAAGCCAGACAAAGGAAGTTCAGTAACTGCCTGATCAGTCCCAGGAAACCACTTTTTGCATCTCTTTATTATACAGATGGACTTGGTGTGGTCAGGAAAGCGTGCTAGCACTCCAGGCCTCTGCACGTTTAATTGGAAGTAAATCCACCAAATTCAATGGAACATATTCTCATGTAAGCATGCATTAAGTTGCAGCTGGTCACAAAGTAATGGCCCAAATAATTACAATTCCATTTCAATACTGTCATGGACAGTTGGTGGGAATTACTTTCTAGGAATAGATTCAAATGGCTGTTTGACAGCAAAAGGCCCTTAAGACCTGTTGCTGCTGTCAAGATTGACCAGATGAATACATGGCTTTCCCAGAGATTAAACTCTGGGTTTCTTATCAGGGTAAGGGCAAAAAATTAGCTTGGCATCTATTTGAGCAGAGGCATTCCTCCCATTGGGCAAAGTGGGCAGCTGCCCAGGGTGGGCAACAAAATTGCAGGTTCGTTTGTGGGGGATTTTGTATTTTCAGTGTTTTTTCTGTTTTTGGCCTGCAGGGGGTGCAGATTTTAGGCTAGCAGCACCAAAAATTCAGCAATCTTTTAGGAGACTCTCCTGATGATATGACCTAGGTTTGGTGAGGTTTGGCTTAGGGATTCCAAAGTTATGGACTCCCAAATGGAGTGCCCCATCCCCCATTGTTTCCAATGGGAGCTAATAGGAGATGGGGGCTACACCTTTGAGGGTCCATAACTTTGGACCCCCTGAACCAAACTTCACCAAACCTTGGTGGTATTATCAGTAGGGTCTCATGAAGATACTCTGAAATTTTGGTGCAGCTATCTTAATAATTGCACCCCTGACAACAGGCACCCCCTAAATTTTCCCAGATTCTCTTTTTAAATCCTTCCTGCCAATGCTTGTTTTCTTTCTTTTTTATTCTCTCAATGCCTAACAAAGGTTGTTGTTGTTGTTGTTGTTATTAAATCCAACCCCTTCGGCATGGATTTAAAGGGAGAATCTGAGGTCCCCAGTTTTAACATTGAAAGGGATGCTGTTTCAGGGTGAGGGAGAATCCACCCCAAAATAGAATCACTTTCAATGCTGTTTAAACTGGGGACCCCAGATTCTCCCCTTAAGGTGGATTTAAAAGGAGAATCTGGGCTCCCTAGTTTAAACACCATTGAAAATGATGCTGTTGGGGGTGGATTCCAGCATCACTTGTTTAAACTAGGGAGTATGAGATATTCAAATGGCAGTACGAGATATTCAAACTGTCCAAACTTAGTATTAAAGGCAGTAAGATATTCATAGCCTTCAGCAATCCGGACCCTATAATAAGCTTCTCGCAAGTCCAACTTGGTAAAAATCCGACCAGAACCTAAGGCATCTAATAAGTCCTTAATCAATGTCAAGGGGTATTTATTGGAGATCGATACAGCATTTAAACCCCTATAATCAGTGCATAGTCTTAGGGGGCCATCCTTTTTCTTAACGAATAACACCGGTGCCACGTAAGTACTTCTGGTCGCCTTCCGGATAAAACCTTGCGCCAAGTTTTTATCCAAAAACGCACGCAATTCAGCCTCTTCGGTAGGACTCATGCGATAAATCCGCCCCTTGGGAAGTTTGGCTCCCGGAATTAATTCAATTTTACAGTCAGTATCCCGGTGGGGTGGCAACCGATCGCACTCCTGTTCTTCAAACACCTTGGAAAGATCCCAATAATGCTTGGGCACCCCGGGCAACTCCGGATGGGAGGCAACTTCAGAAGCTACGGCAGGGATAGTCATTTCGGGCGGTTCCCCTTCATGCACATGGTCCCCGCAAGGCGGATCAGTAAAACGGACAATTCGGGGTACCCAGCGGATGGTAGGGTCGTGCATTTCCAACCAAGACATACCAAGGACTATTGGGTACCTTGCCACCGGGGCCAAGATAAAACTGCGGCATTCCCAATGCTCTGCACACCATAAGAGTACAGGTTCAGTTTTGAAACGAGCTGGCCCTCCCCCCCCCTAACGGACTACCATCCATTTGAGTGAACGGAATGGGTTTAGCTAAGGGGATCAGATCCAGTCCAAGCTCCTCTGCTATTTGCAGGCACATAAGGCAGTGGGAACAACTCAAGTCCACCAGGGCTCATGCTAGAATACGGGTGTTTTTTGCTGGATTGGTCAAGGTAGTCATTAAAGTAATGGGGGCGCCACCATCACTCACCGCATCTTTTGGAGGCTCAGAGGTTTCAGGAACTGCCGTAGAGAGTCCAACTTCGGCTGGGTCTTCCCCCTCCTCAGGGAAATCTAATTCCTCTGCAGTCAGTGCTTTGGAAGCGCCTTGGGATGCCTTCGGAGTGGTTGAACGACGTGGTGGTTTGGCAGTTGCTTTTTTAGGCGGGGCCCCAGGCTTGGCTTTCTTTGGGCAGTTGGCAGCCATGTGTCCAGGTTCGCCACAATACAGGCAGAGACCCAATCGGTTGCATCTCTCAGAGGTGGTTTCTGAAGCGGTAGTAGATGGAGTCGTGGAGGTGGGTGCTTTTTTGGCTGACACCTACGTTTGCTTAGTTGGTTGGGGTTTGGTCACTGTCCCTTTAGAGCGATTGAGCCGGCTGGCGATGATACTTCCGACTTCAATCCACTCGGCTATGGTGCGGGGTTCGTTGTTCATGACAGCCCAACAACGAATCTCGGGGTCAACAGCTTCATAGAAGTATTCACATTTCATGCGATCTGGCCAGTCAGGGATTTTACTGGCCGCAGCTCAAAATTGTCGGGCGAAGTCGGCAAATGGTCTGTTGCCCTGCCGGATCGTCTTTAAGGTTTTCTTAGCCTTGTCAACAACATCTCTATCCTCGAAACGGAGACGCAGTCCTTGCAGTAATTCAGCCACCGAGTTCAGCTCCTCCGCGTCTAGTTCAAACAATTCCACAAACCATTCAACCGCTTCTCCATCCAATACTGAACCAATGTCTCGAACCTTTTCTCGTTCAGAGCGATACATATCATCATATTCTTGTATGTGGGCATCTAGTTGAAGGATAAAATAAGGTAGTTTGGACGCCATCCCATCAAAACAAGCCGGAATGCGAGGCCGGGGAAAGCCTTGACCTGGGGGTGCTGGGGGGATTGGGGCAGCTTGCTGCAACGGTATGGCTTGAGCGTAGCTCCGAGGCTGTGTTCTGGTGGGTCAGTCGCCCTTGGTTCACGGGCGAGCCTGACTTGCCGCGTTGTGCCAGCGGTCCGACCTCATGGTAGCCTGAACGGTGAGTTCCCATTGGAGGTCAGCAGCAGCTACTCGTTCCCGTGCTTCCATGTCGATCAGGTCTCTCTCTTTCTGGATTAGTTCAGCCGTTGCCTCTCTAGGGCCTCACGTTCACATTGGATTTGGATGCGTTCAGCATTTTGAGCGGCGGAACTTTCGGTTTGTTGCAGCTTCAAGGCCCGCAACTGTTGCACTTCCCGGAGCAGTTCTTGTTTGGACTGCTCTGCTGCCTGCAAAAGTTTGCGTTCCTGTTGCTCCCGATCCATTTGAAGTTGACAGTACAGCGCTTCCCTTTCTCTGTCAAATTCTTCTCTCAGTTGAAACCGTTGATGAACACGATCATCAATCAAGGCTTCACGAGCTTCCTGTGTCAGGATGTGGTGAGTGTGTAGTTCCTGTGTCAGGATGTGGAGAGTGTGCAGTAGGTGGCTGCCGGCTGCTTCTGACTTTCTGCCTGGTTTGGGGATTTTTGCTTTTAGGTTTATCTTCACTTGCCTGTGGGAAACTGTGCTTTGTTTATTATGTATTGCTTTAAGTGTTGGCTTTGTTTATTCTGGGTTGGCGGGAATATGATGTGCCACTGTGTAAAATCTACAACTGAAGGTCTGAGGCTCTTAGACCTCGCATTGCGTGTTTCTGACTATGATTGCCAGCACAATAAAGAGATGAAAAGTCGTCCTGTGAATGGTAGATAAGCCAATTTCCTCGGTCACCACTCTCATGACCGGTTTGTAATCCATGCGGCGGCGGGTGGTGAAATGCGTTTCCACCGGAACACGATCCATGGCAGCCCCACCACCAACATCATAGGAGTCACATTGCAATGGAATGCAACCTGTTGAGACAGCTCGGCGGGTCGCCCTCAAGGTAGCCTGTTCGACCTGCTCCTGCAACCCGAGGAAAGCAACACTCTGGCTGAGACGAGGTCGGGATAAGGCAACCAACGACAGAGGCTCTGCCTCTGGGTCCAAGTCCTGTTCAGACTCCTCTGGAACAGCTGGGTTGGGGGGAGAATAGACGGGACCCTCTTTGGGGGCCTCCATCCTAATCTCATATTCAGAGTTGAATGAACCCCTGAACCCCAGTTTATCAGGATCCGTGGAGGGGAGTCCACGGCGAGACATGAGGTAACTTTGTACAGCAGTCAAAAGTTTCACTGAAAAAGTGAGACCTCGCATAATGTAACGAACTAGCAAAGTCCAGGCCAAAGTAACCGTTCTCAGTTCTTTATTGTGCTGGCAATCATAGTCGAATACACGCAATGCGAGGTCTGAGAGCCTCAGACCTTTGATTTTAGATTTTACACAGTGGCACATCAGATTCCCGCCAACCCAGAATAAACAAAGCCAGTACTCAAAGCAATACAGAATAAACAAAGCATAGTTTCACACAGATAATCTACAAGCAAAAATCCCCATCCCAGGCAGAAAGCCAGAAGCAGCCGGCAGCCACCTCTCAAGGACAGAACACACACTCACCACATCCTGACACAGAGCCAGGATGAAGATGAGTTTGGCATGTAAACGGTGGGGAACCCTTGCTCAAAATGCGTTTTTCAGCGTGAATAACACGTGTTTTATTGACGGTGGGGATTTGGCCAGAGACGAATTGAAAAAGTTTTGTTTTAGGAGGGAGGGGTAGGTACACTCTTCATTTATAACTTTCTGATTAAGGTAGACCCTGATTGGTTAATGATCGATCACTTGATGTGGCCAGCCTAAACTATAAATTAGTTCTATCAGTGTTAGCATTTATTCTCTCTTCTACTTTGGCTTATGCTTTGCCATTTACTCTGCCTGAAGATCTTACTGGAACTTTGCACATGTACTGAATATAACTAGAAGAGGAAGAAGAAGAAGAGGAAGAGTTTGGATTTATATCCCCCCTTTCTCTCCTGTAGGAGATTCAAAGGGGCTGACAATCTCCTTGCCTTTCCCCCCTCACAACAAACACCCTGTGAGGTGGGTGGGGCTGAGAGAGCTCTGAAAAGCTGTGACTAGCCCAAGGTCACCCAGCTGGCATGTGTGGGAGTGTGCAGGCTAATCTGAATTCCCCAGATAAGCCTCCACAGTTCAAGCAGCAGAGCAGGGAATCAAACCCGATTCCTCCAGATTAGAGTACACCTGCTCTTAACCACTACGCCACTGCTGCTCCTAGTACTAGTACTTTTCTGCCTGCCAGTATCGCTTTCTGATATGTTGATTGCACCTTTTGTTTTTTTATTCATGTCGCTGAATTGCACCTTGATTATGTGTTCGCTGTTTTTTTAAAAACCTATGTTTTGCCTTTTTTTTTCTTTAATAAAATGTTTCAAATATATTTTGTGCCTGGAGATCTGGTTCAGAGCCTACAGCTTGGTGTTGCTACCACCCTAAAGGCCGGGTCAGGTTTTTGAAAGGCAGTCAGTCAGCAGGAGTGGAACATCCCCTGAGTAAAACTTCGCCAGAGTAAAACTTCGCCAGTGATTAGGACTGATCCCAAGACCTGTCTGATTCACAGAATGCTAAATTGATATCAAAGACGGAGCCTGTGATGGATAACATGTGTACACCTCAGTCAAGATATCCATAAGACACCATTCCTTGTTCTAGAGTTCCAGAGGGGAAGTCCCGCAGCATGCTGCTTACGCGAAGAAAGACCTGAGATTGATATCTGTGAATCATGTCTGATAGACACAGAAGAGAACACAGAATGACCCTTCTACTGAATCGTTCAGGAAAGGGGGGAAAAGGGCCCATCAACAAGAGTTCTGATTGTCGAATTGTCTTCATTGCCAGAGGTGGTTTACAGACCTAAGTGCTGAGTGGTGGATGTGGGAGGATGATTTCTCTCTATGATGAACTGCTGAATTCAGCAGAAGTTAGAAAGAATATCAGTACAGTGGAACCTCGGTTTTCATTGCCTTCGGTTTTCATTGATTTGCAGTAAGATGCAGGGGTTTGTGGAGAAAAATCACCCGGTCAAAGCTGTTGCAGGCTGTGTCTGCAACTTGTTTAATGACGATGTCTTGCCCCATTTCAGACAAATCGTAAAGAGGCATCAGAAACAGACCTCTTTGGACAGCTTTCTGGTGTGACATTGGTCCACTGGCTCTGAAGCTGGTCCTATGTTATTGTTTGTTACTGTTTTCAGCATTAAACACTATGTTTATTCACCAGAAAATGTGTTTTTGTTATGTTTTTTGGAGTGCCTAGAGCGGATTAATTGGATTTACATTGATTCCTATGGAAAAGTTTTCCTCGGTTTTCATCGGTTTCGGTTTTCATTGGTTCTTTTTGGACGGATTACCAACGAAAACCGAGGTTCCACTGTACTTTGCAGCTGGATTTTACTGTGCAGAATAGCAAAATCCACTTGCAAACAATTGTGAAAGTGGATTGAAAGTGCATTATTCTGCATGTGCAGAAGGGGCCTAAGACTTTATACACCAAGGCAGTGGTGGGATTCAGCAGGTTTGCACCACTTCAGCAGAACCGGTTGTTAAAAATGGTGCTTGTAAACAACCAGTTGTTAAATTATTTGAATCCCACCACCAGAACCAGCTGTTAAATTTTTTGAATTTCACCCCTGCACCAAGGTCTTTCCTCTCCCCCAAACCTTGCCTTTCCCAGGTTTCTCCTCCAGCAATTTCTAAACCGAGAGCTTCCCCCCCCCCGCCCCCCATGTTACAGTGTAATCTTAAACAGCTATGCACTTCCAGACCCAACCACTTCAGTGAACTGAGAAGGATGTAACTCTGCTTAGGCCCCTTCCACACATGCAGAATAATCCACTTTCAAGTTTGCAAGTGGATTTTGCTATTCCACACAGATATAAAGTACACTGGAATTGGATTGAAAGTGCATTATTCTGCATGTGCAGAAGGGGCCGTAGAATTGCACTGTGAATGCAAAACCAAAGAAATTGTCTTTCATTATGTAAATTGCAAATGGACATTGACAGTGCTATATAAATAAAATATATAATTTTAATGACACAGTAACACCATCAATACTGCCTTAAAAACCAGCCGATTCATTGTGGAGTAAATAAACAGGAGACCAGTGGCAGTTAAAGATTAACTTTAAAAAATTCTTCTAGCTGTTGTGGACTGGAGCTCACTTCTTCAGAAGTAATGACAGCTCCTTGTTAGGCAGAATATTTGCATCGGAGGCATGCAAAAGGTAAGGGACTATAAAGAAAACAGAATAAAAGCATAAATAAAAGCAGAATACAAACTTTGAAAACTGTAAAAAGGGGATACACACAGTGGTGGGATTAAAATAATTTAACAACCGGTTCCGGTGGTGGAAACTCAAATAATTTAACAACTGATTGTTTACAAGCACCATTTTGACAACCAGTTCTGCCGAAGTGGTGCGAACCTACAGGATCCCACCACTGGATATACATAATAAGCAATGAACTTGGTTAATTGAAGGCTATAGCTACCAAATCATTATTGCAAAGTACTTCCAAGTGCTGCTATACAGAACTTGGCCACATTGTATGTTATGTGAGGGTTAGTATCTGTAAGCAGCAGGGAAATATAAAATTGTTCCATGTGACCTGAGAATATATGTAGCAGCGGCAAAATAAAACTAATATGTGTATTTTTACATGCGACAGTTTAGATACACAGCCTATAATTTTGGAAATCAAGTTAGGGAGATAAGTGTGGGTTTCATTTTTACTTTTTTAAGATATGGAGAAATTAATTAGAAAAAAATATAGAATTTAAGCTTTTTTGTCTTGATGTAAACTTAAAAGGTAATACAATTATAGATAAGTGTAGCAATAGGATATGGGTGGGAAGTCAATGCAGTTTTATGCAATTATTTTGCAGTGTACCCTCTGTTGCATATGTAGTTTAGAGCAACTGGTTTACTTTTGATCTCCCCTTGTGTTAGATGTTGTAGTGTTATAAAAACTAATAAAAATTAATTATAAAAAAGTATACTTTTATAATACTGACAGTGGAGAGGCACGTCTTATTGTTTCCATGGGACTCCTTTTTCTGTTCCTTAAGGGAGCAAAGGACCCTGCCTCCTCAGTCTACCTTCTTAACAGTGCAATCCTAAAGAGAGGTACTTCAGTCTAAGCCCATTGAAATGAACAGAATTAATTTAAATTTCCTTTTATTGCAAAAATGATGTTATTGGGTATCTTTCTGGAAAACCTTCCTAAGAAGCTGAATGAATTATCCTGGCACCTGTTAACTGCAGCAAGAGTAACAATTGCAACCTGTTGGAAATCTGACGAAGATCCTACAATAGATTGATGGGAAGATAAAATCAGAGAATACGTTATTATGGTTAAATTAACCAATCATGTAAACAGACGACGAAACATGAATTTGATGAGAAATGGGAACTTTTTCTTTTTCTATGAAGCTGAATCAATCATGTAAAAAACAAAAAATAACTTGAGGATTAATAAGGTATGAGTGTCTAACTAGTAAGGATGTTTCAGAGTTGATGGATAAATGTCAGTGATTCAAAGATTCCATGATGGTTCCTCTAATAATATTCAATGTCACATCGGGAATCCGTTATGTAATGCTTAACGAATACAGTTTTGGGTAGATGTCTTCTTTGTTTAGTTCCTATCTAGTTAATAGTATTTTTTCCTAATTATTTTCTGTTAAATATATTCTGAACATAATTAGTAATTAATTATTATGAATAATTAAAAAAACGAATGGACTTAGATTTAGGATGGTAGTGTAAGAGAGAAAGTGGCTGGATCCTGCTAGGATGCGAAGTAACGAGGACTGGTGCCAGCCTCTAATCAGGCGTGATGGCGGGCAAAGACACTTTGGACTCTTCTTTGGTCCTTTTGGGAATACAAGCAGAAAGGAGGAGAGAGGCGGTGACGTTTTCCTAGAGTAACCCTCCCCAAGCTCCTGCCCCTTGACCCGGAAGTGCAAGGCAGAGAAAAGTGTGACACATGGGCGGACCGGAAGGCGGAAGTGGAAGCTTAGAAGCAGGCAGAGCAGGGCGGGGCGGGGGCAGTGGGAGGGAGGAGCAGCGCCCCCTCTCGTTGCCAGGGCAACGGGACCAGGTGAGTTCCCCTTTCGCCTCCCATCCAGCATCTCCCTTCCCTTGGACCGGGGACCGCGTTTTTCCGTTCCCCTTTCCCAGCATGAAAGGGCTGCTACTCGCCTCTCTTCAGTCCTCTGTGTGGGTTGGAGGGGGGTATTATTGGGGGGGGGGAGGTATTATGGGGAGGGGGGAGGATCCTACCCTGATGTGTCCAGAGAGATACACAATCCCAGCTAGCCACGAGGATGTGTGCTTGTGCAGGCTGGCCTGTGCAGTCGAGTTCTGAAGCCTGTTTTGGTTGTTTTGCAGGTAACAGGATCGATGATGGCTGTAACTTAATCCTGGTCAAGGCTGGAGTAATTCTGGAGCTGTAGCACCATGGAGAAGCCCACGTTTGTTGAAGGCTGTGAATCCAAACCAGACCAACGTAGCTTGGCCAGGACTGTTCCTAGCATTTGTTGTGCGACTGAGAAGTGCTTGCTGTTGAGGGATGGTGCAGGAAACGGCATACCCGCTGGTGCCTAGAACTCTGAAGGGTGCTGTAGTTCCAAAGTCTGGTCCAGGAGAGAGATGCCAGCTTTGGAAGTGATGGGAACTTGTGAGGTGGCTCCTAAAATGGCCATGAGTTCAAGCGGGGAGGGAAATAAGGAAACCGAAACTTCCTGGAAAGGAAGCAACGAGCAAGATAATAGTGGCTTGCACTTTGCTGGCTACAGTGTCTGTAGTGACGAAACTGGCTCTTGTAACTGTCTGGGAGATACCTCTGACCTGTCCGGAACTTATTCAGAGAAGGGGAATCATTTGTGTGGCATTAATTGCCAACATTGGGATTCAGACTCCAAGGAGAAGGATGCATCAAAGTTACTGCAGGGTGAGGAGGAAGATGTCAAAGATGACATGGTGTCAAAGGCCAAGGAGGAACTTCCTGACTGTACTAGGGCTTCTGGTGGAAGGAAGATTGCTCGGCAGCAAAGACACCGTTCTGCAGCAAAAGACAAGGGGGAAGGGCAGTTATCTGGAGGGAAACAGAAGCAAAGTAGAAAGAGGAGTGATGGGGGGAGGTACCGTGTCCGAGCTGAGCTGCTCAGGCACCTGGAAGGGTTGGCCTCTTTCTGCATCTTGTGCTTCAAATTGTTCATCCGCCTGATTGTGCAGGTCACCCACAGGTGTGGTGAGGGTGTGGAGGCTGGCGGAAGGTTCCTCTACTCTTGTTGTTCCTTCAGTCAACGTGACATCGACACCATCCAAACCGGCATGCAGATTTGGATCCAGCAGGCTAAGCTGGGTTTTAGGAAACTAATGCGACAGCTGGGCTCTTGGGCAAGCCTGACTTACCACCTGCTCAAGATGCTCTGTGCTGTATTTTTTCTGGTGCTCATGCTTATCTTTGGTAGCCTGAGACTCTGCTGGCAGGTCTCAAAGTCAGCTCTGCTTCGTGTCTTGGGGAGATTGGCTCACACCCGCCAGGGGGCCTGGCTTCTCTCGACTCTCGACGTGCCCAAAGTTTGGGCTTTCTTCAGACAGAGCAGGAGTTGCACGTGGGTGGCAAGTCTGTGGCATAAGTGTCATGACTTCCTTCAAATGCCCAAAGGACTAAGGACCAACCAGCCAGGTGATGCTACTTTTGGTGGGTCTCCTGGTGAATCTGGGCAATATCAGCCTGGAGAAGCGGTGGCACATTTGCTAGCTATGGCACACACCCCTGAAGAAGAGCTCAACCCCTTCCAGGTGTTAGGTGTGGAAGCAACGGCATCGGACGCGGAGCTGAAGAGAGCTTATCGGCAATTGGCTGTACTGGTGAGCATATCTTTTGAGCTGGAGAAGGCTGATGTGAGTCTGAGGTGGGAATGGTGAAGGGCTAAGAGACAGAGGCCCCTTCCACACATGCAGAATAATGCACTTTCAGTCCACTTTCACAATTGTTTGCAAGTGGATTTTGCTATTCTGCACAGTTGCAAGGAGCATTGAAAGTGGATTGAAAGTGCATCATTCTGCCCGTGCAAAAGGGCCCTCAGTCTGGGAGAGACGCTCTCATCGTTTTCTGTTGCCTCATGCTAGAAAATGTTTGCAGCTCACAAACATAACCCTGCTCCTTATGTGGATTTACAAATGTACTTGTTACATCCTCTAGGCATATAGGAGAGCGTCCTCAAGTCTGGTTGGTATGGTCATTTGTTTACCACCAAGGAGAGAATCCAAGTTGGGTTCTCTAGACAACTGTCAGTGATTCCCAATTTGTAGGTTTAGCAATCTGTGTCATCTTTTTTCATTTTATGCACAACCTCCCCCTATACTGATCCTATGACTACTGGGCTGTTTTGAGAGGGGAGCATCAGGCCAGAATTCTCACTGTCAACAGTTGGGTCACCCAAGCCATTATCCAGGGGTAGGGAACCTGCGGCTCTCCAGATGTTCAGGAACTACAATTCCCATCAGCCCCTACCAGCATGGCCAATTGGCCATGCTGACAGAGGCTGATGGGAATTGTAGTTCCTGAACATCTGGAGAGCCGCAGGTTCCCTACCCCTGCATTATACTGAGTAAATTGTTGACTGTGTGTATATATCTCATCTTGGGAACTGTGTCCTGGGGACCAAGAGCTACCCAAAAATAAGACAGGGTCTTATATTAATTTTTGCTCCACAAGATGCATTAGGGCTTATTTTCAGCCCCCCCCCCCCCCCCCCCCCCGACCAGATCAGCTGCACCGAGGAATCTGTAACTAGGGCTTATTTTTGGAGTAGGGCTTATATTTCAGGCATCCTTCAAAAATCCCAAAAAATCATGCCAGGGCTTATTTTCAGGGAAACAGGGTACATATTAGGTTCTCAGCCTCACAGTTAAGGTCTAGGACAGGGGTAGGGAACCTGCGGCTCTCCAGATGTTCAGGAACTACAATTCCCATCAGCCCCAGTCAGCATGGCCAATTTATAACAATCAATTAACCAATTGGCCATGCTGGCAGGGGCTGATGGGAATTGTAGTTCCTGAACATCTGGAGAGCTGCAGGTTCCCTACCCCTGGTCTAGGACTACCAGACTCCAGCATTGTCTTCAATAGCTGCTAAGTGGCAAATCTTTCTCTCCCTACCGCTGCCTATCAAAAAGTGATGGGCTAATGAACTGCGGTAGTACTGTGTCAGACGAGGACATGTAGGAAGTGCTTGTCACCTCAGTTTAAAGAGCACCTAAACGTTGTCTTGACTGAGATCTGATAACCCCTTCAGCTACCTAAAACTAGCTAATCATTCTCGTGGGTAGGCCGGCTCTTTTCCTTCCTTCTCTTTTCCTTCCCTCACATCTCTTTTCCTTCCTTCTTACGTTGCATTTTGTGGAGAGAGAAACCATGCTGGAGGAAGCATTCCCTTCCTTTCTGAACTCCTTTTAAAAACGCTGGTATTTTGAAGCCCCATCTAAAATCTCAGTCTAACCACTGTTGTCAACAAACCTCTCTTTCAGCTACCTGACTGGTATGAAATATGTGGACAACAATTCTGGCTGGTGTTATGTGGAGTATTAGAATGATTGAGAGAGAATATGGATGATGTTCTTCTCCCAAGTGTTGAAAAAAAACTTATGTAGATCGAACTCTTACTACTAACACAATATAGGTATTCTGATTCCTTGTTGGTTTCGGGGATGGGGATATTGCACAGGTTCACCCAGACAAGAATAAGCATCCGCAGGCAGAGGAGGCATTCAAGGTGTTACGGGCCGCATGGGATATCGTCAGCAATCCTGAGAGGAGGAAGGAATATGAAATGTGAGTGATTTGAAATCCATTTGGTCACTCAGTGCTTCAGAATGAGAATCCTATGGGGGATGCTGTGGTGTCGTGGTTGGAGTGCTGGATTAGGTTCTGGGAGATCGGATCATGACTTTGTCGCAAACCTCACTGGAGAACCTTGGCCATGTCCATCTCTGATCTGGGTAGAATGAGTAGCCAGCTTACTGGGGGTAAAGTGTGGACTAGAGAAGGGAGTGGCAAACCACCCTGTCAATGTAGTCTGCCTCGTGAACGTCATGATGTGGTGTCACCATGGATCAGGAATGGAGCTGGTGCTTGCACAGTGGGCTACCTTGACCTTTTGCAAACATACCAGATGGGCAGACGTGAGGACTATTGGTTTGTGGATTGAGAAGAGGTATGCGGGGCAGTTCTCAAAATGGAGCCCCTTTCTATAATAGAGAGAAACTGGACATCAGCTTTCTAATACTGTATTGTCAAAAGCTTTCATGGCCGGAATCACTGGGGTGTTGTGGGGTTTCCGGGCTGTATGGCCGTGTTCCAGTAACATGTTCTCCTGACGCTTTGCCTGCATCTGTGGCTGGCATCTTCTGAGATCCTCCGAAGATGCCAGCCACAGATGCAGGTGAAACGTTAGGAACAAGATCTACCAGACCATAGCCACACAGCCCGGAAACCCCACAACACCCCAGCTTTCTAACACTTCCTCATAGATATCAGGACTATTGATTTGTGGATTGAGAAGAGGCAAGTTGTTCAGTTCTCAAAACAGACCCCCTTTCTTTAATAGAGAGAAACTGGACATCATCTTTCTAACACTTTCTCATAGGAACCACTCCATAATAGTCCCTGCTCATTCAAATGACTCTCTTATACTCATGTTTTGTTTGCCTTCTTGGGTCCCCATTGGAGACAAAGGTTGGGGGAGTACAAATGAAGTTTAAAAAAATGTGTGTAGGGGTTCTTTAATTCTTGCTTTTATCTATGCCACTTTTCTCATAGGTAATATGAAGGTCAAGGCAACTACTGAGAGCCAGCGTGGTGTAGTGGTTAAGAGCAGGTGCACTCTAATCTGGAGAACCAGGTTTGCTTCCTCTTCCACTTGAGCTGTGGAGGCTTATCTGGTGAACTAGATTAGCTTGTGCACTCCAACATATGCCAGCTGAGCGACCTTGGGCTAGTCAATTCTTCAGAGCTCTCTCAGCCCCACTCACCTCACAGGGAGTTTGTTGTGAGGGGGGAAGGGAAAGGAGTTTGTAAGCCCCTTTGAGACTCCTTACAAGAGAGAAAGGGGGGGAGGATATAAATCCAACTCTTCTTCTTCTACTGTGTAGTGAGCCCTTCAAAGAATATTATGGTTATGACTTTCCCTTGGAGATTGTGCTTTAGGAGTGTACCAAAATCTTGACAGGCAGAAGAAAAAATCCAATCCCCCCCACCCGCACCCCCAGCAATTAGGCAAAGGTGTTAAAACAGTAATGGGAAAGTACTGTGGCCAAACTGCTATTGGCCTCCAGGCCTTCTGGAATGAAGAACTAGAGGAGTTTCAGAGGACACAGCTTACCTAACTGGAATAAGGGCCAGGTAGCAGCTCCAGCTATTATGAAAAAGCATCAAAGTCTTAATAGCGCTACATTTGCTCGTTCGGGAACTGGGAGTGCTGTTAAGATATCCAAGCCACTTACCTGGCTAGGACTGTGGAGGGGGCGGCTAATGAGCAAGCCTAGTTGATTCACGAGCATTTCCTTGGCAGTTCATTGGCCCATTGTTGGTGGGTGCTGGAGGCTTGGTTCTGTTGGATAGAACTTGGGGTTTTGTAGCAGTGGGATGTAAATGAAAATCTGGGACCTTCTTTTCTTTGCTAGCAGAAACTGGACAAAGGAAAGCCTTTAGACATTTGTGGGTAAGATGGCTGTATACTTGTTCAATGCAAGACTGGAATAGCCAATCTATTTGGGTATATTTATCTTGCGTCCATTCTGCAGTGTCGTTACTTATCTGAGTAAATTCTGCCCCTTGGGTACACTGTGTTTTTTCATTTTTTCTATTTCAATTATATTTGTACCCCACCCTATCCCCGAAGGGCTCAGAGCCGCTAACAACAGGATAAACAATACATTTCAACAACATAACAGTGATAAACAGTAACAGCAATACAATACATAAGACTAAATAGAACCAATTTCAGATGGCAACTTGGCATTTCAGGCTATACAACTTCTAAGAACAAAAACATCAGTGTAGCAATACACAACAATCAAGCAGAAATACCCTGTTTCCCTGAATATAAGACATCCCCTGAAAATAAGACGTAATAGAGGTTTTGCTGACGTGCAAAACATAAGGCATCCCCGAAAAGTAAGACGTAGCAAAGTTTTTGTTTGGAAGCATGCCTGACGAACAGAACACAGAAAAATAAGACATCTCCTGAAAATAAGACATAGCGCATCTTTGGGAGCAAAAATTAATATAAGACACTGTCTTATTTTCGGGGAAACACGGTATATTGATACATTTCCAACGAAATGTTTCCAGTGCATCAATATATAAACTTCATGACAATACATAACCAGTAAACTATTTTAAACAAGGCAAAACAATAACAGTACAATATACAATATAAAACGTTACCAATAAACTAAAACTACCCTGTAAGACTAGGGCTCATTCCGCACATGCAGAATAATGCACTTTCAAACTGCTTTCAGTGCTCTTTGAAGCTGTGCGGAATAGCAAAATCCACTTGCAAACAGTTGTGAAAGTGGTTTGAAAATGCATTATTTTGCGTGTGTGGAAGGGGCCTAGACTACCCCTCAGTATAACTGCTGCAAGAATAACCTAGTAGAGCTACCTAGTTCCTACTCTACTCCTGAAAACATACAAGAGAAAACTACAATCCCTAGCTAAATATAAAAGAACTAATTAATTCGCTAATACAAACTAACAACTCCTGGTAGCCTATACACTTAAAAGTAAACTACACTTAGGCAGTGATGTAAAGGTTCACCACAGGGAAGCCACCATTTCTTCTGGCGTTCCTGCCGCCGAGCCTGTTATTTAGTCTGTTATTGGCAAGCTGTTGGGAATCACAGTCAGTATAGTGCCCCAAAAGCACTCCCCAACCACAAACAGTACAGGCCAGTTCAAAAACATCCACCTCTGCCACCATAGGAAATCCAAGCCCATCACTATGGGAAAACCTCTACCACCAGTTCTTCTTTGCTCAGCCCCTTACTCCTTGATGTGACAGGGTGCACCTCTCACCAACTTGCACCCGCTTGTACCATTTCAGTGGGGCTTGCTCTTGCCATTGCAGGGGGATCTCTTCCACCGACCCGCTGCCATTCAGCTCGCTAATACAGCTATCACCACCGACTCCTTGTATCCACCGCTGCCATAAAACGCCTGCCACTAGCTCCCCATTGTTCAGACCATTGGGGGGGGGGGGGGGCTGCCACCAGCTTCCCCCCAACCGGGCTCCCCACAGATCAAACATGGGGTCTGTAACTAGTCCTGGGCGTCAGCGGCTCTCGGCAGCAACACCGCGAGTCAGGAAAGCAACGGCTCAGCAACGCAGAGGTTGAAGATTTTCCACAGCTCAGCATACCAAACAAACCAACTCTACGTTCGCTGCAGGCACCACTGACTTCGTCACGAGCTCCATCACCAAGGTAGTTGCTAGAATTTACTAAAGTCTAAGTCCTTTTAATTAGCTAAGTTTAGAAAACTACCGGAGCCTCTCCTTAACAACCTGCTCTGGACGCTATCTTGACAATATATACCAGTGATGTCGAACCTTTTCGAGACCGAGTGCCCAAACTGCAACCCAAAACCCACTTATTTATCGTAAAGTGCCAACATGGCAATTTAACCTGAATACTGAGGTTTTAGTTTAGAAAAAAACGGTTGGCTCTAAGGCACGCGTTACTCAAGAGTAAGCTTGGTGAAGCAACCATGCAGCATTTCAAACGGGTGAATCAGGACCCTAGGAGGGTTTACTCAGAAGCAAGCCCCATTGCCAGCAACTGAGCGTACTCCCAGGTAAAGGATGGCGCTTTAGTTCTTCCCATGAAAATCAGTGGGTTTAACAGCACTTAACAGGGTTACCTACACCGCTTCCCCAAAACTAGGTCTTAGGTTTAATGCTAATAATCTCCCTGAAATAATTACACTATTATCACATGATGAATTCTGTGCATGCGTGCCCACAGAGAGGGCTCTGAGTGCTACCTCTGGCACCCGTGCCATAGGTTCGCTACCACAGATATATACTATTCTTCTATTCTGTGAAAGGGAAGTGTTCCTGCTTGTAAGGAACCCATAACACACCACTAGAATCCCCAGGACCAAAGTTAGCCCTGTTTACATTTTACAGTGAATTCATGTATGTCCTACATCTACGTGTGTATACCTGTTTGTAAGAAAGAGCTAACACGCATTCATTTCACAAATGAAACCAAGGACCAGAACTTGGATAAATGTGGGTTTCAATCAGAAGTTCCATTGTGCATGCATGGAACGTAACACAAGAATTAATCAGTGTATGTATAAAGAAACGTGAAATGTACACTGGACACTGGTTTATGTATTTAATAGATTTATAGGCTGTCCTTTCTAATTGGACCAACTCAGGGCTGCTCACAACAATCAAAACGGACAATGTGAAAATCAGCAATTTCAATACAAATATCTCAGCACCTCAATACTAACGATCATTGTAGTCAACCAGAGGGAAGAAATAAATTAATGCAGAGGTATAAAAACCCTAATAAAACCAAAGGGAGACGAGAGAGGGGAAGGGAAGGGAAAGGAGGAGGAAATACAAGAAAGGCCCCCCCAAGTTGTCCACCATTGCAGCCCTCACCCCTTGGCCTCTGCCTTGCCCCCTTCATCTTGCGAGTTGTATATATGTTTGCTATCACATGAAGAAGTGCGGCAACACATCTGGTTCACCAGATAAGCCTCTGCCACTCAAGTGGAGGAGTGGCGAATCAAACTCAGTTCTCCAGATTAGAATGCAGCTGCTCTTAACCACTACGTCACGCTGGCTCATCATTTAGCATATGATGCCCATTTTTCTTGCAACCTGAGGCAGTTATTTGGAAGCAAATCTCATTTTGATTTCATGTTCATGTGCAGTCTTTGCCTGGCTTTGCCCACTTCTCCTCTTTTACAGAAGAAAAGGAGAGGAAGAGTTTGGATTTATATCCCCCCTTTATCTCCTGTAAGGAGACTCAAAGGGGCCTACAAACTCCTTTCCCTTCCCCCCTCACAACAAACACCCTGTGAGGTGGGTGGGGCTGAGAGAGCTCAGAAGAACTGTGACTAGCCCAAGGTCACCCAGCTAGTGTGTGTAGGAGTGCACAGGCTAATTTGAATTCCCCAGATAAGCCTCCACAGCTCAAGTGGCAGAGCAGGGAATCAAACCCAGTTCCTCCAGATTAGAAGGCACCTGCTCTTAACCGCTACGCCGCTGCTGCTCGTTATTGCATCGTTATCGCTGGCTCACAGCTTCTCCCGTTTTCGTTTCAGCAAACGCATGGCAGAAACAGAGCTGACCAAATCAATGAACGAGTTCCTTTCCAAACTGCAGGACGACCTGAAAGAAGCCATGAACACCATGATGTGCAACAAATGCCAGGGGAAACACAAGTAGGTGGCCAGGAGCTACTAGTTCATCACTGGTCCTGCCATCCCATTTGACTGAGTACTATAAAAGCACACCCGATGTCTAGAATTTGCTGCGCATTGCTTCTGGAAAACCTCGCAGCGGAGAGGCTGCACGTATGTTGTTTTCAAGCCACTTATTCTTCTGAGGGTGGCACCAGAGCGCAAAAGACTTATCTCTTCCTTGACGGTGGATGGATGTGCCTTTCTGGGCTAGTTCAGAATGGCAGCCTGGAGCTTTGTCCTCAAAGTGTTCCGCCGAGAGCTTGGGATATTTTATGCAGTTCACTGCACGAAAAGGAGATCTGGTAAATGAGGCAAAATTGGTATCTAGAGAGCTGAGGCTTGCTTTTTAAAAAAAAAAAATTCTACAATATCATGATTCCATGGGTACCTGGGCAGGAACTGGTAAAGGCCCAGGCATTTGAAAGCACCTGGGAAACCTTAACAATGGTTTGATGGGAGTTTTTAGTCAGCGTAGCGACCCTCCCTTCTTCATGGCTTTCCAAGGCTCAAGTCTAAGTATTGTGACTTTGAATGAGTTGAACCCAGCTCACATGCTCTGCAGTCACACCAGTGGCGAAGCTACCAGGGGAAGGGGGGTGCACCGCGCACCGGGCGCATGGTTTTGGGTCACGTGGGGGGTGGAAAATTCCCCCAGACCTCTCCCCCTTCCCCCCGCAGCCCCCCTGCGGCGCTCCTCCCCTCCCCCCGCGGTGCCCCCCCACACTTACGTCACAAACCAAGCAGGCTGGAGAACAGACTTCAAAGGCCCTGGTGGGAACTACATTTCCCAGGGTCTCCTGGGAAATGTAGTTCCCACCTGGGCCTTTGAAGGCTGGAAGGGAACAGGCCTGTTCTCCAGCCTGCTTGGTTTCTAAAGTAAGTGTGTGTGGGGGTACCGCGGGGGGGGGGGTGCCGTGGGGGGCCCGAAAAGGCCAGAGTGCACACCGGGTGCACTCTGGCCCAGCTATGCCTGAGTCACACAGGGCCTGTGGAGAAACCGCCTTTTGAATAGCCACATGGGCCTGATTCTAGCCTAACTTATCACAGGGTTGCTGTGAGGATAAAAAGGAGTAGAAGAGAATAATGCAAGCTGCTTTGGTGCCCGCTCTGAAGAACAGTGGGGTATAAATGAAGTAAATAATATAATATAGCTGAAAACAGGAGGCAGATAAAAGGTAGGTTGGTGAATGGCTGAAAAGGAGAGAAAGAGGCAGGGGAAGGAGAGAAAACATGGAGGTGCCAGGAGGGGGAATAGAGGAACTAGAGATAGGGGAAGGGGGGGGGGGTTCCACAGGAAAGTGAGATAAGGGTTCCCTACTTAATGCAAGTGGGCCTTGCCCAATACCACACAACGGGGACATAGATTTCTTAGGTAGAGGCTGCTGAGGGTGGGGGAGGGAAAGCTGAATACAGATCGGCTGTTGGGTGGGAGTGAAGCAGGGAAAAGGGAGAGGCTATGGATGCTTTCAGGAAAGGGAAGGAGGAAATAGTGGGGGAAGGGGAAATGATATACTTCCCACTTGTTCCCAATTGCGTGTAAATAGTTTAAATATATAAACAAAACCACAATTTATTGTCAAAGGCTTTCACGGCCGGATTCAACTGGTTCTGGTGGGTTTTCCGGGCTGTGTGTCCGTGGTCTGGTGGATCTTGTTCCTAACGTTTCGCCTGCATCTGTGGCTGGCATCTTCAGAGGTGCATCGCAGAGAAAAAAGTCTTTTTCACGCTGTGTCTAGTGAGAAGGGAAAGTTTAGTGTGGTATATTGTCCAGGTCCCAGGATGAGGAACCAATCATTAAGTTTGGGTGGAACTTGCTATGCAAAGGTGTGGTTGAGTGCATTGTATTGCGGGTGGGGTTATCAGTCCATTTTTTAAATACTGGGAGCCAAGCTTTGCTAATTTTCAGAGTCTCTTCTTTCTTATTGAAGTTGTCTTGGTGTTTGTGAATTTCAATGGCCTCCCTGTGCAGTCTGACAGTGCAGAAGGTGAGTGTGTCACCACCAGACCACAGCCACACAGCCCAGAAAACCCACCAAAACCACAATTTATTTGACCACAGAATTTGGAGGGAGGGTGTAATTCATTCTTTGATTTAATCTACAGTTACTGTAAAAAAACAAGGAAACTTGCACAGGACAGGACAGAGTGAGGGTTCCAGATTCCGATATACATGCATGCTGCTGTTCTCTGGCATCAAATACATTTTTATCTTTCACTGCAGGAGGTTTGAGATGGACCGTGATCCATTGAATGCCCGATACTGCGCAGACTGTAGCAAGCTTCATGCAGCCGAGGAGGGTGACTTCTGGGCTGAATCTAGCATGCTAGGACTGAAGATCACATATTTTGCCATGATGGATGGAAAGGTTTATGACATCACAGGTAATGCCACCATGCCACTGAGCAAGGGAATTGGAAAAGTGGAATCAGGAAGTGCCTGAAAGTTAAATGGGATTTTAAGACTCCTTTTTGCAATAAATCTCATTACTTGCTATTTGGGAAACAGGTTCTCTTAAACTGGAGATGCAGAGGGTGGATCTGCAAGGTTCTCGCCTCTTGCTTTGGGTTGCTTATTCAGACTTCTTCCCTCTAGGACAGGGGTAGGGAACCTGCAGCTCTCCAGATGTTCAGGAACTACAATTCCCATCAGCCTCTGTCAGCATGGCCAATTGGCCAATTGGCCATGCTGGCGAAGAGCTGATGGGAATGGTAACCCTGTTTCTCTGAACATGCTGGGAGTCAAGAGGTTCCCTACCCTGCTGTTTGCTGAGTGGCAGTAGTGAAGTTGTTAAGAGCAGGTGTACTCTAATCTGGAGGAACCTGGTTTGATTCCCCGCTCTGCCACCTGAGTTGTGGAGGCTTATCTGGGGAATTCAGATTAGCCTGTACATTCCAATACACGCCAGCTGGGTGACCTTGGGCTAGTCACAGTTCTTCAGAGCTCTCTCAGCCCCACCTACCTCACAGGGTGTTTGTTGTGAGGGGGGGAAGGGAAAGCCCCTTTGAGTCTCCTTACAGGAGAGAAAGGGGGGATATATATCAGTCTTTTATTTCTCCTGGCCTGTCATGTCACTTCTGTTTTCATTCTCCTCCCTTGCCCAATGCCCACTAATCTTTCCTTCCCTCACCTACTCACCTCATCTATTCTTCTCTACCAGGCCTGCTTCCTTCCTTCCCCCCACCCCAACATACTTTCCTTCCCCCTCACCCCCTTGTTTTTGCAATGCTGTTGAGGTTTTTGTGGTTATCAAACACCCTTCTGGGTTGTTACAGCGGTGCAAAACGCTACTCGAAATTCTCCTTTTTTCCAGGGATATTTGCTCAGGCGCAGGGATATTTGCTCATGCGCAGATATCACAAAGAAAGGCCCCCACCTTTCTTTTCATAGAATCAATCAATGTTTATTAGCCACAGGCCATACACATATAAACAGATACTTCAACCATAGCCCCACTCCCAATCCTCACATTGTGAGGATTTTCTCAAGCTTTAGAGTGTAGACGCACCACAGTTCCAATAGTGTTAAACCACCAAAGCAAGTATCATATATCCACATGCAGCAGTATCCGATTGTGATTATAAAGGTTTTTTTCCCCACCTTTATTACAGCTTAGCTTGTATGTTTTGAACATCAGTTAAACGTTCTCTGATTTTCGCTGCTAAAAACATGAATATCGCTACTTTAAATGTAACCTCCGGATACACGTCCGCCATCAGAAAGCAAACTTTCTCTTCCTCACTACCTGTCAGGCCTGACAGGATATCATTGATATATTTGTTGTGGATAGCAGAGTGAAAAGGGCAATGAAGTGTGTAGTGTATTATGTCGTCACACTGATTTAAACTACATCTGCATACACGTAGCTCTTTTGGTGTTTTAGCATATCTCCCCAGTAATTGTTCTGATTTAAACGTCTGATATCTCAGGGAAGTGAATGATTTCCTTAGGTTTGCTTCCTTGAGATTTGTGAGATATTGTGCATAACATTTGTTCTTTTTGACGCAGGAGAACCATGGGGAGTATTTCTGAATGGAAGCAAGTTGTTTGTCTTGTAGAGCATCTCTACTATAGAGCCAGTCATAGAATCATAGAGTTGGAAGAGACCCCAAGGGCCATCAGGTCCAACTCCCTGCAATGCAGGAACACACTATCAAAGCACTCCT
Source organism: Sphaerodactylus townsendi (assembly GCF_021028975.2). Classification (NCBI taxonomy): domain Eukaryota; kingdom Metazoa; phylum Chordata; class Lepidosauria; order Squamata; family Sphaerodactylidae; genus Sphaerodactylus; species Sphaerodactylus townsendi. Next base: position 173,992,299 of record NC_059427.1, on the reverse strand, counting down.
GACAGTTGGCCATCCAACCTTTCTTTAAAAACCTCCAAAGAAGGAGATTCCACCACACTCTGAGGTAGTGCATTCCACTGTCGAACAGTCCTTACGGTCAGGAAGTATTTCCTGATATTTAGGTGGAATCTCTTTTCCTTCACCTGGAACCCATTATTCCTGGTCAACTTTTCATTATTTTTCTATAAACCTAGTGTTTTTCCTTGGATTATGAAAAATATGTACATGCTGAGATGTATGTGATACATTTTTTTATGTTTACTCCATAAATTGTGGAATTCCCTCACATTTGCCAAATAATGACCTATAAAATGGGACAATAACGGAAAGATTGCCATGAAAGAGAGACTTTAAGATATTGCCACTCCAAGTGCCATATTGATGGTAAAGATTTAGAGCAGGGATGATAAAGATTTAGGATGGTAAAGATTTAGAGCAGGGATCTGCAACCTGCAGCTCTCCAGATGTTCATGGACTCCAAATCCCATCAGCCCCTGCCAGCATGGGAATTGCAGTCCATGAACATCTGGAGAGCCACAGGTTGCAGACCCCTGCTTTAGAGGTTACATAGTATATGAGAACTCTGGTTTCAAGGATGATTTCTTAATTCAAATGTTCTTTATTGAGTTTTTAAAAAAGAAAAAAACATTAACTTTAACAAAAAATATGAAAACAACGATTTCTTTGAGAAGCAGGTACTTCTGACCACCTCAGAGTTGACTTGCTTCTTTTTTTTTTAATTCTCAGAATGGGCCGGCTGTCAGCGAGTGGCCATTTCCCCAGATACTCATCGGGTTCCATATCACATATCTTTTGGATCAAGGGGCTCCGGGGGACGCCAGAGGTTAGTGCTGAATAAATTCTGAGCAGAGGTGGGTTGTATTTATTTTTAGGCTCTGCGTCTCTCAGTCCAAAGATAAATGCACATTGACAGATATCCCCTCTAAATGGTGACACTCGTTCAACTCCATGCAGAGATCTGATCTTTCCATTAACATAAATGTGTGGGGATGGGTGGGGGGTCATTTTCATCATGGGAGCACTAACCACATACTAGACCTCTTGTATAGATGATGAGAGGAATTTACTAAGAGATGTAACCAGATGCACTATTTGCCTTGTCATACTTTTTGTGCTAAAATTAGCCACACATAGAAGAGCTCTTCATTATAAGGCTTTAACAGATGTAGCTCATGTGTGTTCAGTCCCCTTTGATGCTTTGATGCCACGAGTGAGAGGATTCCGACACTCAAATCCACATACATACAGCTTTTCCCACCTTCTTTATTGGACATTCAGAATTGGAGAATCTTCACATCAGCCACCAGGTACAAGAGCCAGGATTCCACATACTGTAGTTTGGTCAGTCACAGTTGTGTAGGACTCCATATAATCTACTTAGAATCTGATGGTTAGCTATGTTTCCTTTGCTACTATGCTGACTGTTTGATGCTCCTCAGGTGCCAAGGGACCAGTATTGTATCACCCAGCTCTGACAGCTACTCTCCATTCTGACTTTCATCCCAGTATCTTGAAATCACAGCATCTAGTTCTCAATGTGACTAAATCTGCGGATACTTAAATCCAAAGATTGCAAGACAAGACAGATCTTTCAATAAGACTGGGGAAAGCCCCAGGTTTACAGAAAAATCTGGATCTAAAAAAAATGCGGTGGGTATTGAGCCCTCTCCTCTCCCAAATAATAGGAACAATACCTGTAGCTGTAAGAAATAAATGCCCTCACGGTCTTTGCTAGGCAATTACAACAGCATTGCCAGTTGAAGCCTTTACTTCTGTTGCGATAAGGCAGGGAGGGGTGGCATGAAAGGGAGGGGAGGGAGTGGCATGCAAGGAGGGAAGGGAGGGGGTCCAGCAACTGGACATGGCCCACCCACCCTAGCAGAGGGAGGGGAGGGGAGGAGGGGTGGCATGCGAGGAAGGGGAGGGAGGGGTGACATGCAAGGGAGGGGAGGGCGGAGGAAGGGGACCCTGTCCAGAGCTTTTTTGGCCTTTGAGGAAGGACTCTTCGAGACCAGACCTTGCAGCAACCACTGGATGACTAGCTACCATGTGACTTGCATGACTCACTCAAGCCTGGCTGCTTGCTTCTATTCAGCAACAGCAATCCCTCAAAAGGGGTAATTAGCATCCCAGACTAGGATGTGGGAGACACTTCCACACATGCAGAATAACGCACTTTCAATCCACTCTCAATGTGCTTTGCGGCTGGATTTTACTGTGCGAAATAGCCAAATCCACTTGCAATCAATTGTGAAAATGTATTGTCGAAGGCTTTGAAGATCCTCTGAAGGATCCTCTGATCTTTGATCCTCTGAATATGCCAGCCACAGATCTGATCTTTGATCCTCTGAAGATGCCATCCACAGATGCAGGCGAAACGTCAGGAGAGAATGCTGCCAGAACACGGCCATACAGCCCGGAAACCACACAGCACCCAATTGTGAAAATGCACTGAAAGCGCATTATTCTGTACGTGCAAAAGTGCCGTGAGACTTGATCCCTCCACTGTGCCATAGCCTTGGGGTGATTTTGAGCCAGTCACACATATCGTCAGCCTAGGTCAGTGGTGGCGAACCTCTGGCACTCCAGATGTTATGGACTACAATTCCCATCAGCCCCTGCCAGCATGGCCAATTGGATACCAATTGGCCATGCTGGCAGGGGCTGATAAGAAACAGCAATCCACTGCTTTACCTCTGGATGCCAATCTGATTTCCATACCACCGGAGCTAGAACGATTATCTCCAGAGAATTGCGCCGTGAGGATAAAATGGAGGAAAGGAAATTGAGTAAGCTGTTTTGGTCCCCATTGGGGAGAAAGGCAGGAAGGAAATAAATATCAATATAGCCAACGATTGATTTATTGATTGAAACTATTGATACCCTGCCTTTCTATAGCTATATTCAAGGCAGCTTACAAAATGCAATAAAACACAATGTAATACAGTAACATATACAATAACACAATAAAAACCAATACAGTAAAAGGCAGATCGGTGGGTGGATGGGAAGGAGAGAAGTAAGCAGGGAAATGTGAAGAGAACATAGGGGTTGCCAGGAGGAGGGAAACTGGAAATAGTGAGGTGTCCTTCCCATACAATTAGAAATGGCAGGGGTCACTGTCCAACGTAGCCATACTCTTCCCTGGTGGAGACTGCCAGTAGGAGGAAAGTAGGGAAAGTTGAAGACAGGGCAACAGATAAAGGGAAGATGGCTGGCGGATTGGCAGGAGAGAAGGAACTGGGAAAAGGGAGAAACTGGGAAAGCTGCCAGTCAAGGGAAAGAGGAAATAGCGGGGGGGGGGGGTTAAATGAGATGTTCCTCATAAATCCTTGAAGGTTCCCCACTTGTACTGGTCTAAAAGTGTGTAACCCTGGAAAAGTATATCATGTTACTACACCTGTTGGTCTGAAGGATTATATAGTGTGTCTCAGGAAAAGACGTTAATAGGGTTATATATTCCATGGCCACAGAACTCAACATGCTGGACCTTCTTTGTTGTAGAATGCTCTGCCTGCGTCCTAGCATCTACCCAGCTCTGTTTCCTGCCATCTGTTTGAGAATAAAAATACATTTTGGCATCCAAAGTACCATGTTCAATAATGCACAAAACAATAGTTTTGACAAAGGCAGTACGTAAAAATGAACAATAATTCTCATATTAGGGACTATATGAGAGCCAGTGTAGTGTGGTGGTTAAGAGCAGGTGGATTCTAATCTGGAGAACCGGGTTTCATTCCCTACTCCTCCACCTGAGTGACAGAGGCTTATCTGGTGTGACTGTACTAACATCTTTTTCTGTGACAGAGTATGACTACTGTGGTTCAGTAGTTAGGAGCCAGATTATTTACTCAAAGACCTCATATTGTTTTTCCATGTGTTGATTAGCTACTACCATAGCAGAATGTTCCAAAGTCTAGTTTCCCAAGTACCACGGATCCATTATGTCCAACATCTTCATCAACTGCAATCAGTGGATAGATCTGATTGTATTATCTATCTGTATAAATAATGTGCCCTGTACCTACACAGGAAATGCTATTGCAAAAGTGAATTTAACCTCCAAAGAGAACAGACAGATGAACGGATGGGACGTGTGATTGGACGATTCGGTGGATGCTGCCACAGGAGGTGGATGGATGGCCAATGGGATGGATAGGATCGGAACAAGGGATATGGACAAGATGGATGGAGACGGTCGATTTATGGCTACCAATCTTGATTGTTTCCTTGATCTGAGATTGCAAATGCCTTAACAGACCAGGTGATGGGAACCTTGACCTCAAGGCCATTAGTTTACATCTATGTGAGCTCCAAGGGCACCCTGGTGGAGCCACTCGCAGTAGCGAGGATGGTCGATTCGATGGACTTGAATCTGATCCAGCTGGCTTATTCTTATGATTCTTATGTTCTTATGCACCATGCCTGCAGCTAGGAACTATAAAGAAGTGTAGCAAAACAAACCCAAAATTAAGCGAGAGCAGGGTCTGCAACCTGCGGCTCTCCAGATGTTCATGGATAATTAGCCCATGCTGGCAGGCTGATGGAATTAGTAGTCCATGAACATCTGGAGAGCCACAGGTTACTGGAATCTGAACTAGAAAGAAGAATCTGTCAATCGAAGCGCCAATACAGCCCACTGGAGAAATATATGCTTTGAACAGCTTGCTGTTCTCTAGATGTGTTATGGACAGCCTTAACATTTCCAGAAAATAAACAAAGTGAGCACAAGAAGAAGACGAAGAGTTGGATTTATATCCCCCCTTTCTCTCCTGTAGGAGACTCAAAGGGGCTGACAATCTCCTTTCCCTTCCCCCCTCACAACAAACACCCAGTGAGGTAGGTGGGGCTGAGAGAGCTCTGAAAAACTGTGACTAGCCCAAGGTCACCCAGCTGGCATGTGTTGGAGTGCACAGGCTAATCTGAATTCCTCAGATAAGCCTCCACAGCTCAAGCGGCAGAGCGGGGAATCAAACCCGATTCTCCAGATTAAAGTGCACCTGCTCTTACACCCCTATGCCACTTCTGCTCTCCCTAAGAAAGAAGTTTGAGTTGACCAGTGACCTCATTATCCTGTTTCTCAATTTGAGCACTGTGCATTCCTGCACTTGAAACAGTTTTGATTCACGTTAGCAAGAAGCTCATGCCTCGACCACTGCTAGTTGGATCCTTCACATGCTGTTCTTTATATGATGTGCTATACCTATTGAATTAATAGCTGAGTACAACTTGTTTTTTTACTATACAGTGGAACCTCGGTTTTCATTGCCTTCATCGATTTTTTCAATGAAAAATTGGTCTCAGTTTTCATCGATTTGTCTAGGTTTTCATCAGTTTGCAGTAAGGTGCGGGGGTTTGTGGAGAAAAATCACCCAGACAAAGCTGTGGCAGGCTGTTTCTGCAACTTGTTTAATGACAATGTCTTGCCCCATTTCAGACCAATCTTAAAGAGGCATCAGAAACAGACCTCTTTGGACAGCTTTCTGGTGCGACATTGGTCCACTGGCTCTGAAGCTGGTCCTAGTGTTATTGTTTGTTACTGTTTTCAGCATAAAACACTATGTTTATTCACCAAAAAATGTGTTTTTGGTATGCTTTTAGGAGTGCCTAGAATGGATTAATTGGATTCACGTTGATTCCTATGGAAAAGTTTGCCTCGGTTTTTATCGGTTTCGGTTTTCATCGATTCTTTTCGGACAGATTACCAACGAAAACCGAGGTTCCACTGTACTTTATAGCACCTAGCTGCGTGCAGGTGCATTGTTTGTTCCCTTTGGAGATTAAATTCACCTTTGCAATAGCATTTCCTGTTTGGGTTTAGGACACATTATTTACATGGTTGAAATTCACGCTTGAACACCCCTGCCCCGACACATACACACACACTTTTTGTGTGTGTGTCTGGTCTCACCTGTCCCTTCTTCCCTGTTTAGGGCTGCATCAGATGGCAATCCTGCTTCACCTGCGGAACTGCAGGATTTCTTCAACCGCATCTTTCAAGGAAATCCTGGACAGGTGCCGAACGGGAACCTTTTCAGCACTCCCCAGCCACCATCCTCGGGGGGTGTGCCAACACCGTCAAAAGTCGACAGCGCTTCCCAGAAGGGAGATTCAAAGCAAAGCGGCCGGAAGAAGTGCAGTCAGCCCTTTCAAAGGCTTTGAGGCATTACAGGTACGGGAAGTCTCCCAGGGCTGCATAGATGCGGGGCTTCTCATCAGGTAGCAAAAGGGCTGTTTCAGAGGGGGGGTAGGGAATGTGTTATTGTTAGTGTCAAAAATCCAGATGATTCAGGACCCTCTGGACTAATAATCCAGTAACTTCCAGCTGGAAAAAGACACTTCCTTCTCCACTGCAAATGTTGACACAGATCCCGTGATACCAAAGAACTCCAGTGGACGGCCTCCAGGAGGCGACATAACGAAGGTCTAGGATGGCCAGATGCAGATCAGTAGTGCGGTCATGGGATCTCTCTACGGTGACTTTCTCAATGGGATGCTTCCACAATTTCCCAGTTTCCCCTTCAGCAGGGGTGTGGCTCAAAACAGGAAGTATAACCCAGCTGTACAGCCTTTTCCTCTAGGATGGACTGGAGCGGCGTCCCCTTTTTGCTACATTTGTCCTCCAATCAAAGGCCCTCCTGTTACCTTGCAGCTAAAAGAAAAGCCAAGCCCTCCAAGCTGACCAGCTGCCCAGAGAAGAATTGGGTTTGACTTGGGGTCATTTTGTGATATGTCCATGCCTCATTGCTGCGCAAGATCAACAATAATCCTGTTATCTTACAGCAGGGGTCTTCAAACTATGGCCCCCCAGATGTTCATGAACTACAATTCCCATCAGCCCTGCCAGTTGGCCATGCTGGCAGGGGCTAATGGAAATTGTAGTCCACGAACATCTGGAGGGCCATAGTTTGCAGACCCCTGTCCTACAGTGAATGTTGGCAGTTCTTGCTAAAAAAAAGCAAAAGCAAAAGTTGATTGGTCACTGACCCAAGGACCCAGCAGGACCCCAAGTGTATTAAAATTAAGAGGCAGTGCACCTAGTTACTGGTTGTGGTGGGTTTTCCGGGCTGTGTGGCCCTGGTCTGGTAGATCTTGTTCCGAACGTTTCGCCTGCATCTGTGTGGCCGGCATCTTCAGAGGTGTATCGCTCTGCTCTGTGTAATATGCCAGCTTTGCGCTGTAGCCCTCTGGCTAAAATATGAACTTCCACAGCATAAACTTCTAACTGCTGAATCGACCATGTGAAAGCCTTCAATAATACATCCTAGTTACTGTTGTGCAAGGGCTGCGGAAACGCGGTGCAGGTGCTCAGTATTACGCCAAGCCGTTCCCCCGCCCTGCGTTGAATCCCAGATGCTCCCTGGTTCTGTGGTGAGGCTATTGAGAAGGCGTTTGTCACCTTCCTGAAGTTAAAGGGCAAAGGACCGCCTCTGGCTCTGCCAAGTGACTCTTTCTGAGAAATCAGTCCCAACTTCCTGGTTTTTCCCCCGAAGCACTTGATTTTCTCTTTCCCAGTCCTGGCAAGCATCTGATGTCTGCCTAGCCTGTTCCAGAACGATTTTATTTTTCATAGAGGCCAGATCAAACCAGTTGAGAAAACTGGCATTTTAGGCCCCATTGGTTAACACGGATGTCATCCAACCTGTTTTACTGAAGGCTAATTTTTTAAAAGAAGTTCATATTTGTATGTACATACATATATTTAATACCTTGTGTATTCCCCTTTCTATAAATATATATATATATATATATGCCTTGGAGATGTTTATTTGTGGACTCTTTCTTTCTTACCTGTTCCGTTCCTCATGTGGCAGGAAGGAGAAGATTAATTGAGCTCTGGAGTTAATAGATAGAGGGTGGAACTTATGGAATTAGGTGACGGTTAACCCTGCTTAGGCTAGTCACAGTTCTTCGGAGCTCTCTCAGCCCTATTCACCTCACAGGGTGTTTGTCGTGGGGGTGGAGGGGAAAGGAAAGGTGATTGTTAGCCCCTTTGAGTCTCCAAACTCTTCTTCTCCTTCTCTTCCCTATGCTTTTATTGGCTGTTTTAAACTGCAGTAGAGAAAAAGTCTACACAATGCTGGTGCGTTCCATTTTTTTGTGCTGGAGCTTAAAACATCCTGGAAAAGTCCTTCCCACCCCCCATTTTCTAGTGCTCCAGCCCAGCTCAAAGTTCCCTGCAGCTGCTTTTGGGGGCTGAATAAACACATCTGGAATTCAAGTGACAGAATGCTAGTGTCACCAATAGTTTGGTCCAGAGGCATTTCATAGCCCCCAGCCTCATACAGGCCAGTCTGACAGATACTACGGAAGATCTCTGTAAGAATCTGATTAAGTCCAGACAAATATTGGAGACAGTGGAAAACAAATCCTTTATTTGCAGGCTCAATAGACACAAACGGCAACAAGGAAAAACCTAAGGCGAAATACAATTACACTGGTATATATCAGTCATCCCCCTCCCGTCCATCTCACAAGGCCATTGCGTGTTCACAGAAACGGTTCTCATGAAACAGGTTCACAGACCAAGTCTGGGCTGCCATCCAAAGATGATTAGAACCGCAGCTGCAGAAAGTCTGAAGGTCAGACACATCAAACACTCAAGGCTTGACAATCTCTGAGTTGAACGATCTCTGAGTTCACAGCAGTGGCGTACCGCTAATGGGGACATGGGGTATCCCGGTGCCCAGCACCCCCCCCCCATGACAAAACAGCATGCACCCAGGGTCTGGGGAGGGCAGAAGCCGGCCTGCAGGGAGGTGGGGGGGCACCACGGTTGCCCACTGCCGCACCCCACCCCCGAGCCCCCTCTCCCCTGGCCTCCCTGCTGGCTCCCATAAATGGGGCGCAGGGAGCCGGGGGGGGGGCACAGGGAGGCAGTCATGCCCCCGGGCGCCATTGAGGCCCGGTACACCACTGGTTCACAGAGAAGGTTTGCCACACTAACTGCTTTGGCAGCATGGTTTGTATTCCTTTTCTTGCACAGAGCTTGATGGCAGCTAGATGGATCTATTGCTTGAAACGTCTGGATGCAAGACCTGTGGTTTCCAGAGCATATGTGTACCCAGCTGACCTTCCTCTCCTTTAAGCTAATAATATTCTGAGCTTTTCTCTTGTTTTTCCGCTATTTGTTAGAAATTATTTTAGATCAATGCACAAGCCACAAATTACTTTGATCAGAGGTACGGGAAGCAACCAAGTCCAGAGATACTCTGAAGATCAGGCACTGCCTGAGTCTGTGAAAGGTTTCTCGTTACAGACTGGTTTCTCATGTTGCCGTTGGTTTCACCCACTTTCCGTGTTAATTCCAGTCTGCTCTGGACTGTCTTGGATTTTAAACAGAGAAATCCAAACTTAGATGGACATCCAATCCCCCTATTGCTGCTATACCCGGCGGCCTTAGTTTGCTGTCGTACACCAAAATCGGCATGAAGCGACTCCTAGCAACCTGCAACGAATACTGTACAACCAATGGCCTGACACTCAACTCTCAAAAATCGAAGGTTGTAGTGTTTTCAAAATCCTGGAAGCCATCTCGTTGGGTGCTAGGAAGATACGAATTGGAACAGGTCAAATGTTTTAAATATTTAGGAGTGCACCTCCATTATAGAGGGGGTTGGGCCAGCCACAGAGACCATGCTGTTACAAACTCCATGGTCAGTGTATCAGCAATCCTACGTTTTTTCCATAACAAGGGCCATCAATTTGTGCCTGCAGCATTAAAAGTCTTTAACACCAAGGTGGCCCAGCAACTATTATATGGAGTCCCCACTTTGGATAGGCTCCTGGTCCAACACAGCTGGCTGATACAATCTCGCTTCTTATTTAAACTTTGGGCATGCTACTCACTTTCGCGTGCCTTACGCCACCCTGTGCCTCTAAACCGCAGACGCTCCTCTTAGAGACAAAGGCATGGCACCCGCGCTCAAATATTAGCTCTGTTTCAACCCAGCGATGCAGCCTCCTTGTCAGATAAAGCCCTCAAGACTTCTTGTCACTTTCGAATGGTGGGGGGGCGTTATAGAAACCAAAAATCAACAAATTAGGCTACTCTTTGGATTATCTGGCCATGCTACCTTCTAAAGAGACTTTCCAGCTTCTGAGGAGAAGGTTGTTTTGACCAGGAACGTCAGACCCTATTCGAAAAGGCTTCCAGGACTTGCTCTCCCTTTAGCTCTAGGCATCACCTACACTACCGAGTAACAAGGGGCTTAAATACCTGCAGATAACCGTGCCCAGGCTCCGTGAGAGCAATGATGCTGGCCCGTTGCAATGCCCTTCCATCAGCCGTATCGACAGGGAGATACATTAAAACCCCTTACCACCTAAGGCTATGCATATGCAATGGGAACTGTGTAGACTCTATAGATCATATTCTACTTTATTGTCCACTTTACACAGGACCTAGAGTCAAACACCTGTCACCTCTGCTACTCAAAAAAGAGTATGCATCTGACTTGCAAAAGATCACCTTTCTGTTGGACAGCTCCAGTAGTGATGTAAACGATGCAGTCACCAAATTTTTGGACCTGTATATAAAACAACGCTTTAGGAGCAGATCCTGAACATCAGCCTTCTCTACCTGTCCATTTATTTTAGCTTCCCTCTATTGGGTTAAGTGGATCTATGTATATAATGTTGTAATGCCATTAAAGGTTCTTTGTTTGTTTGTTTGTTAAAACAGAGAAATCTGATCTGTTTCCGACATTCCAGTTTTGCAGAACTGTTACTTACCCCGTGTGATGGACTATAAAGAAACAATTACAGCGTACACCACCAAAAGTCCCCAGAAGATGGTGCTGTAAAACCTATGAACGGAAGCCGCACACTCAGGGGTATCCCTTATTTTCTATATCAAACCATTAGGCCTTGCAATAAGCCCTCCTGAGAGGAACGACTACATTTGAAAATACATGGTCAAATTGTGTTAATGCGCTTAACCAGCAGCGTATGTACTGCTTGACATCAGAGGCAATCTGATGTCAGTGATGTAGGAGGTTAAGAGCTCGTGCATCTAATCTGGAGGAACTGGGTTTGATTCTCCGCTCTGCCGCCTGAGCTGTGGAGGCTTATCTGGGGAATTCAGATTAGCCTGTACACTCCCACACACGCCAGCTGGGTGACCTTGGGCTAGTCACAGCTTTTCGGAGCTCTCACAGGCCCACCTACCTCAGAGGGTGTTTGTTGTGAGGGGGGAAGGGCAAGGAGATTGTAAGCCCCTTTGAGTCTCCTACAGTAGAGAAAGGGGGGGGTATAAATCCAAACTCTTCTTCTTCTTCTTCTTCTTGTGTACAATTTTGTCTAGAGAGTTGCTGACTCACGTTCAGGATTGACACCTTGGAATTCCTACAAAATGTTTTCCATCGTGGAAATGAGTTGTTACTCTCTACTGCTTTCAGTTGTGGCACAAGATGGGTAGGAAAGGCCAACAAACACTTTTCAGGTGATGGGTGGGTTGAGTTGCTCTGTGCTGTCAAGATGTGCGTGTCACCTTTTCCTAGCACCGTGGTGGCGAACCTTTGGCACTCCAGATGTTATGGACTACAATTCCCATCAGCCCCTTCCAGCATGGCCAGTTGGCCATGCTGGAGGGGGCTGATGAGAATTGTAGTCCATAACATCTGGAGTGCCAAAGGTTCGCCACCACTGTCTAGCAGCAGGCCGCTTGATGACAGCTGAAGTATTAGTGGCACACACATCCACACTGATTGTGAAACTTGCCACTTCAAGGACTTTCCAAAAGTCTTGTTTGAACACTTCCGTTTGTGTTTTAATAAGCACAGTCCTGAGAAGAAACAGCTCGGATGGAAGCTGTTCTTTTTCTCCCATAGTGTGTGTTCAGCTTATAGGCAATGCAGTCATTTTTCTGAAGCGGAGAAAGGATGAGTATCCCCAAATAGTTTTACAACAGAGCTCCATGGGCACAAATGTGTTATTTCAGTGCTGCTCTGAGAAATATTAGGTCCGTTTAAAAAGTACATTAAGAAAAACGTACTTGTTACTGGTTGTGGTGGATTTTCCAGACTGTGTGGCCGTGGTCTGGTAGATCTTGTTCCTAACGTTTCGCCTGCATCTGTGGCCGGCATCTTCAGAGGTGTATCACAGAGGGAAGTCTGTTCCGCACTGAGTTGCTGTATCGGCGTGTAACAGACTTCTCTCTGTGATACACCTCTGAAGATGCCAGCCACAGATAAGTTTTTTTTTTTTAAGTTTTGAGGAGACCATGGCTACAGGACACCTGCAGAGCACCGGTGCCCGACCCAAAGCTTCCCAAGTGGCACTTCACCGCCACGATTCGGATGAAACTGAATCTCCCCGAGGGGGTGCTCAAACCCTTTGGCCCGATGAAGAAGTGGATTGGGATCTGGGCGCTTCACACGCGGCATCGCTCCCCCCTGGGGCATTCGGGGATGACGAACCAGTGGAGCCAATGGATCCTCCGTGTGCAGGTCCTTCCCATGAGGAGGATGTTCCGGGATGGCCAGGGCCCCAAGATGACCCATAACTGCGTTCCCTGCAAGTGCAACAGGCAGCGTTAAACCGAGCCAGGCGTGAATGGCAAGCGGCCCGTGAAGCCTTGATTGACGAGCGTGTTCGCCAGCGGCTTCAGCTGAGAGAAGAGTATGACAAGGAACACAACAAAAAATTTTAAAAAGAGGAAAAGGAAAAGAAAGGGGAAGAGAGACAGCCTGAGATATAGGGTGTAAGTCTGTGGTCGGGAATCTTATTCTCCCCAGCAGGGTTATCAGCCCGCCCCCCCCCCCCCCCGCAATTGTTATGTCTTGCTGTTGTAAATAAGACAGTCTTGCGCGTGCGTGCGTGCGTGCGTGCGTGCGTGCGTGCGTGTGCGTGTGTGTGTGTGAAAGAAGGGGGAAATGGAACAGGCAAGTTCTTGTTTTCTGTTCTCCTTGTCTTTTCAAAAAAAAAGACCAATAAAGTCTTGCCTCTGGTGAAGCAGTCTCAGGCAGGCTAGCAAGCTGGAGGCCTGGCTTGGGGAGGCGTGGCCACGCCCTCAGGGGTGGGTGGGGGTGTGGCCATGCCCCCTGAGCACCCCCCAACCCACCCCATAAAAATCTATACCTACGTCCCTGACTTCAAAAGCAAAGACCAAAGTCCAAAACATACACAAGAACAGAAATGTACCAAATTATAAAATACTTATTTCATATAGACTTCCAGTTCCTTCTATTCCAAATATTAAACCTTAAGCCCTACCCATTTTCAGCACTTTGCCATTAGGCTTCAAAATGAAAAATCTTTACCGTTTCCTCTATTGGATCTTATTTTCATAATTCTTAATCTTCAAACCATTAGTCATCAATTTGGTTTTTTTCTGTTTTATCTAGATAGTCTGTCAAGAGTTTCCAATTGTCCATGAACTTAATTAAGTTCTTTATTTTAAGTACTGAAGTTAACTTGGCCATCTGGGCCTACTCTGGTGTTTTTCCCACTATTCTTCAATTGTAAGAATAGCTGGAATTTTCCATTTCTGCGCATATAATATTCTTGTCATTGATGTTACACACACACACACACACACACACACACACACACACACACACACACACACACACACACACACACACACACACACACACTCTAGCAGGATACCCGTGCTTCACTATGCATACTTCATCACAGCCTCTCTATGAATTTCGGGGTGACATTCAGCATACTTCTTTACAGCCTGTTTGTGAACTTTGGGGTGATATGCATCATATTTTCTCACAGCCTGTCTGTGGACTGACGGGTTGGTTTTCACATATTTTGCAGCAGCTTCCTGTAGTTGTCTTTTTCTAATGCAATCTGTAAATTGCTTTCTGTGTTTAATTCCTCTTCTCCCTTTAGCAGTTTCAGCAGAAGGAACAGGTTCGTATGCGTTGAGGAGGGCGCTATTAGAATGCAGTTGGCGTACCATTGGATCAATCGTGTGTTGTTTGGTGGGCATTAGCAGAACTTGTCAATGTGACAAATGGAGTTAGAGCTTCAAAGTGCCCTTCATTGAAATGTCCTGTGAAACAAAGCTGTATATATAAGCGCGAAATACCACTCACTGACTGACTGACTGGCTCATCAGAAGAACTCAAAAACCATTGAAAATACCATGTTGAAGGACATGAAACTCGTGGTTTTTAACTGTCACCCTTAAAATGTTCGTGCAGATTGCCAGAGTTGAACAGTAAATATCTAATAAGTCAAGTGGAAGTGAATATTTTGGAAAATCCTTTCTTAGCGAGCACCTGAAGCACATAACGAACCGGTGTGCCAAATTTCAACTTTGTAGGTTCAGTGGTTTTTGAGTTCTTTTGATGAGTCAGTCAGTGAGTGAGTGGTATTTCACGTTTATAGATATGGATAAATGTAAAAAGATCCAAGTTCTGTTTTTGGAGATCTGTCCTTATGTCCCAACCAGCCCCATCCAAAGGGAGGGGGTGGAATCTGCTGTTTGGAGTGGTGCGAGGCTGTGTCAGCGTGTGCCCTAGTGGAGGGGTATACCGGTTGTTAAATTATTTGAATTCCATCACTGGGTGCACCCACTGGTGGGTTGGCTCTGTGGCCCTCCATGGTGGTGGTAGGTAGAACTGAATGCCACACCAGCATCCCTGCATCATCAACTGTGGTAGCATAGTGGGGGTGGTCTGGTGTGGCCCAGAGAGGAGCCAATGCTAGTCAGCTTTCACCTAGTCAGCTATTGCCCCTATTGTGCCAGCGATCAGGGATCTACATTAAGCCCAATGGGGGCTTTCCAACTGCAGAGAGGTTTTTGTGTTTTTCTCCTCCCCATTTTGTCAGAAAGCCTCCTTGAAAATGGTGGGTCAGCTCAAGACGCAGCGCCGCTTCCTAGCTCCCAGCCTTTTTGATGGGGCTGAATGTTAGCTTACTAATGGAGCTACACTCATTCATTATGACAGGAGAGTTGGGGAGACAGATTCATATTACTGTAAAAGATGCTAGAAGCAGGTGGTACGTAGCAAACTCGCTACTAGCATCTACTACTACATTGAGCTTCTGTGTAGCATTGTGATGAACAGAGCTTGAAGTTGTGTTGTCGAAGGCTTTCACAGCTGGATTCAACTGGTTGCTGTGGGTTTTCCAGGCTGTGTGGCTGTGGTCTGGTAGATCTTGTTCGGTGTGTAACAGACTTCTCTCTGTGATACACCTCTGAAGATGCCAGCCACAGATGCAGGTGAAATGTTAGGAACAAGATCTACCAGACCACAGCCCCACAGCCCAGAAAACCCACCACAACCAGAGCTTGAAGTTGTTTTATCCTTTATAATTCCTGAACTGAATTAAGAATTCACAGAAAAAAACTGAGGAACTGAGAAGCTGTTGTTTGAGAATGGTGTTGAGGTTGGACGCAGAAGTGATCCAAGGAACAGAAGTGTGTGTTGCTTTAAAAAATAAAAAGCATGTGATGATGATATAACAAGTTTCCCATTGGAGCCTGGTTTGATCCATGGGAACCATCACCAATTTAAAGCCAGTATATCGCCCCTCCTTTTTCTGAGCTACCTTGGCTATTTCCCATTGGTCTGAGAGACCGCTGTGGATCTTGATACTCCAAACCACATTTTCTGACATGTGAAAAACACACAGAAGTCCTGCTTCCAACCATCTTGAGATCTAGTGTCCATTCTATGCAGATAGCACCTCACGACCAGGCTTTCTCTCTTAGTCCACACTCCTCAGCACTTCCTCCTATTCACCTCTGTTTCTACAAAGAGATTATTTCTGCCCATGGTGATGGACTAGTGGATCCAAGACCTCACTACTTACCCTGCTTTTCCAGGCTGACTTGGAAGTCATTGAGGTAGACTTTTTGCAGTTGTCTAACAATTCAGCTTTTCCTTCAAGCTCAGAAAAGATGGGAGAATGGGAGCTACAAAGGTCATTTTGTGACTTTGAAGAAGCATCTGTTTCTTAGGCAGAAGTGCTGAGAATTTGGATTGTAGGCAGATGGACAAGGAACTTGTCAACTTCTGTCCCAAATCAGTAGCCTAGATCTAGAACCCATTTTCCCAATTCAGGGTACTACAGTCTATTGCCATTTGAGCTGCTCTGCCTATGCATGTTTCAGTTAAGTTCATGATGTTTCATATAGGAACTGGGTGCTACTCTTTGCGGTTATTCTCTGACAGGAACAGTCCCATACTACCTTCATTTGCCATTACCATGGGGGTTTTCTACATTTTATGTTGTGGTCTTTGCCAAGGGGTAAAACTTTACCTAGCATTAACAACTTCTTTGTTTATTTTCTGAGAGATACAGGGTAGTGGGAGAATGGACAAAGAATGGACAAATAAATCCATACATACCATATAAAGTCTTGGCTTTACTGGAGTGTTTCTACAGATCAAAAGATTTCTACTAGTGCAGTAATTTTGTCATGGAGTAAAGTTACACAGAGTGATTGTCTGACATAAAGTATTGTCTGAATGAAGAGAAGAACAGGTTTTTTCTTCTCTTCATTCAGACAACCACACAGTGTCTGGTATTACTCCGTGACAAAATTACTATGGATTTTTTCAACTATTTTTGGACAGCTACGTTGGATTTACAGCATTTGCTATGTTAGCAATTGCACAGCATTGTATCACTGATTTTTCATTACTGTTATTTTCATAGGTTTGTCTGTGAATAGAATGAGTATTGTTTGCATTTTTGCAACCCTCCTGTTCTTGCATCATTTTTTTGTGTAGCTCGGTTACTGTTTCTTCCCCCCCCCCTCTTTTATGGTACATGACACATGATATGCAACCCATTGCGTTGTTGGTATATTCAAGCCAAAACCTTTTTAAAATCTCCTGCCCCTTGTTTCCCTCTCCAAAGTTTATAGATCCAGATCTCACTTAAAGTATGTTATAGATACAATGACAACTGCCCCCCTACAGGGTTATAATGATGTGTGTGTGTTACATTATACAGAGAAAGTAGGGGGCAGGGATAAGGTCACCAGACTTTTTCCTTTAGCAAGATCCTGGTACCATTTTATAGCAGCAGTAGAAAAACAACAGCTGTATCTTTTCATGGTCTGCTACTTTTTTTAGTGGTTTAAGGAAACATTCAGCCTGTAGATAAGGCAGCTATACATTGCAATATCTCTTGTTTCTCTCCCCAGCCAATTCCCTCCTAGTCAACAATGTCCTTCCAAAAAACCACCTGTCTTTTGTTCAAGCTCCAGCAACATGTATGTACCACCAAATCCAATAATATGAAAGAGAAAACAGATATTGAGTCAGAGAATGGCCCTTTGCACACAAAATATTTGCAAACCCCCTCCCCCCATTTGCCTGCATTTGCCCCCTTGAAACACCTCCTACCTCCTAGCTGCCATTTTGTGGCCATTTTGTTTTTGTTTTTACAGATCTGTAGATCCAATGCTATGAGGCTTTAAAACCTTGGGCTGCAATTCTTCATGGATTGTATCTTTGTAG